>NC_141695.1:1140011696-1141270625 GCF_964263255.1 Lissotriton vulgaris | reverse complement strand
GTGATTTGGGAGGTAGTGGAGTTATTTGTAGTACTGGGTGATGTGAGTGTAGGTTATGTAGTCTGGAGTTTTCTGGTCAGTTGCGGTTTGGGGTCTGAGTTTGGCAGCCATTGTGTGGAGTCTCAGATCGAGGTGTCTTTGCTAAAGATTTCTGCTTCCTTCTTGTCTGTGTTGTGCTTGAGGTGGTTTGTTTTCATCTTTCTGGTAGCTTCGATCATGCAGATGAGAAATTGGTCAGAGTATGATTTGGGTGTCGTCAGCATAGGATATGATATTGAACCAGTGGGCGTAGATGATGCTGACGAGTGGTGTCATCTTGGCTTTGAACAGAGTGGAGCTGAGTGAGGATCCTTGTGGAATTCCACAGATAAGGTTTACAGTGTCCAGGAGGGGCAAGGCAGCCTGACTGAATGTGGCCTGTCAAGTGCGAGATGTTGGATGCTTGCTTCATGCAGTTGTTGGAGAAGGAAGGGTTGGGAGACTGTGTTGAAGGCTGTAGAGATCCAGTTGGTGGGGGTGTCACCTCTGTCTCCACTGACAACATCCGGATGATCATGAACAGTGAGGCAGTCTCTGTACTGTGATTGGGCCTGAATCCAGGATTGAGTGGTGAGAGCGTTCTCAGACAGGTGCACACTTGTTTTATTGGCACAGCCTGGAGATTATCAGAATCTTCTGCGTGGCTGAGTTTAATTGTCAGAATAGTATCTTTTGGACCGAGTAACTCGGCTGATGGAGTAGTTGGATAAACCCCTGCAGATTCACAAGACTAGTAATCTCAACCTCCTCTGGTATTGAGATGGCCCACAAGGCAGGTTATGCTACCCATGTTACAGCTGACTTGATTCCAGAACTTCCTTTTGTCTCTTGATCAGATTACCTCCAACACGAAATGCCAGTTTCTGTTAAGGGACGCCTTCTTTTACTCCAGAAATGTTGATTTAGAACAACACTTTACCACATTTAGTTTACGATTAGTCACTTTGTCAGATTGTGTTGTCTGATAATCCAATATATGCAACTCACTTTAAGGATTGCCATGGTTTTTCAAACTTTGTCGACCTCCCCAGATTTAACAAAGATTTTGCCTCATCTGAGCCTACATTCTGTTTAAAAGATAACTTCCTATATGAGTTGTATTGGCTTTGCCAATGTGTTTTTAGTCATGTTGTACAGCACCAGCTAAAAGTGGAAAAAAATAAAAATCCCTATGACCTGGTCAACGCTGGCCTCATCATAGTTTGTTTTTTTAAATACTTTCAACAATGATACACAGCAGCCATTCTGCTGTTCAGCATAGCTCAACACAAAAAAGTCATTGACAAAGCCAAATAGCTCATATGCAAGAGCTATTTGGATTTGTCAGGTTTTTTGTGACCAGACTGGAGGGGCAAGCAACATGAACAAGATGGTTTGGATGGGCAAGCAACAATGCGGGAAAGGGTGGGAAGGAGCAAACCACGCAGCAGCACACCACAGCCTAAGTAAAAAAAAACTTTTTAATAACTTTAGTTGGGGGAGGGAGGAAGCCCTACAAGGCTGCCAGCACTGTCCCCATCATAGCACTTTTGTTTTCCCTTCGATATGCAGTGTGTGGGTGGGTGAACCAACACTGAGTGGGAGGGGGCAAGCAATACTAGAGACAGCTGGAATGAGCTAGGAACATGTCGGACAGCGAGACAAGAGTAAGATAACGGACCGGGGGAGGGGCAAGCAACATGAGGAATGGTGCTAAGGAATCAATCTTCTATTTTTGGGCACTGTCTAGCAGTACTGTTCACAAGGCAGTAGTTACAAGGTTGTTCATCCGCTGGATTGTTGAACCAATCAATATAATCAAAGATTTTCCCCACTAAGAAGATCCAGTTGTAGGGATGCATAACTTGCATACTACAGGGGTTTATAGTATGGATTATGTTGTGAATACGAAGTCAATGGCATTTTTTAATGCCACCTGCTTAAGAGCTGAAGCCCATAGACCTGATTATCTGCGCATCTAGATGTGTGTGGACATTGAGCGCTAGGCAGTATCTGAGACTCTGCACCTTTAATTTGCAAGTCTTCTTGGCTACATTAAGCACCGATGTTTACTTCCACTGAACTTTGGTACACCGAGCAATTTAATAATCAAATTCATGGAGCCTGCTGCTTGCAACAGTGAGTTACCATACCACGCAAAGAGCACATGTAGATTGGAGGTAAACTCACCAAGGGGTAACTATCCAGTACCTGTATAGGCAGGTCATCTAGCATTAACAGTGCAAAAACAAATTGAGGAAAAAAAATACTAAGTATGAGGAAGCAATCTCTATCCCACAACAATCGGGGGAGGGGAATAGGGAATTGTAAATGTGAACAGTCGGACAAGGGAGGAAGATTTGTCTGTGATGTCACATTTTGTTACATTTCTGAGGAAGTAAGCAAACACTATCTTTGTGAAGGTTTGTTCGCACATTCGGAAGTTGCCCTAGAACCACAAGACACAAATTTAACAACACAAATGGATATACCAACTTTGACTCCTTTTTGAACCAATATTTCAAGAATTTGCGCACAGATTTAAGATACTGGATGTAATTTATGGTATTGCAAAATTGAAAAAACGTAAATGTGTATTGTAAAAACTATAAATTAAAGGAAAGTATCTGTTCAATGAAATTTGCCAGCATAGGAATAGCTCACATTGGCTTGCAATTTCGGACGAAGATAAAGCATGGAGTGGGAGTGTGAGGGGGCGGTGTGTGTTTGAGATCACCATGCACTCCAAAGTAGAGTATAAGGAAAATAACGGTCAAGTTATTGGAAAAATAAGTGTCTACACTAAAAGTTGAGAAGCATTCGAACATTCTGAAAAGACTGCAAATATAATTGCACCACAATGCAATAAGAAGGATGAAAGTAGGTTAAAGACAGCTTCGCACGCGGACGACCGGCACAGACTCCGGCATGTGTCCCAATGAGTAAGGCAGGGTTTTCAGACTGTCCTTGGATAATAAAACTACTTATAGAGTGCACATCTCCTTATGTAGCATCATACAGAGAAGACCTAAGAGTACAGAGTAAGGACTGCTACAAGGCGGAAAGTGAGCAAGCAACAATGTGTCAGGGCGCCACACTCGTAAAATGAAAAAACAAATATTTAGAAAAAAGACGCAGGCTGTCTCCTTTCACTTATTTTTTGTTTGTTTTGTTATGGTGGGTGGGCCAACATAGAGGGCAGGAGAGAGCAAGCAACATGAGGGACCGTGGGAGGGGGCTAGTAACATGTTGGACAGCGGGAGGGGGGCAAGATGGACAGGGGAAAGTGGGTAAAAGGGGCAAGCAACCCAATGGACAATAGAAGGAGGGGGCAAGCAACAGTACTTACTGCAGGAGGAAGTTAGGTGGGCCGGGAGAAGCTCGCAATGCGGGAGAGGGTTGGAGGGATGGGAGAAGCTACACCGCATCTGGAAGGGGGTGGAAGGGAAGTGGCGACAGCATTAAATGGAAGAGGCGGTGAAAGCAACAATGGTTCAAGCAACAAGGACAAGCAAGCAGCTAAAAGAAAAAAAGTTCCTGAAAGAGTGTGAGAGTGAAAGGGCAATCACTGGCCCTAGGAAGCAGTAGTTGGGCCAAGCTCTATGGGGAACAAACTCATTAAGAGAAAATTAAGGTGGCATGCACAGACCAAGGAGAAGCAAGGAAATTAATGAATGAAGACCACCGGTGGTTACAACCACAAAAAATGGATGGGCCAGAACTACCCTGTTTGCTAACAAACTGTCTTGCAAGCAATAGCACATGCACCTTCTCTGGTTAGCCCTAAAAATGAGTATCAATTAAGTTTATTCTTACTGAGATGAGTGGGAACATTTTGGAATAAGGCAAATAGCTGGAGACATTATAACTGTAATCTTTTAGACCGCCATCATCGACCATTTGTTTTAACCATCTCAATGTACAGCTAATGTAACGAGACCATCATTTGTAAGCAGCAGGTTTAGTAAAAATGTGCCAAAAACTTATGTTTCTTTATTATAATTAGATAACCTGGCCCAAGCCCTCAGTGTGGGCAGGTATAAGAGCTACCATCCAGTACGAGGATTGGTCCAATTCTGCACACTTTGTTCAAGTGGGGAACAAGGATTAGAAGTCTAGTCTTGGGCTTTCCCATACGACAGCTTCAACATTGGGCTGCATGGCCATTTCACTTATTTGATGCCAGTACCCTTGACCACTAAGAGACTGCCCACAACCTTCCAGTTCAAACACATGTAAACCTGCCTGAGTGGAAGAGGTGTGCATAATCCGTGTGGGCTGGAGTAAGGAGTTGAGTCTGAGTCATCTGTAACTTTTTTTGCTTGGATACCCCAGTGCGGCTTTAGAGCGTTCTACAAGTAATGCCCTTTAGTGGGTAAGGGAAACGTGTTGTATGTATATAGATTGTACAGTGATATAGCATTTCTGTAAATGGCTGTATCTTTATGGTCCTCAGCGGTAGGATTGCGAAGGAAGTGCATAGAATTGGAAAATTCATCATGTAAGTTGTGAAGCACACCCTACCATATGCCGCTTTATTTCTTTGGTAAAGTTAATGTTCCTCATCCATGTATTTATGGTGCACAGTTTGAGCTTGTTAAGCGGTTACTGAGCCTGAATGCTCTCAGAGTACGGTTCTGCTTTGCAGTGCTCATCAAACCGGGGCTGTAAAGACATATGTCTAGCATTGTATGTTGTAATGGTCCCATTCTTTTAACTTTTCCCTTTCCTACACCACATTGTCGCTTTTATCTTGTCTCTAATCCCAGAGTCCAGTAGGATACTATCCAGCAGAGTTGATAATTCCATGGTCGAGCAGCTTTAAAAGTGTTCCTCCTTTAATCCAGTTGGAAGCATGCCTGGTTAAAGGAATTTGATGTGCTAAGGACCAAAGTCTTGTTGCTGTAGCAAGGGTGCAGAGCTGTGTTTGCTAACCAACGCTGCTGAACTCCATCTCCCTATCTCCTCCAACCAAGCAAAGTCCTAGCGTTCACCTGTTAAGAAAATGCAACAAAGAATGACTAGCGGTATACTTTAGTGTGGGGCTCTTTAAATCCTGCTAAAGACCCAGATCAGTCTTCCTAGTCCCTTCCTTTTTTTGCTATGCAGACACTTCTAGCATCCTGTATATTTGTGTGTAGAGGTTTATTTTTAGTCTGGAATACTCCTCATGCCAGCCTAAGCCTTTTTACTTCATTTTTCCAGAGGAGGGAACTTGCAAAATTGCCCTATGCAATAAGTGGCTGGTTATCCAACGTTTGTTTGAAGCTTCAATCCGATTGTGAGCTAGTTCCTACTTATCTTCCATCAAAAGACAATAAATAATGGGCCCTTCTAGAAGCAAGTTATGGAAATTGCTGATGACTTAAAGTTAAATCGAACAGTGTTTCCTACGCATGGAGATGCTTACTGCCGTCCCTCCTCCTACGTGGCCCTACTTTGAGAAGTTATGCCCGTGCCCTTATCTGACTATCTTGTAGGCAGACCAGCAGTATCCTCCTGTGCGAAAAGGATTGGACTACCATTCCCTGGACCCACCTTCTGCCACGATCATCCACAGACCGTGACACTTGTCCATGTGAGGACTAGTTGAAGTTATAGTGAGAGGCAGATCCTGTGGACCAGAAACACACTAAAGAAAAGTGTGGGTATGTCCGTCCTGGAAAACTGGTTATGACGGGTAACAGTCTTCCATCTGCACAGGAAATAACATCACTCCCCCTTCCTAGGACTTACTTTAAGGCTGACCGAGTGGATGCGCAATGGAAATAGCACTGGCACGTCAAAGGCAAGTCTGTCTGCGCCCCTCCTTTCCTAGCGGCAGAAGCTCTGGTCCTCCTGCTGCTACCATGATGCAACCCTCCACCCTTTCTGCCATTCCAAATGCTGCTTCCTCTCTGCAACACTGAGGGAAGATTCTTATGCATGTCCTGTATGTTTTCACGCACTTACCCACACCCAACACTTACAGCACCTGCACCAACAGGAGCCAACCCCCATTCTCTCACACACAGTCCGGCATCCACCCACACAACAGTCCACACTCTAATGCATACTCCTCAACACCTAATAACTCCCTGAACAAGCCACAGAGATCTGAGACCTGCTGCACGACAGTGCCACAGACCTACTTTTACTCACGGAAACTTGGCTTCACCCTGCATCGGCACCGAAGTTCACCAGAGCCATCCCCTGGGCCATTCCCCTCACCCGGCTACAAGATTGCCAGGCAAGACAGACTTCCAAAGCCCAAGGAGGAATTGCCATCATCCACAAGAATCAAACTTACCATCCTCCAACATGGAACACCTGTTGTTCAAGCTCCCTGTCGCAGCCAACTTCAGCCCAAGCGGCACTCCCATCTACAGACCACCGAGAACGAACACCAACTTCACTTGCACCACCACACTGTCTCACCACTTCCCCCGTTATTAGGAATTTCACCTTACTCTGAGGCCTTAACTTTCACATTGAAGACCACACTTGCCCAAACTTGAAAGCACTCATAGAAGACCTTAAAAACCTTGCCCTAACCCAGGACCACTGGCATTATGTGATTGTGTGGCTGCTGCATTTTTTTGTATAATTGTAGATTTGCCACGTCATATGGTATATATTAAAGTGGTCCCAGTGTATTACTGGCTTTCACATGAAGGGGAGAATTTTTTTTTTAAACATAAATCATGAAACCGTATGAGAGGAAACTATGTTCGACCAATGTTATTTAATCACATTGGGAATGCTTTTTTATGAACAGTTTTAAGTAAAAACCTAACGAGGTATCACATTAATATGTGTGGTGTCCAGGGGGGAAGGGGGGTAAAAAAGGGGTGTTCTATAGTAAGTGATGGGAGAATGTTTGATGATGGTGACAAACCTATCGCATGCAGTTTAGTATATATTGGTCATATACTGGAGAGTCAAAGTCCACATCTTAAACACAGATTTGCCATTTAACATATGAAATCACAATATATTTATCATTGTCGCTTCAGTATTGGCAGATGCTGTAAAGTCGACGTTTCGACCCGTATATTCTTAGGTACCTTGAACCATACTACAGGGGTCTTCCTCAGGACAGGTGTGATGTGAGAAGGGCTGGGAACACTTAAAAAAAGGGGGGAGGGACGGTATGTAAGTACCTGAAATGTTGCTTAAAAAAACAAAATCCCAGGAGTTTGGGCAAGGTTAAATATTATTACCAGGAGTGTTGCAGCGGGAGGGGAAGGATTTTTTCACAGATCAATTGCTGGGAAAGAGTGCTCCGTGGCTCACCAGGGTATACAGAGTTGGTAGGAGTGAGGCGTCACCTGGACCAAGAGAGGTGACAATTAGCCTAAATAAAGTGGGCATGAGAATCCTTCCAAAATGGTAAAAACGCTGCACACTTGCTGCATGTGTCTGTGTGTGTGTGTGTGCGGTGCGTAGAGTTCCAATCTGTCAACAGGATTCCTTCACAGGTGGAAAAATTATCCCCCAAGTTAAAAGTGAATACAACAAAACCTGAATCAATCTAAGGCAGTGAAACTGAATCAATCTGGGGAGGATAAGAGAAAAGAAACCAGCTAAGAAACAGTCAAGGAAGAGCTATGGTACGTACTTGGGGGTGTGAGAAGAGCCGAGTGCAATTTACTAAAATGTGTCAAGCATATGGGATATGGCGGCAATAAGGTCTAAAAATGCCAATTACAGTAGCAATGTGGTCTACTAATGCAAAGGTTAACATTGCGGTTGGTTTGAACAGCTAAATGCAAGTGAGAAATATGTCCCAACTCGCTACAGATGGAGTGGTGCAAAAGGGCTCACGTTGTGCCATGACATCAGACCAATAAAACAATTGTGCCGGAGTTAAAAACGCAAGTCGATCGTATTTGTGAGCATCGCGGTGATCACTCGATGAGAACAGGATGACTGAGGCCACTACTACTGTGGGTGCCGGTAAATACACTAGAGCCAAAATGAATGGGCCTTTCCGTGAGAAAGTGCTTGCGGTTAACTCATAAGTGAAATACAGTCCGTACATATCAACGATATCTGTGCTAATTATGTCTAGCTAATTTCCATCGTGAAAAAGCCAAAAGGAATGGAAATGACTGGCATTACTGGCGCTCTTGTGCCTACATCTATAAAGCCGTCGTGTCGCAGAGGGACATGAACAAAATAGAAAGGCAGAAAGCTGAATGCGTCTTACCCGTTCTGCCAAATGACAGCGTTTGTGGCAACAGCCCGTACTCTGCGTGCTGCTAACTGATGTAAGGAGGTCACCACGCTTCAAGCGTGCACGTTGGAGACTATGCGCGAGGGCGTCTTAGATTAGTTGAAAGTGAAAAAATACTTGGTAGAGGTATTTGCCCGATGTGTGAGTGGGATTCTTACTAACTTCGGCCATTGTCGGCATTGCCGTAACATTTACGAATGAGAACTAGTGTATCTTGCATGATTCGGGGTTTGGTCTTAATGTAGTTAGAGGAAATGTAAAT
This sequence comes from Lissotriton vulgaris, assembly GCF_964263255.1. Classification (NCBI taxonomy): domain Eukaryota; kingdom Metazoa; phylum Chordata; class Amphibia; order Caudata; family Salamandridae; genus Lissotriton; species Lissotriton vulgaris. The sequence goes on along the minus strand of NC_141695.1, from coordinate 1,141,262,127 downwards.
TCTATGAAAAATAGATAATAAATCACGGGGTAAAGGCTGATCATTAGGCAATGAATAGCTTTCAGGTAAAAAGAGACTTCTGTGAGGCTAACCAAAGTGCAATACTAATACTTCACCGCATTTGTCCGACAATTAAACATGTCTCCCACAGTAGGATGGAACAGCACAATTGTTATGCATTTAATGCTGGAACAGCACAATTGTTATGCATGTAATGCTGGATTAATCAATCTAAGCATGGGCGTATGCTTTTTGAAACTGATCATAATGACCATTTATTAACGAACAAATGATGCAGTTGATCTGAGGTGAACAGGCAATTACATAGGTGCATGCATGATAAATGGCCAACTTATACACTGTTCCTGGAAGACATCAAATATGCATAAATTACAAAGTACATCAGTCTATGGAAGGGCATGTGTCAAGTTTTTGCAGAAGTGGCAAAAGACCAACTAGTTAAGGGTTCGTATGATGGTTTTCAATATGACTCTCCTAGCAAACAAAAGATAGGAAGGGTGGCCCTTGGGAAGACAACTCGTGGCGAGGCTGGCAATATTAACAGGTGATTCTATCGTATACTTAGACATGCCAGCTGGGCATTACTGGTATCCAGTCCATTCAGCCCATTGATAATGGAGTCCAGTTTTATCATCCATTTTGATTCTCTTATATTTAGAATGGAGCTAATGTTACCTCCTCTTGGATCCATTTCATTTGGTCTGGTGTGACATTGATTGACAAAATATTCAACAAGGGGCGCTCCTTGCAACTGACATCGTATCCTGCTTTGTTACTGAAGGATCCTCATCTTCACCTTCTGTTGGGTCTGGCCCATGTATAATAGGCCACACGGGCACAGGATACCATAGACCACGTTTGAGGAATTGCAGTTGGTAAATCCCTGTAAGTCAATCGTATGTTGATTATGCATGAAGGTTTTGGTCTGTATGGTGGTTGCACACGCCTTACATTGACTGCATTTGTGGTGGCCTTTAATCGGTGGTAGATTTCACATGGACTGTATAGTAGGTTTCTCTTCAGTTGCCAGAAAAGAATGGACCACGTGGTCTTTTATGCTTTTGGCTTTTTTGAAAGCATGCATATGTGGTTCTTGTTTGATATCATCCGCCACTAGGCCCGAATGCCTATTACTTTTTTTATAGCATTGCTCCTTGTAGAGAAAGTCGTCACGCAGATTAGTCTCTTTAAAGAAGGGACCTGTCGGTCTCTTGGTGTTAAAAGGTCATCTTACCATCCACCAACATGGAACACCTTTCGATCAAGCTACCTGTCGCAACCAACCTTACTCTGAGGCCTTAACTTTCACATAGAAGACCACACTTTCCATAACTTAAAAGCACTAATCGAAGACCTTAAAAACCTTGCCCTAACCCAGGACCACTGGAATTATGTGATTGTGTGGCTGCTGCATTTTTTAGCATAATTGTATATTTGCCACACTTTCCACGTCCGCATAACTGACAAGAACTGGAACACCGCTCTCAACACCCACCGACCACACACAGGAAAAGCCTCCCCAAAGCGATAATTCATTACAACTATGGGATCACCTTCTCCATCAATTTCCTGGCCCTCTCAAACAAAACAGTGCAACAGGATCCAGACCCCACGCCAGTTGGTACTTGGTGGAGCTCAGGCTCATGAAATGCCACAGCAAACACCTGGAGGTATGAACCAGGACAATGCAGATGAGTACTTTCAAATCCGCTCTAAGATGCTACCATAAAATGATCCGGACTACTAAACTCACCGCTCTGGTGGTCCCCATTGATGTTAGTACCAACGGAAGCAAAGAAATATTCACCATTGGGAAAGATTTCCCCTCACCAGTGGCTGCCTCGAACACTTTCACCCCTTCATAGGACCTTTGCAGCAATCTCTCAATTCTTCAGCAACAAAATCACTGCTGTTTACAGCAATTTAAACCCGCAAGCGAACCCTATCTCTCCAATCATTTCCCAATCTTATCTAAAGTACCGACGCTAACCACATGGCCCATCATCACCACATTAGAAACCTCTTCAACCAAGCAGTCCATCCACTCGTGGGTCCCATCGGACTCCTGCCCCTACCACACCTTTTCCAGAGAACTGCAACCTGTCAGTGCAATGGTCACACCCATTCTAAATGCCTCCACGACTTCGACGCACTTCCCAGATGCTTGGAAACACGCAACAATTCTCCCTTGGCTGCTGAAACCCTTTGCAGGCCCTTCAATATTTTACGACTACAGACTAGTCTCCCTGCTACCATTCCCAACCGGTGTCTTCCAGAAAATTATCAGCAGACACCTCACAGAACACCTCAACCGCCACAAACTACTCTGTTTGGTCTCAGACCCAACCACTGCATGGAAACTGCCATTATCACTACCACAGTCAACGTGCATTTCTCTGGACCGAGGAGACGCAGCAGCCCTCATCCACCTTGACCTCTCCTCATCCGACGCCTACATGACCTCTAAATCAAAGGACACGCACTTTTATGGATCTGTTACTTCTTAACTGAAAGGAAATAGTCAGTAAGTCTGGCACTCTGTACTTCAAACACCCACAACCTCGTCTGTGGAGTTCCACATGGATCCTCCCTGAGCCTCTTAAATACATAAAAGTTCCCTCTAGAAAACATCATCCGTTCTCGCAACGCCAACGTTCTCTCATAAGCTGATGATACACAACTCATTCTTTCCCTCACAGACAAGACACCTAGTACCCGGATCAAGTTTGACTGAAACCACCCAGTGATTGAAGACCAACTGTCTAAAGCTGAACAGCAACAAGCCCGTAATTGTGATATTTTGGAATGGCAAATCACTGTGGGACTACACCAGGTGGGCAACAGAGCTTGAATGGACACCCACTCCCACCACTGCCAAGAACCCCTGGACCACCATCAACCGCAAACTTGGCATGACTGCCCAAGTCAGTGCCATCACTGCCTCATGCTTCCATGCCCTGAAAATGCCGAGTAAGATTTTCAAATGGCTCCAAATCGGCACCCAAAAAACCATAATGTACGCGTTATGGTTATGGAAGCGGTAGGACTGCTGTGGTGCTGTGTCCGTCACTCTGTTTTAAAAATACTATATAGTGCTGCCATTTTAGTATTTTATCGCTGTCATTTATTTTAACTTATTTTGTGTGTTTTTATTGCTTTTTACTGCATATTGCACAACTTATTGCACTTTAGTTCTCTCTCTGAGTTGTTACCTGGGTCACAGCAGGGTTCCTCCCTCCAGGTCGATCGGTGGCCTTAGGGTCCCGATTCTTTCATTTCCCACCCAGGTCCGGCATGGCAAGTGCCGTTGAGCGGAGGTGTTCCCTAGGCCCCCGACCTCACTCACTTCCGGGGCAGACTAGCACTTCCGGGTGGTGAGCGGGCTAGTCTTTCCTGCTGCACCCCCTACCAAGTCTGATACCGGAGCGGACGCGCGCAGCAGGCATGCCAAAGGAAAGCCAGTCTGCGCCTGGGCAGCGCCTAGCGCCAGAACCCCTGCAAATTTTTCTGGTGAATCGAGGAGCATAACCTTCACCAAATATTAACTATTTAGGCTGAATACAAATTGTGTAAACTCAAGTTGCCTTCTACTAGACCTTCAGAGAGAGCCTAAGCAGTGTGAGCACAGCAAGCTACTACTCAAACATAACACAGAGGTTGCTGAATTGATAGACTCATGCAAGCTTGATCTGGCATTCCACACTGAAACTTGGGCAGATGAGTCTTCAGATCCTGATCTTGCACTAGCACTACCAGCAGGATATAGTACCATCAGAGCAGGTAGAGCATTCAATCGGGGGGTGTTAGCTATTTTCAGGGAGGATTTGTAAGTGGCTGTATCCTCCGTTGGAAGGTCCCAAGACTGTCAAACTTTATCCTTTCAGATCTTACTCAGTAATAATTGCACACTAAAAGCCCACCTTCTATACAGGGCTCCGCGGTCACGGACACCTCTTTTGAATATTATCAGCCCCTTCCTCGAATTCAGTCTAGATGCATCTGATTACACGATATTAGGAGATTTTAACTATCATTTAGAAATATCAGCAGACAGGATACTGCCTCACTAGTCGACTCGATGGCTAGTTTTTGTCTGGCACAGATAGTCAAGCATGATACTCATGCCAGCAGACACACTCTAGATGAGATCGTTACTTCAAATCCTATGTTCAAAGTCTCAGGGCGAGCATTATGGCTTTATGGTCTGAACAGTGGACAAGAATTACTTCTCCGCACAGATCAGCACCCTCCAATATCCACAAACGCACCCATTTTAGTCACCCACCAAGACTGGGCCAATATCATCCCTCCTACCTACAAGCACTATTACTTGGTACCAAACCAGACCTCTTGACGGACTCCACCTCTGTTGTTCAGAGGTTATCCACATGGATCAAAACCGCAGTAGACATCGTAGCCCCTACGAAGAGCTGCCTCTCCAGGAGGAAAAAAATTCCGAACCATGTTTTATGGATAACCTTAGAGCTCCAAAACAAGTGTGCAGAAGGTGACAAAGAAAGTGGAGAGTAAACTATGATCTGGGTAAAAAAATTAAGAATGCACAATCATTGGCCGTTTACAAGAAATTGGTTATAGAGGAAAATAGTAAATACTTTACAGCAAAAATCCTTGAGGCTAGGAACTCCTGCAAAGAGCTCTTCTCTACAGTAAATATACATTTATAATGAAGCCTTTCTTGCATTATTAAAGTTTGAGCTATTGGCATTGTAAATGACAATGCCTTTTATTAATTTGTTTTTAAAACCTGCAATTGGTGCATCAACACGCACTTTGAACGTATAGTCCTTGCTTACGATGAGCAAGGCTGGCAGTAAAAGAGACTGCCAGACTTGCTTCTCGTAAGCATGGACTAGAAGTACAAAGTGCTGGTTTATGCACTGATACAAAGGAATAAAAGGCATTGTCATTTACCAGGCCAATAGCTCAAACTTTAATAATGAGACCTATTGCATTGGAAATGCTTGTTATATTTTGTGAATGAGCTGCAACTAGCTGAATATGGCTCAAGAAGAGAAATTACCCAAGAATGGGCGCAGGGATGTTTTGGCCATAAAAAGAGCAGATGGCCTTCAACAGAGGCAGTGTCAAAGGTCTGAAAGGAGCGAACAATATTTGCATAGGGGCCCATGTTGATCAAACGTGTTTTTATTTTACTCCTACCTCTTATCAGTATATTTTCTTTTTTGCTGCAATTGTTGATTTGCTTGTTTTTCTACAACATATTGACTGCTCAGTGTTTACTATTGTGTTATATTGTTCCTCGTCTATAAACAGTTTACTTCAGGGCCTAATGAGAAAAAAAAAACGTATTTGCGAAACACGCGCGCTACAGCAAGGCGTGTCATTGCTCTCACGTATTTTGTTTACTCACAACGATCACTTTTACCTTATGTAAGTTAGCGTCTGCTTTTGTAATATGTTCACGTGTTATGTTCTCCTCATGCATCAGTTCTGTTCCTATTGTGAAGCGCTCTGACGCCTCTGGGTAAAGTCGGTAGTACATAAAATGCATCAATAAATAAAGTAATTGGTAAACCTGCGCATTCTCCCAGCTTGTATCTCACTCCTACCATTGTACTTCTCTGTATCGATAAAGACACACGCGTGCGCGCAACAGCAAGGCGTGTCATTTCGAAGCCCGTAATTGCTAAACACACGTGCATGCTACAGCAAGGCGTGTCATTTCTCTTACCATGCCCGTAGCTCTGTTGCTCCTTCTACGGCCTATTGGTGTCGGTTACGAGCTTCATGCGCGTAATAGACACCAATAGGCCATGGGAGGAGCAATGCTCGCGGAAAAAGCCAATAAATTTTAGTCTTTCATTATGGAAACCACGCCAAGGCCAATGAAGTAACTGTAAACAAAAAAGGACACGCACGAGCATTTTACTGTGAAAAGTGGCTCTGAAACCCCCTTTTTTGTTTCCAAAATTCCTCGCGCTCCGCGAAGCACTGCTACGCAGTGCAACGCTAGGCACGAGACCTAAAAAACTAGCAAAACTCCCAGTCATACCTCTGATGGAAAGCCGCCCCGAATTATGCAATTTACTGGAACTGTCGTTCATAGATAAAGTTGAGACGGTGTATAAATCCTTTAGGTATAGGGTCCACTTCATCTCTAAGATCACTACACCAGCTTCGGACACCTTTAACCCCATCTCTGGTTTCACCCCCCCCCCCCAACACACACCTTAGAAAAGATCATTAATGTGGTGAAAACATCCAAGTCAGGAGCCCCAACAGACCCTTGTCCCTTTACAGTATTGCATCTGTTCCCGGAAATACTAAGTGAATGCTTAAGTTTAGTGTTCAATTAGGTAATTTAGTCGGGCCTCTTCCCAGATGCTTGGAAAATGGCCTCAATGCTCCCTCTCTTAAAACAAGCATTTTCAATGCAGTGGTCTCTGCTTTGCAAAAGTTAGAGCTATTGTCATTGTAAATGACAATTTTTTTATTTATGTGTTGGTTTTGAAAACAGATAAATAAATGGCATTGTCATTTACAATGCTAATAGCTTGATCTCTCGCCAATGCGAGACGCAGTAGTAGAGTGACTAGTAGAGAGTGAGTAGAAGAGTGCGTAGTAGAGTTTAGTAGAGGAGTGGAGTGAGTACTAGAGAGTAATAGAGTGTGAAGTAGTGAGTTGTAGAGGACTATAGTGAGTAGTAAGGAGTATAGTGAGTAAGTAGAGTGAGTAGTAGAGAGAGTATTAGAGAGTGAGTATTAAAGAGTCACAGAGCCACACACACAACCCCACACACCCACAAACTTAAAGATTATAGCAGTCAGCACCGTCAAGGGAGCGGTTTGGGAAATGTTTAACAGACCATCTCATGAAGTGCAAAACCCCTGGGCAAAGTACCAGAATTAGTCCTTGGAAGAGCTATTGCTGTGGGAGGAATGGGTCCTCGAGTCAATATAGCTCATCGAGATTCTTTTATAAACATAGCTTGAGCATGAATGTTTTGAGCATGGCTTTCAGGAGTTTGCTGGCAAGAAAAAAGGCTAATATGCTGGTGATATGTATAGCAATCAGGTTGATACAAGGGTATTTTAGCAGAAAGTACATCTCCACTTTACTACGGAGACCAGAAGCAGACTGACATTTGTGTGCGTGCGTGCATAGCTACCTACTTTTCATACACCTTATGTGTGTTAAGGTGTTGGTGTGTGTGCGTGACACTCTACTGCCAAATTTGTGACACTTTGACACTTTCTCACCAGTAAATCAATGATCAGTATTTAGGTACCTTTTGAGTGGGTTTAATGCCACTTCATTCATATTTAGCACATAGCAATTAACCTAAACTGAACAAGTCAAACCTACAGGCATTGCCAGGGCCTGTTAGCACTATCAAATAAAATCCAAGTCTTTCAAACTGCAATGTACACCACATTCAAACTGCAGAGGCACACCGCCTCAAGGCTCTTCTCTGAGCCCCACACTTTTCAATGTATTTGTGGCTCCTCTGGCCTCGATCATTAGGCATTTTAGGTTTTCTATTGTCTCCTATGCAGACAACACCCAGCTGGTGGTATCGGTCTCAAGCAAGGTGGAGGAGACACCTGACCTCTTCAATTGTTGTATGATGCTGGTTAACGAATGGATGCAATCCAACTGCTTGAAATTGAACGGCGAAAAAACTGAAGTCATGCTGTTAGGATCTGGCTCATCCTTTTGGTCACCCAGATGGTGGCCTTCCAGTTTGGGCGATTGTCCAATTCCAGTGCCTAAGGTTAAAAACCTAAGATTCATCTTTGATGCTAAAGTGACATTCAGCAGTCAGGTTAACAAGTTCTCTACTATCTGGCTCACTTTAAAAATGATCAGGAAAATTCGCCCATTTATCCCCCCTCCCGATGCACTAAAAACACTAGTCACAGCCTTGGCCCTCTCCAGGTTGGACAACGGCAATGCCCTATACATGGGGATCCAATCCCAGTATCTACTAAGCCTGCAGCGACTGCAGAATGCAGCAGCCAGAGTAGTATTGGATTTCCCTAGGTTTGAGCCAGTCTCCTACGGATTAAGAACCCTCTACTGGCTTCCAGTGGACAAAAGGATTACATTTAAATCCCAGTGCTTGGCCTTTAATGTTCTACACGGCATAGTACCTCAGTTTTTGAGGACTCACCTGAAATGGTATGTGCCGGCTAGGAATCTAAGATCAGCTTATTCAAAACTTCTACAAACACCTAAGTTCAAGGAGGTCCGCTGGGGTGAAAGAAGCTTCCTGTTGGGGACAGTTAAGACCTGGAACCTACTTCCAATCACTATAAAGAGCAGCACGTCGCTTCTGTCTTTTGGTAGGGCGCTGTAAACCTGGCTCTATGCCAACTGACCCAGTCTGCGTACCCCGCCAGCACCGCTCTGACCTATTGACTCTAGCGCCAAGACGCCCCTGGGCATTCGTGCGCTTTACAAATACACCAATCAAATCAAATTTTAATCCCAAGCAATCTTGTCTACGGAAACGCCACCTAATCTGGGATCCACTAAAAATTCACCAGAAGGCTGCAGACCATGCAGAACTCAATGGCCGTAATCGCCATCAACCTCCCATGCCGCACTCTCCTCCTGCCACCCCTGAAGGAGCTCCACTGGCTCCCTATTCGCAAACTATAGCACAATTCAAATTCCCCACCCACACTTTCAGGGCACTACATAACATTAGCCTAGCCTACCTCAACAATTACATCTGCTTACACAAACCTTTCAGACATCTTCTCTTCTGCACTTCTACTTGCACACATCCCATGCATACAGAAAACCAGATCCAGTGGTCGAGCCTTCCACATTGCTCCTAAAGTGTGGAACGACCCCCTTCTACAAATAATAGCATCCTCCTCACTTCTTGAATTCCAGAAGAAGCTGAAGATCTGGCATTTCAAGTAGTCCCACTAGGCCCCAGGTGTGGCCAAGCGCTCACTTGCTCAGTGCCAGGATACCATCCTGGTATGCTCTACAAGTCTGCATTACATAACATACTGATATGCCAGAGGAACACTTCCCTATCAGACCCTGTACCTTCCGTCTTGTGGGTGCACAACCCGCCTCTAGAGTACTTTACCAGACACTTGGGAAGGAAGCCGCTCTCTGATCCAGGGATGTCCTGGCACAAGGTCCAACGACTGTCATTTTAGAGACCCACCTGTACCAAGGACTCCAAATGGAACACAAGGCCGATAATGACAAACGAGTGCTTGAAAAGGAAATAATAGTAAACTAATACTCTGAGATAAAATATGTGCAATTTAAAGTACCGCTACTTGTCCATTATAAGTAATTCAGCTAGCTGCCCTGGATTGGTACTATGTTTTTCGAATTGAAGCCGTGCGGGTACCCTGTATGTTACAATACCTGACCATTTTAAAGCACTGAGGCAAACCAGTGAAATAATGTTCCAGTCCAAATCCTGAGGCAAGACCATTGTGCACTATTTGGATTATGATTAAAAGGTTTGGTCTCTTACTACCGAAGGCGCCATCAGGGCTACAAAAATCAGCTGGCCGTTGTCTAGGTGTGAGCCTTCAAAGCCTTTCCGCACGCCAAGTTCAGGGTGCATCTGGCGGCACCTCAAGAGCCTAAATTGATAAACTGGTCCATCACCTCAAGAGCCTAAATGGATAAACTGGTCCATTGAGCCATTTATCTTTTGCGTCTGTAGGCCCTCAGCCTGAAACCAAAGAGTTTAACCTGCATACTGATTAACACAGGCCTACTTGAAGCATTGGCTCGTCAGTTTTTTATGCTACACTGTGCAGAATAAAATTGTTTCAGATTTAGTTTTTTGTCTCATTCTATTGAAAAGCTCTTTTTTGCGCATTGACCTTTCTCACTTTGTATATTTCCTCTTTCTAGACCATGATCCGTTACTAAATGTGAAGAATGCTTCACCCACATCCACCTCTGAGTAACTTTCAGTTCTGTAGCCCAGTAACCTCTGGGGGAACTAGTAAACTAAGGGAATCTTGCCACATTTTGTCCGCATTAGTGTCTAGGGCAGGTAGACCGAGCATGTGGTGTTATGTTTGATATTGGTAGAATCTGGAGTGGAATCCAGACGGTCAGAAACTGGATTGTGGTCACTAACTATTTTTCACATGCACTGTAGATTACCTTCTCAGCATCCATGAGGACGAAAGTGTCTTAAACTTACGCAGTGAACCCCACTGCCCTTAAGATGGGAGGCAGTAGTGGTGCTCAATGTCCCAGACGCAGTGGTGCTCTCATTAACAGTACTTATATTTCTTGTCCCGGTATGATGCAAAATAAAAAGGTTGGACCACCAAAGAGGTCCTGCCTAACTGAGGTATATGGAGTGGTGTGAGATGTGCAAAGAATGCTGGAGGCATGAGAGGCCTCCTGAGGTATATTCAGTAAAATTGAGGCACTCTAACAATTTGGTTCCATTTTATTGAATTAACTTTTTTTTTATCAAAACGATGTACTATGTTGGCAAAAATTGTCCAAAATTGGGGTCACATCTAATACCACACTATTCCGACCACGCAGACACCGATGGTGGTACCGGTCTGCTAATGTGCTGCCGTTCCCGATGATGTGCCAGGGTGCCTGATAATTAGGTATGAAATGCTGTATATGAGCAGTGTCATGAGAGCTTAAGAACGTGAAGTAAGAAAATGTTTTTTATAGAGAGTAATATCGCAATGGGTTGAACACAGATGTGCGGGTTTTCAGTGGTTAGGAATAATTTGTAACAAAAGCAGAAAATGATTGTTAGGATTATTGTTTTTTTTGTGTGACAAGCCCTATTGGGTTGTTGACGTGAAAACAATCTTCTCCTCTACCACTGGACTGGCCCTTTGACCTATTGCATTTCCTTTGCTCTATAATTAGGTTGTTCGCCCCTGGGGCATCCTTGCAGGAAGTCGCGCCAGTGAGAGCTTCTAGAAACAAATTGGTTCTTCCGCAGTGGCGCCAGGTAGTATAGTGACGCCACATCCTCTGATGCCCTCTCGAAGTATTGTTTCACTGAGTCAGTGTGACGCTGCGTCCTTGAGTCACGGAAGTAACCGCAGAGCGTCGAACGGGTTGAGAAATATTTTTTTTTAAATAGGTGCCTTCAGGACATGAGACCTGTCTGTCTGACTCGGTGTAGTGGGTCGAGGACATCATTGACTCTCTTATTTTGTATATATTCGCGCGCACACTAAAAACAAATGCGACTGTTACAATACCTAGCCCGGATCCTGGTTACCACGTTCAGTCGGGTTTTGTGAGCAAACAACTTTCAAGGCAGCCATAAAATATACACTCCCTATCTAGCACTCGCACCGTGCCTGCCACTGCATGTTTTGCCGTTTTGGAACGCTTTGTCCTGGCTGTACACCGAAGGGTACGTATGACAGGACTCGGGTCGTAAATCACACCAGACAGGGGTGTGGGTTTGACATACTGCCTCTGGGGACAGGAGCCAACCATGTTCATCGATTGGTAGACGCCAGGGTCTAACACATAACAAACCAGCCCCCCTTGACATAGTGGTGCCATCAAAAGTCCTGTGTTCAGTCTCAAGATAACAATAGTGTTAACAAGCATTGGCAAAACCATACTGTCTCTCCTGTTCAAGTGCTATTGTCTTTGCCAATATGTTTTTGCTTTGTTGTACACCAGCATGTCTGCTCAGCATGGCTAAAAATGAATTGGGTCCAGGAGAGTGCCGTGGAGTGTTGTAAATTGGAGTAGAGATGAGTGGAGTGGTGTAGAGTGGAAAGGCGTGGTGTGCCACTGAGTGGAGTGGCGTAGAGGGTGTTGCATAGAGTGGAGAAGTGTTGTAGAGTGGAGCAGATTGTCATAGAGTATAGTAGTATAAAAGTATGGAATGGTATACTGCTGTTGAGTAGAGTGGAGTGGTGTCATAAAATAGAGTGGAGTAAAGTAGCATAAAGGGAGTTGCATAGGGTGGAGTATCGCTGTGTGGTGGCATAGAGTAGACTGGAGTACAGTTTAATGAAGTAGAGCATCATAGTGGACAATGGTAGAGTCATGGAGTAGAGTAGCCTAGAATGAAGTGTCAGAATGTACAGTGGTGCAGAGTAGATTGGCATACCGTGCAGTGGCATGACTTACATTGGTTTTCTGTAAAGTGGTATAGACTGCATTGGCGTAGAGTGCAGTGATTCAGGGTAGAGTGCAGAGGTGGAGAGTAGAATGATGTGGAGTGCAGTGATATAAAGTGCAGTGGTGCAGAATACATTACAGTGGAATAGTTTTGTGTATTAGAGCTGCGGTGCAGAGAAGAATAGAGTAGCATAGAGTGCAATGGTGTAGAGTGGCGTAGAATGCAGTGGCAGAGTGTTTACTTATGCAGAGTAGAGTGGTGCAGAGGACAGTGGCTTAGAGTAGAATAGAGTGACTTGGAGTGCAGTGGCTCTACACTACAGGGTGTCTACCCACTTGAAAAAGAAAAACCGAACAGAAACAAAGAAGAATTGTACTATGGCGATACCCTCGGGCTGTAGATACTGTACCAAGCAACCGTTCACCTTGCTTGTCTGTAAATCCCTCTTTATTGAACTTGGTGCCAAGCATGGAAATTGGCAGAAGTAGGGTAAAATGTCCAAAGGTTACTCCTGACGTATGCGCTGAAGGACTTCCTCTTCAAGGAATAACTACCCTTTTGATCATATTGTTGGAAAATTGGCTGGAGTGTTCAGACTCGGATGACTCGTGAACTATCTATGCACATGTTCACATGCACGCCCAAGAAGAACACCAGGGCTCTGAGAAATTGTGTTCTTGGTTGAGGGGGTGAAATCTCTCTCAAGCAACTACCACAATCCTGTTGGGATGAACCACAAAAAGTCACTAAATTAGTCTGTGTTTAACCCTCTTGCAGCTAGGTACAAAACCAGTCAGGCTTAACTTTGAGGCAATGTGTAAAGTATTTAAGCTGCACTCAAGTGGGTAATAAAGTGGAAACACAAGAAAAATCCCACACTGATCTAGAAAAAAGTGTACATTTTAATATATGAAATGATATCAAAACAAAAAAATCCAATAAGTAGAACTGGATATGTGCAATTTCAAAGTCTTAAGTAAGCATCAAAAAGCACAAAGTGCCAACTGGGGTTAACTGGGTGCACTGGACCGGGATAAAGTCACAAGTTCAGGCTGTCCGCAGTAGTGTGAGCAGGTTACAGGACCAAGTTCGACCCACTGGACAATTTTCCTGTTTGTACTTGGACTGAAATGCGAGGTCCTGCGTCGAGGTGCGTTGTGTTGCATGGGATTCCAATGTGGCCGCTGATCAGGATCTGCGATACGATGTCCTGGTTGCGCTAGTCGGTGCCTATGAGGCCACTGATCAGGAACTGCGAGTTTCTGTGATGCAAGGTCCTACCACATGAGGCATAGGTTCTAAGGAAACCCACAGTTGGGCCAGGAGGAGTACACTCTGGTGCCAGCTGAGCCGAGGGGCAAGAACCTTGGGGAGGGCACCTCTTGGGGATCAGGACTCACTTCAGCAGCAGGGCACAGGATGTCAAATTGAAATACGGGACAGGTCTCTGGAGTTTATGTCCCTGTAGCTCAGAACAGGAGGTCAATCAGCAAGCCTGTGGACTCACTCTGGTGGTATGGAGTCCAAGGAGCAGGTCCAGTCTTTCTTCCTCATGAAGCATGGCAACAGGGCACTCCTTCCAGCAGCATAGTAGTCCTTCTTCTGAGTCTTCCACGGTTTGAGAAGTGATCTGAAGAGTTTGTTTGGGGGGGGGCAATATTTATATCTGATACCAGCTTATTAGATGCAAAAAGATAACCCAGTGGTATCCTGTGGGAGCGGTAGACCTCACAGTTGTAAAAAAAACGAATTTGTGAGTTTTTCACTACTGGGACAGGTAAAACTTAAAAGTTCATGTCCTCCTTTTAAAATGGAGCACCATGCCCTATGGGCCATTTATAGCCTACCCTAGGGGTGACTTGTGTGTGTATATATATATATATATATATATATATATATATATATATATATATGTATATATATATATATATATATATATATATATATATATATATATATATATATATATATATATATAGTAAAAAGAAGGTTTAGGCCCGGCTAAAGGTTTATTTTCCCCGGCTGAAATGGCCGTTTAAAACTGCCTACAGGCTGCAATGACAGGCCTGAGACATGTTTAAAGTGCTACTTAAGTGGGTGGCACAACAAATGCTGCAGGCCCACTAGTAGCATTTAATGTAAAAGCCCTGGCTACAGGTAGTACCATTGTACTAGGGACGTATAAGTAAATTAAATGTGCTAATTCGGTGCAAGCCAAATGTACCAGGTTTCAAGGAGTGAGCACAAGCACTCGGTGCACTTTACAGCTGCTAACTAGTGCTAGAGTCCTAAAAGCCAAAACAGTTGATGGACAGAATGCAGAACAATGTCATACATTCACCCCAGTACAGAGATCTGGGCCTAAATCCATCGTTTTTTTTGCTCACTACACCACGCCAGTTGGCTTTTCAGTTTGGGCTGGACTGTTCCCATGAGGCACAGGGTCAGACTGATTTGCATATGGCCATTTCTGAACTGGGGTGGCAGAGTGGGCTAAAGAACAGTGATGGGTTAAACCCAGATCTGTTGACGCCAACAAAAACCGGTGCAGGAAACAAAAGTGTTGAAGGCAAAAATGTTGGGGGTGACTGCGCAGAAAGAGCCAAGTCCAACAGGCACATATACTTATATTCGCTGTTTGACATGGAAAGTCTCTCAGTGCGGAGAACAAAGTAATTTGGACCTGCCTCCACACATACTACTTCTTCAAAGAAAACCCAAGTTCTCATGGTATTAGCAACACTCTGCTTCCTGGTCTCTGCCCTCCCCCCCCCCCACCTCATTGGCACACAGTAAAGGCATCCTAAAGTCTGGCTCATTTGAGGCATGAAACCGTTCCACCACCAAAATTCAACATTGAATGAAATACATGGGCTCCCACTCTATGCCTGGAGCATCTTAAAGATCAACTGTTTCTCCAATAAGACCATTAGGGGCACAACACACATACAAGCCAGGACATCACTAGACTGGAAATGAAGAATTGCAAGAAGGAAACAAAAAGTAGACGTTCTTCATCTATACATCCAAGATGTAAAAAAATCCATTCAACTTCCTTCTCCATTACAGGTATGTGGGAGTACTCTGTATGTGCAAAGAATGCTACCACCTTAAACAATAAGAACCTGCATTTTAAACGCCTACTGCAAACCGTCAAGTCCTCCTGGAGCACCATCTCCACTGGCTGGCACTGTGTTGATCCAGAGTGCAATGTTCATTTTATACATATAAATCTTCACATGTAAACATAGATGTTGGCAGGGTTACTTAAGTGGTAGACCTACATTATTCATCAAGGAAAGCTATCTGGTTTAGGCTTGGTGGGGCAGAGAGACCAAAAAGGAACGAACGGAGGCCGAAGGGGTAAAAGGTGAGAGCCAAAGGGGATAGTTTTTGACCGGCATTCTGTGGCACACTAACACCTAACCAGTGGAAGAAAAGTCAATGCCCAGCCGCCATTTTTAAGAAAATGCAATTGGCTATTCATTAGATAGACATCTTAACAAATAATATAGGTGTCTAGTGCATAAAATGGTGTTTACCCCAGAGAAATATCGCACTCTAAGCAAGGGTCGCCTCTTTGCTAAATAAATAATGCTCTTTTAGACAGTAACTTCACTCTCGCACAATCGTACAAAAAGTGTACAGGTTTTCAAAACACACATTTTTTTTTTAATTAAGGAAAAAATCTGAGACCTGTTTGTCTTGTTACCTGGTGCTCTGAAAGCTTAAGACCTGGTTTACAAAACTCAAGGAATTTGTTGATGGCTGGTAGCCGCAGGCACCTATTTGAGTTTTTTTTGTTGGGCGAAGGAATGTAGGTTTTGCAGTGAGAACTTGTCAACACCCTCTCCAACTACCCAACCTCTTGTGTAGTGTCATCCTTCGGTGTCCATGACGCATACCTGATAGCTGTACTTCCTGGTCGGTGACTCATTCGCTGTTGCTATCTGAACAATATGTGGTTAGTAGCTTTGTCAACAAGGTCTGTGCTGGTTCGGGTGGTAGTTGAGCTCCCCTGAGGTGACAGAAGAGACAGTTGAGGTATGACTTATGCTCACATGAGTGTGACGTTGCATATCCGGCAGTGGGGTGAGACTGCAAGTTTTCAGCTGTTTATTAAATAGAAACCTCCGAGTGTCCCTTTAGTGACTACTTTAAGCTGGCTTCAGCTCATACTTGCGCTTTTGATTTCAAATTTAGTTGGTGGGTGAGGTGTAAAGTAAAATATTTGCTCCTGTTTTCTCCTCCAGCTACCCTTGCCGATTAAAGTGGCTTACAGCAGTTGGTCCTGTAATCCGTGTTCAGGTCATTAAAGCTCCCAAACTCTACAGAAAACCAAGAGACCGCCAGTGAGCAGCGAGGGCAGTGTTACGAGGCAGTCGCCTTTAGTTCCTCGAAGACATCTTAAGTTTCTGGTCTCCATTTTGTTTCTGGAGTCCATGAAAATGTGACCTGGCATCAAATGTGGGTGTGTCCAACCCTGAGGAGGCCTGCATGTGACCCATAACTGTCATTGCAGTGGACCACACAGCCACAGACTTTGGGAGACGCCTTGTTGGTTGAGACTAGTTATTTGGACTAATCCGGCATTTGCGGCCTCTGCTCCATAGTTTCCAAATTGAAAGAGACTTTAGCCTAAAACTGGAGATTCTTAATACAGGTGTATTCTGACCCTCTGAAAAAAGTTTAAGGAATCCCTAAAGGAGGCGAGGTCTGACGCATGCTTCTCTTCCAACGAGAGATAGGCACCAGTTATCCCCCTTGCGTGGATGTACATTGAACAAAGCTTGTGTTTGTCACTTTAGTATAAAACTATTCATTTATCTTTTAGTAGGTGCAAAGTTTGATTGTTCCCCACGTGGTTCAAAAGAGTAGTCACTGACTCAAAGGTCAAAAAGCCATTGGTCGTCCTTTTTAGGTCTCTCCTATCAGCGTGCATGTGCTGTTGCTGTGAGAGGTTTTGTCAGGGCTACTGGAATTATGCAACGGATGACATTTTCGCATAATTGTAGTTCTGCCTCTTGCCATTTAATCCATCCTCTGCTGCATAATCTGCAGATTTTAACAAAGTGTTTCTAGTTCAAATGGTTCTAAAAATGCAGCAGCGTGTTGCCGCACAGTGGAAGGCCATTTTCAAAGCTGGATTGGTAACCTTTCTGTTGCTTATTGTTCTATTTAGTTATTAAACTGGTATTATCGAGGAGCAACCAATGCCAGACAGTATTATCAAGTTTAAAAACGACGAAATAATGAAGCAATACTATTACAAAATGTGTCACATAATGCTGCATGATTTGCCTTTTCTTGCTGTATAATTTACTCCACCTTGTCGCATCATTTGTCCCTCTCATGCCGCATAATTCCAATGGCCCTGGGTTATGTATACATTAAAGGGGTTGGTGCCTGCCCATTACTTAGCATTTTCTGACCTGATTGTCATTCATTTTAGGTGCCTCCTAATTGGCCACCATATGTCTAGGATCACTTAATTTTATTTTTCCGGAGGATGGACCAAGTAGTAATTGATTTAATTTGATTAGTATCCTTCAGCTGCTTGTGCTGTAATTCTGTTTACGTTTATTTTTTTCTCCTTTTTTTTCCCTCCATTTTTCTGTCGGTCTTTTGCACTTCATTGCCACCTTTTAAGTTCCGTCCTGTAGGTTTGTTTTATGTTGCCTTAATTTGTTTAACAGTTTGGCGCTTCCTTTTATAGCACCAAACAAATGGCGCATAATATAAAAGCAGTCTGTGTAACTGTGTTTGTAGGCAGTCTTTTCTCAGCGCATGCAAAATGTGTTGGTTTAAAGAATAGGCTAGTGTAATGGTATGCAATGTAACAACGCAGGCGTAATGACCGTGTTGTAATGGCATGCAATGTATTGTAAACTGTTTCCCGGTTTAAAGCGTACACTAGTCTGAAAGTGGACTTCCATAGTAGTTCAAGTCAAGCAGTCCAGTCGCATGCTACAGGTCAGGCTGCTACTAAGCAACATAAACCTTTTGGACACATCTTTGCCTTTTCAAGCTAAAGTGTGTGGCTTTTGAAGCTGCCTTAATTTTTCGCTGCACTGCAGATAATCAATTTTTTCTTAAAACCTGTGTCTTCAGTCTCGTATGAATTCTTGCTCTTTTCTGCGCATAAAAATGATGTGTATTTTAAGCACTTCAGTTTTATGTAGCACATCAAATACTCCCATTTCTCCTTAAATCCTGTGCCTAAGTCCATATTCTCATCTGTATTCCACCAAAAGGGCTTTTAGGTGCCCTATATTTATTTGCATTTGGGTGCAAGAGATGTAGCCAAAACAGTCACTGCTACGCTACATACTACTCCAATGTACCCCACTCCACTCCATTGTACCTCAATGTACACCACGCCAATCTAACCTACTCCAGTCTACCACACTACACCGAACTCCAGTTTACCCCACTTCATTCCAGTCTACCCCACACCACTCCAATTTACCATACTCCACTCAAATCTACCCCACTCCAATCTTCCCCACCCCACTACATCTCGTTCTACCCCAATCCATCCCCACACCACTCTGCCCACTCAACTTCACTACAGCCTACCCCACCCCTATATACGCCTTTCCAATCTAACCCACACCAGTCTACCTCCACTCCATTCTACCCCACTCCAATATATGCCACTCCAACCTACCCCATGCCACTTCAGTCTGCCACTCCACCCCACTCATATCTACCCCAACCTACCCCAATCCACCCCACCCTACCCATGCCACCCCACTCTTCTCCACCCCATGACAGCCATCCTTCCCCCACTCTACTCCACCCCACCCTCCACCCTACTCTGCTCCATCCCAATCCTTCCCAGTCTACCACAACCTACCCCACTCCACTGTATTCCACTCCAATATACTGTACCGCCTAACCCACTCTACCACACCCCACTCTCTGAATCTACCTCACTCTTCGCCACTGTACCCCACTCTATCTCAATATACTCTACCCCAGTCTACCCAATTCCACTCTACCCCAGTCTGCCCCATTCCACTCCAATCTAATCCATCCGTCTCCACTCCAGTCTACCTCACTCCAGTGTAATATACCTCACTCAACCCCACTCCATGCTGCTACACCTCACACCACTCCACTGTACTAAGTTTTAGCCATGCTGAACTGCAGCAACACTGGTGTACAACATGGCTAAAACACATTGCTAAAGCAAATAGCTCACGCAAGATCTATTGACTTTACCAGTGCTTGTTATGGTTGAGAGGTGGTATGATACTGGCCTTTTAGCGGAATAGTGATGGCTCTTAGCACCTTAATGGATAGAACGTTTGCGGTACTTTATTAAGCCATATAATAGTGTGTGTTTTGTGATGCTTTCATTGATTCCTTTTCAGATGGCTTGGATATGAAAAGTGCAGGAGATCGGGCCTCAATTATGAAATGCTGTGTATCTAGCACTATAAATATACGCAACAGTGTTGGATCCAGTGCTGGATTCAGTCTCACAAACTGGTAATTACTCTGGCTGCACCCCAACCCATCGTTATTTTGCACACCGTCTACTCCTCTTGGACCCACGTATAGGCTATCCAGTCTTGACCCTGCTCCAATGGGAACCGTCCAGCCCGAACTGCCAAGCCAGGTCCTCCCTGAACCCCAACACCAGTAACCCAGGACCAGTTTTGCCCTAGTTGAGGAGCCCGTAACTGGGGCTAAACCGGGCCAGTGTTCTGGTTCAGAGAGGTCACACTCTCGACCCCATCTTCACCTCCAGCAACCATGTCTCCTTCAGCCACACTTCAGATCTCCTCTGGACTGACCACAGCTGCGTTCACTTCACCTACAACAAGCCGAAACCCATCATCCACCTCCAACCAACTCTACAAAGAAACTGGAACAAAATCACCACAGACCAGATCTCCACATCACTCCTTCAAACCTCCCCAGCCCTCTCCTCTAACGCCAACGAAGCCGCCGCCAACCTCACCCTATGGTTATCCAACACCGCCGACACCTTAGCACCACTGAAAAAACGGCAAAGCAAACCAGGCAGCAAGAAGGCCTCATGGTTCAACGATGATCTTAAGAAATCCAAGAAACTCTGCCGCTCCCTTGAAAAAGCCTGGAAAAAAGACCCAACCACCAGCACCAAGGACGCCTTCAAAAGTGCCACCCGCACTCACCACCAACTGATCCGAAAAGCCAAGAAAACAGCATTCAAGGATCGACTTGACAACAACGCCCACAACAGCAAGGAACTTTTCAACATCGTCAAGGAATTTTCCAACCCCTCGGCCAACTCCAACGACATCACCCCCTCTCAAACCCTCTGTGACTCCCTAGCCTCTTTTTTCCACAACAAGATTGCAGACATCCACAACAGCTTTGACAACCAACCCGAAAACCAACCCACCCTACCAGCTGCTGACCATCTTCCCCCCGTCAACACCCTTAACGCCTGGAACCCAATCTCCACTGAGGACACCATCCGCCTGATGAATTCCATCCACTCTGGATCCCCCACAGACCCATGCCCTCACCACATCTTCAACAAAGCAGACTCCGTCATAGCACCTCACCTCCGAGACGTCATCAACTGCTCCTTCAACTCCGCTATCTTCCCAGAAGATTGGAAACACGCTGAACTCACCGCCCTTCTGAAAAAACCAACAGCAGACCCCACCGAACTCAAAAACTACCGCCCCATCTCGCTTCTTCCATTCCCGGCCAAAGTCATCGAGAAAGCTGTCAACAACCAGCTCGCCGCCTTCCTCGAAGCCAACAAATCACTCGACCCCTCACAATCTGGCTTCCGAGCCAAACACAGCACTGAGACCGCCCTCATCGCAGCAACAGACGACATTCGAACTCTCCTGGACAATGGAGACACAGTCGCCCTCATCCTCCTCGACCTCTCTGCAGCCTTCGACACAGTCTGCCACAGCACCCTTTTACAACGCCTCAGAAACATCGGAATCCAAGGAAAGGCACTGGAATGGATCACCTCGTTCCTCACCGGAAGAACCCAGAGAGTCCGCCTCCCACCATTCAAGTCCGAGGCCTCTGAAATCATCTGCGGCGTACCACAAGGATCCTCACTCAGTCCCACCCTTTTCAACGTATACATGAGCCCCCTCGCGGCCATCGCCCGCCAACACAACCTCAACATCATCTCTTACGCAGATGACACTCAACTGATCCTATCTCTCACCAAGGACCCCAGCACCGCTAAAACTAACCTACACGAAGGAATGAAAGAAGTCGCCGAATGGATGAAACAAAGCCGTCTGAAACTGAACTCAGACAAAACAGAAGTCCTCATCTTAGGCAAATCCCCCTCTGCATGGGACGACTCCTGGTGGCCGGAAGCTCTCGGAAATGCACCCATCCCGACAGACCACGCACGGAACCTTGGCGTCATCCTTGATTCTTCACTCTCAATGAACAGACAAGTCAGCGCCGTATCCTCTTCCTGCTTTAACATTCTTCGCATGCTCAGAAAAACATTTCGCTGGATCCCCTCCGAAACAAGGAAAACAGTCACCCACGCTCTAGTCACGAGCCGACTGGACTACGGAAACACCCTCTACGCAGGTACCACCGCCAAACTCCAGAAGAAACTACAACGAATCCAAAACGCCTCAGCCAGGCTCATATTAGACATCCCACGCAACGAACACATCTCTGGTCACCTTAAAGACCTCCACTGGCTACCCGTCAATAAGAGGATCACTTTCCGACTGCTTACCCACGCACACAAATCACTCTACGACATCGGACCAGATTGCCTCAACTCTCGACTGTCCTTCTACACCCCCTCCCGCCAACTTCGCTCTTCCAGCCAAGCCTTCGCCACTGTTCCTCGCATCAACAAGACCACCATGGGAGGCAGATCCTTCTCATACCTGGCTGCCAAAACATGGAACTCACTCCCCGCTTACCTTCGCCTCACCCAGAACCACCTAGCGTTCAGAAAGCAGCTTAAAACGTGGATTTTTGACAAATAATCCACCTCCCCTTCCTAAGCGCCTTGAAACCCTCTGGGTATGTAGTGCGCTATATAAATGTTTTGACTTGACTTGACTTGACTTGACTTGACAGTTCGGGCTGAAAGGTTCCATTGGAGCAGGCAAACACAACAGGTGATGGACCGAATGTGGATCAATGTCACACACTCACCCCAGTCCAAAGATCTGGGCCCAAATCCATCGTTTTTTTGCACTCCACACCACCCTGGGTTAGACAATGGCGATATGCAAATCAGCTCTGACCCTGTGCCCCATGGGAACAGTCCAGTCCGAACTACAAAAGCCATGTCCTTCCCAGAACGGAATCAGGCATCCGAGGACCGGACCGGTTTGTTGTTTGTTTTTTTGTAATTTTCTCCCTGAGTGTACTGGGGTAGCTCAGACGTGGGTCCCAGAGCCTCCACACCACTGGAGTCAAGCTAGCCGGGCTGATGAGAGGTGTTACCTCGAAACCGGTCCGGTCCTCGGATGCTTGATTCCGGTCTGGGAAAGATATGGCTGTTGTAGTTCGGACTGGACTGTTCCCATGGGGCACAGGGTCAGAGCTGATTTGCATAAAGCCATTATCTGACCCAGGGTGTTGTGGAGTGCAAAAAACGATGGATTTAGGCCCAGATCCTTGTACTGGGGTGAATGTAAGACATTGATCTACATTCTGTCCATCAAATAGTTTTTTGTAATTTTCTCCCATTGGAGCAGGGCCAAGACTGATTTGCATGTATTTGGGTCCAAACTGAGGTTACATGCAAAAAACAATCGATTGGGTGGCAGCCCGAGTGATTACCAGTGAGTGAGAATAATTCAAGCTTTCCAGCCATCACTTTTGTATATTTGTGTCGCCCTAAGTGGGATGGATATACCCAGAGGTGAGCCCTGTACACACGGAGTCACTGGAACCTAGCTGTGCCCAGCTGATGAGCCCCTAACTATGGCGAAACCAGCCCTGGGTCCAAGGCCTCAGTGGCTGTATTGGGCGTGTCCCCATGAGGCTGGAAAGGTGGTGGCCGCTTTTGTAGTAGTGTAGCAGTTTTAAAAGCACTGCAGCATTCCTTGTAAATCCAATTGTTTTCAGGCAGCAATAAAAATGCCAAGATAATTTCGGTGATTAATGTTCCTGCGGAAGAGAGATTGAAGTTTTTTCAGACTCCTCTAAGGTAGTGCTAAGGGTTAGTATGCCTGCTGCAAAGAGCGTGTACTATGCAGATTACAGAACAGAAGTGTATGAGCATAACTCGTGGGAGGGTTACTGCTTTTGTTACAGAGATTCTTTTGTTACTGTGCAATTTATAAGTTACAATTGTCATCTAGATTAGATAGTTGCGGAACTCCCTCCACCCCCCCCCCCCCCCAGTCTTTCACTAACCTAGTTTTGATAAGGGTTTGTTTTGGCAGCAATACATTCTTCTTAGTAAAGTCAAGCCTAAGATTGTTACATTCTGAATCCTGACTTTGTGCTTTCCCAGACCCAGCACTCGTAAAAAATGCCTACCAGTGTAAATGAAATCCTACACTGCAGTAGTAACCTTTGCCATATGTACCATTATCTATACACTGATTTACATACGTATGATTCATTGTCTCAATATGTTTCTGTGTGTGATGTAGAATGCTCCAATAACTTACACTGGTCTGAGAGGCGCTATAAAATGAATGAAATACATGTAAGAGAGGGGCTATGGAGAAATGTGGCACTGTCGGAGGGTGATTGTGAGGAAATTGAAGAGCCCCAATAAAGATTGCCATATCCTGGTGCACTGAAGGTCATCATTTTTCTGTGCTATAAAAACGAATACAACTGTGTGTATATATAATGAAAAATGTGTTTTGGAATGCACCATTTTCCCCCAACATTTTCTTCTGGGGAAACTGCCCCCACCCCATTGTAGTGGTCAGGTTTGCTTGTTGTGCTGTGTACTTTGAGGGCTGGTCTGAAAAAATTTGCCAGGGCTGCTTTAGGTTCCCAGTCCGGCCCTGCCTGGGTTGCTTGTGTTTCCAGTTCATGAAGTACCCGGCTTGGCAGTTTGAGATGGATGGTTCCTATTGGCGCAGGGTCAAGACTGATTTGAATGTAGCTAGGTCTAAACTAAGTGTACTTTTTTGTATACTTTGGTGTGTATCTAGCACAAGCAGTGTATTTTGTCATGAAGCGTTATGTAGACAATCATATTTTTTAATTCTGCACTGAAAAGTTGCATGGTAAAAGCCTTTCCTCGAAGACTGAATGCTATCCGGCCCGGACTGGCCATAGCGGGCACCGGGCAATCCCACGTTGCGCCGCAAGGGTGGGGGCCGGTTTTGAGCCCCTGGGGGCCGATTTTGTTACAGGGCCGTTTTTGCAGCATAGCTGCAGAATCGGCCCTGCAACAAAATCGGCCCTAGCAAATGCTCTACGGCACCTCCAACCCCCCGAGTGGGGAGGGGGCGGGGGGGGGGGGGCGAGCACTTTGCCAGGGCCTGTTATGGTTCCCAGTCCGGCCCTGAATGCTATGCAATGATTACAAAGGACAGTTTAGTGCACTCTGTTCTCGTTCATTGTTCTGTGTTTGCAGATGGTTCAGCATTCTGTCAGATCCAGCCAATTGTTTTCTAGTCGCCGTGCAAGTAGGGGGTGCAGCTGCGAACATTAAAGGTCGTAGGTGGAGGATGACTTATTTTGCATATGCCTTGCTTCATAGCTGGTAAATTATGATAAATGACTTCGCTGTTTTGGGTGCTCGCATGAACAAGTCACTGCAAGATTTTTCCCTTTGAGGACAAAAGTCGATTGCAGTAGGAAACTGGGAGCACGACTTGGGTTTATGCCTTTTTTCCTCTACACAATTCACTTTTTGGCATTTTACAATGTGGTATTTGACCACTAGATATCACCAACGTGCCAATTTCAGGTGCTTCCTAGAAGAGTTCTGTACAGCTACGTGTACAGAAACACCTGTATCTGTCCTCCAGTAGAGAACTTTCTTCAACTCCAAATGGGGTGACTTCCTAGTAGGTGTAATGTGTTTGTAGGTGCAGCCTTTTTTGTAGCCTGTAATGTGGTCGACTCACCAACCCGTACTCCCTGTTTTAAATCTAAGCACACCCACCCCTTAAAGAGGCCATGTTCTCTTACCCTGGAGCAGGCTTCTCCAACAGGTAGCTCATGAGCTACTGGTAACTCTCCAGCTACCTGCAAGGAGCTCTCCTGTATGCAGCACATCCTAGTAAATTTAGAAGCCTTTGCTTGGCTGAATTAATCGATGCATAATAAAGTTGAGACCGTGTATTCAAGGACTGACTTGTTATTAATGCCATAACCTTGGTGTCACAGGCATTGGGTTATGTATTATGCAGAGACATTTGAAATTGACAAAACATTTTTACATTACTGCTATAGAAACCATGCGTGATGCACTGAGGTGATCACTGCTAGTAATTGTGAATATGGTGGCCACTAATGTAATCTTGTGTGGTGTGGCCGCTATTACAACACTAATATTAGTAGCTCAGGGTGGTTTTCTCTTAACTGAAGTAGCTCTTAATGCAGAAAAGGTTGGAGACCCCTGAACTGGAGTGTCTTAAAAGGCCTGTAATGTGGTCTCTGATCGAGGGCTACATGCAGCATCGGATTGGTAACAAGGGCATTCGGGCAATGCCCGAGGGGCGGGCGTCCGAGGGCTGCTGTGGACTGTTTTTTTGAGCAGTCTGGGGGGCTATTTGGGCGCTGTCTCTTCTTCTGATACAGTCAGCGGCCCAGTGGGAGTCTGAGTGGCCTTTCTAGAGGCGGATGGGCGCTCATTACCTCCGTTTAGCACAGGTATCACTCCCTTTGTCTCTCGGGCTGGCCCATTAATGCCTGCACGTACTGAGCGGGGACAGGGGGCCTGAGTAGAAGTGGCCTCACTTGTTTAACCAGCGTAAACTAACGCGTGCATTCCCCCCCCCCCCCTAAAGTTTTTTTTATAAGATTACACCAACGCAGTGATATGAGGAGTGAATGTGTGCCCGGGCCAATTTTTCATTCCCAACCCTGGCTACATGACCACAGTATCTGTAGATCCCCACTGGAGGGCTAGTTTTTGGCCATGACCTGCCCCCTTTCATCCTGCTGAAGCCATCTTCTTATTTCAATCGTGGTTTTGGCAGCAGTTTCATTTAATTCTGAGTTATGTCATGATTTAGCAGTTGCTTCCGTTATATTGTGACCTTTCTTAGTTGTGTTACTTTCGAATTTTCCAATTGGCTCGTGGTGGCATTTGAATCGGTGGAGAGGTACAAGGGACAAAACCTTGAATGTTCCCCAAATATTAAAGTAGAAACATTAGGAGGCCAAATGGCTCCCTCCTTTCTTTGAGGGGGTTGCCTTTTCTTATATACTCGGGTCAGTACTTTTCCACTTTTGTCAGTGTCCTCTGACGAATATGCCCTTATAATGTGGTTATGGAGGACATGGATCCCTTATATTCGCCACTGCTGCATTGCCCCCGCCCCCCCACGATTTTTTTAATATCCCTGAAATCTGATAAAATCGGTATTCCAGTCTCGAACTGCGGTGTTCCGTTATTCGACCATTCATGGGCTCGGAGTCCTGCTCGGCCTTATCTACACACCTTCGGGTAATGGGGGCAGCTGCATATAGTTATTTTCTGTTTTGTGGGCACACCATTGTTCCTCACAGACTAACCATTCACAATTGCACATAAAATAGTTAATTTTCTTCCCCTGCTTTTGAGCATTTATAGCAGGGGTCTCCAAGCAGTCGATCGCAAGCTACCAGTAGCTCGCCAAGGCCCCTTGAGTAGCTTGCTCCGGTAAGGTCTCAATTTAGTAGCCCATCAACTTTGCTATAGCATTTAGGCCTTTTTTTTTATTTTTTAGGCAATGCATCCCCCCCTTCCTCCCACCCAAACCAGCTGCTCAGATTGCCTTAACTGAGCCAATCAGGGCTGTAGTAGTTTTTTCTGCTTCCCGCAAAGCAAAGGTGGTGCTAAACTTTAGCTAGCACATCACGGTTTTTTTCATGTGGATTGCCATATTTCTACAAGTCATTTATTACAAATGACCCAACTGCTAGTAATGAAACCAGTATGGCAGCCTTCAATAGCATACCGTTCAATAATGGTCCGAATACTGCTTTTCACTTAATACTGCCAAGAAAAATCCCGAGATGTATTTCCAGAGATTTTCCTAACTTTTAAATGAATGGCATGACATAAGTGGTGCTCTGTGTTGCGCACCCGAAAAGCAGTGATGGCAGGCCTGTGTGTACATTCTGAATGGAAAAGGAAAGGCATGGAGTCTGAAGAACTCCCTTATTGATGCCGATGCCTGCAGCACAGATTTAAGCAGGATTAATATCCAAGTGACCTTGACCGAAGGAAAGGAATGGCCAAGCAAAGTAAACGGTAAGGCTATGTAAAAGAAAGTGTTTAGAGCCTAGGCCTAGTTGTTTTATTAATGTTCCACACTCGAGGACTGATATTTTGCTGCTCGTTTTTTTCTTTTTCTTTACTGTCTGCAGTTAGAAATTCGATCATTCATGTATTCTGCTGAAAAGTTGATGTAAAGTGTCAGATTAGGAGCCTGCCTGAAGTAGTTTTGTGGTCATTTGGAAACACATTGCCCCCGTCCAATCTGGTTTATGTCCCATCACTTGAACTTTAAGTTCTTGATAATGAGAATAAGCCCTGTCTGTGTGCTGTCTGTACTGTTGCAACAATCCATCTTTCAGCACCTGTGAAATCAAAATGGCATCGTGCTGGGCATTTGACATGTATGACATGCAGTAAAACCCTTATTATCAAGACTTTATGATGTGCTGACATGGACGATTCTTAAAACATCAGCAAAAACACACAAGATAACAAGCACTTGGTTAAAAAAGCGATCAATGCGTGAGTTGCTTGGCCTTAAGTAGCTCACGACGATTTTCGCTGATCAGAAGTAGCTCTCATTACAGAAAAGGTTGGAGACCCCTCATTTTTAGAATGTATACTCTCGCCTAATACACGATTCATATCCGGTTTCATGTCTTAAGGAGTTGTTGCTCTGCTTTTGTGGCTGTTGCAATCGTAGCTTCAGGAACTCAGCACTATTTTTTTTCTAACTAAGATATGAGCGCATTACAGAGTCAAACTTCTCAGCGCATGCATGGTCTCTAGACCGCGCATGCGCTATTGTGAGGCATGGTATTGCTTATCAACAGCTCCGAGGGGCTTGGAGCCAGTCCATTGCTTACCATTAATTGGCTTTCCTCATCAAGCTGCGTGCTTTCTGTTTTTGTCCCAGCTTGTCCGTGTTGTCGTCCTCCCACTCAGGTAGGATTTCCTCTTTTTCATCTGTTTCTTTGGCTACTGTCTGCGCTCGCTGTCGGATTTATTTTTAGTTTTCGCCTGGCCGTAGCACTGCACAGCAGTGCTCGCGCAGGCGAAATCTTTTGATGTACAGTATGGGGCTTTGTCCCGCCTCTCTTCCATTTGGCTAGCTCCATAAATGGAGGCTAGCTATTGGAAGAGATGGTTGTGAATTACTCTTTCCCCCGTCACAACGCGATTCGGGGGAGTTTCCGGGTCAGTCCTGCAGCTTTTGTCGTCATGCCTTTCTGGGCGTTTTTTGTTGCCAGTTTGTATCTTTTATGTAATCCTAAGTCCTTATGTATCGCAACTGGTTCTTTTGTAAAGCGCTCGGACACCTTCGGGTAATGTTCGCGCTATATAAAATCTCATTAAATAAATAAAATTAATAATTCCATGATTTATTCCTCCTCCCCTGGCCGCCCGGGTCTCTGCGGCCGAGGATGTGTCTGCATCCGCGGATCCTCCAGCGCTGCGAAAACCGCTCGAGGCGCTGAGTAACATCCGACGGGCTCAGTCCGCTGCGGCCTCCATACCGAGCCGTGACGTGGGTTGTACGTGTTTGACCTGCACGGGTGGGATGCTCGCACCAACCCTGATTCCGCCATCTAACACCGAATACGAGAGCTGCCATCCAGGACGGAATGGAAAGAAAGGGGTGCTTTGGGGCGTGTTTTAGTGCACCTATCATTTCAAGTGCGGGAGAAGCCCCCTTGTCGGCGGGCTCCATCCTTCGGGCTCGATGTCCCATCCCTTGTATGGCCGCTGCTGGGCCCCCCTGGTGCGGCCCAGAGGCCTCTGCTGGGGTGTGATGAGCGTCACGGCGGCCTGCCTCAGGATGCTGTGTGCACTCTGTGCGGGAGCGCTCGCCCACCATGTGCACACAGAGGAAGGAGGCCCCACCCTTCGGGTCGGGTTTAGAGGTCACCTCCATCACAAACATTGTCGACCCCGGCCTCAAGATCACAGGAGCCTTACTGTCCCTCGCACTTGTAACACGTGTGTGCAGTGTCGCAATCAGACACTCGCAAGGCCTTTAGTCACACAAGAAGAAACAAGGTCACACGAAGCGTCAACGGAGGAAGCAGGCGCTGGGACTGGATTGAGATGTCGGTGGTAATGTAAGGACTTCAGATTCCTGGGGAAATTACCGCTGCTGAGTTCTCCTACAGCAGCGGTGATTCTGGGCTGGTGATTGACAGGAGCAGCCACCAATCAGCAGCAGCTTTCACATTTCACCGGAGCCTGTGGAAACCGGAGCCTGCAGTGAGTGATGGCGGTCCTGCGGACCATCACCTGCGGACTTTTCTGTTGTAACACACTGTTTGCTCCTCTTACATTTTGTTTTTTTGTTTGTTTGTTTTCGCTACCTGCACAAGTGCCACTAGTGCCTATGTAACGTTTGTTCTTGTCCTCCATTTATTGCAGTATTATACCTCTACTTTTAATTTGTACACTTTTGTAACCTGCACACATGTCACTTTTTCCTCCTGTAATGCACCGTTTGCTACCTCTTGTATTTTGTTGGCTCACGATTGTCACTTTTGCCTCATTTAATGTAACGTTTGCTTTTGTAATTTGGTCACTTGTAATGTTCTCATGTATCAGTTCTGTTCCTTTTGTGAAGCCTCTGACACCTTCGGGTAAAGTCTGCGCTATATAAAAATGCATAAATAAATAACACAGCCCCTTCCAAAACATACCCACCCCAGGTCCCCAGAGAACACTCTTCATCTGAGTGGCCTGTCCCGCCACGGACTCTCATGGACCTCTTTACTTTTTCTTTTGTCCTGGCCGCCATTTTGCTGCTATCAGCCGCTTTTCTCTGGACCCTGACCTTCCATCTTGTCCATTCCCTCGTCCTTTACCCTTTTCCTTTGTTTCCCCCTTGACGATCCTCAAATGTTTCTTCCCTTTTCTGATTTGCATTTTCTCCATACCCTTGTATCCCTCCCACCCTCCTTTGGTGTTGTGACTGCGTCCCCCCTCCAACCCCACTTAATGGAACTCTGCTTTTCTGGGTTTTTTTGGGGTCCTGACCTGAGAAAATCTACTATGTGTTTATATGTATATAGAGCACTCTAATCACTAGTATGTGCAGTAGACCTTTGTACTCTACCATTCCTATGTGACTCCTAGCGTATAGCCATTCGTATCCCTTCCCTATGTATATAGAGATGACTCTAATCACTAGTTTATGCAGTAGACCTCTGTACTCTACCATTCATATGTGACGCTTAGAGTATATCCATTTGTATCTCTTCCTTGAGTGACTTTACATCTTGTACATTTGCAATTTTTCTGTTTGTATCTTTTATGTAACGCATGTAATCCTAAGTCCTTATGTTTTGCAACTGGTTCTTATGTAAAGCGCTCTGACACCTTCGGGTAAAGTTTGTCCTATATATAAAATTGCATTTAATAAGTTGGGCTAGATTTGGTAGAAGTTTAGGGCTAGTTTGGTCTTCTTTCATAGAGGCAAGTGCTCGTTTTCGAATTAGAGTTTAGAAACACAATTGGGGGGACACCTGTCCGTTTGCGGACGGAAATTCCACATATCCTCGCTAACTTAACTACTACTGGTGAGTGCAATAGTTTCCGATGCAAGTATGCCCTTTCCTCCGATCCAGATCCTCCTGGCAGCCAGTGTGGCTCTAGACACTGCCCAGAGCCACCCGGGCTATACCATGGTCGGGACGACGTCACTTCCTGCGCCCAGCCTTCTGTTGCTTGCTGCTGCTGGCCTCGGCGTCTCCCCGCCATGTCCTGTAGTCTCACCCCTCAAGTTAACAAAAAAAAAATTTAATTTTTAAAATTTGTATAGCGCACTACTCACCCAGAGGGTCTCAAGGCGCTTGAGGGAGGGGGGGGTATTTTACTTATCGAATATCCAAGTTTTTAGTTGTTTTCTGAAGGAGAGGTGGTTCTGTGTAAGGCGGAGGTGGGTGGGGAGAGAATTCCAGGTTTTGGCCGCTAAGTAGGAGAAGGGTCTCTCCCCCCCGAATCCCCCCCCCCCCGCCGCCCCCGCCATGGTGGATCTTTGGATGCGTGGAATTGTGTCGAGGGCTTGATTGGATGAACGTAGTTGGCGGGTGGGGGTGTAAAAGGACAGGCGCGTGTTTAGGTATTCTGGTCCTAGGTCGTGGAGGGCTTTGTGTACGTGGGTGAGGAGACGGAACGTTATTCTCTTGTTGACGGGGAGCCAATGGAGGTCTTTCAGGTGACAGGAACTGTGAGCTTGGCTGGGGATGTCTAGGATGAGTCTGGCTGAGGCGTTTTGGATGCGTTGGAGTTTTTTCTGTACTTTGGCTGTAGTTCTGGCGTAAAGGGTGTTTCCGTAGTCCAGTCGGCTTGTGACCAGTGCATGGGTGACCGTCTTTCTTGTTTCGGTGGGGATCCAACAGAAGATTTTTTTGAGCATACGTAGGATGTTGAAGCATGATGATGAGACGGCGTTGACTTGTCTGGTCATCGAGAGGGAGGAGTCCAGGATGAAGCCTAGGTTACGTGCGTGGTCCGTTGGTACGGGTGCGGTTCCCAGGGCCGGTGGCCACCATGAGTCGTCCCAGGTGGAGGGGGGTGATCCTAAGATGAAGACTTCCGTTTTGTCCGAGTTCAGTTTTAAACGGCTGATCTTCATCCACTCGGCTACTTCTTTCATCCCTTCGTGTAGGTTGGTTTTGGCGGTGTTTGGGTCTTTGATGAGGGAGAGGATCAGTTGGGTGTCATCTGCGTAGGAGATGATGTTGAGGTTGTGTTGGCGCGCGATGGATGCGAGGGGACTCATGTATACGTTGAAGAGGGTGGGACTGAGTGATGATCCTTGTGGTACGTCGCAGATGACTTCGTTGGCCTCTGATCTAAAAGGGGGGAGGCGGACTCTCTGGGTTCTTCTAGCGAGGAACGAGATGATCCAGTCCAGTGCTTTTCCTTGTATTCCGACGTTGCTGAGGCGTTGTATGAGGGTGCTATGACAGACTGTGTCGAAGGCTGCGGAGAGGTAAAGTAGGATGAGGGCAGCTGTTTCTCCATTGTCCAGTAGAGTTCGAATGTAGTCTGTTGCTGCGATGAGGGCGGTCTCGGTGCTGTGTTTGGCTCGGAAGCCGGACTGTGAAGGGTCGAGGGATTTGTTGGATTCAAGGAAGACTGCGAGCTGACTGTTGACGGCTTTCTCAATGATTTTGGCAGGGAATGGGAGGAGAGAAATGGGGCGGTAGTTCTTAAGTTCAGTGGGGTCTGCTGTGGGTTTCTTCAGGAGGGCACTGAGTTCGGCATGTTTCCAGCTTTCCGGGAAGGTAGCGGAGTTGAGGGAGCAGTTGATGACGTCTCGGAGATGGGGTGCGATAATGGAGTCTGCTTTGTTGAAAATGTGGTGGGGACATGGGTCGGTTGGCGATCCTGTGTGGATGGAGTTCATCAGGCGGATGGTGTCTTCAGTGGTGATTGGGTTCCAGGCGCAAAGGTTGTTGGAGGGGGGTTGAAGTTCGGAGGTGGGTGGGGTGGACTGGTCTCCAAAGCTGTTATGTATGTCAGCGATTTTGTTGTGGAAGAACGAGGCTAGAGAGTCGCAGAGGTCTTGGGAGGGAGTGATGTCGTTGGTGCCGGCGGTGGGGTTGGTAAACTCTTTGACGATGTTGAATAGTTCCTTGCTGTTGTGGGCGTTGTTCTCAAGTCGATCCTTGAATGCTGATTTCTTGGTGGATAGGATCAGCTAGTGGTGTTTGCGGGTGGCGTTGAAGGTGGCTGAGTTGTCAGTGGTAGTGTTTTTTCGCCAGGCTTTCACGAGGTTGCGACAGATCTTCTTGGATTTCTTAAGGTCATCATTGAACCAGGGGGCTTTTTTGCTACCTTGCTTGATTTGATGGTTTTTCAAGGGTACTAATTCGTCAGCGCTGTGGGTGATCCATTGTGTGAGGTTGGTGGCTGCTTGGTTTGGGTCCGATTTGGCAGGAGGGTTTTGGTGAAGCGATGTGAAGAGCTGGTCGGTGGTAATTTTGTTCCAGTATTTGCGGGGAATTGGTTGTGGGTCGTAGACCTTTTTGTAGTTGAAGTGAACGCAGCTGTGATCCGTCCAATGGAGAGCTGTGGTGTGATTGAAGGAGATGTGCTTGCTGGAGGTGAAGATTGGGTTGAGCGTGTGCCCGGCATAGTGGGTGGGGGTGTCAACAAGTTGTTTGAGTCCGAGATAGGCGAGGTTGTCCAGAAGGGTGGTGATGTTGCTGTCGTTGTTCTTTTCCAGGTGGAAGTTGAGGTCTCCCAGTAGAATGTAGTCCTCGGAGGGGAGGGCGTGTGGGCTGATGAAGTCAGTGATGTCTTCACTGAATTGAGTGCGGGGTCCTGGTGGCCTGTAGATGAGGGTGCCTCTGAGTGTGGTCTTGGGGTCAGTGTGGATCTGGAAGTGAAGGTGTTCGGCGGCTGCGAGGTTATCGTCGAAACTGGTCGTGAAGCGGATGGTGTTCTTATGGACGATGGTGATGCCTCCTCCTGTTTGGTTGATGCGGTCCTTTCGGATGATCTTGTAGCCATCTGGGATGGCTATGGCGATGTCGGGCGTTGATGAGGTGTTCATCCAGGTTTCTGTAAGAAAGGTGACGTCCGGTGATGTGGTGTCGAGTAGGTTCCAAAGTTCAATGGCGTGTCTGTGGATCGAGCGGGTGTTGAGCAGGATGCACTTCAGGTGGTTAGTGTCGGAGCTTTGTTTGGAGTTTGTGGATTTGTTTTGGTTCCTGATGCAGTCGAACTTGCAGGAGTGGCAGGTGAAGGGTCCATGGGTGTGTCCTGGGGCGGCTTGGTAGCAGTTTGGGAGTCGGCCGGGGTTAAGTGCTGAGAGGGTTGCGGCGTCTTACGTTAAGCGGGTGGAGTGGATTTTGCGGGGGCCAGGGGGTTTGGCGCTGGGCGCGGACGGGCGTAGACAGGCTTACCTTTGGGGCGCGCTCGCTAAGCGTGAACGCTGAGCGTCAGCTGTTCTGACATAAGTGGATAGTGGGGGGGGCGGAGCGAGGGAGGGTCAGCTGGGAGGCGGGAGCGGGGTGGAGAGAGGGGCTGGGAGGCACAACAACAAGATGGCAGGAAGCCAAAAGCGAAACAGCACAAGCAGGGATATCGCAATTAAGTAGGCAGAGGCACCGGCACAATCAGGCACAGATGATATTATTAAACAATGTGAGCTTTGCAATAAGCGCTACGAGAATATCAATCACAAGTCAAAATATATCCAAAGTGAGCTATGCGCTATAGCGCTACGCTACTACTCGGGCACAATTAAATTTTTAACGATTGAAATCGCTATCAGACCCCAAGTCACGCTCCATCTTGTGCCTGCGCTGCTGAAAGTGCTCCAGTGTGCATGGCCATCTCCTAGCCTGGCCAGACAATCACCACCTCTGGGCTGCCTGGAGCAGCAGTGAGTAATATTTTCAGTTATAGAATGGGTCTGCCCCTTCATCCCCGCATGTATCCCAGATAAGGGTGTGTGTGCCTGCTAGATGCATAGCATCGCTAAGGATCCAGGGGTCTATACCATGGTCGGGACGACGTCACTTCCACGTGCTTGGTGTTTGCCTGTGGTTTAAATTGGGAACTAGTAGTTAAGCCTTGTTGCTGCTCCCTATGACTAGGCATGGAAATGAGTTAGAAGGCATCACGCAGGTGTTAACAAAAACCTGGCCAAAAACGTCAGTGTCACTGTATACTTTATCATTACTAACCGTTATATACTATACCCTCTGGGGCCCGCTGCAATGACACTAAATAAAACCAAAAACAGGGAGAGGGAAAGAAATCGTTTTATTATCAAATGTTAATTTGTTCTTCTGGACAAGTTTTATACAATGTTATTTTATCCTCCCGCTTTGACGAGTATCTGTCTGTCTATCCTTGCCTACTCACTTCTTTTCCTCACTGTTTACCTCTTACCGACTGCCACCATTTATCCCTGCAACCATCCTCCTACGCATTCATCCGTCCGTCCATGCAGTCATTCATTCATCCGCACATCCATCTGTCTTTTGGTCGTTCTTTCCTGCCTACCTTCCTCTTTCCCTACACCCCTCATTGCATCCACCTGTCCATCAATCAGTCCAATAACCCACCTATCATTATATTCGTCATAACTCCCACGCATATTAAGCTACCATATTCATTCACTTTTAACTCCCTTTTAATATCTGTATTCACTGAGGGCTCTATTCTTATCTACATTAAAATAAACCTGAAAATAACTTGTGGCTTCCGAGGGGACTAATCTTAATAAGCATGCTCGCCCCTTCCGAGTGCTGGATGCTGACTTGTAAAAGAATTACACACCAGGTGCCCGCCAATAGTGAATTCTCTAACAGAGCCTAGTTATGATGGTTGTTTTGAGATCTGGCCTTTCAGGCAGATTTAGCCGTATCACCAGTCTACAGTTTTTTTTTTTTTTTTGTTCGGTCTGGCCTTTAAGACATTTGTTTTCTCTAAACATTTCCCTCATTATCTATCCACTTAGAGGGACTTTGCTCATAAAATCTTCTTCCGTAAATTTGTTAAAAAAAAAAACAGCCATCAAGTCCAGACCTATTGGTTTTGCCAAAGCTTGTTTGCTGGTGTTTGTCTAGTTTCTGTCTAGTGTTTGTCTGTCGAGCAGTCTTTTCTCCTCCGCCTTTATTCCCTCTCTCCCCTTCAGTCGTCAGAGCTTGTTGCTTCCATTTCCTCTTGAAGCCGTCTTCTCTCCTTAACCTCTCGCTACTGTCATCAGCCTCTCATACCTCCACTCTCGTCTCATGCTGTCACCTCAGCAGTCTCTACTCCTCCGCCCTTCTTACCTCTCTCCTTTTCAGTCTTCAGAGCTTGTTGCATCCATTCCTTCTTGAAGCCGGCTTCCATCTTTAACTCTTTACTGCTGACATCAGCCATTCGTACCTCCGCTCTCATCTCATGCTATCACTCCAGCAGTCTCTTCTCCTCCGCCCTCCTTCCCTCTCTCAAAGCTGCCAACTTTATAGATGGAGAAGCAGGTTCAAGTCTTGTTATTTTAGTCCAATTTTCATTTTTTTGAAGAATGCAGTTCTACCGCTTATATATGTCCATCGGCCTCCCATGTAGTTGTTCCCCAAATCCTTTGTCTCGCAAGTGAGGTCATGTCGTCGTGGTTAGAGACGTAGTAAAGTGACAACTTGAAACCTGGGTTGAATGTGTGTGGGGTTCTGTCTGTGTGTGTGTGTGGGGTTCTGTCTGTGTGTGTGGGGTTCTGTGTGTGTGTGTGGGGTTCTGTGTGTGTGGGGTTCTGTGTGTGTGTGGGGGGGGTTCTGTGTGTGTGTGGGGGGGGGGGTTCTGTGTGTGTGGGGGGGGGTTCTGTCTGTCTGTGGGGGTTCTGTCTGTGTGTGTGTGGGGGGTTCTGTCTGTGTGGGGTTCTGTCTGTGTGTGTGGGGTTCTGTCTGTGTGTGTGGGGTTCTGTGTGTGTGGGGTTCTGTGTGTGTGGGGTTCTGTGTGTGTGTGGGGGGGGGGTTCTGTGTGTGTGTGGGGGGGGGTTCTGTGTGTGTGGGGGGGGTTCTGTCTGTCTGTGGGGGTTCTGTCTGTCTGTGGGGGTTCTGTCTGTCTGTCTGTGTGGGGGGGGGGTTCTGTCTGTCTGTGTGGGGGGGGGGTTCTGTCTGTCTGTCTGTGTGGGGGGGGTTCTGTCTGTCTGTCTGTGTGGGGGGGTTCTGTGTGGGGGGGTTCTGTGTGTGTGTGGGGGGGTTCTGTGTGTGTGGGGGGGGGTTCTGTGTGTGTGTGGGGGGGGGTTCTGTGTGTGTGTGGGGGGGGTTCTGTGTGTGTGGGGGGGGTTCTGTGTGTGTGTTGGGGGGTTCTGTGTGTGTGTGGGGGGGGTTCTGTGTGTGTGGGGGGGGGTTCTGTGTGTGTTTGGGGGGGGGTTCTGTGTGTGTGTGGGGGGGGGGTTCTGTGTGTGTGGGGGGGGTTCTGTGTGTGTGTTGGGGGTTCTGTGTGTGTGTGGGGGGGTTCTGTGTGTGTGTGTGTGTGGGGGGGTTCTGTGTGTGTGTGGGGGGTTGTGTGTGTGGGGGGGTTCTGTGTGGGGGGGTTCTGTGTGGGGGGGTTCTGTGTGTGTGTGTGTGGGGGGGTTCTGTGTGTGTGTGTGGGGGGGGGGTTCTGTGTGTGTGTGGGGGGGGGGTTCTGTGTGTGTGGGGGGGGTTCTCTGTGTGTGTGTGTGGGGGGGGGGTTCTGTCTGTGTGGGGGGGTTCTGTCTGTGTGGGGGGTTGTTCTGTGTGTGTGTGTGGGGGGGTTCTGTGTGGGGGGGTTCTGTGTGTGTGTGTGGGGGGGGTTCTGTGTGTGTGTGTGGGGGGGGTTTCTGTGTGTGTGTGGGGGGGGGTTCTGTGTGTGTGTGGGGGGGGGGGTTCTGTGTGTGTGTGTGGGGGGGGGGGGGGGTTCTGTGTGTGTGTGTGGGGGGTTCTGTGTGTGTGTGGGGGGGGGGGTTCTGTGTGTGTGTGGGGGGGGTTCTGTGTGTGGGGGGGGTTCTGTCTGTGTGGGGGGGTTTTGTCTGTGTGGGGGGGTTTTGTCTGTGTGGGGGGGTTTTGTCTGTGTGGGGGGGTTTTGTCTGTGTGGGGGGGTTTTGTGTGTGTGTGGGGGGGGGGGTTTTGTGTGTGTGTGTGGGGGGGGTTTGTGTGTGTGTGGGGGGGGGGTTTGTGTGTGTGTGGGGGGGGGGTTTGTGTGTGTGTGTGGGGGGGGGGGTTTGTGTGTGTGTGTGGGGGGGGGGGTTTGTGTGTGTGTGTGGGGGGGGGGGGTTGTGTGTGTGTGTGGGGGGGTTTTGTGTGGGGGGGGTTTTGTGTGTGTGGGGGGGTTTTGTGTGTGTGGGGGGGTTTTGTGTGTGTGTGTGGGGGGTTTTGTGTGTGTGTGTGGGGGGGTTTTGTGTGTGTGTGGGGGGGTTTTGTGTGTGTGTGGGGGGGGGTTTTGTGTGTGTGTGGGGGGGGGGGTTTGTGTGTGTGGGGGGGGGGGTTGTGTGTGTGTGGGGGGGGGTTTGTGTGTGTGTGGGGGGGGTTTGTGTGTGTGTGTGGGGGGTTCTGTGTGTGTGTGTGTGTGGGGGGTTCTGTGTGTGTGTGTGTGGGGGGGGTTCTGTCTGTGTGTGTGGGGGGGGTTCTGTCTGTGTGTGTGGGGGGGGGGTTCTGTCTCTGTGTGTGTGGGGGGGGTTCTGTCTGTGTGTGGGGGGTTCTGTCTGTGTGTGGGGGGGTTCTGTCTGTGTGTGGGGGGGTTCTGTCTGTGTGTGGGGGGGTTCTGTCTGTGTGTGGGGGGTTCTGTGTGTGTGTGTGGGGGGGGGGTTTCTGTGTGTGTGTGTGGGGGGGGTTCTGTCTGTGTGTGTGTGGGGGGTTTTGTGTGTGTGTGTGGGGGGGGGTTTGTGTGTGTGTGTGTGGGGTTTTGTGTGTGTGGGGTTTTGTGTGTGTGTGGGGGGGTTTTGTGTGTGTGTGGGGGGGGTTTTGTGTGTGTGTGTGGGGGGGTTTTGTGTGTGTGGGGGGGGGTTTTGTGTGTGGGGGGGGGTTTGTGTGTGTGGGGGGGTTTTGTGTGTGTGTGGGGGGGGGTTTTGTGTGTGTGTGGGGGGGGGGTTTGTGTGTGTGTGTGGGGGGTTTTGTGTGTGTGTGGGGGGGGTTTTGTGTGTGTGTGGGGGGGGTTTTGTGTGTGTGTGGGGGGGGTTTTGTGTGTGTGTGGGGGGGGGGTTTGTGTGTGTGTGGGGGGGGTTTGTGTGTGTGTGGGGGGGTTTTGTGTGTGTGTGGGGGGGGGTTCTGTGTGTGTGTGTGGGGGGGGTTCTGTGTGTGTGTGTGGGGGGGTTCCTGTGTGTGTGGGGGGGTTCTGTGTGTGTGTGGGGGGGGGTTCTGTGTGTGTGTGGGGGGGGGTTCTGTGTGTGTGGGGGGGGGGTTCTGTGTGTGTGGGGGGGGGGGGTTCTGTGTGTGTGTGTGTGGGGGGGGGGATCTGTGTGTGTGTGTGTGGGGGGGGGGGGGTTCTGTGTGTGTGTGGGGGGTTCTGTGTGTGTGTGGGGGGGTTTCTGTGTGTGGGGGGGGGTTCTGTCTGTGTGTGTGTGTGTGTGGGGTTCTGTCTGTGTGTGTGTGGGGGGGTTCTGTCTGTGTGTGTGTGTGGGGGGGGTTCTGTCTGTGTGTGTGTGTGTGGGGTTCTGTCTGTGTGTGTATGTGGGGTTCTGTCTGTGTGTGTGTGGGGTTCTGTGTCTGTGTGTGTGGGGTTCTGTCTGTGTGTGTGTGTGGGGTTCTGTCTGTGTGTGTGTGTGGGGTTCTGTGTCTGTGTGTGTGGGGTTCTGTCTCTGTGTGTGTGGGGTTCTGTCTGTCTGTGTGTGTGTGGGGTTGTGTGTGTGGGGGGGGTTCTGTCTGTCTGTGTGTGTGTGGGGTTGTGTGTGTGGGGGGGGTTCTGTCTGTGTGTGGGGGGTTCTGTCTGTGTGGGGGGGGTTCTGTGTGTGTGTGGGGGGGTTCTGTCTGTGTGTGTGTGGGGGGGGGTTCTGTCTGTGTGTGTGGGGGGTTCTGTCTGTGTGTGTGGGGGGTTCTGTCTGTGTGTGTGGGGGGTTCTGTCTGTGTGTGGGGGGGGGTTCTGTCTGTGTGTGTGGGGGGGTTCTGTGTGTGTGGGGGGTTCTGTCTGTCTGTGTGGGGGGGGGTTCTGTCTGTGTGTGTGGGGGGGGGGTTCTGTCTGTGTGTGTGGGGGGGGGGTTCTGTCTGTGTGGGGGGGGGGTTCTGTCTGTGTGTGGGGGGTTCTGTCTCTGTGTGTGTGGGGTTGTGTGTGTGGGGGGTTCTGTCTGTGTGTGTGTGGGGTTCTGTCTGTGTGTGTGTGTGGGGGGGTTCTGTCTGTCTGTGTGTGTGTGGGGTTGTGTGTGTGGGGGGGGTTCTGTCTGAGTGTGTGGGGGGTTCTGTCTGTGTGGGGTTCTGTCTGTCTGTGTGTGTGGGGGGGGTTCTGTCTGTGTGTGTGGGGGGTTCTGTCTGTGTGTGTGGGGGGTTCTGTCTGTGTGTGTGGGGGGTTCTGTCTGTGTGTGGGGGGGGTTCTGTGTGTGTGGGGGGTTCTGTCTGTGTGGGGGGGGTTCTGTCTGTCTGTGTGGGGGGGGGGTTCTGTCTGTGTGTGTGGGGGGGGGGTTCTGTCTGTGTGTGTGGGGGGGGGGTTCTGTGTGTGTGTGTGGGGGGGGGTTCTGTGTGTGTGTGTGTGGGGGGGGGGGTTCTGTCTGTGTGTGGGGGGTTCTGTCTGTGTGTGGGGGGGTTCTGTCTCTGTGTGTGTGGGGTTGTGTGTGTGGGGGGTTCTGTGTGTGTGGGGGGTTCTGTCTGTGTGTGGGGTTCTGTGTGTGGGGTTCTGTCTGTGTGTGTGTGTGTGTGGTTCTGTCTGTGTGTGTGTGGGGTTGTGTGTGTGGGGGGGGTTCTGTCTGTGTGTGTGGGGGGGGTTCTGTCTGTGTGTGTGGGGGGTTCTGTCTGTGTGGGGTTCTGTCTGTCTGTGTGTGTGGGGTTCTGTCTGTGTGTGTAGGGGGGGTTCTGTCTGTGTGTAGGGGGGGTTCTGTCTGTGTGTGGGGGGGGGGGGTTCTGTCTGTGTGTGGGGGGGGGTTCTGTCTGTGTGTGGGGGGGGGGGTTCTGTCTGTGTGGGGGGGGGGGTTCTGTCTGTGTGGGGGGGGGGGGTTCTGTCTGTGTTTGTGTGGGGGGGGTTCTGTCTGTGTTTGTGGGGGGGGGGGGGTTCTGTCTGTGTGTGGGGGGGGTTGTGTGTGGGGGGGGGGTTCTGTCTGTGTGTGTGGGGGGGTTCTGTCTGTGTGTGTGGGGGGGGTTCTGTCTGTGTGTGTGGGGGGGTTCTGTCTGTGTGGGGGTGGGTTCTGTCTGTATGTGGGGGGTTCTGTCTGTGTGTGTGGGGGGTTCTGTCTGTGTGTGTGTGTGTGTGCGCATGTGGCTCTGTGTGGGTGCAAATGCAATAGGTCTCGCATTTGCGAGAGATTAAGCTATTGGCATTGTAAATGACAATGCCATTTATTTATCTATTTTCAAAATCAACAAATAAATAAAAATGTTGTCCATTACAATGCCAATAGCTCTAACTTTTGCAAAGGCGAGACCGTTGTATTGTAAATGCTTGTTTCTTTGTGTGAGCATTCCTCGAGAGTGCATGTTCTTGCCTTCTCTTTCCCTCGTTGCTTTTCCTTTCCGTAGTGTTTCAACATTTGCTACCGGCATTTAGAGTGCTCTATCTGCACACCGGTTTACATTTTTTTTTAAAGTGTTTTTTTTGTTTTTTTCCTTTCACGCATGGGAAACCTAAGTGATTAGCCCAGAACCACATGGTGTTGTCCTGGGACAGGTACCAGGTTGCCCGATCTAAAGTGTTCTTCAGAATCCTTTAGGCC
This sequence comes from Lissotriton vulgaris, assembly GCF_964263255.1. Classification (NCBI taxonomy): domain Eukaryota; kingdom Metazoa; phylum Chordata; class Amphibia; order Caudata; family Salamandridae; genus Lissotriton; species Lissotriton vulgaris. Next base: position 1,141,220,334 of record NC_141695.1, on the reverse strand, counting down.
AAACCTCCTCCCTGTGACCCAGTGGCGGTGCGTCCATTGGGGGCGTTGGGGCGGTGCCCCACTAGCCATGGACGACCGCACTGCCAAAATGAGCGTAATTACTTTTTTTTAAATAAAACTGAGCCGAGCGCGCAGGCACCCGAGCACTGCGCGCTACCGGCCCGGGACAAGCCCGACTGAATCGGGCATCCATTAAGGAAGTGGGCCGTGGGGGGCGGGGCTGAGGCAGAGAGTGACAGGCAGAGGCAGGCAGCACACAGTTACCGTACAGACAGCTGCCCGCTGACAGCGCATGTAAAATCCCGGAGTCTTTAATATTTTGACTGGCCCGCGCATGCGTAGACTGTAGCCCTCCTCCCCCCCCTCTCCCATCTTGCACTCAGAGACATAGGCAGGACCCGGGCCCCCGGTCTGATGTAGGGCAGATAGTACCCTGCTCTTAAGCCAATCCTGGCGCAGTGGCGCTGTTAACGCTGCGCCAGGATTGGCTGCTGCAGCAGGATGGTGCCACGTGGGTGTTGGCTGCTATCTATGCTGAGGGTCGCACACTATGGCCAATCACATATGGCTATGTCGCCATGTAGTTTGTGATTGGCCATTTGCCTACGCTGTGGGGACGTCACCGTGCGTGGCACACCAGTGCTGGAGACTCTTCGTCGTGACCGGCAGCAGTGAAGAAAAGTACTGTCACACCCTGTCCTCGTAGACTCTACGATGGCTTAACCTCTTTCAAATACACCAGATATATTGTCTCAGTTCCCGATATGCTAAAAAATCTTTAAATCTATCAGGATCAAAACGGGTGCAGATCTCCACTTTAGCTGCTTTCCTACGATGTTTCCTGCGTTCTGAAAAGACGTCCGGTGTTTGAACTAACTGGAAACCTTTTGAAAACCTCTTGAACCTGGAAGCCTGGCGCTGGCGCCTAGAATCAAGCAGCCACACACCAGGGTGCGAAACAGAGTTACTCACCACTCACCGCTACCTGTCAGCTGTTCCGTAAATCAGAGGGATCGAGTGGCCGCGAGTCTTCTTGAGTATCTGGGAGCAACTGGGATCAACTGTGAGTAAGCACACACTGCACCCCACATCTGTGTATTTATTAACGTGCTAATATGCTGCTCACTGCGCTAGCAGCATTAACGGCGCGACTCAGACTCTGCCTCTCGATCGCGGCTGGGAACCCGCTCTCTGTCACTGCCTGCTATCGCCTGCTTCACTACTACTGGCCTCCGTTTTCCTTTTTTTTCTCACCTTCACCTCGGGCCTCTGCGCTTCAAAATCCGCCGTGGCCATCTACTGCCTTATTTCGCCGCTGCATTGCTTGCCTGTGAAGTCGTTGTTGCGTTGCCGTTTCAGAGTGCAGCCTGCGGCCTGCCTGGACCTTTGCTTGTGCAGCAGAGTAGGCAGTCACTAGCAGCAGAAGTAGTGTGCGTGCAGTCTGAGTTAGTGCCAGCCATCCGGTCCACCGTCCACCCTCCGTAAGTTAAACCGAAACTGGTTAGAGTTGTGTGTGTAAGAGCAGGCACAAGTTAACAGCACACCACTGTTCCAAAATCACGCAGCACCCATCGGCTGTGCGTCTGGTAACGCTGGGAAATGGTCTCAAAGCTGGGGCGGCCACATTCACAAGAAACAAGGCAATTAGTGTAAAACGTCCGATTTCGTGGCAAAACTCCTACCTAAAGAGAAGCGCTGACTCCTTGCAGAACTTTATCGTCTGATCCCCTGCATTTCCCCTCTCCCTGTCCCCGTGTGGGTGGGCAGCACAGCCTCGCCGTCAGCATCAGCATGCCAGCAGCTGCTCTCCAGCTGGCCGTGAGAATGATCAATTAATTTCACTACCAAAGAGGGTAAAGGCAAAGAAACAGGCGCCAATCAGTTCATTGCCTCACAGCAATAACCCCCAGCAAAAGTGGCATTTAAGTGAATTATGATATTTGTTTTGACGAAAAACACCAGTGTGCGGGCGGTGGAGGCAGCTGAGGGAACAGGGCCCTGCATTTCCAACTTGTTCTGCTGCCTGGAACCCCCTCTCCTGGTTTTCTTTGATGCACCCCAGCCTAAATATTTAATTTGACCCCAATTAATAATCAGCAATCTTCCACTCATTGTGCGAGCAAAAAACACGCCCGCCGTCTTTCCCCGGGCCGTCTCCTGCGTGCAGCTAGCTATATGTTATTGAATTAATTAAGCGCATTCTCACTAATCTAATGCCCATGATTGGGAACCAATTCTAGCCTACAACAAGAGAGCATTCTCTCTGCTGCCGAGGCAGCCACCTCAGAGATTTGACTCTTTAATAGTGTATGCAAATCCTGTTTGATTACTGCAATGCACAGGATTTGCTTCTCCCGCTATATGGTAAATAGTAATGAGGTAACCCAGGGCCAGAGCTGCTTCCTAGAAAAAGTACAATTAAATGTGCCTTTTATCTTACCAATTAATATTCTTGTCTAAATACATTAATCACAAAAATGCCTGCCCCTAAATGCGCTTTAAAGACTGGGAGAAGTTATAGGCCAAACTAACTTGTTGTACAGATACAATGAACATTTAACCCGTATTTACGCTTGTCACGTGGATGGGGTATAGTATAGGTAGTCTAAAAAAATGAAGGAACAGTTTTTTTAAAAGTTATATATAGCGCAAACTCGATCCAACCGAAGGTGTTGGACTCGGAGCGCTGTACACGAGCACCAATTGTATTATGCAAGGACACCTTTTTTGAGGCACAAGGATTGTAAAAGATTTGCCCAGAATCACAAGATGTTGAGCTGAAGTGCAGAGACTCGAACAGGGTTCCTCATTTCTTAAAGTCGGGGTCTCTGGCCTTCCCCCCCATCCTCTCCTTTACCTTCAGAGGTCAAGTCAGCTAGCAACGTACAAGCATTGGTATTTATTTCATTTTCCATGGACCAAACGTGAGAAACAAAAAGAGAGGTTTCTCTCCCCGTCCTCATGGTTGGTCAGCTGATGTTGAACACATCTGCTATATCAAGAACTAACAAAGCAACCAAGAGGTTTGAATTTTGTGAACTGCTTGCATACAGAGGCAAAAACAGTACTGGGGCACATCCACACAAAAATGGAATGTTATCCACTGTAACACAGATATGCATTATGCACCCTAGCAATCGGTCCCATGAGTATACATATATCCAGGGCTTTACGTGGGCCAGGTCACTGTTCTCAGCCCCTGACCCGACTAGTAGCTTCCTGACCTTTGCTCTGCATTCTAAACTATGCTCAGCGCTCCATCTGGTACTTGTGCTGCCCATTTATAACGCGCTCCTTTTCAATTGTCCAAACCCTCTGTCTGGTTCTCATTGGTAAAGCTCTGCCATGCACATGAACTGGCTTCTCTTCCGAGCTGCAGGCCAGCAGCAGCACCTGAAGGAAAGGATGAAAGGCGGAGTCGACCCACTTGGATTTGAACCGTCCGTCGCTATGAGGTCGAGCTCAGCCTCAGATTCCTAAAGTGTATAATCAATAATTAATACTCTGCGCCATGGCGGCTGGTACATCCAACAAAGTTAATTTTGTTTGCAAAGCGCACACTGTTACTAGTTAAATTGCTTCTAGGAGGTGCTTTCGAGAGCAGCACCAGTACGTGTGAGAGAGGTTTGCACTCAGCGCTTGTGATTGTATGCTGCATTCATTGGTTGGTGCTGTCTTCCCTGCTGTGGTTACAGTTGTGGTCACTGCGTTGGTCTCTACCCTGATGGCACCTTTGATCACTACTGGAGTCCTGTTATATCTTTAGCTCTGTAGTACTTGCAGCCGTTGTTACTGTTGTTGCATCAGTTGTTGCTACAGTGGTGGTGGCAATTGTCGCATCGGTTGTGACTCAATCGGAGGCAACTGTTGACGCTATTGTACTCCACTGGTGTGGTTACTACTGTGGTCGCTGCTGTTGTCCCTGCAGTGCAGACAGCTGTTGTTGCTTGTATGGTCCTTGTCATGATGGAACCTGTGATTGCTTCATTGGTAACTGCTATGACAGCACATGTGTTACTGCTGTAAGGACAGCATTTGTTGCCGCTCTGGTCCCTTCTGTGGTGATAGATGTGGCTACTACTGTAGTCCCTGCTGTGATTGCTCACTCAAGTCACTGGGAGTACCAGGGGCAGAATGTGTGTCAGGAAAACTGCATAGTTCAGTCGCATAAAGGGACTGTTTTTCATTGCCCTTACGAATGAAAAACGCAATTCAAAATGTACAAGTGCTCAAAAAAGCCCAGAAATCCCCTGTTTATATTTTCCCAGGTATTCTCATGTTTGCTGTTAAATGAGATCTTGCCAACGCAAAATCTGTCTCTAGCAGACCTGATAAGATATAGCCAGGGGCCACGAAGGTAGAATGCAGTTTTCATTTTAAAGGGCCAGTAAAGCATTTTATCCCGCTCAGTACACTGTTCCTTTCTCTAGCTGTCAGTACCAAACAGAGTCGAGCTTTATCCCCATTCAGGGAAACATTCTGTTTACAAAGAATGGAAAAGCTGGTAGCCGAAGTGGAATATTTCCGTGTAGCGTATGTAAACACAATTCCCTTTTTCAAGTGCTACTGAATAGGTTTTCATATTATGGCAGGCCGTCATTAGCTCAACTCTAGCTTTTCATGATGTGTGGGTAGTGAGACAGACCGACCCTCTGTTATAATCCATGTCAATGTTGTTTGTAAGGCGCACACAACATAATTGAACTGCTTCTAGGTGCTTTTCTGAACAGAAACAGTATTAAGTGTGAGGGTGGTTTGCATAGAGGGGGTGTAAGACCTGGGGTCACCAGCTCTTAAGGGGGTAGCATGGCTCGAGCAGGAAGGCAGCCAGGGGCTTGTGTGTAAAGCAGCTACTTAATGCACACATCCAATGAAACACACAGTGGAGCAATAATGGAGACCACACCAGTAGTTGTATTTGAAAGAATCAAGATCTTTTATATAGGCTTTCAAATAGAGCGTTGCATTATTAATTCATCAGCATTTCATCAAGACATTTCATGAATCACGTTCAGGTTACATTTTTCTATGAATGGGTGAACATTTCATTAGAATATTAACCAGCTCATCTAGCAGTGAAACACTAGCTAACCCCGCTTGTCGTATCAACTCTCTGACAGGCAACGGGGTAACTGTATTAACCTGGAGGATCCTACAAGAAGTGACTATATTAATGCCTTTAAATATCACATCAAACCTCTCAAGGACGCCTTTCCTTAAAGGTAATACAACATTGGGGGAAGAGAACACCTGCACCCTGGCATTGGTTAGCAATGGGAGGGTGCCCAGAGTCCTAAAGCCAACAAAAAGTAGGTGTGAAAAATGAGGCAAGGGCAAAAAAATACAGGGAAAGACCACCCAAGGGCTGACAGGTCTAACAGGGGGCTTGTGGGATTTTAAGGCAGGCAAGCATTGCTGGCTGAGTTAGGTGGATCAACTCTAGCTTTTCATGGTGTGTGACGAAGGGACTTCACTGCCCACAGGGCCACTGCTGTAGGGTTACTTGGCGATCTGCTTTGGGTCCAACACTTAGGGTTGAGCCTCTGGACATCAACAGCAAAAAAAGGGGTCTGGTTGTCAAAGGACAGTAGTCGCTGACTGCCCGGGCGCCCCTAAAAAGACAGGCACTACCGAGGTCTATTTGGTGCTGCTGACACTGCTGAGGCTGGGCTCATGGTAAGGGGGGCCGAACTATAGAGGTGAAGAACTGAATAGAATTGACTCAGTTGGAGCCCATGACCCCTCATTGCCATGGGACACCCTAAAACACTCCCCGCATTGCTCTGCCATAATTTGTGGCCCCAGGTCATGTTTATCCTAGAGAGAGATCAGAGTTTTGTCTAATGGAGGTTTTGACTCATGGAAAGGTAGCAGAGAAGGTTAATATGCCTGCTGCAAGGAACATGTACCTGATCCAGATCACAAAATGCTGTAAAGAGGTCAGTGAGTCACGGCATTTGTCTGTTATGAAGCTCTGTTGTTATACTGAATAAGCAGCTACCTAGTATGTTATATGACAGCTCTTTAATAATGTAATACCTGCACTTTCACAATTGCTTTATTAACCTTCCTGCTTTCTCAAATTTGCTCGAAAATGCACCATTTTTCCACTATTTTTTCAAAATTTTCGCGGGGGGAATTCCCCCCGAACCCTCCTTGGGGGGTCCAGGCTCGCTCGCTACGCTCGCTCGCTACGGTGTAGTATCATTATCACTTTCCGCCCCACCACTTTCAAATGTCACCAGCCGCCACTGCTGTGACCTCTTTCATTTAGTTGAGCACACAGTGCGTTCCAGGAATATGTGCACTTGAAATGTCTTCTTGGACAAGCTTAAGTCATCATTGACCTTTTGATAGATTTTTGTACCTTATTTACTCAAGCTACTTGAGATGCTTTTTCCTACTGGTGGAAAGGCTGAGGCAATCAGCCTCCTGTAATGCTCTCACTGAATCATGCATTGTTAAAAAAGGTTACTAGTATCATGTTTCCGGACGGTGGAGCAAAAACGGAGCTCGCTGGTGCTGCACAGAAGGAAACGAGCTGCAGTCTAGAATTGAGACTGGTTTAAAAAAAAAAAAAAACTCTCCAACAAGCAAAACCTTACCCTCAAAAATGGCAACGCGCCTGACACACACAGCACTCCCCTCAATGTAAGTCGGTAAGGCCGTAAATACCAGAGCACTAACAACGTGTTTAAAATGCCTGCAGTTAATAGTTGCGCAAAGTCTATATACAGGCCATAATGGTTAATAAAACTGAAAAACCACTCATCCTGTCATAAGAAATTATTCTTTTTGCACTGAAACAGAGGCCTACCTAATTATCGAAATTTGGGGTAGAAAAAGGGCTGCAGAAAACAAGCTGCTTCTGGGAATGCCCTTGGAAAGGCAAAACTATGCACCAGGAGAGAAGAAAATAAGTGTAAAATGTAGGCCCCGAAATTGGCAGCGAAGTAAACTAAACATTCTGGTTATTTGTTGAACAAATGTACTGTGCACAACTTCTGTTTCAGTTGACAGGAGCACAAAGGGTATGACAAAAATGTTTCCGTATACAATGGGTTTTAAAATAAAAAATAAAAAGCTTAGCAATCATAAATGTGGCTTACGAGTGGGAAAAGGCGGAGTTCATAGATACAAGTATAGGTGGCAATGTGTATTCTCTCCCACCCTTTCCAAAAAATAGTTAAGTAACCAGAATATAAAATTCAAAGCTATTTCAAATTTTAGTTGTTTACAATGCACTAGAAAGTGTTAAAAGTTCACAGTAAAGGAGAGTTAAAAAAAAGTGCCCCTTAACCCTTTATACAATCATTACAGGCACACGTTATGCCTCCGTATTACTCTTGTAATTCTATACCCTGCAGATTCCGTTGCTACCATCTGCACTCATTCTTGGGTTTCATTTGTTGGATTACAATAGAGAAACATCCTTTGCCAATTTCATGTGCACGATTTCTTTTTATTATTTTTTTTATAAAAACCTTTATTGCACTTGTATAGAACACAGCGGAATGCCTACAACCCTGCGGGCCGGCCGCTAACACAGTTCGTGATTCAAAATGCAGCATTTCAAAATAGTCATTAAACCAACAGTCTCTGTATAAATCTAAATAGGGTCGCTGCAAAAGAAAGGTGCATTTCAGATATCTGTATCGACGCTGGATGAGGTTTTTGATTTTACATTTTTTGGAAACAACATTCAACTTCAAACTTTTGCACGATTTTCTTTTAACCACTTTTTCCCCCCCACCAAACTAGCTCTAGGCATTACAGCGCTCTACATAAACAGCAGATATTACGCAGGTCCTATTTTTTTTAGGTCCATTTTCCCAGGAGAACACCAAAAGCTGATTGGGCAAGAGGCAGAGAAGATGCAACATAAACTGCAACATTGTTTTCGACTGTTTATAATAGTGCGTGTTTCTAGAGTAGGTTACACTCATACCTTTTTGCCTTTGCCCAGACCGTATTGCTGTTTGTAGTCATTGTTCCTACTGCACATTTATCCTGCCTTATTCCACATTGCTCTGGTAGTCTACTGAGTTTCTTGAATCTCTCTGTATGGGAAATTCTGCTTTGATCAATTATGGACTATTGAATTAATTTGAGCTTTGTGCTCTCGAACTTGAACTCTTTATGGGTTCTGACATCTTTTCCTAATTCTTAGAAAATATATTCTTGCTTTATGGAGCACGCTTAATGCATACATTGTAATCTCATGATTTTTTTTTTCCAACTATCAATTTCTGTTAATGATTGAATATTGAAATTAATACGAATAAAACTTGATTTTGAATAAAAAACCTACTAAACTTGAATTATATAACCCTTAAAACTTTCACCTAACACTCATTATTGACTGAACTTAAAGATTGTGATTATAATTTGTGATTTTTTCCTGATCTTCCATAAAACAACGGCCATGCGACCGAGAGAACAGTGGGGTAATTATGTCGCAACAGCATGCCAATATTCGGCCAGGGAGGGGCATAACCAGAGCATATAAACTATCCCTACATCGAATGTCATACAGCAGGGGCAGGTAGCATCAGTGTGACGAACATATCAGCTAACCTTACTAGGGATCAAGTAAGAGTTATGTGGGATATAAAGTTGGATCAATTTGAAGCGTGCCTTGCAAGAGACTAAGGAGGGATATACCAGCATGACCTACCAGTCGTACGTCCAAGGTCTGTGTCCCAGTGACCGCACAATGTAGTAATGGGTGATGCTGTGTGTGAGTGCAGGGAGCGGTGCCCCACTGAGTGTGATGTCTGCCTGTGCCAATATATGTAAGTATTGCATGACTAAATGTTGTTGAGGTTCCTGCTGTATTTCACTCCATGATTGAGTCATAATGTCGATGTTGAAGGCATGCAGCAAGAACTGGCCTTTCTGGAGTTCAGTGCTAGCTTTCAACTTGTCTGTAGATAGGACAGAGCGTCGCTTTACATGCCGGCCGCATGCCATGGTGTCCGCTCACTGAGGATAGTATATACACATGGCCATGCAGCATGCCAAGGAGTGAAAGTGTAGGTGCTAATGGCTAGATTGGCTGGGTGAGGAAGAGTGCCCTGTGATAGCATCTGTGTGCCACATTAAGAAGAGGAATGATTGGTGGTGAAGCCATGGCGAGCGTGTTAAATGGGTGTAATACACTCTCCTGGTCCCAGGAGACAGTGTGGCAGTGTCAGAAAGGTTTGTGCCCGCAAACCAGCATGAAACCCATTGGAGCTGTGAAGCCAGGTAGAGGTGTTCAAAATTGAGGACATTGAGTCCACCTCTGTCTATCGGAAGGCAAAGTTTAAATATTTCTATCCTGTGGCATGTTATGTCAATCAAATGAGGTTGCCTATCATGCGTTCCAGGGAGCGGAAAAAGGCTGGTGTATCAAAAGGGGGAGGTTGGTGAAGTAATAAAGCAGCCGTTGCACAGCCACCATTTTTGTTAGGCCACACACTCTGCCACTGATAGTGATAGGGACTGCCAGAAGGACATCTGTGAACCTATCGCAAAGACCTCGCGAACTAGGTTGCCCTCCAGCAGGTCTTCCGATTTGTGATGTATATGAATCCACGAGTGGCAAAATGTCGCAGTCTGCCACTCAAGTTCAGTGCCGTTCACCTTACACATTGGGTTCGGAGTGCGTGTATTAAAGGGGAAGAGGCATGACTTGGTCTAGCTAACCCCAAGTCCAGAGATAGTTGTAACATCAGTGATCAGGTTTGCGATAGTTGATGGAATTTCCCTAATATCTCTGATGTAGAGGAGCATGCCATCCTCCTAGAGCAAGACTGAATGTGTATCATCTCCCAATGAGATCTTTCATTGTTGGCCCTGGGCGCGCAGGTGGATGTGCCAGGGGTTCAAGTGCCAGAGAGAATATAAGAGGGTATAATGGGTAACCCTGGTGAGTCCCTTGGTGTTTCGCAAGAGGGATTGATATGTCGCAACCAATTCATACCCTACCTGTGGGGTTGGTGTATAAAAGTTTGACCAGTCTGAGGAAGCTGGTGCCAAGGCCTTATTTACATTGAACCTCAAATAAAAGGGCCATTCAGTGGAGTAAAATACCTTGTGTAGGTCCAAAATTAGGCACCCTCTGTGGAGCTATCTGTGTGGTCTAGGTGAATACTCTAAAGAGTCAAAGGTTGAGTGAGGTGTTCCTAACGGGTACAAAGTCATTCTAATCCAAATGTACTAGCACTGTAGGGGCCAGGCGGTCCACCAATATTTTAGCAAGGATCTCTTAATCTGTATTCAACAGTGCAAGTGGTCTGTAAAACCCCGAGCCTAGCGTGTCTCAGATGCGAGTAAGGCATGACTCATCGTGGGTGGCAGTGATGCCGGGTAAGTGCTACAGCAAACAAATGATGGACGGAATGCTGACAATGCAAACATTCTCCCCCAGTCAAAAGGTCTGGGTTAAATCCATCGTTCTTTTGCCCACTACGCCACCCCAGTTTCGACCCAGCCATATGCAAATCAGTCTTGACCCTGTGCCCCATGGGAATAGTCCAGACCGAACTGCCAGGCCAGGCCAGTCCAGGCCCTCCCTCTACCAGAAACCAGCATCCGGGGACCGGTTTCAGGGTATAGCACCCTTCATCAGCCAGGCTAGCTTGAATCCAGTAGCACAGTGCAGCATCATCTAGTGCCTTCCGATGCAGCACCAATAGTGGGGCATACACCTTTATAGAGCTCAGCTGGCAGACCATCCAGTCCAGAGTTTTGCTAGTGGCCAATGCACGTATTGCTTCTCAAAAAAAATTGCATGCAAATATTTATGTACTTCTTGTTTACTTTTTAACACATACTGTTACATCCTGGATTGGTACATTGAAAAAACAAATGTAATTTTGCATACATATGTAAATCATGCAAGCTAAATTGATCCGCTTGGTGGCGCCATCAAACTTTTTTTGTTTCTACTAAAATGCTGCACAATATCTGCGATCGACACTGCAGAATTGCCAAAAAAAATCATTGGCAAAGCCAGTATGTCTCAGGCAAAACCTATGGACTTTGCCAGTTCTTTTTCTTGGTGTGATTTAGTGAAATTGAATTGAGACATCGGTGTCTTTCTGTGACCCTGCTGCAAATCTGTTTCACAATTTTTACATTTGATTATAACGCTTCTGTTAAAATGTTTTTCTTAACTGCAGTTTTCTGCCTTCGATGTTTCTCTTTCGCAGTCAGCTGTGGTCCGAACAACCTTCAGGGATTAGGCCCATAGCCTCGTCTCCTCCTCCCAACACCCCCCATTTATTAAAATTTCTTTTAGGCACCTATATCTTCTGCCGCACCATTGAGTAAAGAGAAAAAAAAGTTTTATTTGATCCTCTCAACACTCCAGTCGCAAGCTCCGAGCTTGTGGCCCCTCCTGTGAAGATCCGTTCAGCATCTGTCCGTGAAATCCAGAAATTATGATGTGCCCTTTTCAAGAGGGTGCAAGTAGGTTTCTCAATTTGCCCCGCAGCACACAGTAGCCGTATCTTCCGCAGCTCACCTCTCTGTAACCCACTTTGGCTGCTGTCCCCTCGTTTCATTTACCTTGCAAGTACCACTCAAGCAGCCAACCTCATTGAACTGGTGCTCTTTACCAAGAGGCTGAATTTGTGTTTTTTCCCCTGGACTGCTATCTCTTAATGAGGTGGCATCCTGCTACACCTTTTAGCCTGGATCTACTTCCTCCTCAGTTACTGCTCCAGACAACATTCGCCTAATTCTGATAAGTTGTTGCACACAGATTATGGCCTGGCCCGGCCGGGCTCCAACCGGTCTTGTGGTTTCACATTATCAGACTAAACTCATTAGGAGTCCTTGCTATTTTGAACACAATTACTGTGAGCAGAGGTTGCAAGCTGCATCTCAAATCTTCTAGGTGGCCATCTTTTCCCTTAAGTCTTCATCCGGCTCATCAATCTGTCATTGTTTTCTGATTTCTTATGAATACTTCTCACTGCAAATTTCTCACCTTGAATAACTCCTGCATAATGACAGGTGGCACCATCAACCTGGATTCCATTTCTGAACACAATGAGATGAATCCCCATAAAGGCACTATCCCTGCGCATTGATATTGGTAGCTCTTGGTTTCCTTTCCAAAAGACGTGGATCCAGAGCTCCACTCCCATCGATTTTTGGTTTTCAAAGACAACAAGTTTCAAGCCTTGCTGCATGTGTGCGAAACGGCTGCTGGCTACAGACCCACATCTTGTCTGCTTTTTTTTTGGTGCCTCAGGACAAAGCATGACATCACGCTACAAGTGTTACTTGATTCCCGAGAAGGCCGTCTTGATGGAGAGGTCACACTCTTTATCGACCGAATACAAGAAGCTAGGCTGGTCTGGGTTGAAAATTACCTCATTAGTTTAATCCAAGGCAAAATTGAAAGAAAAGTCCAGGAACAAGCCAAAGAAGAAAATCAAGGAGTTTAATTGAAGATCCTCCATGTATAAGAGGCGAATCCTGGGGGAGATTGCACAGTCTGTATTGTGACACACAATTCTGATCTTATACCAATGTTGTAGCACACGCTCCCACGAGGTCCCCAGGCTTTCGTCTCCACAGCAGGTGTGGCTTTCAGAAAGTTCATGCGGCTCTGGGCCCCGTGGTCTCTGGTGGCGGACTTTAGGCCTTCGATGCCGGTGGCTCCGGCCTCTGCGCCACAGGGTCCCTAGGGATCCAGGCCTGGATCCAGATCCATGCCGGTCGACTTCACAAAGCCTCCTCAGATACAGATACCTTTGACAAGACCTCTGCCACTCTGACACCGGTACCAGCACTGACCAGTACTTTTGTACCACTGTTCCACGCTAGCATTCCCTATCTATCGCCCTGAGTGGCAGCTAGAGGAGGGTGAGGAGGACTGGGAGGGGTCCGTTGACCCTTTGGCAGACCAGCTGGAAGAGCTGGACTGAAGAGAATAGTTGGGTGAGACCAGTGGTCTGGATACCTCCCCAGACTGTGGCATGCTTTCGTCCCCTACCGAGGCCACGGAGAAGGGAGCCCCCTACATTGTGGTGTTGTGTAGGGCGGCTGAGGCCTTGGGCCTTGAGCTTCCTATAGTGGCAGTCGGGGCTAATATCCTGACTGAGGTGCTTTAGCCTTCAGCGGCCTCTTCGGAGCCCCTGCTGCCATTTAATGAGGCACTCACAGACTTCATCTGGGCACTTGGTCTAGGCCCAGCTTAGGGTTTCCTGTGGATAAGATGATTGCCCAACGCCACCACTCGGCCCTGGGCGACCAAATTTTCCTCTCCATTTTTCTACCCCCGAGAGCTTGGTGATCGAAGCATCAACATCCAAAGAAGTGTTTCCTTCTGCTCCCCCAGATGGGGAATCCTAGAAGCTAGACCATCTTGGGAAGAATGTTTTCTTCTGCCAGTTTAGGACTGCTGTCAATGAACACTGCATGTCTCTTGGGCAGGTACACCCACTCTGTGGGGGACATGGATGGCAAGTGCTGCCACAGTGCCCGGAGGAGGCTCGGGCCATACACTCATACACTGTCGCAGAGGGGAGAGACACAGTTAAGTTCGCCATCCCATGTGGGCTGGACACAGCCGACTCACTGGGTAGAATGATTTCTAAGTCAGTAGCCCGAAGGCGCTACGCCTGGCTTTTCTGGGCATGTCCAATCGACTCTTTTCGACATACCCTTTGATGGCAGTCGCCTGTTTAGCGACAAGGCGGACAGTGCACTCGAGCGCTTCAAGGATTCTAGAGATACTGCCTCACTGCCACCTCTCGTCCTGTGCATTCTGCTTTTCTCCCCTTTCGTAGCTACGGAAGGGGTGCTCCACCACGTTCCACCTAGGGCCACAGGCCGGCACAGCCTCCACCCAACCAGGGACGTGGGACCCAACACCTTGGGTCTGTGTTCCAGCTGGCGGGCGGTCCACCAGTGCCCTCTATGCAGCAGCCTCTAAGCCTTCGTTGTCCAACCTTTCAGGGCCACCAGTTGCCAGTGGGCGGCATGATCCGCCATCACCTTCCCCAACGGCACATCATCCTGTTGGACAGGTGGGTTTTGCAGATAGTACGTTGGGGTGACCTCTCCCTCCATGCTGCCAACACTCGCATGTCGGAGGATCACTTGGCCCTTCTCAGTCAGGCAGTTGCAGCGCTTGGCCAAGGGAGCTATTGAGCAAGTGTCGGTCCCAGAAGTAGGTTGTGGTTTACTCCAACTACTTCCTGGTGCCCAAGAAGGACAAAGGCCTGCTTCCTATCTTGGATCTCAGACGTCAACCACTTCCTCCGGAAGTAGAAGTTCAAAATGTTGACATTGGCTCAGGTCCTGTCTGACCTCGACCCTGGTGACTGGATGGTAGCGTTGGACTGGCAGAACTATAACTTCCACATTCCCATCCTGCCATCCCGCAGGCGTTACCTACTGTTCACGGTAGGCCACAATCCTTTTCAGTTCACTGTGCTCCCCTACAGCCTTACCAGCACCCCTCGGGTATTCACGAAGGAGATGGCAGTGGTCGCAGCTCATCTGCGCAGATCAGGGGTTCCAGTCTTCCCCGATCTCGACCCATGGCTGTTAAAGGCAGTCTCGCCCCAGGATGTTGTCTCTCACCTCCCTACTACAGCGGACCTCCTGCATTCGCTGGGCTTCACTATCAACTTGCCGAAGTCGCACCTGATTCCCTAGAAGCTCCTTTTCCTGGGAGCGGTTCTGGACACAGCGCAGTTTCGGGTCTATCCTCCCAAGCAGCAAGTACGGGATATTCGGGCTATACCGATGTCTCAGCTTGTATCCTGGGTTTTGGTGAAATTAACCTTGAGGCTGCTGGGCCTCATAGCCTCCTGCTGGTTGATCATGCCAGGTGGCGCATGCGGGCTCTGCAGTGGGACCTGAAGTCTCAGTGGGCTCCGCATCAGGGGAATCTTTCCGATGTTGTCAGGATCTCGGAGGGCACTGCACACCAATTGCAGTGGTGGCTGACAAACCAGGATTGGGTCAAGGGCAGATCCCTCCCTTCCCCAACCAGACTTTACAGTGGTGACGGATGTGTCTCTTCTGGGATGGGGCAGCCACATGTGAGAGATGGCGATTTAGAGGTCACTGGTCTCCGGCGGAGTACGGCCTGCACATCAAACTGCTGGAGCTGCAGGCGATTCGTCTTGCACTGAAAGCACTCCTTCCTTGTGTCAAAGGAAGAGCGGTGCAGGTGGTCACAGACCACACCACCGCCATGTGGGACAGCAAGAAACAGGGTGGGGTGGGGTCGTGGACCTTGTGTCAAGAGGCTCTCTGGACCTGGCTGGAACATCAGGGCATATCCCTTGTGGTTTAACACATGGCAGGTTCCCTGAATGCCAGGGCGGACGAACTCAGCCGCTGGTGCTTGATGGATCACGAATGGCGACTTCTGTTAGTGTGGTGGTGCGAGGTCTCTTTCAGCAGTGGGGAGATCCTTGGTTAGATCTGTTCGCCTCTGAAGGGAACGTGCAATGTCAGCAGTTCTGCTCAGTGGAATTTCCAAGGCGGCACTCGCTCACAAAGCTTTTTGTCGTGGCTGGCATTGCTGTCTTCTATCTGCCTTCCAGTGGAAGTGGATTATTAATAACCCACTGATGCAGGGCTACCCTTTAGTCCACGGGTTCTTCACAAGTAAGGAGGAATCGACACTGGAGTGAAATACAAATCAAGGATCATTTATTTAGCATTCATGAATGGGGGCCCATCCAACAAGCACCATAGAGATACTCTAGGAGAAGCACACTGAACTATGGGTTACATGGGTTTTTATAGCAAAAGATCACAAACTAGGGACGCCCAGAGGTAAATGGAGCTTTGGGAAAAACACACAAATGAGCTTACGGCATGTATCGACAGCCTCTGTGTCTTGTGCAATTGCCACGTCCTGAGGCTGAACAACAAGATATGCCAACGGAGTACACTTTACTTGAGGATTAACCATTGTCTGAAAAACCTCGAGCAGACTCCAGCTGTTTTTTGCGCTGTCTCTGCACGTATACACAGCCTACAATGCCCCAATCTAGATTCTTTACTCATGTTTATACAGATGAAGTGTCAAGGATAGGGCCGGGCTGGAAGCAGGGCAGGGGTGAAAAATGGATGAGGCATAGCTCAATCAAAAAACGAGGGAATCAGATTTTACATTTTAACATTTCCGCCTTCACCACTTCTGCCCAGAGTACTGTAGATCAAGAGCGACCAGACCCAAGTCATTCTTGTGGTCCCAGACTGGGCACGACGAGTCTGGTATCTTGAGCTCTTGAACATGGTCATTGATCCTCCGATCAGACTGCTTCTTCGGGAGGATCTTCTGTCTCAGCCGCAGGGGACAGTCCTCCACCTGAACCTGTCCAGCCTACACCTCCTTGCATGGAGTTTGAGCGGCGCCAGTTGACTGCTTTAGACCTTCCGCCCGAAGTCTGTAATGTCATCTGGGAAGCAAGGCATCGCTCCACTAAAACAGTATACGCCTGTAGATGGAACAAATTTGTGACCTGGTGCACAGCAAAGGCTGTGAATCCCCTTTCTGTCCCGCTTTCAAATGTTCTCCTGTGCATTCTATCTTTGGTCCAGCATGGCTCTGCTCTTGGCACCCTTAAAGGCTATCTTTCGGCCTTTCTTTGCCTTCCTGATCAGCCTTCTCTTTTCCATTCCCCTATTGTAAATGAGTTTAAGGGCATTACTCACCTCCTTACCACTATTACTTTCGTAATGCCCCAGTGGGACTTGAATCTGGTCTTAACTTACCTTATGTGTGCTCCTTTCGAGCAATTGCATAATTGTCCTTTCAGACTCTTCACCATAAAGACTACTTTTCTGGTGGCCATCACCTCTGCTCGCAGGGTGAGTGAGCTTCAGGCTCTTTCTTCTACATCTCCTTTCCTTGCTGTCATCCGGACAAGGTTGTCCTTCAAACTAGACCATCTTTTCTTCCCAAAGTGGTTACCTCTTTCCACTTAGGACAGACCATCACTTTGCCCACCTTCTTCCCACCCCTGTATCCTTCTAAGGAGGAGGAGAGATTCCACCATCTGGATCTAAAACATGCATTATCCTTTTATTTGTATTGCACAAAACAATTCCGGGTGGACAATCCACTCTTTGTTGGGTATGTGGGTGCCAAGAAAGGTCGGGCCATGCAAAAACGGACCATCTCTTGATGGGTCGTCCTTTGCATTAAGATCTCACTCCTTAGCGAAAAAGGAGCCTCTGGTAGGACTGAGCGCCAATTCCACCAGAGTGACTGCAACCACTACTGCTTTGGGATATGGAGTCCCCCTCTGTGACATTTGCCAGCAGCCACGGTGCATCACTGCACTAAATATTACTGCCTGGATAGTCCAGTCCGGATAGACTGCTTCTTTGGCCTTTCTGTTCTCCAAGACTTTCTGGTGTGAGCTTGGTTCGCAGACCCACCTCCGGGGTTGGTATTGCTGGGGTATCTATTCTAAGGTAAGGAATCTATTACGAATAGTCCCTTTCAGATAAAGAAGTTACTTACTATATATCTGTAAAATACATAAATTAGTAATGGATTCCTTACCACCCACCCATGCTCCCCCCCACCCCCTGCCCCCCCCCACCCTTGTCCTGCTAACTGACTTATAGTGTAAGACACTCCCTTTCAGGGCCCTACTTTTGTGCACAAGTGGTCAGTGTCTTGCATAGCTCTGCGCTTCTGTCCTGGAATGTTGTGTAAAGAACGGACTTAAGTGCGCAGGGGCATCATGTAAGTAGATACTGTGACATCATTCCAGCAATCACGACACCAACGATAAACGCTGAGTCGACCAACGGCGCCTACCGAAGCGCAGGGGTACTGCTGAAGAAAAAATTCTCCGGATCCAGTCTGTTGGCAGGGGGTAATTCTAAGGTAAGGAATATATAACTAATCTAGGTCTTTTACAGATAAATTGTAATCGAAGGTAAGTAACTTAGTTCATTGAACATCTAATCCCAGAGAACCGTGTAGTGCAGATCTCAAAGAGCTAAGTAAAGCCAAATTATTTTGCAACCTCTCCACCAGACAGGGAATCAAAAAGAGTGGGTGTTCGTGGGAGCAGAATATCCCATGATTAAACTGAGGTAAGCCAGCAGTGCAGGGTCCTTTGTGTGACTCGATCAAGACCGGAGGTGGGATGTAGTCACAACAGAGGGCTGTGGCACTATCTTTCACCTGGAAGGAGCAATTAAAAGTTTCTGGATCCTCTCTGATGGTTGAGATATTCTCAATGTGAGACGTGTGATTAGGGTATTCACCAGTTAGTGTTACTAAATATAAGTAACTTATTTGTCTGGTATTGCTGCTAATGCACATCTCTTCCTATGAAGCCAGTCTCTTTAATTTGTTTCTCCAATAAAAGAATCTAAGAAAATGCTCTGACCTGCATGGCCAGAACATTAGAAATGCTAGCGAATTTCCTGTAAATGTGTCCCGTCCTGGATGGGACCCAGATGATCGGCATCTCTTCCACCATATCCAGGAATCTGACTTGCCTGAAGCACGTTTTGACCTTTTTTTTTTTTTTCCAGCATTGTGCCAAACTTGAAATGTATATGCCTTGTCTTTAGAGAATGTACTTCGCTGGCTATACACAGTGTTGAAAAAGTGGCCCTTTCTGCAGGGCTAACTCGGATTGTTTTGCATTTTGCTGGCTATAGAACCATGTGCACTTCACCCCTGCTAACCAGAAATAAAGTGTCTGTTCCTCCTTTCAACATGACTAAATTGGTATACATCTGTTAGGCAGATTTAACTTCGCTTTATGTCTCTATTGTATGGTACTAAGGTGTACCTAGGGCCAGTAAGTTAAATCTCACAAGTGGAAAGCAGCTCCCATTTTGTCACCCAGTGACAGTGTAAACATAACTGCTGGCCTGCCACCAGTAGCGTGGCTGTACAGATTTTAACTGCAAATTTGACCTGTCAAAATAAACCTTCCTTTTAAATATTTACAAGACACCCCGTAGAAGGTCTTATGGCGCAGAGGGCATGGTATTTAAAAGTACAACAGGTACATGTTAAACATGCCCTTGCTGTGAAAATGCCCTAAAAGCTATTTTAACTGTAGCAGGGTTGGGTGTTTTAATGGGAACGCATTGGGATACTATATCAAGATTATTTAACATTACCTTCACTTATGAAACAGCTACAAATTACATTGTTTGACTTTTTGGAATATTAAAAGCCCAATTCACTGGTGAAGTAGGATTTGTAATTAGTATTTTGGAAAGATGACATTTACAAAGTCACCTTTGCGCTGCTTGAAGTCTCTAGAAGCTAAATCTGCATTTATCTCCCTTCTTCCAGGCAATAATTAGCATTTCAGTGGGTCTGAACTTGTTCCCAGGACAGTAACAAAAGGCCTTGGGTGTGGGATGGGGTTTTTGTTTCCTTCACAGGATTATTTTTATTTTATTTTTTTATTTTAGGTTTTTATAGAGCGCAAACTTGACCTGTGAGGGTATCGGAGCGCTTTATAAGATGTACAGAGGTGCACAAACAAAGTCTAAAGTGCAGCAATATACAGAACTATACAAAAGGATGGTGAGGGTCAAGGGTGTAGGGAACATAGGGGAAAAAGGGGGATACAAATGTATGATTGCAATCATGTGGGTTTATAGGGTGGGAAGTTCTTTAATTGCCTCAAATTGTAAAGTGCTGTGATATCCTTCGGGATCAAGTTTGCTCTATATAAAACTTTATAAATAAATAGTTAAAGACGGTAAAAACAAAGGCCCCACATAATCTCTGCAGGGAGAGTTGGTGATCTGGGGAAGGAGCGATAGTCTTGGATGCATCAGGCTTGAAGTCGGGGATGGCAGGCATTAAACGAGGAATTTACCCATGAGGAAGGTTTTGGCCTCCTTCTTGAAATGTGCTAGAGAAGAGATTCTTCTGCTGGCGGGTGGGAAAGAGTTCAGATTCTTGGTGCTGGCCCGGTGAACGCCCTATTGTAGGTTCTTTTTTTCTGAAAAAAGGTGGGTTGGAGTAAGAGGACCGGGAGTTCCTGCTTCCTCCTGATACCACTAGTTTCTGTGCCAGATAAGCAGGGGAGTTTGAGTATAGAGCCTTGTGTGTAATGCTTGCCAGTTTCAACTGAATTATGGCCTCTAGAGGGAGCCAGTTCAGCGCTTTCATATAGGGAGAGATGTGGTCAAATTTCCTGGTGCCGGTGAGTAGTCTAGCGGCCGTGTTGAGGCAACCTTTTAAGGGTGCTTTTAAGCCCTACCCTATCACAAGCAGATATAGCTAACACCCAGGCCTGCACTTTTTTGTCGTCTTCCTCCCCCAAGCCAGACAGGCTTCCATCATAGTAAGCCTGTTGATATCACCATGTCCTGTCCTACTGGAGTTTTAAGGCCTGCTTGACAGGTGTGCTGGGGTTTTCGTATGACACTTGGGGCACACTTCAAAGGAGGGAAAGAGGATGCCAGAACAATTTGTGATTCCACTATCTTGCTGCTGAAAGCTTAGCTTTGTCCAATCAGCCCTCTGCCCCTGAGTTTATTGGGAGTACAGGGACTTCCTAAAATTGGATTTTAGTGTTGGATGTGGGATATTACTAGGGTTACCATAGTATACTCTCCCCTCACAACTCCAGGCCTCAGACACCTAGTTTAGTGTGGCTGAGGACTTCGGCTATCTTGAAAATGCCCAAAGTGGGTAGGAGTAGCCCTGGCAATTTACCCTATTGGTGGGTCACTCCCACCAACAAGCTTGTGCCAGGCATGAATGTTGCATCTCCAGTCACCCACTTTCAGAACACTGCTGGACCTGCAGGCTGAGAAATTAGATTGTCCTGCTTTCCCTCTTGTACTCGTGACAATGAAGTGGAATCCAAGTGTCAAAAGGTTGACCTAATAAAACTACAGGAACTCAACCTACAATAGGCCTTTTTTCTGCAACTGCCAAGCTGACCTATGGCACCTTGACTGGATCCTCCTGTTGGCCGCAGCCTGCCACCCTGTGAGTCTCTAGGTGCCTCCCCATAGGTCCTGGAGAGCTTTAGAACTGTACTCTTGTTGAGGATTGGTACCTAAAGGACTGAAGTCAGACAGAAAAATGTATGACCAGGATGAACCTAGTTAGTGTATCCGACCTGCCCTTCATCACAGTCAGCATCCGATTGGGCCTAGGTCAAATGACTATCATTGACATGTCATGTTTCGTGGGCCTGTTTCTAATTAAAACTTTAACATTCAAATTTCTGGTTCCCATTATTGGATTTTTGGTGTTATGTTGTGTATTATACTTTAGTTTTTAGATTTTTGTTTTTCATCTCAACTTTAACACTATTTTGTACTACATAAATACTTTACACATTGTCTCTAAGTTAAGCCTGTCTGCATTGTGCCATAGCTACCATGTGGTTGATCTTGTGTTTATTTAGTGGCTGTGGTGGTTTACCCTGATAAAGATTATGGTTATTGCATTAGGTGGGCACATACCCCCATAACTAATAGCCCAATGCCTTATACAGTATGTACCTTTCAGGCTGCCTGAGGGTAAAGCAATTCATTACTATCCTGGTGGATGGTGTTGAATTAATTTTTAGCAAAGGTGGCCAACCAAGGTTGTAGTTAGTTTGAGTTATCAATTCCATGTCATATGTGTTCTTTTCTGCAATGTCTGCACCTGCCTTGTTTCACTAGACGTCAAAAAATAGAGCGTGTCTTGTGTGGAAGTGGGAGGAGCCTGTTTGCCTGATGTGACCCAGGTTCAAAGGAAACATGCTTCTAATTAGGAGTAGTGAAAATACTTGCCACTGTGCCTATTTAACGTGTTGGTCTCTTTTTTTTATTCCTAGTTTCTGTGTGCTGCTGCCTCTTCATCACATTCCTGTTCCTCTCAGAACTCACTGGATTTATCACTACAGAGATGTAAGTATTTTTTCTACTATTTCTTTGGGACCGAGTCCTTGATCGAGATGGATTAGTTTATAGACAAATTTCAATGTTTCCTTAGAGGCCTGTGCCTTTGGAAGGTCAGTAGGGTTACTGTGGCAAAGTCAGTAACATGTATTAGTGATTCAGCCCTAGCTACCGTCCAGAGGCAAAGGAATTTGATATTTCGTTTTTCCTGTACATTTGAAAGTGAAACTTTTCATGAGTGGTATTCCCACTATTTGTTAGGCTTTGTGGTTCTATCAGCCGCTCCATACATTTAGGGTGTGTCGTTTTGTTCGAATTGGGGTTTTGCAGTTTGCCTTTCAGGTCTTTCCTACAGATAGCTTTTAGCTGTTCGTTGGTGAAAGACCTTTAGTGGACCATACCAAAAATCAGTGGGCTTAGAGCCAACCTATTGCTTACCATTGGTTTGCTTTCTTGACTGTTCGCATTTTGTTCTGTCCCTTTACTCGCATTTCTTATTTGTTTCTCCCCTGGAACATAGCTCTTTTCCCATTCTTGTTATTGGATGACTTGTATCCTTCCACTGCTCACATTTGGGGAACTAATGTTTTTTTTGTTCAGAATTCCATGTTAGTACATGTCATTTTCTAGCGCTCTCCCTGGTGTGCTGCTTACCCTCTCAAATATCGTCCTCCACATGTACTGTGTTGCTCCCTGCTGCCCCGACCCCCAGCTTGTCCATTACTTCTGCCATCCCTCCTTCGCTTTGGTTTGGCTTTTTCAAAAAACTTCTCTCCTTTCTCCTGCCTCATCTACCTTCCTTTCTCCCCTGCCTTCTTGTAACCACCCACTCTCCTTTGTTTCCCCAACTTCATCTTGCTTTATCACCCACTTCTGTTTCTCCCCCTCCCACCAGACCTCTCAGTATTCTAATTTTCCTGAAGTGTTCCTGCTTGTATTCCCCTTCTTAAGAGCTCTGCACATGCCATTTGCTGCCCGGTAGTTCCCTTTCTCAAACACACTTTTTTGGACTGAAAACTTTTTTAGGTCTCTACTCTAGACAGTGCATGTGCTGTCTTGAAGAGACATGTTGTGTTCAATCTGTGGGTTCCAATTTGCTCGCTCCTTCGTCACTCTCAAATCCTTTATCCCTGTTTGTCCGTGGCACGAGTGTCATGCCTCTTCCCTCCCCCAGAGTATGGACCAAGTACATATGTCCATCCACCTGCTCACATTTTGGGCTCTGCTTTTCACCTTGTTTTGGAGCACTCCATACAAGTGCTTGTTTTTTCACTCAATCAGTCTCCTGTTTTTTTTTAAAGCAGTTTTGTATAGCACAAACGCCACCTGAAGGTATTGTTGGAGCATTTTCACTTTATACAAGGACGCATTCATTATTGGAGTGCTTTCAGTTACTTTATAGACACTTTCATTTTTGTAGGGACAGGGAAATTAAGTGATCTTCCCAGAATCATAGGATGTTGGGCCGTCGTCAAGACTTTCCCGGTTTTGTAGCTCAATAGTCTGCAGGTCTGCCCATAACACCACATCCTCTCCTCCTGTTGCCTAGAGCAAAGGGGGAAACAGAGCGAGGAGGCGAGGACCCTGTCAAGGGGTGATGACCCTGTGTAGGCAGCACCCCCTAGTGGTAAACTCCTCTATTCTAGCAGCTCTGGAAACACCACCTGAAGACCCTTGCAGGAGGCTCGTGCTCTTAACCCCGGCTGCATTTGCCCAGCTGCAGTCCCATTCTGTGCCGGAAGGGCCCAATGCCATCTCTGCTCATCTTGTTCTTTACGTGTTTTACGAGACAGCTAAGACTACTTTAAAGATGGAAAGGATCGAAAGCAAAATAATTCTAACACAATTTTGTTCTCTAGGTTTTTTTGTTTTTTTTAAACAGATTTTATTTGTCACAGGTCTCATATATTGCATAGCTCCGTAACCCAGAGGCTACTGCACACATCAATGTATTAACAATAATGCTGTTGACTTTTATACCAAAACAAAGCCCCCCACCCAACCACACCCCGATTGCGTATATGCCTTCCCAACCAAAGGATTACATTTCCAAAGTGGTACACTGAGTCCAGCACCCTACAAATCACTATCTCAATCCCCATTCAGACAGGTACAAGAGGGGCCCCCCTATGACGGCGGGGTCAAGCTCCAGGCCCCGATAGCCGGCAAACCTTTCCAGATCTTAAAGTGCTTACGGGGGCATACCCTGTCAACAAAAATCGGCAGCTCAAGCCCCATGCAAAAGTCCATCCCAGATCTCCATGCAGTCAGCGGCGGAGCCCTAGGCGCCTTCCAAGCCCTGGCCACATCCCTCTTCGCCAGCGTAAGACCTAGCAGCAACAAATGACGTTTGTATCTATTGCCCCCGATGCCCTGCAACACATGCAGCAATGCCAGTCGCGGCGTGTACGGAAGTTCCCATGCCAACACCTCCGACAGACAGGAGAACACCCCCCTCCAAAATTTATGCAGCGCAAGACAACCCCAGATTGTGTGTAGTTGTGTGCCCTCATGTGTCCAACACCGGAGACACTCAGGGGAGCCTATCATTCCCGCCCTCCACAGTCGCACTCTGGTAAAATACACAATATGCAAGTATTTGAATTGTATTAGCTGTAAGCGTGTGGATATGGCTGGCCCACGCGTGCTTGCCAGAGCCTCTGCCCAGTCCTCTTCCTTCAGGTCACCCACATCTTCTTCCCATGCCGTCCGGAGCCGCTGTAGGTCGGTGGAGCAATGATGGACCAACGTCTGGTATATGCGAGAGATCTTGCAGTCTGGCAGTGCACCCATAAACACCTTCGCCTCTATTGGGCTAAATTCAGGAAGGGACCTCAGACCTACCAGATGAGGTGACAAAGCGTGTCTAAGCTGCAAATACTAGAAGAATTGGGACCATGGCATCCCATACTCGTCTCTAAACTCTTGAAAGGATTTGAGTGTCAGGTCTGCCATCACGTCTCCTAAAGACGATATCCCTATTGAGTCCCAACCCTGGAAACCCTGCAGCGCCGCCAGCTGAGGCAACTACCCATTACCCGAAAGAGGTGTCTCCCGGGTCAGAACATTCCACCACCCCATTCTACTCTGAGCCCGCCACCAGACATGAAATACCACCTGCGTGGCCGAGGGAAGGCACCTGCGCAAAGGTGCGGAGTACAGCAGCGTGTGTAGGGACCTGGTGCCCATCAAGTGTCGCTCAGCCAATATGCCGGATCTCCTCTATCTCCGTACCACCACTTGTTGAGCACCATCAAGTGTGGGGCCTGGTAGTAGGAGAGGACATCTGACGTTGCAAACCCCCCAGTGTATGTGGATAGGAAACATGTACGCAGGACTACCAGGACTGCCCCCTCCCCCCTCCCAAAGAAACCCACCCAACGCCGAATTGACCTGTTGGAACTAGCGTGGCGGAATCAGATAGGGGTGGTTCTGTAGTTGCTATAGAAGACGAGGGAGCGCCACCATTTTAAAAATAGCTGACCCACCGTAGATCGTCTGGGACCTGCAAGACCACGCCCTGAGATCTTCTCACGTGCGTTCCCACACTAGGGCCAGATTCTGTTCCCCAGATACAGTTGGTGAATCGGAGAGATAGATCCCCAGGTATTTCCTCCCCCCAGATGCGAGTTGAAGGGCCGAGGCTCATTCTCCCACCCCTTGGCTATTGTCTAGGACCCACAATGTAGATTTGCTCGGGTTCATGTAGAGCCCGGGGGTCTCATCGAAGATCTGCAAGATTCGTAGTTATCTCGGTCCCGATCTATCAAGATCAGTAAGGAAAATAAGACCTCGTCCGCATACGCTATCTTATCTGTAATGTAAGGTGCTCATCGGAAGCCCTTGAGCTGAGCATCAATGCGCACCCACACCGCCAACGGCTCCATGGCGAGCGCGAATAGGTAAGGGGAGAGGGGGCACCCCTGACTCATGTCCCGTTGGATCCGGAAGGAGCGAGATATCGCCCCACCCATACAGACGCTGTGAGATCTGTATGTAGCAGCCGTAAGTAGCCCTTGAAACACGGACTAAGATTAAGGCGCCGCAGCTGAGCGAGCAAGTACACCCAACTCGGGGAATCAAAAGCCCTATCCATGTCCGCTAGTAATAAAGCTGCCGGCCCTCCAAGCTGTCTCCAGGCCGATATCGCAACATGCTTGTCTGATGTTATGGCGGGTTGCTCTTGTTTTCTAGTTTTTTGATGATATTCCCATTTATAAAACCATATTGTGGGTGAGCTCACAATATGAGCGAGAACCATTTCGAATTTTTTATTTTTTTTAAGGACCTAAGAGGGCTATGGTACATGCTGCACTAACCTGCGTTTCTATTGCAGTCCTCAGCAGGGCCAGACTGGGATCACATACCAGCCCTGGCAATTACGTCAGACGGGCCGGGGGCTGGCGGGAACACTGCTGCTGCTCTTTTGTTACAAGGGGCCGATTTTTGCAGCCCAGCTGCAAAACCGGCCCCAGTCCTGCCAAGTACCACGCGTCCGGCGTTAGACTAACGCATTTCCGTGTGGTGATCCACATCAGCACACTGAACTGCATTGTCACGCATATCTGATGTCTGAGCTGTCATCAAAGCATTGGAAGGAAATAAGTGTCAGCTACCAGCACGCTGCCTGTGGTTGCATATGCTTCTCCCTCGGGCTTGGGGCACTCCAGTCTGACCTAAGCACCACTGACAACCACTGTTCTACAATGTATCTTAAATTTCGTGACGCATAGCCACTCTTACTCTGACAGCCTGGGCAGTGCACAATAGAAACTACAGAGACAGCCTGGGTCCAGACTGTTTTATATAATTTGGCCATGGCGCCACTGAAAATTTGTGAGTACGCCCGGCGTGGCAGCTTAACCAGTGATGCTATTGTGGTTATTTTATGGCCCGTGCAGCGTTGAATTAATTATCCTGGGCTCCTGGATAATTATGTGCAGTGGATGCCATCAGAGTGATGGCTGACCGACAGTCACGCTGACACTGACCCTGCACTCAGGTTGCAGTGGCCTCCTGCACAGTCTCAGGACTCGCAGCAACAGGCGGCATTGCAAACTACCCGAAATTTTTCTTAATGTAGGTGTGGTCTGCGGCCTGACCCTGGAAGCCTGTTTCAGGAGTCACCACAGTCGCACACCTGGCCGAGTCATACTGTTCTGGCTTTTCTGCATTCGGAAAATCTGTGGTTCTGTAAGTTTTCCGTGTTCTTTTAATTGAAGTGATTGAGCCGGTGGCGAGCAGCCACCCCTAATCCTGGTATTGCAGTGCATAAAGGGGTGCCTGGGGGCTTTCTGCAGTCTTCACTTGCAATCATGCAGCCTCTGGAGAAGGGGGTGCTAAAGGGGGCATGGATGTACCTAGTATAATAAGAAAATAACAGGAGGAGGGAGGGAGAGGAGGAAGTGGATTCTGTCTCCCCTAGCAATTTATCTAAACAAAAAGGAATCCACTCTGGTAGTGGTGGTGATCCCTACAATGGTGGGGAGCACACAGTGTTTTAAATACCCCTCACACACCAACAGGCCCCTTGGTGTCATGCTTCATCATCGGGGTCTTGGCACCCCTCTACGGGTTGCGGCGTGCTACGACTCACGACTACGCAGGAGCACTGAAGGTGGACTATGTGTTGATGTGTGTGAAGGAAATAAGTGTAAGTGGTGAGGTGATGGCTAGTGATGGTTAAAAGATACCTATACTATATTGCCATCACGGAGGGGCATGGACAAGGTGGTTAGTGCCCTTCCATTTCTGGTGCTTTGCAGCAGTTGTAACATTTTCTTGGAGTTTCTCGTTGCTCAAATAGATGTCATTTCTGAAATGTATGTTTCCCTCATCTTCATTGCTTGATTTTGCTCGTGAGAACGTGTCACTCATAGTTGTTGAAATGTCACTCCTAATCAGACTGAAATTATGAAAATGGCACACGTAGCAATCTGAAACCTTGACAGCTATGCGGCCCTTAGTAACAACAAGCATTGGCATAGCCAATAGGTCTCGCCTTTGGGACCTTGTAAGTAAAAAAGGAAAAAAAAGTCTAAGACTTCACGTTTACATTTACTGCATCCTAAATACGAAGTAAATGTAAACGTGAAGTCATCAGTTTTTTTTTTTTTTTTACTTACAAGGTTCCAAAGGCGAGACCTATTTTCAATGTCAATGCTTGTTCTTTAATTCCTTCATGGGACCAAATCTGGATGGACTGCTTTGTCAATGCGGCTAACAGACACCAACATCCAAGCAGAATATATGTACAGTATGATGCCCTGGTAAAGGCTCTACAATCAGCCCTGCAGTCTACAACCCTTACAAAACGCACAACTCTACAGTAACGGAGGATACCCGCCTCAAGAGCAGCGTATCTACAAAGATGGTCTTAACTCCAGTCTTACTGACTGAGCTATGCCCCTGCAGTTATCTTATTGCGCTCATCTGTATCACTGCCTCACGTGAAGCGGTGGCGGGGTGCGTCCGCCCCTTCCGCACTAATTTCACGTTGCAAGCACAAGCTCCAAATTAGTCATGTCACCCGTTTTACACTACGGCGCTAGATATACGCTATATGCGGCCCTCAGTTTCACTGCCACACGAGCAAATTCAATTAAAAGAAAGCTTGTGTCTGGCACATCACCACTCAGACGGTGAACAAAAGAGAAGGGCTGCACAAAAGGCCCGATTGTAAGACCACTATTAATCCATTACCTATAATAACATGAAAGAAAAGCAACTAAGCGCATTTGTTTCCAATTATCCAAACTAGTACACAAACACGGCTCAAGCTGAGGGAATGCAGTGTGTAAAACCCATCCTTCGAAGTTTGCCATGTCGTAAAATGCGTGTGTCTGAGCTAAAGGGTGGGTTTCTGCATCCTGATCACGAAGTGAGCATCCACATCACAAGTTGGTAACATAACTCATCGAGTTAAACGCTCGCTGTTAAGATTTTTGCATCGTCTGCAGGTCACAGGGGTAGATTTCTGTCAAGGAGGACTAAGTCCTTTTTGCTTTCAAGGTTGACCAGTAGAATGCGCACTAAACGGAACCCCTCTTGACAGTGCTGGGAGATGATGAAACTGGCAGCAAATGCCACATTAGAGCAAGCTGTTTTTGCAGCTGGTCCACAATATATTGCTGTACATGGGAAAATGCGTGTGCTGTAGTCCACTTACTGACTACGAGCCACTCGCTTGATGTCAAGCAAGACACAGGTTTCACATTTCATCAGCCTATAAAAAAAAATGCGCTTTATTTTTGCGGAGCGTGTGAATGTGTTTTTAAAGCTATGTCGGAGCCTTAGGGTTTCAAAAATAGTTAAGTTAGGCTTGTGCTAGTGTTGGGAGCAGCTCTGTTCCTGGTGACTAGCGTGGGGAATCCCTCGAGGCTGGACCAATTCCAGCGCGGCTCGGTGATGATTTAGGAATCTTCGCGCTACAACGCTAGGCGCGAGAGCCACACAGACATGTGTTTTGAATTGTCATGCACGCATCTGTGCACGATAATTCAAAATACATGGCGCCCGTGCGGGTAACCGCAACCAATATGCCATGGGCGGATCTATGCGCCTGCCTTTGCCCAATTGCGTGCTGTCTTTGTAAAAAAGACGCACGCATAGGCCAATAGCCAGGGACAAAACAAAAACACACGCAGGAGCGTGTTCGAGCCTCTGGAGTGATTTCTGAAAGCCCTTACATAAAGTCTTTGCCAGACCAGCGGAAGCGCTGTTACAGGCTCGACCTAAAAATGGACCCCACCTGTCCAAACCCAGGCCCCACCCTTTCAGCCCACCAGGGAAATGCCTGGTGCCTGCTACGGCCAGTCCTGCCCTGGTTCACATGCTCTGAACAGGCCGGCTCAACCTTTCACATTGCGCCCTACATACGAGCTGTGTTAATAGCCGCATCTGTTACATAGAGATCTTAGAAGAAGCCAGGCCATTTCAGCAAGCAGTATATATGTACACATTATTAATAATGAAGGCACTATTCTTTTCAACACACCAGAGTTATTAGCAATAATGTGTCTAAATGTGCCCCAGTGTTACAGCGAGTAATCTTGCCCTACTGAAACATACTGAAGACGGATTCAGAGCCTTTGAAGTACTACACTTCATTAACATTAGAAATAAAATTGGAAAGACAGTGCTGAGAGAGGGTGGACAAACTTCATGCAGGATGTCCTGCAAGATTCCAGCTTTGGAGAAAGTAAACGCAGCTTTGTGACGTGATCCAAATGTATTCAAATCGGTAGGGGAACAAGAATACTATTTGCCCTCACTTTAGAATGGTTCACAAAGAGGATTAGGACCAACATTCTGACTGTGGTAGGATGAATTCATACTCGCCATGTCTGTAGATGATATACTTCTATCCCTCACTGACCCCATCAATTTGCTGGAGGAGCTTAAGGGTTACCAGTGGATGTTTAGAATCAATTTAAGCAAGTCAGTTGAGTGAACATTTCTGCTTCAAAGAAGACCATCCAGGCCCTGGTGAGGTTGACTTCTTTCCGATGGTCCGATTCTTTAATCACAAACCTGGAGATAGTCTTGGCCAGACCATTACCAAGAACTAAGGAGATAAGCATTACAGAAGTTCAAATCGGAGAGGAAACAACCACTCACATGGATGGGGTGCATCTCAACCCTCGGAATGGCAATACTACCGCAAGGTCTTGTATGTTTTTCAGACACCAATGCCATACGTAAATAGAGGATGCATAGCTAAGAAGCACAGCATATTTACTCATTTTATTTGACAAGAATAAGCCATGTGCAATGCTCGGTGATGCCAAGAAATGGTGGCTGGGTGCCCCGAACTTAAATATTACTAGGCTGACTTATTGAATGGAACAGGTACAGACAACAAAGGGGTGGTGTATGATTGACCATATGTATAGTTTGGGGAAATGTATACTTTCAGGGCCCAAAATGCCTCCTTTAGCAGTCTCCACTTAACGTTTACTCCATTTCAGGGTCTACCCTGAGAATTTGGGACAGCATAGGCCTTCGGAAAGGCCTAACATATCCCTCCTGTCATGTCACTGTGTGGAAACACACAGTGCTTCACTAGAGAAACATTTTAAGGCATGGGGAGAAGGGGGCTGTAAAACATTGTGGAACCTGCTCAGCAGGCGGCAGATGCTGAGCAGCATCCTAAAAAAGGCATTTTTTGCCGATGCTGATCAGCATGGCAAAAACATTAGCACCAGTGTGTCAAAAAGGTGCAAGCCATTACCTTTGCCAGTCCTTGCTTTATTTTGATAATTGTCATTTTAAATACGTACATGAATACAGCTATAGAAATTGTCAGTTGTTCCTTAGTAGTACTTTCATCTTCCTCAATTTTGGACTCTGAATACAATGTTGTTCCTTGTTCTGAAAGTAGGATTCCTTATTCGTCCCAGGGAATGTCGAGTCATTCAAGTCAACAGAGGAAGGCACTTCTCAAAGCCATTGGGGGTGCAGCCAAAGCTCGTAATACTCTTTTTTTTTTTGTTTATCCTTTCCCCTTCCAGCATCAATAACTCAAACTCTGTCTTGTCTGTTACTTTTCAGCCTGTAACTTACTTCATGATGGTCATTGGTAACATTACAGACCTAGCATTTTGCAGGTCACGTCTTTTGAGGTAGTGAAAGCTCTTAAGACATGCTTGAAACTGTTGTATTTGCCCATTGCAGTATTTTGAATATGTTTTGTACTTTTTAGCTGCTTTGAAACTTGTACGTACTTTGGATCTATGAGAGTATGTGTTTCTTGCATCTATGAATGTTTGTTCTACTATTGATTGCCAGGACATTGCTGCTGCTTGTGCTGATATGCATGTACCATAAAAGATGTTTGTCTTCTTCCACTACCCAAAGAGCCATTTTGACAGTATTTTCCATTTTTATGCAGACATCTTTCCAGGCTGATTTGGCTGAGACCCTGCCATAGTGCTTAGTAATCTCAGACCAACCCATGTGCGTAGTAAACGGACAAACCACCTTTCAGGCGGTCTCTGTTCTTTCTATGTTGACTATTCTGGAGAAGCGTGGCTCAATGGTTAGAGCAGCAGACCCTGATGTAGTGGTCTGGCCCGGCATCAGGGTTCAATCCCCGCCTCGGCTGTGATTGGACTCAATCTCCCTAGACCTGATAATTCTCACCTCGGTGCCTAGTCTAATCATGGGTCCCACTCAGTGACTCTAGGCAATAGCTTGCTTAATCTCCACAACGGCCCCAGCAGCGCTTGGATCCCTGGCTTCACCTTGGGGGTGCCCAGGAGTGGACATCTCACAGGAAAGCCAGGAAGGGTTCCACAGCAGTATGAACACAGCGCTACGAGACCTCTGGGTAGAAGGCGCTATATAAATACAAACATATTTACATTTACATTCTATGGTTCAATGAGCTCCAACTACCCCTGGAGAGGTTGATAAGTTGTTAACTTGAATTCATCCACTCCAGCTGAGAGCTGATGGGCAGGCGGGATTTATCTTCCAGGTGCTACATGCAATGGAACACAGAAGAACTCTGAAAGTCTGTCCCCTCTCGTGAAATATAGCTTTCTTTGTCCCCACTTTGTCTATCCCACGGTTGGTTGGGTTTTGTTTTTGAAGGGGGTTGGGACAGAATCGGAGTCCTGGGTGTTCTTCTTCATTCACATTGGCTCGTATGAAACTGAAAAGGGGCTATTCCTGTAAATGTCCTATTTCAGCATGTGAACAAACCTGGTGTCCAGGGCTTGTGCTTCCGCCTCTGTCCAGTTGGAAGCACTTCAGAATGCCAGACTGCCGCTTGTACCATACAGGCCGGGTTCTCTATCTTTCATGTGCCCCTGGTTTTCTGAAGAAGAGTAGGCAGGGGAATTTATCAAGTGTGGCCTCAGAACTCATTTTACATGGTTCACCGAGCAGTCAACCACAGGCACTGAGTTTTGGACAAAGCCAACCTTTGCTGGCTAGATACAAATCCGCTTCCTGGTACTGACTGGCTCTGATCTGGTCAAACCCATAGAGTTGTGCAGATCACGTCATCTTCTGTACTCCTTTTGAGACCTGACTGCCACGTGAACGTTGCCTGCAGTTGCGTTAGGCACCATTGTACTGCAGTCGCGCCACTGTAGTCGCATTGTCTTTCAATTCAATGGAGCTTTGTCAAGTGTCTGAACATAGCGTCCTTCATAGTGCCTACTTTCTCTCACTTACCATTCCTCGAGCTTGTACACACAAACTATGCTTTTTTTTAGTTTACAAAACTTGATTCTGCAGTAAACAGTTAATTAAAAATGTGAACTCTATCAATCCAAAGCACTGAACCAACAGAAAGGCCTTCTGAGAATTAGAGGGAAAAGTGGCCTGACTCTTTGATACATATTCTGAAACTTGGCCTTCATCCCAGGGACACCTCACCCATGCCAATTGTTTCCAATCTGCGCAAACAAAGCAAAGTTATGTGTACATTCCTGCCTGCAGAGGTCACCCCCCCCCCCCCCCCTCCCCCCCTTGCCTCACTGCAGTCACTCCACTGCAATCTGACTGTGAGTCAAGGCACACTCACCTGCTGCCTTTGTGAGTAATTCCCACACAACCGCACGGACGTGGCGCTGCATTTAAGTTTGTGCTGGTGGTTGTGGTGATGCTCAGAGCTGTTTCGCAAATTCGTCAGACGAATTTAATACACACCCTTTTTCTTTTATTCTTCATTTGTTTCGGATTAGTCCTTTTCCTTTACTGCTAGCGCCTCTGCCATGTAAAGATAGAAATCAGGAGAGCAACACAGCCTTCTATCATTTCCCATCCCAGAGTGTGTTAATGTTAACCTACAGCTTCCTGATGAGTCCTTCTTCTGGTTTTACTTTGTAAACTACTTTTTTTAAAAATATATTTTTATTTGCATTTTAGAATAATACATCAGAACTTTCGTTAAGTATACATAATACATTTTGCACTGTATCCTTCCATCAGAAATAGTGTCAAGTATTTTGCAGTCACAAATATACCTTGTTTCAACAGTCGAGGTCAGATGTAAACTACTTTTTTGTCCCTTTTAAAGTCTTCTATGTTTTGTCTTTCTTGGTGCATTTCTTGTGTTTATCTCCTTGTTTTAGACCAATAGTGCTTGTTTCCCTTATGTCACTTTCTTAGCGTTTTACATATTTTTCCAAGCTCCCTTCTCGTTTCTCTGTATTAATTGTTGCCCCCAACTTTTGGACAATGTGCCTCCTCAATGTGTTCTAACCAGTTCCGTCTTAAAAGCTTCACTTGAGCTTTGTGCTCCTTCAATTATGGCTTTCACTTTTTTACGCTAGCTTCTCCAGCGCATTTGGGTCCATTATGTCTACGTTTTGTGGTCTCTACTGTTAGTTTTGCCATTCCTCATGTCCAAAAAATCCTCACGCTTCCTGCTATAGACCCCTCAATTTTCCGGTTTAATTTCTTTTTTTTTCCCTGCTAAAAGGTTCAGTTTGTATGATGGGAAGTTGATGGGGTGCGTTTTTTTTTTTTCAGATGAAATTTCCTTATGACTCTGTGCCAGGACCAGCCAATTGCATACTTCAGAATTTTTTTTCTTATTAACCTATCATATTGGTTTCAATCTTTGAAAACATCACATTCTGTCTTACTACTCAACCATGAGGATATACGTAACCAGAACGTGCCAATTTCTTGTATGTACATTGCACATGCCGCCTGCAATAAACACTCGGATCTCTGGGTGAGATCTGTATATACTCTTACATATATGTTTAGAGATCATGCTTAAATAGAAGATTAATTTTCGTTCTCAATGTCACAGTATATATTCTCCCTTTGTCTTAAATCAATACCAAGCAATATGAGGGTTGAGTTTACTTCAGTTTCATGTGTGATTACTTTATCATTGTACTTCCATCATCCCAAAAATACGTTTGAAGGTCAACCACGTACGAGCATTTGCCCATTATCTGCACTTTGAGCACCATTTTTCTTACGTAGGGCCTCTTGTTACTTTCCCAGGTTAGCGAGCTTGTATGGAGTCCAATATGCCCTGCGTGACATGAATAGATGGTTAAGTGCAGCAGGTTTGACAATGGAGTATAAACAGTAGCGGCTGGTGTGTGGTTTGAGTGGAGAGGGGACAGACATAAAAAAATGTTTAAAGCACTTACCTGCATCGCGACCCTCTCTTCTGCAGGCACAGGCTCCCAGAATGCACTACAGCCAATCCTGACGCTGCTTTCATGCTGTTGAAAGCAGCTTCAGAATTGGCCTGGGTGCTGATGATTTGCGCTCCCACGTAGACTGGGAGTCTGTACCTGTACCTTCGGTAAGGAGATATTTGCATTTGCTTTGGCGCTTGTCTGTCTAGGCTGCAGGAGGCGCGCAGCGCTTTTTAAAATTGAAAAATTCATTTGTTTGTTTGTGTATGTAATGTGACTTCTCACCTGGCATTTTAGCAGCGCGGTAGCGCCCTCTTACTTGCACTATAATCGGGCCCCCCACCGCTTACAGAAGCGGAGCGCTGTCACCGGCATAGTTAGTGTGTAGGGAAGTCGGGCCGCCATATTGGGGCTGCTGCCTTGCAGCGCGCCACCTGACTCAGCGCTCTAGCTCTCCGTGTTGGAGAACGAGGAGGCTGTACTTAAGGCGAGCTGGTGGGAGCTGCTCGACCTTCGGTAAGGAGATATTTGCATTTGCTTTGGCGCTTGTCTGTTCAGGCTGCAGGAGGCGCGCAGCGCTTTTTAAAATTGAAAAATTCATTTGTTTGTTTGTGTATGTAATGTGACTTTTCACCTGGCATTTTAGCAGCGCGGTAGCGCCCTCTTACTTGCACTATAATCGGGCCCCCCACCGCTTACAGAAGCGGAGCGCTGTCACCGGCATAGTTAGTGTGTAGGGAAGTCGGGCCGCCATATTGGGGCTGCTGCCTTGCAGCGCGCCACCTGACTCAGCGCTCTAGCTCTCCGTGTTGGAGAACGAGGAGGCTGTACTTAAAGCTCGCTCACCCCGCGCAGCGGTGACGCGCAGCGGAGGCGCCTGACTCGCGCCTGAGTCAAGCCAGAGTCCTGCCCGTCTGCGCCCGTCAGCGTCCCGGTGGCGTTGCGGTCGGCGGACGGGGCTCTGCAATTCCCAGCATGTGCTTAGCTGACGCACCCTGGGTGCGCTACACCTTCGAGGAACTGTGCTCTCTAAATCATCGGGAGAGCCGCTGCTGCTCTGTCTTTCCTGGCCGCCACAGGGGCAAGTTTCGTTGTCCTTGCTGTGGCTGGCGCCCTAACCGGGCGTTGTCATCTGCCCCTATTAGTAACATAGCTGGCGCTGAGTATTCCTGCATGCTGCTTAACACCAGATCGGCGTGCAGTCATGCGCAAGACATTTTTGAGCTTCTCGATACCGAGAAACCACTCTGTTTGATGTTGACTGAGACCTGGTGGGGAGAATCCTCTAACCCTGACGTGGCGATGGCTATCCCGCCTGACTATAACATCTTCAGGAAGGACAGAGCCAAGGGAAGGGGCGGAGGGGTGGCACTGGTGGTGAAGAAGGGCACGCTGTGTACCGTCTTGCCAACGGAGGACATCCGCGGCTCGGAATCGCTTGCTTTCTCTATCACGCTTGCGCCGCACCAATCAGTGAAGGGACTTTTGGTCTATCGACCCCCTGGTCCGCCCGGAACGTTCTTCACTGACCTTGACTCGGTGCTGTTGGGACTGGCCCTGAGAGCAGAACACTGTATAGTAGCGGGCGATTTCAATGTTCGGATGGATGATCCGTCTGACCCCGCTGCTATAAAGCTTTCGGAGGCCATGATTCCGTTGGGTCTCATCCCTTATTTGCAGGGGCCGACTCACGCCAAGGGGCATACTCTAGACCAGGTCTTCTCTTCATCGCCCTTGGTGGTGAAAGAGACCCTCCCGGTTCTGTGGTCTGATCATTGGCTTGCCAAATTTGTTATCACTGGCATCACCAGGCCGGCCATCTCTGCCCCGCAGCAGCAGGGTCGCGCGTTCAGAGCATTCAACAGAGTGACCCCTGAGATGCTGGCTCAGGCTGCTTCGGATCATCCCTGTCTCCTCTCCGGTGACCTGGAGGGAGATTTGGAGTCCCTGCAAGCATGGCTTTCCGATAGGCTCAACGACCTGGCCCCGGTGTTGCCCCCCCGACTGACAGCGAAGCGGGTTTCCGCCCCCTGGTTCACCACTGCTCTGTGGGCTAAGCGGCAGCAGTGCAAGGTGGCCGAAAGGGCCTGGCGGGCGCACTATGATAGCATGGACAGGTTGGCCTACAAGGCTGTGGTCAAGGTCTACCACCGGGACATCCGCCTTGAAAAAAAAGCCTATCTTGCGGGGAGAATTGAGGCTGCCTCAAACTCCAGCAAGGAGATCTTTACCATAGTCAGAGAGTTTATATCTCCTCGGACCACTACATCGGAAGAGGTGCCCTCAGATTCCTTGGCGGCGGACATTGCGTGTTTCTTTACAAGCAAGATAAAACTCATACAGGACTCTTTTCCATCTGGGGTACCTGTTATGCCGGTTATACCTGAGGCCAGTCTGTTCCATCCGGCCGCGCAGGGCGTCACATTAGCTGAGTTTCCATCTTTACCAGCCGCAGCTTCCCTAGCGCTTATGGGCAACCTGAAATCTGGGTCTCCACTTGACCCTTGCCCAGCCAAGCTTCTGGGTAAGTTGGCGGAAGTGATTAATCCACTGGCAAACCCTCTTCTGAATCTCTCGTTGAGGCAGGGAGTGGTTCCGCCAGTCTGGAAGCAGGCAATGGTCATCCCGCTGCTTAAGAAACCGGGTCTTGACCCGAAGGTCCCTGCCAACTATAGGCCGATCTCCTTGTTGCCGGCTCTCGTTAAGATCCTGGAGAAATATGTTCAGTCGGTGCTCTCCAATTTTTTGGAGACCCATGAGATCTTACATGATTCCCAGTCGGGCTTCCGTTCAAATCGTAGCACCGAGACCGCGCTCCTTGAGGTTTCTGAAACTATCAAGGGGGTGTTGGATACCGGGGGCGAAGTCATGCTGGTGGTGTTGGACTTGTCGGCGGCTTTTGACACCGTCCCCCACGATGGCCTTCTCGCTAGACTCTGAGATTGGTCTTAGGGGGACGGTGCTCAGCTGGTTTTCGTCCTTTCTAGCTGGGCACTGGCAAACGATCTGGACGCCGCCTGACACCGCCGCCATGCCGCCTTTGGGAGTCGGGGTCCCTCAGGGCTCTATATTGAGCCCAACCCTTTTCAACATCTTTATGACCCCCTTGGCGGCGGTGGTGGAGTCGTTTGGCGCCCGGATCGTGTCGTAGGCCGACGACACCCAGCTCCTCTTTTCTTGTGAGAGAGGGGCTGACTTTGACGGGGAGAGTATCCGGAATTGCCTTGGGGCGGTGTTCACATGGTTCCAACTGAACAGCCTCAAGTGCAATTCCGATAAATCTGAGGTACTCTTTTTCGGGTGCGATACGGAGCCGAGCTGGCAGGCCTGGTGGCCCATCGATATGTTCCCTCCGTCCGGTTCTTCCCCTATGGCTAAAAACTTGGGGGTTAAGATGGACAAGGGGCTGACGATGAAAGCCCAGATCCTTGGAGTGACCGGCACCTGCTTCGGCCTATTAAAGATGTTGCGGAGGTTCTTGCCTCTGCTGTCGGAGGAGCACAGGAAGCTGACTGTGCAGGCCCTGATAGGTTCCAGGTTGGATTATGCCAACATTCTTTACCTGGGCCTACCAGAGTACCTGTTGCAGCGTCTTCAAGTTGCTCAGAACGCGGCTGCCAGGGCCATTTTTGGTCTAAACAGACGTGCGAGCGCCTCAGGCCTGTTGTTAACTCTGCACTGGCTACCCATCCGTAAACGGATCGCCTTTAAGGCTTTGACTCTGGCATACAAGGCTCTCCATGCTGTGGGAGCAAGGTATCTTCAAAAGAGACTGGCTTTTTATCAGCCAGCTCGTTCTCTGAGATCGGAATCTTTGCTCTTGGCGGCTGTTCCTCGTGTTAGGAGAGCGCGCCTGGGTGGCCGTTCCTTCAGCCTGCTGGCCCCACAGATGTGGAATTCGCTTCCGCTCCCTCTTAGGGGGGCTTCAAATCTGCTTGACTTTAGGAGAGGTCTTAAGACCTGGTTGTTCACTCAGTAGTCCCGTTAGCAGTCCCCTCTTCTTTCATGTGTGTTCTCTGTTGTTTTTAATGTGTTATGTTATTGCGAATCAGTTCTCCTTACCCAAAGCGCCGGGACACTCTTTTTGAGTAACCGTTGCGCTATACAAATGTATAAATAACATAACATAAATAACATAACTGCTTTCTCCAGCCCGGGCAACGCAGCTCGGGTTGCAGAGCGCTTCAGTGCACTTGATGGTTTGGTCGGCCTGAGACCGCCTCCCAGACAGTCATGCGCACTTAAAAGCAGTGCCCAACACTCCCCCTCCAGCTTGTCATCACCTTGGCCATGCCCCTAGACTCTGCTCAGAGAGAAATATTAAAACTGTTATAAACAAGGGTTTATTATCGTTTTATTTTTCATTTTTTTGGCAGGTAGGGCGACGCTCATCCGCCACAGTGGAGGAGCTGCTGCCGAGTATAAAGGACACTTGCCATATTTTTTCCAGCTCTTGACTTGGCAGGCATCCTTCCTGTATCCTATAGGAGGGTTGTACCTTGATTTCCTCCACCTCACAGAGCCCTTCCTACCATTTAGATATTGCTTTGTCTTTTTAACTTCTGGTTCTTATATTTCCTCTTAGATTTCTATTGAATAATTTTTTCCCATCTTAGCAAAGCGGCTATAAGTTGAATGTATTTAATTTTTGCAGCTTTTTTCCCTTAAGTCCTTAAGCTGTGTCCTCTATCCGTTCCCTCGACCTTACAATGGCCATCTCTATTAATGAAGAACTTAACTGATCTTTCAAACATTCTGGTGTTCTAGGCAGCTTCCTTATAGAAGATTGATCGCTGTTCTATAGGATCCCTTATGTTGTCCTCCCATTATACCACATTTTGGCACTTGCTTTTAATGT
This sequence comes from Lissotriton vulgaris, assembly GCF_964263255.1. Classification (NCBI taxonomy): domain Eukaryota; kingdom Metazoa; phylum Chordata; class Amphibia; order Caudata; family Salamandridae; genus Lissotriton; species Lissotriton vulgaris. The sequence continues at coordinate 1,141,180,488 of NC_141695.1, read as the reverse complement.
TTAGACGCCCATTTTCATGGGGTATCGTATTTGTATATAAGCAAACCATGTGTGTGTGTGTGTGTGTGTGTGTGTGTGTGTGTGTGTGTGTGTGTGTGTGTGTGTGTGTGTGTGTATGTATGTATGTATGTATATATATATATATATATCTCCATTAAACCTCTATCGAAATGATGTTGTAGGGATATGAGCATTCTCTAATTTTTAAATTGGAACACTGCAATAATAAAACATATCTGTGGTAATTGAAGGTCTCCCTACCCTGGCTTACTTGTAAGTTATGTACAGGCCCACCTGATCCTTCTGGAGGTCCATATAAAATTGGTAGTGTCGCTTTGGGTTTTTAAGACTTTTTTTATATCAAAAGTTAAGGAAATACAGTTGAACAGAAAAGTTAATTTCGGGGGAATGCTAATTTTAACCATGATAACTAGTCCATAAATTGCCCGAAGGAGGTTTTGCCATTTCTTTAGTTGCTTAATAATCTCTACCACCGCCTTGGCTCCGCTCTTAGCAGGAATCTTGTTGATATTATGCATAATAGAAATACCAAACAACTGCTGAATGAGGGCATCATTGGTCTTCCAAGCATAGATCCTTTTGATCAAACTTTACCAGTTGTTCAGTAACTTCAACTAGCCTTTTAGCTTGTGTTCCTGCAAACAAACTATAATCCGCATTTAGGAGAGAAATAGGGCGGTATGACTCAAATCGTTTATGGTTCTTATGTTTGTAGAATACAGTGATGGTACATTTGCCACAGGTTAAATATAATCCCAGTCCTTTTAAATGACATATAATTAAATAATCTCATCTATAGTATCGAACTATTTTCTTTATGTCAATGTGAGGCTCGCCTGGTATTCCATAGGGGCCTGTTGACTTGCCCTTTTAATTTTTGATAGGGCTATTCCTCTTTAGTTATCTCTCATAGCATCCTTCTTTGACCAACTTCAGTGATCTTGGTAACTGCAAGTGGGGTGTGAATGGTTAAGTGGCCAAAGGGCTTCAAAGAATCTTCTCCCTGCATATCTAGAAGACTTGGGCTTTTGTACAGGGATAGATTCCTTCTGTTATAGCCGCAACTCTATTTCATAACCTTATTTTGACCAAAAGTTGAATTGAGAGGGGGTGTTTGTTGTTATTTATCTCTGCTTCTGACCAAAAGTAGGCTGGGACCACTTTGTCTCTTTAAAATCAAAATAGTTTGGAAGATCAGGTATGCCCTTGTGAGATCTTTGGACTGGTCTTCTGCACTTTTCTGTATTCTAAGGCCAAATTGTCATCCTCTATTTGGGGGCACATTAGAAGTACAAGGCAGTTGCACACCTGTCTTCCCATCACTCCTCGCAAATTGGTTTGGTTTTCCAGCCTCACTCTCTTGTCAAACAGCCCCAGCATTGGCTGACCCACAGTGGGATATTCTTTGTAATCCATAAATATGCCTCACTAATCTCCTGGTTGGGAGTTGCTACTTATGATTTCCTTTACTCTACCTCACTGAAAAGATGTCTCAATGGGTATTTTTTTTTCTTCTGACAACAGAGCTGGACTACAGAACGTCCGGTGCCTAGACTTTTCTTCCTGGTGCTATCCTCTCAGTCCCCTGGTTATTTTTGAATGTTCCCACCCAATCCCACTGCTGCTTCCTTTCGGCAACCAAAGGGCACCTTAATTGTTTAATTGCAAAGTTCCTGCGCCAGTGAACTCTTTATTGGTTTGTATATATCCCAACAAATTTCAAAACAACCTTGGTGGTATGCAGTATATAAAACCTACAATACCTGTTGGTTGCAGTTATACGCATTGTTTGCCGCCACAAATATTATCACAAGTCTGGCGATGACCCTTTCTCTGTTGATTTCTAGGTCTCTTTCCCCGTGTCCAAGGATGGGGGTCCAAGGTGAGTATCTAGTCTTCCAGTCAGCTTCCAATAATGCTCCCCGGGTTTGCCCTAAATACCGGTTAGGAACTTAATTCCTTCGAACTGAAGCAGAGAGGGCAAGTGTCATTTCCTGGATTCGAGTCAGGCATTCCTGTGGACGGACTTGCCAGACGTTTCCCTCTGATGATTCAGTTTTGTGATAACTGTTCCTGGTTCAGTTCTCTTTTTTGCCTCGAGTTACGGAATGATGTCACTTAAGGTCAAATAACTCGGTACAAGATACTGTGACGTGTGGGAAGGTCTATAAACCTGTTAGTAATTTATTTGTTCAGCACAAAGGGTATTTGTGAGTTAATGAGATGCCCAACTGAAAACGTAAGGTAGCTCAGTAGACTCATTTATCCTTTGCCGAGATCTGTTAACAACCAGCTCAGCCAGACTCCCATCCTTCCGAGGTTGATAGTACAAGCAAAATTTATTTAGGTAATCACTTTGATCGGCATTCGTAGACTTTGTAAAGTAGGATGTAATTGGTGAAAAACCTCATTAACGAAGACGCTGCATTTAAGAGTAATTAAAACACTAACTCTTGATGTATAGGGAAATTCGAAAGCTAAGCTGCTAAAACAAACTTGCCCTTAATTAGCAATGTTTTTAATCTTCTCTTGTGTTAAAATGTGTTCTCCTTTCATGCTCTATTCTGTTTGAGTAATTTGTAAAGGCCTTTCTTTGCTTGTAGATTGTACTTCTAAATGCACTTCTCGCTTTATGTAGAAACTTTGTTGTAAGTCTTGTATTGTTTAATGTGTCTAGGTAGTATGTTATTTCGGAGGTTGCCACTTGTTTTGTGGTTGTTTCCCTTCTATCAATTTTGTATCGGTTTTATTTTAGCTGGTGTTGGCTATAACGATGTGATGCATTCCAGTTAAAGGAAAATGTTTTAATATTGTTTTAAGGTGTATTTAATGGTGTACTAAGGTGTCATTAGCACCTTGATTTGTTTTAGTGTTCCTACATTGAAGACCTCGCTTCAGTTTTTCAATTGTTGTTGCAACCTTAACGTTGGAGTGATTTTCACTACATTTATCAGATTCCTGAAATCCCTGCGAGTGTTGTACTAACTGGTATCTGAATCCGTTTTATTCCTTGAATAATAAGTATTCGTCGTGCCATACTCTAGGTATTCTAAAAAATCGTTCTGAAATGAACAGGCAGCCCTTCCTTGAATTATTTCAGGGTTGAAAAAACACTGTGGCTGAATGTGCATAGTGTGTGTGTTTTATTGTTTTTTTTAGGAATTTGATTTATTGTGGACAGACAACCAGCTGTGTGTACTTACTGCAGCGCTACAATGTGTTGAGTGAGAAGTGGTTGGAGATGAGATGAGGGGAGGATTGTTGCCTGGTTGATTTCAGATCCCAGAAACCTGAAAGTATAGGAAGAGGGAAGGGAATCTGCACTTGTAACATTACCAGGGAACATAAACACACGACAGTTAGAGTTCCTATTTGATTTGTGTAGAACACTTGATTATCCCTTTACATGTTACACATTTTCACTTTGAAGCTCTGATCTTTAATTGCCCTGTATCACACAATTTTAGTCGTGTCGAAGCAGATTCCTTAACCTCTAGACTATCTCTTGTCCGCTTTTTGTGCCTTTAGACTGTACAGGCATTTGAATGCTACACAGGCGCCTGTGTTCTAGAATTTCTTATCAGAAAGTGTTTTGTGGTGTTGTAATGGTTTGCATTTGGAAATGTCGGCAAGCTGGACCTTTGGTCACCTATGTATTCGTTGGACATAAGAGTTTATACTCTGGTGCAATGGATATCCATGGGTATGTCTTTGAAAACGGTGGTGGCGGTGTTGGTTTTATGTCAGAGGGAATGTGCATGGTGAGCAAAAGGGGTCCATTCTCTTCAGGAAGAATAGTATTTGGCAAACAAAATTGCAGCAGGTATACAACGCCTTGTAGAATGGTCTCCATTGTACATATATGGCTGAAATGGTTTGATTCGAGCCTTTGTAAAGAGTAGCGAAGTCGGGGTGGATCATGGAACCAGGAAGGGTGAGGGTGAACGGATGCCTCAACTAAAGCAATACCTATAGGGAAGCTTCTTCTTGTAAGGTTCAAACTTATTCAATTACGAAAATATGTATAAGCTAAACTCCCGTAAGAATTTAAATTTAAGGGAACACGATCAAAGAAAAGCTGAGAAATGAGAGTTGAACCATTTGCACATCACAGTTAAAATTGTTCTTCGTGGCGCCTGTGAAAAGAGTGATAGATTCTGTATCCCGCTTTGTAGCTTGGCCATTGTGAAAGGTATTATTCCTACGTTCATTTGCACATGGCTTGCTCGTGATTCTAGGTTAGTCCTGAAAAAGAAAGTGGTCTTCAGGCTTACTTTCTTTTCTGAAGAAAAGGAATCACCGGCTGAATAGAGCAGTTGCAAAGAATTCCAGGAATTTTTAACTGCACATAGTGTCAGATATTTGCATCAGGTCAAAGCAGCGAAGAAAACTTGAGTCCGGCAATGTTAACCAGTGGTCGGAGCATGGCTGTCTTATGTGCTCGGTGGCTTCTCATGAGGATTTTCTGATGTTGATCTTTTATTTCTTTTCTTTTATGGCCTAGTCTGGTTGGCAGACTCGCGCCAAACAGGGCTCTGCATCTTTCCCTACAGAGAGCAGGGGGAAGAGAGAGAATTGTAAAAGTTGTAAAAGCTCTAGTTAATAGATGCTGGTGGAGAGCAACTTGGTCCATGCACGGTGTCGGGGTCTTCTAATTAAAGTTGGAATTTTATTTATGGAAAATGTTTTCTTGCTTTCAAGATGTCATTCATGCTTTATCTTGCAACGTGTAGTTATCTTGAAATTATGAAGGCATTATTTTCACCAGTTTGTGACATCTTGGTTTGGGGCTTTGGGTGTTCTGTGCTACCCCATTGCTGCGCTTCATCCTGGCATGCCCCTTGCCATTTGAGTCTGATAAGAGCCAGTTGATATCTGTTAAGGCCGTAATATGTAATTATTCCCAGGACTAATTTAGCCGACGTCTACATATTTGCACCATGTATTAAATACTTCCCAAAAGAGCAATCATTTGAATCCGTCCCAGAGGATAGGTAGAAACGTTCCCTCATTCCAACACTCTTAACCATAGTGATTTGGCCCTTCAGCTACGGTCTTGAAATGTAATAACATTCCCTGTGCAGTATCCAGATATGTAGAAGCCTGAAGCGGGCCTTTATTGCTACCTGACTTGGATGTGTCATGGATTTCTCCCAGTAGGGATCTTAAGAGTGCCAAAGTCCTTCTCCCATTTGCTCTAAGGTGGCTTAAACAGTCACATGTGGGCAAGGGGTAGTCTTTGCCGAAGTTCTATGTATCTTAGTGATGCCACTCCTTATGGGATAATCTACATTAGCACTCAACCTTTTAATGGTAAACTGTCCAAGCATTGGAACCTAAAATTAATCCTTCTGAAACAGCTTGCCGTCCAGGCCTAAAGGCCTAAGAACAACCATAGCTGCACCTGATTTCATCTTTAGGATCACAAATGCAACATTTGGTACTAGAACAGTTGTTTAAACCCTCCCATACTTATGATGAGCAAGGTGGCCGTGTGCTAATGACAAGCTGAGCTAGTCCGAACGCTCGCACGCGGGGCTAATTCCCCCTGCTGTGCTGAACGTTCTGAAGAAACGGGTGTGGCCGTGTCGAGCTCCGCTCGTCATGAGCACACGGCCACCGTGGGGAGGACCGGGGCGCTGTGCGCGCCACCCGTCCCCCAACACAGCGGGGGAATTAGCCAGGCAGTCGAGGGGTTACACTTCCAAACTAAGAACTGATTTGTATCACTACCCATACCACAATTTATGCTGCCCTTTGAACCTATCTGCGTTGGTAACCTACACTCTAAACTCTATCTTGTGTACTCCATTTTGGGTAAGTGAACGGAAATCCTCCCACCATTGAGAGCCTCCACAGGGATAACTCACAACAGCAGAGTGTAGACTGCATGCTTATGCTCGAAGGGACAAAATAATTGTCAAAAAGTGTGGCATATGAATAGCAATTGATATAACAGAACTTCAGTCCTACTCCTCTTATGTGGGCTTCTCGATTTTCCCCCTCCCCTGCCCTCTAGTCCTACCTACACCTCACTCAAGGAACTGTTTACCAAACAGCTGACAGTCTTACTCCCATCCCCCAGTCGACCCACAAATTCACCCTTCCACCAAACAAGCCACAAATGATACCAATTCTCATCTTACCCTAATATTACTGCCTTCGAAAGGCAGTCTGGCTCGAAGTCAAAATTAGACCCAATTGAGCAAAGCCTAACACTAGTCTATATAATCTACTGAAAAATTATTTTGGCTACCATAAAAGGTCGCCTTGCCTCGGAGGTCAAAAGCACCCTCATTTATTTATTTGAGAAGTTTTATATAGCGCTGGCTATACCCAGAGGTATCGGAGCGCTTTACATGAGGATTCACAGATTACGAAAGATACATCAGTTACAGTTGCAGTTACAAGTATAGGCCGAGGAGATGAACATGAGATTACACGAAAAAAGTAAGTTATTATCACGTAGCCAAAACCAAGAGTTGTGTCAAATGGGGAAAGGAGGAAAGGGGGGGAACAGGGGAGAGGAATGCAGATAGTGTCAGGAAGATGGGAGGGGGGGAAAGTACTTCAGGGGGAGTAAATCACAGAAAGCAGTCTAAGAGGCAGACAGATAAAACAGTGAAGAACCGTGAGAAGCAAAGTCTGATGTCTAGTTGGGTAGGTGACGGCCGAGAGGCTGAACCATAGCCAGACTCCTCTATAGCTGCGTGGGACAGCTCCACTGGGCAACGACCAAGGGTACTCATGCTCTGTGATAAAGAGCAAACACTTTCTGAGGAAAGCATTCAAAGCAGTCAAAGAGAGACAGATGAGGCCGTAGAACCGTGAGAACAAATGTCCGATGTCCGGCTTGGTAGATGACGGTCAAGGGGGTGAACCAGACTCCTCTATAGCTGCATAGGACTGCTCCACCGGGCAACGACCAAGGGTTGTTGGGTTCTGTGGTAGACACAAAACCTAAGCCAAGAGAACAATTGCAGATAGGCAGATAGATCATACATTTCCAGTTCTCCTCTGGCCTAAACTCATTGATTTACCTTCCCAGAAGCTCTGCTTCCTCCTCACAAAATGCTTTCTAGTAAGTCTTGGGAATCCAAAAAAAGAACTCTTACGCTGTGTGAGTGTTCTGTGATGTCTCGTCATTGTGGAACACATCTGAATACTGACAGAACATTGAGAATTTGAGACATTTCAGTAGAGTAAGTTGTTGCTTGTCAGGCTTGAATACTGGTGGAGATGTGGTTCTCTTCTCTGGACTTCTGGCTATACTTATTCCTGTGCCATCAAAACTACAACCGGTCTACCAAATATCCCAGTCCTGAGGTCTGCCCCATTGTCTATTTCTATAAGCCTTTTAGTTGTCTAGATCTGGTTGGCTCCTTCAATCTGTTGATCTGTCTCCGTTGGTTTCTCTTAATATCTCTTTCTATATTTATTCCCTTTCGCTCAATTACCATGACACACACAGCAACCGATGACTCTGGAACCAATCAGAAGTGATTTCTATAGGAGTAGTCTCCAGTGTCCTACAGCAACCTCCTCCATGATGCTCCATCATCGTGCAAAAATGTGCTTGTTCTTCGGCATAATCCTCATCTCTACCTATCAGACCTCTATATTGTGGCACACATTCCTGTGTTATCCAGGTCATTCTCCGATGTGCCAAGATTTATACCAAGATGTTCAATGACCTCCCTATGACTTGGAGCTCCCCACCCAAGTAAATGATGGACTGAAGTGTCCAATAGCTGGAGTGGGTCACGAAGAAGCTCCTTCTGCAATGCTTACTCTGAATGCTCAGGAGCCTTACCAACCCCACACTGATATTCACCATTTTATTTATTTTTAATCACTAGACACATTTGCTATCTCCATGAAAACCATGTATTAACCTAGATAGTCACTTGAGCCTTTCCAACTAAATAGACTGTGTCCTAGGGAGCCTTCTGTCAGCTCAAAGAACTTTGAAAAACCTTCTCATACGTTCACATCACCTGCCACTGTGCACTTTGAATTCCACACAACAAGAAGTGGGCTATTTGATCAATGCCAAGCAAGGCTAATTGAATACTCCGTTTAATACACCCACAGATTATGATCTGGTAATAATTCAGTGGTCCAAAACTTGAATGATAGATGCTACTAACCCGGAAAAAACTGCTGACTCCAATAGCTTCTTGTGAACGCAGGAATTAAATTCACAACCTAAAATGCAATTGCATAATCGTTGACTGATATCTCTGCTGCAAATTCATTCTGTGTCCCTAACGTACTACTTTGCGCCTTCCTCTTGCTGGGACTCACCACTTTCCAAGTGTATCAGAGGCTGGAACATTGATTTCAGTTTAGTTTCAATTTATTCAATCATAATTAAGAAAAAAAATTACTGTACATGAAAGCATGTTAAAATATTAAAATCATAATACAATATAACAACTAAAACATCATGTTTAAGAAAAATAGTAAGTCAGCGGACGTTATCACTTTTGACTTTGAACAGTTGAAACTCACTCAATAGTAAATCAATACAATTAATGAAATTGCTACCCCCAATAAATCAGTAATCAGTTGGCCTGTTACATCAAGGAAACTCATTGTTGTGGCCACTCGATGTCACAGGCCTCACGGCACTAGTCTGATCTATTATTCTATGCATGTAACATTGAATCATTTGGACATTGACTGTTCCTTGTAGCCCCCCTTTCTATGGTGCAAATGCTGACCTTCTCTGCATGTCAAACATGCACACCACACAGCTCAAATATGCAACTACTTAGCTATTGAGGCACTCAGTAGGGCATGCCACCGCCAACTACCTGTTCACATCTCACCCATCAGACACCAGCAACCCAGGAAATAGGAAACATTTACCAAAAAATGGGGCTCTCTATTGACTCCACTGAAGCAATTGGGACTTAGATCTGCAATGAAAACCTTTAATCCATTTGGAAGCCGCCCCCCCCTCCCGACGATCAAAAGAACTGTGATGCCATAACTGAAGTATTTATGGGCTTGTGGAATTTAATTTTATAACATATATTTTATTGCTGTGGAACGAAGAACTCCCAAAAATCTAGTTGTCCTTAAAAAAAAAAAAAAATAATAAAGTGTCCCCTTTGGTGCCATGCCGTGAGGTGACGTAATTCGTCAGGAGTTTCATTATTTCAGAGCTTTTATAATGGCCTCTCTTATTATATCGTAATATATCTGGGTTTGCATTTTACCAAGTCTATGATTTTGACACCTTTCAGCAAAGCCCCCTTCAAAAGCTACAAATAGAGAGCAAGAGGAAGTTCCAGGGTTAGAATGCTTTGAGTTTATGCGCACCCACACTCTAACATGTTTATGGGCATTTACCAACTCTTCTCCAATCTCTACCCACAATGGAGAAGGTTGTCAACATTTCATGTTGACTGGGGTTAGTATAAAACTTTTTTCTCTGAGGGGGAAAAAAGTGATATGCAGAAAATGAATTCGTCGTCACTCTGTAGAATTTCATATGATCATATATGTGAATTTGTTCATGTGAAAATGGAATTCACAAAAGGTTGCTATCTGTATAGGTTTAAGAGTTGCTATGTGTATGGGTTTAAGACCTGCTTCTCCAAACTCTTGTAAATTCCTGAAAGTCCTAAATCTGCATAGATACGAGGTACTATACCTACAGGTTCTCTTTTGTGGCTTTTATAAAAAATCTGGCTCTTAATTTATTTTCATGTTGCTCTTAATTGTTTTCCACTTACTGAATATTGCCAATATTTTTTAAATATTGGCATGCATCAAACTAAATTTACTAAATGATGCATCTGAGAAACGGTATTTTTGGTTGCCAGTAGTTTAGTAAAAATGTTTTTTAAGTTACACATTTTATGTACATTTTATTGTGAAAGCAATCGCCAATCCAGCTTTCATGCTGATTCACGTAGTTGCATTCTTAGGGCTTTCTAGGCCTGGGCGTAGTTCGCGGAGAATTGCTACGTGGAACTCAGCGAAGTTACAAAAAACCCTCCGAAGTTCAACGAGCAGCGGAGTGCAGTGCGAATTGCAGTTTGTGCTGGTATTCCTGCTTCTCGGGTACAAATCTTGCTCGAGCGACAGCTCACGTACTCACCATTCGCAATCGCGAACTTAGCGTTCGCGATCGCAAGTGGGGAAAAAACTCCGCTGCACATCACGAAGCGGAGTGTTCTGCACTCCGCTAGCTCCGCGGAGTGCAAACTACGCAAACAGAGCGAAGTTCACCACCCAGGCATACTTGTCCAGTGAACAAAATAAAGAACCATGTTTTGTCTTTGAACCACCCCCCGCCAAAAAAGAAAAGACCTGGGCAAAGGATCAGCAGATTTCCATGCCCTTGAGTTATCATTTGAGAAAAGATAGAACAAGAGCATAGGCATTTGCAAACCGGCCAGGGTGTGCTATGATACCAACGTATGCACCCATGAGGTGAGAGTAAGTCCCCTTGTTTACAAAGTGCATGGTTACCTGCATTCTGTGAGCTGAACAGAGCTCACCTGCATCTGTTTTTACATCGCAGGCTACCAGATAGCATAGTTGTCTGCGTTTGCTTTAGACATTTTGGGGACTTTCAGAAAGTTGACCTAGGAATATATTTCGCCCGTTTCTTACAATTGGCTTTGTCACTCACGTTTTGTTGCTTTCCATTTGCTGGCTTTATTTGCATTAGGCTGCCCAGGTTCATTTTGTCCCTCCCCTTGCCTAAATCTGGTTTACTGTATTCTTCCACTAACTCGTTTTCTGTAAACAGGCCTTTCTTTAAATCTTGTTCTTATCAGCACGTGTGACATTCAAAAGACCGAGGTCAAATATTAGGTGAGGTCTTATCCTTATGAGTGCTCCCTTTCTATAAACAAGCCAGTAAATCTTGTTCTTATCTTGTCACATTTGTTGTGCATTCAAAGTCCAAGGTCAATTATCAGGCGCTGTTGTCCAAGGGCGCCTGTTTACTTTCCTTTCTCTGCTTCATAGTGAGAGGATTTATTGACAATCTTGCTGGATACTGGGAGTAGGTAGGAAAGGCTTTTTTTTCAGCACACATTTAAATGAACTGTGTACATTGTTCAGAATATATCAGAATTTGCTCGTTTTTTGTTATTTCTGAAGTGTTGGAAACAAATATTTGAATATGATCTAAACTAATAATTACACTGAGGGGATGATATTTCCACACATTTTCGTCTGTGCACTGTGTAGTTTTAGTTGTAAAAGTGTTTGTCTGTGCAAATGTAATGGTCATTTCAATTGAAAATGTGTTGTCATGGCAGTGTGCTACCACACCATGCATACTCCACTCTACAAGACTCCACTTTACTCTGCTCTGCTACGCTCTACTCTGCGACATTCGTTTTAGTTGTAAAAGTGTATGTCTGTGCAAATGTAATGGTCATTTCAATTGAAAATGTGTTGTCTGTAATGGCAGTGTGCTACCACACCATGCATACTCCACTGTACTCTGCTCTGTGACACTACTCTGCTCTGCAACACTCTACTCTGCGACACTTGACTCTGGTCTGCCCGCCTCTCAATCGACTCTCAGACCTTCCACTCTGTGGCACTGGACTCTGCGCCACTAACTTTTAGCTATGCTGGACAGCAGCTGCTCTGGTGTACAACATGGCTAAAACACATTGGCAAAGCCAATATCTCTTGCATAGGATAGACCTATTGGCTTTGCTAATATTTGTATTTTTTGGTCTTTGTAACCGTTGTCAAATGGTAAATTCATTTGTTAAATTGGGTGTTTGCGTGGGAGAGTCCAGAATGAAAGGCTTGGCGTCAAACTTTTGAATCAACTTGTTCCATCTTGGCCGAACTCTTCTGTTTTCATCACGACTAGATAATGCAGTCTCAAATCAGTAATCTTTGAATCCTTCGAATAAACAATGTCAATATCTTTGTGTATGTTGCGCTGACCCATGCAACATGCCACTATGCACTTTGTTGCCATGTTTATTGAAATTCATAAATAAAGCTCGTAAAAAAGTATTTTAATCCTTCATTGTTCTAACGTGGTTGAACTATTAAGGCAGTCACTCATCTTTGAGTCCGGGTCTGGGTCCACATCTGGTGGCTCAGTGGACTAATGCATCCACTGCAGGGGCCTGTGTTCGACCTCATGGTCACAGGTAAAAATCCCAGCAGGTCCACCCAGCCTTTCATCCATCTGAGGTCGATAAAGTGAGTACCATTGAGTTAGGTAACAATCAACCTCTGTTATTCAGCGCCAAGAGACCTCGTTGGGGTGAACATGCTCTTTACTAATATATCTGCTATGTTTTTATGAGTCAGACCATTGGCTCAGCACAAGGTCAAACCTGGTCACCAGTGAGTCAAACATTTAAGCTACCTAGCCTCGCTGATTAAACATCCAGGCATTTACGTTTTCATCACATTCATCCCTTTGCTGGGTCAAGCAAAACGTGAATTGCTGAAGTCAAACTATTGTGTTCCCTATGTTCATCCTCTAAATACGGCGGTTTTCTGGAAACCCGTCCTTGATAATCTTGCAGTCTGCTCCTTGGAAATTGGGCTGCACACAAAAGCTTGGACCCATCCCTGTGACCTAAGAAAAAGGAAGTGAAAAACTTGCTTTGCTTGGGCCCATATTGTGATGGCATCCAAGTAATGTCAAACTAGTGAAGTATTGTCATTCCAAAGTGTATAGTAAATATAGTATGTGTCAAAGAATTTCCTATAGAGAAGAGGTGAGAGACTAGGAGCTGGATGAGAGGTCCAGTGCCAGTGCTCCTTGGATTAGGTCTCAAACAAAAAATCTGGCTACTGTTCCTAAAGAGAAAGCGGAGATATCAACAGATTGTGCAGGACTCTGGCATATGCACGGTGGCAGTCAACATGACTGTTTCATGTCGCCCTCAGACATCCCAAAGGGATGTAATGCTTCATCATTGGGCTATTGCTCCTCGCCGGGCAGGCGCTGCAATGCCTAATGGGTCCCCTGAAGGTTCATTTTGGTGGAAATCTTTTATTGGTATTCTGTATGAAGAATGCAAGGTAAGGTTTACGTGGGGTGGTATGTCATGTATGATGATGTGGGTTAAAACTGCTCTGGGGGGCCACCAACTACTTTTGATAACTGGACCGCCCTGTCAGATTAAAAACCTTTATAGGTAAATGCTACCAATGTGGTCATAAAGTACCCTGGTTGTCTGATGTGGGTTCCCTCTTTAGGGTCCAACTCTAGTTAGTCAACATGTTTCGTGCCCCTAGTGGTCGAGGAATAGTGACGGAAACTTCCTGCCCCACCAATGTGTTAAAAGTGGTGCCCTTTGAGTGGTACCTACTTTATGATATTGGCTTTCCAACTGAAGATAAAGGTACTCCCTAGGGTGTGGCTGAGGTGTCGCTCTCAGTCGTGCTAAAGGTTTCTGAGTGCGGTCTGGTCATTGCACCTACCTTCATCCTCTGCTTCCCCTGAAACAGTAATCTTTGAATCCTTCTAATAAACAGTGTCAATATCTCTGTGTATGTTGCGCTGACCCTTGCTACATGCCACAATGCACTTTGTCTCCATATTTATTGAAATTCATAAATCAAACTTGTAAAAACTATTTTAATCCTTCATTGTTCTAACGTGGTTGAACCATTAAGCCATTCACTCATCTTTGAGTCAGACAATTGGCTCATCACAAGGTCAAACCTGGTCGCCAGTGAGTCAAACAGTTAAGCTACCTAGTCTCACTGACTAAACATCCAGGTATTTACTTTTTCATCACATTCAACCCATTGCTGGGTCTAGCAAAACTTGAATTACTGAAGTAAAACTATTGTGTTACCAATGTCCATCCTCTAAATATGGCGCTTTTCTGGAAACCTGTCCTTGATAATCTTGCAGTCTGCTACTTTGAAAATGGGCTGCACACAAAAGCTTGGACTCATTTTCGTGACCTTAAGAAAAGGAAGTGAAAAACTTGCTTTGTTTGGGGTTTGAAATTCAGCCAGTCTTGTGATGGCATCAAAGTAATGTCAAACTAGTTAAGGATCATGTCATTCCAAAGTGTATACTAAATATAGTAGGTTTCAAATGATTTCCTAGAGATAGGAGGTGAGAGACTAGGAGCTGGATGAGAGGTCCAGTGTCCGTGCTCCTTGGTTTATGTCACAAGCAAAAATTCTGGCTGCTGTTCCTAAAGAGTAAGAAGAGATATCGACCGGCTGTGCAGGACTCTGGCATATGCACGGTGGCAGTCAACAGGACTGTTTCATGTTGCCCTTAGACATCCCAAAGGGAATTCATGCTTCATCATAGGGCTATTGCTCCTCGTTGGGCAGGCGCTCCAATCCCCAATGGGTCCCCCGAAGTATCTATTTGGTGGAGATCTTTTATTGGTATTCCGTATGAATAATGCAAGGGGTGGTATGATATGTATGATGATGTGTGTTAAAAACTGGTCAGGGAGGCCATCAACTACTTTTAATAACTGGACCGCCCTGTCAGATTAAAAACTTTTATAGGTAAATGCTACCAATGGGGTCATAAAGTATCCTGGTAGTCTGATATGGGTTCCCTCTTTAGGGTCGAACTCTAGTCAGTCGACCTGTTTTGTGCCCCTAGTGGTCAGGAGGATCTGTGGCGATTCGTCAGGACAGGAATAGTAATGAAACTTCCTCACCCGCCAATGTGTTAAAAGTGGTGCCCTTTGTGTGGTAGCTTTCCAACCTCCAACTGGAGATAAAAGTACTCCCTAGGGTGTGGCAGAGGTATCTCACTCAGTCGTGCTAAAGGTTTCTGAGTGCGGTCTGGTCTTCGCACCAAACCTCGTCCTCTGCTCCCCCCGAATCAGTAATCTTTGAATCCTTTGAATAAACAATGTCCATATCTGTGTATGTTGCGCTGACCCATGCTACATGCCACTATGCACTTTGTTGCCATGTTTATTGAAATTCATAAATAAAAACCCTTAAGATATTTTAATCCTTCATTCTTTTAACGTGGTTGAACCATTAAGCCATTCACTTATCTTTGAGTCATCCCATTGGCTCATCACAAGGTCAAACCTGGTCGCCAGTGAGTCAAACAGTTAAGCTACCTAGTCTCACTGACTAAACATCCAGTCATTTACTTTTTCATCGCATTCAACCCATTGCTGGGTCAAGCAAAACTTGAATTTCTGAAGTCAAACTATTGTATTCCCTATGTCCATCCTCTAAAGATGTCGGTTTTCTGGAAACCCGTCCTTGATAATCTTGCAATCTGCTCCTTGGAAAGTGGACTGCACACAAAAGCTTGGACCAATCCTGTGACCCAAGGAAAAGGAAGTGAAAAGCTTGCTTTGCTTAGGCTGGAAATTCTGGCCCGTCTTGTGATGGCATCCAAACAATGTCAAGCTAGCTAAGCATTGTGTCATAACAAACTGTATAGTAAATATAGTAGCTATCTAAGCACTATCCACAGTTCATCTGAAAGGGTGCTTTTGATTTGTCCAGCTTCTGCTGATGCATGCATGCATAAGTGTCTGAGTAACTGTTGAAGGGTGTTTTAATTTATGCATGAAATTGTAGTTTGCGTATGCCTTAATTTCCTTAATTATTGGTTTGGATGCTTTTGGCAATCCAAATTACACATGCTGTACCTTCCGATGACGAATGATAGTAGTACTTTGCTGACATGGAATTACTCCATACTTCTTTTTTCTGTAGCAGGTGTTCAGCTGGGTAAGATTTTTTAATAGATCAGCTGAAGTAGCTGGCTAGTTTTCAGACTATTATTGATACTTAGCAGGTAAACTGTACTCATTACCAACATTATTAAACACTTGTTTAGGATAGTTACATAAGACTGTCACAGCATGCTTGCCTTTGGAGCTTGAGGTCTTGGTATGAGTTAAGATGGCAGACACTGCCTGGTCCCTGCAGTTGAAGAAACGAGGGAGTAAGCATCTGCCTGAAGTGAAAAAAAATGTTGGAAGTGGCCCTACATGCCTGGTGAGTCATTTGCAAATTAGGAGTGGTTTTAGGTTGTATATATGTAATCATTCCTGATACCGGCTATTTTATAAAGGGGCATTAGTAGTCCCTTCCCTTCCCTGCCATGGCACTTGGGAAGTGGTTGGAGCAGTCTTTGGCTCCTGCAGATGGGCCATACGAGGTCTTTAAGTGATGTACACATTTGAAGGAAAGGGGTGAGTTATTTTGCCTGGCATTCTGGCACTAGCCTCTGGATAACCTGTGCGAGGAGATGGGGGTTGTCTGTACCAGGGAGGGAGGGCAGTGGTCGCTGCCTGTAGCTTTGGGCTTTACATATGATATTCTTTATTTAGCACCTGCAGATCGCCGGGAAGAAGATGGAGCATGACTGGTGCCAGCAATAGAATGGAACGAGGCTCATTGGTGATTTTCTGCTAGATCTTGTAGCTTGCTTTCCTTTTTTATCACATTGATGATCGTATTTTGTGTGACTTGTAGTACTGTTGTGCAGCAGTTTGGCTTTTCCGCAGAGGGAGCAATCTGATTGTTCTGTAGTTTGAGAGAAAAACTATCTACTCTATTGGACATTGTACATAGCACAGGCCTAAAGCGTAGTTGCAAATACTGAGTGTTACACAGACTACTTATAAACTGAAGAGCATGCTCCAGAGGTCTGTGGAGAAGGGTTGGCTGGTCAGTCTCCTGGTGGGAGAATGTCTTGAGCAATTTTCATGGTGAAATCCTCAAAACCCATGTTCTGTTGCATGTGAATTTCAACAGGTCAGTTTGCTCCACGGTCGTCTACTGAATGGAGTACAGCATGCATTTGTTTAGAAGCCTTCTTTAATGGTATTTAACCTTTCACCAGTGGCTCACAGTGGCCCACCAACTTTGCCTTGGGTGCTTGCAACCTCTTGTCTGTAAAGTGTTAATATGTTTGCTAGCACAGCTTATGCTTATAGTGGGTGGATGTGTTCAGAACCTTAGATAATCGGTAATCACCCTGCTCTTATGTAGATTCACGTCGGACATGCTGTGTTGACCCAATTATTAAACAGCTGGTATACACCCTCTGAGGTAATCTCATATACACATGGCACAAACCTCGCCTAGCATGGGCATAATATTTCTGGTTTCGACCATTGGTGAGCAATTGAATAAGGCCCACTATTTTGGACTGCCAGTGACTCATTACTAGGTTGTAGGCTTGCTTCCATATTCACCGCCCAGAAATGAAAACCTCGTTTGCAAATAAATTAATGATTTTGGTTAATTATTCATCTGACATGATTAGTTTACCCGTGATATCAAACAAGGGGAAAGAAGGTTGGACAATTTTTAAGGGGGTCCAATGTACTTGTCCTGACAACAATAAACAATAAGAGGTGTACAGAGTTCCCCCAGGAGAGCTCTAGAAAATTAGCTCAACCAGTAATTCTCTCTCACTCAATCTAGACAAAGGGTGAAGTGAGGGTCTCAAGTGTGCGGTGTAGACCCATATTCCAGAATGTAAAGGTACCTCACACAGGCTACCGACAGGACTACAGCTGTAGCCCCAGTCGATAGTCGTCCAGCCTCATCATCGGTACCCTGCTCCTTCGGCAGGCTGGCGGTGCAATGCCCGTCGGGCAGCGATGGAAGCTGCACTTTTGATGGAGATCTTTTATTCTGGGCCAGCGGGTGTGTGTGTGTGAGGGGCCTAAGGGAGTGTAATCGTGAGCGTGGTATTGAAGTTAAAAGAAGTCAGGGAAGTCCTGTTGGTGAATGTTTTAATAGTCAGGCTTCCTGCTTCAATAAAAAGGTACAGGGGTACTAAGGGGTGGTAAATAATGGAACCAACCCTTACTCGACCCTTAAAGTGCAAGAAATGGTCAACATGTTTCACGCCCTAAGGGCGATTCATCAGGACCTGGGTGCTCATAAATTACTCGGGTCCTCTAAGTTTTGCAGGACACCAGTATACGACCTGAGGCAGTGTCGTATCGTAATGGTTCCACAGAGGGGGCCTCCTGGGAACTGAAAAAGAATAAAGAGAGACAACAGTATAGACACGGATAATGGCACCTTTACTTTAACTTACTAGTGACATATTATCTGTGTTTGTGTGCATGATATCCAAAACATGCGTGCCCAGTGAATGGCTTTGCCTAGACATTGACAGCATCAAGTGTTATCGTAGAAAAGAGAGAGAGTCAGAATTCAATTAAATCAGGTGAGTGCGTGGAAGGTGCTCGCACTGAACAATGGCGGCGTGCTAGTTTGTTATGACTGGTGTGCTTTAAACCATGTCGTAAAATCAACACTGCCGCCTACATCATGCAGTCGGTCATCACGTGGCAGGACGCGTGTTCAATCATACACCTCGAGGAGATGCGGCGGCGTGTGACACTGGTCCGCCAACCCTGATAGGTTCGAATCTTTATGCTTAAAAGTAGTGAGAAAACCACACAGTAAAACCGGAAACGGTCGTAGTTTGACACTCTGTCGGGAATAATCAATCTGTGCACCGGTACAATGGTCATAACGATCAGTACGCCGTGGGGGTGCATATATGCCCGACTCTGATCATGAGAGAGGCGGGAGACCGAGTGCAAGGGCCCTTTACAAAGCCATGTGGCATTTATCGGATCGTTTTCTCCAGTGTCGGCGCACTCACCCCTAATGTTTCCTCCTGGAAACCTCACGCGCCGTCCAAGTGGGGCCGGCAGCGAATGAGGAAGTCCTATGGGGGGAGAGAAAAAAGGGCAGACGCCCACAGGGGAATCAGACGGACATGAAAATCGATCCGGGCTGCTAAGGACAGACTGTGAAGATGACACTACGTCAATTCAAACAGCTGATCACATACCCGCCCAACACCTTACCTCTTACGTCGCTGCAGGCAAGCTGCTCTGCACCTACCCCTCCCACTGGAAACCAACGGTCTGGACAGCCGGCATGGTTGATCAGATCGTTTCCGGGTTTAAATGAGGGAGGCAGCGCGCGCATATTGAGGGTGTGTCCGTCCAGTTGCTAAGCGACGGTACACAGAGGTGAAAAGAGAGAAGGGGTCGGTGAAGGACTGCGCAAACCGGGCGCGTTAGTGTGAGCGCCATCTTGGAATGGGGTCAGGTGTATTGTTGACAGGGAATGCACAGAAATGGAAGTAAACGTGGACAACGTGTCCAAACTTATGACTATCTGGCGAGGGTCGTCCAGGGCACCCCGTCATTTAAACCCAACGTTTCACACTGCAGTCGATGTATCCATCTTTGTTCATGCTTGAAGAGTGCTTGTTGATTAAGGTGTGGTAGCGATTCAATCACAGTCCATCGAATGCTTTCAGGAGGGTGTTCCTTATCCTTGCAGTGGTCATACAATTTGGTGTGAGATTTGTGACATCGAATGTTACTGTTATGTTCCATTATCCTTTGCTTGACAGGGCGCATGGTCATCCCTATGTACAAACAGTTGCAAGGACAGATCAGGGCATATATGCACCTGGAGCTGTTGCAATTCGTATGCTTGCTGTAAGTCCATGTGAAATTGTTGTTAAGGGTAATGGACTTGCCCTGGATGGTCTGTGGACATACGACGCATGTGCCACACCGATAGTGTCCAGTTACAGGGGGGAGGTCCCACAATGTCTTGGTAGTTTGAACAGTGGTCTTCTTGGGGCGAGTGTGGACAAGAGTATCTTTAAGGTTTGCCGTCCTCTTGAAACGAAACGTGGACGTGGCATCTCCATTCCTGCAGAGTTCAGGATGCCCCAATGGGTATTGACAGTTTTTTTGATAAATGCGGAGTTCCTGGTGAATGAGGTAACACAGGTGATCTTATCGTCTGGTGCCTTAGGGTGCACCTCGAGAAGGGCCTCTCTATTGTTATTGAGAGCTCTTTTGGTGGAGTCTTTCAGGAGGCGGGTGGGGTAACCCCGGTCCAAGAGTTTGGTTTGGAGGGAGCGTGCCTGTCGTTTATAGTCATCGGTTGAACTACAGTTTCTCCGGAGGCGGAGAAATTGACCAAATGGTAGATTATCCCTGAGGGATTTTGTATGGTGGCTGCTATACGGTAGCAGGCTGTTCCTGTCCGTCTCTTTCTTGTAGAGGGTGGTGCTTATTGTCGTGGGTTCCAGCACTATGGTGAGGTCAAGATAAGGGATGTGTTCACTCGACATGGTGCCCGTAAATTTGAGGAACGGGTCTTGTTGGTTTATCCAACCACAGAACGCCTCACAGGTCATCCGGTCCCCTTTCCAGAATACCAGAATATCGTCGATGTACCGACGCCAGCAGGTGAGATTCTCACGGAATGGATTGTGGTCTGGGGGGTAGATGCATCTTTCCTCGAATGATGCCATGTAGATGCAGGCTAGGCTCGGCGCAAAGGTCGAGCCCATAGATGTACCGCGTATCTGATGGTACAAGGACGACTCATATTTGAAAAAGTTTTCAGTTAATGCCAAATGAGCCAACTCCATAATGAGGGAAACCGGTGTAGGTGACACCCACTCTTCTTGTCGGAGGAGTGTTTCCACAGATTCCAGTGTTGCTTGTTGGGGGATGTTCGTGTAAAGTGCTTCCACGTCGAGTGTCAGGAGAAGATCGATGTCCTCTCTCCCATCCATATCGTTAATGAGGCGAAGCACATCTCTGGTGTCCTGCAGGTAGGATGGAATGAGTTTAACCAAGGGTTGCAGGAAGGCATCGCAGAACTGAGAGAGGGGTTCTAAAATAGAACCAATGCCAGACACAATGGGTCGTCCTGGAACAGGGGTGATGCCCTTGTGTATTTTGGGCAGAATGTAAAAATACGGTGTTACAGGGTCTGTGGTCACCAGGAATTCTGCCTCTTTTTTGCTCACCCATCCGTTGGTCTCTGCTTCAATGACCAGGGACATCACGGTGGTCATGAGACGGTTAGTGGGATCTTCTGTCAATAATCTATAATGGTTTGAATTAGACAATTGACGTCTGCATTCCCGATCGTAGTCATCATAATCGAGACTAACAGTGGCACCCCCCTTGTCAGCCTGCTTTATGACAATGGAGGTGTCATTGCCAAGCGAGGAAGCTGCCCGTCTCTCATCATTAGATAAATTGTTGAACGGTTTGGTGGATGGTATGTTCCTCAAGGTTCTCAGAACAGCTCTTTCGAATGTTAAAACCTCAGGAGGGACCATCCCATCGGTTGGAGTAAAAGTGGATGGTTTCCTGAGGCCCGTGTCTTCACAGGGGATGTCTGGTTTGTTGTCGAGAAAAGCTCGGAGACGTATCTTCCTGAAGAATTGCTTCAGTTCTATCATTTCATGGAAGGTGTCGGGGGTCGGAGTAGGGACAAACCCGAGTCCTTTCTCCAGGACTGTCTTCTCTGCAGTGGTGAGGGTTCTCTTGGAGAGATTTACAATCAGGCTCTTCTCCCCCTGGACGTCGTGCTCCTGGTCTCCATCCCCGTTGGTTCTGGCATCTGGTCTTGCCACTGGACACCTTTGTTCCCGCCTCGCTTTCGCCCTCTTCCTCTGCCCCAACCTCTGCCTTGAAAAGGAGGCGGATTAAGGGGGTAGAATTGCGGGGGGCCCTGGGGGTAAAATGGGTATTGCCATGGTGGAGGTATATTCGGTGGGCCATGGAACATTGGTCCTTGATGGTATCCTTGTTGCCATGGGCGGGTAGCTCTTGCATTTCTTGCTGGGTAGCCCCCACTGGAGTCACTACTCGAAGAGCCACGCCTGGTGTCTGTGTTCGAGTTATCATCCGAGGAGTAATTATTCTTTCTACCCTTAAAACCTTCTTTGAGGTAGGGGTATACCTTTTCCTTTGAGAACTTCGCTATATCCTTCTCCGGTTT
The DNA here is from genome assembly GCF_964263255.1 of Lissotriton vulgaris. Taxonomy (NCBI): domain Eukaryota; kingdom Metazoa; phylum Chordata; class Amphibia; order Caudata; family Salamandridae; genus Lissotriton; species Lissotriton vulgaris. The sequence goes on along the minus strand of NC_141695.1, from coordinate 1,141,158,693 downwards.
GGTGGTTTTCTGTTTGAGCAGAAATTCATAGTGATCAGTCATCTCCTGATTAATCTCAGTGAGTTTAGTTGCGTATGCTGTTTTGTTGTTTTTAGAAGTAGCATTTTTCATGGTAGTTTCTAGGGCAGAGATTCTTTCTTGAAGTGCCTCAGCTAATCGTTTAGCTGTCTGACTAATCAGGAACAGCAGGTCCTTGGTGCACTTCCAGGAAACCTGGCACCAGTCTACCTTAAAGCGATTGTCCTCCAGGAACAATCTTGGGACGATGTTCACAATAAGGCCTTGTGGGGCAATATTGCTCCTTAGATACTCAGTCATCATCAGTCCGTGGATCGTTATCCTGATCAGTTCTTTTTTCATCTCGCTCAAGACAGACCACTCATTGGATGTCGCTCCGGATGTTCCTGATGCAGCCGTCGGTGGATTATTAAGTAGGGAAGGTGTGTTCCTTAGTGCTTCAGCTATCGTGTCTTCGTTAAAGCTGAGGCCAGGGACATCCTCCATGTTGGGGTATCGTCTTAGGTAAGGTAAGGTGTTGGGCGGGTATGTGATCAGCTGTTTGAATTGACGTAGTGTCATCTTCAGTCTGTCCTTAGCAGCCCGGATCGATTTTCATGTCCGTCTGATTCCCCTGTGGGCGTCTGCCCTTTTTTCTCTCCCCCCATAGGACTTCCTCATTCGCTGCCGGCCCCACTTGGACGGCGCGTGAGGTTTCCAGGAGGAAACATTAGGGGTGAGTGCGCCGACACTGGAGAAAACGATCCGATAAATGCCACATGGCTTTGTAAAGGGCCCTTGCACTCGGTCTCCCGCCTCTCTCATGATCAGAGTCGGGCATATATGCACCCCCACGGCGTACTGATCGTTATGACCATTGTACCGGTGCACAGATTGATTATTCCCGACAGAGTGTCAAACTACGACCGTTTCCGGTTTTACTGTGTGGTTTTCTCACTACTTTTAAGCATAAAGATTCGAACCTATCACGGTTGGCGGACCAGTGTCACACGCCGCCGCATCTCCTCGAGGTGTATGATTGAACACGCGTCCTGCCACGTGATGACCGACTGCATGATGTAGGCGGCAGTGTTGATTTTACGACATGGTTTAAAGCACACCAGTCATAACAAACTAGCACGCCGCCATTGTTCAGTGCGAGCACCTTCCACGCACTCACCTGATTTAATTGAATTCTGACTCTCTCTCTTTTCTACGATAACACTTGATGCTGTCAATGTCTAGGCAAAGCCATTCACTGGGCACGCATGTTTTGGATATCATGCACACAAACACAGATAATATGTCACTAGTAAGTTAAAGTAAAGGTGCCATTATCCGTGTCTATACTGTTGTCTCTCTTTATTCTTTTTCAGTTCCCAGGAGGCCCCCTCTGTGGAACCATTACGATACGACACTGCCTCAGGTCGTATACTGGTGTCCTGCAAAACTTAGAGGACCCGAGTAATTTATGAGCACCCAGGTCCTGATGAATCGCCCTTAGGGCGTGAAACATGTTGACCATTTCTTGCACTTTAAGGGTCGAGTAAGGGTTGGTTCCATTATTTACCACCCCTTAGTACCCCTGTACCTTTTTATTGAAGCAGGAAGCCTGACTATTAAAACATTCACCAACAGGACTTCCCTGACTTCTTTTAACTTCACTACCACGCTCACGATTACACTCCCTTAGGCCCCTCACACACACACACCCGCTGGCCCAGAATAAAAGATCTCCATCAAAAGTGCAGCTTCCATCGCTGCCCGACGGGCATTGCACCGCCAGCCTGCCGAAGGAGCAGGGTACCGATGATGAGGCTGGACGACTATCGACTGGGGCTACAGCTGTAGTCCTGTCGGTAGCCTGTGTGAGGTACCTTTACATTCTGGAATATGGGTCTACACCGCACACTTGAGACCCTCACTTCACCCTTTGTCTAGATTGAGTGAGAGAGAATTACTGGCTGAGCTAATTTTCTAGAGCTCTCCTGGGGGAACTCTGTACACCTCTTATTGTTTATGATTAGTTTACCCCTCATTTATTAATTTTATTTGAAGGGTGTGGCTTAAGCACAAAAGGTGGCCTTCTTTTACCTTATTTATATTTAGTCCTGTTTCCTTTGACATTCGGTTCCATCAAGCCGACTTTAAATTTAGTTACTTCATATCTGCTGGTATTCTAGAGGGCTTTATAATATGGACATTTCGTCATTTTAGTGCATCAGAATTATTTACACTTCTCCAATTTGCATTTTTAAATTAATATGTTCTCGTCTAGGCTGTACTGATAGGTTATTTTTTTATTTTAAACGGGCATTCTGACGGTTAAGCTACAACTGCATTCCTTCTAGTCTTAATGCTTTTTATTTTAGTCTTTTGTGTCGATCACACAGCACAACAAATATGTTTTGAACTCTAATTTACCATATGTGGTTAGCCTGGTTCATAGCGAAAGGTCCCGATTACAAGTGGCTCAGTAATTGGTGTGCATTTTACCCAAAAACATTAGCAACCAATACCCCAGGGTTTTGAATTTAATAGTTGCACTAAATAGCATCTACTACGAGCCGAACCTTCAAAAATAGGACATGGCTTATTAATTTTCATGCTTTCTGCACTGAAAGCAGAATGGCTGTATTTACAAAAGGAGTTTCCTCGGGTATAGTTGATTAAGGCATTCCCTAGCAAGACATAAGACCGTTGTGCACTGATATGCAAGCCTTGGATGAGTGAGGGAAAGAATATGACTAACATCTACTTCTGTCGAGTACTATTCCTTTAATAGTTTTGAGGATTTTAAAAATGCCAAAGGCATGGATAGGTGTCTGATGGGGGTCTCTGTGGTATAGGAAATTTGGGGGAAGGCCTTCTAGCTTGTATTGTTTTACCTCGAGTACCAGACACTATTGCAAGCTCACTGAAGGGCTCAGAACCTTCTCTTTGGGCGTTCATCCGCAATGGCTACCGGGGATAATCTGTCCAGGTTTGCTCCTGGAGACTGTTGCAGATTTAGGACTCCTCTGAGATTATAAGGTTAGTAATGCACACAATCAAGTTACGAAAGGGACAGCGGGCTTTACTTGTATAATATGTGTGCATAGGTATGGTCTCGTCTGTACTAGTGGGCTCAGAAGCTTATGCTTAGCATTTTAGTGTTGTATAGTCTTGCGTTTCATAAGAGCCCTCACTTTAGATGTGTTTCTCAAAATAGCTAAGCAATTCTTCTATAGTGTAATTGGATCCGGCACAGAGGCAGAGCTGTTGCATAACGGATACTTTCAAGGCTCCCCATGATGAGCTAGGATTATAAGTAAGTATCGTTTTTTTAAATTAATGGGTGATTTGGTGCACACTTTTATGGGCTTAGAGGTAAATGACCAAAGAATGCTATACTCCAACTGAGTGTGCACGCTTCATCCATTCAGAGTATTGGAGTAGTGAATTTCTTGCTCAGGAATAATGCTGAATAGTTCAGCGAAAAAGAATCCTCAAGCTGTAGAACAGGTTGCGGTTGTGATTTTGCCCTGCTGGTCATGCAGTATCACTGACTTTGTGGTGCTGAAGGTAGGTTTTTTACCGTAAAGCATATTTTTTTGTGGAATTGATATTGCACCGGCTATGAGAACATTTCCAGGATCACTTCTCCACATATGTCTGCAACAACTGAGCTGAAAGTATTGTTAAACCGGTGACCCTCAGAGTACCTCTGCTCCAGTTTTATGGGGGCCAGCCCCGGTATTGTTATTTTCAGAGGATCCGGCTCTAGTGTTGGGCCCTACATCAGGGTGCCATCATGGTTATTTTGTCATATTATTTAAATCTGACCGCAGAGGAATGCAGCTGTTTTAAAGTGCTCTCCTGGGGCATATCTGTCCATCTCTAAAATGTAAGCTGGGTTTCATCGCACTTTAAAAAAGTGGTTGCTGGGGTTTGGGCCACTAATAAGTGTTAGTGAAGTAGGTATTTGGCTGTTTGGTAGATTTTGACCACCAACTGTTAACAATTGGTTTTGCGAAACCATCATGTACCACTTACATTTGGCATTAGTGGGCATGTCCTGCCGGCTAATTGATGTCTACGCCGCAGGCCAGTTCAAAATGGCCACTGAACCTACACAATTTCATTGTAATCTACTTTTTAGATGTTAACTTCCAGCGGGATGTACCATGTGGTTAATAAAGTATCTTGCAGAAATCTGTGTGGTGGCAGCCAGAGTATGTATTTTTATATAATTAACCTACGTGTCTCCTTTAATGCTTGTTTGCTAAAATGACTTGTCAACCAGGGCATTTATTCGTTCTGACCTCTGCATCATTCTCTGTAACGTCATTAAAACCCAGCGACATTCCGTTTGTCCACCTTGTTTCATTGTGAGTTCTTCAAGTGTTTCGTCAATGGGAGCTATTTCTGCTGACCCAGTTTAAAGGCGTCAATTATATGTTCCAACCCACAGGCCCCTCCCTTCCCAAAATGAAACTTCATGGGATCCCAAAGCAGTAATTGGAGCCTTGCGATCTTAGTAGTTATGTCATCTGCCCTTTTGCCCCGCCATTAACCTGTTCTCACAACAAGGTGTTGGCGTGTTGTGTCGGTCTAGAATTCCCTAACCTGTTTCTCAATCCATACCATTCATGCCTCCCTCCTGTGGGTGGTATCATTTTTAAATGATGTGCAAGTGAACTTGCACAACTTCTTGGAGAGGTAAAGTAGATGGCAACACCTCCTGAATACAAATCTACGCCAAAGTGAAGGTGTGTGTTTGAAGGCATGCAAAATATTATGTAAAGGTCTTGCCTAACGTAAGTAGTGGGCGCTGCCTGCTATGCGGATTTGTTTCTGTTGATTTTACTACAGTGTTTAATGTTTCTTTTCCTGTAACCGCTCGGTCTTGAAACAGCACCAGGTTACTTTAGCACGTGTGGTAGTTAAAACAGAAAATTTCTCAGCTGGCCTTTTCCATTTTGTTTTTTTGCACTGTCGGGTCTTTAGGTCCTTTCTGCAATGTATGGCACACAAAGCAGGAAACCTAGATAGAGATAGGTATAATTTGATAGTAATTTTAACTGAAAAATATTCTAGCGTACCTCTGATTGCAGTTTAATTAGTGATCCTGTAGGGTAAGCACTAACATTTTGTCGTAGTACCTGTGGAGTCGACCTGACGTGTCGGCGCACCTATTGACTGCATCAAGCCAGCGCCTATCAGCATACTGATGCTACCAAAACTACGTGGTTGCACGTCTAGGGTAGTGGCCTTGTGCTTCCTGAAGGTCGCAAATGGTTTACCCGCATTATATGTAAAGCGACCTGATATCTTCGGGTCTAGCTAGCGCTACATAAAACCTATGAATGAATAAGATGGCAACATGACAGTGAAGTTCCACTTACTGAAGACATGAAGACCCTGTCCTTGTGCTTACTAAAGGAATGTGTCCATCTGCCTTACTTATGGTGTAAGGGTGGTGTAGCTGAGCTTACTGATAGCAGCTGGACAGGGGCATTTGTGACCGCAGTTGGGCATATGATTGGTCTTCCAGAACTATGCTGGGATGGTTTAGTTAATTTTTTTTAATCAATATCTCTTTAAATCTTCTTTAAGAACATTTTTGTTTAATTCATCTAATACATGACTCTGATAAGGTCTGCGTTAGGCTACACAGTTTCATTTGATTAATATTAAATATAAAATACATTCATAGGAGCTTTAAGTCAGCCCTCTTCTTCCTTTGGCCTGGTGTTGTCATTCACATTTTCTTCAACTCCTACATCAGACATCATGGGGCAAAGAGTAAACCCATTCTTTTTCTGGAGTGCCATCAGGGTGAAAAGAGAAATGCTGTCGTTTGTGCTACTTTTGGAATTCCTGTTAAGCATTCTCTCCCTTGCACTGGGTTTCATGAGCTTTAAAGGGCTCACACCTTTCCTACTTAGTGCATTGTGAATCGCGGCTGTGCTCTTTTGTATACTTTGTTAAACATGTGAGAAGCCACAACTGTGTTTCTCCACTTAAAAAGGAATGTTCTCGTACTCTGTGTACAGTTCACTTATGGAGGGCAACATCTTACGCTCAAGTGGTAATCCCAGATGGCGGTGCTGTTGGATTCTGAGCAAACAATAACCGGTTATTGAGCAAACTATGCAGATATTTATTTTGAGCTGCATCATTTGCTTTGAAATGGTTGTGTCCATCAGGTCCCTTCGGAACCTTTCCATAGCTTCTACATGCTTCTCCAGCCTGTAGATGTTCCTCTGGTAGGGCTGAGGGCCCACATATTTATCAGTAGTAGTTGTGTGCTAACAGGGCAAATGAGTTCTCCAGAGCACTATGAGCACCATCTTCAGAAATTCTGCGGTTTCCTCTTCAAATCATGCACTGGATGCTTATTAACCTTAAAGTCCTCAACTTCTCAAATCGACTGCATTTCTTACTGTTGCCTTAGTGTCCTGAAAGCTACCCTCAATCTTTACCTTCTTCTCTCTCTGACATAATCCGACTTGTCAATGCCCGATTTTTTGTTTTAGTCCTGTTCAATTTAGTCCTGCTCATCTAGGAGGCACCGTGTTGGGCTGAGTGTGCATAAACATTGCTGGGAGGTTTTCACCTTTGTTTTCAAGGAATTGCTTTGTTGACTGCCTCAGGAAATGAGTGCCGCTTGCAAACCAGCTTAGACAACAGCGCCTGCCTGTTTAAAAAAAAAATATATATATATATATATATATATATATATATATATATATATATATATATATATATATATATATATATATATATATATATATATATATATATATATATATATATATATATATATATTAAAAAATGGCTTTGCACTGAGCAATTTTGGAAAATACATTTTTAAAGTAGCCTTAAACCTATTTGCGCACTTTTCTATATCTTTCTAAAATGGACCATAGTAGTCTTCTGAGTTACCTTTTTGTGGATTATTTTTGGGATCTGTTAACCTTCCATACCTTTGTGGACAAATGTTGTAGAGGTCATAACTCCTATTGGAATGCATCCAAAAAATGACTTAAAAATTTAATACACCAGCGGCAACTCCTCCGCTATGGCGGAGTAGCGTTGCACCCCCTGCCATCCGCCTCAAAACGACGTAAAAGTAAAATGATATACACAATTTATTTTATTTTTCCTTTCCCGGCTGAGTATTTGAGGGGGGGCCAGGGGGTGACAGTCACTGGAGGGGGAGTGGTATGCACTGATCTGGACTGCCAAACCCACAAGCGCACTGAAGCGGTCTCCAACCCAAGCTGTGTTGCTGCTGCTCTCATGCATGAGAGCAGTGTCCGGATTGGCCACAGAGGGGTCTGGGAACCTGCAGGTGACTGAAGCATAAAAGCATGATGCTGCTTGCTGAAGGTCAGTGTTTGTGTTTTTAACATTTATTTTTGTATTTTGTCTGTCTTCACCCCTCCGCTCTTCAAGGACACCAGACGCTACTGTAATACATTTTAGGTGTCCTATTGCATAAAACCCCAAACCTATTACTAGCAACACAATGTCCATTTGCTAGTATATTGAGCTAATATTTGCTCAGATTTCCCTTATTCTCTTTGACCATTGGCAACTTTTGTTTATGTGGGTACTTGTACAGACACAAATGACGAGTGAGAATCTCCTAGACCTACCTGTACCATGTTTTCACCACCTGTATTAGACCATGCCTGCTGTCCTATACTGGTATGCTATTGATCATCTTACCTTGCCTTTTTTTCTGTTTTTTTTTTTTAAACCAGTTTTGCAGCCACTATTGCTAGAAGGTGGTTCCATCGCTTTAAGTTTTTTTTGTTTTTGTTTTTTAGTTCAAATTCCTTGTGTAATTCCTCTGGTTTTTCTGTGCCAACATATGCTTGTTTTGTGTATCCCAAGATTATGTGGTGTGTTTGCCGCCGCCTCAAAGACCTGTGAAAACACCAAATCCACAGAAGCCCACAACCACTTCAGAGCCGCCACCAACGCCCACCATCAACTCATTAGAGAAACGAGGAAAAAAGCGATTGAAGACAGAATCTCCACCCACGCACACAACAGCAAGGAACTCTTCAGCATCATCAAGGAGTTCGCCCAACCCACCAGCGAGTCTACCGACATCCCTCCCTCACAAGACCTCTGCGACAAATTCTGCATCTTTTTTACCACAAAATCAAGAGCATCTACGACAACTTCGACGAAGACAACCAACACACTGAACCCTCACCAACCACCCCCGACACCCGGAAACCAGCGATTGATGACTGGACAGCCCTCACCACCGAAGACACACTGAAGACAATGAAGTCAATCCACTCGGGGGGCCCCCACGGACCCCTGCCCCCACCACATCTTCAACAGAGCCGCCAACACCATCGCACCCATGCTCTGCCACACCATCAACCGCTCCCTGGCAACCGCCTCGTTCCCCGACGACTGGAAACACGCCGAGGTCAACCCCCTCCTGAAGAAACCCTCAGCGGACCCCACCGACCTCAAAAACTACAGACCCATCTCCCTGCTCCCGTTCCCAGCGAAAGTCATCGAGAAAGCCATCAACAGCCAACTCGTCACATTCATTGAAGAACACAACATCCTCGACTCCTCCCAATCCGGCTTCAGAAAAAACCACAGTACGGAAACCGCCCTCCTCGCCGCAACAGACGACATCCGCATTTTACTGGACAAAGGAGAAACCGTAGCCCTCATCCTCCTCGACCTATCAGCGGCGTTTGACACAGTCTCCCACCGCACCCTAATACGCAGACTCTGCGATGCAGGAATCCAGGACAAGGCCCTCGACTGGATCTGCTCCTTCCTCTCCGGCAGGACGCCGCGGGTCAGACTCACCCCCCCACCCCCCATTTCCTCTCGGACCCCACACCTACCACCTGCAGAGTCCACCAGGGCTCCTCCCTCAGCCCGATGCTCTTCAACGTCTACATGGCTCCACTTGCCCCCATCGTCAGAACCTACGGACTCAACATCGTGTCATACGCAGACGACACCCAGCTCATCCTCTCCGTATCCAACGAGCCCAACACCGCCAGACGCAACTTTCGAGAAGGCATGGAAGCCGTCGCCAAATGGATGAAAAACAGCTGCCTACAACTAAACACCAACAAAACAGAAGTACTCATCATGGGCCCAAACCCCGACGCCTGGAGCGACGCCTGGTGGCCCACCGCCCTCTGAAACCCGCCAACCCCCACAGACCACGCACGCAACCTGGGAATCATCCTGGACTCTGAGCTCAAAATGGACCGCCAGATCAACTCTCTAATCTTCCTGCTTCCACACCCTCCGCCTCCTTTGTAAGACCTTCAAATGGATCCCCCTCGAACACCGAAAGACCGTCACTCACGCCCTGGTCACCAGCAGGCTCGACTACGGCAACGCACTCTACGCCGGAATAAACAAAAACCTCATCCGCAAGCTACAGAACATCAGAACGCCGCCGCAAGACTGGTCCTCAACCTGCCAAAACAATGCCACATCTCCCAGCACCAGCGCACACTCCACTGGCTCCCTGTCGAGGCGAGAATCACCTTTAAGATGCTCACCCACGCACACAAGGCCCTCCACGGCACCGGACCAGCATACCTGAACAGCCGACTCAAATTCCACGCACCCCAAAGGACCCTACGATCAGCCCAGCTTTCCTACGCCGTGGTCTCTCGCACCAGAAAGACCAGATCGGGAGGCCGCTCCTTCTCCTTCCTCGCGGCCAAAGCAAGGAACGCCCTTCCGCTCCACCTCAGACAGACAACATCGCTCCCCATCTTAGCAAGAAACCTCAAAACCTGGCTCTTCGACAGACCCCCTCCTTGATGGAATGGAACCTGCACCCCCTACCCCCCCACCCCAAGCGCCTTGAGACCCTCACGGGTGAGTAGTCACGTTTTAACTAACTCCTGATTGACTGATTGATTACTACGTAGAAATAGTAGGAGATCTATAATTCAAGAAGATGCTACTAGCTCAAAATATAAACTTTCATTGAGCATTGTTCAGTGGTAAACATTTCTGACTTGCTTCTTATAACCAATATAACACTGACACCAATTTCTCTCTCTTGGAAATGTGACATAGTTCTACAAAAATGTTTTAATAAAATTGATGCCTCCGTGGCATCCAAGCTTTGTATTAAAGGTTGGCCTTTCCAGTTTTTGGCTCGCAGTTTGAAGTCCTCAAATCTTAGGAATGAGACTTTGGCGTCAGTGCAAGTATTTATTTCGACACATGCCTCCTCCTGACTCACCGAGGATGTTCTGTGCAGTTTAGATGTCTTAAGAAGTGTTAGGTCATTTTCATTGCTCCATTTTAATTTGCAGGCAGTTATTCCAGTGCATACATATGCCTTCTGCCCATTGCTTTAATGTGCTTATTACAGGTTAAGAATTACATCAGGCAACTCAATATTTGTGCGACTTGATTTTGTTGGAATGTTCTCGCTGTCGGCAAATCCCTAACAAGGAGCTGTGATTCACATAGCAGCCAAGGTGGAATACAGGTGGTGGTTTGGATGACCACATTAAGGGGTTATGGGTGCACTTTGAAATGTATAAATATTAAAATGCCCCACACCCAGACTTTGTGACTCATTGAGAAGCCACTTCAGAGCAGCTGGTGTACAGTGCTGTGTGTTCTAGTGATGGGCAGATGCCTGATTGTGTCTCATGCTTCCTCATGGTCTGGTGTCTTGCTGCCTAATGGTCTCATATGTTCTGGATGTACATGGGTTAACGCGGAGGCCATAGTTGAACTTGTATGAATGTTTCTGTAGTCAAGTGATGCATTCTCACTGGATTGGAATTATCTAAGGTCTGTGAGATCACACCTGCACCAAACCAGTCATGAAATGTTTGCATTGGTCAATTTCAGAATAAATGTATACTCCACATAATCCTAATGAGTTACATTGGACATTGGAGCAGGCCCAAAGAAAATGCAACATTTCAGACTGAGGATTTACACGAATCATCCTTGTTACTCTCTCCCAATCTATGTAGTTAAGGTTTGGGGTTTTTTGGTGCTAAAATTGCGGAGGCACGGTGTTCTACAAACTGTTCTGCTGAAGTGCTCCAATATGAAGTCCAAATAGAGCCACACCTTGCAGGTCAGATGGCTCTAACAAACCTTCTCCATAAATCTTCGATCAATACTTCAGATATAGGTTCAGTTTCCAGGAGACTTGATTGAGCATGTGCCCTTGCTGATCCATAGCGAGTTGGTCAGTGAGGAGAAGAGATCTAATCTGATATTTTGGTTTTGTGTAATAATTTGATTGAAATCTGTAGAGCGCACTTCTACCCCAAATGGTGTCCTGGAGATAACTGGGAAAGCAAGAGTTAGACGCTGTCAGTATACCTAAGGCAACAGAAAGGTCTTCAGGGATTTCGGAAAGACCGACTGGTTGGAATGAGACGGTTTCAGTACTTAGCATCAAAAACTATCCTTCTGTGTACAGGCAAACTTATTTTGGCAATCCATCGGCAGTTGTTAATGCTTCCTGGTAACATGGTTATCGCCACAGAATTACGGATCTAAATGCGTTTTTTTTTTTTAAACCAAGCATAACTTGTTTTTCTGCCGTTTTCTGCTACATACTTGGAGCAGTGGCAATCTGTTCCTCCTCCTGGAGCAGATTTAGCAAAACCTTCTGAAGATCCCTGAATAGTGAATGTAGTATTTTGCTTGGGTCCGAGGCAAGGACCCGATTGCAGTGTTCATATGTTCATTGGTTTGGCAGACAATGACCACTGATCTGATGACCCCGTCAGTTGAACTGTCAGTTCATCCCTATCCACCAGTGAAAGCTGAAGCAATCTTTACTTCTATTTTCTCAATACATGGTGCTTAATCCTGCCATATTTTGCTATACCTACGGTCTGTGAATCTCATTGGTGTTGTGGAACTCGGCCTGTGAAGTTTGAAGCAGTTTTAGATTCCTATGAACATAGTTTTTGTAAATTGCATTTGAAAATATTGTAATTATAGAACACTAGAGTCTAGTTGGGCACACCCCAGAAATCCAAAGCAGGCCTAAAAAAATCAACTCTCCTCATCGCTATGGCCCAAATTTGTTTAGGGTGAGAACATTCTCAGGCCTGCTAGCCCTGTTTAGCGAGTAAGCGTAACCACCTTACCATGGTGCCAGTGCAACAAACTGTGTAAAAGTGTTCTGATTGGCTGAGTATAGCTCGAGCTCTGACTTCAGAGCCCGCGCTACAGTCAGTCAGACGGTTACTGACCCCTTTGAATTCCAAATCTAAGATGAAGCCTGTAGCGCCTGCTGTTTATTCCCACTTCTTTTTGGCTGATTACCGCCTGCCAGATAGGGACATGTAGGCCGATTCTGCCAGCCAATGCTGTATGTTGTGTTTAGTTAGTGTGAGTGCATGAATGCGGTGCCCCTCCTGGGAGGGATGCTTACCCATTAACAAGCACATAGCAGAGTTCTTCCTTCCAGTCACAGGATGGCATGGAAAGCTGTATGAACTTACAGCGTGGCACATTTGGGTGCTAAATTGATGGCATATGTATTTAGGGAGGCTCTGTAGAGTGGCGAAGCAGGTGATGTGCACCCCCCCACACACACACACACATCTGTCTTCCTTTGCTCTGTGTGTTCAACCACCCCTCCTTCTCTTCCCCTTCATGGAAGGGCTCTTCCTTGTCTTGATCCAGAACCAAGAGGTGCTCAAAGGTGACTTGTTGGTGCACAATGCCCAGAATTGATAATACGTGCGAGTCTGGCTGGAAAAGAATGCACTATGCCAAATTATTCATTAAATTGTTCCAGGACCATAAAGTGCTCGAATGTGTCCTACCTGGAAAGATGCAGGTGGTGTTCAAAGCACTGATAAAGAAGTATATCCTGTATGAAAATAGTAAATTATACCCGGTTCTACTTTTTCTCGCTCCAAAATTTGGAGTTGCCCAAGGATGCTGAAAAGGTAGCACATGGTGCAATAGAAAGTGAAAATACTTATGTTTGTTGTATGCAAATGGTAGGATGTTCCCAGTTCGTAGCCTCCTCCGTCTCCAGAGCCTTGAAGTGATCTAAAATACCTATAAGGCCACAGTGACTATTAATAAGTGAACCTGTCTCTTATTCATGAAGGATAGCGTTAGCCCGGTTCTTTCTTATGTCCTGCCAGAGATTCAAAACTTTCTAAAGTGTTTGGCCTCAACATGTCGTTGATTTACAAAATACCAATAAATGTTTCTTGCTTGCATGCAGCACCACATGGCATGCTTAGCTTGTCTTCGATCGCTGCAGGATCTCTAAGCACACTGATGTGTCCGGAAATAATGTGTTGGTGCTGCACAAAATACCAATAAATAAATGAATGTCTTTTTTGTTGGCCAAACATACACCAGAGCGTCCCTTACTCCTCCTTTTGTCACTCTAGTCTTGGAGTGCCTTAAAGTACCTGGAAGGCACCCTGCCACCACTACATAAAGTAACAATCAGTGGACTGATATGTCTCCTGCTATCAAAGAAGAATATGCGGAGTCCTTCTCCAGCTCTGGAACCTCATAGCGCTGTGAAGTATCTGAGAGGCAAGGTATTTCAAATGGCAATAAAAAGTTCAGTATTACATTAATGTAGATCTAGCTGGTGAAGAGTGTATGCCCCACTCTTTCATAGCTTTCATTCCAGGGTCTTGGAGCAACAAAGTGGTGCTAATTACATTCTCACAGTTCAGCATCTTCACTAACACTAAAGTGTCTAATCTGTTGCTTAGAGGATGCTATATCTGTGAGATTTTAATCTTTGTGGTGTTAACATGTTGGTATCCATGCAAGCCAACATAACTTCCAGTACCTTTTCACATTTGCTCTCTGCTGGTATTATGGTGGTCCACAGTTTCTTGTGTTTGTGGTACTTCTAATGTTTAAAGAAAATGAGACCAGTTCATGTGTTGAGTGCATTACGGTTACTTTGAGTAGATTATTCAAGTGATTAGCACTGCAGGTGTGATAACATATTTATGATTTTTCATAGCTGGGAAAGCTTGTACCCCGCTTTGTGTGTGTGTGCGCTACACTATCCATGATACTTCGCCAGATCTAACGGGAGAAGTTCAAAGTGAAGTCCTGAATGATTGACTTTGTGAGAAATAGGCTCAGTACAAAGGAAGTGGAGAAAGAAAGAAATATAGTCTGGAAAATGGAACGGCATCATGGTCAGCTAGCTCTAAATGTTCTACCCCATTGTACCTACCAGCTGTGTCGGACACATTCCTCATTCTGTTGGTTATGTTAGAGTTGGCTAGTGAGATGCAACTGTTAATAGTAAAAGAAGAGAATACGGCAGACTACATCAGTCTTTGGGCGAGAATGACACCATTATGGCCCTCAATATATATCATAAAAGATTTAAGTAAAGATAAACAAGTTGGTTGTAAGGCATGTTGAGCGCAATCCCTGCACAGTGCTTCAAGACCTTTAACAGAAGAGTAAATGTGAGTTTGGAAACAGGTGCATGTTGGTTAATAAGTCTGAATGGGTAAGTCAATGGATAGGAAGAAGTAGGTCAATTCGGATGATGGTTTAAATTGATGGAAAAGGTCAAGAAAAAGCATCCGAATGAGAGCTGCTGCAGCACTCGTCAGCTTGGAAGAGACTATCTCAGAGTATGCAAAGACTGTTGAATGCTGGTGGACTTTGATTGGGAGCAGGGTGTTCCAAAAGGGACAGAGGTTGCAACAAAACAATTAGGAGAAATGTCTTAAATAGCAGCCCCAGTAATACTTGCACAATCGTAACATATCTCAGGAATCCAAGGAAGTAAAGGGATCATGTTGTGTAGATTCAGGCACGCTGATCTGAAGGTTAGTGACGGCCAGGAAGACCCTTTGGTAATGTCACTGAAGTGTGGTGGGAATGCAGGGATCAAAACCACAAGAGAATGGATGGCCCGTGACCTTTAAGACCCGGACTGGTCTTCGTTGAGTAATGTGCCGGGATTCCAGAGGAAGTGGTTATGCTGTTGCTAAAATAGATTGCCAAAAGGTCTTCACCAAAGTGGCCGGCAATAGCCACCAGTACTAGTGGAATATCCACATTGATGGCTTAATGGCCTTGATTGCAGTGATCAAAATCATGATATTTAACCAGAAATCCACCCGCCCTCACCAGTATTTTCAGAGACTTAAAGGGGTGCATTCAGGCAATGAATAACCACTATTCCTTTGCCTCTGGAGACTCACCAAGTGAATGACAAGATAGAGATGTCTAAGCCTGAGTGAGTTGCCTTCTCAGTGAGCTCCTTTCTAGGGAACAGGAGACCGGACAAGGTATCATAAGTGCCTTCTTGGTGTGTATAAAACGAACACTTTTTCGCTTTCTCTCTCTCTGCCCAGATGCTGATCAGTAGTGTTCTGTTGGTGAACCACCCTAGAGCAGAGTCTCTAAAAATGTGCCAAAGCAGATTGTTTTGTGAAAAAGCTGTGCTTGGTGCCCCTATGAATTAGACTTACGAGCCCTACTGCGCTGGGATCCAGGATCCCATTTTGTCCAATATGACAGGGACTGCTCTGAGAGAAGGCCGAGAGGGTATAATTCTGCAAGATCATGTACAGTGTTCCTCTGCTTCTTCAGACTGCCTCTGTGCATGCAGTCCTAGCAGAGTTTTGACACTTCGGAGTTTTATTGGAAAAACAGTCTCCTGTGTAGTAAGCCGTGACACCGGAGCATGAAGCCAGAAGTTTGGTTGGTTCCTATGCTACAGTAGTTTCCTTATGGAGTTTAGCAATGAGTGTCTCTTAGAAGAACAGCTTGGTGGGGGTGACTCTACAAATGTTTTTCTACTTTTACATTCATAGTATGGGTGTAAATATTAAGCAGATATAAATCAACATGAAAGGGGTGTCCCCAATGTATAAGGACAGAGGAGTTCCAACAATAAAACCAACCAAAATATTGAGCAGACGTGCCCAAATTGCTACCTATCTGGGAAGTCTGAGGGTTGTGCAAAACCCCACTCTACCACTATCAGTGGTATTTGGGATCATTTGAGCATGTCAGGGGTGGGGGTGGGCATCATCCACTGAGGTGTTGGTTGTATTGGCCTGTGTTGTGAGATGTTGAGCGTGTACTTCCAAATAGAATACCGACCCAGTCTGTTTTTTCCAAGGTGGCGATGACGCTCACCTATGGCTACAAAACCCCACCCCCCTCTTGGGATATCACCTCCAGTTAGTGGGTATCTCTTTGACCAAAGTGCATCTGTTGTATAAGCAAATGCACACTCCTCAAAGCTGAATGCCGAGTTGCCCACCATCACTGTTACGGCCTCCTTTGCTTTTCAGAACCTCCCCCAACCTCTAATGTTGTATTACTGATAGGCGGAAAAAGTGACCCTGGTGCATGTGGCTTTTTCTCCATGCGAGTGAAGGAATATTTCTCACTTCACTTGGCTGGATCTGTCTTCCGCGTATAGCAGTCCACAACAGGAAAAAAACAGTGACGACCGCCTGCCACTGTGGCCGGCGTCCCTGTGGCTGAAGCACCACTGGGTGAAGTATTTCCGATGGTAGAGACATCTGAGGCTCCAGTATCGGAAATCTGGAGGCTTCCCCACATCTAAATCTTAAATGACCCCTCTAGTCTTCAATGTGAATGAATAGAGCACTTAGTTTGTAGAACAGTGACCACAAGATGCCAAGTGTACCAGAGTCATGGCCTGCTATCAGTTTTAGTATAGCTTAATGCATCACAACAAAGCTATTCATGAATGCCTATGAGCATGGTGCTATCTTAACTTACAGGCCTCACTTGCGTGCAAAGCTCCAGAATGATTCTGACGTGTCTCTACAGGACTTATTGTTTGGGTTTTAGGATTAATTACCATTAATTTTCAGGTCAAGTAACACCATCAATGAGCAAATGTTAGTGACTGATTGAGTCCGCTAAGGTATCACTGCCTCAGCCACCATTCCTTTTAGGACATCTACACGAGCAGTAGCCCTCTGACCACGACCATCGCTTTAGAAAATCACTATTGGAATCTCCATGCGTCCTTGAGGTTACATTTTGTGCATATGCTGTGGAGTGCTGCATGTGAGTTGTTTGGGTGAAACTGGCAATAGGCTTCTCGCCACACAAAAATCCAAAATCAACAAAATAAAAGAATATTGGGACAGCCGCACACAGCCCCCACTTAAGCGATCGGGAGCGGAGCACACTATGGGCCTCCGCCACCCGCAATAGGATCACCCCAGTCTTGGTCCAGACTAAACTTTGGCTGTTACACAAAACATTCTGGACCCCAGACTGACTACACAAACTGGGCCTCAGAGACAACCCTATATGCTGGAACTGTAACTCAGCAAGGGAGACCTAGAGCACCTCTTCTTTCTGTGCCCGGTATTCAAAAGATTTTTTTTGGGGGGGGGGGGGGGGGAGTATTGGACTTCATAGACAAAGCACTCAACTGTAAAATAACAAGAGACTTCGCCTCGCTCGCCACGGCATTCATCCGAACAGACCTCTCCTCAGAGGGAGAAAGAACTAATGGACCTACTGATAACTGCTGCAGTCAAGCTAATACTTACGAACTGGAAAGATACCTCTAAAACGTCATACAGAGGGTGGCTCAGTTGGATCACCTATCTAAGATTATGTCCCCAGACGACCCTTCATAAACCTATAATGACTCTGTGCTGTGAACGATCGTACTACATGTAACCTTTGGAATGTTTTAGTTAAGCTGCTTCAGTACTATCCCTCTTCTACACTTATTCTCACTTTCCTCTCCTCCTATTCTATCCTTATCCTACCACCTCTGTATAACGAACTAAGGGGTTACCTTCCGATATGTTTACCATAACCACTTATTATTATTATTACATTTCTTATATAGCGCCAGAATCGACCCCCGAAGGGGTCTCCGCGCTTGCCTTGGGAACCCGTCCTGGTTTTTCCCTGTGAGGTTTTGCCCTACAGGGCATCCCCAAGGTGAAAGCCAGGCATCCCGCCGCAGGGGCCGTTGTGGAGATTAAGCAAGCTTAATGCCCAGAGTTGCAGAGTGTGAACCCATGATTAGGTCAGGCACCGAAGCGAGAATTATCGAGTCCGTGGACATATGAGCTCAACACCCTGCCGCGTCGGGAATCGAACCCTGGTCCCGGGTCTGACCTCTGCTTCAGGGTCTGCCTGCTCTAACCAGTGAGCCACACTTCTCCACTTACCCTGTAATAGGCCGGCAATCCATATAGCGATTCTCTTGTATATTGTTTGTATTTGTATAAATACCAATTTAAAAAAAAAAGAAAGAAAATCACTATTGAAGACATCAAAATCTCACTTGCGCTCACCAGCATTCTTTTCTGGAGCCTTGTGGGAAACCATTCTGCCACGCGATTGGCAAAATTTGGTCGGAACTCCATATTACAAGAGTAACAGTGAGTCGTAACATTCCACTAATTCCGCTGGCAGAATGAAACCACCTGCCCACCCCTAGTTTTTGTTACCCGAGTGGTAGTTGAAGGCAGCACAGAGGAGGCTGTGAGGAAGAAAATAAATCTGAATTTCTGAAATATCCGTTTTATGTTGCTTTCAGTTAAGTGCATTGTCTTGTGCATCGTGGCTACACTCTGCTTGCTGTCCCTGTTCAGGGCTACCTGGGGATAGAGCAGCTGGTATCTTGGAGACTGCCGGTCGGTCATTGTGGTCAGACATATTTCCTAGGGCGAGGACCCTGCAATGAATAACCCATTTCTTGGAATGGACTAGAATCTTGGTGTGCTCATCCTTTCAGCGCCCCATTTGTGTTGTGGATACGGTTGACATGGGCTACATTACTAATACCCTGTGCTTTCTTTTGTAGCAGATGTTCTGCCAGAGGAGTGACTCAGTTACAGGCTTGGTTGTTCTCAGTAGGTTTTTGGTGAGATTTTATTTTTATGAGCCTTTTTTTTTTCTTCATTAAAGGAGTATTCTTCCTTAAATGCTGCAGTGGTTTTTATCGCATGGCAAATGTAAAAATCCATTTACTTATTTAATCCTTCTTAGTTGTCTATTGTTCCAGTTTTCGCAGGTGTGATCTCAGAAATACAGTAGGTAAAGTGGTACAGCTAACGTTAACGTTTTGATCTCTTGTTACCAGCTATTCGTGCCACTCCTCCTTACTGAAATGACACCACGTAATCCCCTTACCCTAAATCTACTATACTAGTTTTTCCTAAAAGTAATCATTGTATCATAACCCGCTTATTTGTAAAGCACACGTTCATCCAAAAGGGTATCTTAGCACTGAATAATAGATGATTGTTACCCAATTCAATGGTACTCATTTTATTAAAGGATGAAGGGCTGAGTGGACCCAACGGGATTTGAACCCGTGACCATGAGGTCAAACACTGACCACTACAGTGCACGCATTAGTCCACTAAGCCACCAGACCTGGCCTGTATGATAGTGTCACACAGAATTTTGAGCATTTTTGTGTGGGAAAAAAAGTTTATTTCTGGCAAACACATTTCCTCTTATCGAACACAGGCTCACAAGTAAAGCTTGTAAAGCGGGAGAGTTCCTGGGACATAAGAAAATCCGATCTAATGAAGTACCCCGCAGTTCTTAATCTAACTCCTGTGCATCTGACTGCATTATGGAGTATGCTGCATACGTAAATTTATTTTTAATTCGAGTTTTCTTTATTATGATTTTCACGCACAATTGAGTGCAGATATATGGATTATAAATTAGCAGAACAGTATGGAACACACAAATTAAAACAAGAGAATCCGAAAGCCACAGAAAATTTGTGATGAGAAGGTAAATCAGCGGCAATATCTAAATCGCATTATTGCTTCACCACACTAGGGTGGTATAGTAGTAGCATGTACAAATATGCAACACTGTTCTAATCTCCCACCCTAGGA
This sequence comes from Lissotriton vulgaris, assembly GCF_964263255.1. Taxonomy (NCBI): domain Eukaryota; kingdom Metazoa; phylum Chordata; class Amphibia; order Caudata; family Salamandridae; genus Lissotriton; species Lissotriton vulgaris. The sequence continues at coordinate 1,141,138,813 of NC_141695.1, read as the reverse complement.
CGGTGTAAAAACCTCTATAAATAAATTATTCAATACCAAACATGACCCATGTTGTTTATGAAACTTTCTCACCATACCACTATTGGAACACAGGGAAAACACCTGCGTAGGATTGGGGACAGTGTTAAACCTCAAGCACATAAGAGGCAGTGTCTCCTTATCAGCACCCCAATACAACATCAATAAGTGGCATTTCTAAACATTAAATCTGCTGTAGTCGGTAGTAAAATACAAGCCATAAAGCTTTACTGAAATAATTCAAAGTGCAATACAGAAGGCAAAAATAATAGTTACATTGCAAAATAAATCAATATAGGGAATTACTAAAAGGCTCAATCAAGCACAGCTGTAAAGACATGAATTCAAGACAAAATATTATGCGTCAAACATGAGGCAAACCAACAAGGGTTCTGCCTCTAAAGTCGAGGAGTCCGAGGACTGGCTTCCCTCCAGATTTTACAGCTTATATAAGCAAATTAACCATAGAAGTAAATTTAAATGAATGGGCAAATCACAATCCAGAATTATACAGCGTCATCGAATGCCACTATTCTAACACTAACCAAACTGCATATTAATGTGCCCTATTCTGACCTAAGAAAAGAAAGTCCTGACCTAGTTCGGGCCTAGTTGTCAAGGACCGGAAAGTGCAGTGTTGTCTTTTCAGTGCAGAAGTAATTAACATTATCAAACTATCAAACACACATTTTATTAAACCAAAATCCGTTCCAACACCACCAGTACCACACTGCTTGTTCGAATAACCTATCCACCTTGAGCTCTGGACTCCCCTCCCACTGGTTAAGGACGTACGGGCACTAAACGCGGATTTCCAGTATATCCAGCATTCAATTTTGATTGCTGAAGGTTTGCATCCAATTTGTTCCATAGTTTTATCCCAAACTAATTCCGAAAAGTAAAACCGTTTAGCCGCACCTCATCACCCCTAAGCACAAAGCACACCAAGCCTGCCAGGAATAGTGGTAGCCCATTTTTTTATCACGATTGCATAAAATGACAGCACCAGTGACATGTCTATTAAATATACATCAGACACTGATAACTCAATTTCTTCATTTAGTCGACCTCACATATATATTCATGCTGGATAAAAAAAAACAAGTAATAATCACAAACCAGACACAGCACTTACTTTACTGTTTTACAGCAATTTCACACACACACATTCCAATATCATAAGAGAAGTGCCCTTCGCTTTATGGCAGAGGCATCAGAGGTCCAAGTCACTGGTCCCTATTTTGAACTTTTTACATTGCATCCAGGGACCGCTCTGGAATCATCAGAGGTCTAGTTTGTGCTGTTGTCATGGAGATCATTCACATAAATGGTGTCCTAAGCCACCGAGCATCATCTAGTGTAGTGGAGCTCAGTGATCGAGTCTGATTTGAAACTTAGTGGTGATACAGTTTTGGTTTCCCCAAAATTCTGATATAGTAAGGATGATGTGTGCTGCCTTTTGTTAACCGACTAACGAACCAGCCAATGTAATTGTAGAATGTTAGGTTGATTATCAATGTACTTGAATTTGGAAATTGCGGAATTCAATTTTACAGTCATTAAAGTTTGTTGCTCAAGTGATACCTAGGTTCGAATTATGCAAGAGACAGACTGAACACCGTTGCATAAGCCCCTAACTGAGCTTAATGCCCTCTCTTATTCTGGACTCCCAAGTTAAAAATTGATTTCCCATTTTAATTTAGTTGTTTTGCCATAAAGGCACTGCATGTGAATAAATAATTCTCAGTTTTACACTGCCCAAGGACCTCAGTGCCCCGGCTGGATCACTATGATCAACAATGCCCTTGGTAAATAGTTTCCTAGATGCTGCAGGTAAAGATGACAGGGGAGTCCGCCAAATCTCAGTTTGGATATCCAGCAATAACGAACCGTATATGCCTGGACATGCTTTATGCAGCCATCACATACCCTTACTGGCTTGCAGTGATTTTGATACTTTCAGAAATTTTTCCTCAATTTTGCAAGGGTCAGCCAAGGTTTCTTACGTGTCCAAATAAATTTGTTAATGGGAGGGTCGTCGCCTTTAAAGAATGCAACAGGAAGATTTTGTGAACGCATAACCATTGTGAAATTAATGAAAGGTTGAGAATTATTTTCATAGCTTCCAACTTGCTCCACTATGGTAAGACCATGAAACAACAATGTCCAACACTTTTTTCAATGTTCGTTCCGAGTTCAGCTTAATTTTTTTTGTGATATTACTAGTAAAATAAAGCCCAAGGTATGCAAGTTGGCCTGACTGCTTTTTAAGGCGTGTATACTTCAAAGGGCTTTTGTAAGGAAATACATATCAGTTCAGATTCGGACACTTTCAGATGATTTTCCAAGAACACATAATAATAGGCTGTGATCTCCAGTGTTGCTGCGACCGAGGCGTCAACCTGCGAGACAAATAAGATATCATCCACATATGCAGCAAGCCTATACTCCTGCTTGCCAATATTAATTCCAGAGAAACTGTTGTGAAGCTGCAAGGCCATTGGAAATGGTTCCAAGCAATTAAAAATAGTAGTGGTGACAGAGGACAGGTGTGATGTATTCCTCTTCTCAGATGAGAAGTCTCCGCAAAACCTACTTGTTTTAATGTTTGCCAGAGACTGATTATAAAGTGCCATGTGTACTTCTCTCTTTGACTTGATTGTGACTAGAGCCACAATCATAGTATTGCCACTGGTTGGCCTCCCCCCTCATAAAACCGGACTAAGCAGTAGAAACGATGGATGGAAGCCATGGGAAGAGCCTGTTAGCCAAGAGTTTGACATAAAGTGTGCACCCCGAGTTAAGTAACAAGATGGGAAATAACCGGCAGCTCTTGCAAATCATTCCTTTCCTTCCAGATATGGAAATTAGATGTATTCATAAAAGTACCAGAGGTAAAACCCCGGTCAACTGAGGAAAGCAAATGGGGAGTAAACAACCCTTTTAATTGTTTTGAAAACAAAGTAATAAGCCAGGCTAGGAAGACTATCCAGTCCAGTATCTTTATCAGTAGGAAGTGACATCGGATTGAGCTTATCTAGGATTTAATTGGCAAGACATCACACTTTATCTCTAAACTGTATAGTGTTAGCAAAGTCCTTTGGGCAATCAACTGTATCCTTATTGCTATGGACTATTTCAAGATCTGTGCCTTAAGATAATTCACAGTCTGCTGGCTCTATTCCCTTCTCATGTGAAACAAGATGTTTGTCCTGCAACCCACCAATCTGATTCTTTACTATTACTTTCAACTTTTAAGCTCATTAAACAGTCTGTCTGTGCTGGCGATCAGCACGTCATAAGCCCTTCATTTTAGTTTCTAGCATGCTCAGCCTCATTTTCCTTGCTTTATTAGCCTAAGTAGCAATACTAATGATTACACCACAGACAATAGCCTTCTGTGCATCCCACAAATCTACAGAATTAATATCTTATGAATACTTTTCTTCGAAATACCGTACAATGGGCATTTATTATTTGAACACTTTTACTCGTGTAACGGATCAGTGTCAAGTGCCTAGTGTTTTTGTTTAGAAGTCAGTCTCTGCATACTAAAGGCTAGTGTAATGAATGCATGATACAAAATACTCACTTGTTCTTTAGAAGAATTGTCAATGATGCTGGTTATGGCAGACTTTACAAGAATGTAGTCAATCCTGAAATACAATTGATGGTTTTTGAAGGAAAAAAGTATAATCTCTACATGCAAGATTAAGCAATCTCTAAGGATACTTTACTGCAAGCTCTGGTTGTCATAGGGGTTCTAGATTTTCAATTAGATTGACTGCCTGTGACCTGATCCTCAGATCTACCTTTTTCAAGCTTTAACCCCACAAAACATTAATGCAACTTCGCATAAGACCCTACTCACTCTACTACTTAATGAAGATTAACATTTAGAATTTGCAAGAGATTACCTCACACTTCCATACCAAATCCTCATGTGCCTCCCTCAAAGTGTGCAGTATCGAACACTTAAAATTGTAATGAGACTGTCTGTGTAGCTACATCATATGATCTTCTTGATGTAGCCAGAGTTCAATCTACGGAATACTTAAGAATACACAAGACCCAGTTTTGGTATGTATGAGAATCGGTCTTCCATTACAACTACCACCCTCTTGCACTTCGTGACACTCCAGCTGATGCTACATACCTTATGTGCATGAAGCCAAAGTTTATCCAGGGCCCTCATCTAATTCTTTTTCTAAGGATAGTTGTCACAATTCACAGGAAGAATGTTATTCCCCTATCTCAGAGAAGGATATGTGACCAGTGTCATTTTAACAGTGTAAAAGTAAACCAAAATAGCTGTTTTCCCCATATTCGAGTTAAACCTATGTTTCTCAGTTTTTATGACGAGACAACTTGTCCTGTGTGCCCCAATGCCCCGGTAGATCCGTGCAAGTTTCCATAACACAGCTAGAAATCCACCCAATATCAGCAATGCACGTTGGCCTTTTGCTTCTCGACATTGCTCCTGAAAGCATTAATTACACATTTACCTCGCTTTACCAGTAAATCTACATTACTAGTTTCAGCAATGCTGCAGCAACGGATGCTCTGTTAGGTCCAACACTTAATAGAATTGAAAGTCCATTTCACATGACATTAAGTAAGTTAAATTCCCATATCCCAGGGATTGGTTTGAGAACATTTCTTCCAAATGTTGCATTTTATGAACGGTTTAGCTAGTAATGTTAGTCAGACCTGGATAGGATTTAAACAGTTTACCTACCCTGAGGAGAATGTCCCTCTTGAATGAATTGGGATCACATTTTACAGTATGTTTAAAGGGGACTTTGGTCATAAGCACATATGCAGTTTTTGCATTCTCCCAGAAAATTGCCTCCACGTTTATATAAATCCTCAGTAGACGCACAATGCCCAGATTCCAGAGCCAAATTAAAGCGTATCTGTTGGTGAATTCTCTTAGTGCTCCCAAGTAGCCATATTGCGCTTACTTCAAAGTACATGAAAGTATCGCCTCGTATTCAGAATCACTTTTAGCACAATCTGCCCTGTTCGTTCACGTTAATAGAATCCCTCGTCTATACTGCACATTTCCCAGCACACATTCCAGACTACACGCCATCATAGTCACCCCATTCTTACTCTCCAGGTTACCGCCTATGCTTCTGGAAATATACAGAAAGACCAAGTCTGAACTTTCAGCAGTGGTGCTCTAGGGTGACACAGTCTCTTGTGTAAATAGAAGGGCCATCGAATCAACATACAAGTGTGTGTGGATTCAATTAACCCTCTGCCTACCTTAGTATATATGCATTGCAGCTTTACCTCCAGCATAAGGGTGTCCAAGCATTCTTTTTGGATTATGTACAAAAATGCTTACTCCTATATGCAATTTTAAGGTCCAATCCTGAAACGGGCATTTAAAAAAAAAAGTGTACAATGTATTGTCAGAAATATACAAAATTCATCGTAGTTATTCTTTGTATATTAATCCCCTTTACCCTCTAATTATTGAAAAAATACTCTACCTCTCTCTCCTTGGAGAATCTTTCAAGAAATCTTTCCTCTCAGAATAGATGTCATTTGAATAATGTTATGTTAATATGATGTATAAAGCGCATGGCTGCCCCAGCGAAGGGGCTTCCTAGCGCTGACCACAATAGACCACCATTATGCATCGAGAGGTGGGGCGCAGAGAATCCTAAGTAGCAAACGGACAGCTTTTACTTTCTTTCCTGAAACAAAGATGATTCTGCGTATTCCTTAAATCGGGGGGCATGCTGCTTCAAAGGGCAGGAACTAAAACCTGTAAGAGCGACCTCCCAGTTTTTCGGTCTCGCCTAGCTATCGCGTAAGCGATGCTTTGAGAGATATTTAGTGGGACTTCTGAAAGTGCTCCCAAACAGGAGGATCGGGTACAGTGTATGTGTGCCGGGCGCACACACTGTTTGTCCGCCTGCTGATCACTTTCACGGCCGCTTTGATGTTCAGTGAGCTGTGCGGCCACTGAGAACATCAAATCAGCCACAAAAGTGATCACATGTAATGAGGTTCTCCTCCTCAGGCACGACATGCTTTGGCGCCTTCTTTACCCATTCCCTCACTCCCGTTGTCGTGCCTTCTCTCCCCCCCGCCCTCCCTCCTTTTGTCCGTGCCTCCTCACCCTCGCATGTCCATCCCCCCCATTGCAAATACTGGTCTCCCTGTTTCATCACACTGCGCACCACTGCAACTCTTTTCAGTCTATGGGACAACCCAGCAGTCACTTTCACGATTTTATTTAAAGTTTGTGATCGCCCTTTTTTTTTTAAATTCAGTTTTTCATAGCTGGTGTTGCAGGCACGACAGCTATGCACTTCCCCACCATAATGGTTTTTAAAATGTATTTTACTTCTTGTGTTGCAGTGCAGCATGCCTCCCTTTAACTCGAAGTATGGGGCTGTGCCTTTGTTTGGTTTTGCATGGCGCGGACAGCCCACCTGTTTTTTTTTTTTTAAATAACTTAAAACTTACTTAAACTCTTAGCACTGCGCCTGTTTCTGGAGCGCTGTGCTTAATATTTTGCTTGCAGCTTCGGCACATCTCCCTGTGGATTGGCCTTGTCTGTCCCCCCAACCCTGCCTTGCTGCTGTTTTCAGATTTCGGAGTCTCACATTCTCCTGGAACCCTCTCTCAACTTGCTATTATGTCCTTCCCAGTCTCTTTTCATTGCCTGTCCTCCAACCCCACTTGCCTTGTTGCCATGTTCAAAGTGCTGTTCATCGGGTAGTTTCTAACTCTGAAGCAACATTAATTGCTGGGGTTATGTGCAGGGGAAGGGGTTAGTTTGTGTGCGTACAGCCGTCTCACCCTGAGGTCTAAGCACACAACACAGGGACGAGAAAAAATTTCAGGCGGCTGTGATGTACGCTTTAAAGGGGGAAAAAAAACCCAATCATGTTGATATTAAAAACGCCTTGAAGTGGTTGCTTCTGTAATTTTCAGCGATTTTCTGAAAACCCCCCCATCACTCATTTAATTACAAAAAAAATCACACAGCAGTCACGAGCAATATACAATTCCCTCACAGCTCCTCTTTATGCAGATCCCTGCTAGGTGTGAATGGTACGCTAGAAAGGGAATAGGAACAGTATGGTTATGCGATTAGGAATGAGGGAGATGAATGTTGGAGTGACATGCGTCATTGTTACTTCATTCTCCATCACAGCTACTTAGTCTTTATGACAATCCAAATCGCTACAGTAATCTTTTCAAAGCCAGTCAGATGCTTTAGAAACAAACCTACTGTGTACTATTGCTTAATACCAGGGGTTTTATCAAAATATTTAAAAAAGATTTAACCTTGCCACTTTTGAGGCCCCGGGTAGTCATTGTTTCGCCTGTTACACAATTTTAACTGGACCATTTTTGTCTCTACATCAAAGAAAAGTGTGTTTTCATTTGTTTGGACTCTTACCCCGATCTGCACTGTTTTTATTAGGAACTCTGGAACAGAATATAGCCCTGAGGTAGTCGCAGGACATTTCCCTTTTGAGCAACGAAACACGTGTTGGTTTTTTGAGGCTAAAGATTTTCACAAGTGAACAAAATATCAACCAGCATTGGCACAGCCAATAGGTCTCGCTTTTGGGACCTTATAAGTATTTAGTTACGCAGCACAATATCCTTGTTTCCTTACCCGTTGCATTACTCTACCATAAGCTTAAACCTATCCCTTACTGTTACTACTTCCCTTATAATATACCTACTTCGCTTACCTTATTTTAGCTGTGTCTCTGATCATGGCAAGTAAATGGTGTCTGGGTACAGGTATTTGACGTGGTGAAGTTGATAATGTCATGGTATGCAGAGACCATGTAGGCAAAGCAGGCGGTCTACCTGTTGTCAGGATGCATCTTGTACTTGCAATCGCAGTAACTGTGATCCCAAAAGTTGTAACCGCTATTAAGTCTGTCTCTTTTGTGTGCCCCAAGTAACCTTTGCAAAACCGCCCTCCACTCTTTTGTTAGAAAATGACTCCCTGGCTAAACTTCCTGCGTGATCTAATCTTCAAAGTAGACTTAAACAATCACCAATTAAACAACCCTAATGTCGCTGACTTGGTTCTTGCTTGCTGATGGTGTAGATTTTACACTGTTGCACTGCTGTTGTGCTGCTGCTGATGTGAAATGTACACAGCCTATTACTTTCACACTAGTAGACGCATTATGTCAAATTATTTTCTAAATTCTGGGGTTCAAGTGAGTTCCATGTCTACTTCTTGTCTTAACCACACCCTCAACACTGCCCCTTTGCCACACCAGCTGCTTATTACAAATATATATATCTTCCTTACCTTACTCTGGTGTTCCTGCCCTCTACAGAAGTCTAGCCATTGCCAACTATTTCATTTATATTTAATTGTGGGTTTCTAACGCGCTAGAATCGACTCCCGAAGGAGTATCTCTGCGCAATAGACCGCTGGGGAACCCGTCCTGGCTTTCCCTGTGAGATGGTCCCTACTGGGTATCTCCAAGGTGAAACCAGGCATCCCTGGCGTATGTGGGGGGCCATTGTGGAGATGAGGCAAGCTAATGCCCAGAGTTGCCGAGTGTGATCCCTGGTTAGAGTAGGCACCAAGGTGAGAATTATAGAGTCCGCTGACCCTGGTCCACGACCCTGCCGCGTCGGGAATTGAACCCTGGTCCCGGGCCGACCTCTGCTCCCGGGTCTGCCGCCTCTAACCAGTGAGCCACACCACTCCACTCTGCTCCCGGGTCTGCCGCATCTAACCAGTGAGCCACACCACTCCAATCTATCCCACTATCAATGTACATCTCTTTTAAATGCTCTATGGTGAACCTGATGCCAATAAAAAGTGCATATTCCATATGGTGACCAGACACCCCGGATTTGCTGGGACAGTCCAGTTTTCACCGGCTGTCCTGGCACATTTATGCCACTTTGGCTCTTGTCCCAGTTTTCAGAGTGTCAACTGAAAACAATGGGGTTGTATGTGTTCTAAAGCACGGCTAGCTATCATCTGTTAATAAAAAGCCATTTAATTAACAGCTATGATAATGGCTTTAAGAATTTCATTTTATTTATTCCTTTAGTGCCTCGTTGTGTGGGTTTCTATGTTGACGTGCACTATCTTTGTTCTCTTCGGTTGATTTAAAGTTGGAGCCCTTCTTTTTTTGGGAAATGTCCTGTTTTTGGATTTGAAAATCTTGTCACCCTAATATAGCTCTCACTTACTGTTACTTAACTGTTTGTTGTATAACATTTTTCTTCAAACCTGTGGGTATTGTCCACCTGTGGATATTGTGCAGATTGTTATTAGTTTACCCTTTTTCTGCAAAATGCTTTGTTATTCTTTGGGGTTCAAAACAAACTGAAAAAAAGCCTGGGTCGACAACCTGCCATTTTTTTCTAGTTTTAGTGGTGCCTGGCACATAAATTCCCCTGTGGAAGAAAAAAACGGTGTGTTCCATTCTGTAATGCAGAGGTCTCAACAATGCTGAAGATGGTATTGCCCTATTTTTTTGGTACCAGTAAAAAACCAGCATTTGCAATGCAATAGGTATCGCATTTGTGAGAGTTTAAGCTATTGGCATTGTAAATAACAATGCTTTTTATTTATTTTTTAAAAATCAACAAGTAACTAAAAGGCATTGTCATTTACAATGCCAATAGCTCAAACTCCAGTAAATGCGAGACCTATTGCATTGCAAATGCTTGTTTTTCTTTTGAACTGAGATCACTTTCAAATTTAGTTCTGCAGAGTAAAGGACTGGCAGGAAGATGGGCTGCATGAGTTTGAGAGAAATGGGGACTCGTGCAGCGTTCATCATCTTGTGTGCATTGCTAAGAACTTTTTATTGAATGCAGTTCATGGCAGTCAATGGAGCTTCATCTAAAGGAGCACAGAGGAGGTGAGCTGTAATCTGTCCTCAGTGTTTTAGACTGATTATAGCCTCTTTAAAATTGATTTCTTGCAGCCAAAATGCGAGATTTTGCAGTAGTCCAGACGTGAGTGGGTGAGAGATTGAATGATCAACAGTCCGATATGGGGCTGGGAGAAGACAATGATGGGTTTGTGGTCTCTCAGAAGGCCAAAACATGTGCCTGCTGGAGTTCACTTGAGTCTCAAAGGAGAGGGAATGTGTAGCCTGATACAGGTTTTTAATAGATGAATTGGGTGAAGGAGGAGGCACCAACCCGTCAGCTGCCATTGAAGTCCACAGGTCTGGGTGTGCTTTCCAAACATGATTTCACTTTTAGTAGAGTTAAGTTTCAGACAATTATCATCCATCCAGCTGGCCACTGCCAGCAAACGTTTCTGAACCATAACGATGTCTTGAGAGGCATGAGCGGAGATGGAGACAATAAGTGGAGTATCATCTGTGTACGATATCATGAGATCCCAAAGGACTTTAAAATCTCTGCCAAGGCTTTAATATAAATGATAAAGAAAATGGGGCTCAACAAGGTAAACTGGGGGTCCCCGTGCTCCAACGGGCTAAGAAAAGATGAGAAAGGAGGAAAAATTCTCTGAAAGGAGCAATTGCTGAAGCAAACAAAGATGCAGCCTTGCCGCTGACACCTTTTCGTAGAGGCGCTGGAGAAACATCTTATGTGATAGTATCCAAGGCAGTGCTAAAGTCAAGAAGGATGAGGGCCAAGGATCTGCCTTCATCTGCCATTCTTCGTAGTCTCTGTTACAGTCAGGAGAACAGACTCAGAGCTGTAATTGGGCCTGAAACAATTTTGGGATTTGTCCAAAATGTGATTGACCTCGAAGAACTCAATCAGGAGATTATTAACATCTAATAGTTCTTCTGTCTGGTCAGTACTTTGATTTAGATTCGTTTTCTTAGTGCATCTATTGGCAAAGTAATAGTTTAGAAATGAATAAATTGCACACAACTCGTATAAGTTATAATAATCGAAACATAGTTACTTATGCTACCTTGCATTATAGCACTAAATGTAGGGGAGGTCAATGCGCTAACTTATTCTTAGAGGCTGGTAGGGAAAAAAAACATTTCCTGAAGCCGCACACTTCATAAACTCGAGTTGGAGTGGATGCCCTCTGGTAAGTAGTACATGACCGCACCAGGAGGAAAATGTTAAAAGCACAGAAAGCCAAACCTCAAAGGTACTTGGTGGTTCCAGTTTCAGGATAGTTCCTGAAAGACAAAGTTTCCATGTAGGTGAAACCAGGCCTGGGGCTGAATTGGATCTAGCGTGACTGGAGTTTGGGTGGATGGATCTGGCAGGGCTGGAGCCAAACTTGAAGAGAAGTGGGGACTTTCAGCATCTGAAGCAAGCAGGAGCGGGCGTGGTGCACTGGACTCTGGTCAGAAACCTTTAATATGATGGAGGAATATGATATTTATACACTAGTAAAATAAGGAGGAGTTTGGTCTGTGGACAAGAACCACCTGGCTGGGATGTTGTTAGAAAGAAACCTTCTGGAAGGCTGCAGATTTTTCAAGAGGACACTGAGTCCTGTTAAGTGGAATCGGGTCTGGTTCCCGGCTGGAGCCTTGTCCTTTGAAAATCTTGAAACTGGAAATGGAGGCTATTGCCCCACCTTTGACCTCTATCCTTAATGCTGTCATTACATCGGGTCAGTATCCTTTCGCGTGGAAAACTGCGGTGGTTAAACCCCTCTTAAAGAAGCCCTCTCTTGACCCTGCGGAGCTAAAGAACTACCTGCCCATTTCCCTGTTGCCTGTCTCAGCAAAAATTCTAGAGAAACATTTAAACCTCCATCTTAGCTCTTATTTGGAGGATCACCAGCTGCTTGATGGCTTGCAGCATGGGTTCAGAAGTGAGCACAGTACCGAGACTACATTACCGTTGTACTCCACAACATCCGAAACCAGGTTGACGCCGGTCACACCACCTTACTGATCCTGCTGGACCTCACGGCGGCCTTCGATACTATCTCTCCTTCAAGATTGGCTGGGAGACTCTGGGATATAGGGATAAGGGGAGGGGGAGGGGGGATGGGGTAAGGCCTTTTTGTTGGCTGCGGCTAAACTTTGAAACTCCCTTCCTCTTTCAATCACTGCTCTTGAAACCCATTTTCTGTTCCGTAAGACCTTGAAGACCTGGCTTTTCACCATCTTAAAGTTGTAATCCTTCTTACCCATAGGCATCTCTGTACCTTGATCCCTTTCCGCAGTGCCTTGACGACCCTGGGCTAAGTTTGTGCTTTACAAAGCTTTATTTATTCATTCATTCAAACTGATTCTCACTAAATGAGAGCTGGACTATAACTACCCGCTTACAGCCTTACCCGTTGCTGGTCCAGAAACTTATCACATGCATGGGATCTCTTCATAAATTTATTCAAAGGCTAAAGAAAAGGAACATTAAGGATGTTCACTATTGAGCAACGATTTTGAGTAATCAAACATTTCCTGTGCATTTGATAAGTTGGTGATGTTGACCCTTTAAGACCTGTCTAAGATTTCAAGGTGTGATGTAATTTTGTAGTAAATAATCTTTAGGTTTTTACAGGTTAGACTTGTGTGTATGTACAGAGTCAATAATTGCATTGAACTATAGAAGGATGAATGAGAAGAATAAAAGAGGATTTAAAATTAGGAAGAGTGAAAGCCTGTATAGCGCAACAGATTTTTGATACCCATCCACAGTTTCTTTAAACATTGAACTTAATAAAAACTCTGCCAGAAATTCCCAATGAGGCCCATCCATCACGATCTACTACCTTAAATGTAGTGCCGTGAACATATAATGTGTTTGCGACATCAAGTGGATTAAACGTTTAACATGGCTCTTGTTTTTTCAGTTGAGCACACTGAAATAATTTATAAACTGGAGTGAATAAAAAAAACTGTTCCTACTGATTATACTCTTGTATTTTTACATTGTCTATATTGTTGTATTCCTATATAGTCTTATTGTATGGAAAAACCGATCAACTGCTGGTTATAAAAGTCTCTTGATACTGTTGGGTACAGGTGATACTGGGTGCTTTGCACACATTGAGGATTGGGACTGACCGTATTCTTCCTGGATCCCTACTTGCCAATAGGAGCTTCTAGTACGGAGGCTTTGTTTTCTCCAAGGTGAATGCTAACTGGTGAGTGAGCACGTATGAGACCCAGGGGCAGAAGATTAAGATTTCAAGTGGTACTCCCGCAAGGATCAACTCCCCTGCTCCACTCACCTTAAAGACTGTTGGGTGCCCTTTCCCACAAAACATGGTAATGTTATATGCTATTACTACAATGAACGACAGGCGATGCTTTGTTACTTCAGCAAGTTAAATACCCTGAATGTAGTAGCTATTCTTGTAGCTGCTGAAAGATGGGGCTGGGAGTCTGGGTGTTCGACATCACGCTACTTTTGGAACCAATGATATGTCATTACCATGTGACTGAATACTAAATTGAAATGGATGGAAATTTCCATGTAACATCATTTTCAAGCATGTGACGAACCTAAACGTTCTGTTGCTCTGAAGAAGTTTCGCAGCTAAAAGGAACGAAACTCGCTGGCTTTTTAGTGTAATAATGAATATAAAGACAGAAACTCCACTGGAATTTGATTTTTGAACTTTTCTGATCAAGTGAATTACAAAAGAGGTTACTCTCCCCAACTTTGAATTTGAGCTGGAAAAAGGTATACGTTTTGCTTTTTATGCTTTCCTGCACTGTTACAACACAACATTCTGTTGATAAACATTGCCTTGGAGCCGAGCTTCAAAAAATTAGGTCGGATGTGTCAACTTGCCAAACGTCACTGGAATGTTTCTTGGAGTCATAATCGGTCTGATTTACAAAAAAACTCATCCTGGCTGATTTAAGCTGCCTAGGGTGTGGTTTGTGAATATTGCAATGAGAAGAGAAAAGGGGCAGGCAACAGACGAGTTGGAGGAGAAGGAAGGCTGACGAGGCGGTGTTCAATTGGCCTGCTTTCCTGTGAACTCAAGTCAGCGATTGATGTGACTGTGCCTTTCATGACTCTGGGTGCTCCGTGGATGAGCCACTGTGTTAGTGATGCAACTGGTGAGTGCTCTATCCCACATCTGCCCACTGCTTATTGGAAAAACGCAATCATTGCTCAAGTGTGGGCTGCAGTTACGGATAATAGGAAGAAAGTGAAGTAATGTTCTTGGTCTCGGAGGAATGGTGTTCGTTTAGGGGAGAAAGAAAACCATCCAAACATTAGTGAGTCTCGCATTTCATGGTAGGGGCCAGCTGATGTCACCTAGAGGAGGCACCCAGCCAGCACTATTTAGCCCTAATTGTACACCTTATTAATCCGCACTCATGATGGGTGCTGATTGCTAAAGACCGTTTATAAAGAAACAAGGGAACCCTATGTCAGAAGGGACCTAGGGTGTACAATATGTTGTAAGAGACGAGGGTCCCGATCACATAAGTATAGAATATGTTAAACAGAAAAACATAATGATCTGTGACGTTTTTTATTAAAATTAGAGATCTAGTTATTTAAACGAACAAACAACCAACCAACCAAAATGTTTCGGAAAGTGCAGTGGGTAAAAGCAGGATTGGAAATCAACAGATTTCCAAGCTTCGGGCAAGTGTTTATAATTATAGTGACTTGAACAACAATTGTCCTTATTTACAGTACTTCTGATATAAAAACATCTTGTGCTCCAAAGAAATCATGTCAAAAGCAATGTGAGTCGAGACGTATTGTGTCAATGACGTTTCGAACCTCACTACCGTAGTGGAATCCTCATCTGGACGAAGAAATGTTGCCTGAGAGGAGGCCTCTGAGGGCCAGGAAATCAAGGGAGTAAAAAGGGGGAAGAGAGAAAAAAAGGAAAAGAAAAAGTTAGGGTTTTTTCGGCGAACAATGGACGCAGTCCCTCTAGGCAATTAAACTTGTTATTTTAAGGACGTGCAAGAGCAATGCTCAGTTGCTACTGAACCAGGTCTGTACCTGGTGTTGATAGCAAAACAAGGTTGTGACGCTAACCATGTTCATGCAAGAGCCTGAAGGTAGACATACCCGTGAGAGAACGACCATATTGTCATGCAAGAGCCTGAGGGTCGTCAAACCCCATGAGACAACAACCATAAATTCGGCCAAAGATAATGTTCGTGTGCTCGTGATGCTACTGTTATGATAAAGTGAGTAAAAGAAATATGCTCTAGTCTGTCCAGGACTTACAGTAAGCCAAGGACACTTCCTACTACACCACTGCCCTGTGTGTGGTGGGCAGCGAGCAAATAAATTCAGACAGGATGAGCCGAATAAGGTTGATGTACCTAGAGAAGCAAGTAAGTCACAAGTCTGGTGCAAAATGCTGCGTTGTGAAGACACATGTACTACAGAGAATCAACTTACACTTGATCTGAGTTAACCGGCAGAGTGAAGAAGATAAATTTCAGAATGTCCTATCGGGATGGAGCGTTGTGATGTGCTGGAGGATTCCTATAAGTACCAGGTACTTTCCCACCACTCACTCGTGCCCACACCGGCAACTAGCGTGACCCTCTTCCCATTATGCTTAATCTGGTTTACTTCTAGGATTCCTCCAGCACATTGCAACGCTCCCTCCCAATCGGACGTCCTGTGAGTGTGATTTCCTATTTCCCATCAGAAAATGCTAATTTCCCAAAGTTTTAAGTGGAAGAAAATCATGATTTTATTAAAGACACTGAGGCTAATATTGTGCAGAACTCCTTTATAGCCCTCATACACAGCAGAAACAATGAATGTAGAATTAGAATAGAACATCTTAAAACATCCCAGAACTCTTTAGAACATGCATATAACCATTGAACCCGCAGCCCTTAACCCTCTGGACAGTAAATCATAGCACTTTTTAGCAGCCTACAATGCAGTAAAGCTCGACTCTGTTATCTTTCTTTACTTATGGCTGTCTGTTTTTTTTTTTTTGCCTGTGTAAATGTTTTAATGCGCTCTTATACCCACGGGTTTTGCCAGCACTATATAACTCAAAAAAAAAAAATAATAATCTCCTCTTAAAACTCTCTAAATAAAAAGCCATCTTCTTTGTTGCTGCTAATACACAGATAGGTACATATTTCAGTTACTTCTGTGGTGTATGAGAATGTAAGTTCTGGTTGATGAGAAAAAAGGATTAAATGATTTAATGTGAAAATTGATATATGTACTTGATACTCTAAGGCTTGGTAAGATTTGAACGGTGTCTGAATAAGTGATGGCTCAAAGGTATAATTTAAGGGCCTTGGCAGTGGAGAAGTCTGGGTCAGTTTAGAGCAGAGCAAAGCAAACCAGTGGCAGCCAGTTTTAGTAGGCTTTAGGTTTTAGGATACTTGCGGAACTAGTTTTGTTAAGAAGCAAGGCTTTATCTTAGATTACGTTGAAATTGGAGATCTAGTAGAGGAAACGTCCCATTTTCATTTGGAAGGGGCAAAATTAAGCTTAATCAAAAAATAACGTGGTTGCGGAGATTGCTGTACGTGCTTACGCGTCTTTTGCAGTGCGCGTGTTGGAATGCACTGTGAGCATGCAGCACGTGAAGACGCATATGTGTAGGCACATCGAGCAGGACCGAGTCAATCACTCAGGCGTGAATCGCAGGAGCTTTTGCAGCTCGTGCGTCCCCAGAGAAAGTTTGGCAGTTCAGGGCTTCCTTACCCCTGTGCGTGTGGAGGCCATTTTTGAAGATTGGGCAGACTCAATGCAGTCTGCATTGTGATTTAGGCAGCCATATTATGGTGTGAGATGGTTGCAGTATGAAGCGATCGTTTTGACCGTTGCAGGTTGTCTCGGTCAGCTGTTTGGTACGGACAGCTGTGGCACATCTGAAGATGGAATTTATTAAAATAAGTTAAGGAAAGAGTGAAAACTTATTTTAATAGTTTTTAAATGGAGCAGATTTGGGAGAATGTTTTGGATAGAAAGGTCAAGGAGGTCATGGAAAAGATGTTTGGTGACTTGCCTGAGACGATGGGTAAAAAGATTGACAGTTGTATTGAGAAGCATATTAAGGAAAAGGGACTTTTGAAAAATAAAGAGGAAGTGAAGGTCTGATCTACAGCGGAGGATGAGCCAGTAGCCAGTGGTTCTAATGTTGGAGGTTCGAAACGGGCACAACCGTCCTCGTAGCGTACAGTAGTGCACTCATGAGCGGATTACAGTTTTTACCACTAAAGCCCTGGGAAAGCAGTGTCAGAAATGTGCTCAATCTATTAATTCATTGGAAACCGCAGCCAACCACAGTGCTGATTTGGTTACCGAATGTACGATCCTCACCCTTGTGATTGGTGGCCTGTTGGCACAAGTTGGGCAGAACCTATCCAGAAAGTCTAATTCTTCCGAACACTCGTATACGTGTCATGTGTATGAAGATGGTGACAAGATGATGCAACGAGTAATAGATTTGAGTGTATGTTTTAAGACTGCTTATACGGTGTGGGATTTGTATGTGTCCCAAAGGGGCAAGGACATTTGGGTCAATGGGTATTGTGCTGATATCACAAAATCCACTGCTTTGGTTTGGTTTAAAATGAGATGACATAAATTAACTCCAGTAAATAACTTATCAACTTATTCTCAAAGCGCATTATGAACCAAATGCACAATGTGCACGTCCCGTTTCAGAATTACAACTTATAAAGCTGAAGTTATTTAGTAGCATAAAACAAGGACTCAAACCATGGTTAACTATGGTAATCCATACCTAGCAGTATTGTTACAGGTTCTGTTGCTTTAGTTGATTAATCCCATTTTTATTATTTGAACGTAGATATCCTGAAAATCTGGCATTGATCTGGTCTTCATTGACCTACAACACCCCCTTCCCAGATCTAGAGTGGTTTGCTTGGTATTGACATTCAGGCCTCATGTCATGGAGTTACAACAGCGTTTAATAGTGATCTTCAGTCACTTTTTCCCAATTAGTTTGTTAGATGCTGGTCTTCAACAATTATGGATTCATTAAAGTCCTACTGTGCCAATTCTTTATTGAGGTTTTATATGCTGGTATTTTGTCTAGTCTCACCTTCATAAAGAATCCTGTTCTGCTCTTCTGTTTCAGCGTTAATGAGCTCTACGTAGATGACCCAGACAAAAACAGTGGGGGTAAAATAGATGTGACTCTCAACGTCAGCTTACCCAACCTGCATTGTGACTGTGAGTACTCCCAACTGGAAACTTTCTTGTTGATTTTCACAATTTCCTCAGATATGATATACCCTATAATTATCCTAAACTTCCTGTTTTAGCATTCTGCCTGTTGCTTAGAGCCTCATCTGTTCCCTTCGGGTGGATTACTTTGTATTAATTCTGCTGCTGTTCTGTTAGCTAATGAACTCACTGTACAGACGTCGACGGATGTTGAACCACTGAACTGTTCTTTAAACATTATGATGGGATAGATATTAGCCAGCCACATTCACCATTTTGTGCAAACGCTCCTTGATGAGCTATTGGCACTGGATATGACATGGGTCCCGTCTTCTGATCAAGTCTGCAATGTTCATCAAACTTACAACTAAACAATTAGTATTTGTTATAGTGGAATTACTGTTGCAATATGGAGGTGTGATATTCCCACTCTCCATTACCCAGTTTTTCACAGTTGACATCAAAGGAGAATTGAGGGTTTCTTGTTACTTTTTGCCTAGTGCTGAGCCTGGACTCTGTTGAAGATGATAGATATATCTAAATTTCACTGCTCTTGTCCACTCTCTCATGTCATGGTCTTTTCTGGGTCTCCCTAACCTCTTCCCAAGGCAAGGAATGTTGTCTTTTGTCTACAAAAGACCTCCTCTTCATGGTCCTACATGAGCGAGAACTAGACACCCTCGTTGAGATGAAGGCCATTGAGGTGGAGGGAAAATTATAGGATATTACTATCAATCACATTTTCCATCCTTTACCAAAACTGCCCAAGACCTGTCTGTGAAGAGTAGTGTTTTTTGGATAGCAGTGTCTCTAGTCTACTTTTGTTTTACCATCCCCTTCTCTGTTTCATGCAGTGGTTGGGCTTGATATTCAGGATGAGATGGGACGCCATGAGGTCGGCCACATTGACAACTCCATGAAAATTCCACTCAGCAATGGGGAGGGTTGCAGATTTGAGGGACGCTTCAGCATCAACAAGGTAAGGAGGACCTTAGTATCGGTGTTTCTTCTGCGTGCCATCACAAGGCTCTGCTCTTCCCCACTGCCTTATATCTTTACAGTACAGCTGCTGCGTTAACTTCCGCTTTGTAGGAAAGAAAATTCAAACTAGAACTGTCTTACTAAAAGAATGCAACAGTGACAGGAGTGGGTTTGTTTATTTTTCCGTGCTTACTGTGGAATAGCAATTTCTCCCAGTTTGGCATTATTTTACTCTTAGTGGAATGGTTTAGCTCCCAACCCTCAAGCGTCATTTCACACAGTAACATTTCAGCTTTGCCCCCACCCACGAGTATTCTACATAATGGATTCTCCAGCCACTGATTCTTTGCCCACTACTACCACTCGTGTCTCAGTTGTTCTTTTGTTTATAGTATAGTTTTCCAGAGCCCCTCATTCCACTCTTGCCCTTTTCTATTTCTTCAAAAGCTCAGGTGTCACTCTCTACATATGTTCATGACTGCTGCTTCGGATGTTGCATGTATTCGACTGTCCTACTGATACCTTGCCTCTGAAGTGGTCAGAGGCAAGGGCACTCCCACAGGTTGATATATTTGGGGGAACCACTGTATGGTTAGTGTATTGCAAAGGTTTCCAGTTTCCTAGCCTTATGGATTGATCAAAATGTAGTTGAGAGGGGATAAGGTTATGAAAATGCATTCGCTCAGAGCTACGTTGGTTTTAAATTGCGTCCTGAATGGAAGAGGAAAGAAATGTTTCAGAGGAAGTGAAGCAAAGCATTTTAGATTGTGGTTCTGATCCTGCAAATCTCCAACTCCTAAAGAGGTAGCAGATTGGCCACGGTGATGGTGCAGGAGTTTAATCTGCAGTTTTGATAATGGGGCGCTCTAAACCATGTTTTTTTGATGCCTTTTTACACCTTGCTTTGTGGACCAGCACACTGTCCTTGAACGGTTCTTCTAGTAAAGGTGCTTCAAATCTGTTGGAAGTTTTAATGTCGCAATTGGTAAAGAGTCTTGTGGCATAGTTTTGAAGAAACTTGTTTCCTGATTAGGATGGAATATGGCCTCAATTAAGACTAAGAAATATTTAGGTAAGGATGCAGCCTGGGACTGGACATTGGATCACATGTCTGTCTTTCGGGGAGGTTGTTCATGTTTTGAGTGCTGTTATAGGTACAGCACTACAGCACCGAATCAGCTCTCCTCTCCGTGACCGATAACATCAAGATGTCACAGGATAGAGGAGGCTCAATGATTCTGGTGCTGTTAGACCTGTCGGCCGCATTTGATACTGTGTCCCACAAGATCCTCATGAGCCGTTTACAGGGAGTAGGCATAGGAGGACAAGCCCTCTCCTGGCTGGAGAGTTTTCTGTCCGGGCGCTCACAATCCGTCAGCCTGGGACCATACCGCTCCTCTTCAAGGATGCTCACGAAGGGGGTGCCATAGGGCTCATGCCTAAGCCCCACATTGTTCAATGTGTACGTGGCCCCCCTTGCTGAGATTGTGAGAAAATATGGATTCACCCCGGTGTCCTACGCTGACGACACCCAACTTCTTTACCCTTTCCATTCTCTCAACTCCAATGTCAGGGATAACTTCGCGGAAGGTATGAGGGCCATCTCCAACTGGATGGCTGCCAACCGCCTCCAATGCAACGTTGGAAAAACGGAGCTAATGCTTTTTGGAAAAGCGCCCATACTATGGTCCCCCGACTGGTGGCCCTTAGACCTGGGACCAGTACCCACCCCAAAACTAACTGTAAAAAATCTGGGGGTGAAGTTAGATCAAAATCTAACCTTGAAGGAACATGTGAACGCAGTCGCCGGGGCATGTTTTCACACAATTGGTCTATTAAGACGAGTCTTCCCTTACTTATCAGACAACCATAGAAAGACCCTAGTGCAGACTATGGTGATAAGTAAAATTGATTACTGCAACGGACTCCTGATACAAGCAAATGAGAGAGCCATAAATCGCCTCCAGGTAGTCCAAAACACAGCAGCAAGACTGGTTTTGAATGCCCCCCCAGAACCCCCTCCAAGCCCCTGCTGCGAGAACTGCATTGGTTGCCAATACGACAACGCATCAAGTTAAAGATCTGTTGCATTGTCCACAAATGCCTGTTCGGGAAAGGCCCCAACTATCTGACCCAAAAGCTACCCCTCTATAAACCTGACAGAGCCTTACGGTCAAGCAACCAACTGCTAATAAAAACTCCACTGGTAAAAAAAACCAGACAAGGTGGCAGAGCCTTTTCTCTGGTAGGGCCTAAACTTTGGAATAACCTACCCATCGGCATAAGACAAACCTCCAATCATTCCTCCTTCAGGAAGAAACTAAAAACCGTCCTATTCCAGGAAGAATAAACAATCTACCATTAGTCGACAACCACAACATCTGGTAACACCTGCTATTCCATCCTGCGAGCAAAGCGCGGAGATACCTCGGAAGGGGTCGATTCTTGCACTATACAAGAAAATAAATAAATAAATAAAGTTTCAGGGGGATCTGATTGTCACTCAATTTAAAGCACCTAATACCAGTAATGCAATCCTAATAACTTTCAGCAAGAACATGTTTTCATTCATCCATGCCCAATTTCTCTTGCTGACTGAAGCTGTACCCTTTAAACTTTCGAAGTCGCAAATTTAGGCTGATGGATGTGTACATAATTTCGACATTTCTTACCGGATCTCTCCCTTTGTCAGTTTACAGCCTTCAATTCTATGTTCAGTACTGCGATGAGATATGTACACACAATTCTCATCCCCATTATTTTAACTGAGCATTACCAACTTGTCCCTTTTCATTGCCTAGCAGTTGATTTACGAGATTTTAAAAGCGAGTGGTAGGGTTAGTGGCCTCCTACTACTTGACCACCCTCTTCCACGTGCTCCAGAATCATCCATTCTCAAATAGTTAGAAGGATGGGGCTATTCAGGCTCCCCTCTAACTAAATGTTGCCCCATAAGACTGTAGCCTTAATGCAATTCCTATTTTATGTGCTTTTACATGATCTAAAAGTGCCAGTGGAACATCCAAGTGCTTTGCTGACTTCCATACTCCGCATTTATGTATTATGAAACAGGGGAGTATAAAATTGTATTCTGAACTATTGAGATTGAAAACATGTACATGGATTGGGAGATAGTGTACCGCTGCCTGGGGTCTCAATGGCCGATCCTTGGTTATTTTTTTATTTTGTTAAGCCTCAGTGCACAATGATCATGCTAACTTTACTCTTTAGTTGCACAGAGTCGTGGGGACATGCACACATGTGCAGCCACCTGTACCAACCATCTGATGATGTTGATGGTCCAGAATTGCAGAGAGCCAAGCAGGACATTGCCTCGGTGCACATCAATTACATAAAACCTTGTAGATGTTTGTTTCAGAATCCGCTGAGGAATCTGGAGCTACCAAAAGCCTTGAGCAAGACATATTGGACATGCCCATCATTTGTAGCCTGGTAAGCTCGATGCTGTGTACATCTAGAGTCCTAAGGCTTGTCGATAAACTTGATTGGAGACCTGAATAGAAAAACTGTGTCCATACATTTTACCAGATAGGAAAGCTTTGTGCCAGGATGAAAAGTAGGTTATGCTAGCTGGGCTATCGAGGAGTGAAGGAAGGCTGGAAAAGTAACAAATTGATGATGGTCCACTGAATTCAGAGTATTGTCAGCATAAACAGTGGGTTGCTTAGAAGCTATGCTATAGATAGTTTAGGTTTTGAATCTGTATATTTTATCGACACTCCAGAAGATTGTAATGAGTCTGAGATTTTATCAGCTACTGAATTTACGAATGTTGACATGTCTTTTAACCGACACAAAAATGAGTGGAGGGCGTAAAATAAAATCTTTCCTCAAGTTGTAAAGAGGACTATTGGACCTATGTTTCAAGGCTAGAAGGTCTGCATAGGTTTTGATGTGTTTTAAGAATGAGAAGACTTAACTTTGGAACAAATGATCCAAAGTCCTTCAAAACCTCTAGACTTCTTGTAAATGTAAATGTATGAAACTTATATAGCGCAGGACTTACCCTGGGGCATCTCCGCGCTTGCTTAGGGAACCCGTCCTGGTATTCCCCTGTGAGATAGCCCTGGAAGGGTATCCACAAGGTGAAAGCCAGGCATCCCGCCGCGAAGGGCCAATGTGGAGATTAAGCAAGCTATTGCCCAGAGTCGCAGAGTGTGAATCCGTGAGTCGAGAAGGCACCGGAGCGAGAATTATCGAGTCCGTGGGATTATTGAGCCTAAGACCCGCCGAGGCGGGGAATTGAACCCTGGTCCAGGGCCGAAACTCAAGCTCCAGGTCTGCCGCCTCTAACCCCTGAGCCACACTTCTCCACTTGTGCCTCAATAATTCAGATCAGAGCTATACCAAAAGGTAAGATTGAAATATTTTTGTTTTAAAGTGAAAGCTGCAATGTCACCACAACGTATAATGGAGTATTCAAAGGCAAAAAAAACAAATCATCCAAGTCCGCCAGGTCGATGGTTGCTACATCTGCACTTATGTGCTCAAGGGCTGGTTTCAGGAATTACATGTTTTAAAAGGACCTTTCCAAATCTTTGCTAACTTTAGTTGACCTTTGGTGTGAAGGAAATGCAAAATAATTCGTTGATAATAAATGAAACCACGTTCAGACCAATCAACCAAGTAAGATGCTGAACAAATGTTAAAATTAACAGGAGTCTTAATTGGCTCACACATTTTGTGTCAAACTAAAAGTAGTCAAGAGATTTGAGAATTATTGGGAAAGTTTAAAAGACACAGGCTCATGTAAAGGAGTATGAAACAGACTTTTAAAATAGTTTCCTATGAAAAATTGTCGGTTGGGTAGATCTTACAGGATGCATAGATTGCAAATTGCACTCTGAAAGATCAGGTGCATCTAGAGTTTAATTTGTGGAGACACTTGTACAACTTCATCTTGCAGGATGCGTTTGTGGCATATTGTGCTAAAATGAGGGCAACCCCTTCATATCAATGTTGAAGGGAATTTTTCAGAAAGGTCTTTTCATGTTGTGGAATCCATGGAATATATTCCTGAGCAAAGCTTTAGAACCATTGTAGTTTGAAGAGATTTGGGAAAAATATTGTGCCTATACCCCCACACAACCCATTTAGCAATGTTAAGCAACTGTTTCTCAAGCTTTCCTTCTCCTTAAATCAAAATTGATTAAAACCCAGACTCGGATACTTTTTGACTCCCTACATGAATTTTTGAAAAGGCACACTAAAACGAGACTCAAAACACATTTGATGACTATTATCCCAGGCTATAGAGTCTTTGTTGCATATAATGAGTATACGCAAATGCATGGGAACCGAAAGATTGTTAAGACTGAAGCATTTGCAATTAAATATACGGAAATGTAGAGATGCAGTTAGTGCATGGAATCAGATCCCCAACTTACTAGGAGACTGGTTTCACATTTTTGACAATTGCCTTTAGTAAAATTGGAAGAAAAAACATGTTAAAACTATACTAATAGCAGAAGGGTGGGATATGTCTAATGCAGGATTTTAAAATTTATATTTAGTCACATTTTTTTGTAATTGGTATAGAGATCATGTTCATGTATTCTGTGTAATGCAATTGAAATGATTTTAACTCTGTTGTAATTATTTTGATTGCTTGTTGACTATATTTACTTAATTGGGTTTAGTAGTTTAATAACCAGGCTTCTGGCTGAGGGAAGTCAATCGTAGATTGTGGCATTCAAGGAAAGGAAAGGAATGAAATATAAAGTTTGGAAGTGGGGAAGAAAATAGAGCTTGGTCATTTGGCAGGAACGCCAGTGACTGGATCTGCTGTGCCTTTTCAATCCATGATGGACCATGTTGCTGCTAGTGTGCTATATGTGTTTGGTGCTTTAGGAAGGTTAATGCTACACCAGTGCAGGCCGCACTCATTCTGCACATGTGGTGTGCCAAACCAGGGTGAATCCTCTAGATTTGCTTTACCAAATTCAGTGCAAAAGACTGGTTATCTTAAACTCGTTAGTCTGCCCTTGAGTGACTTGGAGAGACGTTGTGCCCCATCTCTACACATTAATTTCTTGCTCTATTATGACATTGTAAGAAATCGGCTTATTATTTTGGGTGGATACACAGATGCCGATTTTATCCACATGACTTGGAACTGTACTATAGCAAATAGATTTTGGGAAGAAGTCCTGGCGCTGACTGGGACAGCAGTAGGGTGTACAATTACAAACCTGATCAGAACCTGTCTGTTAGGATGCTTCCTTAGACCACATAAGCGTAAAGTGGGCACTAGGTTTGTAGACTTGACTCTGATCCTGGCTAAAAGAAGAATAGCCTTAGCATGGACGTTGACTCGAGGACCCACGATAGACTGGAATCGGATGCGACACAATGGGCGGGGGCTGAGGGGAGGTTTTGTTACTAAACATTGTAAAATCGAGCATGTCCTGTGGAGATTTACCGCCACAGGACTATAGGCTCTGAACTTCTACTACACCTTTGCGGCTGCGCCAACAGGAGGTAAAAAAGGACAAAGTCAATAAAAAAACCCTTGTGGACCCTTAGAGGCCACAAAAGACATGGTTTGCTGGATTGCACGGTTTTCAGGATGTCAAATCTGCGTACGCTAGGCTTTCTCAACTCCTTATCGTCTGTCTAAGAAATGACACCCTTGCCCACCCAAAGTCTTTCCTGTTTGCTTATTCTGGGTTGGAAAATAGGTCAGCTCTTCCCAAGCTCAAGAAACAACCCTTTATATAATCAAGCCAGGGGATGTGGTGGGCATGGTCAAGGGCCATACAGCCCTTCAGGATCAATTTGTTTAGGGTTGTTCTCTGGCTCATCTAACAGCATGGGTACGCCTCAGTCCATTCAAAAACACCTGCCACTCAGGTATGCCATGCAGAAACGCAACCAAACAGATTAAAGCCTATATTTACTCAGTACAATACATAATTATAGACTGGATATTTGTCATAGATGCAACATAGTACAGATGAACCTGGCCACACACCTTCAGTCCCTCCAAGTAGTACTAACTAATAAGGAGACAGCCATATCACAAACATGACCGAGTATGTGAGACACAAGATACACCATGTTCAACATAGCTTACACATGCTGCATAATCGTCAATAGTACTCACATTAACTTCAACTTCCTTGTGAATGGCATCTCTCCAACCTGCCACATCCATAAGCAGGTAGATTCTTCTGGCTACACTTCTCCCACTTTGAAATAATGCTGTCAGTCAAATGAAGAATACTCTTCCACTCGATTATCAAAGACGACCACTTACTGTCACCCTGCAAGTAAACCCAGTGCTTAAACTTCACATCACAGATTGGATGCATGGTCTTAGGGAGAAACCTTTGCTCCGTTCAGAAACCTTTAGATTGAGAATGTAGACTCCAGTCTGATAGCAAACCTAGAACCATGGGTAGAAAAACTCATTCTAGAACCAATCATGCTAAGAAGCGATACTAATGTCAGAAGTGTATGTTTACAAATGCTGAAAACATTCTGCCCAGGGGTAGAGATGATTGAATCTGGCCCTACTGGTATTAAATATACCTACTGTACATCATGGTTGCTAACTAAATTTACTAACCAAAGTTAATTTGTTCTGAGGACCTGTTCTACATAATCTACCACTGTAAGAGTGGGGCTTTGGAGAGGTGCCTCAAAAGTTATTTGGTTCTCAACAGGGGGCGCTTAGGTTTTCTTGCCTGCAACACTTTTACAACGGGATCGACCGGTTTCGTCGCCGGCAGTCTTCATTCTGGTACTTTCTATTAGCTTGTTTCTTCCTGAACTTTACACACTGCCGAGCAAATTCTTTTTGCGTGAGCTGCATGTTTGCATGCCAGAGCTCCTCCTCGGGGTAGGTGAACCTTAGGCCATGGGTGAAGGCCGTGACTCAGCTAATGGGTGTGTTGCTTGCTTTTGTGTGGTAATCTGTGTTGTAATGCGTTGCCACTAGTTGGAGGTTTGGTGCAGGCGCAGAGTGTAAGGAGTAGAGAATGTCCATTCCCCGCGCCTTACTAGTGGGCAGTGTGCCAGTGGCCGGGCTCATACCACCCTGTCTGTCTGTTCTTGCTATGTAAAGTCGGGGTGTACCTAGAAATGAACACTCGAGATCACAGAGCAATTGTATGTCAAATTATTGATGTCAGTAACATCTAGTTATGGTGGCTCCACAACTAACATATCGTCAAGGGAAGCTTACATAGACCAGTATAGATTTACTATTGTTGAGTTCACATCTGCTAATGGCGATATCTTGGTAGTCGATATTGTGGAGTCAGAAAATACAGGTTCAAATTAAAACAGATACTTGACGATAGAGCACAAGTGTTTAGTAGTGTGCTTGTGTGTTGCAAACCTATGGACACATGCATTCTGCTCGCTCAGATCTATGCTGCCGGCGCGATCCAACCTTCTCCAGAGCCTGTCAGGATTGTTTCTTTGGCCTGCATATCCCAACAGGCTTTGTTCACAGCACAATGTTACCAGGATAACAAGAGAGGCAGTGATCGTCCACGTTTCAGTTAACCTCGTGCTACCGGGAAATTCATCAAAACACTCATTGTCTCCATCCCGTAGAAAGATGATGGAAGTTGTGTCTTTATGAAAATGAATTTTAAGACGTATGGTCCGTCCCATTCAGATACGATAAATGTAGCCAAGCGGTGTGGTGACATACACTGTTTGGTGTGCATGACTCCATGTCTTTTTTTTCGGTCATTCTGGAGTTTGCCATGAATCGCCCTGGGTGAAACTGCTTGTCTTCTATCCACATTCTCATTGATCTGACGCAAAGTTTAAGAAACCTAAATGAGTGTTTACCCTAGTGCAAGACAAGACTGGTTTGAAGTTGTTGGGGTTGTTGCCTTTTTAAAAAGAAATTAATCACCCACAGCAGATATTCGTGTCTAACCTGCGCGTTACTGTTCATAATCCATGTAGGACTCCCTCAACTTTCCTTCTTCCTGAGATCGATGAAGTTAGTGCCACTGAGTTTGGTAATACAGACACATTTTGGGCAGTGACCATTAAGCAGTGTGCGCTGCTTGTACTTAGATTGCACTTTTCATTAACTATGAGTACTGCGACTCCTGTTAAGGGCGTCTTCATACGTTCATGCTGTTCCATTTTGCTACCTGCTAGAGCCCGATCCAGCTACCAGACGCTTTCCCTCTGGGTAGCCTTTGGTTCAATCTGAATATTATTTTTTGCCCCCACACTTGAGTGGAATTGGTATGCAGCAGCATTGTCCTGGAATAGAAGTAAAATGCCTCGCCTCACTTCTGTGTTGGCTCAAAGTGCCTGGTATCTAGCAGTGCCAGATGCAGCATGTTAAATAATATGCTACAAGAGCTCTTTGTAATGAGTTCCTGGGTCAGAGGCACTGTGTGCAAAGATCCTTTCTAAAATAAACCCTGTGCCCAGTATCCATGTGCCGACTCTTATGCTGAAGGCTGTCTTTGGGTGAATTGATTAGACCTCTTGAAGTGCTGTAGGTGAGGGTACCATTAAAACAGCCTGGCTGCCCGCTATTTCCACAGTCCGTTTATTTTCTGTGGACGTTGACTGATGGAGCAAGTCATCTCCATTGGTATGCTTCCCCTTTCAAGGGCTTCAGTCCAAATTTGTAAGTACCAGTACACTCAGTCCTAGGTGCCTTTATGGAGGAGAGTGGGGGATTTGCTTCCCGGCAGGCCGGCTTTCGCCCCCGGCATTCCACTGAGAAGGTAGTTATTTCGGTGATGGACGAGCTCAGAGAGGGGCTAGACACCAACACCCCCCAGGCCCTCGTCCTCCTAGACCTTTCCGCCGCCTTTGACACGGTTTACCATTCCATTCTTCTCACCCGTGTCAAGGCGGCGGGTATCGAGGGCCCAGCTCTGGCCTTCATCAGTTCTTTTCTAAGTGATCGCTCTCAGGCCGTCCATCTTGCTGAATTCACTGCCCCTCCTCACTTGGTCCGGTGTGGTGTTCCCCAGGGTTCTTCTCTCTCTCCTCTATTATTCAATCTTTACATTTTTCCACTTATTTTTGCACTTCAGCAAATGGAGGTCACCGTGTATAACTATGCCGATGACCTCCAACTAATTTTCAATTTGTCACACTCCCCAACCAGTATACTTAATTTTCAGTCTGTTATGCTGTTCATCAGTGATTGGATAATTGGCAACCATTTGAAATTAAACCCGGACAAGACTGAACTTGTTGTCACTGGTAGCACTCCCAGTCCCTGGTCCCCCAACTTTTGGCCTCCCTCCCTTGGCACTTCCCCCACACCCTCTCCTTCTGTAAAAACCTTAGGGTTTTCACTTAAACATCTTACTCCTCATTCTCAGATTAGTTCTGTCGTTTCTTCTTGTTTCTTTGCTCTCCGCACTATACGGAAAATCTCAGTTTTTTTCTGTCCCTGCCCTTAAATTAATTTTGATGGCGATGGTCCTGTCCCGGCTGGACTACGGGAACATTGTATACAACGGCGCTCCTGCATATGCCTTTCGTCGCCTTCAGCTAGTCCAAAATCAGGCCGCCTGTCTGACTTATGGCCTGCCCAGATTCTATCACACCACCCCCCTTTCTCAATCCCTACATTGGCTGCCTATCAAGGAACGGGCTCTCTTTAAATTGGGCTATACCACATTCCAGGCCTTGGCGGGAACTGCCCCGGATTTCATCTCCTCCGCCATTAGTACTTACTGCCCCAATAGAGAACTTCGCTCTTCCACTAAATTTTTTCTTTCTGTCCCCCGGTTCAAGAAAAAGAAATCTGGGGGCCTGAAATTTAGCGTCCTTGCACCCACCTTCTGGAACTCTCTTCCCTTCCATATTAGATCTATTTCTTCTTATCTCGAATTCCACAGGGCCCTTAAGACTTTCTTATTTTCTCATGCCTTCCCACCCCAGTAACTGTCACCCCATCCTTGGGTTAAGTATCCTACAAGCGTAATTAAACCGCGTGGTATATTTGCGCTATACAAATTTCTATGAATTCAAATTCACTCACTCAGTGCCTTACCTCCCCGTTTCATTTCCCCCCGCTCATCTTTTTCACAGACCATAGAGACCATTTTGAATGCTAGAACCCTAGGCCAATTCCAGTTTTTGTGTGGATATTGGGCGACAGAAGTACAAAGAGCCCTTTCTGTCGTCCATAGACTACCCTCTTTCAACTCGTTATAGGAAGACCGAATGACTGGTGCCACACTTTTTACAGTATCCTGAGGGGAGTGATGGAGTGTAATGCTTGCTTGCTTGGTGCTACTCTTTACAGTAGTCCTCTGATAGACATCTAGCCACCGATTCCTTACCTTAGAATATACTAGGCGTCCGGCTGGATCAGGAAACTTTTGCTCAAGCAATGTCCTTGTGCGCCAGTAGGTGGTGTCTGTCTGATCCACGAGATGTCTGCATTGTCTGCGCCAAAAGTGACATCCACGTCACCTACATAGGCTCCTCCTCAGCATGCTGACGTCTGTTCTTTACTTTCTGTGCATCTGGCTCCGACGGCCGGGCCACGGCTCCATTGGCTTAAAGGGAGTGGTCCCTGAAGCTGCTTGTGGCCCGGCATATCTCCATGTCACTCACCCCAGCGGTCGGAAGGACTGTCTGGGCGCCGCTCTGGGATTCATACGGCCTCGTTCCTCCGCTCTGTCGTAGAGTCAGTCCGGTAAGAGGCAAAAGAAACCCAAGTTGTAGCATGCTTACTCTTCTCTCCATCCGTTTGCCAACGCGACAAAAGAGCTGCAACGCTCTAGGCCTCGTTCTGCAGAACCTGTGCCTGAGTCTGCTCTGTGCCTCCCTCCATTTCCAGGAGCGGGAGCAACCCCGACCCAAGTTAAGGAATTCTGTGATGCCTTGTGCCTCATATTTGTGCGACCTAACCCTCTTGATGCCTTCAGGCCCCAGAGGCTCAGGAAGGGCTCCATTGGGTTCCATGCTGGCACCTCAAGCGCTGATGGCCCTCAATGGATCCAGTGATGGATCTGAACCAGCTCCGGTCATAACCCTGCAACTTTTCCCGTTGCCGGCCCCCTCACAGAGACTCCCAATATCACAGGCGTCCCCAGCCCCATCCTTATCCCAGACGACCCAGATCGGTGCCTTGTGCCACCGATGCAGATGGCATCCTCTGGTCCTCGGTCGGTTCCTCAGCCTTATTTTGGGGGGCTAGGAATGGAGAAGGATTGGGACGGGTCACTGGACCATTTACAGACCAGCCTGAGCACGACATGGACTGGTATGAGGAACTGGGCAGGTCCAGTGGCCTGGCTACCTTCCCGGATTCCGGCCTGCACTCTTCCCCAACCATGTCTATGAAGAAGGGAGCTTCATATGCTATAGTGGTGAGGAGGACAGGAGAGGTCCTGGAACTTTAGCTCCTTTGAGTGGCAGTGGACATCAAGACAAAAATCTTGATGGAGGTTCTGCAGCCAGGGTTCTCCTCCTTGGAACCTCTCTTGCCTTTCAACGAGTCCTTAACTGATGTTCTACTGAGGACTTGGTCCAAGCCCAGCACAGGGACTCCTGTGTATAGGATCATCGTCTGCCGCCATCGCCCTGCACTGGGCGACCCAACATTCCTCCCCAATCACCCTACCCCTGAGAGCTTGCTGGTCCAAGCCTCTACCTCACAAGGGGTGTTCCTTGTGCACCCCCGGGCAGGGAATCGAAGAGGCTGGATAGTTGGGGCAAGAAGATTTTTTCTTACGCCAGCCTTGCCTTATGGTCCGTAAACGCTGCATGCCTCTTGGGCCGTTACACCCACTCTTTGTGGGAAATGTTTGTGCAGGTGTTGCCACAGGTTCCGGAGGAAACCCGAGCCTTTCTCTACAAGCGGTATCGGACGGGGGAGATGTGGTCAAGTTCACCATTCATTGTGGGCTTAACACCACTGACTCGCTGGGCAGAGCAATGCTGTCAACTGTGGCTGTTCAACGTCACGCCTGGCTGCGGACTCCTGGCTTTACTGGGGAGGTCCAGTCTTCTCTGATGGCATGCCCTTTGATGGCGCCCGTCTCTTCGGGGAACAGGCCGACCTGGCCCAGCAATACTTTAAGGACTCATGGGCTCTGGCCCAGTCCTTGGGCCTCTCTGTGACCACCCATCCCCAGTCTGCTTTGCGTTCCTTTTGTGGCCACAGAAGAGGCTTTCAGCCACATCAGCCATAAGACTGCTCCAGTTTAGCAAACATGTGCGCGGCTCCTTTCGTCTCGGTGGATCAGGCGGCCAAAGGTCCAATCAGTCCACTACCACCCCCACGCAACCCGCAGCCGCTAAAACGTCCTAGTCTGGCCCTTCAGGACCATGGTCAACTGATTGGTGGAAGGATCAGCCATCACCTCCACAATTGACAAACCATCACATCAGACAAGTGGGTTCTTCCGATAGTCCGAAAGGGCTCATCCCTACCTTTTGAGACTGTCCCTCCCTCCATTCCTCCGACTTTAGACCTGCTGGGGGAGAACCACCTGACTTTGTTTCAGGAGAAAGTTAAGGCTCTCTTGGCCAAGAAAGGGTTCTGGCACCAGAATTAGGCTGTGGTTGCTATACCCGCTACTTACTGGTCCCGAAAAAGGGAAAAGACCTTTGTCCTGTCCTAGATCTGAGCCCTTAACTACTTCCCCAAAACGGAAAAGTTCAACATGCTCACTTTGGCTCAGATCTTGTCTGCCCTAGACCCCGTAGACTGGATGGTAGCACTTGTCTTACAGGACGCCTATTTTCACATTCCTGTCCTGCCTGCTCATCGGCGTTACTTGCAGTTCAAGGTAGGCCACAAGCACTTTCAGTTCACGGTGCTCCCCCTTGGCCTAACCAGCGCTCCTCGGGTGTTCACCAAGGTGATGGTGGTAGTCCCAGTTCATCTGCACAAATTAGGGTCGCCAGTCTTTCCCTAACTTGACGACTGGCTATTAAAAGGCGGGCTCACCCCAGGCTGTCAATACCCACCTCCAGACTGCAGTGAACCTTCTGCTTTCTCTGTGGTTCACTATCAACGTGTTGAAGTCACATCTGACTCCCTCTCAGACGCTTCCTTTCATTAAAGCTGTTCGGGATGCAGTGCAGTTTAAGGCCTATACTCCAGAGAGGCGAGTCCAGGATATTTAGACTATGATACAGATGTTTCAGCCTCCATTCTGGATTTCAGTGAGACTGACTCTGAGGCTGCTGGGCTTCATGGCCTTCTGTATCCTGCTAGTGAGACATGTCGGATGGCAAATACGGGCTCTGCAGTGCGACCTGATGTTTGTGGACGCAGCATCAGAGGACTCTCTCCGACATGGTCCAGATCTCAGAACTGCACAGGACCTGCAGTAGTGGTTGACTCACCCGGATTGGGTCAGGGAAGACCCCTCTCTCTTCTCAATCAGATCACACAGTAGTGGCAGATGCGTCACTCCTGGGATGGGGCGGACATCTGCGGAGGTGGAGATCCGAGGTCTCTGGTGGAATCCGGACTCTACATCAACTTGCTGGAGCTTGGAGCAATTCGCTTGGCATTGAAAGCCATTCCTTCAAGAGGAAGGTGGTTCAGGTTTTCACGGACACCGCCATGTTGTACTACAACAAGCAGGGTGGGGTGGGATTGTGGACCCTTTGTCAGGAGGCCCTGCGTCTCTGAGCATGGCTGAAACAGCAGGTGATTCAACACCTGGCAGGTTCCCTGAGCACCAGGGTAGACAAACTCCGCCGTCTATGCCTAGCGGATCATGAATGGTATCTCTATCTGGAGATGGCATGAGGTCTCTTTCAGAAGTTGGGAGAGCCTTGGTTAAATCTGTTCGCCTCTGCCGTTTTTTGCGCCAGTTTTGCATGCTGGAGTTTCCAAGGCAGCACTTTCTTGGCAACACCTTTTTGTCTCAAGTGGCGCTCGGGTCTAGTGTGCACCTTTCCTCCAATACCACTTCTGTCCAGAGTGTTCAATAAGATCAGTAGCGACAGGACAGAAGTCATTCTTGTGACTCCAGACTGGGCATGGAGATTCTGGTATCCCGAGCTTCTCAGATTGAACATCGATCCTCCAATCTGGTTGCCCCTTCAGGAGGATTTGCTGTTGCAGCAAAAGGGGAGGGTCCTCCACTCGAGCCTGTCAGTTCTATGCCTTCTTGCGTGGAGATTGAGTGGTGGTAGTTGATACAATTCTGCCTTCCTCTTGAAGTTTGCAATGTTATTTTGGCTGCCAGGCGGCCCTCCACCAAGAACATGCACGCCTGCTAGTGGAATAAATGTGTACAATATTGTTCAGAAAGATATACTGATCCTCTTACCGCTTCCCTCTCTCAGGGCTTATTCTTTATACTGACCCTTGCCCATCAGGGCTCTGCTCTGGGCACTCTCACAGGGTACTTTTAGGGCCTTTCTGGCTTTTTAACCCTTTATAACCAACCCTCTTTATTTAAATCCCCTCCTGTAAATTGAATTCTCAGGTGCTTGCACATATGTTTCCACCTGCTACTTTCATCATGCCACAGTAGGACCTTAATTTGGTTCCCACCTTCCTGATGTGTGATCCATTCAAACTGTTGCACAACTATCCACGTTCACCCCCCCCCCCCCCCCCCCCCCCCCCCCACCAGCAAGCAGCTTACCATCAAAACTGCCTTTTTAGTGGCAATCCATCAGCCAGGAGGATAAGTAAATTGCAGGCTCTGTCAGCCACGCCTCCTTACCTAACCATCTTTCCTAACAAGTTAGTGCTTCGCACAAGGGCCTTTTATTTACCGAAACTGGTTACACCATTCCACGTTTGGCAATCTGCCTCCTTACCCACTTTCTACGCTCCTCCGCATCTCTAAAGAAGAGTAGCAACTCCACCATCTGGACCCAAAAAGAGCATTGTCGTTCTACCTTGCCTGCACTAAAGAGTTCCAGGTGGACGACCAACTCTTCATGGGATACATTGGATCAAAGAAAGCTTGTGTGGTGCAGAAGGGGACTATCTTGCGCTGGGCCCTTCTCTGCATCAAAAATTGCAATGCTCTGGCCAAAAAACTGCCTCCTGAAAGCTTGTGAGCTCATTCCACCAGAGCTAACGCTACAACCACAGCATTGCAACTTGGTGTTCCAGTCCTTGACATTTGTCAGACAGCAACGTGGGCATCAATGGACATGTTCACTAAGCACTACTGCCTGGACAGTCAAGTCAGCAGAGGTGGCCTTTTTTGTTTGCTCTAT
Source organism: Lissotriton vulgaris (assembly GCF_964263255.1). Taxonomy (NCBI): domain Eukaryota; kingdom Metazoa; phylum Chordata; class Amphibia; order Caudata; family Salamandridae; genus Lissotriton; species Lissotriton vulgaris. The sequence goes on along the minus strand of NC_141695.1, from coordinate 1,141,103,548 downwards.
ACTCCAGGACTTCCTGGTTTAACCTTGACCGTAGTCCCTCCTCCGGGGATGGTATTGTTGGGGTATCTATTCTATAGTACATAATCTGAGGCTAGCTGTCTCTCTCAGATGGACAAGTTACTTCACTTTGGTAGCGCCTTATCTGGCAGAGACATGATCTAGCCGCAGATTCCTTACATCCTCCCCGTACTGTGGACAGGTTTTTAGGGTCAAGGCTGATCCCTTTCAGGGCCCTAGCTGTTCTTTGCGCACCACTGTCAGTGCACTTCATAACTCTGCACTCTGTGATGTGAAAAGTAACTGATGTCAGCGTGCCGAAGTGGCGCCTATATAGATGCCGCAGACAACGTCACAAGGAGCCGACCGGCTCCATCTACCAGCGCGCAATGGTATTGCTCGATCAAAAGTTTCTGGATCCAGCCTGACGCCTGTAGTATTCTAAGGTAAGGAATCTGCATCTAGATTGTCTCTACCAGATAAGGCATAATAACTTGTCCAGTAGGGTGATGGGTCAATAATTACCTTACTTAATATATACAGTTTATGCAGAACCCAGAGTGTGTGTGCTTTATCCTCAAATGTCTGGTTGAAGACCGTGTGAGGACTTGTAGTGCTGCCAAAGTAGAATTTTGATTTCTCGTTGCTTCAAATGCTCTCAAGTATGCAATGTTTAAGCCGGTTTGCTGCGTGGTAATATGCATGCAGTCATATTCCATGACTTTGCGTTGCCATTAGTAAGAATGTCTCATGCCACTGCTGTAAACATCTGCCTATTGAAGGAGTTGTGATTCTCTGTCTGGAAGAAGACTGAAAAACACACTGCAGCTCGTGCAAGGTTGCATGAGAAGATGCCCTCATGCTGATTTTGCCCAAAAGAACTAAACTTGAAATAATGCTCTATTTATTTATTTTTAAAGTTTTATATACTTCGATTGGGAGCTGGACCAGTGTCCCTCCCTATATCAGAACAAGGAGCACACTTCTACCCAAGCCAGTGCTTTGAATTATTTTACACACCACAGGGAGCTAATTCACACTCGTATGTGTAGACCAGGACGTTCCCACTACTTCCTTGGTGAACCAGCTTGGCAGCACTTCAGTCTTTGAGTAACTGAACTTGGCCAGGGTTACTACAGTCGTGATCTATTCCTAATCTTTCAGACCAGCCTTTCATGAATTGTGAAGTTTCCCAATACAAAGGGCTGCCTAGAGTGGACACCCTTATGAGAGTTTTGACCGCAATGTAAAGAAATTAAAGACAAAGACAAACAAAGACGTATAGCTGTATCCACAAGGTTTTTGACAGCAGAGAACACATGTAGAAAGTGCTTCAATACCTTACAAATGCACTTAACATAATGTACTAAGAATAACTGTACCATGACGCTGCTCGCACAGGATGCACATTTTTACAAATCTGCTTCACTTAGACTCCTATTGCGTTGCCTTTTTGTGGTGCTGAAAGTTCATAGGAAGACCATAGGCTATTGTGGACTAAGAACCCAATACAATAATGGAACAGTGAATACTGTCCATAGGCATGATTCACGTATGCCTCTCAGGATCATAATGACCATTACAGTTCTCCGTGAGCAACAGACCCCACTTTTGTGTCGAAGGTTTTTCGAGACGTATCTCCGTAGCATGTAATCATTGAGATTTAAAATTTCCTGAAGTGGATCACTTTAGCTAGGTAAACACATTCTTTTGAAAAATACCTGTGATTGGATGGTGGCTTTTATTGTGTGGATAATTGTTGTATTGCACTTGGTAACAACCTTCAAATCTGTGCCCATGAAGAGAATACTCCTGCCTGGGTAATTCCTTTTGCCATCCACAGCGACTAGGTTCTTTATGGGGTCCATAAATTTCCCTTATGCTCTTGGCAAGGAGGTGGACCATATGATAGTTCTGCGTACAATTAATTGCTTGCCGTTTGCAGAATCAAGTGGGCAGCCTGCCATAAGCCTGAACCTAATATGGTGGTCCTGCATGTGGTGTATGAGTAAGCCACATATCTATCCTGATATTGCCTGGTGCCAGTAGAAGAAAGGCTAAAACTGGGGTGAGGGGTCACTATTGGACAGGGGTTGTTTGTTTAAATTGTTCAGTGCATTTGTGATCCGAGTTGTGCTCACCAGTTTTGTTGCATTAGACTTTTGACTGGGATTGGAGGTCCTAAAGTGCTGTTGCCCCTTTACTTGGAATTGGGCTACAGATGTGTTTTATTTGTTGGATCGAGTGAAGCGGCCCTTCACAGCGGCCGGATATACCTCTATTAATCGACTAGGATATGCTTGGGGATTTTTTTCCTCTGTTTCAAGACCATTTTTTTTTTTTTAAACCTTTATTACAATAAAAGGAATACAGTTGCAGACCTACAACCACAGGGGCAAGCAGTCAGCAATAAATACCAAAGTGGCAATGTTACACAGCTCATCAGCCGACAACTCGTGGGCCCGGCAGCGATGTCGCACATCATTGTAGAGAACCTGTGGCGATAGGGAGGATAAATGAAAGGTTTCACATTTTACATTTTATAAAACAAACACACAAACAAAAATTTTGAGGCAAAGTATACAGTAAGTGGCTGTCCCAGGCAGGAGGGGAAGCGATCCCAGCTAAATGAATATATTTGATGAAGGATTGAGGATCTCTGGGAGGGAGGGGGCCGAGAGCAGGCAAGCAAATCATAAACAATAGGATGTAAGAGCCAGGGAATGCATGGTCGCTGGGACAGAGGAATGTCAGGGAATTCTACAAAAGGGGGGGGGTGCAAATCTCTCCACGATATGAGTTCCATTGGCTCCATATCCTCCCCCACTTCTTGGGCCTACCCCGGGCAACATACACAATCTTTTCTCTGAACATGCACCCGTCCATGTTTTCTTTCCATGTTTAGAATAGAGGTGCCCTCTGAGACCCCCACAGTTGGGCTATGTCACTTTTCGCTATCATATTGCCAAGGGTGTCACATTGAGTCTGAGCAACGCTATAGTCATTTGGCTCCCAGACATTCAACAAACAGCGTCTGGCCTCCGGCAATAATGAAACACCCGTCACCTCTTCCATAACAGCATGCACACGGTTCCAAAATACCACAACATCCGGACACTCCCATAAAATATGAAGAAAGGTAGCAAGCATACCGCAGCCACGCCTGCACAACCCATCCACAGAATAGCCCATACACATCAGGCGTGGACCCGTGACATAGATTCGGTGTAAAATCTTCAATTGCACCAGCCGGAGACGCGCCGGAATCGCGACCTCCTTGGGGGAAGATATCGCAGCCTGACAGTCCTCATCGTCCTACTCCAGTCCATCGCCGGTCCGAAAGATCATTGATAAGTTTCTTGTAGATGAGAGAAATAGTGCTACCGGGGACGTATCCGACAAGCACTCTATCTTCCAGAGGAGAGGACTCTGGAATAGTGGTTCCGACTGGAAAGACCGGCTCAAGCGCATGGCGGATCTGGATATAACGAAAGTGCTCCCTATCACTTAATGCGTATTCCCGTTTGAGTTCATCGAAAGTTTTGATTTTGTTCTTGACTCAGATCTCCGACCGTACTAATACCGATGAGATCCCATTTGTCGAATCCTTTTGTCGTCCAGAGACAGCCCAGTCTCTCTGCCGCGTAAAGCGGGGTAGCTCTAGTCAGTCTATCTGACCACCCCGTGGCAGCGGTTGCACTACCCCACACCCGTACCGCAACCCCGGTGGGGCCAGTCAGATTCTTCCTAGCCGATCTAGAGTAGAGTGCCCTATTGTAGTTACCTCCCGGTAACTGCCATTTATCTATTTCGAACGCGGGATTTGGGACTGGGCCGTACATTGCGTGGTTGACTGCACTTAATTGGGATGCCCAATAGTATCGTTTGATTTCAGGCAACGCTATGCCTCCATCGTAACCAGGGCAAAGTCAGTTTCGCCAATGCAATGCGAGGCCGCCCGCCCCACACAAGTTTCCTCTGGAGGCTCTCAATCTTGCGGAAATAACTGGCAGGCACCAAATCAAGCGTGTTTTGGATGGTGTACAGGAATCGGGGAAGAGACCTCATCTTAAAGAGAGCTGCTCTCCCCACCGGGGACAGCGGCAAGCCACACCACACCGTAACGTCCGATCTAAGCCGGAGGAGCGGAGGAAGTAAATTCCTCTCATAACGTGCAGCGGAGTCCAAAGATATATAAATCCCCAGATACTTAAAACCGACTTGCGAAATCGGTATCGGACAGATGCGGGGCAAGGGAGGCAATTCTCCAGTAAGTGAGTAGATACAGGACTTGGCCCAATTAATTACCAAGCCAGAATTCCTCCTGAAGGAACTCAACACGTCGAACAGTACCCCTAACGACTTTCGAGGGGAAGTTAGGTACAGCAAAATATCATCTGCATACAACGATACACGATCCTCAAAGTCAGGGGACCACCGAATACCCTTGAGCGATGGTTCCCACCAAAGCCACGCGGCAAGGGGTTCAAATGCGAGCGGGAAGAGCAATGGTGACAAAGGGCAGCCCTGCCGCGTGCCTCTTCCGAGAACAAAAGGTTCCGAGGCCCTACCGTTGACCACCACCTGGGCCAGCGGTTGCTGATACAGGAGTCTAACCCACCCGATGAAACTGGGGCCAAACCCAAATTTTGCAAGGGCCGCCCACAAGTACGGCCATTCCACCGTGTCGAAGCCCATCGACGCATCCAAGGAAACCAAGATGGCCGGCTCACGAAGCGACCCCGCCCTTGCCAATACGCCATGTAGACGGCGAAGGTTGAGCGCGGTATTTTGATGGGGAATGAACCTCGACTTATCTGGGTGTATCAAGTCGCTGATCACCTTTATCAGCCGATTTGCCAAAAGTTTTGCCAAAATCTTTGGCTCGGCGTTCAGAAGCGATATCGGCCTATACGATGTACATTGGTCACTGGGCTTCCCGTCTTTGTGGATGACAACAATGGACGCCAGTCTCTGATCTCGGGGAAGAGATCCGATATCTCGCGATTCCAGAAACATTTGACGAAGATGCGGCTCCATTTTGTCGGGACACAACTTATACAGCTCGATCGGGATGCCATTCGGGCCTGAGGCCTTCCCCGAGCGAATGGAGCGGATAGCGAGAGATATTTCATCGGTGGAAAATTCCGCCTCCATAAGCTCTTTGTCTGACTCCGGCAGGCTAGGCAGCGCGATATCTCTGAGTAGCAAATGTGAGTCTTCCTCCGGTCTGTCTGAAACCGACACGTAAACCTTCTGAAAGTGCTGGGCAAAGACTCCAACTATCTCAACCGGGTCCACAACCCGCACCCCATCCGCTCTTTCAACAGGCACCACACGATTCAATCTTTCTCTTTTATCCAACCAAGCAATCAATTTTCCCGCTTTATCCCCAACATCATACAGACGCCCCTGTTGCTCACGACTCATTACCTTGGCCGCATCAGTCACCAGAGCCCTGTAGTCAGACTGTTTAAGGGCTAAAACATGCAACCCCTCAGGTGTAACCCCAGATTCTAATTCTACTTCAAAAGCAGTAATTTCATTCTGCAGACGTACCACCTCATTTTTGCTTTTCTTCGCACTGGCGATCAAGGACAAGGTTTGACCAAGAATCAGTCTTATAGGCCTCCCATAGTGAGATGGAAGAGGACACAGACCCCACGTTCTCAGCAAAGTAATAGTCCATGCATTTGACCACCTCGGCTCTAGTTTTAGGATTATGAAGGTGCCAGGGGTTAATCGGAGCCACCCGGCCCTCAGATCCCAGCTGCACATCAATAGTAAGCCAGAGTGGGGAGTGGTCTGAGATTCCCCTGGCTAGGTCCGACCGCCATCTTGGGTGGGGGCCAAGGCTGGGAGCACTTCAGGCGCCATCTTGGTGAGGGCAAGGGACGCAGGAGGCGGACTTCCGCACCTGGTAATCTTATTAAAGCTTCCAGGTTGCAGCCAGGTTAGATCTTTGGTCGGCGCGCTCCTGACTGCTGGGGCATTTTTATCTGTGCTTAATTAGCATTTTACTCGCGCATTTTACTCGCGCTGCTGGTAATCGCGCTGTAGAGCGTCTAAGGCTCTTTTATTTCGCGCTGCTTGTTATTGTCGGTTCTTTAGGCCGGGGAATTAGATTAGGCTTACCTGCAACATAATTTTGGCTTTCACCCGCATTTGGCGGGATATAGATAGTGTAGCGGGTCCGACCGCCATCTTGGGTGGGGGCCAAGGCTGGGAGCACTTCAGGCGCCATCTTGGTGAGGGCAAGGGACGCAGGAGGCGGACTTCCGCTCGGCTGAATACTAGATAAGGATGGAGATTCAAACGCGCAGCGGTTACGTGCAGCGGGCGCGTCGTAGGCGCGCCAGAGGTAAGCCCGTTTGCGCCAGTTCGCGCTACGGGCGCGCATAGGGCCGTATCCTCTGGCCCACTGCACTCCCATCGTCTGGTGTATTCTCGGGCTGCCTTATTGGAATTAAGATCTACTCAGGCGCCCCCGACTCGGAGGGCTACTGCCTTAGGCCCTTCACAATCTGTCTTGCGGACTCCTTAATGTTAGGTCGCTCTGCAAGCACCACACTGAGATTGACTTCCTGATTGAATCCTCAGGGTTGGACGTTCTGTTAACAGAAACGTGGACCAGGGAGGACTGTCTGGTCGAATTAAGATTGGCTTGCCCCCCAGGCTTTAAAATTATTCACACCCCTCGACTGAAGAACAGAGGTGGTGGAATCGGTATCGTCTATAGAGAGTCGTTGGGTCTCTTCCAGCTTAAAATCAGCGAGGTTTCGGGCTTTGAATTGATGGGATTTTCCATCAAAGACCCGGAAAGAACACAGCTCGCAGGGGTGCTATGCTATCGCCCTCCGGGCTCTGCTCCCTCCCTATCAGACTTTCTCGATCTGATATATGACCTCTCGAACTCTCACTCTAAGTTGCTGGTCCTGGGGGACTTCAATCTCTGGCAGGGTGGACCTCTGGATGGGGCGTTCACAACACTTTGTCAAGCTTTTGGTGACATTCAGCTGCACCAACTGGTAGGCTCACAGAGGAGGTCACGTCTTGGACCTGATTTTCGCTGACGCTCAATCAGTAGTGGTCAACGATATTTTACGCCAATGTTGGACTGATCATGCACTGGTGACCTTCTCCCTTTGTATAGGGGTTTACCCCGCGGAAGCTGCCGGGGTAGGAGTTTCGAAACTGGGTAGACCTTGGTCTCGACTCTCTAAGTCATCTTCACCACCTGCATTGCTACCAGCCAACTTTTGTGTGAGCAACTCGGTGGAGGAAAGTTATCTTTCCTTATGTCAGTCTATCACTGACTCGTTGGATAAGCTGGTGCCTCTCCGTAGGTCTCAAGGGAGAGTGAACCGTGCCTTCCCTGGTACACGGAAGAGCTACGACTGCTTAAGCTGAGCTGCAAACGTGCTGAGCGTGCGTGGCGGAAGCAGTACTTGCCATCGGCTAAAGCCACGTTTAGGCTCGCACTGCAGGGCTATGAGGCGCAGATCAAGTTGGCAAAGGCTGCCTTTCTGGAATCCACCTTGAATAAGGCGCCTAATAAATCTCAAGCCCTGTTCAAAATTGTCAGGGACTTATCTCACCCAGTGTGTGTAGCCAACACGATCGTGGCGTCGCAGGCCCTGTGCGATGCACTGGCGGGTGCCTTTGAGGAGAAGACTGCAAAGATCCTAGAGGGCTTAAAAAACCCGCTGTCCGCGGCCCTCGGTCTGGGAGCTCCGGTTAGCCCGCTCAGTCGACCCCGGTCAGTCGGGCTTTGTCCTGGCGCGGGAGCTCCGAACGGGTCACCCAGTCGACCCCAGCCAATTGGTGCAGCTCCTATACAGGGTTCTCTTGGAGTGGGAGCTCCGGGTGGTCCGTCCAGTCGACCCCAGATGGGCACATCTGGTCCCTTCCTGGGAGCTCCGGACGGAACACCCAGTCGACCCCAGCCGAGTGACCCAGGTCTTTGTTTGGGAGCTCCGGATATTTTATCCAGTCGACCCCAACTAAGACGGTTTCCCTGTCCCTCTTATGAGGAATTTTGCAGCCTGGCACTCACGGTCGCCTCGGGCTCCCCGCTCGACCCATTACCTCCCACATTTTGGAAGGTCTTCCATGCAGAACTCTTTCCGCCTTTGCATGCCATCTGTCTCCAGTCCCTAGAGCTGGCCTCGGTTCCTGACTGCTGGAAGTTAGCAGTAGTGTCACCTCTGCTTAAGAAGCCAACGTTCGACCCTGCCTGCCTTTCCAACTACAGGCCAATCTCCCTGCTCCCATTTCCTATTAAGATCATGGAAAAATGGGTGACCCGCTCGCTCTCAGGCTTTCTGGAGAACATCGGTTGGTTTGATGAGGCACAGTTTGGCTTCCGCCCCGGGCTCGGGACGGAGTCCGCACTGGTAACCGCACTGGTAACCGTACTGGATAACCTTCGTACGCGTGTCGACAGTGGTCGGGCAGCCTTTTTAGTGCTGCTCGACATGTCGGCCGCGTTCGATACGGTCTGCCATCAAACCCTCATCAGAAGACTAGAGGAGTGCGGGGTCACAGAGAGTGCAAGAGATTGGTTGGCTTCTTACCTGGGTAGCCGGCAACATGATTTCGCTTCCTCCATTCCGCTCTGAGCCAAGGAAAGTGGGACAGGGGGTGCCATAGGGCTCGGCCATCAGCCCTATACTTTTTAACCTGTATCTTCGTCCCCTGGTCCAGCTTATAAAATCTTTTGGTGTCTCGGCTTTTAATTACGCCGATGACACTCAGCTGGTCTTTTCTCTGGAAGGAAACAACGCGGTCTCGCTGGAGATATTTCATCGCTGTATGGCAGCCACAGCGGATTGGCTACGGGCCAACTCCCTCCAATTTAACAGCTCTAAGACGGAGGTGCTCCAATGCTCCAGTGATCGAATTCCGCGGGTTCTTCCAGAGAACTTCTGGCCCACCACCTTTCCTGAACCAGTAGCGGCGACGGAATCAGCTCGCAACTTGGGGGTTATCTTCGGCCCAAATCTACAGCTTGACCTGCACGTAAACAAAACCATCTCTACGTGCATGATGCTGTTACGCATGCTGCGTAAAGGTCTGCCCCTTCTCCCCGCCCAGGCCAGGCCAGAGATAGTCCGCAGCACTATTCTAAGTCGTTTAGATTACTGCAATGCGCTACTTCTGGAGGCCCCAAAAAATCTGGTGGGGAAGCTACAACGGGTGCAAAACATGGCCGCCAAGTTGGCTCTCTCGCGTTCCAGGTCTAGCTCTTCCACTCTTGCTTTAAGAGACCTGCACTGGCTCCCAGTGCATCTGCGAGTGGTGTACAAGGCCGCGTGTTTGGTGTTTAAAGCAGTTCACCAACAGGGCCCAGTACCACTTTGTGGCATGTTTGCTTGGTACTCTGCCTCGCGGCCCCTTCGTTCATCTTCGGCTAACTTGTTGGTGGTCCCGAGGTTCCAGAGAGTCAGGATGGGTGGCCGCTCATTTAGTGTTGCAGCGGCCAGACTTTGGAACTCCCTGCCTCTCTCTCTGAGAAGCCACAAGGACTACCTACCATTTAGGAAAGCGCTGAAAACGCATCTGTTTCCGAAAACTGCCTGAGCAGCGAGTTGTGTAACCGTCCCGAAGTTCAAAGCGCCAGGATGCCCTCTGGGTGACAGGCTGCGCTCTACAAGTACACAAATAAATAAATAAAATAAATAAATAAGTGTCGAATTTCCCTCAGAGACCATCTGCACCTCCGGTATTAGGATATAATCAAGCCTCGAGAGACTCCCATGTGCTCCCGAATAGAAGGTATACTGTGCCTGTCCGGGGTGCAGTTGCCTCCAACAATCCAATACACAGTGCGTCCAGGAAGTTGCCCAGCCATGTTTGTGATTTCGGGAGAACCCTGGGGGGACTATGATCCTCACTACCACAGACAACCGAGTTAAAGTCACCACCGACAACTAGCATACCTTCGGAGGGACCCAGAACCACCCTTCCCAGATCAGAAAATGTCGTGGACTGCAAGCCTGGCGGGACATATGCAGAAAGTACGGAGATCGTCTTTCCCTCCCAGCGGCCCGTAATAGCCGCATATCGGGCCCCTATCGTCCAGCACAGTGTCTTCTATCTCTTCTATTGCCACAAGACGATAGCCCCGTCTATTCAATGCATGGCATGTGTTCCCTATCAGATGCGTTTCCTGCAACACTATATCCGGGGAAAGACGCTTCAAGTATTGCAAAACTATCCCCCGCTTTATCCCATCACCCAGACCATTGACATTCCAACTCAGCACCCTCAGCCCCCTACCCCCATCCCAGAAATGAGAACAATGCCCCCCCCCACGAAGAAACAGGCACAAAAAACGAAATATGCAGCAAAGAGTGACCTCGAAATAAACAAAGAAACAAGTACCCCCCCCACCACCCCCAGAGAAATCCCAAAAAACACCATCCCCCCACCCTGCACCCCTGCGGTAGACTAAAAACCACCCCAACTTGCAGTGTGCCTGTCGCCCCATTAAACTAATCTACAAAAAGAGAGAAGAAACCCCTAGAGGAGGAAGAGTCCCGATTCCCCCCCGCCCCCGGGTAGTTACCAATGTATGCACACGAGTCATCGAACCACTGCTATAAGTTTATAGAGCTCGCACGCCGGTGAGGCCTTACTCCTGTTCCTCCAGGCCACCTTCAGCGCCCCTCGATTTTTCCGGGCGATCTCGCTGTGTCGGCAAGGTATCGAGCCAGACACTGACAACCTCAGGGCGGTCAAAGAGCGCACGTTCCTCATATTCAATCCTCAATCGGGCCGGGAAAAGCATGGCGTACTTCAGTCCCATGTCTCTTAAGTCGCCGTTTCACCCCCAGGAAACCCATGCATGCTTCTGCACAGCCTGTGTAAAGTCCGGGTAAAAACTGATCGATGCATTTTCGGATTTTGTGGGACCATTAGTTTGTGATGCTTGAAGAATAGAGTCTCTGTCTCGAAAATTGAAAATCCTGGCTATGATAGGCCGCGGGGCAGCACCCAATTTAGGCTTCCCGCCGGGGACTCTGTGAGCAAGCTCCACTGTGAAGAAGTTACTGAGGCCCTTGGGTGTTAAGTGATTCAATACGAGGTCCTCCACAAGTAGATCTGTAGATAATTCAGTGGGCATCTCCGGAACACCGATGATGCGGACGTTGTTGCGCCTAGCCCGGCTCTTGAAATCATCCAGCCGACGGGCAAACAAGTCGTTGGATGATCGGAGATTGCGAACTTCGGTCTGGAGATCAGAAACATCAGTAGTGAGACTTGCAGTCTTAATGTCCAGGGACTTGACCCGCTCATTGGTCTTCGCGAGGTCAGTCCTGATTAAGTTAACTTCGCTCGCCACCGTGTCAATCTTCGAAGCCAGTGTCTCGTACTGCTGGCCCATAGATGTCGTCACACTTGCAATGGCGCCCATGACGTTCCTCAATGTCAGTTCTTCAGTCGCGGGAGAGCCATCTCCAGTCTCGTCCAGAACCTTACCCACACCACTAGGGGATCCTTTCGGGTGAGTGAAGCGATCCATAGTATTAAATTGGGTGGTACCCCCTCGGTACGTGCCTTTGGTGACCCGCTTCTCGCTCTCCGACTTGCCCGCCATATTGAGCAGCGAGCTCTGGCGGACCTTTTGGGACCTGGTTAGAATGGCTTTCCGCAAAGCTGACTTGTAGAGTCCGGGGACGAGGGTGAAAGACAAGCTTATAGCCGATAGCAAGGCACAGGCCAGCAGTGTCAACAGGCAGCAAGTCTCTGTAGACAAAGGCCAAAAACGAAACCGAAAGTACCACAGGGGCAGCGACCGACTCCCACTGGCCGTTGTTCAATTGCCACCTGGGTACCTCGGGGACTCAAGTCCCTGGATGGTCAGCGATGTAGGCCGCGAAGTTTCGAGGGTAGCAAGTCCGGTTCCCGGCGGCCAAATCAATTTTTGGAAAGAGATCCAGTGTCAGCAGGGTGTCAGCTAGAAGAACCCGTCGTCTATATCCGGATTCGTGACAGGATAGATGCGGGAGGCGGAGAGGGTCTCGGGAGTCCTGTGCTCACTCGTCCATCTTGGATGCACGCGAAGCTCCTCCTCTCAAGACCAGTTTGAGATTGTGCACCCACAGCAAAGCGGTGAAGCAGCTCTGTCTTCAAAGGTCTCTGCTGAATGTGATTGCCTGCCATTGAAGGAGGAGTTTTAAAAAAGTGGGAGGAGTGGTTATCATCTACCTTTTGGACTTTGCTCACCTTTCATTGTTAGTATAGTTTGAAGAATCCCTTACCAGACTCACATTCCTCCGGCCTGCCTGGTAGCTTTCATTTTTGATAGTCTATAAGTTAAGTCTCTGACTTGGGTGTCAGAAGATATTTGGCTCAAATGTTTTCTGATAAAGTAATAAAAAAAATCTTATGGTCCCGTTAAACGGAGGAATGGATGATTGATAACGAAAAAAATGTCTGAACTTCTTCCTTTTTGAAACTAATAAGGATCAAGATGTACCTCGTCAAAACCCACCTGTCCGATTTCCATAGTTTTTCCACCTATTGGCAGGAACTAAGAACTGCCTTCTTTGAGACTGCTTTTTAGGCACTGCCATCTTATTTTGCTGCCTCCAGTCCCTCTGCTAGGCATTCTGTGTACACCGTATGCATTGCTTGACAGCAGTTGTGGGGGATTCAACTGAGCTGCAAACCCATACACAACCTATGTTTTATCTTTGGGAGATCACCTTTCTTTGTCTTCCTTCTCAGTCTGAGCCATAATGTGGTTGAAACCTCAAATAACCTACCTGTATTTCATATCAGTAAAAGACTGGGACTGGCGAATGCCCTGTTCTCTAGGTAATAAATGTTTCACATCATGACGTCTCATTCAATGGTGTTATAAGGGATTGTCTTCCTTTTTTGGATCCATCACTGCCTGTACCAGAGAAGTTTCCTTCTCTGATTGCACACCCTTATGAGTACCCCTCTTAGTGGAAGCATCTGTTCACCCCCAATAAGGTTTAGAAAGTATCTTGAAGGGCTTCTTCTGCTTTACTACCAAACAGTATATCCGTGCAGTCTGTGTTGGAAATGTAGGCCAAAGCGAGGTTATCCCTCAGAGTATACCCCCCTGGTCAATATCCTGCAGCTAGAGGTTAAGCCAGCCTCCCTCCAGGGTCCCACAACAAAAACATTGATGCTGCTGCCTGGATCTGATATGGTTGCGCCAAAATATAAACAAGCACTAGGAATGCATTAGGGCTCGGGTTTGTTTGAGTTTGAGATAATGGCATTGTAAATGGTAATGTGCACTGACAGCTGCTGATGATTGTGCCAATTGAAAGAGTGGCTGGTGCACTGTCAGCTGTTGGTGTGTGTGTGTGTGTGTTAAGTGAAAGTTGCACTGACATTGTTTGTTGTGGGTGTTTAGCGGCACTGATGCATTGTCGTGTTTATTTTTGGTGAAAGCGTACATTGATGGTTGTTGGTGTTTGTGCCTGGTGAAAGCATTAATTGACGGCTGGGGTGTGTTGTTGTGTGTGTTGTTTTCTGTGTAGTGGTGAGTGTGTGGTGGTGAGTGTGTGGGGGTGAGCCTGGGGAGTGAGTGTGGTGGTGAGTGGTGACGAGTGTGTGGTGTTGAGAGAGTGAGGTGTGTGGTTTGTGTGTGTTATGTGTGTGTGGTGTATGTGTCTGTGGTGTGTGTATGGTGTGTGTGTGTGTGGTGTTTTCTGCACACTCACACACTGCCCCTACACATTCACACACTGCTCACCCGCACACTCCCAATGTCACCCTGCATAGTCACACACTGTTTATCCTGCACACTCATTCTGCACACTCAACAATGTGCACCCTTACACACTGTCTCTGCAGTCACTCTGCACTCACTGTCACTCTACACTCACTCTGCACTCACTGTCACTCTACACTCACTCTGCACTCACTGTCACTCTACACTCACTCTGCACTCACTGTCACTCTACACTCACTCTGCACTCACTGTCACTCTACACTCACTCTGCACTCACTGTCACTCTACACTCACTCTGCACTCACTGTCACTCTACACTCACTCTGCACTCACTGTCACTCTACACTCACTCTGCACTCACTGTCACTCTACACTCACTCTACACTCACTCTGCACTCACTCTGCACTCACTGTCACTCTGCACTCACTCTGCACTCACTCTGCACTCACTCTGCACTCACTCTGCACTCACTCTGCACTCACTCTGCACTCACTCTGCACTCACTCTGCACTCACTCTGCACTCACTCTGCACTCACTGTCACTCTACACTCACTCTGCACTCACTCTGCACTCACTCTGCACTCACTCTGCACTCACTCTGCACTCACTCTGCACTCACTCTGCACTCACTCTGCACTCACTCTGCACTCACTCTGCACTCACTCTGCACTCACTGTCACTCTGCACTCACTCTGCACTCACTCTGCACTCACTCTGCACTCACTCTGCACTCACTCTGCACTCACTCTGCACTCACTCTGCACTCACTCTGCACTCACTGTCACTCTACACTCACTCTGCACTCACTCTGCACTCACTGTCACTCTACACTCACTCTACACTCACTCTACACTCACTCTGCACTCACTGTCACTCTACACTCACTCTACACTCACTCTACACTCACTCTGCACTCACTGTCACTCTCGCACTCACTGTCACTCTCGCACTCACTGTCACTCTCGCACTCACTGTCACTCTCGCACTCACTGTCACTCTCGCACTCACTGTCACTCTCGCACTCACTGTCACTCTCGCACTCACTGTCACTCTCGCACTCACTGTCACTCTGCACTCACTGTCCCTCTGCACTCACTGTCACTCTGCACTCACTCTGCACTCACTCTGCACTCACTGTCACTCTGCACTCACTCTGCACTCACTCTGCACTCACTCTGCACTCACTCTGCACTCACTCTGCACTCACTGTCACTCTGCACTCACTCTGCACTCACTCTGCACTCACTGTCACTCTGCACTCACTCTGCACTCACTCTGCACTCACTGTCACTCTGCACTCACTCTGCACTCACTGTCACTCTGCACTCACTCTGCACTCACTGTCACTCTGCACTCACTCTGCACTCACTGTCACTCTGCACTCACTCTGCACTCACTGTCACTCTGCGCTCACTCTGCACTCACTCTGCACTCACTCTGCACTCACTGTCACTCTACACTCACTCTGCACTCACTCTGCACTCACTCTGCACTCACTCTGCACTCACTGTCACTCTACACTCACTCTGCACTCACTCTGCACTCACTGTCACTCTGCACTCACTCTACACTCACTCTGCACTCACTCTGCACTCACTCTGCACTCACTCTGCACTCACTGTCACTCTGCACTCACTCTGCACTCACTCTGCACTCACTCTGCACTCACTCTGCACTCACTGTCACTCTCGCACTCACTCTGCACTCACTGTCACTCTCGCACTCACTCTGCACTCACTGTCACTCTCGCACTCACTCTGCACTCACTGTCACTCTCGCACTCACTCTGCACTCACTGTCACTCTCGCACTCACTCTGCACTCACTGTCACTCTCGCACTCACTCTGCACTCACTCTGCACTCACTGTCACTCTCGCACTCACTGTCACTCTTGCACTCACTCTGCACTCACTGTCACTCTCGCACTCACTGTCACTCTTGCACTCACTCTGCACTCACTGTCACTCTTGCACTCACTCTGCACTCACTGTCACTCTCGCACTCACTCTGCACTCACTCTGCACTCACTGTCACTCTCGCACTCACTGTCACTCTTGCACTCACTCTGCACTCACTCTCGCACTCACTGTCACTCTCGCACTCTGTCACTCTCGCACTCACTGTCACTCTCGCACTCACTGTCACTCTCGCACTCACTGTCACTCTCGCACTCACTGTCACTCTCGCACTCACTGTCACTCTCGCACTCACTGTCACTCTCGCACTCACTGTCACTCTGCACTCACTGTCACTCTGCACTCACTGTCACTCTGCACTCACTGTCACTCTGCACTCACTGTCACTCTGCACTCACTGTCACTCTGCACTCACTGTCACTCTGCACTCACTGTCACTCTGCACTCACTGTCACTCTGCACTCACTGTCACTCTGCACTCACTGTCACTCTGCACTCACTGTCACTCTGCACTCACTGTCACTCTGCACTCACTGTCACTCTGCACTCACTGTCACTCTGCACTCACTGTCACTCTGCACTCACTGTCACTCTGCACTCACTGTCACTCTGCACTCACTGTCACTCTCGCACTCACTCTGCACTCACTGTCACTCTCGCACTCACTCTGCACTCACTGTCACTCTCGCACTCACTCTGCACTCACTGTCACTCTCGCACTCACTCTGCACTCACTGTCACTCTCGCACTCACTCTGCACTCACTGTCACTCTCGCACTCACTCTGCACTCACTGTCACTCTGCACTCACTGTCACTCTGCACTCACTGTCACTCTGCACTCACTGTCACTCTGCGCTCACTGTCACTCTGCGCTCACTGTCACTCTGCGCTCACTGTCACTCTCGTACTCACTCTGCACTCACTGACGAAGTGATGACGTAGGCCGAGACCTAAAAAAATGGACTGGCTGGATGGAAGGTTGGGGGAGGGATAGAGGGAAAGAGAGAACTCACAAGCCATATATATATATATAGAGAGAGAGAGAGAGAGGGGAATGATCGTAACATGCACACCTATAAAATGATAAATCTCAAATAGCACAGAAAGAATCCAAATGAAGAATTAATTTATGATGTCACCACTAGAAAGATACACTGATCCAATTAAAAATCATAGTGAAATCTAAATGCTCCAGGGGCGGGACAAACAGAGTGATTGGGAGGAAAGCCATTGCAATAGACAAGGAGCAGACCCAAAGCATAGTCTAAGCATTTGTTAAAGTAATGATTACAATGTTATCTGCGACAGATAGGTAACGAGTCTGACAAAAAAACTTGTGAAGTTGCATGGTCGATTACTTTGCACCTTAGCTGGTCGCTGGATACATGGGGTCTACAAACAATCGCACTATTTATGGGTAAAGTGTGAATGCCAGAGTTAAAAGCCACGTGCATATGCCAATAGGCCATTTCCTTTGGTTATGCAAAGTTCTAAACACAGGTTTACACTTGGCAGGGCTGATGCAGTCTTCCATCCTTACAAGTGTGATAAAAGAGGTACTTCCCTGTTGCTCAAGAACAACCCATGTTATTTTGTTGCTAAAAGACAAGCCACGCCTTCCAGTGTATCCTATAACTGCCCATTATTAATATTACTTATTAAAAGATATGCCCCGTCCCCAAGCAGGAGCTGTGATAAGCAGCAATGTGTGTGTTTATATTCTGTCATGACCAACGCCTGTGAGGGTGCCTCGATATCTCTTAGATAAAGTGTGCTTCACCAGCCCACATTAGATTGCACACAGTACATCCCAGCCTTTAGTTTACAAGATGTTCCACGGTCTGCAGATACCGCGCCGTTGGGAACCACGAGCTGTTTGAACTGCGATGCAGACGAACGCGCGCCCACCAAACGCACTGCAGAATGGTGAACGCGACCACAGCATCTGGATTCCATTACAGCGCCTCCCTGACAGCTCATAATTGATATTTATGGACGGCCGTGCGCATAACCGCACAGATTATGGCGGAAGTGGCCAGAATGAATTACATATGGACTATTGCGTGAAGGCTACTAAAAAGACACGACCGCGAAGACCAATTAACATCCAGATGGCAAAAAAACTACTGCAAAATCTCGCGCACTGAGGAATTTTTCCTGCACGATTCGGAACCCCTTAAGAATAGGAGCTCGGAGCTCCGCCCCACTTCTGACGAAGTGGTGACGTAGGCCGAGCCCTAAAAAAATAGTTAAACTCTACTTTAACACTCCGAAAGGATCACAAAGTGAAAGATGGCAAAAACGTCAGCTTCAAAAAATAGAAATGAAGTGTTACTAGAGCTTCCCCTTTTCATATTTCGCTTCACGTGGAGGAAGCAAAAAATCTTACGAGCAGCGTATATCAGTTTTTGTGGCATCACCCAAGATGGCTGCATATTTTGGTTTTCTACAGTGGGTGTCCACTTCAGCAAAATGAATATCTCCGGTTCAATAAGTTATCAGCATTTAAATAATTCACAGTAAATTATCTTGGAGCCAGCTACTTGTTATGACAGAGGATGAATCCCGAGGTCCTTGGGGTTCTACCTCCGATTTATTTTGCATCCTCCAGAAAGTTGAAAATCTTCTAGGATCTGAAGTTTTCTTGAGCAACGTTCAGATACCTAAATCGGGGATTCTACGTGTTTACCAAAACCTTCTACAGAAGGTGCTTGATTCCTTGCCTGCAGTACCTTCTTACTTCTATATGCTAATGTGAACACAGTGGCTGGTCCTTCAGACCAGGGTTATATAATGGCAAAGAAAATGAATAATGGGCTCTGTAGTCTATATTGACTGAGACTCTTTCCTTGGCCTTCTAGGTGTCAGTAAAATGTAAACTCTGCGCCCATTTTCCAATCGTGACTATTCCAAATCCATTAGACAATAAGAGACTGTGCATGGTCTGGGGCAAAATGCTGAGGGGATGCTAAAAATCTACTACATGCATCTCAAGACAAGATTGTGCAAGCTGTTATGTAAATCAAAGGAGTATGCAGTTCTTGAATAGGAAAGAAGAGGAGTCGGTGATCATCTTAAGCAGCAGATCGCGGGATCTAATTGCTCAGGAGCAAGAGCCCTCACACACCCAAACTGCAAATTGCGCTCCTCAAAACAGTTCTTCAGCACCAGATATAAATGCCTTGGGAACAGGTAACGTTCTTGCTCCTCTGCTATCTGTAGCCCTGTAAAAAGAAGCCAAGCTCTGTAAATCACGACGACCGAAATAATTTGATGCCCCTTTCTCTGTTCCACAGGTGTCCAGCCTAAATGCAGCCGCATTTGGTAGTGGAGGAATTCAGGATAACTACTGTTTATGTAGATTAGTTTATTCTACATAGCTTTTATCGTACTTTGATAACCTAACAATCTGGCATGGGCTCAGTCCTCCCAACCCCATGTTGTGCAGCCTTGTCATTGATAAATCAATGCAGTTTGCCGCTATGTACTTGACATTCAAAACTAGCGCGGTCTCACTCTTAAATCGTTTTGCCAAGTGAAAGACTGTCTAGCAGTTTTGCTTCCACTTGGCGGTAAGAAAAAATTATTTAGAGGAAGGTCTTGTACTATACTGGTGAGGAAACTTTCCTTCTGCTGCAAAAAGCTTCCGTCTTTAGAAGCCAGCAATGTGCAGATGTTACTGAAAGATGTGCAGATGTTACATTTTGGCTTTCATCTATTTGATTCGAGGAGCCACTACTCCTGACGAATAACCTTCTGGTGCAGCTCCTGAAGTTATAACCGTTATTGTCCATTTAAATGGAGAATTCTCCACCACCGCCATCAATTGGCAAAGCTACTTAGGCAAAAAATTGAGGATGTTGGGGAGAATGGATGTGAGCTAAAGATCCTCGCCTCTGTCACTGCATTATTCTTAGACCTAACCCCTCATCATTCATCCTTCTGCTCTGCCTTTTCTAAACTAACAGACCAATCCCATCCTGGTAGAGAAAAAGAGCGAATAAGACTGAGTGGGAACTCATTTTACGGTGTGCTGGCCAGGAAAAGGTGCTCTGCTGTTCTCCGTTTCAGCTGTCGCTGTTTGCTGTGGAAGTGTGTGAGATGAAAAGAAAAATACATACCCCTTGTCAACACTGCGAATGGAAATGTGAAGAACATGTCTTGAGACAAGGAACAGCCCCCAGTCCTGTCCTTCACTCTTCATATTTCCTCAAACGAAAAGTGAGTCTAGCCAGACTTTCTTGCGCAGCTAGCAGAATAGTAACCTATTTTATGTTGTACTATGCGACCTGAGAAATTGTCCTTAAGTTCGTGCTAGCCGACGAGCCCAAGTGGGCTCAGTACAACCACTACATACGAGACCAGTCCTCATCAAACTCCTCCAGACTTCACTCACTTGTGTGTAAGCTGTTCCCCTTTGATCACACTAAAGAGTTGTGCACCGATTTGGTTTCCAGGCTCTATTCATCGACGTTTACTGTCCTTGTGATTCGTCACCCACCAAAACTGGAAATTATTTGCACAGTGGAACATGCTTACATAATGGTCGACCAACTTCCGAAAGTTTCAGACATTTGTTATATCCCAGCACATGCTGTGGCTCCTCTGTGTTTCTTTCTGAAAAATACTGTGCCTGGACTAATCCTGTAATACTGATTCCACATTTTACAAAGCCTTTCTGCCCACCACAGCCCGGACCAAACCGCAGAACAGTCCTCTTCCTCCTTGCTAGCACATGCTTCTGTTTGCTGCCTTGGTTTATGCTTCATATCAAATTGTTCAGTGCTGTGATTTTACTTGAGTTCTGGTTCATTATGTTAACATCTAAAAGAAAAAAAATAGTCTAAAGTGCTTATATTCTAGCAGTAGGTACCACAGAACATTTACAGACAAACTTTGACTTTACATACTTCGTTTTTGAATGATTTTATTAACTTCAATTCTATAGGTGCCTGGTAATTTTCACGTGTCCACGCACAGTGCTACAGCCCAGCCGCAGAATCCAGACATGACGCATGTGATCCACAAGCTGCAGTTTGGGGATAAATTAAAGGTGAGCTGTTACCCCTTTTTTTGTTTGAGTAAAGTCGGCAGGCTGGTTCCCACTACCTACCAGTGCCTAGTTAGAGCTGAGAAGTGATGAGTACTGCCCTGTTTAAAGCATGGCCACTCTGCAAAGAACAGCTGGTATAGTAGCTATGCTGTGGAGTCCATTCGAAGTACAAGAGCCACCATGAGTCGAAGGACCGCTCAATGTACAATAGCTACCATCAGTCTGACAAGCCCCTTCCTTGTTAAAGCACTGAACCCTGCATCAGTGATTAATGGCTGAAGGACTTGTTGCAGGGGTTCCTTCTTCCAGAGCAGTAAAGAATTCTAAAAGGTGATGAAGCAGGAAGATCCCAACTCCGGTAGTAGCACTCCCTTGTATGCGAAGTTGGAACCAATCTACAGTGGTGACTGTGATCCTCTCTGCTAAGCGAAGAGGCAGCATGACTGTGACTGTGTCCATCCAGGGTATGCAGATATCATAGTTCTGCAGTCTAGGGCTTAGTACCGACTCTGCTTGCTTCAGGCTCCTGGACTGCTGTAGGTGATGAGAAGGAAGAACATAGAACCATGACCGCATGTTGCCGGCATGAGCAGTAACCAATCTGTGCAATGGTAGATGGTGTCTAAGTATTACTGGGGCAAACAACAGAAAACTTGCAAAAAATAGTGGGTGGAGCATATGAAAGATAGGGGATTGCAGTGATGTGAGTTTTTTTTCTCCATATCTGTATGAATAAAAGCTGTTTGAAACGTTTGAAATCAAACTTCACCTTACTCACTTCCCTAATTTGTCGCAAAACGAAAGAACTGTGCAAGAGTCTATACTTCTGTAGCCAAGTATGTAATGATTTGTGAAAGGCTGAGCTTTGTTTTTTAATTGTGTGTGACCTTGAGTTGTAGAAAAAGAAAACTTTTAGGACCGTTTTGTTAACAAGTTCAATGAATATACTCTATCAAAAATAAAATCGGGAATTTTCTATTAACCGTACCAACTAAGTGTTACTGTAGTACTGCTAGTTTTTGATTAAAATAGATTCCTTTGGTAGAAATAATTTCCACCAATACCATTTTTAGGAATATTTTGGCAATATCTTAACAATAAAATCAACACATTTTGCCACTTTAGTGAAGCTCAAACTATGATGCATCTGCGTTCTCGTGAAACTGACGTGCATTCAGTTGCACAGAATTTCGTTTTAAATGTGTTCGTGTAATAAAATCGGTGCTTTTAAAATGTTGCAAGCCAGTTGCTATAAGCATCATGTACATTTTAAGCCATCTCTATTTTCCTGCCCCTATCCATCATTTGCTTTCTAACCATGTCCTCCTTACATGCATCTCCAGCAACAAAATTTCCTTCCGTGCTCTATACATGTCGGACCTGTTCGGGTCAGTTCTAGGGAATGTTCAACACAGTTTAGGCGGTTTAGAAGCTGGATTAGTAAAGTTTGCACAATTTTTTTTTAAATCAATTCTGTATTAAAATTTAACTAGAAAAAACAATCGTGGAACAAATACCAGCCCATATACAAAAAGCGCCAGTGATACAATATAAAACATAAACTGACAATCACGGAAGATAGACAACATAGAAAAGGGCATTACAAGTATCACAGTAATGTACAAAAATGAGAAGATGATACATCAAAATATAAATGTATTGTTACAAGACTGAGAACAAAATAATCGTACGTAAACCATATATAAGAAACTTCTGTAAACCCTTCAACAATAAATAACACACACTGGGAAAGTAAAGTCACCGTAAGCCTAACAAAGGGCCCCATACATATTCAAAATGATGCAAAAAGCACATATTTATAATGCATTGATTTTTAAAGATGGGAAAATCAGTCCACAGTAACATTTGTTAGAGAAATGCATTTTGCGTGAAATTTTAATTTAATGGTTTTTCCTCAGAGAGGTGAGTTTAATTTGTGTACATGAATTGTTTCAATTCTTGGGAGACTATATCCTGAACACATGTGATGTTAGGGCTGTTTTGGAAAGTACACTTTGCTTCCTCAGGGCTCCCTCTCCGTTCTTCAACCCAGTATCATTACAAATGTTTGCTTATATTCTTTGCCTGAAATCTGTTATAAATATTAGTGTCATGATATGCCCCGAACCTGACAGGTTACATCCATAGTGGCTAATCAATAAAATTCACCCCCTGGAATCCCATCAACTTTATTTAAACGATCCGACCTATCTTTTATGTATGAATGTAGCATTTTCGCTAATAATGATGCTATGACTATGTCAATAAATTTGGAGACTCTTATTGGTAAGTGATTAGACTCCAGCTATAATCAACCTACCTAGAATTTGGTCTTTTTATGTATTTTTGGAAAGAAGTAAATCACTGGTAATCTCGGATATTTAATGTACACATATTTGAATTTATCCTCTTATAACATACCATTCTCTTTCCATTTCAGTAATTAATATCAGGACAGGATTTGGCTATATACCACACAGTTTTGTTTATTGGTTTATAATGTAACTGTAGCTCTCTGTTGCCTCGGAGGTTCTTGATAATCTTTATGGTTCATAACTGCTATATTTCTTCCTTGTCTGCATTCTTCATGATAATTTTTTTGTTATCGCTTAAGTCACCTACTGTCTGTCTTGCCTTATTGTTTGTTTGTACCTTTGGGTTTTTACTGTAGTTTTTCGAAGACTGCTAATTCAATTGTGTAAAATACATCAATGACGTTATCTTGGAATAACTGAGGGTTTAAAGTTAATTTAGAAATCAGGCCACTATCACAAATTTCAGATACATCAGTACTGAGGTATACAACAATAGCTTCTATTGTATCAAACATGTCCTATTCCAAGCTCAGCAGTATGCAAGTCCTTCAGTTCATGGACACTTCTTTGTGAAGGTTTAGACTTTTATGTTTGTGATTTCTGTTTTAGGGAATTGATTACATAGAATGTGTTTCATTTCAGTTGTTGTAGGAATCTAAACCCATCAGTCTTTAGGTTTGGTATGTTCACATTTTCTCATATTTCAAAATACATGCCTTTATTCAAGGCCAGCTGTATAAGGGGTCTGTTTGAAATGTATTGTGTACCAGATTGTTCAATTTCCTGGAGTTTCCTTCGGGTCTCATAGTGGAACCTGCGCTTTTTTTTCTGAACTCTTGGCGGCTCCTCTTTTTATCTTTTTATTGACCTCCTTCCTTGAATGTTTGTCCTTTGTCAATTTTTTGACTCCAGGGAATCTTATTCTCTTGAATTTGTCTAAGATAAAGTTGATATTTTTTAACTTTTTAAGCGGTATGCAACAGGACCACCCAAATCAATACTTCTATTGCAGATGTCCAAGTCTAAACCACTACTTCTAGATTGGTTTATATAATATGGTTTAGTTTCTGTGACAAATAAACTAATATTGCAACTATGCTTTTAGAAAAAAATGTAGATGATGGAATATGTTAATCCAACAATAATTAGAAGTGTGAAAATTGCAGGTAAAAAGTTATTTATAAATTCACAAACTGATCAAAGAAAAGGTTGAAAATTGTCATTAACCCATTTGCTTATAGCTGGCTTAAAAATTTACATTTAAAATATCTAAAAACAACAATATAAAAAGGTATTTTAGAGTATTAATTGGCTAACTGTTTACAAAGCAATTTAAACAGAGTGGATTGGGAAATTGAGCATCTACATTAAGTGCCTGTTAGAAGATGGTACAGCAAGACTGAAGTGAAGTTAGTTACCCTGGTAAGCGCATGCCAATTCTCTGTGGGGGGATTTAGTGCAATAATACTGGCACCACTTTAGTACATTTTTGGGAATGTTCTGAATGCATTTCACTTAGTTGCAGCTCCTGGATAAGAAGCAGGGGCCATACTTGAAGATTTAGATCATTCCAATTTTGGGGTCCGTACTAACAGGACAAAACACTTTACTTTAAGATGCTCCTCCAGGTTTGTTGGGCTTTTCTTCTAGAGTTTGCTATTCCAGCTCTTTCTGATAGATACATCTGCCGTGTGGATTCCTCACCTTGTGAATATCCCCCTTGCGTCAGCAACGTTCGGAAATTTTCTTCGTAGCACGCCGACGTGCTACGAAGTCATATTGGTTGCTCCGGATTGGCCAAGAAGGGTGTGGTATTCGGACCTACTCCGCCTCTCCTCTCACCCGCCGCTCCGTCTCCCTCACAGGGCAGACCTCCTCTCTCAGATGGAGGGGCAGGTTCTACACCCCCACCTCCAGACATTACACCTTCATGCCTGGAGATTGAACGGGGCAACTTGAGTTCTTTTTCTCTCCCTCACGAGGTGGTGGATGTCATTCTCTCTGCCAGGCGTGACACCACTAAGTCCATTTACTCCTATAGGTGGTCAAAATTTGTTTCTTGGTGCAGGGAGAGGGATATTGACCCTTTGAAGGCTCATTTGTCTAATATTTTGCAATTTGCCCTTTATCTGGCACAGCAAGGTTTGGCTGTGGCCACGGTCAAGGGTTATCTTTCGGCCTTATCGGCGTTTCTTTGTTTGCCGGATCAGCCTTCTCTCTTTAAATCTCCAGTGGTTTTGAGATTCTTGAGGGGTCTCATGAATGTTTCCTCCTACTCCTTTTATTGTTCCTCATTGGGATTTGAATCTTGTGCTGACCTTTATAATGGGTTCTCCCTTCGAACCCTTGCACAAGTGTCCATTGAGGCTTCTCTCTTTTAAAACTATCTTCCTCGTTGCAATCACCTCGGCAAGGAGGGTAAGTGAGCTTCAAGCTCTAAGTTCCAAACCCCCATTCCTGACCATTCATGCTGAAAGGATGGTTCTTAGGACCAGGGCTGCTTTTCTGCCTAAGGTGGTGACTCCTTTCCATCTTGGGCAGTCCATTACCCTTCCTACCTTCTATCCTCCCCCTCACCCGTCTAAGGAGGAAGAGAGGCTGCATCGCCTGGACCCTAAGAGGGCGGTGTCTTTCTATCTGGACAGGACTAAGGACTTCCGGATGGACGACCAGCTGTTTGTTGGCTTTGCTGGCTGCAAGAAGGGCAGAGCGGTGCACAAGCGCACTCTTTCCAGGTGGATAATCCTGTGCATCAAGATCTACTACTCCCTTGCGGGTAAGGACCCTCCTGAGGGTATTAGAGCTCATTCAACTAGAGCAAAGTCTGCAACATCTGCTTTGTCTAGGGGTGTACCTGTTGAGGATATTTGCAGGGCCGCGACTTGGGCCTCCCTCCACACTTTCGTGAAGCATTACTGCTTGGATACCGAGGTGAGGAGGGATGGCCACTTCGTGCGCTCTGTCCTCCAAGACTTCCTGGTGTAGCAGAGTGGACACCCTCCTCTGGGAGTGGGGACTGCTGTGGGAATCTATTCACAAGGTGAGGAATCCACACGGCAGATGTATCTATCAGAAGAACAAGTAACTTACCTTCAGTAACGCTTTTTCTGGTAGATACTATATCTGCCTGTGGATTCCTCACTGACCCACCCGCCTCCCCGTTGTCCACTCTGCTATACCTGGTCTTTCTGTATATATGGTTTATTCTATTGTATTGATTTAGTTCTATATGTACTGTGTACATTGTATATTTGCATGTTTGCATCGTTGGTCCGTCCGTGTGCCTCGAAGGCACGGAAAAAAGGGCGGAACTGACGTCATCACGCCGGCGTGGGCCTGATATGGGGTCGGTGATGTCAGACGGAGTCGCGCGCGATGCCGTGCTCCTGTGACGTCGCCCACGTCGGTGTGCTACGAAGAAAATTTCCGAACGTTGCTGACGCAAGGGGGATATTCACAAGGTGAGGAATCCACAGGCAGATATAGTATCTACCAGAAAAAGCGTTACCGAAGGTAAGTAACTTGTTCGTTATGAACACTTTTAGTCATGCAAGGACACAGATAAGAAAAAACTCACTTGTTCTTAGAACTGGAGGGAACTATTTTCCTTCTTCAGTGATTGCTCAAGTGAGGGAGATGTGAGGGATTTACCAACATGGAGGTAAATGGGGAAAGAAGAGGTTTGTAGTGGACTTTTGCATTTTAGTGAAAATCGTACGCCTGAAGTTTTCAAATCGCAACCTTGTCTCGAACTTCCAAATGTAATTTTCCTGCAGTTCGACAGTAAGATTCAGACCGTTGTTTTCAGGCCAGTTTGTTATAAAATAGTTTCTTCGGTTTCTAGAATGGCAGAGATAGTTATTTTTGAGCACCGCCGCTTCATTCCTTCCATTTCAGAGTTCTCGAAAATGAAAGCAGAGCAGCAGATCAAAACTAAGTAGCTCTGAGTAATTAACCCAACTCCTGTGAATGATGGCTAACACTCCAAAATTCCTGATCAGTGATGCACAACAAAGTCCTACCAAATCCTCCAAATGTGTATCCGTTGGCTAAAACCTTGCAGCTGGTTGACCAGTCTAGTAAATTGCTTAAAATGGTGTAACATGTATGTGTTGCATGCATGCTGAATGGTCTAATACACTGCAAAATGAAACCATCTCCTGGCACTGTGGTTAAATAACTTGGGATTCATTTGCTCCAGTCTCACTGAGGAAAAGTGTTAACTACTTTACTCCGTCTTTAGGCTAGAGATTTTGCTTAAATATGAAGGCAATGGCAAATATTACAGTATCGGCGCAAACTGGTATTCAACATTTGGTCTCACTGAGGAGGATGAAAGTCTGTTGAAAAAACTAGGTTATGAATTGAGATTCCAAAGGATTCTGTGACATCACTACTGGAACACTAGACCGACTATACTATTTGTTGGAACTGTTTTCCTTCCATTTTAAAACGATTTTTGCTGTTTATTTTTGTTGCTTCTTGAGATTTGTTATATAGTTGTCATTAATATGTTTTCAGTCTTCCAGTCGATATAGTCACTTTTTTTTAGCTTTGCTTGAACATGTCCAGATAATTCGCTTGCTTCAGGTTATCTTTCATTTTAGATTACTGAGGTAGCTGCTCTC
This sequence comes from Lissotriton vulgaris, assembly GCF_964263255.1. Lineage (NCBI taxonomy): Eukaryota > Metazoa > Chordata > Amphibia > Caudata > Salamandridae > Lissotriton > Lissotriton vulgaris. Next base: position 1,141,075,916 of record NC_141695.1, on the reverse strand, counting down.
ATACCAGTATTATTAAATGCTTTGTAAACTTTTTAATATAGTCTTGTGCGAAAATATATTTAAAAGCACTTTGCTCCGAACACCGAGAATTGCTTTTTCCTTCCTAAGCTTTGGCCTTTGGGAATATCAAATCACAGCATTGCATAGGGTTTTTTCCTTTACCTTTTTCTCAGAGAAACATGAAAATGAATGTCGTCCAGTCACAGTTTGATTGTGGTTGTATAGCTTACCATGGCCTATCTTAGAAGAGAATAGCAAAGCTCCAGTTTATACAACATGTGCGAGAATTGTTCATTTAAAGAGAATTGACAGTGTGTCAAATCCCTTCGGTCAGCTTCACGTGGACAATTTTACTACTTCTAAAGGTGTATATATAATCTGCATCTGTTCATCTCTGACCCCATTTTATAAGCAGAAAATGAGTTGAATATGCTCTGAAATGAACTAGTAAAGTCTTTGCAATCTCAATCTTTAAACTGGAAAAATATGAAGGCAGACCCTTCAAATTTCAGCTATCCACTGTGAAATTCCATCCCTCATAAAGATTTGCAGGGCGTTACTGCACATTAAGTTTAGAAAGAAATCTAAAAATGTATTTATTAACCACCAAAACCATCCTTTGTGGATCTTAACTCCGGTTTGAACTGTAGATGCTATTTGCATTCTCTTTAGCACTAGAAGACTTTATCCAGGCTGTGTCACCCTTTGAAAATAACCATTTATTTATTTTGGGGCTTTGCTAGTGTTGCACGTTGTGGTTAAATTACTTTGAGAATTATAGAGGCAGAGGAAATTCGTCTTCCAGGTTCGAAGAGGACGGTAGGGCCCAATGCGGAGAGTAGTCCCAATGGCTAAAATGCTACAGCACGACCTATGTTATAGTTCAAATCAGTTAAAGGCAGGTCTTATACAAAGTGCAATATCCAGGAGTTTCCTGAACTTCATTTGATTGGGGTTAGAGTGCCCCAGATTTTCAGTTGTGGCATTTCCAAGGATCTGCCACTGTGCAACGATTTGAAGGATTGCTGATTGATCCGGTTGGCAGATTGTCAGCGAAGGTCTATAACGGGGATGTGGTGAGGTGTCTTATCACAGGTATGCATGACCATTCCCCAAGTGCGCTTTGTTGATGGTGCACGAGTCCTGGAATTTAATCCTAGCTTCTAGCAGTCAAGATTTTTATGAGCGAATTGAAGGTATTCCCTGTTATTAAGGCTTAGGCACAAAATGGTGTTGTAGTTTAAGTATTTTAATGAAAGTCTTAGGAAGATATGAATGGAAATGTTACAGTAAGCTGGTATGCCAGATTGGTTGGGGTGGATTTTAGTCCTATATCAGTTGACCACCAAGTGGAGTCCCACACTGATGTGTTCTTCCCGAAGATCATGATTTGTTCTGGTTGGTTTTCATCCAGTGGGCGATTTTAGTCATGCAGACATTAAACTTTTTCCAGGTGCTGGCTGCCTTGTCTGTGAGGGGCAGAATGAGTGGTGTTGTAGGCATAGGAGAGGACGTTGATGTCGTAAGAGTGGATGATGCTGGCTAGAGGAATCACATAAGCGTTGAATAGGGTCTGGCTCAGGGAGGATCTTTGTGGAACTTTGCAAATGAGATCACAGGCGTGGCATCTAAGGTGTATGGTGCCAGGCTAAATGACTATAGGTCCTTCTAGTCAGGAAGGATTAGATCCATTAGGAGTGCATGTCCTTGGATTCCAATGTCGTATAGGCGTTGTAGGTGATGGGACCCTTTGAAATGCTGCAGAGGTCCAGTAGGATGAGGATTGTTGTCTTCCCGGTCTAGTCATGTTGATTTCAATGTCATCCGTAGCAGTAATAAGGGCAGTTTCTGTGCTGTGGTTTGTTGTGAAACCAGACAGAGTGGTATCGGAGTTGGTGGTCTTTGAGGGTATTCGGTGAGTTAGCTGATTTTCTCTAAGACCTTGCAGGCCTCAAAAAAATCTACTTGCCCACTTGCTACGGCAATGGTGAGTGAATGTGAGCTGGAAGGAAACAGGTGGTCTGTTCATTCTGAAAGTGAATGAATAATAAAGATGCCTTTAAATCTTGTTTTTATCTTGACACATTTGCTGCCTGTTCCAGAACAGAGAACTAATGCATGTTTGCCTTTTTTTACTAATTGATTCTTATCTTATCCTGGAAATTGGTGTTTACTTTTCTTTATCTTACTACAGTTAGGTGATTTTGTCAAGTGGACTGTGACAACCATGGTGAAAAAGGATGTAGGATGCCACTTTTTTTTCTACCACACAATAGCTTGTAATAGGTTGTAAATGAATAGTACAAATATTTCAAAATATATTGAATTACGAAAGCACAATTCTTTTGGTAATTCATCATTGTGATTCAAACACAGATTTAAATAGGAGCAAAATAAATCTGGACACTACTTGGTGAGGTTGTGCAAATGCCAAATATTTATGAAACTCTATTTCCAAACATTGTTCACTATATATTTTTTTTCAGTGAAACTGCTTGGCAATACGAACTTTTGTGGCTATTTCAATGGAAAATGTGCTGATTACAAATGGCTGTGTGCTACCAATTTATGCTTTAGTTATTAAAGGTGATCATTTTTAAATGTGATTTGAGAAACTTTCCTGCTCTGATGTCAATGCTGTTATGAAATAGGATGCAAATCATGGGTCATGTGTGTTCTATATGTGGCTAGATTTCTATTATATAGGGAGCAAATTAAATAAAACAGGAGCGGTTTTCTTGTTCAGGATAGGTGCTCTCTTTGTGATAATGAAGAAAATGGAGGCTCAGTGAAATAAAAATATTTGCCCACGGTCACATAATTTAAAACCAGTTTATGGGTCAATATCAGTTGGGTTGAGTACATTATTTAAGTCACTAAACCTGCAGGTCTGAAAATTTTTTATCATTTTTATGGTCTGCCTTGGCCAGGAATGGTACTCTGGAGATCAGTAGTTGGCGAGCGTTGAAGGGTCCCCAGAGGGTTTCTTCAGCAATAAGGACAGCTGCAGGTTTCCAAGCATCTGGAAAGGTTGTAGAAGAGGTGAAGACATTCAGAGGGAGTGTGTATGTGGCACTGGTGGGTTGAGGCCTTCTGCATTAGGCTTGGTGGGGGTAGAGGCTCGATGGAGCCCCTGCATGCATGGATTTCATGGTAGTGGCTTTTTCTTCTCTGTGATGACTGGCCATGTGGTTAGCATTGGTCCTTTTGGATAAGATTGGGAGGAGTTTGGTGAGGTCTGTCTGGATGGATGTCCCCACTGGTATGGGATATCAAGACTTCGTAGCTTATCCGTCACTGGTCTGAAATCTCTGCGTCTTCGGAGAGTATTGGGCGCAAGGTCTTGGTAGATCTGGATCTTGGCTCCGTTATAGGTGAGATCTGGTTTGGAGCGTGCCGCTTTAAGTATGGCTTCCTTTTCGGTAAAGAAATGGACCCGGGTCAGGATATCTGGAAGGATGCCCGGTCTGTTAGCAGGCCAGATACTCAATGGGCCCGGTGTAGTGCCGGTGGGGAGGCATCATCATCTCCCCAGACCTCATGAAGGAGCTGTGCTACGTAGGTCATGATGTCGTTCCCCCTCCGCCCCGAGAGGAACCCCCCGGATGCGGAGGTTGTTCTGACGGCCCGATTTTCCACATCTTCTTGTTTTTGTTGCAGCTCGATATGCTGGTCCTCAAGGGTGGCAAGGCGTTGCCAGAGTTGCTCCTGGTACTCCATTCAGGTGTCCACTATCTTCTCCAGGCCATCCACTCTGTCTCCAAGATCCGTGACCTCCTTATTTAGCTCCCGAACACAAGACTGAACTTCAGTGCGTAAGGATCCTATCTCAGTTTTAAGTTCCGCCATAAAAAAATTTGGGGGGGGAGGGACTCTTTATTGGTCTTTCTAACATATGGTTTCTTAGGATACTTCTGGTTTAAGCAGGTCATACATTGAGGTACATCCAACTGGGAGTACATGTAACTACTGTTAGTAGAGGTCTGGCTTGGAAGAAAGAGTAAAAAGGTTTAGCCCTTTCTGGTCCTGATGTTTCTTATAAGTTTTAGAGATATTATTTTCCTAGCACAGTTGGACTCTGGGAATGAAGGGCAACTGAGTGCTTCACTTAAGGAGAGGAAAGGGGCGGTCTTAGCATTTTTGGTGCCCAGGCAGAAAGGGACATGCAAGTCTCTAATTTGCTTGCAACCTGACCCATTCAGGTCTGTATGCATCTCTATGGATGACCCTGCTCCTGGAGTGGCTTTATGCAGACCCTCCTTTCCAGACCCAAGCACCTCTTTTGCATCTCATAAAGGGCTGAAGGCTGGTGGGCTGAGGGTTAAAACTGCTGGATCACTAAACTGCAGGACATTGGGTGTCCTGCAGTGCCTCTGTATAGGCAGCAGGGTAGGAGGCCTGATTGCAGGAGAGAGAAAGCTGTAGAATGTGTCTCCTTCGACTGTGACCATAGGACGGGGGCCGTCCCTAGGTCTCACCTGGCTACACCACAGCGTCGAGGCCCAGGGGTAGATGGGGGTTGGGGGCCCTCCAGTTGGCACAACTGGAACGTTGTGGCGTGCCGGGACCTGGACAACTACGCATGCCTAGCGCCGGCTCTGAAGTTATCCAACTCAAGGTGCGTGTCAGAGGGATATGCATATAAACAATAGGTTTATAACCAGTCCACCTAAGGATTTTGCAATTTGCAACAAATTGTTAAATCAGCACTTTGTAAAAATGCAGCGATTTTTTACAAAAGTGCTTGCAAAATATGTTTTAAAAAAACTGCAGTTCACCCTCTCTTTACTGGCTCTGTGCTGCCACTGAGCCTGGGCCGCACATAAAGCACAATGGCCGGGAGGACTTGATTCCTCCTGGCTTCCGGTCCGCATCTGTGCCCGGAGGGCACTAGCGCCCTTTAAGAACCGCCAAACCGGCTCCAAAGACCTTCGGAAACTTGTCCGACTCGGTGGAGGCTGAGCGAGGGCCGTCCAGTGCGACGCAAAATGGCGGCTGCCGTGTCGGGAGGACGTAGGAGCCTCTAATCACCCAGGTGCCTTACTGGAGCAAAGGGGGAAAGTCCTGTGGCGCTCACAATCCCTTCAGGTCTCTCAGGAGGAGTGGTGTGTGGGAGGCTTTGCTGCAGGATCTGAGCATCTTCAGACCATGTCTGGTGGAGCCCGTGGAGAGTCTTTGGCGCACTCACATGGTCCCAGGGATAGGGCAATACTGTACAACCGGTGAGGAGGGGATGCGCTTCATAGTCTTGATTTGAGCAAGCGGCAGCAGGAGCAATTTACTAGGCAGGTCAACCCAACCCCAAGCTTACAACGGAAGCAATACAGACTCATGCCTGTCTGTGCCTGACTCCAAAATGGCAGCCGACACTGTCTAAGATCACATAATTGAAAGGGGTGAGGCTGCGGGACTGCATCAAAGATAATCTTCAGATTTGGAATAGCAGTTGAGGGCGGCAAAGAAAAATCGTGGAATCCAGAGGTGCGGGTGGCAGACCTTTCCGTGTTGGTGTTTGCGCCCGCCTGATGCCTTGTGACCGCTGCTGGTAGGAGCTTGCAGATTGCGAGCATGAGTGAACCCCCCCCTTTAAGTGAAAAAGTCAGTCCGGAGACAAAATGCCCATAATTGAGCTAAAGGAGCTGAGAAGTGCAGCAGGGACGCTCTGACACAATCTGCCTGACTTAAACATGGCGCCCGCTGCTTACAATGCCTATACGCTGTTTTGGCGCGCTGGGCCTGCCGGGGCCTGACTGCGGGTGCTTGAGCCAGGCTGGAGACCTGACTTCGTGGCACAGTTCCTCCTACCCATGGTGGTGGGGGAAGCAGCATGCTGGATCCCCCGGCAGATCTTGAGGTCATGCTGGGCTCCATCTTGTGGATAGAGGAGGGCGCCTCCTCTATCCACAAGATGGAGCCCAGCATGACCTCAAGATCTGCCGGGGGATCCAGCATGCTGCTTCCCCCACCACCATCCGGTCTTCTACCCCTATAGACATCTCCAACTCCACTCTAACCACTGGTATATGTATTGTATTGTAATTGCATTTATATAGCGCTTACTACCCCTGATGAGACGTTGAAGCACTTTTTCGGCGAATAGCACGCTACTCTGGGACCCATAGAGGATTAGTGTTGAGTTATTATAGTGAAACATGCAATTACAATTTAAGTGGAAGATGGGTTATTCAGTTATTTGGAATGATAGCAGAAGGATAGAGGAGGAAACAGGTTAGTATTTATATAGCGCTTGTTACCCCTGATGGGGTGTTGATGCACGCTATTCAGGAAGCCCATAAAGCATTAGTGGTGAATTCAATATGGTCAAATATGTAGTAATTTCGGTGGTGGATATTAGTCAGTTATTTGGAGTGAGAAGTATACCGGAGGGATAAAAGGGGAGGAGAGGTTTGCATTCATATAGCACCTGTTATCCCTGATGGGTGTTAAAGCTTTTTTTCTGGCGAGTAGCACGTCCCTCCGGAACCCCAAAAAGGATTAATGTTGAAAATTAGTATAGTAAATAAGAAGTAATTTGAGTAGTGGATCTGTTATTCAGTTGTTTGGGTAGAGAAGGGTAGGTGGTGGGATAGAAGAGGGAAAGAGGTTTGTATTTATATAGCGCCTGCTACCCCTGATGGGGTTTTAAAGCGCAAGTAGCATGCTACTCTGGAACCCATAAGCAGACACCCCAGGATATAGAGGCATGGATTACCAAATTTAGCGGCACAAATATGGAAATTTAGCGGCACAAATATGGAAATTTAGAGGCACTTTATTTTACTCATAATCATTCATTCTCAGCCTTAAATCGATGGAAAATGTTTTAGGGGGTGGAGGGTGTCCCTTCCAGGGGTCCCAACCCTTCAGGGAGGCATCTAGTCTAAGGACAATGAGTATTTGTGAGATAAGTCAAACGACTTCACATTCTGGGGGAGGGGTTATGTTGCGTTACTCCACTGCCCCATGTGCTTGTAGTTCAGTTTGTCGAGATAGCACTTTCAGGTTTAAGTCTGTATTATCATTTAAGAGAAACCGTATTGTACTTTTGTGCAAAAATATTGCTAGTTCTCTTGAGCAGGGTTGAGACCGGCCCATTAATGTATGCTAATTGAGCATGGGCAGGGGTGGGGTGGCTGAGCAGAGGTGGTCTCACTTGCATTGATGTGTGGCTCAGCAGTGTCAACTAATCTGTGCATCTAAGTGAAGTTAATAAAACATGCCCCCACCCCCTTTCTTTCATAAAACTTCGCTGAAGTAGTGTTTTGCGGAAGGCAATACACAAATGTGGGCCACTTTTTTGGTGTTCCTGGGTCGATTTTTTTTATCCTAATCCAACCCTGCTATCCATCCATCCATCCATCCATTCACCCATCCATCCCCCCACACCCACCCACCCTTCCTTCTGCTGAGGCCTGCAAAGGAGCAGTCACTCAACTGACATCAGGGGCGCCCAGGATGCGGCCCAGCTCCGCCAGGTACTGCTGGCACTTGGGTTCTCCCAGCAGCGTCTGCCACAGCCGGCCCCTCTCCTCCTGCAGAGCGCACAGCAGGCCCTCCACCGCTTGGAGGCCATCGCCGGGGTCCGAAGACAGCAGCGGCAGGAGGGCGCCCACCTCCACCCATGGGGTCTTCTGCACCATCCTCCCCTCTCCCATGCCCCCTTTTCCTGCCCAAGCCCCTCCCCTCTCCCATGCTCCCTTTTCCTGCCCAAGCCTTCATGGCCTCAGCCTGGCACCTGCCACCCGTCCCCCAGCCTCGCTCTACCTGCGAAGGGTCTCTTCATGCTGGGGGGGTCATGTTCAGAAGGTGCTGTCCTCAGTCACTTCTTTTACACCGGATGGACCAAGCAGGGGTGACTAAAAGCACGCAACTGCTTGGACTAGTTTCAGTGCGGTCTTTTAAGGCCAACACTCGCAGATAATTGGGGGCTTCTCCTGTATGGACACGAGACGCTAAAATATTTGCTTCGAATCAGTGAACTCATGAAGGCGCGTGTGAAACACTGAAGTGTGTCTACAGTGGAAAAGAGTGCCCGTGGTCTGCATCGAGCACCAGCAGTGCCTGGGGCGTGGGCGCTAAGGCGCCTAGAAGCTCTTCCTGCCTGCCCTCTCCCCAAGTGCTCTCAGGACATCTTGTGCTCCTTCTGTGCCCTCGGGGTATCTATCTCGAAGGCAGCAGGGGTAGGTGACAGGAAACTATGCGAAGTCTGTGGCTGCACCGCCCTTCTCCACCCACTCCCCCCACCTTGCAGATTTAGCCTCCTTCTCCCCCAACCGTGCTCCCTTCTTCCAAACTCAGTGGATCCTCTTGCTCAACTATGCCACCCTGTGGCTTCAACCATCTACCCTCTTTACCACCACCCCGCTCCGCACCTCGCAGAAGCTGCCTTTTAAACGCAGCCTTTGCACCCCCTCCTCTTTACCTTTGAGGTGAGTAAACCCACGCCTTCCCCCCCCTCTCGCCATCTCTCCTCTCTCGCCATCTCTCCTCTCTCATCCTCCTCCTCCTCTAAGCTTTGTTTGGAAGTGAACTCACATGAACGCTTCTCTGCCTCGCCTCTCGGACGGGCAGGCAGACCCCTCTCTCCGAGGACTGTCCCGGCTCCCGCTCACATAAGATTAATGCCCTCTGTGCCATCCAATCAGAGCAGCGCTGCCCTTGGAGATCTGGGAGCAAGCCAGTTCAATTAGCAACAGCGCTTTGTGGCCCGAGTTGTCGCCGTAGAGTTTTCTTTTAATCAGAACAGTCTACAACTTGTGAAAGTAAACAACTCTCACGGGCGTACTTACTACTTCCACATAACAGGAGCTGCCAGAACTTGGGTCCATTTCACGGCCACTTTTGTAAAAATTGCGGCATTTTTACAAAAGTGCCGATTTCGCGGCAAACCGCAAAATCCTGGAGGGTCTGCATAAGGATTAGTATGGTGAACCATGAAAGTAATTTTAGTGGTGATATGTTAGTCAGTTATTTGGATTGAGAAGGGTTGGGGAGGGGTAGAAAAGAGGGAAGAGTTTAGAAAGGTTTGTTTTAGGGGATCAGTATTGTAAGAGGTGCCAGATGATGCAAGGAGGGGTAGAGTAGGAGAAAGTCAAGAAAGGATTATTTTGGGGATCATAGTAGTGGTATGGGGTTTGGGATAAATGAGAAAGTGGATGTAGAGGATATATTTATAGATGTATAGGATGAGAGGGTAGTGCATTGGAAAGAGTAGTAGAAAGAAGTTTGAGATGAGTCAGAAGGTTGGGCTAGAAGATATATTGAGTGAGATATAGGCTAAGAAATAGGGTAGTGCATTGGAAATGCTAAATTTGAAGAAAGTGATAAATATATAGATCCATAAGTACATTGAAAGTATATACATAAAGGAGGTAAGTAATATTGGGCAGCATTTCTGGCCCTGGTCAGTATCGAACAGGCTCAAACATGCAACTGCCCTTGTCCTCTCTGCCCTTGTCCTCTCTGCCCTTGTCCTCTCTGCCCTTGTCCTCTCTGCCCTTGTCCTCTCTGCCCTTGTCCTCTCTGCCCTTGTCCTCTCTGCCCTTGTCCTCTCTGCCCTTGTCCTCTCTGCCCTTGTCCTCTCTGCCCTTGTGCTCTCTGCCCTTGTCCTCAACGGCCGGGCTGAGATGCCCTAACCCTGGCCTTTTATAGCCCTAGTAATCAGGTGACCCTTTCAGCCAATGGGAACCCTAACACTATCCAATCACAACACTAGCCCTAAAATCTAGAACACATAGGAGACCAGGACCTTACAGCCAATCTTAGCCTTAGTCCAAACACCCAATTAGTTCAAAAACCCTGATCTCTACGTCCAATAGAGGCCCTAGCCCTACCAGTAGTCCCAACCCAAGTCGAAGCAACCAATGGCACAGAAAGCCCTAGTCCCTACTTCCAATAGAAAGCCTAACCCTACTCTTAGTCCCACAACTTGTTCAGCAACCAATCACACCAGAAGCCCTAATCGTTACTTCCAATTAAAGATCTAACCCTAGCCCTAGTCCCACCCTACTCCCAATAACCTAGGAAGCCCTAGTCCCTACTTCCAATAGACATCCTAACCCTAGTCCCAACCCTACATTGATTGAATCACAGACCCAGAAACCAATCAGAACCCTCAAATACCCAACCAATGAGGACACCAACCCTAATCCAATAGAAACACCAGAAACAACCACCAATCAGTGTACACATGTATCAACCACTAGCAGACCATATAAGGTCCCAGCGACCTCAGACGAGGTTTGCTGGCCAGGGAGTTGGAAGCTGCTTCTCCTGTTCAGAATCTCCTAGGAGACAGACGGGCTCAATCCACACTTTGTACTTCTGCAGGGAAAGGCCTCACTAACATGCACTCTAACAATACTGTTTGAATAAAACTTTACTCCCTCTCCTGGCCAAAAAACAAAATGCACAGTCCCTAGTAAACACAGTTTAAACAGCTCACTGAAGCACCCTCTGATGTACAATACCCCTGTTGCTGGGGGGAGGCAGGGGGGCTGGTTCCACTCTCTTGTGAACACAAAATGGTGGCTGGTGGTGCACTGTTTTAACATACAGGTCTTAGCACAGAGCAAAGGAGAAATTTGGAGGGAAAACTGAATTGTCAGCAGTAGTAGACCTTTGTACTTACTACCATTCTGGCTTACTGCTAGCAGCCCTCAGGAAGTTTCTCCCTCCACCCTCCGATCCAAGAGACCTTCCAGTATACGTGCGTGTTACAAATTCCCCAAACATAAACCTATGTGATTTTAGAGTTTATCTGTTTGTATCTCTTCCTTGAGTGACTTACAGCTTGTATATTTGCATTTTTTAGGGCTCGCCTGCTGTGCGCATGCGCATAGCTGGCGAAGCTCTATAGGGGCTTAAATAAGCTTTACCTAGACTGGCGATTGACTGGCGATTTGATGCTGTGCCCGTGGGCTTTTAGGTCAATGCGCAAGCGCATTGACCTAAAATGCGCGTGCACATCATCAAATCGCCAGTCAATCGCCAGCAGCACTCCTCCCCTGCTGCTTCAAACTCTCATGCCGCTCTCCCCGCTCCGCCCCCTCCCTGCCCGCCGTGTCGCATTTCTCATCCCCCCTACCCACAGCAATGCCCTCCGCCGGCCGTACTTTCACTTTGACGGCCGTGTTTCTCCTTGTCTCTCGTGTCACCAGGCTGTGTGTGCTGCCTCCGCGGGCACCATGATGTAACCCCACTCTCTTAAATGCCTGAGGTCTAAGTCACTTCCACCCCTCCCCGGGGAGGCTGCTTTCAAGTGCTCCGAGGCCTGCATTGTCTCCGTGCGCAGCTAGTGTGAACATTATAGGTGATTTTATGTCCCACTAAGACTCAGAATCCGCCCCCCGCTGGGTCCTTCTGCCATGAAACGCCCCTTTACAGTGCTTCATTTGAGCCGGAGCTCTACGTTGCTGATGCGTGCGGCCCTGTCCCCTCGGAGGCCCGTGCTGCGCGTCAGCTGGAGACGGCTCAGGCGGGGGCCACCCCCCAGGTATGAGCCTCGATGCCAAGGAGGGCTTTGTTGTCTCAATGAGGTGATTATGCGAGGCTCTCTTCAGAGCTGACGATGCACCACAGGCCTCCTCCCCAAGGGGCCAGCATATTGGATGGGCAATTTAAGCCAGCATTTGTGCCCGATTCTGGAGGCGCCCATGCCATATGGTGCTGATGGCATTAAATACGGAAATGGGTTAAATATGGGAGCCATGCTAATTAGGGCATCCGCCACGGGGTACCTAAAACAGATTTACATGTCTTAGGTGTACCTAGGTTATATAGTGTCAAAGCCATCACACGTGCAAGAGGCACAAAGCGTAAATGATAATTATTTTTCAAGAACATTTAAAAAAACACCAGTTTATAGAAAACTTGAACGTGATTTGCATATTCATTCCTACACCTCTAAAAAGTACAAGCCATGTAAAAATGAATTATCGGGACCTTACCACCAGCGCGTGACCTCACCTTTCTCGTTTGGGAATTGGAAGTCTCTGTGACCCCGCCGCCAGCCTCCAATGCAAAATACGTCACTGGGTCCATTTCCGGTCAAACGAGCAGTGGCCAATTTCACTAAAAGCGTACCTAGTTAATCGTCATTTTTTCTAGGCATTCTTTTTTAAGGTCGAACCACAGTAGTCTAAAGTGATCAAGGGGTGCAGTGGCCATATAAATACAATATTTGCATCAGGTGATAGGTTGTTAGGATGGCATGTGTGCCAAGTGGCCGTGTATCGAATGGTATCTTCAGCGAGTCCCTGGTTTTGATCCAAATTAGCACTTTGCATGCTGGTGTTTTGAACCAACAGAAGTAGTGGTGAAAGCAAAACTACAAGTCCCAGAATGCAACGCCCGTTAACTAAAAATTCCTTCCTGCTGCTTCACACTCTCATGCCGCTCTCCCCGCTCCGCCCCCTCCCTGCCCACTGTGTCGCATTTCTCATCCCCCCTCCCCACAGCAATGCCCTCAGCTGGCCGTACTTTCACTTTGACGGCCGTGTTTCTCCTTGTCTCTCGTGTCACCAGGCTGTGTGTGCTGCCTCCGCGGGCACCATGATGTAACCCCACTCTCTTAAATGCCTGCATTATACCAGTCTTAAACATGATCAATAGCTTCAATCTGGGCTAACATATTTACGCTGATGATAATCATATTCACTTTAGGATATTCAGTTAACTATGTGCCCTTACTGTTGTGTCGGGCAGTTGGTCAGCCACGACACTCTCAGTGTATTTTATTGATAAGGTGTGGGCCAAACGTGCTCAACAATAATCACAGGAGCCTGCGCGCTGCTTAACTATCGGCATTACACTTACCACAGTGAGAAGAGTCGGTGTCAGACAAGGTAATATTTTCATGTTGCAAATTGGCTTTTGAAATAATCGAAGTTCATATGTCTGTTGTTCTAAACCACAAGTACTAGCTGTGTGACGGGTTGGAACGCCGCATCCACCACCACCACCGCATCCACCATCACCACATCCACCGCATCCACCACCACCACATCCACCATCACCACCACATCCACCACCACATCCACCACCACATCCACCACCACATCCACCACCACATCCACCACCACATCCACCACCACATCCACCACCACATCCACCACCACATCCACCACCACATCCACCACCACATCCACCACCACATCCACCATCACATCCACCATCACATCCACATCCACCACCACCGCATCCACCACCACCACCCCATCCACCACCACCACCACATCCACCACCACCACCACATCCACCACCACCACCACATCCACCACCACCACATCCACCACCACCACATCCACCACCACCACCACATCCACCACCTCCACCACATCCACCACCACATCCACCACCACATCCACCACCAACACCACATCCACCACCACCACCACATCCACCACCACCACCACATCCACCACCACCACATCCACCACCACCACCACATCCACCACCACCACCACATCCACCACCACATCCACCATCACCTCCACATCCACCACCACCACATCCACCACCACCACATCCACCACCACCGCATCCACCACCACCACCGCATCCACCACCACCGCATCCACCACCACCGCATCCACCACCACCGCATCCACCACCACCACCACCGCATCCACCTCCGCCACCACCACCGCATCCACCTCCACCACCACCACCGCATCCACCACCACCGCATCCACCACCACCACCGCATCCACCACCACCACCACACCCACCACCACCACCACACCCACCACCACTACATCCACTACAACCACCACCCCATCGACCACTACCACCACCACCGCATCCACCAAAACCGCCGCATCCACCACACCCACCACCACATCCACTACAACCACCACCCCATCCACCACTACCACCACCACCGCATCCACCACTACCACCACCACCGCATCCACCACTACCACCACCACCGCATCCACCACCACCGCCGCATCCACCACCGCCGCATCCACCACCGCCACATCCACCACCACATCCACCACCACCATATCCCCCAGATCCACCACCACCACATCTACATGTGTGTGGCTCTGTGTTTGTAGGTGCAAATGCAATGTTCTTGGATTGTCGTCACAATAAAATACACTGAACATAATCTTCACAAAAGTTATTTACAAACGTTTAAGCTATTGCCATTATAAATTACAATAACTTTTATTTAAGTATTAATTATTTACAAAATTAAAAGCCATTGTTATTTGTAATATCAATACATCTAAGTCACTTAAATACAACACACATTGCATTACAAATGCTATAGGTGTCACATTTGCGAAAGTTAAAACTATTGACATTGTAACTGACAAAGCTATTAATTTTGCTACTTTCAAAACCAACACATAAATAAAAAAAGTGTCATTTACAATACCAATAGCTCAAACTTTCCTAATGCGAGACCTATTGCATTTCCAATGCTTGTTTCTGTCTGTATCTCTTATGTAACTCATGAAATCCAAAGTCCTTATGTAATGCAACTGGTTCTTTTGTAAAGCGCTCTGACACCTGTGGCTAATGTTCGCGCCATATAAAATCGCATTAAATAAATAAATTAAAGGGAAGGTGAGCAACCGGCAGGCAGCAGAGGTGATACATTCCTCTGTGGCCTGCCTTTGAAGTGCACCTCACCCCTCCTGAGCAATTGGCCTGCGGCCAGCCTCACACCGTTGTGTGCCCTTTGCAGGCCATTTGAAAGCGCACGTCTGCAGTATTTTGGTGTGGGGCACATATTTTGCCCACACCAAAAATACTGTGAATTTTGTGGTTATGGGCTGCAAATGTTAGCGTTTTTGGCCGCGCAGTTTGCCATCCAAACTCGAAAAATCCTTAGGGGGGGGGGAGGAGGTCCTGTATAACTGCGGAAATTGGATAAGGTTGCAATTAACGTGTAGCGCGAGTTTCTAAGACATTTGTAGGAGGCGAACAGGGAGATAATTCCACATGTACTAGCGCGAAAAAATTGTTTGGTATGGGTTAAGAATGGTAGGTGAATGCAGAAGCACCTATTGGACACTCCTCTGGCGATACAGAGGTTTCCGCTTTTGGCAGATGTTTTTTGTCGCTGCACAATTCTGATTACAGGACCGGATAATCCTGCAGATGTCACCATTGATTGCGCTGACGAAGACCGCGAGAGTTCGTCATCCCATGTGCTGGCCTAGTTCTGTCAAGTGGAGGGAAGAGACAGCAGTTATGTAAGGGTTTCGCCTGCTGGCGCCCTCCCGCTGCGGTGTCTCCTCTAGTGACGTAGGAGCGCACGGGCCAGGCCTCCGTGTTGTGATGCAAGCGCGAGCAACATTGTAGGCCGCGATGAGAAGTTGGCAGGTCAACCTGTTCCCACACCTCCGTGACCCCCCTCCCCCATCCGCCCCCAGCCCTTGGAACATGCCCTCTGGCGCTCATCATCTCCATTACTAATTACATAAAACAGCCAGGCCGGGTCTGTTAATTGGCGGGATCACGCCGGCCGCGCGGAGCATCTGGTTCAGCCACACGGTGAAGAGTGGCAGATGGGCTTCCTCTCTCGAGCAGATTAGCGTTTCCGGTCTGATGCGAACCGATTAGAGCCCATCTTTGTTGACGTGGGCAGCGAGGATGAGCGCTTACATACCTGAAAGTGCAATTTAATGTTTTATAACTAAGCCACGCCGTCTTCCGCAGACAGGAAACTGGTTATTTGGCCATTGAGAAAAAAGCAAATTGAATTGTATGGGCTCAGCAGCCTTCCCGCCCCTTTGGTTAGGAGAGGGTTTTTGACTATAGTGATTATTTTATGCGGCCATGATGAGTAGCAGAATAATAGTTTGTGGTGGTAGTATGCTTATCGCAAATAGATCTAATTTTTAACAATTAATGACATATGATCCTCCTTAAATGGTCGGTGCTGTCCAAAACCTGGATCTCAAATACTGAATTGTTTACCAGGTTCCTTGCTTGGCATCGCACCTTGAGCAAGTTTAAACAAAATTCAGTCAGAATGAAGTTTACAAAACTGCCTTTGCCTGTGACTGGCCGACTGCCCAGTCTTTAAAGCAGGCTTCAATGGTCAGTGAAGATGGACGCCTGTCCCGTTCCTCCTGAAGCTGAATAATTACTAGTTGCATTGGAACAGCAGATTAAAAATTGACAGCACAACAGACCTTCATGCAACAGGCTGGTCTTCCTGAATATTGGTGCTGCCCCAAACTGGAATGAAGCTGTAAGATTTCGGCCTAGGACTGGGCCTCCTCTGTCTGCTAAATAGGGTGTCTGTTGAATGAAAGTACACAGAGTGTGTGTTTGTGGGGTGGGGGCTTTAGTGACTGACCATCGTTGAGGTTGTTTTCCTACCCCTGGTCCAAAAACTGACGACAATGAAGATCAGCAATAGATGGGAGGAGGAACAGATGCAGAAGACAAGGGTTAAAGCAGAGCAGTGTTGAGTAGTGAGGTTGTTTGAGCATACTCGCATGCACCAAGGAGAGGCCAAGTATTCCCCTCATGGGCCCACTTCTGCCTGGCTAGCCTTGAGTAGGGTCGATGAACCCCTTCAGATGCACCGTCAAGAAACATTTGCAACTTTAATGGTAGATCATGAGAGAATGTCATTTGAAATTCCCACCAGAATTAGGAATCTTGGACTCACAGGGCACCAGAGGAGCTTCACCACCACTGGTTGGTTCCAATATACTTGCCTGTCTTTCCGGATTTTCGGCATGGGTGAGCAGGGCACAGGCCCAGGGCACCTGCAGTTAGAGAGGTGCACACATAGATCACCTCCCGAGCTGCCAGCAATGTTTTCATTCTAGGCCGCCTTTCTGTTCATTAACTCTGGAGTTCAAGCCCTATACTTTCGTTATCCTTCTTACCTTTTCCCCCATCATTCTCCTTCACCTCATTCTCCCTCACCCCCTAACATGGACTCTCCCTTCAGTTTAGCAACTTAATAGGTAATTATGGTGAGGTGACCAATCAGTGAATTTGTATAGCGCGCTACTCACCCGCTAGGGTCTCAAGGCGCTGGGGGGAGGGGGAGTCGCTACTGCTCGAACAGCCAGGTTTTGAGTTGTTTCCTGAAGGAGAGATGGTCCTGGGTCAGCCATAGGTGGGTGTGAAGGGAGTTCCATGTCTTGGCTGCCAGGTAGGAGAAGGATCTTCCGGCTGTGGTTCTGCGGATTCGTGGGACCGTGGCGAGGGCGAGGCTGGGGGATCGGAGCTGGCAGGTGGGTGTGTAGAATGTGATGCAGCTGTTGAGGTATTTGGGGCCCATGTCGTGGAGAGCCTTGTGTGCGTGGGTGAGGAGTCTGAACGTGATCCTCTTGCTGACGGGGAGCCAGTGCAGGTCTCTCAGATGGGCAGCGATGTGGCCGTGACTGGGTATGTCCGGGATGAGTCGTGCAGGGGCGTTCTGTCTGCGTTTGAGTCTTTTCTGGAGTTTGGCTGTGGTACCAGCGTAGAGGGTGTTCCCGTAGTCCAGTCGGCTGGTGACGAGGGCCTGGGTGACAATCTTCCTGGTTTCGTTGGGGATCTACCGGAAGATCTTTCGGAGCATGCGCAGGGTGTTGAAACAGGGTTACGAGACAGCGTTGACTTGCTTGGTCATCGTGAGGGAGGAGTCAAGGATGAAGCCCAGGGTCCGTTGGCTTGGGGGTGGTGCCCAGGGCAGGGGGCCACCAGGAGTCGTCCCAGGCGGAGGGGGATGGTCCCAAGAGGAGGACTTCCGTCTTGTCTGAGTTCAGTTTCAGACTACTGAGCCTCATCCATTCTGCGACGTCTTTCATTCCTTCCTGGAGGCTGTCTCTGGCGGTGGCGGGGTCGTTAGTGAGGGAGAGGATCAGCTGGGTGTTGTCAGAGTAGGAAATGTTTAGGTTGTGTTGGCGTGCGATGGCTGCGAGGGGGCTCATGTAGACGTTGAAGAGGGTGGGGCTGAGCGAGGATCCTTGCGGAACGCCGCAGATTACTTCGGTGGCCACGGAACGAGGGAAGGCGGACTCTCTGGGGTCTTCCGGCGAGGAACGTGACAAGGGGCAAACGTGTACTAACAGGCTGTTCACTGGGCTGAGGTGTTGAGCCAGGACTGACCAGGGAGCACTAATGGGCCACCACCAACATCACCAATGGGAGGGGGAGTTAGGGAAAGGGTGGGGGAGGAGGATCAGGTTGAGCGCCAAATTTAGTTTTGCCAGGGGGCGCTGTCTGAGGAAAGACCAGCCCTGTTGCCCATCAAGCCTACGTTGTATCTACAGGCCGGACCACAAGGCCCTGGTACTTCAGAGGCACCAAAATAACCTCACCTTGACGGAGCAGTTGTCCGATATAACGGCGCTGTCCATGAATTGACCCTTCATGGAAAATCAGCAGACAGGGAGTCTTCAATCCCCTTTCAACCTCAAACTGCTTTTCCAGTGTTTGAGTCCTCCCTATCAAACTTTACTTCCATTTTATTTGACAATAATGGACCCTTGGAGGAATTCACCACCGCCTATGCATGATTAGCTAGGTTCCTTTTTGAGTCCCCACCCCACAGAGGCAACTGTACCATTACATCATTCTGGATATTTCAAATATTTTGTGCAAGTCCACTGACTGACTGTGAACATGGCATTTCCGAACACACAAGTGTTTCAGACGGATTGTGAAACCTGCCACGTAGTGTACTCAAAGTATCAGCACTGTTGCTGTTTTATTCAGTTTTGCTATACATGTTTAGAATTTTATTAGGAATCTTAAATGCTAAGCTCTTTTGGTTTTCACTTTTTTAAACGCCTTAATTGTTTTGCTTTTCTACCCATGATAACTGAGGTGTTATGAGGTGTCTGAAACCAGCCTCCTTAGCTCTGGTTATTTGGCCACCTGTCTAGTGGCAAGGAAATAACATATTGTAAAATTTAACACAAAGCCAAAATCGAATTGGTTTTGAATAAGGGACAGCAAGCAATGTGCATTAACTTTTGCACTGTTGGACTACTCACAATCTGATTCTGTTGGAAGCAGGATTACAATTGGAAAAGTAGTTAAAGTGCAGTCTCTTGGCTTAAACAGATACAACAGACTCAGTAGCATAAAAATCTTAGTTTCTTGATGATGCATATATATGTGGGTTCTGTCTATTGGCAGGACACCGCAGTTCTCATTCACGTTGGTGCCACAGGGGAGAGTGACCAGTCTCAGGACAGTGTTGGCACCTTGCCTGTCCTGATCTCAGACATCTGGGATTAGGCAAGGGGATGCACAGAGGCCTCGTAGTGATGTTGGCACTTCAAGGTGGTACCAGTCTCTGCAAGCTACACACTGCCTCGCATGGGATTTGATGGTTCAGACATACTCCGGTTGAGACACTATATTTCTGGGAAGTGCAGGAGTGAAGGAAATTGGACAGGTTGCACTCCATTTGCGGCTAGCTCAATAACTTCTCTTTTTTTTCCAACTCTTTGTTTGCAGCAAGGAGACAGTCACCGTCATTGAAATCTCCTCAAAGGTATCTAGATTCTCTAGAGGCCTGACAGCCTATCTACTTTTTTCAAGTTGCAGCAGCAAATATTTTATCTGGTGGTTACTTACTCCTTCAGGGGAGGCTGATAAGGTTTCCTGCCTCTGGACTTATTCTTCCTAAATGATCAGTTTGTATTCATAAACAGTGGCAAATGGGCACCAACTGACTGATCTCCCTACATGTAAAGTTGGCCCCAATGTTCATCTTACACCATACTAATTCAACACTAATCCTTATGGGTGCTGGAGTTTCGTGCTACTCTCCAAAAAAGTGCTTCAAAACCCCATCAGGGGTAGCAAGCGCTATAAAAATACATTCCTCTTCTATCCCGCCAAATAACTGAATAACCTATCCACCACTCCAATTTCTTCATATTTCCCTATACTAATTTTTAACACTAATCCTTTATGGGTTCCAGAGTAGCATGCAATTCCCCAGAAAAGCGCTTAAACACCCATCAGGGGTAACAGGTACTATATGAATGCAAACCTTTCTTCCCCTTCTATCCCTCCGCTATCCTTCTCACTCAAAATAACTGCCTATTATCCACCACTCAAATTACTTTCATATTTCACCATACTAATTCACCATTAATCCTTTATGGGTTTCTAGAGTAGCGTGCTACAACACCGCATCTGGGGTAACAAGCACTATATAAATACAAACCTTTTTTCCTCTTCTATCCTTCTGAATCCAAATAACTGACTAACTTATCCACCACATAAAATGTACTTGCATGTTTCACTATACTACTTCAACACTAATCCTCTATGGGTCCCGGAGTAGCGTGCTACTCTCTGAAAAAAGTGCTTTGATCCCTTGTCAGGGGTAGTAAGCGCTATACAAATGCAATTACAATACAATCTATTCAAAAGTGCATTTCCTTCAAGTGTAATACAGTGCTATGACGAGTAGGTACCAAAGCAAAATGTCACCCTGCTTTTGTAGATTGGAACCAGACGAAATCTGTCCAGTCACTGGCTGTTGTGGGGTCCTGCCGTCTTGAGCAAAGCAGAGCAATTGATGCATGGGATGAGCAAGCAGCTCATCTGTGTGGCTGTACAGCTTTAGCAATGCACTTGGCCAGAGAAAAACACTGTTAAAGGAGGTAGAGGCATTAGCTCTGACTTTCATTAAATCCTGTGGGACATTCTGCAATCTTAAGGGATAAATTCACATGGAGGACCTTAAAATGGAGGTATAAACCCCCTCCCCAATGGAATGAAGCCGTATTCGCTTGTCAATAAATCAGAATGCCCAGCCATGACAGGCTACACAGGGAAAACCAGTAAGCAGTTCTTCCTGTGGTACAAGTTTGAGAAAAAAAAAACAGTATGGACCTGAATCCCTTTCTAACTCTGCCGACGAGTGGTTTACAATTCATCCCACCCCGTTAAGTGTTACCAGAACACAGAGAGAGTTGTTGTTTCATATATTAACTGTGTTGACGGGCTAAACAGGAGTATCCAGTGCGTGGCCATGCATTTGCATAGCTACCAAATTTTAAGATTGTTTGTGTGACATTCCCATGGTTTCGATGTACTTGCGAGTGACGTTTTACTATCTAATGGGTGACACTTAGACTTTCTCAGGAGTGAAACTAGGCAATAAAGACCATGTGGAGAGCTAAATATCATAACACCCCCCCCTTTGGAGCAATCGGGCTCACTAGCCTGACTTTAAAATATAAACCGACCCATTCACAACCAGCAGAATTAGCCTGACCTAATGCTGCCCGTCCTAACTTCATTCACTCTATCAGAACCAGCCCTGCCCTGTGAGTTCAATCCCTACACATATCCATCAGATCTAGCCCTGATAAATGCACTCTAACCCCAATTACATCCATCAGTCAGCCCAGCCAGTTTAAACCATTCTAGCCCCATTTGTAAACACCAGACCACCATGGCCCTGCCCATGCAGTTCAAACCCTATTAACATCAAACCGAATCAGATAGGTCCTACCCAGTACCCCAAAGCCCCATTCCCAATCTGACCCTACCAGCCCCGCTCGGTGCATTCAGACACCATATATCCATTGGAACTAACCCCATTCACATCAACCAGAACCACCCCTGGGATCCCCGGCTGGTGGTTAAACACATTCTGGGCTGCACTGCTCTTTCTGAACGAGGACCTGCAAGTGTCGCACAGCGCCACCCTGGACCGGACACAGCTGTACAGGAAGAAGCACTTACTTGGGCTGCGGCCCGGCCACTCATCAACTTGTGTCCCGGGAAAGCTGCCAGATCCACATGGCTGGGCTAGGAGTCGGTCGGTCGGTCGGTCTGTCTATTTGTCAACCAGCGTCAATAAGTCAACACAGACACAAGTAAAGGGCAGGCTGGACCTGGAGGCAACAGCTTTTTTTGTGAAAAAATTGCTTGCAACAGCAATTTAGCGGTGTCCCGGCTGTCACCATCCCAACATAGTACCTCGCAATGACCTAGGCCCAGCTATTGCCTGAGGCAGCAGCGCACAACAAGTGCACTAGCTGGATTCCGTATCCTCCGAGCTGCCTGCAGTGCTTCGTAATGTTGCTAGGAGCTGCTAATAATGGATTAGTAAGCGTTTTAGTGCGGTGTTGCGGATACCAGGACTAAAAATGCTTTATTCTAACCCCTAATGGGTGCTACTTGGCAGGGCGACATTTGAACCATTGAGGGAAGTGCTACTTATTGTGCAGACTTGTTAAATCAGGTTTAAAATTTCCCAAAAGTCATTAGTGCGAGTTGATCGAGGAGAGCGGAGTGTAAGTTGGCACATCAGACGTTGCACGACTCTGCATACTAGACTGTGCACGTTCACCTCGCATCACGTGGTTTCAGTTTAATATTAATTGATTCTTACAAGTCAGCACAACTTGCTTAACGCGCTGCATTTTGTTCTGCTCATTTTCCGCTCTTAATGGGAACGGTTTTCTCCCCGACCCTTATCGGAAACTTTACCTCTGTAAATGTCCAGACGTCCATATGCAATAACAGCCTCTTACTGAACAAGCCGAACTGCTCCCGTAAACAAAGGACACACAACAGTTGAAACCGAGAGAGGACTATTACTTACCGAGCATCACTTGTTTACTTCTGTGTGGGGATTTCATCAAGACAGTACAGTTTATACTCAAACTGTACAACACCTGCATTTTGTGAAATTCTCCATTAAAGAACTAATCACGTTCTACTTTTATGTAAACGACTGTCACTGAATCTGAAACACTGCAGACACGAAGACCGCACTGACGACTTTTCTTATTTCAGTTTGTTTTTATTGATAGTCAGTATCTTCTTATCTTAAAACCTCGACTAACAGAGAAAGAAGCATGACAACGTTGACTACTTTTGTTGTTTTAAAGCAACAGAGCTAAAGAAGTGTGACAACGGTGACTTTTTGTTGTTTTATGGTAAAAAAATGTATAACATACAGTCCTTTAGAGTGTCCAACATGTTTGCAACATTTAAATGAACCGATTATGTCATAGGAAGACTGTCAAAGATTTTGATAAATATGTAGAAGCAATGGGAGGTGATATTTTTATTGCAAAAAATATCTTTTGCCATTCTGAAACAGTCTTAGAGTTGAAGGTATCATTTTAAAACCTTACCAGTTGCAGTTATAAATATTAATGAGGCTGGGGATGTCTCTGAAGTAGATGAGGACTTTAACGATGAATATAAACGGTGTAAGATCTTTAGAAGAAATATTCAGAAAAGGGATTACCACTGTTGTGGAAGGACACACTTTTTTTCAAGTGCTCAACAACCTAAGGAGTCTGTGAAATATGTGGAAGGTTACTGTATGCAACGAGGAAGAGAAAAAGAGCATGGAAACAAGCTCATGTGAGGAGTACGAATCCCATGATGTTGTGGATGGACGGATGAGTGTAGAGAGCAAAAGACTTTGAAGGTCCGTCCCACAAGAAGGCACAACAAGCATTTACAATGCAATGGTTTCGCCTTTGGAAAAGTTTGAGCTATTGGCATTGTAAATGACAAAATTTGTATTTATGTGTTGGTTTTGAAAACAGATAAATAAATGGCATGGTCATTTACATTGCCATTAGCTTAATCTCTCGCAAATGTGAGACCTATTGTACCCTACGGACGAGCTCAGTAGGCAGCAATTACTACCACACACACACACACCCAGAACCAGCAACACACACACACACCCAGAGGCAGTCAGCAGGGCCCGGTGCAGCTCTTCCTGGCTATCACCTCCTTTCCCTGCTGGTCTTTCCTCCCCACTGACCTTCTCCTGGTTGGCCACAGCAGCACATATTCTCCAGTGCCAAACGTGGAAAGCTACCGGCAAAGAAGGACCAGTCGCTGACAATCTCTTCCAGTTGAGAAGCGAGGACTTCTCAAAGTCCAGGTGAAGCACCAGTTACTGGTGCAAAGACACTGATAACTATCCTACTTTGGGTGTGCAAAAGTCAAAAAATCAACTACCAATTCGGAGACACAGAGCCCTCATCGCCAGGCAACAGCCAGTAGTATAAGAAAATGAAGTGATTTTACCACACTCTCCAGTAAACTTTTACAGCAGTGAAAAGGAGGAGCTCTTCACACACCCTGATTTAGATCTAAGACAGGAGTCACACCTTAAACGAACTTGAGTACTGTTGAGCGGATGAATGCAAAAACAAAGCAGATCAGCGAAAAAAGTCACTTAGGACAGGACTGCCGTACTGAGAGGGTCTAGGTTCAGCAGTGCTTCCAGCAAGAGTCGCTACCCAGATTTGGTTTCTAGTGTGGTAGGATCAGCCAGCCTTACTCTTTCCCTGGAACTCCGTATTGCCTCAACTGTAAAATACAGCTAGGTCTGTGGACCTGAGGGAACCTGAATCAAAGTACTGGATACGCTGCCAAGTGCATACCCCCTGAGATACCCAGAACTAACCTTAGCTCTCTGGCATCTGCATTTGTTTTAGGACGCGCCACAAATCAAAGCACCTCATGATCAGATCATGCCAGGGCTACGGCACGATGAAGCACTCCTGATAATGTTTCAACCTGCTCAGGCACAGGAGTTTATTGGGACCAGACTCTAGTATGTATTACTTCAATTTACACAAATGAATGCTAAAGCCAGAGAATATCATGTTAGACTAATGTTCTGATGTGTTACCTTTGCCTCAAATTGTAAAGCGCTCTGATATTCTTCTGGATCAAGTTCGCGCTATATATAAAACTTTATAAATAAATAAACTTTGCCTTTCAGCCACTATCCTATTCTGAAGAGCAGACTTGTGGTTGGCCAGCTATCGGAAAGAGCACTGATAAATTTAAGAAGCGATTTGTCTCACTTTGTGCTCAATTGCTGGAGACCGATTTCGCAGGAGCTTGGGTAAAGCTAATAGATCTGTTTCAGACTGGGCTATCAAACTCGGAATCATGACAAGCCACCATACAAGGGAGAGAATTTCGAAATAAGCACTCAGTTTAACTGAGAATTACTAAAGTCTCCTTATTACTGGGGTAATGTGTTATCTTTTGTCAATGCCTGAGAGCAGTCTGCTAATTGCATTTGGTGGACATTTTGTAGTTCCAACAAACTTTACAGTAATTGACATTTAACCATTGCATAAAATCCATACTGATTATTTACAACCAACACTTCTAATTTTTCTTCAACCTAATGGGTGAATACAATAACCACTACTACGCAACATGTTTCTCTCCGTTACTGACACATCAGATCATTTGATTACGTTTAAAAACAAATTTCCTTTTGATTTACATTGTTTTGAGTCTATGGTCGATAAAGTCCGTGTTCAGTAAACGTGTGTCGCCTGTCGCCCCTCTTTGTCTGGTGGCGGCTCCTCCTCCCCGCCCACCCAGCGCCTCGTGCCCACCGCCAGCCGAGCTGGAGCTAACTGAGAAGCTCCACTCTCCACCTTAACCTTGCGCCCAATCCTTTAACAAATTAATTAACCCTAATGAATTAACACTTCATTTATTTAAACGCGCTACAGTTCATGAATTAAATTTTTATGCAGTGATTAAAGCCTGCTAAAATATGCATGATTTCGTTAAAATTTTATTATAAATCAGGGCAATGTGTTACATGACAAGGCAACTTCTGCTTCTGGGGCCCCTCTGTGTGTGCCTTGGTTTGCAAGGAAGGAAAATGGCACTGTTTTAGGGAAGTGTTTTTATCCGTTGTGTTTTTACCGCTCGAATTTCACACTGTGCTCCTTCTCGGGGCTAACACGGCTCTCGCTGTCGCTCTCATGCATTTGCTTTCAAAATGTGCTAATGTGAAATGGACGCATTAGTTATAAGATTTCTCTGTTCTAAGTCATTACGGTGTCAACGTAGAACAGGGGATTCCGTGTTCTAATCCCGGCTCACAATGTACCCAAAATGTGTGATCCTGGTCATTGCACTATCTCGCCGTACCTCGGTGGACTTAGCAAACGAAGCGCTTAGAATCGGTTTAACAACGTTGAATGAAAAAAAGAGGCAAATGTACTTGTTGTATTAATGCCACATACTAATGTCATTTGGGGCCGAGAGTGACCCAGCCGGCCATTCCATTTACGTGGTGAGGGAACTCCGAAATGAAAGCGAATTGGGACCTAGACTGGGCAAACACGTAGGCTTTATACTCGCCTAAGTACCAACGTCACACGTGTTTTGATTAAAAACCTGTGCTTGGAGTGGGCAGGTATGTCGGAAACGGAGCACCTGTGCTTCAGTAATTTGGAAGGGAGGACACCTGGACACCCCCAGCCAGAGCGCTGTGCCTTTAATAAGAGAGTACCAGCACTTCTCAAGTGCCCTGGCACATTGAATAATAGCACTTTTCTATGGTCGCCAGTATATAGGTATTATAACTTTTTAACCAAGTCTGTTCTGTTCAAGGTGCCCACGGAGTTAAAAACAAGGACATTCGCGTATTTATCCTGCCTCCAGTGCCCGTAGAAAACAAAAACAGGTGACGAACGTGCCCCTACCTCTACCGAACCCCGAGCAGACATCTCCCGCCGGCGCCGCCGCCGACCTGCTGAGGGGAGAGGACCTGAAATCCGGCGGGGGTCTGACCGGTCAGCACCACGGGCTACAATATGCAAAATTCCCTCGAACAGCAGAAGCGGCATCAAAGGAAGTCCTTCGGGTCTGGGGTGTAACTGCGGGGCAGGGGATTAAGGGAGGGGTTTATACTTTTCCGGTCTCCCTCTCCACACGGGAGACCGGCAACGAACCACCAGCAGGCTTCCCCCGGGCAGGGGGAAGCGGAAATGGCCGCCTCGAGGCCCCGCCCACGTCGCACCACTGCGTGCCTGGCTTCCTGCGCTGAGGGCCGCCAATGGCAGCGCGGCCCTTGGCAGGGAGGCGGGCGCAGCTCCTCTTGCTCGATCTCCGGGCCAGCGGCGGTGAAATCAACACGGAGCAACGCCGGGTGGGCACCGGCCTCCAATAATTAAATAAAAACGGGGTGGCACCCGTAAATAAAAATATAACAAGCGGGAGGGGGCGGGAAAGGGGGAGGAGAGACGCTGACGACGGAAGGCGGGTGCCGGCAATGCCGGACCAGACACGGGGGCGTTCCCGGCGTCGCGTGACGTCGGCAAAAGCCAAAGAATCTCGGGAACGCCCCCGTGTCTGGTCCGGCATTGACGGACGCCTCTCTGTTCCAATGGCTAGCCTCCATTTATGGAGCTAGCCAATGAAGCAGAGAGGCGGGTTAAAGTCACCCATACTAGAAACTACAGATTTCGCTGGAGGAGGAGCCTAACGGCTCCGCCCCCCAGCGAAACCTAAAAACTGAGTTTTGTCAGCAAATCAGGAAGTAAATCTGGGGAGCAGAAGGACATTTCACCAGCAGATCTAAAAATGTGATATTGTCTGTTATCTATGTACGAGATTTTGTGCATATTCATTGTTAAGGACGTACATTTGATTGTTTTCAATATATATTCAGTTATATGCATTTCTCATGGCAATTCAGGGGGTGGGGGGGTGTTATGGTTTGAAATATGTTATATTGGGTCTTTTCACCATGTTTCTAGTGCTGGATGACATAATTGATTTCAGAATCTTATTGCGTCTTGCTTGCCAGGGTGTGTTTTGTGTTTGATCTTAAATAAAATCTCTTCTGAAGAAAGTTACAGATCTGAATCACATCCTTTCACTGACCCTGTGTTACTGTGCAAACTGTATTTAATAAAAACAGGCTTACCTATGTTTTCTTAAAAATATTAACACTACTTTGATATTTTTTGTGCGATATGTACAGTTTGAAATTTCACATAAGCGCAAGCCTCAACTGTTTGGCTTTGCTACGCGTTCAGGGTCTTAGGCCTGAATAGGAGCTACTCAACAATCCAGTGAGCTTGCAGTAGTATCTTGTCTGTGTTTCCAGGGTCAAAGGCAGTACCTGCCACATGCATCACCTTCATGCCCTCACGTTCTTATGCTGCTGATCACATAATTGATTGACCACCTAAACTTCAGTAGGTTCTTTTATCTGAATATCTGTAACTTATGCGTTATATGGTATATACATATTTCCACCTTGTACTATAGTTTCCTTTATGATCGCCTTTTTTGATTGACAGTTTACCCTGTGCATTACACATATTGCAGCACTATACCCTTTAAATTCAGCACGTGCTTTTTGAAACTTTATTTTAATTAAATATCCCCAGAAACACGAGAATTGTAATCGTTTTTACCTCAAATGTTTCTATGTGGTTTACCTGTTTTTTTTAGTCTTGTTGTGATGCTTTAAGTAACGCACAGTTGTTGGCGTCAATCTGTGTAGCATTTGCTGCGGTTAGATTAGCTGGGTGTGCTTCAGAGAAGTGATGTTGGCCTTGCTTCTTTGCTAAACTAGCACCCTGAAGCTGAAGGTGCAGCTCTTCCGTTAATCCACAAGTCTTCGGACCTGCAGCGTACTTCATTCTATCACAATAGCACGACTTCCAAGGATTCACGCAAACTGGCTCTCATTCCCTCTCTCCTTTGCAGGTTGCAAATGTCAATGGAGCGTTCAACGCACTGGCTGGAGCGGATCGTCTGTTTTCAAACCGTACGTACCAACAAGCATCACCTTGAGTGGGCTACCACTCTCTTAGACCAGTAGTGTGAGGGCTGTCGCGAAGGCAGGCCTGCTGTAGCAGGAATGCGCATGGAAGTTTATGCACGCGCAGAAATAAAATTGGAGGGGCGCAGTATAGGACTATACCGTTATGACTGAAATTCCGGGGGCTAAACTGAGCCCAGGGAGCAAACCCTATCTTGCTGGATCCATTGATTACTTCATAGGAGAAATCTTGTGATGGGACTGTAGCTGGATGCATTGTATGGTGTTATTGCATAACATCACTTATCCAGTAACCCCATACAATGGACCCTTTCTTTATAAGGGGATAACGTTGGTATCTTGGAAGTCGATGGATAGATGGACCTGTGGATTCTGGCTTGGGATGCTGGCCGGGTAGGATGGAGGCAGGAGTAATATTTGGTTCTGTTTGAGGGTACTTTATGTCCTGGATGGTGCCATGAGATAAATGGTCCTGTAGGATGTGCCCTGTTCTAGGGAGAGTGATGTGCTGGCAAGCTGCAACTCCTCTCCAAGCTTTTTCTGATATTACTGTTTCCTTCTTGTATTTGTTGTTCATTAGCACTGGCATCTCACGATTACATCCTAAAGATCGTTCCGACTGTTTATGAAAATATCAAGGGAAAGCAGATGTACTCGTACCAGTACACCGTGGCAAACAAGGTATGGGCAAAGTGCAAGCGTGCTTGGGACCACTTCTGTGTGTGTTTGTCCTTTCTGTTGCATCGTCCCCAAATGTGTATATGTGCTGGAGGAAGCTCCGTTGATAAGGTCCAGTTCTTCTTTTTTTCTTGACCATCTTCTTATGCAGAATTTCGCCCGCTTCTTTGGTCTTTAGTGTTTTTTCTGGGCCACTTTCTTCCCCTTTCTCATGCCCACTTTGTTATTTTTTCATTCCTTTTATTACCAATCTTTCACTTTACCATCTTTCCTCATGCTCACTCTTTAATCCTGCCTTGTATTTTTTTTTGTTCCCCCTTAGTTTCCAAATCTCCATCAACTGCTGTCGCCTTGCTTTCTTTGCCACTACCTTTTCTTCTGGTCCATTCTGTCACTCCGTTACCTCAAGGGCCTATTTCTTTTCTCTAGCCCTTTGCACTTCACCTCCCCTTTCTACCTAGTTTACCCTTGGTCGTTCTTTACCACCTTTTCTTGGGCTTCTTGTCGCTTTTTGCGCTTATCGCCTTCCTGTCTTTTTTTTTTTTTAAAAACCCCTGAGCCTTTATTTTATGAGACAAAATTACCTTTCTTTTGTATCACCCCTTTCCTCTACCACTTCCCTCTGATTTTTCTCAGGCCCTCTTTTTGAGGTGCATCGAATTAAACCTTTAGGTAAGAGTAATGCTGGAATTTCAGGGAGACCTGTTCGTGGGACACTTCTGCCCCTGTGCAGTTGAGGCCTGTAACAATCGCTACAATGTTCTGAAGGCAGAATGAAACTAGAACGTTTCTAGGTGAGATATAGTAACACAATTGTAGTAGTGACAAACAGAATATTAATTACTATTGCTCTAGCACACAATGAATGGCTCTTGACACTTGAACAATAGTTTTTAGTCTTACAATAGTATTCCTTGTTGTTTCAACTTAGCAATGTAGGTAAGGCTGAGTCAGCCTCTACACTTGTGGCAAAATCTTAGCTCATTTAATTTAGGCCTCTTGCCCACCGTCAAAGCATACCTTTTTTTCTAGGTTTGTTGCCTCAGGTTCATGATTGGTTATAGGCAGAGCAAATGTAATCATGTGGCACTGGAGGAACCAACTGATCAACAGCTTTTTCAAAATTTTTTGCCAAGAATAGGAAAATTGTGTGACACGTTCTCTAACGGTTTTATTTGGAGATTTGGCTTTTTAACACATAATGCTAGGGCAAACGTTTCACCCCGTTTGTACCAGCTTAACTTCTAAATAAAGCAATACAAAGCAGATAGTTGACCAGTTCACTTTTACAAAATGTCTGCCATTACGGTATCGCATATGGAAGTTCTTCTGGTATCTTTTAGTTAAGTTGAACAGGACACAATATATTTTGCTGAAAATGTGTGCTGCAGATACTGGTTTGTGTGGCAAGTGCTCTAAATGCATAAATATGTGCAAAGCCCAATGGGCACAAAGTAGCAAAATCCAAGTGTCAGTGAGTATGTTTTCAGTGTTTGACACGGCCATGCTGTGGAAAACTCAGCAGGGGGGGGGGGGGGGGGGGAAGGAGTGTGTGTGTGGGTGTGTATACTGTGCAGGTGAGTAACTGCGAGTAGGGCCTAGTCACACTGTTGATGTGACTTTACTACTGTAGGAGAGCAATGGTTGAAAGGTTTGGTGCAATTTGCTTGTGTGGTTTGTGTCATTTCTCAAGTGTTGTATCTGACTGGATCCTAACACCTTGTCTTTCACTCACCTGTTTAGGAATACGTGGCATACAGCCACACAGGGCGCATTATCCCCGCCATCTGGTTCCGCTACGACCTCAGCCCTATCACAGTCAAGTACACAGAGCGGAGGCAGCCTCTGTACCGGTTTATCACAACGGTGAGTGCCTCTGACGCCTCTTCCGCTCGCGTGCATTGAGCTGAACTTTGCCAGGAGGAACCTGAGGGAATATTTAACCTGCCGATTAGTGCATTGGCCTGCCAGACGTCTAGTTTAATTTTGATCTTGCTCATCCCATGCATTTTTGACTGCTGGTAAGACTTTTAAGAGTAGGAGAACGAGACTCTTATTCAGTTAAGCTACTGTGCAGTTATTAGCTGCGTGGTGCTCTACTGCTGGAGCTCCACAATTTGTGATCTATAACCTTTCCTCTCACCCTGGAGCACGAGACACTTATATTCTTAGTCTAAATACACAAAGTACAAATACGTAATTTATCCTCTACCTGTTAAGTATGTACTTTGGGCCAGATGTACGACCCATTTTTGTGCGCCCAAACCGGGGATCCTCCGGTTTGGAGCCGCAGTCACCATGCCGTGTACGATTGTTTTGCAAGCGCATTTGCAGCCGCAAAACACTTGCAGTTTGCCACCTACTTCAAGTAGGTTGTAAACCACTCGCAAAGGGGGAAGGAGACCTCAGAGGACCCCTTCCCCTTTGTGAGTATGTGAGAAACTATTTTTAAGGGCAGGCATTGTAGGGTGACCAGGCATTCCGGATTTACCGGGACAGTCCCAGTTTCCCACCAGCTGTCCCGGCAGTTTTGCCTCATGTCCTGGTTTTTAGAGGGGGTTGATTGAAACTGGTGAGTGGCGGTTTTTGGAGTGTTCTAAAACATTGATATTAAGCAGCTGTTATAATTAAGCCATTTAATTAACAGGTAGGATACTGGTTTTAGCAATTAAATGTTATTTATTTTCCTAGTGCCTCTTCTGTGTTTCTATGTTGATAACAGCTGTCAATGAGCGATGCTCTGTTGATGTAAAATGGTAATCCTTCTATTTTTGCAAAATGTCCCGGTTTTTGGTTCTCAAGATCTGGTCTCCCTAAGGCAAGTGGTCCCTCCCAGGGACCACTGCCTGCCCTTAAAAAAATTTTTTTTAAAAATGAAACTGAAGTTTCATTTTTCTTATTTAAATGCACACTGGCTGCATTAAAACATTTTTTTTTTAAAGACTGCTTGATTTAAAAGCAGGCTCAGACATGGTGGTCGGCTGACCCCAGCAGGCCACCATCCCTAAGAGTGCTGGCCATTCCTAATAGTCTCCTTACCCATGGGTGGAAGTGGTAGGGGGGGCTATAGCCCTGGGCTCTCTGGATCAAAGGTTGTGAAGGACAGCTCATTGTGGTAAAAGGCGACATGCCCTTCTTTGTGCGGGACTCCGAACTGGCCGCTCGAGTGACAAGCCTTGCGGCAGCTCCTAGCAGAGGGACAGAAGGCTTTTTGCATATGAATTCGGAATTGTTAATGTTAATAACAGATGATTATTTAAATGCATGTGACGTACTGCTTGTTGGATTTGGGAAAACAAACCATTTGCTTGTGGGAAGTCATTCAGCTCCCCTTCCCACGTGGCGTTGCTGTCGTTCACCCGGCCTGTGACTCCTTTCGACTAGAGGCGTAACACAAGCCTCTGCGTACACTGTGGGGCGGGGACGGCAGCCTTTCAAGGGTACCCAAGCTTCAAAGGGGAAGGACCCCTTCCCCTTTGTGAGTATGTGAGACTGCACTGACCACTGCCTGCCCTTCAAAAAATGAAACTGAAAAGTTTCATGTTACTTTTTTAAATGCACGCGGGTTGCATTAAAACAAACAAAAAAAAGACGGCTTTATTTAAAACGGGCCCAGATGGTGGTCTGCTGACCCCAGCAAGCCACCATCACTGGGAGTGCTGGCCATTCCTAATGGGGACGCAAATTGCGCATGCAATTTGCGACCCCATTAGGAATCGCAAACCGTGTCTGAGACACTGTTATACATCCCAATTTGCGAGTCGCAAATTGGCGAGTCATACATCTAGCCCTTTGTATGGAAGTGCTATGTAAGAACGTTAACAATTTGGAAGGAAATATTGCTAGACTATGTGAGAGTAGTGAGTTGTGAGCACAGTGTATAAATGATGGGTATATAATCCAATATTTTTTCCAGTGCTTGACTACTTTTTTTTTTGCACAAAAATCAGTGTTTTCACAACTCACATTTTACAAGCATAGTATGAAGATGTGGTAATAAGGACTCTGTGCCAAGGGTAGGTACGACGTGTTTTACGCTTCATTTAACAAAACTGATTAAGTATTCCAGCAATTCATGGTGTGATTTATTTAACAAAAACTTCGAATATCACTGGGGAGGGCTGGCTTCTTAGGCACACCGTCATGATATTGGAGTGCCTCGTAATTGCCCCTTCATATTTACCTGTAAAACATTTGGCTTTTTAGCCAATTTAGTCCCTTGTTATGAGAATATCCTTATACAGGCCAGGCCCAAGGGACTAAGGAACTAAAAAGGTTCCCAAAGTGACCTGGCCCCTGGAGATGTCGGCTGCAGAAAGGCGAAATATTTTGGAAAACTGGGTAAAAATGAGGAATTACATGCGCGATCGGACCTGAAATTAGACTCCCTGGTAATTTCAAAATTACCTGGCGTATTCTAAGGGCTCAACTCCTTACTAATGTTAAATCTGCGCACCAGTGGTTAGCTGGACCTCGTTTTCAGTTGCACTACTTTATGCACCAAAATTTAAATGGAGTGCACACATTTTTATTTTATTTATTTTATTTATAGTGTTTTGTATAGCGCGAACAAGACCCGTGGGTATCAGAGCGCTTAACAAGGACAGAATTACATATAGACATTATAAAAGCAGTAGTGCCAACAAGAGAATAATGAGGTAGAAAGCGATATACAGTATGGACGAGGTTAAATAAACATATTCAAAATGACTGTGTAATTAACAGTAAGTGGCGAGCAAGGTTTGGTTTGTGTCAAAGTAACAAGCCGTGCTCGTTGAGGTAGGGTTATAAGGTGTCCCAGTGCATTTCAAGGATAATAAGTATAAATAAATCAGGTGCGGTAGAAGATATATAGTATGATTGTGACATATAGATAAATGTTCCACATATATGGCTAAATAAATCAAGTGAGAAAGAAGGTCTATAGTATGACTGTGAGATATAGTTAAAGTTCACACATATATGAGGTAGCAGCAAAGTGCCAAGTCTCGGCTTGTGCACGGCATCATTTTCTTATCCGCTGATGATCATCCAATTTTCCAGGAAGAGGGCGGTCCTTAGTTAGCTGAATTGTACATCCCAGTGATCGGTAGGTTTCTCTAAGTAGGGTATTTACTCATCAAGTGGCTCTTCAGTTCTCGTTTGAATGTTGTTGTATTTCGAATCTTCCTGATGTTTGGAGGGAGTGAATTCCAGATTCTGGGGGCAGCTCCGGAGAATGCTCGGTTGTAGGTCTTTTTCTTGTGGAAAAAGGCTGGTCGTAATAGCAAATCTTTTGCGCTTCTCGTTGTTCTGTTACCTCCTGAGAGCTTAAGTTTCTTGGCTAGGTATCTAGGCGTGTTGTAATGTACAGCTTTATGCGTAATACAGGCCATCTTCATTTGAATTCTAGCCTCGTAAGGTAGCCAGTTTAGTGCTTTCAGGTGAGGAGATATGTGATCGAATTTCTTCGTTCCCGTAATGAGTCTCACCGCTGCGTTGAGGCAGGCTTTTAGTGGTGCTGTGGATGATTTTGGTAAGCCCGCTAATGTGGTGCAGCCGTATTCGATCCTCGAGATGACTAGTGATTGGATAGCCAATTTTAGATCTGTCTCAGAAATAAAGGGTTTCAGTTTTCTTAAGTAATTCAAGTGGAAGCGGGCGCTCTTGGCCAACGAGTTAATATGGTTTTTCATGTCGAGGTTCTTATCTAGTGTAATTCCTAGTGATTTGACTGAGTTAACTAGGGTCGGGGTGCAGTTTAGCGCTGTCACCAATTTAGTCCACTCTTTAACTTCCGATTGGCTCCTTGTTGGTGAGATAAGTAGGAATTCTGTTTTCTGGGCGTTAAGTTTCAGATGGTTCAATGTTAACCATCGCAACGCACTCTTTAGTGTCTTGTTCATTAAGACAATGTCCTCAAGGGAGGCGATCTTTAAGTATAATTGCGTGTCATCCGCATACATGTGATAGGATACCTGAGATTCTTGGAGGATCTCCGTGAGAGGTTCTACATATAAGTTGAATAGGTCTGGTGATAGCGTTGAGCCTTGTGGGACCCCGACTGTGTTGGGGCTCGGGGACGAGATTGCTTGGTTAACCAGGAATCGCTGAGACCTGTTCTGTAGGAAAGAGTTGAACCATTTCAGCACGTTTCCAGACAGACCCATCCTGTCATGTAGTCTGATCATTAGCACTTCGTGCTTTACCGTATCAAATGCTGAAGATAGGTCTAGGAGGATCAGTAGGCAAGATTGATTTCGGTCTAGGGCTTGTAGAGCGGCATCGACAATGTGCAGGATCCCAGTTTCAGTACTGTGCCCTGTTCTGAAGCCTGATTGGCAATCGTCTAGAAGCGAGAATTTAGCAATGTGTTGACTTAGTTGGCCCTGAACGCATTTCTCAATGAGTTTAGCCAGTAGAGGGATGTTGGTCACTGGCCGATAGTTGTTCGGGTCTGTAGCATCAGCTGTCGGTTTTTTGAGTATGGGCATCACCTGCCCTGTTTTTAGACAGTCCGGGAGGGTTCCTTGTGCCAGTGAGGTGTTTATTATCTCGGTCCAAATTGGAACTAGGGTGTGGCTGATTTCTTTTACACATTTTCCTGGTAAAGGGTCTTGAAAGTGGTTATTCGGTTTGAGTTCCGCCAGCGTTCTGGCGATCTTTTCCTGGTCGAATAGATCAAAAGTGTCCCATTTTGCCTTATTTTTAGTTTGGGGACTCTCTGGGGAGATATTGGTCTCTTTACTAGGTGGAGGCAATGTCTTAAGGTTAGTTGCTGCATTAGTAAGATCATCTTCAAGCAATTTAGATTTTTCCGTGAAAAATACGGAGAATTCCTCGCAGCTTATGGGAGTCTTCGTATTCTCTAAAACCGTTTTGGCTAGTTTATTTGATTGTTGTTTTAGAATCTCGAAGAGTTTACGTGGTCTGTTTCTGGCACTGTCCAATTCATCTCTGATAAATTCTTTTTTGGAGTTGATTATTTTTTTGTTGTATTCTTTCCTTGTTTTTCTGAGTGCTTTCAGCTCGGGGGAGGAGGGATGTTGTCTCCACCTCCTTTCGGCCATTCTCAGTTTGCGCCTGTCCTCATTTAATGATTCGTTAAACCAAGGATTTTTTGATTTCTCTGATACCTTTTTCACTTTTTGGGGCATGGTTTCATTGACGATATTACCGATCGAGGTTATGTAGTGATCCGTCAACTCATTGACATTTTGCTTACTGCTGGGTGGCTTCAGGTCTTTCTCACACCTTTTCACCAGTAGATCAATGTTAGCCTCTTTTGTGTCTCGGGTCAGTTTCTTGAGCTTGCGTGGTTGCACGGTCCTGCCCTTTGTCATTGTAGGTATCGCGAATGTTATGATGTGATGGTCAGACCAGTCACATGGGTCTATAGCAAGGATAGATGTCTCATCCTTTCTTGAGATAATCCAGTCTAAGGTCGCTCCTCGTGAATGAGTGGGTTGGTTGCAAGCTTGTACAAGTTTTAGCTCATTGAGGAAGTCCTTAAGCGAGTTGACCAGTTTGTCACCGCCGTCATTCCAATGGAGGTTAAAGTCACCTAGGAATATGTTATTGGCGTCCGAATTAGAGTTGGTCGTTAAGATCTCCATCAGTTGCTCGGTGAACTTTGCGTTCTCTCCTGGTGGGTGGTAAAGTATATGCAACTTGCAACTTTGATTCGTTGGTGTTCTCACATTAATACCAAGGTATTCACAGGATTCTAAGGGGTCAGAATGGAAATGGCCGACCTCGATCTCCGACCGGTGAATGCAAGCTATTCCTCCTCCCACATTCTTTGGTCTGTCTAGTCTGACGATGTTATATTGTGGCGGTATTAAGAGATCCATGGTAGGAGAAGATGATTCATTGAGCCATGTTTCCGTGAGGATGGCCAGATCAATTTCCTTATTGATGATGAGGGCAGCTATGTCTGCTGCATGTTTAGTTGCCGAACGACAATTAAGTAGAAGGCAGGTCAGGGGTTTCTGTGATTTAACTAGTTTTCCATTATCCACTTCAGATGCAATTAGCTGGATATGTTGTAGATTTTGGTGAATTGCTTGCCTGTCATTACATTTGTAACTGACAACCTACTGTATTTCAGCAGAGAAACTTGGCAGTTCTGCCTGGTGATATTTACAAGCCACTCAGCCTTTGTCTTGCGGTTTTAATTGTTCAGAGTATTAACGCTTCAGTGGCATTATTGGACCATCATACAGAGCCCCCAGTTATGTAACCGTTGCAAGTTTATTTAAAAAAAGGTTATTTTCTTTGACCCGCCCCAATATAATGTTGTTCCACTCTGATTAAGACTTAACTTACATTCCTGATTTCTCCCACCAGACTATTCCCAAACTTCTCTTTTGGGGGTATTTGTTTAATTGATGGGGAGGTAAACTAACTTGTTTTCGGGTAGCGTTTTTTTTACTTTTAGAAACTCTGTTAATGACAGTATATACTTATATCCCACTTAAAATATCCTAATTTGCGCACGTCGAAAAGATGATTACTTGCACTGACTGGCCCGTTCTGGACTGGTCTTTGTGACCTGCACGAAGTTCACACAGAGGTCAGCGCGAGCTCTCAAGTCCTCGGTTAGTACAATTACGCCAGGTCTGACTGGTAAGTCGCGGCTGGACTTGCCTCCTCATAAGACTTTTTTTTTATCTGGGGGCGCGGGGGGGGGGGGCTTGTTGTGAAACATTTGTGCTCTTCCCCCACTTGAAACGGATGCCTCTTCATACCAGACCCGTTAGTCCCTGAGAGTCAGCCGAAACCATCGACCAAGGGTAATTGTGGGATGACTCTGCCTTTCAGCCGAAAAGTCCGTCATGGGGTCTGACTCCAGGAAGGATGCGGGAACATGCGCTCAATGCCCTCCGCCTCCCACGAGGGCCCCGGTATGAGGTTCCCACAACCCTGATTGGTGCAATGGATGTCTTTGGAGTCTCCTTACCCACGGGTGGGAGCGGCGGGAGGGCTATAGACCCCGGATCTCTGAAGCAAAGGTCATGTCGGAGAGCTCATTGTGGTAAAAGACGACATGCTCTTGTTTGTGCGGGACTCAGTCCTGGCCGTTCGGGTGACACGCCTTCTTGTGGCAGCTCCGAGCAGAGGGACAGAAGGCCTTTTGCATATGAATTCGGAATTGTTGATGTAGTTAATGCCAGATGATTATTTAAATTCCGGTGACGTGCTGTTTATTGGATTTGGGAAAACAAACCTTTTGCTTGTGGGAATTCATTCAGCCCCACCTTCCCTCGTGGCGTTGTTGTCGTCCGCCCGGCCTGTGACTCCTTTCGACCAGGGGCGTAACGCAAGCCTCTGCGGACAGTGTGGGGAGGGGACTGCAGCCCTTCTAGGGCCCCCCAACTTTTAGGGGGCTCGCACTTAATGTAGTTCTATGAGATATGGGAAACTCGGGTCCCCAACCCATCCTTTCATTTTGCATCATTTTCCCTTATGCTATTGCTTTCGAAAATACATCAGACGTGTCGCGTAACATCTGTGTCGGCTTCCCTTTGTTTATGCAAGGTCGAAATTTTATTTAATAAAAAATAAAACTCCAGGATATAGAAAATGTATTTAAAGTAAAAAATGAGCCAAAGGGCGACGTGCGGGGACGTGTAAGGTTGTGAGATTATTGGCGCCAAATGACAAGTTTCCTTCTGTTGTAATGTGCGAATGCGTGGGTTAGAACTAGCATTGTTGTACTTTTAATTAAATGTCGACTTAGTTTAATTTTCATATTATATCCATAGTTGGAAGGTTTGGGAAAATCGGTGTGTTTTTATTTTGCAATATTTAGGCGTTTAAGAGTTGAAAACGGCGGGGCTAGGGATGAGAGGGCTCATGGAAAACCGTGTTGAACGATGTTGTTTTACAATGAACACCGGGTTTGACTGTTATGTACGCTGGTATTATAACCACAAATAAGTGCATAATCTTGTACTTCATTCGTCTGCCTTTCTGTGCTCTGGCAATGTTTCTTTAAAGGCTCGTGCATTGATCTGTAGAAGATGAAATGCGGAGCTGCCCAGGCAAAGTGCAAGTTGCACACAGCTATATCCTCTGCATGTTTAACCCACACAGCTGTTCACTGTTACGAACCGATTGCGCGGGTTTGTCTCTTTTGTATGAGCCCTGGCGTTTGTTGAAAGGGGAGGGTGGCTTTTCTGTAGGTGCGTGTGAGAACTGCAGAGGGTGAAATCCCATCACAAGGCCACGTGGACGGCTCCCTCCAGCCTGGCGTTCTTCTTTTTATCCTGACGTCATGCCCGTATGTTGCCCTGCAGTGCAACTGGCAGGTGATGCATCACGGTTGCCAGGGGCGACCTGGGATGCTGAGGAGAGGCCGGCAGCGGATTACGTGCTCGGACGGCAGATGGGGGCATTGTCGGGAGCACTCCAGCTCCATGCGGGCAGGGGACTCTGCCGCGTGGCAGATGTCGCAGCCACAAAGGCACGGGGCGGGTGCACCTGCTGCCGGCGCCCGTCAATGCCTCCTTGTTATACCCGTCCGCGTGGCCAGCACTTTCCCAGGCCCTTTCCGGAGGACGCTTGTTAATGGGAACACAATGGGGCTGCGCGGGACATACAAATGACAGCCTATTGTGGGCGTGGAGGCGGGGCACGGCTCGGGCCGGGCTTTCTCACATCTGAAGGTGCGAAATGACCTGGGAAGCAGTCGCAGACCCCCGAGGGGTCATAGTGCGTCTCCCACGCTCGCCTTTCTTTTGAGGCGGTGGCCTTCAGCTCTACCCAGCACAAGTGAACATTCCTTCTGATCTGTCACGCCCTCAGCCTTGCGATCCATCACAGTTTGGGGGATTTCAAATGGCTTTTGCTTATTCACGCATGGGGATATGTAAGGGGCGGGACGTGGAGAATTCTCTTCAACCTCGAAGTTGGAAAAGACGCCTATTTTTTCCCACGCTATATCGGCAGCTTCGTTTTCCACCGCAGGACCATATGTAAGAAAACAAACGCACTCAACACACACACGCCACCTAGGTTGGAGTTCTTGTCAGTCGTTAAAGCAGATTAAAGTGGTCAAGGTACCGAGTACCTGCTGGTCATGGGTCTGATTTGGACTTGGCCGAACGCACTTATGAGTGTACTCAACCTCATGCTATAGACGGATAAATATGTAGAAAACAAAATATATATACACCCTCGATAACGAAGTACATTCATTGCACATGTTGAAAGCGATGGGAATGCCCTCTTTGTATGTGTCACCCGGGCTTTAAGTGGGTTGGGTCTCGGACACCTTCGTCTCTTTTTGGGTAGGGCGGCATGCCCACTGGTGGGGTCCTAAACTCAGTGTCATGGGCACCTGGGCTGCAGCTTCCTGTCGCATGCGTTTCCGTTGATTTGTGGTGTGCCCTGGCAGTAGGTAGAGATGGGCTCTAGTGGTTAGGCTGCTAACTTTACACCTGCAGACTCAGGTTTCTATCCGGCTTTGGTGGGATTCCGGGCAAAAATCACTTTTCCCCAGCTCGCCTGAAACGTAAATAAGCCAAACGCAATTGTGTAATTTAAAATTTTTAAATCCCACGTAACGTACACAGCTTTGGGGCTTCCAAACAACACATATAAAACTCAGCGCTTGTTGGGCCCCTTCTAGATTCGCGTTATGTAAATACCAATCCATTAACTCTGTACATTCTTTAAATGGCCAGGTACTTTCAGGTATGAAGTATTTCAAAAATAAGTTGGACCGTCCATTTGAGGGATTGAAAGACAATTGGTTGGCAAAGGTCTGCAATGGTCAGATTGGTTCAAGCATTTCACCGTTTTACTCTTGGCCATAAAGGATTCTTCCATATAGTTTCCGTCCCCTCACCAACGTTAAGGCTAATTCCCCTTTGGCAGAGCTGGCAGTCTGCGCCAAGCGGAAGGCTGCATGGTGTGTGAATCCTCCCCGCGAAGCTCTTCTGGGCATTACTTAAAGGATTTGGTGTCTTAAGCCCTGATTGAATCAGCAGCTGCTGCTTTGTGAGCTGTTACACAAATGGAGGATGCCTCCTGTGACTAGAACATTACTTAATTAAACATGGCGGTTCTGGCACTTTAATTCACTCAGCTTTTCTGCCTGTTCCATGGACAGCGGAAGTGCATTAGTCCATGAGAAATAAATCATAAAGATCCGGCCTCATTGCCACACGCAGCCTTGCCCCTAGGAGGGCCCTGAGATGCATGGATAACTTGTGTTTGTATGTGGCGCTTTATACCTGGTGCTTAATGCCATTTCGAAGTACTGTAAATACCAGGTTGTTACTTTTAGCTGAATGAATAGGCCTTGCATCTTTCAGAGGTCCACAGAGTAAGAGTGAGTTGGCTTTTCATGGTTTCAAACTTCTGTGCTACATACAGATCATAGGAGATGCCGGGTGTGTGGGGGGGGGGGGGGGTGGGGGGATGGGTCTCTGAGCCATCTTGCCAGTACTATCAAATAGCAAGCCTTCTATTTGACTCGTCAGAGTTGGCCTTTCATATTGCCACACGCTGATGTAACGGGGGCTGGTTCAGATGGAAACAGCCTGCTTTACTCGTGATGCTGGGTTTACCCTCTGGTGATTACTTACGTGGCATCTGGTGTAAAATCAGTCTCCATGACCATTTTCAGGTGTCGATACTAGTAAAATCGAACTTCCGGTATTGCACCGAAAAAAGGGCATTGCGCTGTCACCAGCATATTAATTATTCTTGAGAACTGGTGTCTACGGTTGAAGGGGGGGGGGGGGGGGGCGCAGAGGGGTAGGGGGTGATTGGGGTCTGGGAGGTATGTTTGCATCACCAACCACAGATCTGCCAGGCTCATAATTTCAGAGCTTACTAATTAAATATTGCTTTGTGTGCAAGCTGTGTCAAGGGGCTCCATCTTTAAGCACCACTTCAATGACTACTGACACCTTAACCGTGACTCTTAACCTGTGGTGCAAAAGCCACGTGGAAGGCCAACATCTCAGTATGATGTTTGTAAGGACAACAGCTCAGAGCACTATTTCACCTTTCACCTTTCACCTTTTTTACATGTTACCCAGTTGTAGTTTTTTTCACCTGTAGTGTTACATTCAGAGGACACCCAGATGCCAGATGCTAGCTCTGATGTGCCGCAAGGCCTCCAAGTAGGAATCCTGCTAGGAGAATAAAGGTAACTACCTGATTGGTGGCAGTGTGAGATAGAGTGGCATTGTCTGTACCCCTGTGGGTGCAACCTACTGATCCTTCCCCATCTGCTTAAAATCCAGTGTGGTAACCATTAAAGCCTGCTGTCGAGGGCTATACTGGTTGTTAAAAGCCCTAAACCAGAGTTACACCTGCTTTGTCCTATAACTAGGATGAATGCCCTTAACAGGTATAACCTGAGGCATAAGGACTATCCATATATTAAGACTTTAATGTTCTAAATTAAAAAGAAAGAGAGAAACTGAAAGACGAATATTGAAATGTTGGTACAGACTTATTCCAGCCATCAGGAGCCTCATTTGTACCAGACCGCTTGGCACCACCTGTTCATCCCTTGGCCCAGTATAACCCGAGCCTTTTGTAGACTAACAATAAACACAGTACAACTAATGACAGACTTGGCCGGTTCCATTTTATTTTCTATAGCCATACTCCTGATGGTTTAGGACCGGTCAGATGCACTTTACTCTAGGGGCCCGATGTAGGTAAATCTAATTTACCACTTCTAAAATATCGAATCATACTGATTCGGTATTTAAGAAGTGGTAAATTCGAGGGGGGGAAATGTAGGTAATACTGAATCGGTAAATACCGAATCTGTATCCCCCATTGATTCCTACGGGCCTTGAAGCCCATAGGAATCAATGTGGAATACCGAATCGGTATTTACCGATTCGGTAATTACCTATTCTTGCAAGGGTGCAGGGGGTGTCACTTTGACACCCTCTGGCACCCCAATTACAGGCTTGTGTGCCATGTGGCACACATACATGCCCTACGGGCATGTCTGTGTGTCACATGGCACAGGTGTGCATGCACAGATGTGCATGCACACCTGGAATCAGTATTTTACCAACCAATTGGATTGGGTGCTAAAATACCTATTCTTAAAGCCCTGTGGCACTCTGACGTGTGCCAGCTACATCTGCATTTACCGATTCGGTAATTTTACCGAATCGGTAAATACAGAATCGGTAAAATACCGATTCTGTAAATGCATGCCCTACAACTGAAAACCCTAATACCGGTCGGAAACTGCCAAAATCGGCCGTTTCCGACTGGTATTAGGGCTCCTACATCTGGCCCTAGGTGTCCACCTCACATTCCTACTGATTAGCACCTCTGAAGGTAAAAATGTGTTTCTCAATCTGTGTTGGGTGGGAAAACCTGTGTGCAGTTATCTCGTAAGGCTGGCCTTTCCTTGTTACCTCGTAATGCTGCCTCCTTACAGACCCTTCTACTAGGCTCTAGTTCAGTGTAGCAGGGCTGAACAAGACCCATCCTGATCTGCTTGAAGCATCCCCGGCCGTCCCCATCAATAAGTGTTTTATCATATGTGACCTTGAGCCAGGTGATGTGCGTTGGTTGACTAGTACTCCTCAGGGCGATGAACTGAAAATGGCAGTCTCCATCCAGCTGGAAATCATCTAGGATAAAGTCCTGCCCAAAATGACAGCCCTCTAAAGAGTTCAACAGAAGGAGTGAGATACTAGTAAAAGCCCACCTTCTAAGAGACCTGGACTCTGCCCGAGTCCCGGACAGGTCATGGCAGAAGAGCAGCTCTAGCAGGAAAAACATAAACCAGATTGAACTAAAAAATCTTCTGGACAGTACCTGCCCGTTGCCGTTCATAGACCCAAAAACTGCTACCCAACAATATCATGATTGGATTGCTCACGCCACGAATATGTTGGTACCAACCAAGATTTTATCAAGTAACAGAAATATCCCAACCGCGCCATGGTACACAGAAGAATTAAGGATTCAAAAACAGCAGAATAGAAACAGGGAAAGGCAGTGGCGAAAAAATTACAACATGGAGGACAAGGCAAAGTACAAAGTCTTTGAGTATTTATAAAACCATGATGACAGAAGCCAAAAACTTTTTTTGCAGCTCAAATTGAAAATGCCAAAAACTCAAGTAGGCAACTGTATGATATCACTAGATCCTTGTCAGGCAATGCCCCCGATCTAATCCCGCCCCCCTCCCAATTTCTCTGCGATGA
This sequence comes from Lissotriton vulgaris, assembly GCF_964263255.1. Classification (NCBI taxonomy): domain Eukaryota; kingdom Metazoa; phylum Chordata; class Amphibia; order Caudata; family Salamandridae; genus Lissotriton; species Lissotriton vulgaris. The sequence goes on along the minus strand of NC_141695.1, from coordinate 1,141,031,513 downwards.
ATTGGCAAAATTCTTCTTTTCGAAAGTGACCGATATTTATCAGGCCTTTTCCTCGCGGCCCGTAATATCTGCCTCATTCGCTCCCCCCATGGATAACGCCTTGACAATTTTTAACCCACTCAATACAGACCAAATAAAGGTCCTGGTCTCCACCATTAAGTCTGGATCGTCCTTCGACCCTTGCCCTTTATCAGCACTCTCTCCGGTGATGGACACCCTCATCCCGGTTATTACCGCAGTTTGCAATTCGATACTTACCTCTGGAATCTACCCAGATTCCTTAAAGAACACTCTAGTGAAGCCCCTCCTGAAAAAAGAAAACCTTGATAAATCAGATTTAAAGAACTATAGGCCCATTGCAAGTCTCCCATTCCTAGCCAAGGTGATAGAAAAGGCCATGAATCACCAGCTAGTTGAACATCTAGAGAAACACTCCCTCCTGGATGATTCGCAATTCGGCTTTCGGAAATATCACGGCACGGAAACTGCTTTAATTAAAGCTGCCGATGATAAAGGACCATCAGAGACCAGGGAGCAACGGCAATTTTAGTAATGCTGGATTTATCCGCGGCCTTCGACACGGTCGACCATAAGATCTTACTCGACCATGTCGGAAAGAGTGCCATTCTCCTTATTGCAAGGGATCTAATTGCATCCTTCCTGGTTGACAGAACCCAGAAAGTCACCCTGGGCCCATATCAATCAGCTGAGATGTCGCTCCCATGCGGGGTCCCACAGGGCTCATCCCTAAGTCCGACCCTATTTAATATATATGTGTCGGACCTTGCCAATGTCATCAGAGCATACGGGATGAGCATAACCTCATACGCTGATGACACTCAACTGGTCCTAGCCATTAAAAACAATGGACCAGAGGTGGCAGAGCGCTTTTAATGTGGAATGCTAGCTATCGAAGAATGGATGGTAGCGAACTGCCTTAAGCTGAACTCCGGAAAAACGGAGGTGCTCATTTTTGGACCTCTTTCTCCTGACTGGTCAGCAACCTGGTGGCCGGCAGCTATGGGTGACCCCCCCCAGGCCGGCTTCTAAGGTTAGGAATTTGGGCATAATCTTTGATGGTGACCTCAACTTTCTAGCTCATGCAAAGAAGGTAGCAGCAACAGCCCACCACAAGCTAAGGCTGATCAGAAAAATTCTCCCATTTTTACCGGACTCTGCTGCCAAAACCCTGGTCACCTCCCTAGTGCTATCGTCCCTGGATTACTGTAATGGTTTGTTTCTAAATGCTCAGGTAAGGGTTATTACCAAGCTTCAGACTATTCAGAATGCAGCTGCACGCCTGCTCTCTGGGACACCTAAGTTCACCTCCATAGCAAACACCATCAGGAAATATCATTGGTTGACCATCTCCAATCGAATTAAATTTAAATCCCTGTGTATTGTATATAAAACATTGAACGATTCAGGACCTCGGTATTTTAAGGATCAGTTCAGATTCTATAAACCAACCAGACAGCTCCGATCGGCCAATCTAAACCTACTAGCCACCCCACGATCAAAAACTGTCTCTTGGGGGGACCGTCGCTTTTCGGTTGCAGCTTCTAAGCTGTGGAACTCTCTACCCCAGCACATTAGGATGTGCCCTTCCTTGCTACAGTTCCGTAGGGGCCTCAAGACATGGTTGTTCGACCAATAATTGGTCAGCACTTGGCGAGCTTTTGGGAGGATCTAGGGAACAATCTAGCGCCAAGACGCCTACGGGTAATCGCGCGCTTAACAAATGGCAAAAAGAAATAAAAAATAAATAAATAGCAACAGAGGAGGAATTATCACAATATTTCACTAAAGGACAGGTGAACTGCCCCTTAGTAGTGACGTGCTGGTTCAGGAGTATTGGCTGCTGCTGTCCTGGCCCTCCCACTCTTAACTGAGCCTCCTTTTTTCTACAGCTCACATTTCTTTTTCTCTGCTGTAGATCCTGGGGCTGATACATCTGCAATGGGCTGTGTGGGTTCTGGGAGACATCTTTTGCTCTCTGTAAGAACTTTCTGGCAACCATATGTACTTTGCACTCTAGAGTGGTCGTACTTTCAGACTTCTAGAGCTCGTTGAGAAATTCAGTTTTTTCTTTCCTGAAGCTTCAAGGCTAGCTCCCAATGTATATTGTGCCTGTAGAGACCTGCGCACATTGAGACTTTGAAGTTTATCTGTTGGCCCGTTCCATCGCTGCCACCCTACTTCAACCCATAGACCATCGTAGACCACAATCCATTATAGCTACAAACTTCCTGCTTCATTGTGTATCCTTGTGAGGATTATGGAGCCCTGCGGGCACATTTCAACTGTTCTTAATGTGTTTGCAGCTAGTGGAAATTCAGTGAAAAAGTTTAGGTACACTACTGACTTTCTTTATCAACTTGGGACCCAAATAACTTTTTTCCAAGAGTAGTCGAAACTGCTCAGTCACCCTGAGCGGTTAGTCTGGAAGTCCTTCAAGACTGTTACACTAGATGGGACGAGCACCTTTTGCAACAGTGTAACAACTGCCCAACTGACCGCGTTCAAACGCAAACACCGAAAACACGAGGACCACGCCCCTTTGCAAACTGTTAATGAAAATATCCCCTAAAGTGTATAGAATACCATAAGACCGTGTTTGGGGTCAACATCTGTAAGTAGTAAGAATTTCTGATTTTCTGAGTCCTTCTGCAAGAATATTTCAAAAAGGGGGTGGGGTCGCACACCACTCACTCACCAGCGGGATCGCCCCTAAGGACTATGGTCAGTGTAGTTTTGTATTCCGCGATGTATCTTTCTTCGCCATCCCTGGACACGTGTTTCGGGGTATTTACCCCTCATCAGCAGGGAATAGGCCATCTTCTTATCTTCTGGGGTTGCCGGTGGCTGCCAAATATTGCCAGGTCTAGTACCACACAGGCGTGCGGGTGCGGGGTCCCAGGCTCGTCAGCCCGCTTAAATATTTCAAAAAGGGGCTGGGGTCGCACACCACTCACCAGCGGGATCGCCCCTAAGGACTATGGTCAGTGTAGTTTTGTATTCCGCGATGTATCTTTCTTATTATTTAAGCGGGCTGACGAGCCTGGGACCCCGCACCCGCGCGCCCGTGTGGTACTAGACCTGGCAATATTTGTCAGCCACCGGCAACCCCAGAAGATAAGAAGATGGCCTATTCCCTGCTGATGAGGGGTAAATACCCCGAAACACGTGTCCAGGGATGGCGAAGAAAGATACATCGCGGAATACAAAACTACACTGACCATAGTCCTTAGGGGCGATCCCGCTGGTGAGTGAGTGGTGTGCGACCCCAGCCCCTTTTTGAAATATTTAAGCGGGCTGACGAGCCTGGGACCCCGCACCCGCGCGCCTGTGTGGTACTAGACCTGGCAATATTTGGCAGCCACCGACAACCCCAGAAGATAAGAAGATGGCCTATTCCCTGCTGATGAGGGGTAAATACCCCGAAACACGTGTCCAGGGATGGCGAAGAAAGATACATCGCGGAATACAAAACTACACTGACCATAGTCCTTAGGGGCGATCCCGCTGGTGAGTGAGTGGTGTGCGACCCCACCCCCTTTTTGAAATATTTAAGCGGGCTGACGAGCCTGGGACCCCGCACCCGCGCGCCCGTGTGGTACTAGACCTGGCAATATTTGGCAGCCACCGGCAACCCCATAAGATAAGAAGATGGCCTATTCCCTGCTGATGAGGGGTAAATACCCCGAAACACGTGTCCAGGGATGGCGAAGAAAGATACATCGCGGAATACAAAACTACACTGACCATAGTCCTTAGGGGCGATCCCGCTGGTGAGTGAGTGGTGTGCGACCCCACCCCCTTTTTGAAATATTTAAGCGGGCTGACGAGCCTGGGACCCCGCACCCGCGCGCCCGTGTGGTACTAGACCTGGCAATATTTGGTAGCCACCGGCAACCCCAGAAGATAAGAAGATGGCCTATTCCCTGCCGATGAGGGGTAAATACCCCGAAACACGTGTCCAGGGATGGCGAAGAAAGATACATAGCGAAATACAAAACTACACTGACCATAGTCCTTAGGGGCGATCCCGCTGGTGAGTGAGTGGTGTGCGACCCCACCCCCTTTTTCCTTCTGCAAGAACTCTGTTTATTCAAAGAGTTGTTCCCCCGCCGATTCCTTTTTATTTTTTTGCTGTGCTAACTATTGCATTATTATTTCAGACCCCTAAAAGGTCCTGTAGTAAGCCTTTTTTACTTGACCAGTTACTACTGGAAATCAGAGCGAACTAAGGGAGTCTTCGCTAATCTTTGCAAGAAATGGTGTCCAATGCTCTGGGGCTGTGATGACCCATATGCTGATGCTGCCCAGTATCTTTATTCCTGAAAAATGCTTGATACCGATCCTGGAGTTTGGAAAGGGGTCTAAACGTTGTTTTGCTTTTTTGTTGGGATCAGGGGCATTGAAGGGGCACTCCTTGCGACTATCCCATCAGACAAAAGCCTTCATGGTTAAAAGCTAAAAATCCGGCTTTTCTGATCAATGTGCACTTAGTTCTTGATTTGTATCAATTTCTAGTATACACTAGATCATGAAGAGATCCACAGCAAGGAGAAGAATTGGGATCCAGTGGACACCTGGACTTTGCAGACAACCTGGACTTTGCAGACAACCTGAACTTTGAAGACAACCTGGCCGTAATCTTCTATACCCATCTGCAGATGCAAAGGAAGCACGACAAGGTGGCAGTCACATCAGCACAATCTGGCCTCAAGTTTGACATAGGAAAAGCCAAGATCCTGAAGTCTAATACTACCAGTACTACCTGAGTCACCCTTGCAGGCAATGCACTGGAAGAGGTTCAGGCTTTCACCCACCTGTGCATTGTCATAGACAAGCAGGCTGCACAGGTGCCGACATAATTGCAATAATTCGCAAAGCAAGTGCTGCCTTCATTCAGCTAAAGAAGATCTGGTGCTACAAGGATCTAACACTGCAAACCAAAATCAGGCTTTTTAACACCAACGTAATCAGTCCTTCTGTATGGAGCAGAAACTTGGAGGACAACAGTGATCACAACTAGTGCTCCCAGTTTTCAATTTTTACTGATTTTTGCAGATAAATACAGACCGAAAACTACTTTTTTTTCATGTCTGTATTTATTTTTAAATACAGAAAAATACAGAAATAGGACTTCTTTGGATGATTTTTTTTCTTTTGTCAATCTTGAGTGCCAGGTCAGTAAGTGCATAGATTGAGGCGTAGGAGAGATGAAAAAAGACAATAGATTTCCTAATTAAGCTTAATTAAGTGCAGATCTACAGTTATTTATGCTATTCTACAATGCAAGTGTTTTTCAGACAACACTATTGCACGGTATACTGCTGGAACCTTTTGGATATTTAAATAGGAGTATACATTTATCAGTTAAATAAATGTGGAAAAATACCCATTGCAGCTTCATTTATACAGAAAACACAAAATAAAAATGGATAAATACAGAAAATATTAGCAAAAAATAAATATGGATAAATACAGACGGAAATGTCAAAAATAAATACCATAAAACCAGGAGCCCTAATCACAATCAACAAAGTACAAACCTTCATCAACACCTGCCTGAGGAAAATCCTCCAAATCCGCTGGCCAAACAGTTAGCAACAACGACCTATGTCAGGAGAATTTCCAACTCCCTGCTCATGAAGAAATCATAATACACAGGGGTTAGATTGGTCACACCCTCTGCAAGCCTGCATCAAACATCACTAGACAAGCCCGGACCTGGAACTCTCCAGGGAAAAGGAATATAGGAAGACTGAGAAGCACCTGGTGCTGAGGCTTCGAGGCTGACTGCAAGGAGATGGGTTACACCTGGAGTCACTCTGAAAAAAGCCCAGGGCCAAGGTGGATGGAGAGCGCTGGTTAATAGCCCATGCCCCAGGGAGGATAGTAGGCGTAAGTAAGTCTGAGATTAAAAATCTGGGGTGGCCATACAGAAAGGGTAGATTTCATAAACTGTCTTGGACTGGTGTGTTTTAGCAAAGTATTAAACATTACTATAGGTGATGTCCCTGTTAGTGTTTTTGAGAAACCTCTTTTTAACTGAAAAGATTGTACTTTAAGTATTTCTTGAGGTAGGTGCATTTTACCACATACATTCAAATTCAGTTCAGCATGTTGATCTTTTTACTCCATATCGCAACAGAACTACCATTCTGCTTGCTTTATTTAGATTGTCAAGCTTTGAGAAAGTGGCCCAGTGCTTCTAAAAACATGTTGGCTGTACAAATGAATAATTTTACCCTGCACTGAAACATTCTTCTCCTCAGAAGACTCCATGAGATTGGCATTCAAAGATCTGCTCTTGAATTGGATGTGTTCCTTGCCCACAGGAAGAACTCAAAGGGTCAGACTGCCCCCTTCACGTCAGAGACCAAGAAACTAATATGCAATGTCCCACAAGGATCATAACTCGGCCCCACTCTTTTCACCATATGCATGACACGGCTCCCCAACATCATCTGATCACATTACCTTTATCTACGCCGATGACACCCAACTCCTCCTCGCCCTGACGAACAAGACAAACACCGCCAGAACCAACTGCATGTCTGTAGTAAAAGACTGATTGCGAATTCAGACAAGACAGTAGTACTGTCTTCGGCAACAAGACCCCCCACCCCCCTGGGATTCCACCTGGTGGCTGCCGTAGCTAGGACCAACACCCACAGACCACGCAATAAATCTAGTGAATCATCCTAGATGACAAGCTCAACATGACAGATCACGTCAGCGCAGTGTGCACCTCATGCTTCCACATCCTGTGCCTGCTGAAAAAGATTTTCAAATGGTTGCCCTGAAACACCAGACTGAGTGTCACATAAGAACTCCCACCAGCAGGCTGAACTACAGCAACACTGTCTACACCGGAATCTCCAAACCACTTCTACTGACTCCAGACCATTAAACAGCTTAGGTCCATGCACCTACCCACCAAGCCCAATACCTGGATAACCTTGGGTGATCAGTGCGCTATATAAATCAACATAAGATTGCACTGTGTTAATATGCAGTGCAAAATGTTGCACTGGTGTTTAAAAGGAATGAATTAAAGCGAAATAAATCAAATTTATGGGGAAGGATGTAGCCTAAAGGCTAGGGCGGTTGACCTCAAATCTGGGGAATCAGGCTCGAGTCTCTGGAAAGATGCTCTACATTCTGTGATTCTAGGCAAATCATGTCATCTCCCTGTGCCTAACAAAAATTAATTTGTCCTCGTGTAGCGCAACTGGCGCTTTTTTAAAGCGCTCTAATACCTGATTTCGGGTCAAGTTTGTGCTATATAAAACTAAGGAAAAAACAAACTTTGCTTGACATTGCTTACATTACTTTGTGATGTCTCCAAAAAGTTGTTGTCTATTGCGAGGTAAACCGAGAGGGTAACTGGCATTTGGAGAGAGCACCAGGTGATGAATAGTATTTCTCTTGTGTACCCCTGAGATTTTTATGTATCTCATCAAGATATATTGCAATCATAGTTGGGTGTCCACCCATATCCATATGTCGGTTATGTTGTGTGAGTGTGGAATAAGATACTGTTTATATGTCACGGTAAACCACTGGCTTTACATCAGTTTAATAATGATTATTTTGTGAATTGGAGTTCTCAGTCTCTAAACCCACCCCTCCTCCCTGAGTAAGGTTTGGGCCTCCCTGTCTTGCTATCCCGATGGTGAAGTGTTATAAGGGTGAACTTGAATCTCAATTTTTGGGTTTCATATTAGGACGGGCCCAGGACATGAGGCACTGGAACCCAATTGATATATTTGGGACCCAGTAACCCCTGTTTACTTTGAGGCTGCCGAGTTCGTTCCAAGAGTTTGTCTGTTTTTTTTATATATATTTGGCAGAACTAACTACAAATTCCGTTAAAAAAAATATATATATTTATGTGGATTACATTTAAGTAAATACGAACCAAGATCTTAAATCCAGTAAAATGTAGAGTATTATTTTTTATTCATTTAGCTACGCACACTCCCTAAATAATCCATACACCAAACATGTCATGTATATGAGTGCTCAGTACATGAGTGGGGAGATGATGTGGTCTCTACAACTTGTGGGTGTGCGCTTCTGTGCCTGATGTGGATTGCCAGTCTGTGGCTTAGTCAGTGTCTTAAAATGTATTTTCTCTGGTTTCAGATCTGTGCCATTATTGGTGGGACCTTCACGGTGGCAGGCATCTTGGACTCTTGCATTTTTACAGCCTCAGAAGCCTGGAAGAAGATTCAGCTAGGGAAAATGCAGTAACTTACGGTTCAAGGACTGCGTGGGCCAAAAAGGGAAAACACCTGATGATCATCAACTGAATTTTTTTTAAATGCCTGTATGGGTGGTGGTATTTCTGCAAAGTGACCAGTTCAACTCATTTGCCCAGATTTGCAGAGGGTTGTTTCTCGTTTGAGGGATTCTTTTCATGACGTCACATTTTTAATGGAAGTCTAAGAGCAAGAAAAAGCACGTCCTTCGCGTGGTGCCTTGTTGGTTCGTTATCATCTTGAACTTCTCTGCGATGAACAACGGTGTCTGGAGAATAATCATTTTGCTTTCATGGATGTTAACAGGAGCACATTTGATCCACTTTCCTTCATCCCCTGGTTGTGTTGGCGTTGTCCTATTCTTGTTAGTTTATAGAATTTTGCTAATCCATTTCTTATCGGTTGTTAGTTGATTACATGTCTATAAGCATTTTTCTGTTACAAAAACGACATTTTTAAATAATTATTAGTTTGGCCCCTGCCAACCTCCGCAATTGTCTTTGAAAAATATGTCTAGCAACACATAGATTTCCTGGAAAGAGGGTATCTTAATTATTTTCTCCAGATACACAAACGACTTGTCCACTGCAAGGAATGTTGTCTCTTATTGATTTTTTTTAATCCCGTGGGGAGACCAGCATTCGAGGATTGTATATGGGACATCTCGTGCCCCATGATTGTTGCAGCCACGCAAACATCTGCTCTCCCTAACTTTGTTTATTTTTATATTTTTGAGTGGTATTTTTGTCCAAGTTGTAGCCCATAAGACGTTACCCTTTTTTTTTTTAGATATCCCATCGATTAGCTGAATGTTTGTAAAATGTTAACGTTTTGAAGGAAAATTCCATTTTATTTGATTTACTTGAACTCTTTTGATGTCATTATTGAGGTGCCATCAAAGAGTATTATATTTTAACATGTAAATTGTCCCTTTTGTCCTGTTTTTTCGAGGTGGTGAGAGGCTAGAAGTAGCAGAACGGTAAAATGAAGCCTGCCTCTGCAATCCAGAGGCTTCTCTTAGTCTGTTTCCTTTAGCTCTTATTTTTAAGTGCCAATATAGTCTCTATTCATCCATTGTGTTTCTTTTTAATCCACAAACAATCCGATCAGATCATGCAGTTGTGCTAGTAGAAGCTGCATGTTTTTGATGAATCGTACAATGGTATTTTTATGCATCTGTGTTGTTCCCTGCAGAAATCTGTAGGTTGACATTTCACAGTATTTTTGAGCTAATTGCCTTAACTGTTTCTAATATAGTGGCGAACTGGCTGGTTAAAATTTTGTATATAGGAAGATGGGATGCTGCCTCCAAACGTCCACCAAATGCATTTCAAAGCTGGTCTGTTGGAAGACCCTATAGTTTCATTGTAAGCTAGCCTGGCTAAAATAAGTGTTGATTGGGAACAGTTTAAAAGCCAATGAATGGGCAAAATGCACTCTTTGGGCAGTAAACTGGTTGCAAATAGTTTCAGGGCCTATACTATTGTGGGATCTCTTCTCGAATGGACGCAGTGTGTTACCAATTGTATTTGGGCTCCTCCGGCAGCGCTGACATCTACCTGACAAGGGTATTCTCTTTGTTACTGACTATGAACTATATATTAGAGACCCCCCCCCCCCCCAACAGTTGTATGTATTTTGCATTGTGTGCGCTGCCTGCCAGCAGAGATTACATTACCAAACCAAATTAAAGGCAGCTTCAGCTGCTTTACAGGTGATCTGGAAATCCTTTCTTGTGCATTCGTCCTTCTTTTTTTTTTTTTCTTTCACTGTTCCCAGCTACTAAATTCTCTTTGTTCGTAGCTATCCTTTTCTAACTCATAGGGAGTGGAATGCTGTAAGAGTGAAAGAGGAGCTTCGGAATGTGTGTAGGCGGTGCTTTCTCGTGATCACAAATAAAGATATGGAAATCTGCCATCAGATTTGAACAAAGTGTTGCATTAAAGCAGATGTTGCAAAACTTGAATGAAAGGTTAGGAAAGATGGTAATATACATTTGTTCCTATGTACTTTTTCTGGGCAGCTGACAAAGACCATACATCCCCATTCACAAGTCTGGTAATAAGGCTGTGTTAAAAGGATCTTTGACCCGAATCATCTTTACGTTTCCTGATTTTTTTTAAAACAATATAAATACACTCGTCACCACTTCGTATCTAATCTGTCACTAGAAGCTATTTTGGTGAGTTCACTGACCAGCAGCTATGAAAGTGGCATGCCGTTTCAGTCATGTCTACTAGAGCAACATCGACGAGTCCTAAGCAAAGCACTTGTGACTGCAATAGTAGGTAACAGCACCCCTTGTTTTTGGAAGTCAAGTTTACCACCTTAAAGACAAATCTAAAAGCGTAGGTCCCCAAATCTGTAAAAGTCTTCACAGCCGCAGTCAAATGAAGAAAGACCACCTGCATTGGCTCCCAATTCATGAACTGATCTTAAAAAATATTCCAGAACTTCTCAAATGGTTCTCCTGCAGGATATTTCAAATGCACACAGTGTGTTATAAACTGGTGTCCCCATAGAGTGGCCAGCAGTGTACTAGTTCTACTCTTGAAGATCAGAAATGTAATTACAGGAGGAGAGCGGAGTCCGCTACACCAGCTCTTGTTTGTTACTAGTCAGGTTTCTGAAAATACTACAAATATTTTTCAGTTTTACTTGACTCACACCTAACAGGACGGTTTTCCATCTCGTGCAGAAAGTTTGTGTAACTGCATGGGTTTACATGCTTCAAAAAAACAGCTTAAACAGGTGTATTAATAAACTTGTGTACCTGCGATCAGGTTTTTTAAAAAAAATGTTTTAAACCAAACCATGCCAGATAGACATATTTGAGCAGCCATAAGGCAATGGCTTCCAGAATCCATTACGCTTTATAATGTAGGGATAGGCTAGATCTGCACATCTATCTTCGTGTACAGCAAAAACACAGCTTTTGTCCCAGGAGCTCTGAATTTGATATAGCTCCTATATCCAAAAATATCTAGATCATATTGCTTTAATTGCTCTTAATGTTGTGATTAAAGTCGGAGGTAGAACATGTTGCAGCAGTGGGAGGGGGGGTCTCAAAGGGGCGCGGCCAAAGAAGTGTAGCTTGGAACCATTATAAGTGGTACGGCATATTATGAGGTTGCAGCCTAAAACGTGAACTAGAACATGGTGCTTGTACATTGTGCCGTAGAACCAGTATTCAAGTGCCTTTCACCAGAAAATTCCTGTGCATCACCTTCACCTAAATGTTATTTGTAAATTTAAGGGAATAGGGACCTGTGGGGGACCAATTTTAATACCCCTTTTAGTGAGTGGCTCTTTCATTTGCCCTCCGGAATAGTTATTCGGCATAATCAACCGAATACGTTATTATGCTGTGTCCTGATTTTGGCGAAGATTTGACCGATCATTCACACACCCCACATCGGGGAAAGAGTAGTGTGATCCAAGTGCAAAGTCAGTGACTGGTTAAGAGTCAAGGCACAAAGTATTCCAACATGAACTTTTTTTGGCACTTAATCCAGCCAGGATCTGAGCAAATGTGCCTAGAAATGGATTACTCTGTGCACAGTAAAACGCCCTGTGATGAAGCAACTAGTTATGATTTCATGATAGCTGCCTTAGTGCCCAGCCACGCAATTGAGTTTCAGAAACAGAAATTCTCTTGTATCTGTTTACCAAATTGTTCCTGCTATTGTAACATGTGGAGCATCTACCCCTACCGATCATGTGTGTCACACTACCTAAGTGAAATATTTTTGCCATTGTGTCTTTATTTACCTTTCTGTGACCAATCCAAATGACTTGAAAAATTTGAGTAGTGCAACCCGAATCTGAGCTAGAAATAAAATTCCAAACTATGCTGGCGGGTGGGGGGAATGGGAATGAAATTTTGATTGTCTTCAAACATCCAAACCGAGAAATCGAAGGGATGCAGGAGGGAGGGAATATTAATGTATTCAGAACTAAAAATCTATGTGTTAAGGCTGAAGAGAGAATATGTGGAGGGTGTGCAGGTCAGTGGGGAAGTTAGCGACTGACGACAACCAAGGCACTCCTTCTGGTGAACATTTCAGTGATGTGAGCAAATATACTTTATATCTTGTATGAGGAGAGGCAAAGCCGAAGACTGGATGGATCTTCTAAACTGTTGAGGATTTCCTTGCTTCCAACTGGGACCAGCCTTCTTGGTGACTATGGCTTCTGACAGTTTATATTATTTAGTTTTTTGTCAGTGGGTCCCAGTGAACCGCTTACTTCTCTTGATAAGGGTCACTGCTTTCACACCTGTAGGGGAGAATGAGCTTGCTTGAGATTTGACACACAGTGGAATGGGTTACTGATTTTTGGCCATGCAAATTTACCCTACATAAAGATCATCTGATGAAGTGGTCACCCTAATGGCGATCACAAAATTGTGCATTGCCCGCTTTTGCTCCTCTTTATCAATACAATATAACTTGATGATGGTTGCCCTCTTAGCAGTGGAGGTCGCAAATAATTCTCTTGATAAGGTTATGGTCCTAAAATGAATGAACCTATTGTGATCACCACAGTCATGGCACCCCTAAACCTGCAAATTGCACCCAAGTGGCTCAGATCACATCATACGAACAGTTTCACCACAACTTTGTAAATATTCATAAACAGACCCACGTTGGACAAAAGACAGTTTGTCAGTAGAACCTAAAAATATACTGTTTCAGGCAATTGATAAGAGTGAAGCATCCCCACTGATGCTAGATCCGTCAGCAAGCGATGCTACCGAGGAACCCTGGATTCTCCTACATCACCCAATATTAATGGCAGAAAATGTTCTGCCTTCTTTGTGAACCACAGATAGCAGATTTTCCAACAACTATACAGCAGCATAAAGTAATGAGGTAAGGTACCTGCTTAGTAGCCATTGTTGACATCTGTTGTTCTATAGCATTTCTTTTTAACACAAGTGACTTTTTACAAAAATGTAATATTGGTGTGAGACTAGTGTGCCACGCTGGATTCTCATTATGTAGGCATGAAGCAATCGGTGGTTACGAATTGGCTAATAACTACAACAAAATAATGGAACCAATGTTTTTGGGCCCTGGGATCATATTTCATGTGTTCATCCTTCAAACCTGAAAAAGTAAATATTTTGCTGTACTTGATAAACCTCTAAAGCCTCCTTTTCCGCGTGCAACGTGGACCCGGATAGTGTTACTGGCTGGTTCAGGCCTTTCCCTTCTGCTCTTGAGCGTTTTTCTGGGTACAGTGTGTGAATGCCTTCGGGTTTTAAAGTGTGCTCGTCTTGCGCACGCCAGATGCCGGCGACGGATCCTCATTCCATCTGCATGTGGTGTTTGGGGGAGCATCACAACTCCACGGACTGTGAGGCGTCTCAACAGTTGAAGCCGAAGTCCTGGCAGGAGTGCCAGAAGAAACTCCTCTCTGCTCGCATGTCCAGGTCGGCATCGTTGCAGCGTCCGTCCCCTGTGGACGGCTTCCAGAGCTGCCGCGTCTGCCTCCGGCATCGTCCTTCTCCTGCACCGCAGGAGCGTCGCTCACCTGTTGGTAAGTGTTGCAGTTTGTCCCCGCGGACCAGTTTCCGGCCTGTTGGGGGCGCGGGCTCTCCGCGGGTGGTGTGGCTCTGCGCGTCGTCACCCTATCCGCTATTTCCCGGCGTGGGGGCGACTAGAGCCCAGGTGGAGGCCTATGCGGCGGCGTTGCAGGCCTCGTAGGCTGCTCCTCCTTCTCCTGGGACATCTGCAGATCCGTTGCCATGTGCGGGGCCCTCCGTGCCGGCGCCGATGGGTTCAGCTCCAGGTTCAGAGGGTGTGGTGTTGTCAGGGTGCGGCCTTTCTGTGTTCCTGCCTTCGGACCACGGCGCCTCTGCTTCGCCGCAAACCTCCATGGCGGTCCATGAGGTGTCGTGGGAGGTTGCCGGGGCTCGGGGCGTGTCCCAGAGTCCCTCTCGGTACTCTGGACAGGCGGCGGCCTTGGCCGAGGCGATGCACGCAGGCTCCGGCGACTGTGGCGGCTGGCTAGGGGTCGGGGCGTGTCCCTGGGCCTGCCTCGTCACTTCACGCAGGCGGCTGCCTCGTCGGAGGTCAAGTCGGCGCCGTTTCGGCACCCTTCCTTGGCCGCCCCAGCTCCGGCTCGTCCTCAGTCTCCTGTGCCAAGAGGTGATGGTATCCTTTGATGTAACCTCCCTCTATACCCAAATCCCTCAACAAGAAGGATTAGAAGCAATGGAATACTTTCTAGACACACGCCCCAGACCGCATAGAGTCCCCACAGATTTTATCATCAACTTAGCGAGAATAGCTCTCAAAAAGAACTACTTCCGGTTCATGGACACGTTCTACGTGCAGGTGAAGGGCACTGCCATGGGGTGTCCTTATGCCCCAGAAATGGCGGTGCTCTTCATGGCCCTGTATGAGGAGCGTTTCATCTACCGCAACAATCCATTCCTCCAAAACATTACCAAATGGTATCGCTTCATTGATGATATCTGGTGCCAATGGAAGGGGTCAGAGGAAACGCTGACCCAGTTCCATCAGTGGCTCAATACCAGACACCCAGACATAAAATTCACAATGACTTGTAGCAAAACATCGCTTACTTTCCTAGATGTTGTGGTTTTCCCCCACGAAAATGAATTGACCACCACCTTACATCGTAAGGATACTGACAAGAACACAATCTTACATTATGCCAGCTACCACCCTAAAAGTTTAAAATCCAACTTGCCATACGGACAAATGCTGAGAATTCGACGAAATTGCTCTAGAAAGGAAGATTTTCTGATCCACTCACAAATACTGAGTGATCAACTACAGCAGAGGGGTTACCCCCATAAATTACTAAAACATTCAACCACCAGGGCATGGCACACTCCCCGTGACGAGTTACTGAGACCCAACAAAGAAATTAAACCATTGGAGAGGCCAGTATGTGTTACCACTTTTGGACCATACACCAACAAGCTGAAATCGATCATCCTAAAAAATTGGCACTTGATAAAAAACTCAGAAATCCCGATGGAGCAACCCCTGTTTGCCCTAAAGAAAAACAGAAGCATAGCCCAGCGGATTGTAAGGGCCGATCTGGGAGTCAGCAAAGCTAAAACTGACCTACGCACATTGTGGAAACTTCCGCCTGTAACAGGCCACCACAAATGCGGGTCATGTGCGTCATGCCCCAACACAATTGAAGGAGAGGAATTTTCTTTCAAGACAATAAAATGGACACATAGAGAGTTCTCGAACTGCAAAACACAAAATGTAATATATGCAGTCATGTGCCCTTGTCCTAAATTGTATATAGGGAAAACCACTCAAAAAGTCAATCAACGAATATCCCAGCATAGATCTAGGATCAAGAACAAAGTACTGTCCGCACCCATGGTGCAGCACTTTGTTGAACAGAACCATAACGAAAATGAGTTCAAATGGACAATATTACAAGCCATGAAGGTTCCCCCTAGAGGAGGAAACATTGATGCCATGCTAATAAAAAAAGAGGCTTATCTAATACTAAAATTTAATTGCGTGATGGATGGCCTGAACGAGATGTCAGAATTACAAAGAACCAATTATTGAGTCCAACGTGAACCCCACCATTATGAAAGACCCAACAAGAAGGAATGAGCAAAACACTGCGCGCAGTTTAGCACATAAAAATCCTCAACATAAGTATCTCTCTAAAAACTACAAATCCCACAATCCCTAGCCATATACTTAAACAGGAAACTGTGTTCCTTCCGGTGTTCAGCTCAAAATCAGTGTAACAGCACACAGAGCGAGAAGCAGCCGCACAGAACCCCAAGCGCAGCAAGAGACCCTAAAACGGAGGTAAGAAAGTACTCAGAATGTTCTTTTAAAAGCGTAATAGCAACACAGAATCAAAGCCAAAGTAAACTCCAACATGGGCTTGATTCCTTTTCAGAACGCGAACGTTCGTCTAAAATGAAGTGAGGAGCTTGGGTCGCCAGCCGCGCTACACGAAGGTAGGCAAATAAGATAAACAAACACTGAACTCCAGTAAATGTTTCCCTTTGACTTGTGAAACTGATTCCGAATTTTTAAACATACAGATCGGAGTCACCGCGGAACACGAAACACACCCCATTAACAACACCACTTTGAGAGAGCAACTGAATAAAAGCAAGTAAGTGCTAGCGCAGCCTTACCACAGATACCATTGAGCATTGAAAGTCGTGGAAATTAATAGATTTACTAAATTCACCCATCCTTAACCACGTTTAGGTAACGGTGAAAAGTCAAAGACAACCAATAACCCGTGCTTGAAAGCATCAGCCTACAAACCTATCAGATAAGGTAAAACATTTTTTAGACATTGTCCACATTTGAAGCTAAGTAAAAAACCAGGAAAATAGGAGATATTAAATGTCCACAATTTCACACCATAGGTACACAGCCCGGCCCTGAGGAAGAACCCATTAGACTAACGGAAGGGTTTGGAAACGCGTCGGCCATCTGGCTGTAGGCACACAGCATAGTGATAAAACAATGAATGTACCTTAATTATTTTTGGTGTATAGGATTCAATGCTTGTGTTTTGAAAAAATGATGAAAGCGCAACTGTTATGAATTATTTTACATTGAGTCTTGTTTACACATATTGTTTTTGAAATGTATCAAATTGTGAAATATTTTGTTTATCCATATCCCCAGTGAAAGGGATTTGTTCAGCCTCTGTATATTGTTGAAAGTTTGCAAATTGTTTTGAAATGCGAGATTTATGACAAATGCATACCTTCTTTAAATAAATATTAGAAGGCACACACCAGCTGAATAAACCAGTTCTGGTCTGTAGAAATCGAATCCTGGCATTTTCTTCTTTACTAATTGTAACGTGTCCAGCCAGGATCCGTAGGACAAAACCCCTCAATTTAAATGACGCATGTCCAGGTCGGCATCGTTGCAGCGTCCGTCCCCTGTGGACGGCTTCCAGAGCTGCCGCGTCTGCCTCCGGCATCGTCCTTCTCCTGCACCGCAGGAGCGTCGCTCACCTGTTGGTAAGTGTTGCAGTTTGTCCCCGCGGACCAGTTTCCGGCCTGTTGGGGGCGCGGGCTCTCCGCGGGTGGTGTGGCTCTGCGCGTCGTCACCCTATCCGCTATTTCCCGGCGTGGGGGCGACTAGAGCCCAGGTGGAGGCCTATGCGGCGGCGTTGCAGGCCTCGTAGGCTGCTCCTCCTTCTCCTGGGACATCTGCAGATCCGTTGCCATGTGCGGGGCCCTCCGTGCCGGCGCCGATGGGTTCAGCTCCAGGTTCAGAGGGTGTGGTGTTGTCAGGGTGCGGCCTTTCTGTGTTCCTGCCTTCGGACCACGGCGCCTCTGCTTCGCCGCAAACCTCCATGGCGGTCCATGAGGTGTCGTGGGAGGTTGCCGGGGCTCGGGGCGTGTCCCAGAGTCCCTCTCGGTACTCTGGACAGGCGGCGGCCTTGGCCGAGGCGATGCACGCAGGCTCCGGCGACTGTGGCGGCTGGCTAGGGGTCGGGGCGTGTCCCTGGGCCTGCCTCGTCACTTCACGCAGGCGGCTGCCTCGTCGGAGGTCAAGTCGGCGCCGTTTCGGCACCCTTCCTTGGCCGCCTCAGCTCCGGCTCGTCCTCAGTCTCCTGTGCCAAGCGGTGTGACGGAGGTTGTTCCGGCATCTCCTTCAGCGCCGGTCGATGTTGACCTGACTCCGGTTGTGGACTCAACGGTGCCGGGTCGTCGATTCCTCTTCGGATGCCTCCTCTTCGTCACCATAGGTTCCACGGTTGATGGTATCATCCTCTCCGGAGACGGGTCGCTGAGTTGTGGCTTTTTCCCCGGTGTCGTCTAAGGACGGCTCTTCGCCGTCGCCATGGCTGCAGTCTCGCCAGAGGTGCCTAAGTTTCCTCATTTTTTCGGTCCCCCTCCCCTCCCCCCTTCCGGATTTGGCCTTTCCTTCCTCCGGTTGGCCTGGGGGACGGCCGCCTCTGTCAGCAGCCGTCACCCACAGAGGAGCTGCTTTCTCCACCGCGGGGCCCTACGGAGGCAGGTGAGGCCTTCGCTCGTGCTGTCTCCATGGCTGTGGGGATTTTGCGCATGGGAGATCCAGCGGCCCACTTCCCCACGGATCATCTTCTGGAGGTCTTCCATCAGGGCTCTGGTGGTTGGGAATTGCTTTGCCCTTCGAGGCTTCGCTCCACAATTCCTTCATGGGGGCTTGGGGTCGACCCGCCACTGGGGACCAGGTGCTGCAGCACCTTTTGCACCGACACCGTCCTGCGCCTCATGATCCTATCGGTCTTTCTCTTCACCCTTCGACCATGGGCACTCTTTTGCAGACTGCTTTTCCCTCCCTGTCATTGGTGTTGTCCCCTCCATCACGGGAGGTGCGCTGGTTGGATTCCTGGGGGCGGAATATCTTTGCCTCCACCAGTGTGGGCTTGCATGCCCTTAATACTCTGTGTCCTGGCAAGGGCCACTTCTTGCTTGTGGGATTCGGCTGAGTCCCTTCTGTCTACAGCTTCTAGTGAGGGTGCCGGTGTGGATCTCCAGCACCATGTGTTGGATGGCCGGGAACTGGCGACGTTCATTCTTCGCTCCTCTCTGGATGTGTCGGAGGTGCTTGGTCGTACCATGGTCTCTACAGTGGAGCTTTGTCGCCATGCATGGCTCCTGGATAGTGTGTTCCCGGAGAACGCTCAGGAACGGTTGGTGGACCTTCCCTTTGATGGCACCCTTTTGTTCCATGCCCTTGCAGACTCTGTCATTCAGATGTTTCTGGCGGGCCTCTGCCCGCCACTGATCCACTGCTTAGTTCCATGTGGGGCCATTCGGAATGGGTTACTGCCTTGCCCTTGTTCTGACCTGATGTGGACCGGGTGTTTAGTGCTGAGGTGCTGTTCTGTCTAGACTTCGAGCCGTGAGGGGCTCTGCTGCCCTCTTCACTGGGTTGTTTCACAGTGGAGGGTCTTGCTGTCCTTCTACCCCTTCCCCTTAGTCTGTGGGTCCTCATCCTCTGCATTGTCTGTACCTTGGGGCTTCCGGTAGAGGTCC
Organism: Lissotriton vulgaris; assembly: GCF_964263255.1. Taxonomy (NCBI): domain Eukaryota; kingdom Metazoa; phylum Chordata; class Amphibia; order Caudata; family Salamandridae; genus Lissotriton; species Lissotriton vulgaris. The sequence continues at coordinate 1,141,012,211 of NC_141695.1, read as the reverse complement.
TTGGTGCGTGATCTGGGCTTCAGGCGGTCTGGCCTCCTTTGTTTACCCTTGCTTCTCCTGTTGGTGAAGGTTAGGTTGCCTCTTTGTTGTTATGACATCTCCACTGTGGGGACTGGTGTTCTTCCACAATGCTGAGGTTTATTCAGCTCAGGGCCGGTCACTTATCCTGTTGTGGTGGACGGGCCATTCTTTCCTGCCCCCGTGTCTGGTCCCCTGTTGGGCTTGTCCTCATCTGATGTTGGGGAGGTTCTCTCGCAGACCCTCCTCCCCTTTGGGTATGGCTAGGGTATCTATTCTACGTTAAGGTATCTGCAGCTAGTAGTCTCTATCAGATGTACGAGTTACTTGCCTTTGGTAACAGTGTATCTGGTAGACGACGATTCTAGCCGCAGATTCCTTCACGACTCACCCTTCCTCCCCATTCTGCGAGGACCCTCTGCTTGGGTTTTCTGCAGTCGCCTCCTTTTGGGCGTCTTGTCTTCTATGGGTGTCCTCTTCCTCTTCTTCCAGGTCAGGCATCCCTCCGGCTGGTTTTCTCCAGCGTGAGGGTTTTCTTTGGCTCTTTCTCTCTGTTGCTAGAGTTCTGATCCCCCTCCTTGTCTACTTCGATGTGTTTTTTTTTTTTTACCTGTCCTTGACCACCTCCTCCCTTCAGGAGGTATGACTATCCTTGGCAGTACAGTCTGGGGATGGGTTGCTGTTGCGCCTTTGTTCCGGGCTTGTGGCCCTTCCCCTAGGGGTTGTAGTTGCAGCCTCTTCTCTTTCCTTCTTTCTTTCTGTGATGGCACTTTTTCTTCTGCTTGTGCATCCAGGATGACTCTCGCCTTGGCTTTCAGGGTGGTTCCACGGAACAGTGCTTTATGCTTTTCTTGCTGTTGCTTCGCTGCTCTGGCCTTCTAGTGCTTCCTGCCTCTTGGTGCTTTCGCCTTTTTTGCAGTGGCTGTTCCTCATAGTTGTGCCCTGCTTTTTCATACTCTGGTCTGGTGCCTTGGTGCCACCTGGCGGTGTTTCTCACCTTTGATTTTCTTTCTCTATTTTGTCTTCTGGCTTTTCGCACACTGTTCCCATGCTTTCCTCAGTTATGTTGTGATGGCTCCGCGTTGTGGCTTGTTAAAGTTCTCCGAAGCAAACTGATGTCAGCGCGCTGGGGCTTATGTGGCCTCGCTGATGTCACGCCCCCGGAAGACGTTAGGCGGAGTCGTGAGGCACCGCCCCCCCGCCCCCCTCCTGGCGCGCAGGGATGCTGGGCAAGTACGTTTTTTGGGTCCAGTCTCGCACCTGAGAAATATTCTACGTTACGGAATCTGCAGCTAGAATCGTCTCTACCAGATAAACTGTTACCAAAGGTAAGTAACTCGTACGATTGGGCTTTTGAGTCAGCCCCCATACTCAATGGATGAAATACTTGTCCTAGTTCCCAGCTTCTTTTGTGATGGCTTTCCTCCTTATTCTTTTGTTTGTCCCATGCCTGCAGCACAGCGTTTTTCCCATAATTTTGATTAGCTTACTTTTATCTTTACTGAGGAGGAAAGTAGTATTTTATTTTTCCTCTTTGTACTCCAGAGGAATGTATCCCTTTTGCACTCTCTGCCTTGCATTCCCTCACTTCCGCTTTATATTTTTATTAATTTTCTTATATTTTTGCCCGGTCTGGCTGCCGAACACTGCTATTAAACCAGTTGCAATTGACCCCCTGCACCCCTGCCTCTACAACTTACCTCCAGCTCCCCACGTTTGTATTGATTTCTTTTGTGAGGGCCTGCAGCTGTACTTTGCTATCAGTTGATTTGTTTTGTGGAGGCACGCACCTTCACTTGTCCTCCATCTCTTGCCTCGAACCACATCTGCTTCCCAAATGTGTGACTTTTTAAAATAATTTATTTAGTTAATATTATTTGCGAGGGCCTTGCAGCTGCACTCTGCTTCCTGCCAGCAGACTTACCCTTTTGCACTGCTACATATGCATATTTTTTGTTTTAAGTTTATTCCTTACCAAAGTATCAGCCCACCATCTTGGGTGGTAAATTGAGTATATTTTTTTAAAAATCAGAAGATGGCTACCACGTATACAGTGGCAACTATTATGATTTTTTTCCTTTATCCTTAACTTGCCATTCCATTACGGTGTACAGCTGTCCAGTAACAGTTAAAAAAAATGTTTTTAAAAAAGCATTGGCATCTCGAATAGGTTTCCTGAGCTAGACGTGTTGGGTTTGCCCAAGCGTGTTAACATTTGTCTCCTAAAAGGCTGCTGCAGAACCTGCCAGTGGCTGAATGGGATATTTGCACTAAGCTTTTTGCCCTATAGCACCTGCAAAACAAAGGGGTCCATCTGTACTCCACATTACTATCCCTCTGCCACAGCACTGTGTCCTTTGAATATGGAATCGTATCATGAAAGGAAGAACCTTCTGATATAATGGGCCTAAAATCCGGAACAAACGGATCATCGAGCTAATAATGTTTTCAGAGTCAAATGAATTTTGTATTTCCGTCTACATTCACTGTTCTAGCCAGTCCCATTTTTATTGCAGTATGCGATTGGATACCATTTTTTATTTTAAAGAAGGGCATACACGTCTCCTTTTCCTTCTCACTTGATACTAAACCTTGAGTGCCCGCCAGCGGATATTGTGTTTACTATACTAAAAGACCTCAACTTTTTGTTTGCTGCCACCTTGAGAAGGAGTTTGCCGAATTTTTAATCTGTGGGTCTGAAGTTGGATTGCTGGGTTACGGAAACATAATTTACCAGTTTTGGGCAAAATTTTGCAATGACTGTTTAGAAGTGATGGACACCAACTTTATCCAGAAGGAGTTCGAAGACCTCACCACCGGCGTACCACCTTACCCACTGCCAAAGGGAAAGGAAGGGTTGAAATGTAAATTTGGCTCCTAAAAATGTAGGAATCCAAGTATGAGGTTTTAAAACATTGGTAGAACGGTGGCTTGCCCTCATCCAGCCATGAACGAGCATTACAACAGACCATGTGAGAGAGGGCAAAATCAAGTCGATGTCATAAATAGTACATGGGAGGGATTCCAGTTTATCTTGGATAAAAAATTGCTGCTGACTCAGTTGCATATCTCTTTGCAGATGTGGAATTTATATCTTCAACAATCTATTTTTTTATAGCTGTGAGATGAAATTGTTCTGGGAAAAATTTCACTGAGTGCCAAAAATGCAATGGCTCTGCCTGCCAGGAATGCGAGGTATGCTCGCTTGAAACTCTGACATTATTTAATGTCTTGTGTGACTTAAGGGGCTGCTGCTATCTGGTGGATGAAGCTCTCCTGTATGATCTTACACTCTGTGGCACTGGACCAGTATTTGGAAAGTTTTTTTTTACTTGAATTTCTTTACCCTTTTAGGTTGTTGAATGGTGTTCGGGGGAAGTGCTTTACAGTCCAGATTTGCGATTACTTCACTTGGGTTTATTTTTCAATGTCCTACTCATGCGAACAACAAATTTGCTGTGCTGAAATGATTTTTTAACTTTATGGCAGGTACATTAAAAAAAAAAGTACTATTATAGCACAATAAAGCAACCTTTTCTCTCTAAAGGAACGGTGCAGGCATGAGATACGATAGTACAAGTTCAGTAAAGGTTTTCGGTTACATCTGATTTACTTTCTGTGAATTTGATTAAGGTAGTGCGCAGTTATTTTATGGACTGGAATATGAAGTCAGAATGTTTCTGATGTTGATCATAGGGTTCTGCATTTTCATACTTTTGATCCAGATATCCGAATTGGTAGAAATGGGACACTTTTTCCTTTTAATCCTGAAGTGTCTTGGAACAAATAGATGAATAAGATCAAAACACATCAATACACTAGGTGATGACATTTGCACACATCATTTATGGGCAGTAAAACTGTGTTTCAGTGCAAATGAAATGATCATTTCAATGGACATGTGTTTCTGTAATGGTTGTGTGCTACCACACCATGCATGCTCCACACTACACCGCACCACTCAATCAACCCCACCCCACCCCAATTTACCACACTTCAATCTAATGTACCTCAGTCCAACTCACTGCACTCCATCTACCTGAATACGTTCCAAATTACCACACTCCATTCCAATGTACCCAACTTTACATTCCAATGCGATCTTACTCCTCTCCACTCTTTTCTACCCCCCCAAAATCTACCCCATTCCGATCTTCCACAATCTACCCCACTCTCTCTACCACACTCCACTCAACTCTACCACACTCCAAACAAATCTACTCCACTCCAGTCTAACCCAATCGACCCCACTCCAATCTACACCACCCCAATCTGCCCCATCTACCCCACTCCACTTACCACTTTTCAGTCTACCCCACTCATTCCAATTTAACCTAATCGAATCCACCAAACCTACCCCACACTAATCTACCTGACTACAATCCAAATTCGCGTTTCGTTCAGAGGACTTCTTCAAGGCTTATCTATGTATTATCAGTTTGTCCTGTGGTTACTGGTATCAATATGTTTCAGTAGTGCCATATTTCTAGGATTAATTCCAGATTGCCGATTTTTCACCCAATCATTGTGGCACTTTTGATCCCCTTGTAGTGTATAAAATCATCCTTCACGCGCCATCGTCGGCAGCCGACGATGACGCGTGAAGGATGATTTAATACATCGAGAAGTCCTCTGGACGAAACTCGTTGGCTACGCTCTGTATCAAGAAAAAAGAATAAAAGAAGTTTTAAGCCCTACTTAACGGATTCTTCAGAAGTTATTGACTTACTATTTAAAAGTTATTGACTTACTATTACTTATTGTGGAGTGCTGAACCATTGTGTCTGCCAGTGATGAGGGTTGCATCGACAACCACCTCATCTTTGAAGGCAATGACTATAACAAATCTATCACTGATGAGACCATCGGCGAGAGCCAGAATATCATTGGTCATTCCATCGACCTTCTCCAGTATCCTGTTGATAAAAATTCCATTGATGTCGGCATTGTTGACGACCAGGTTGACAGCAATGAAGGCGACCATTCTGATCTCTACAAAGGGCATTCCAGTGTACTTAAAAGCTGACATATCCAAGGTGTCACCTTTGCCTCCAGTAAGGCTTTTGGAGTTCGAGGACTTGGGGATGAGGGTCTGTTTGGCCCTGCGTACAGTCCATTACAACTGAGTGTTAAGTGCCAAGAAACAGAACATGAAGAGGTCAACCATGGTCCATCCACCTATCTCCACTGTGAATATTCATTTGTGGGTAAAGGCTATATCTTTCTGCCCTGAAGTGCAAGCGAAAATCTTAGACAAGTCAGTTGATGGATAGACTGTATTCGGAATGCCCATGTACGATGCCCTACAGTCCATTAAGACGCACACCGAGACCTCCCGCTCATTAGGCACGCTCTAACAGAGACTTTTCGTCTTCTTTTAGGGAGGAAGAGTCAGAGGTCAGTTTACACCACAACCACATTACCAACAGGCCAGGTACCAGCCTTGCTCCCAGCAGGGATTTAGTTCAGTTTATACCTCACAGAAAACTCACAGGGCAGCAAGAGGTTCCACTTACCCTCAACAGCCAGCCTGGAGATGTTCTCCGGCCGTAGGGAAACCTCAAGATTTTAATAGAAGACAATGATATGCTCCTGGTACTGGCCATATCAGTCCCACATCAAAAATTCTGCAGTTTTCTTTCTGAATTCTGTAGTTGTTGGAAAAACATATCTTCCGACAAATGGGTGTTAGACATAATCCAGCACAGTCACACCCTGGAATTTGTTAAAAGGCCTCGAAATTTTCCACCACCCAAAACATCACACTGGCATCTGGTTTTGCTGAAATAGGAGATCAGTACGCTTCTCACCAAAAATGCAATTGAGGAAGTCCCGCCGGATCAGCGCAACAAGGGATTCTATTCCAATTTCATCAGAAAGAAAACAGCTAAGTGGAGACAGGTGATGGACTTAAGGCTTTTAAACAAATTCTCCAAGCAGCACACCTTCAGGATGCCATCCTTACAGGAAATACTACAGATGGTAGACCCAGGATATTTCTTGACATCCTTGGATCTGCTTATTTCCACATTCACTCCAAGCATCGAAAGGTCTACGATTCGATGTGGCAGGGTAGCATTATCAGTTCAAGATAATTCTTTTTGGCCTTTGATCCGTCCCAAGGGTCTTCATGAAATGCATGGCTCTGGTGGCGGCCTTTCTGAGAAGATCAGGACACCAGGTATTCCCGTACCTGGATGACTGTCTTATAAAAGGACCCACCTTTCACTCAGTCTGAAACTCAACTCTTGTCTATCAGAAGCTTTTACAGTCTTTGGGCCTCAAATTGAATGAGGAGAAATCATTGCTAATTCCTTCTCATCAAGTAGAAAACATTTTTGTCAACAAAATAGTCCACCAGTACAGAGGTGCAAATCAATGTTGGGGATAGTGTGATCCCAAACAGCTGTCAATGGATGCATACATTGTAGAAAGTGCTGGACAAGCACTGCGTTCACTGCCAGGGATCTTCCGAATATTCCATCACGATTACTCTCCAGATGAAGTCAGCCATGTCTTGGTGGATGGACATACAAAGCATTTCCAAGGGTCTCTCATTCATCCCTGTATGACCACATATAGTAATGAATACAGATGTCTCCCTGGAGGGATGGGGGATCAAATGCAAGATTTAGAAATCCATGAAAAGTGGGCCGTCTAGGAAGCTTAGTCTCACATCTATCTCCTGAAGCTGAAAGCGGATTTTTTGTATCTTCCTGCTTTCGGCCCAAGGTTATGCAACTCCTCGGTATTAGTTCGAACAGACAACACTACCACCATGTTTTACCTTACTGAACAAGGAGGCACAAGACCAGATTCCCTCTGCTTAAGCACAACCGATCTGGGGATGGGTAATCACCAGCATCACCCTAAAGGTAGAGCATGTCCCCTGGGAACAGAGGCCCCAATAGGCAGACCTAAGCTGGACAAACAAGCAATGCCACAAGTGGGAGCGAAGTCCATACCAGCTAAAGGTTATCCAATGGTGGGGCTTCCCCAACATGTATTTCTTTGCCACCCTGCATAACAAGAAATTCCTTCTATGCGCCAGCAGGTATCCTCAAACACGATCCCGAGAAAATGCTTTACCTCTGGCATGGACAGGAATGTTCACATATGCCTTTCCGCTCATTGCTAAGATAATCAGAAAAAGGGATCCATGTCTTCTTATTCTGATTGCTCTATTTTGGCCAAGACAACAATGGTTCACCAAGCTTCTTCACCTATCGGAATGCTCTCACCACCCATTTCAACCCATTGAGGATCTCCTTTCATTGAGCAGGGGGCAAATTCTTAATTCACAGATTCGATCTCTAAACTTGTCTGCTTGGCTCCTCACGACACTGAGTTTGAAATTGTGAATCTGCAAGATGATTGCATAGTGATTCTATGACAAGCTCAAACGGAATCTATAAATAAAGGTTATTCTGCAAAGTGGAAGAGGTTCTGTGTCTGGTTTAGTTCTGAAACACTGCATCCCATTTCTTGAACCCTGGAACAAGTTCCTCCATATCTACTGCAGCTTGCAAAGACAGGTCTGTCTCATACTTCTATTAAGGTTCGCCTGGCAGCGATATCAAGATTCAGGAGTTGTAAAGGAGAGCTCTCTTTGTTTTCTAACAGACTGATTAAAGAGTTTATGAAGAGACTATTTAGGACCTATCCACTGGCTAAACCTCCACTGGTGGCTTGACAACTAAATACAGTCTTATCACAACTGGTGAGACCTTCTTTTGAACTAATTCACAAAGCTGACTTAAAGTTTCTATCCTGGAAATTTGCATTTCTTTTAGCCATTACATGGGCAAGGAGGATAAGCGAAATTCAGGCTCTGACAGTCCAAGAACCATGTTTGCAATTCCATTAGGGCAGGGTCATTTAGAATATCAACCCCAAGTTCATCCCAAAACTGCAGACTTCCTTTCCCCTCAATGAGCCTAATGTACTACCAACTTTTTTTGTAGCCCATCTTTGCCAGCTGGAAGAGCTTTACATTCATTGGACATTGAGCGCTGTCTCAAGTTATACCTAGACAGAACTAAATCTTTCAGGAAATCTGATCAACTGTAGTCTTGTTTGCTTAGCTAAGAAAAGGACAAGCCCTATCCATGGCAAGTATTGATCGCTGGGTAGCTGCTGTTATTCAGTTCTTCCTGACATCTGCAGGGCAGCCACAGGGGTGAATGCCCATAGGTTCATGAACCATTACTGCTTGGACTCATGGCAAAAGCCTGATATGGCAGTCTGACAGGCCATGTTACGGTGCCTGTTTTCATAAGGTATACGCGTTTACCTCTTTTGTTGTTATAGGTAATTTTCATATCTTTCTCTCTGTCCATTCTTTGGTTGAAATTTTACAAATGGAGATAGATATACAGATTTATTAATATACTAGCAGCCCGTCCCGACCTTGTTCGGGAGCAACAGGCAGCTTCCCCGACCCCCGCCCGCCCCGACATTGTCCATCAGCCCGTGTCCCCGCCCGGCCCGGCCCCCGCCTGCCCCGACATGAGTCCCCTTACCTCCGCCGGCGCTCCTCCCGCCTGTCCGCTCGCACCGCTGCTGGCCTGTCCGCTGCTCCTCACATGAGCGCTCCTCCCCCGCGCCATTTCCGCCGCTCCTCCTCTGCCGGCGCTCCTCCCGCCTGTCCGCTCGCACCGCTGCTGGCCTGTCCGCTGCTCCTGCCATTACCACTCCTCCCCCGCGCCATGTCCGCCGCTCCTCCCCGTGCTCCTGACGTGAGCACGCACGTCGCGGCCGGCGCTACTTTGGAGGGACTACATTTTTTTTTAATATAAATTTTTAATTAACGTTTATTTTTTACATTTATATAGCCTATAACCATCTACACACCCTGACGATTTCAACTGTGTATCGGGTGTGTAGATTGGCGCTGTGGTTCCCGAGTTTACCTGCCTCAAAGCCTGAAAGTTCTTACTTTTTTATAGTAGTATAGATATGTATAGATGTCTTACTTTTTACATTGTCGTTTTCTCCCTTGTAGTATATTCTTGCATCTTTGAATAACATGAGTATGAGGGTATGTTGCAGTCAATGCTGAAATGATTGTCATGGTGGAATAGTTCGCCTAACCTACCTCGGGAGATTTTCTAATACTGCTCGCTACTCGGGTTTGAGCATGTGGATCCATGTATGATCGAATACTGGAGAAAAAAGAAGTTACTTATCCGTACAACGTGGTTCTCCAGTATTAATATCTTTCATAGATTCACACGTGAACCGCCCTGCTCCCCATTCAGACCCACCATTTATTTACCTCTTAACCTTGGTTATTTACACTTTTGCCAAAATCTGAGGTATGGAGACTCTGCTGGGAAGAGTGCTGCTGGGTCCCTGCTCTGACTGGCTGAGGTTTGGATGTTTTAAAACCATGTCAATAGGTTAACAAAGGCTATAGTTCTCAATGGGTTTTTAAAGCCCATCTACTAGTATTGATTTTACAGTGGGACTCCACTATGATGACAGGGAAGATTCAAGCATGTGAACATATGAAAGATATAAATAAAGTGTACAGGTAAGTAACTTGTTATTTTCCACTTCACTCTAATCGACCCCCAATCCTCTCTAATCGACTCTATGCTCATATCTACCCCACCCCACTCTGATAGACTCCACTTGACCCCAATCTACCCCACTCTTCCCCAATCTACCCCAGTTCAATCTACTCCATGCTAATCTACCCAACTCTCACACTCCAATCTACCCCAATCCACCGACTCCCTTCTAACCCCACTCTACTCTATGCCAGTCTACCCCTCTCCTCCCAATCTACCCTGTAGCACTCTACCCCACTGCAATTGGACACACCTCATTAACTTTTAGCCATGCTGAACAGCAGCCACACTGGGGAACAGCATGGCTAAAACACAATCGCGTAATCAGGACCTATTGGCTTTGCCAATGTTTGTTTTTAGAATGGTTTTCAAAGATCATCTCAAGCTGAGGACAATTACTGATCAAGAGGAATCAAATTAGTCATGTCCTATGTCATTGATTGCATTTTACCTTGAATATATAACCCTTGGCTATACATTACCATGCAATAGACTCCTTAAACAGATCATAACGCTAACCTATAAAATGAAATGTATCTAAAACTATCAGTATTTCTTCTTTTAACCACTGTGTAGTCCTAAAGAGATTGTGCTAATATACTGCTGATACAAGTTGCAGTTATCAATAAACAAATAATTCCTACTTTATGTATGCCACAGAAATATATCATGAAAACAAATATGAGTTAACGAACAGAATGAAGATCTATTTTCTGACAGTAGCTCATCAATACTATTACCCATTGGTATAAAGGGCCCCTTTATTATGTTCCTTCTTTATCAAACTACTTTTCTCTACAAGGCTGGGAAACCCGTTCCCTACTCAAATCTCAATGATAATTCCTCAGCGTAGACACTACTTTACCAATATGCGAACTGATGCCACCAATATGACTGCACCGTTTACTTTTTACTTATCCATGGTATTGCATATCTCTCCACCCATCCTGAATAATCCCCCACAGTCCCACTTTATGCTGTTTTATTCCTCACGTTCTACCGTCAGTTCCTTTCACAATATAATAATTTCCATTTCTTTCCAGTCCAGACTCTCTATCTCGTGATATACCTTAACAGATACAGTAGACATATCTCTTTAACATAATCCTATTTTTTCCCACATTTACCATAATCAGCCAATACTTCCAACATGGTTGCATGAAGGCATTTCCTAACATCTTCTGCCTATATCCTATTGTCACTACATATTACCCACACTTTTTTTCACGTACCCAGCAGTATCCCCAAGAATCCTTCCTTCCCATACCGTTACTGCTAGTCCTTCTGATTGCAGGAATCAAAACTGCTGCCCCTTCATGGGAAATACTCTTACTAATTCATTTGAGACGTTTCTCTGGAAACCTTATATTGTCTTTGATGTTTCTAAGCTGGCCAGTGTGCGGAGAGCTGTTGCTCCATCCTTCTAAGTCTGTTTTCAGATAAATGAGGACTTTAAAATGTGGTCTATAAACACAAAGTCCCTTGACGTCCAGAGCACATTACAGCTCTGCTCTATCAGACCACATCTTTAATTGCTTGTGCCCTGAATCCTTACTTTAGATTTACCATCCTCTTTGCTCCAGCAAACGATCAGGACATCCTTGCAGGTTGGATGCCCCACTGTTACTCATTGTTTCTTCTCAGTGTTTTCCCTTTAGGACCTGTCAAGCTTTTGACAGTTCATACATAATCTTTGTGTCAAACAGAACAACCCAGGAAGGGTATTTCCCTCCCCCCTCAGACCGCACATTTCGAACCTCTTCCACTCGTGGTGAAACCTCCTCTTCCACTCGTGGTGAAACCTTGGGCAAATCTGTGTCCCGGTGTGGCAAGGCACTCTTAAATATGCATTCCATCAGCACCTTTATACTGCCTTTTTCCCATTAAGCTGCCAATAATGTTATATCACGGAAGTCCTAGGGATTGTGAAAAATCCAAGCATCGTACAAACGAACAAAAAAGTGGAGCAAATGTGCCACGCCCATTCAGCTGGAGAGTGGTAAGGGTGTGGTATGTAGCTGGTAATGTATTTTGGAGAACTGGTGAGGTAGAGTACTGTCATTTACAGACAGCACATTTTCAGTTAAAATGGCAACCAAATTTGTATAGGCACGCAGTTTTTCTGGTATACTGTGGGAATGTGAGGAAATTATTAATTGAATATTTATAATTTGTGCATCACCAAGTAGTGTCTTGATTTATTTTGATCCTCTAAAGCTTTGTTTCCGTCACTTTTCAGAATTACAAAAAAGTGGTTTATTGTGCTTTACTAATTATTAATATACTTTTAAATAAGTGTATATATTAGTTCCAGACATCTACATGTTGAATGTTAGGGAAAAAAATGGCATGCTACAGGCTTTCCTTTCTTGTCCTATACACCAGCAGGAATGTCATACAGATCACGTTTACAAAATCTTCTCACTTTGCAGTGCGAGAAAGAAAAGTACATTTAAGAATAAAGAAGCCCAACCTTCTACTTCGTACTTGCTTGCTTTGGTCTGATTGTTATGTATTGCTTTATGAACATTATGTAAACCGTTGTGTGCTAGCTTTGTAAAAACTGTTCTACAGCCGTGGCCCGTACAGGTGAGAGCGTTAGGGCGGGAGGGGGGGAGGGGGGGGTCCGACTGATGACCATGAGGTAAAATTAAAAAAAATATTTTCACTCGTTGTAAGACGGCCGGCCAAACCGACATGCACAGTTAGCAGTGCACATCACTACACCTCATCTGCCATAGGCTGGCCCCGCCCCTTCCTACACACGCCGGCTCAGCCAGCAGCTGAAAAAGAAAACAATAATACCATTTTGGTTTATTTTTCAGCTGCTGTCTCTGAGCCAGTGGGGGTACGCTCCTATGCCATTGCGGAGGAGCTGCCACTGCTCATTTCTTCGATTGCCTTAAAAAATTCTTCAGCCAGCCTATTGTTTTCCCTCATAAGTTGTTCAGTGTTGTGGTACCAAGATGCAAGTTTTTTGATTTTGACTCATGAGCAGGGGAAACGCCAGGCGTTTACTCTTTCCTGGATCACGGATGGTCCTGCAAGTTTCTTCTTTTAGCAGGTAATGTGTTTCAAAGTTTTTACTACCTGCACTGAAAATTATACCCCTCATTTGTTTACATTTTGTAGGGGTTGATGATTTTTCAAGGTGCTTTGTTTAAGGCAAGAAGTAATCCTAAAACATTTGGGCCCATTCTGCAGTTACGTAGCTGCTTTTAGTTTTCTGCTGGACATTGGAATTGCTCTTAGCATGGATGAAGAAATGTAAAATCAATGTTGTATTCACAGTAAACAGAGCATTGGGGATTAAAAAAGGGATTACAGTCATATGGCCTCGGAGTGCAAAGACCTTAACCTATAGTCTTCTCATAGTCACATGCTGCGAGCAGCCTATGGTGGTGGTGGTGGTTATGGTTTATTCTCACCTTTGGCTGGCATTCTCCGGCGTGGGTCTTCCATTAGAACGGAGGAGTGTCCTCCTGCTAACTAAAATGTCCCCAGTAAACCTCCAGAGATGAACAATAAAATGGTAATAAAGTACATTTGTTACAATTTTATTTTTCCACAACCCTTCCTGAACAGTGTGTCAGGACATGGCCATTGCTGCTAAGAGGCACCAGCAATGGAGTGGTGGGCTGGCTGTCCACTTAAGTTTAAAGTGCGCATGTCACCTTGGCACAGCTGTCTTGCGACGGAAAGCCAGACATGCTCATTTTAAGCCTATCTAATCCAGCTGTCTTAAACAGCTGGGTTGAGAGCAAGCATAGGTCTGCAATGCCCTTAAGAGTGCTGAGAGACGCTGCTCCCTCCAATCCTGGCACTTCTCACATGCTGGTTAACAGCATGAGAATAGCACCAGGATTCGTTAACCGAGTTGGCTGTGGCCCGAGCTGGAGCCTGGATGTAAGAAAAACAACACTGGAGCGAGGAGGACTTGTTGTATCTAAGGCATGTGACTATTTCTTTTAGTATATGGGTTCCTTACATGCCTGCACCAAGGTTATACATGCCTCTTTAAGCTTCTCTTCTTTCCTCTCCCTCCTTTGTGAGCCATGGCACATTGATGTCCTTGTACCAAGGTGCTCCTCGTGGGATAAGGCCTGGAGACTCTGTTCCTGCTGCCTGGGGGCTGCTAAGGGGGCACAGCCTGAGTGCAGCATCCTACTCCCTAAGCTGCTGTGCACCAGCTGCCCCTTCTAGCTGGCACCCAGGCTAAACCCACAAAGGTGAGATCCTAGAGCGGCCTGCTGGCACCGGCTTCCTGTGTTCGTTTGGAGACATTTAAGCGAAGCAGTAAATGAAAGAAGACGACTTGCCAAAATCACACTGTTTTTAGTGGCTGTGATGTGCTGAATAAGGTGACATTCTTAGGATCACATTATGGTACAAAGGACTGAACTTAGAGTGGAGAAATAAGGCGACTGCTCCTGGATCACTATATGTGCAGTGCGTCTGAAGGGTGTAAGGTGGGACAGAGGGGTTTCGTATGGTCACGCTGTGAGATAACTGCTGAGTCGAGTTTCAACCTCACAACTTATGTGGAGTCATTCAGCAATCCATTAATAACTTGAGTGTATTGTTAGCCCGTTTCCCCATTTCTGTGTTAACACCTGTATTGGCAGTCAGCAAGAGGAGAGCTTGGACTCTGTACTAAACGCGAGCTGGGAGAGCTGAACTCCGGACTAAAAGTCAAACCTGCCAGTTGCAAAGACCCGCCCACCACCCATTTGTCCACCCTACCACTCTCTTTAGTCGCCAGCCGCCATTGGGCATTCTCACCTTTAGCTAGATAGTGGGTTATGTATCTTTCAAAGATTCACATGCTTGAATTAGTTCTCATTATCCAAGGAGGGGGATCCTTGATAGAGGTGTAAAACCAGTAGTAACAAAATGCATTCATTTAATAGTATCATGCTTAGCCTATCTCCTTCATGGTGTGACCCATGTCAGAGCCAATGAGACACTGAACTCCACACCTACTGGAGGCTTCCACAGCTCAGATATTCTACTGCACGAATACTGGAAGAGAATCTGCCACACTTCCGCCCTTTAAAGATATATTCTCAAGAGAATTTGTGACGTCAAGTTCATCTGGAGAAAAAGGGCCTGTACAGCTTCTGCTGTTGCTAATAGGAACATTTTGCTTACTTATTTCCTCTGGGAGCAGTTTGTTTTCCACCAATCCGAACTGAGGGGTTAGAGCACATTATCCCTGTCATAGAGGAATTGGAGATGTGGTTGGTTCCATCCCAGAAAGAGGCTCACTCCTCTGGTGGTCAATCAGTCTGCCTCCTCTTCTTCTCACAAGACAGACATTGTAGAGGATAAAGGTTTAAGGCCTCAGAACGTGCCTGGTCCCTTTACTAGAAATTCCTCCACCTCACTGCAGAAACACATTAGGTCTCTCTCAAAGCCCCAGAAATTGCAATGGAGGACCATCTTATTGATCAGGAGGAAGATCATGTTGTTGACCTTTAGATCATCCGCGGCTGCTCTGTTGCCAATAGTTTATCATCCAACTGCCTTATCGCTTACCCTGTTTGCACCTCAAAGTTTGACAAAAAAGCCGCCTTCAAAGTCTAGTCAATGAGGTTAGTTTTCTGCATTGAATCTTTCATAGATTCACATGCTTGAATTTGAGATTATCTCTGCAGTTGACGACATGATCGTTGCCACATAACAATTGAAGCTGAAAACTGAATCATTCATACGTCCTTTAGCTTTTTAAGAGGCTTGGGCCAATCACCATTGCTATGCATGTGCAAGAACCTATTCTGTCACAACTCAAATTTATTTGGCAGCCTCTAGCTCCGATACTGCAGGAAGCTACTTCTGAAGAGGACAGATAAGATTTGAAAGGAAACTGGATTCGAACCGCAATGAAGAACTATAGTTACAGGTTATAAACTGTTTTCATGGGCAGTATTTACAAAGGCAAGCCTCCCCCTCGTTCCCTATGCTGCTACCTTCCGTTATGAGATTACCTCACCCTGACCCCTGAAAAATACAGTTGATCGATCAATATACTGCTGTGCTTGAGTGAAGGGACCTGGCACTGGCAGGGGATGGAACTCTGACAAGTTTGTGGGTGTGGTTTTTGTGGGGAAATGTATATTGTCCGAAAGCAAAGTTCTATTGGCTCTTAAGCTCAGTCAGCATTTTGCAGCCTTTAGCAGTTAAGTAGACATTGTCATTTATTGAAAAAAAGTACCATAAAGGTATTACTGCTTCATTAATCATTTCAAAACTGGATTAGATTAATGCCCCTAAAAAATAGCATGCTTAAAATGTGTGCAAAACATTGCAACAAGATTATTCCTTAAGTCAGGAAAATTGCAGCACTTTCGCAGTTGCTTGCCTGGTCTTCAAGTGTAGGGGATTGCCCCAGTCTATTTGCAGGACATAACTGCTGGATGTCTGACTATTTGCAATCTTTGCTCAAGCAGCTTAGGCCATTTTAGGTCTCACTATTATATCCCGCAGGGATTAATAGCAAGTATATAGTAGGCAAAACAAAATCTCTACCGACTGCGGATTACGTCCAGTTCATGTGATCCAGCAGTGTTAGACGCACGTGCACGTCAAACCCATCCGCCTCGCACCAGACTTCAAAGCAATGCGCTCCCACCCCGCCCCCCCCACAGCAATACCAAGAGCTTGTTTACAATCACGTTCTCGTGTTACTTGCAACTTTGCACTGCATCTCCCCGTGTTGAACATTCCCTCCCTTCCACCATCACCATCTCCTCCTCGTGTTTTTACAATAAAGACATTCTCGTGTTACTTGCAGCTTCGCGCTGCATCTCCTCATGTTGTACTCTTCCTTCCACCTTCTACCACCACCATCTCCTGCCTCGGCTCAGATTGGTTGCACCGACAGGGCAGAGATGAATGCTGGCCTGCCCATCGTTTTTTTTTCTTATTACCTCCCTCATGTAAGTTTCTTCGATGTTGCTCTATGTCACCCAGTCACCAGACTGTTGCGCTCACCAGTGTGCTTCTTCCCACTGTGTTCCTTCTGCGACCCCTCCAATCGCCCCCATGTTGCTTTTATTTATGTTTTGCA
The DNA here is from genome assembly GCF_964263255.1 of Lissotriton vulgaris. Taxonomy (NCBI): domain Eukaryota; kingdom Metazoa; phylum Chordata; class Amphibia; order Caudata; family Salamandridae; genus Lissotriton; species Lissotriton vulgaris. Next base: position 1,140,995,549 of record NC_141695.1, on the reverse strand, counting down.
GTTTTATATAATGCGAACTCGACCCGTAGATATTAAAAGCATTTTACATCAGTACCAGTTACATTATTTATTTTATTTTTTAGACATTGATTTGCCCAGAATGACAGGATGTTGAGCCAACGCAGAGACTCGAACCTAGTTCCTACCCTTGCAAAGCCAGCAGCTCTGTCCATAACACCACATGCTTTCCCCAAAGTTGCTTTGACTTTCAACCTCACAACCTCCATCATTTTGCTTTGGCGTGCTCCCCCCCTCGTTACTCCCCTCCACCACCATTATCTGCATTCACCCCACATTGCTCCAGGAACAATACATTGCTGTCGGAAATGAACGCTGTAAACAATCAGAGGATATGTCGGCCTAATGTAAACGTTTCACTGCAAGGCATTGTGTCAATCCTTTAAAGTAAACTGCAAGTAATGTGTAATATTTGTTCTGGAAAACGTGTGTGTGTCCTCCAGACATGACTCACCTCGCATGTATGTTTTAACTTTATTTCTCTTAGAGTCCGAGATAGTTGCCTACTGCGCTTCCATAAACTCCAATCGTAACTTCGGTTTTGTTCTTACCTGCACGTTTCTCTGCCTGTGTCTTCTGTTTGCTACTGCTGGAAGGTTCCCATGCATGCACCACAGCCTGTGCAAACTCCACCATAAAGCATGAAGCACATACTGCAGTTTTTTTTATTTAAAGCTAGTTAGGTAGCTGAAATGGGACAGTGGCAGTGCTATTTAGACAACAGAGAAGGGACACTGCTTGAAAACACTCGACTTGTTAATCCACCCTGTGATAAGACCAGCCGCTGCCGCTCCGCAGGAAAGTTTGCTTGAGCTGTCTCCTTCACTAATCCCCACCTCTCGGTCTTGTCTGTCTCACCTACGTCCAGCGAGCTGTCTCCTTCACTAATCAATTACGGTGTCAAATGACTATATTTTTTTAACCTGTACATTCAATGATAATATTCAATGAATATTTTTGGGTTAACAAGGCTTTTGTTTAAAAGCATCATTCCTCTTACAATTGATCGTAATTCACACTTTTTACTGCACCCTTGTGAGACATTGCTTATTACATTTAAATATTTTATAAATGCCTGTTTCATATTAAGCCCTACTTTTACTTTTTTGGCAGTTTTATATCTTGTGAACTCGCATTCAAGGTACTGGAGTAATTCTTTATCATTTTTCTGTTTTTCACAGTTTTAACTCCGGCCGTGTTTAGCTGGGATTCAATGCTCCCGTTGAGTTGGTGTTAATCTTGAATTGCTTTCAGTCTTTAAAACCAACACTCGCCGTGACCTTTTCACCATTACTTTTAAATTCTGCATATTTTATAGAAAATTAATGTTTTGAGGTTAACCAGGCTTTTGCTTACAAGCCCCATTCGCTTGTTCTTTGATGTAAAGAGGACACGCACCACAGCTGTTGTAGTGGACAAGCAATTGAAGTCCAAGTTATTGTGATATTTTCAGAGCAATAAAAGGCAAATTATACATTCAGCAAGGACATTTTTTGTGAGAATAAGAGAGCGGTATGATATTTGGGAACAGCAGTTGTTTCATTATGTGCTGAGCAACAGTATTGCTCTGTGAATGTCCGTTCCAGTACAAAATGCCCAGCTTTGCCAAACTACTCGCAGAAATAGTTATCTGTTGACATCTGTTTCTGAAGTGATTGTTTTTCAGGCGCTCTGCAGGTCACTATTTGCCAGCATGCGGCCGCTAGCGCTTTCATCACTATCACTCCCCCCCCATCCTACTTCCCCTCCCACCTCCCAAACAGCATCGAGCCTTGAAGACTTGTTTTAAGTCTAGTTTTATTTTTTCTAGTATGTCGCATTAACATTCGTTCTATTATATAAACAGGCACACATAAAGAGAGTTGCACGAACTTAACTGCTAAGGTTGCACTACAAGTTATGTGCAGGCCTTTAATACTTCGTTAGTAGTCTTTATTTTTAGCATGCCGCATTAACACACGTTTTCTTACATGGAGAGGCTGGCACACACACACACAGTTACATAAGCTTAACTGCACACATACACATATGCACAGCACCACTCAGGGCCAAGAATGCATCCCTCAGCACCACCACAGCGTCACTCAGCGCCACCACAGCATCACTCAGCGCCACCACAGCATCACTCAGCGCCACCACAGCATCACTCAGCGCCACCACAGCATCACTCAGTGCCACCACAGCATTACTCAGCAGACAACAATATCGCTCAGGGCCACCACAGCATCACTCAGCAACACCACATCATCACTCAGGGCCAAGAATGCATCACTCAACACCACCACAGGATAACTCGGCACCACCACAGGATCACTCGGCACCACCACAGGATCACTCTGCACCACCACAGCATCACTCTGCACCACCGCAGCATCACTCTGCACCACCACAGTATCACTCTACACCACTACAGCATCACTCTGCACCACCACAGCATCAATCGGCACCACCAGAGCATCACTCAGCAACACCACAGCATCACTCAGCAACACCACAGCATCACTCAGCAACACCACAGCATCACTCCGCATCATCACTCAGGGCCAAGAATGCATCACTCAGCACCACCACAGCATCACCACGGCATCACTGCAGCATCTCTCTGCACCACCACAGCATCACTCTGCACCACCACAGCATCACTCTGCACCACTGCAGCATCACTCTGCACCACCGCAGCATCATTCTGCACCACCACAGTATCACTCTACACCACTACAGCATCTCTCTGCACCACTACAGCATCAATCGGCACCACCAGAGCATCACTCAGCAACACCACAGCATCACTCAGCATCATCACTCAGGGCCAAGAATGCATCACTCAGCACCACCACAGCATCACCACGGCATCACTGCAGCATCTCTCTGCACCACCACAGCATCACTCTGCACCACCACAGCATCACTCTGCACCACCACAGCATCACTCTGCACCACCACAGCATCACTCTGCACCACCACAGCATCACTCTGCACCACCACAGCATCACTCTGCACCACCACAGCATCACTCTGCACCACCACGGCGTCACTCTGCACCACCACAGCATTACTCAGCACACAACTATATCGCTCAGGGCCACCACAGCATCACTCAGCAACACCACATTATTAATCAGGGCCAAGAATGCATCACTCAACACCACTACAGGATAACTCAGCACCACCACATGGTCACTCGGCACCACCACAGCATCACTCTGCACCACCACAGCATCACTCTGCACCACCACAGCATCACTCTGCACCACCACAGCATCACTCTGCACCACCACAGCATCACTCTGCACCACCACAGCATCACTCTGCACCACCACAGCATCACTCTGCACCACCACAGCATCACTCTGCACCACCACAGCATCACTCTGCACCACCACGGCGTCACTCTGCACCACCACAGCATTACTCAGCACACAACTATATCGCTCAGGGCCACCACAGCATCACTCAGCAACACCACATTATTAATCAGGGCCAAGAATGCATCACTCAACACCACTACAGGATAACTCAGCACCACCACATGGTCACTCGGCACCACCACAGCATCACTCTGCACCACCACAGCATCACTCTGCACCACCACAGCATCACTCTGCACCACCACAGCATCACTCTGCACCACCACAGCATCACTCTGCACCACCACAGCATCACTCTGCACCACCACAGCATCACTCTGCACCACCACAGCATCACTCTGCACCACTACAGCATCACTCTGCACCACTACAGCATCAATCAGCACCACCACAGCATCAATCAGCACCACCACAGCATCAATCAGCACCACCACATCATCACTCTGCACCACCACAGTATCACTCTACACCCCTACAGCATCACTCTGCACCACCACAGCATCAATCAGCATCAATCAGCACCACTCAGCAACACCACAGCATCACTCAGCAACATCACATCATCACTCAGGGCCAAGAATGCATCACTCAGCACCATCACAGCATCACCACGGCATCACTACAGCATCTCTCTGCACCACCACAGCATCACTCTGCACCAGCACAGCATCACTCTGCGCCACCACAGCATCACTCTGCACCACCAAAGCATCCCTCAGCAACACCACAGCATCACTCAGCAACATCACAGCATCACTCAGGGCCAGGAATGCATCACTCAGCACCACCACAGCATCACCCAGCATCACCACAGCATCACTACAGCATCTCTGCACCACCACAGCATCACTCTGCACCACTACAGCATCACTCTGCACCACTACAGCATCACTCTGCACCACCACAGCATCACTCTGCACCACCACAGCATCACTCTGCACCACCACAGCATCACTCTGCACCACCACAGCATCACTCTGCACCACAACAGCATCACTCTGCACCACCACAGCATCACTCTGCACCACCACAGCATCCCTCAGCACCCCCACAGCATCACTCTGCACCCCCACAGCATCACTCTGCACCCCCACAGCATCACTCTGCACCCCCACAGCATCACTCTGCACCCCCACAACATCACTCTGCACCCCCACAACATCACTCTGCACCCCCACAACATCACTCAGCACCACCACATCATCACTCTGCACCACCACAGTATCACTCTACACCCCTACAGCATCACTCTGCACCACCACAGCATCAATCAGCACCACCAGAGCATTACTCAGCAACACCACAGCATCACTCAGCAACACCACAGCATCACTCAGCAACACCACAGCATCACTCAGCAACATCACATCATCACTCAGGGCCAAGAATGCATCACTCAGCACCATCACAGCATCACCACGGCATCACTACAGCATCTCTCAGCAACACCACAGCATCACTCCGCATCATCACTCAGGGCCAAGAATGCATCACTCAGCACCACCACAGCATCACCACGGCATCACTGCAGCATCTCTCTGCACCACCACAGCATCACTCTGCACCACCACAGCATCACTCTGCAACACTACAGCATCAATCGGCACCACCAGAGCATCACTCAGCCACACCACAGCATCACTCAGCATCATCACTCAGGGCCAAGAATGCATCACTCAGCACCACCACAGCATCACCACGGCATCACTGCAGCATCTCTCTGTACCACCACAGCATCACTCTGCACCACCACAGCATCACTCTGCACCACCACAGCATCACTCTGCACCCCCACAGCATCACTCTGCACCACCACAGCATCACTCTGCACCACCACAGCATCACTCTGCACCACCACAGCATCACTCAGCACCACCACAGCATCACCACGGCATCACTGCAGCATCTCTCTGTACCACCACAGCATCACTCTGCACCACCACAGCATCACTCTGCACCACCACAGCATCACTCTGCACCACCACAGCATCACTCTGCACCACCACAGCATCACTCTGCACCACCACAGCATCACTCTGCACCACCACGGCATCACTCTGCACCACCACGGCGTCACTCTGCACCACCACAGCATTACTCAGCACACAACTATATCGCTCAGGGCCACCACAGCATCACTCAGCAACACCACATTATTAATCAGGGCCAAGAATGCATCACTCAACACCACTACAGGATAACTCAGCACCACCACATGGTCACTCGGCACCACCACATGGTCACTAGGCACCACCACAGCATCACTCGGCACCACCACAGCATCACTCTGCACCACCACAGCATCACTCTGCACCACCACAGCATCACTCTGCACCACCACAGCATCACTCTGCACCACCACAGCACCACTCTGCACCACCACAGCACCACTCTGCACCACCACAGCACCACTCTGCACCACCACATCATCACTCTGCACCACCACATCATCACTCTGCACCACCACAGCATCACTCTGCACCACCACAGCATCACTCTGCACCACCACAGCATCACTCTGCACCACTACAGCATCAATCAGCACCACTACAGCATCAATCAGCACCACCACAGCATCAATCAGCACCACCACAGCATCAATCAGCACCACCACATCATCACTCTGCACCACCACAGTATCACTCTACACCCCTACAGCATCACTCTGCACCACCACAGCATCAATCAGCACCACCAGAGCATCACTCAGCAACACCACAGCATCACTCAGCAACATCACATCATCACTCAGGGCCAAGAATGCATCACTCAGCACCATCACAGCATCACCACGGCATCACTACAGCATCTCTCTGCACCACCACAGCATCACTCTGCACCACCACAGCATCACTCTGCGCCACCACAGCATCACTCTGCACCACCACATTATTAATCAGGGCCAAGAATGCATCACTCAACACCACTACAGGATAACTCGGCACCACCACATGGTCACTCGGCACCACCACATGGTCACTCGGCACCACCACAGCATCACTCGGCACCACCACAGCATCACTCTGCGCCACCACAGCATCACTCAGCAACACCACATTATTAATCAGGGCCAAGAATGCATCACTCAACACCACTACAGGATAACTCAGCACCACCACATGGTCACTCGGCACCACCACATGGTCACTCGGCACCACCACAGCATCACTCGGCACCACCACAGCATCACTCTGCACCACCACAGCATCACTCTGCACCACCACAGCATCACTCTGCACCACCACAGCATCACTCTGCACCACCACAGCATCACTCTGCACCACCACAGCACCACTCTGCACCACCACAGCACCACTCTGCACCACCACATCATCACTCTGCACCACCACATCATCACTCTGCACCACCACAGCATCACTCTGCACCACCACAGCATCACTCTGCACCACCACAGCATCACTCTGCACCACCACAGCATCACTCTGCACCACTACAGCATCAATCAGCACCACCACAGCATCAATCAGCACCACCACAGCATCAATCAGCACCACCACATCATCACTCTGCACCACCACAGTATCACTCTACACCCCTACAGCATCACTCTGCACCACCACAGCATCAATCAGCACCACCAGAGCATCACTCAGCAACACCACAGCATCACTCAGCAACATCACATCATCACTCAGGGCCAAGAATGCATCACTCAGCACCATCACAGCATCACCACGGCATCACTACAGCATCTCTCTGCACCACCACAGCATCACTCTGCACCACCACAGCATCACTCTGCGCCACCACAGCATCACTCTGCACCACCACAGCATCACTCTGCACCACCACAGCATCACTCTGCACCACCACAGCATCACTCTGCACCACCAAAGCATCCCTCAGCAACACCACAGCATCACTCAGCAACATCACAGCATCACTCAGGGCCAGGAATGCATCACTCAGCACCACCACATCATCACCCAGCATCACCACAGCATCACTACAGCATCTCTGCACCACCACAGCATCACTCTGCACCACTACAGCATCACTCTGCACGCACCACCACAGCATCACTCTGCACCACCACAGCATCACTCTGCACCCCCACAGCATCACTCTGCACCCCCACAGCATCACTCTGCACCCCCACAGCATCACTCTGCACCCCCACAGCATCACTCTGCACCCCCACAGCATCACTCTGCACCCCCACAGCATCACTCTGCACCCCCACAGCATCACTCTGCACCCCCACAGCATCACTCTGCAACACCACAGCATCACTCTGCAACACCACAGCATCACTCTGCAACACCACAGCATCACTCTGCAACACCACAGCATCACTCTGCAACACCACAGCATCACTCTGCGCCACCACAGCATCACTCTGCGCCACCACAGCATCACTCAGCACACAACTATATCACTCAGGGCCACCACAGCATCACTCAGCAACACCACATTATTAATCAGGGCCTAGAATGCATCACTCAACACCACTACAGGATAACTCAGCACCACCACAGCATCACTCAGCACCACCACAGCATCACTCTGCACCACCAGAGCATCACTCTGCACCTCAGCACCACCACAGCATCACTCTGCACCACGACAGCATCACTCTGCACCACTACAGCATCACTCTGCACCGCCACAGCATCAATCAGCACCACCACAGCATCAATCAGCACCACCACAGCATCACTCAGCAACATCACATCATCACTCAGGGCGAAGAACGCATCACTCAGCACCATCACAGCATCACCACAGCATCACTACAGCATCTCTCTGCACCACCACAGCATCACTCTGCGCCACCACAGCATCACTCTGCGCCACCACAGCATCACTCTGCACCACCACAGCATCACTCTGCACCACCAAAGCATCCCTCAGCAACACCACAGCATCACTCAGCAACATCACAGCATCACTCAGGGCCAGGAATGCACCACTCAGCACTACCACAGCATCACCCAGCATCACCACAGCATCACTACAGCATCTCTGCACCACCACAGCATCACTCTGCACCACCACAGCATCACTCTGCACCACCACAGCATCACTCTGCACCACCACAGCATCACTCTGCACCACCACAGCATCACTCTGCACCACCACAGCATTACTCTAGACCACCACAGCATCACTCTGCACCACCACAGCATCCTTCAGCAACACCACACCATCACTCTGCACCCCCACAGCATCACTCTGCACCCCCACAGCATCACTCTGCACCCCCACAGCATCACTCTGCACCCCCACAGCATCACTCTGCACCCCCACAGCATCACTCTGCACCCCCACAGCATCACTCTGCACCCCCACAGCATCACTCTGCACCCCCACAGCATCACTCTGCACCCCCACAGCATCACTCTGCACCCCCACAGCATCACTCTGCACCCCCACAGCATCAATCAGCACCACCACAGCATCAATCGGCACCACCACAGCATCAATCGGCACCACCACAGCATCACTCTGCACCCCTACAGCATCACTCTGCACCACCACAGCATCACTCTGCACCACCACAGCATCACTCTGCACCACCACAGCATCACTCTGCACCCCCACAGCATCACTCTGCACCCCCACAGCATCACTCTGCACCCCCACAGCATCACTCTGCACCCCCACAGCATCACTCTGCACCCCCACAGCATCACTCTGCACCCCCACAGCATCACTCTGCTCCCCCACAGCATCACTCTGCTCCCCCACAGCATCACTCTGCTCCCCCACAGCATCACTCTGCACCACCACAGCATCACTCTGCACCACCACAGCATCACTCTGCACCACCACAGCATCACTCTGCACCCCCACTGCATCACTCTGCACCCCCACAGCATCACTCTGCACCCCCACAGCATCACTCTGCACCCCCACAGCATCACTCTGCACCCCCACAGCATCACTCTGCACCCCCACAGCATCACTCTGCACCCCCACAGCATCACTCTGCAACACCACAGCATCACTCTGCAACACCACAGCATCACTCCGCAACACCACAGCATCACTCAGCGCCACCACACCATCACTCAGCGCCACCACAGCATCACTCAGCGCCACCACAGCATCACTCAGCGCCACCACAGCATCACTCAGCGCCACCACAGCATCACTCAGCGCCACCACAGCATCACTCAGTGCCACCACAGCATCACTCTGCGCCACCACAGCATCACTCTGCGCCACCACAGCATCACTCTACGCCACCACAGCATCACTCTACGCCACCACAGCATCACTCTGCGCCACCACTGCATCACTCTGCGCCACCACAGCATCACTCTGCGCCACCACTGCATCACTCTGCGCCACCACAGCATCACTCTGCGCCACCACAGCATCACTCAGCACACAACTATATCACTCAGGGCCACCACAGCATCACTCAGCAACACCACATTATTAATCAGGGCCTAGAATGCATCACTCAACACCACTACAGGATAACTCAGCACCACCACAGCATCACTCAGCACCACCACAGCATCACTCTGCACCACCAGAGCATCACTCTGCACCTCAGCACCACCACAGCATCACTCTGCACCACGACAGCATCACTCTGCACCACTACAGCATCACTCTGCACCGCCACAGCATCACTCTGCACCGCCACAGCATCAATCAGCACCACCACAGCATCAATCAGCACCACCACAGCATCAATCAGCACCACCACATCATCACTCAGCAACACCACAGCATCACTCAGGGCCAAGAATGCATCACTCAGCACCACCACAGCACCACCACCCACCACCACCACAGCATCACTCTGCACCACCACAGCATCACTCTGCACCACCACAGCATCACTCTGCACCACCACAGCATCACTCTGCACCACCACAAGATCATTCTGGGTAACCACAGGATCACTCTGGGCAACTCAGGAATGAAAACCGTTGCGTGTTTTAAAACCGCTTGTGTTCCTTAGGCAGCGCGCTTCTGTTTGTTTTGGTCGGAGAACGGCCCCTGGGTTATGGTTCTGTAGCGTTTCGATCTCCCTCAACTCCTCGGTTCGGCAGGAATTGAACCATTCCTGCCGAACCGAGGAGTTGAGGGAGACGCAACGGTTTTCATTCCTGAGTCACGTTTAAACCACCATCAGTAGCTGTCTAGGATCGCGCCTGTTTTGACAAATGACACATCTATAAATATCCTTTTGTGCAAATCGCTAGACGACGACTGAAATGGATCTGAACGTTTGAGATCTCCCTCTCATGTCTTTTTAAAAAGAAATGACGAAGAGTAGCGATAGGTAGTAGTAAGATGGAGGCAGTGAATACTGACTAAACAGCTATCACATACCGATTCCGTACTCTATGAAGGAAAGGTGCCTTACTCCCTACAACCACTTTGTATCGTTCTGGTTTTTAATCATTTTAGAAAAATTGGCTGAACATCCGTTTTTGTCCTGACGAAGACAACTGAGTTTGTCGAAACGCGTTGACACGACACACAGCCATATTCTCTACAATCAGAGAATATTGTGAAAGAAAAAGAACTCCTGTTTTTATATTCTGTGAAGTCTTTCTGAGAACAAACAAATGAACTTCATGATATAATATGTCTATTGTGTAACTGATTTATTTTTATGTATACGTCTATCTTATATATTTATATCAAAGTATATCCTTTTGATATCATTTCAGTCCATTGCTCAAATCATTTTATTACATAAATTGTGCTATTTTGATATTGTTTCTATAGTCAGCCAGCTCTTGTATTTCTAGTCTGCCTGGGTATTTACTCTTACAAGAAAAAAAAAGGGGTCAGAGGGCATGACACACCTGAGAGAGCCCCAGTGTCACTCCTTACTCAGAACAGAAAGATAGACCCAGTCTAAGACAGAGCTAGGTCTTGACCTCTGGAGGGGTGAGGGAACAGGACCCACATGATCCTGATGGTGAGAAATGAACTTATATAGCGAAACAGAGAGCCATGCCTACCCTGGACATGATGGCACTGAGAGGAGTGGGAGGACAGGTGTAGAGAAAACAAAACCGGAAGTGAATAAGCCACCTGAAGGAAATTAAGGGAGAGAAGATAGGAAGAGAGACAGGAAGTTCGACAAGGAGGTGAGAGCAAAGGATGGAAGAGAATGGGAATGTGTGACAATTGTACTTTAACACAGAAACACAGTCAGGGCCGGACTGGCTGTAGGTGGCACCGGGCGTTTCCCTGGTAGGCCGTCAGGTTGGGGACCCGGTTTGGGCCACTGGGGGCCGTTTTTGTTACCAGAGGTCAGCAAAATAGGCCCCTGTAACAAAAGCTTCCGAAACCGGCCCTCACAAACAGCTCGGCTGCACCTCCCCTCACCCCAGATGTCTAAAATTGTGTGTCTGATATATATATATGGCCAGAGGTCTTACGGCCCCTAACCCAAAGAGCTGGTGTTAGGTTTGGTCATGAATGGAAGGGTGCCGGGCAGGCGAGTGCAGAGTTTGTGGGCGGGTAACCATGGAACATCCGCGACTCCTTGGCCAGTATACATCAAACAAATATGCAAATTATTAATCAATTTATTTAATTGACACAAAAAAAATTATTTTCATTTTAGGGGGAAGGTTGGAGCTTTTAAAATGTGAATTTATTACTAAAAGGCAAAACAATATGCTAAAATATTGCATATCATTTTGACTCTTTTTTTTTCTTGTTTTGCAGACTGTCCTATTGTCGGTGCCTACCTGTGCGCTAATTGAGACTCCTAATCGCCCACACTACTCATTGTTGTACTTGTGCGGTGCCAACAACCTAAGTTCAGGATACCAACTCCATTTTTATTATCCAATTTCAAATGGCTTCACATTTAAAGAGCATTTTAATCTTGTTATTTTTGTTATATGTATATATATGAGTGTGTGTGTGTGTATATATATATATATATATATATATATATATATATATATATATATATATATTACCTACTGGCGGTCGCCAGTAGGTAGTTATAGTTAGGATTTTTTTCAATGTTAAATCTCAAAATTCTATTTGGAATAACTTTGGCGCCGGTTTACGAATCTGCCTGAAAATTTCCTCAAACTGGCCTCTTCGAGCTCCGGTCCTTCCCTGAAAGTTTGGGGGGGATTCGTCAAGCGGGGGCCGAGATAAAAGGGGGTCCCAAAACGCGTTTTCCCCATGTTAATTTCCATAGGGTGGTCGACCTCACTTTTAGCCCGAACGGCTGAATGGATTTCCACCAAACTTGGCAAAATTGTAGGGACTGGTAGCCCGATGTGCCTTTGCTATGTCTCAAGATATGTGCTCCAGTGGATTTTGAGTAATTTAGGTTCAAAAAAATATATATATCTGTAAGCGCGCCCCGGTACGCGCACCGGGGCGCGAACCAGCGCGCTACGCGATTTCCGCACGGAAAGCTGATTGGCTCTCGGGTGTTGGTAAACATTCCAAACGGTCCGGAGCGGCCGCCATCTTGTGTCTCGTAGGATCGAGACAAGAGGTGGCCAAAACAAAGGGGGAAAAGACCATTAGGGGGCAGAGTAGACCCCCCCTGACCTCCTAGGTTTCATGTGGGGGCTATAAAAGGGCTACTACATCTCTGCAACGCAGCCCTGTGGTGCTTACTGGAGGTACCTGGTGGGCTAGTTGGCCCCAGGAACCCTCTGGATTCAAGGGGACTTAATCCCCCAATTTACAATGTGCTAGCAGGCGTGTTTGCACAGTGGTACAGGGAGGGGGCGGGCCTGATATAAGAAGTTACCCATCCTGCTGTGTGGGACTTACTGGTGGTAATAAAAAGGGTAGTTGGCCCCCAAGGTTGACGTTGGGAGCTCCTCTTGTAACTCCAGTAAATCCCACACAGTGGGCTTGCTTAGAGATGTTTGAAGGCCACACTCACCTTTCTCCACCACTCGGCAAACGCAACTGCTATGTTATAGTGAGAAATTAGCATTTAAAAAACCTTTGAAATTCACTGTAAAAACCATAGGCTTCAGGGACATTATAGTTAGAAATTAACATTTAAAAAACCATTGAAATTCACTGAAAAAACATAAGTTTCAGGGACGTTATAGTTAGTTGGACATTGCACTCGTACAAAACCAGAGAAATTCCGCTGTTATAGTTAGTTCAGCTAACTATAACTCGCGCCCCCGCAATGCACTGCTGATGACGTCACATACTACATCATTCATGACATGGTCATTGACATCACTGATGACATCAGACGGAGAGCCGGGGGATTCGAAATACGGATCTGCGGTGTACTTTAAGTACTGATGTCATGATCTACGACAGACAACCTACTAAAAGTTCTCTTATATGCTAGAACTTTGACAGCACGATCAGATTGGGAGCCGGGATATTTCTAATCACGAGTCTGCGGGAAACCTTAAGTATCGATTTTAGAACTGCTATTAAAAAAAATCCGAAAGGATCACATATACACCTGATCCTTGACTCACGTTACAGATTGTACGACTTAAAGACTTACGGGACAGCGATTCACTAGGAGAACAGAATTTATTTTAATCCGAGGCCGCAAATTGGCCGGGACGGAATTATAGATGTATCCCACAAGAGTGACACAACCCTGAAGAAGTCGCGGGTCACTTGCCCAATAGCGACGAAACACGTGTTGGAGGGAACAACTGGAATAGAAAATAAAACAACCAGAACAGAAGGATAACTGTCATTCTTCACCAGAATATGATTACATTTTATGATGATCTTTAAGTGAATTGTGCATTTATGTGTGCTAGGATATTGTTAAAAAAAAAAAATATATATATATATATATATATATATGTCTATAATGTATACATCTGCTTATATTATTTCATTTCCTAAGCAGTTGCAGACCCATTGAGTTAAGTGTCATGGGTCCAGGGACCCCAGATTAAGATCTCATTAAATTATACCTATGCCGCTATTGTTGCAGTATCTTCACCAGGGTTCCCAAACGGTGTGTCCACCTAAGTGCTTTTATTTATTTTATTAAGGAATATTTGGATGTTCCTGAAAGTACTTTGCTCAGCAGTCTTACTGTGATGTTTTTAATTGAGTAGTTCTGAAAAGTAGTCATGTGATTTGCCAAGGCTGCTGTCTTTAAATGCTGGAGTGCCTGGGGTTGGGTCTGCCACCCGTGATGCAGACTCTGATCAATGACTGACTTCTTCCCAACCCTTTCAGAATTTTTAAGAAGTTGGCCTTGCGGGCGGATGAGGCTGGGAACTGTTGCTTGGTACAGAGTTTTGTCTGTCTCCTGCAGTAAGCAACTGGTCCGGACCTAAACGGGACCTACTTGAGCTCTGTTACTGCAGCACATACTAGCAGGATGTATTCTCTTTGCAAACATATTGGGCAAGACATACTAAGCTTTTCAACTATTGAATAGTCTGATTCTGCGTTTGAGACCGTTAAAATATTTTTTCCTATGTACTAATCCTGTTTTAGCAGTCAGAATGTTTTTTTGGACTCCTAAAATGGGACTACGAATAAATATCGCTTTTGTTATCTAAAAAGGGCATGTTTTAGGCATGCCTCTCAAATACTAACCATATCTCATGTATGGGTTTTTTGCGACTGAAATCCAGTTGTAAAAGATTGAAAATTCACTAACACATCAAAGGAGGTGGTAACCCATTCGTTAAGAGGATGTAAAAAATGTTTGTTGAAAAGTAGACCGTGAGAGACCCTCTTCTCAGATCCAACCATAGTTGGGACCTAGTCAGGTAATCCAACTGCCAACTATTGAACGTTAAAGAAAACTAAAACATGTTTTTTTAAACACTCTACCCTTTTTATTTAAGGAAAACAAATGATTTTTTAAAAAAGTTTTTTTATTGAAAATCAATCACAGACATGGTGGCCTGCTGACCTTTGCGGGCAACCATCCCTGTGATTGTAGCCAATCAGACTAAATCACAACTAGCAATTTATCTCATGAATATTAATTAGGGAAAGTCAGATTACGACTCAATCCGATTAAAATAAATGTAACTGACCAAATGGTACAGAGATTGGTTCATAAACATTTTTACTGGTCTCAAAAATTCTGTTTGCAATGGGCAAGCAGTTAATAGTCCACCTGGCCCACAGTTTCAATACTTGCAGGCCAGAATAAACGTGTGGAGGCAGGGGGCTAACAAGAAACTCATCAATCGCTATGTGGTAACTATGGGCTCAGTGCGTCCTTTTTGCTTTCGGAGAACAGGGACGGGACGAGAGTTCTACGCGAGGGGAGAACATGCAGTTCACATTCACTGTCACAATGTGATAAACCCGGGGTTCGATTGCACCTTTTTATGCGTCTTACATATATCTGCGATGACTAAGAAAGGCAGCTGGGTGGTTTCCCGCGCTTCCTGTAGAGATCTGCCTGTCCCGTCACCTGCTGGTCATGCGTTCAAAGTCAGGGAGCCGGCTCGCATTTCATCCTTCTAAAAACGAGTCCCATTGATTTCTGTAATAATTGATTCACACCCACTATTTACAGCGATAGTTGGCAAGAAAAATGCAGGGCTCGTTACAAGCTGTCTAGAAGCAATGGTGTGCGTGTGCCTTGAATGGAAATGGCAAGCTACGGGCCATATTCAAACATCACGCAGTCCGGTATATGAGAACCCAGTTTCACGCTTTGTAGCAATTGTTTTGAAGGCATAATTTGTCACGTGGTGAACACTGCACGTAATCCCTCAAAAAGTTCGGCCGAAAGGGCAGAAAACGAATAAACATGATCAACAGCGCCATCTACTGGCAGTTTAGGCGTCCAGGCGCTTTTTCTCTCGTGACGGTGTGCACTCTACAGCTAACATTTAAGGATTGTTAAAGGGGTACTAAGTACCTTTTTAACACACCCTGCGATGAGAAAAAGGCTGGTGGTGGGTTTATTAAAAAGAGGTGTAAGATGTAGATTGCCAGGGGGAAGCATTTGTGTCCTGTATATTTATTAATCAAAAGAAATATATAATGTGGTTATACAAAAATGACAGCTAGGTCAATCCAGTTGGCCCATTTGCTGCCTCTCAGAGTTATATATTGGTTTACCCTTGTTTTGCAGTATTCTTGCTTTCCTACCTCAATTTAACATAATAGTAACATAAATGTTTTGTGTGATTGGAAGCTCTGAGCAGATTGTAACAGTGGTAAAAAGGAACAGAGTGCAATTATTCTTTTTTTAAAAAATATTTTTATTAATTTTTTTAGCTCACATAGCACAACACAAAAGCACCACAAAACAGAATAAAGAAAACGGAACAAAGAACAATAATCACGATACTTTACAAACCAAAGAAATGTCTGTCCTGGTTTAGGCAGGGAACACATATAAGCGACCTACTCCCTGCGAAAAGGAAATACAGTATCATCTTTCCCTCATCCTCTCCTTCCACCCATGAATTGGCTCCCACATTTTTCTCCCTAGCCCCCTTGCTCTTCTGCCCTTCCTGGCATAGATGCCTTTTTCTAAATTGAAGACCCCCATAAGCATAGCCAACCACTTCTGCAACACCGGGGGTGCTTTGTCCAGCCAAGCCCTAGCGATCACCAATCTGTAAGCCGCCATTGCCACAAACAAAAATTCTCCATGCTCACTGAACCCTTCCCCCCCAACCCCCAATAAAATCAAGGGGGGCTTTAGAGTAACATTCAAACCGAGTGATCGAACCAAGAAGTCCTCCATGCCTTTAAGAAGAGTGTGGAGTTGAGAGCAGGTAGCGCAGATATGTATACTGTCTGCCTCCAACCCACTGCAGCATGGACAAGTAATCCCCGCGGTCCCCCCCACTGCGCAATTCATGCTGGGGTATAATAGAGTGAGTAGAGTGTCTTGTAATGCTGTGATTGTAATGAGGCAGAGCAAAGAACTGAACACCCTAGCTCTAAAGTCTCGAGGAAATAGCTTGCGTCAATTTCTAACTTTGTAGCCCACTTCCTTGCGTGCTTTTCCATGTCATCCAGCTTAAACCCTGCCAGGGCAGCATAAAAACCGCGGATAGAAAACTCCCCACCCCCTTCTATAGCTTCCAAGATGTTATTTTTGGCAAATCCTGCAACTCCGCCTTTCTTATTGTCTAGGAAGCTCCTAACCTGCAAATATTTGAAGAATCTCCGTCTGCAAATATGAAATCTAGTTTCCAGGGTGGAGAATTGCACTATTCCCCCATCCGGGCCCAATAAATCCCCTATCTTGACAATCCCCTTCCTTGCCCAATCAGCCATAGTTGCATCAGCGAAAATTGAAGGGGGTAGAGACCTATTTTTGTTCAACCGGGTATACCTGTTGAACCTCCCCAAGCCACATTTCTTTAAAAAAGCCGACCAGATGTTATGGGCTGCCATGACCGTCGTAATCCTTGTCCGTTTAAAATAGGAGGAGTCAGTGCAACTAAGAAATGCATTCTCGGTTCCAGAGCCCAAAATAGTTGTATACACCCTAGTCGAGGATGCAGTAATTTTCGGGTCTACCCCACCACCGCCAATCAATCCCTGCATATACTGGAGAGCAGAAGCCCAGTAATAGAATCTAAAACCAGGAACCCCCCCACCCTCCCCTTGCCCTAGGTAATGTCATAAACTTATAAGCCCTCCTCGTCTTCCCGTGTGCCCAAATGAATTTATTCAAGATTGCCTCTATCTTATTAAACCAGGAAGCCTCAAATAACAAGGGAATTGTCCTGAAAAAATAGAGAAACTTAGGGAGTATTAACATCTTAATAACATTGGTGCGTCCTACCAGTGAAAGCCGCAGGTTATTCATGCAAACCAGGTCCAGGCTCACTTTTGACAGTAGCGGGGTCATATTTCGCTCTACAACCGTCCCTAATTTAGCCATAATCTCTACCCCCAGATAGACTACTGCGGGGACCACCCGTAAATCGTAACAAATGACATGGGAATTCTTAACTATTTGCGTTTTGTTGCTGTTAAGCCTATATCCTGAAATCCTGCTGAAGCTGAGGGCCTCCTGCTCTACTTCACCTATTGGACGGGTTAGGAGTGATTATAGCGATGTCGTCCGCATAGGCCAAAACTTTAATCTGCAACCCATTTATGCTAAGGGCGGGAATTCTAGGGTTATTAATCAGACTGCGCAAGAAAGGGTCCATATACAACGCAAACAGAAGGGGAGATGATGGGCAGCCCTGTCTCGTTCCCCTTTTTATCTGCACCACTGAGGTGAGCCCCTTATTAATCCTAATCCTAGCGGATGGAGCATTATACAATGCCTGAACCGCTCTGATATAGCCCTCTCCGATACCAAACCGCCTCATCACCTCCCAAAGATACTCCCAGGCGACCCTATCAAACGCCTTCTCTGCATCGAGAAAAAGGGCTGCTATAGGGTCGCCTGGGACCTCCATGGCATCAAACGAGGTGATAACCTGCCTAACATGCTCTGTGGTACCCTTTCCCGGAATGAATCCGTGCTGCACCGAAGAAACCATATTCTCAATAATCTTGGCTAATCTCGTTGCTAGAATTTTAGAATATAATTTGGCATCTGAGTTCATTAACGTGATAGGCCTATAGGACCCGGGGACTGTAGGGGGTTTACCTTTCTTCAGAATCACTATCACTTCCGCCCCTCCCCAAGAGTCTGGAATTGAGAGCCCCTGCTGTGCTTGGATAACTGTGTCTAGCAGTTCTACCCTAAAGGCTTCCTGGAATGTCTTATAAAATTCAACCGGAATCTGATCTGGTCCTGCGGGTTTTGCTGATGGAAGATCCGCGAGAGCTACGGCCAATTCTTCGAGGGTAATTGTGGATTCTAGTCTTTCTTTCTCCTCCACAGGTAGATCTGCAGGATCAAAATGATCTAGATACTCCCTAATGTCATTGCTCTCCTCTCCCCCCTCTGTATAATACAGTTCCGAGTAAAACTTCCTAAAGACCTCCCTAACTCCATCAGGATCTGAAATCATGCCGCCTTGCCCATCTAAAATACTCTTAATATCACCAGCGGCTGCCTTCTGTCTTGTCCTAGCTGCTAAAATATGCCCAACCCTCTCCCTCAGCTCAAACGCCTGCTCCTTCTTAGCCAAGTAATTGGCCGCCGTCTTACTGGCTATATTTTCTATGACTTCAGCCTTTAATGCCACAATTTCCAGAAACTGCTGTTCCAAAGGCCTACAGAGTTGGATTGACCGGCCCAATTCCTCCTCTGCCTCCAATAGGGCGCTAACTAAATCCTCCACTCTTTCCCTCTCTGCTTTCTGCCTATGTACTGAATAGCTAAGTGTCTCCCCGCGGATTCCTGCTTTGAACGCATCCCAGGCATTGCCTACGGCCGTGCTCCCCCTGTTAATATTCCAAAATCCTCTAATCCAGTTGTCCATATACCTACAATATCCAATATCTTTAAGGAGGGCCCTCTCAAACGTCCAACAGTATGGTTTAACAGTTGCCCCTACTAAATTAATTGACAAAATTAATGGGTTATGGTCCGAAATTATACGTGGTAGTTTCCTAATTTGTGATCTTGAGAGTAGAGAGTTAGATAACAATAAATAATCCAATCTTACTGTGACTCTATGCGGAGCTGAGAAAAAGGTAGTGCCATCCAACTGCGGATAGAGATTGGCCCAAAGGTCTATCAGTGGATTATGCAGAGCCATGTCAGACACGGCTCTGTGCGTTCTCCTTTTCCTCCCAGAGTACCCCTGCCTAATCTGTATCTCTACCCCAGAAAGGATGTTGATGTTGAAATCCCCACAGCATATCAACGGCTCGGGCCACCTTGCTAATTCTAAGTCCAGAAATTCGAATATATCCGGGTCATCCCCTGTAGAGCCATACACAGAAACCAACGTAAATTTTTCTCCCTTGAATCCTACTTCAATTATAGCCCACCTCCCCCATTGATCCTCTGCCTTCCTATGCAATATACACTCCCTTCCTCTTCCCAGTACTGCTACTCCTAGAGGCTTTGACCCTTGTTTTGTATAGGCTAAAACTGAGAATCCTAGCTGCTCCAACAAATACCCCTTCCCTCCCTCAACATGTGTTTCCTGTAGGCAAACCAGATCAGGATTCATCGATTTCAACAGTGCCGACACCCGCACCCTTTTCTGAATATCATTTAGCCCACAAACATTAACTGACATAATTCGGCAAGCCATTAGAATACATTGAAAGGTTCCACCAGTTCTCTAGCCAACTTTACAAAGTACCAGATGCTTTGTCGCTGATTCTTCCGAGTGTGCTTGTGCGTGTGCGTGTGCTGTGAGTGCCCCGTTACTCCCCCCTCCCCCACCCCCTCCCCTGAACCCTCCCTCTCTAACCCTCCCCCTTCCCCCCCCTACAGGAAAATAGGTCACACATGACGTATGTGTGGACGCTAGGAATGCAGTTGTCGCCTCCCCCTCCCTCCCCTCCATACTAGCCCCCCACCGAAGAATTAAAGAAAGTGAACCTCCCTACAAATTCAAAACCCTGTCATGGTTTAGCGGACCTTATGCCCTGCTGCATAAGCCCACTGTGCTTCACTTTTCGCTGTGCCCCAACACCTCCACCATGTACTCCTTAGCCTTAATCTCTGAGTAGAACATTTTAAACTGACCCTTAGTGATAACTTTCAGCTTGGCAGGATACAAAAGGTAGGCCTCTGAACCCAGAGCCTGAATGGGGAAGATGAGTTGCCTAAGTCTCCACCTGCGCTCAACTGTGACATGGCAGAAATCAGACCTGGCAAAAAACGTAACGTTATTGAATGCTCGCTTAGCCTCTGGCTTTGCTTTTTCCAGAATAAGCTGTCTAAGCAAAAAATTGTCCACAAAAATCAGAATCGCTCTGGGCCTACCCTCTTGGACTCCTGCCTGTCCTCTCCTAACTGTAAAAGGGAATCGATGTGCCCGCTGGATCTCTGTCTCCCACTGCCAAGATGACAATTTCGGGAAGGCCCCCTTTAGAAGATTTACAACAAAGAGTCTGGGGTCCTCTCCTTCCAGCCCCTCTGTCACCCCCAGTAGTCTAATGTTATTACGGCGCTGCCGGTTTTTGTAATCCTCCATCTTCCAATTTACATCCTCCGCCACTTTCTGGTGCTTTTGCTTATAGGTCTTAAGGCTGTTGAGGTCATCCTCCAATTTCCCAGTTCTTTCCTCCACATGGGCGACCCTCTCTGCCACCTCATCATACCGTTTATTCATTTTTCTTAATGTATTCTGAATCTTCCTTGATTCTTGCCGCGCCCTGCGACTCTCCACCCTAGCCTCGTTTTGCATTGACTTTAGTGTGCTAAATAATAAGTTAATTGAAACCGGCTGAGATGATACCTGGGGAGAGACCTGACCGCCGGAAAGACAAGTAGCACCTTCTTGCTCCGCATAGGTTAGTGAAGTGGCCGAGTAATCCCAAGCTAATTTTTTTGTGGGATCTGTGGTGCTGCCTGTTGTGGAGGGCTTTCTTCTTGACAGGCGTTTTTTTTGCGTGCATTTTTGGGCCGGGGAGCTACTCGCTGCGTCCGTGTACTCATCTGAGCTTCCCTCCTCAGAATCCAAAGACTGGGACTGAGAGTCCTCATTAACTGAAAAGAATCTGTCGGGTGAGGTAGCGCCACTGCCAACACCAACTTCACTTAGCGTACCATGACCCAGCCTAGCCAATCCATTTGCTAAGACTGTTATCTCTGACCACTCGGCCGTGCTCAGGCCGTTCCCCCATCCGGCGGATGCCTCAGTTCTAAATTGTTCTTCCACGGGCCCCTCAAGCACTGCCTTGCCTTCACCCATGTCTCCGTCTGCACTTTCAGCGACCTCCTCCCCAGCGCTTGGATCCTGATTGCCCCTCCCACTTCTACCACTTGCCTTTCTGCTCGCATCGTCCTTGGTGCTCGAGTGTGCAGGGATTACCTCCTCACTACTCCCCTGGGCTTGCCTCGGCTTCTGCTCCCGCTCCGGCTCCAGCTCTGACAGCGCCGTTCTCGCCTGCGCTGGTTGCATAGCAACCGAAACCTGGGCGTCCACGAGGACGTTCAGGCTACCGGAGCCTCCATTCCTTGGTTTCCCGGCAACGGCATCACCGCTCCCCGCAGGTACGCTCGCAAAACTTTCCGCCACAGAAGGCTGCCGCAGATTGTTCTCTTTGATTTTAGCTTTCGCTGATATTCCGTGACCGGGGATGTAATCCCTGGGACCCCCTGGGGTAGGTGTAGCATCGGGTCCGAGTTTCTTGCCGGCAGATTTTTTTCGCCCATACTGCGCCCTTCTGTGTACCTGCTCCTGCCGATATCCTAAAGTCCGCCATACTTTTCTCCTTGCTTGGGGGCTCTTTCTGAGCTTCGGCTTCCTTAGCCGTCCCTTTACCGTCCTTTGCCTCGTTACCTTTAACCCCACGAGGAGGCATCTTGAAAAAGCTCTTAAGGACCAATGCGAAAATGTCAGTGAATTTCCCCTGAACACGAAGAAGCGCCTTTCCGATAATTCCCCATGGGTGCTCTCTCCAAAATCTGCCAGACTGCTCGCCGACCTTGAGAATCTCCACTGCTGGGCCCCAGGAGCCCGTTTTCATCGCAGTGTGGAGGTCACACTCAAACCATCTAACAACTGTGGTCGGGAGGAGGAGTGAGATGCGAATTCTCACTGCACACCACTAGCGGCCATCTTGCCTTTCGGACTGCCGAAGTGCAATGATTCTTTTTTTTTTTTTTTTTGATTTTTGGGAAACCTTTATTGTGCAGTATAAAAAGAACAAATACGGGCCTACAACCACCAGGCCGGCCACGATATCATTTAAAGCACAAGTGCAAACAATACGGCGACACAGTAGCTCAACAATACAAACATAGCAAGCAATTGGAGTTACACCGAATAGCGCTGTGTTACCATGTCCCAGGAGCAGTGAAGGTTAATTTTAAGATTTTGTCCCAAATATCAAGATTATCTTTTATAAGAATAGTAAGCCAAGGAGAGCAGAGTCCGTGCAGCTACTTCATGACCCAATTAGGCAACTACATCACGCAACTGGTCAACAACAACAGGAGCCGAAGCCCCCCAGTGAATACGACGGTGCAAAAGTATACATAACAGGATAATGAAACCAATCAAGAAGCACCGTGCCCTCCGTCGCCCACCCACCACCAATCCCATTCACGGACCCAAGATAGAAATAGGAAAAGAAAAGAACTCAAGAATAAGGAGAAAAACAAGTCCCATAGAACTAAAACCAGTAACTAAAATCTCAACCCCCCACCCTACACGCATGCAGAGGCTATGGTCTACCCCCCCCAGCAGTGTGCCTGTCGCCCATTAAGGAACCTGAAATATAGTAGCAAAGAAAAGGAAGAAAAGGAAAACAGAAACCTCTTATTACCAGAGGAGGGCCAAATCCAAAGCCTCCCGGACTCCCAGCCAGGAATTGTGCTCCCCCACCCCTTACTTGAAGTCATCACAGTAAGCAGCAAATACAAAATGCGGTGGAAAGAGTCAACACTTCAATACGTGCTGAGGAAGCGTCCCAGGCCGAGTCCCCACCAGCCATCCCAGCACAAATTATCACATGGAAACCACCTAGCCCTGACCAGATCGCAAATGTCCACCCAGCCACGGCTCCCGACAAACGTTCACCTCAGAGAGAACCAAGACGCAAGATGGCCACCCTCGGCAGAGTCGAAGAATCCAGGAGTAAAATGGACGCCGCCAAGCACAACCAGGTCCATTGTCCCAAGAGAATGCTGTTTTCAGGGATGACAGGCATCGAAGAGTGTAGATTAATAACAGCGGAGCTTGCTGATCATGGACCGCCAAGAGAGCCAGTTGCTGCGCCGACGGCTCCGTGGACAAAGGCTGCAATATATCGGATGAGGTAGCGATTTCCAGCAGGGAGGGAAACACTGTAGCGCTGCCAGTATAACATTCTTCAATACTCTCGGACGGCAACAATGTAGCGCAGCCGGGGCTCGGCGGGGGTTGATCAGCACCGCGAGGGCCACAAATGGAAGATATAGACGCCGCTGAAAGTCGCGCATCGTCGAGCTTCCTGCCCAGCAGTCTAGCGCTCTCACGCCATTCAGCCATAAGATCGGCAAGCGCTAATAGAACGGAGCCGCAGTTCAATCCAGGCAAAGTATCCATCTTGTCAGCGGTGGAAATAGGGTCTCAGGCCACCAACGCAGTCAAGGCAGCTGGCAGCGGGAGGACCACAAGAGGAGTCCCCCGCCCCTGTCCATTCAGGGTGGGGGCAAAACCAGAAGCAGGCTCCGCTAGATGAATGGAAGCCAGCGCGGGGAAGTTACTGCGTGTCTCACCGGGGCATAGTGCAGGCAGCCGAAAGAAGACTGTAAGATAGAGGCTGGCGTGATTCGTCCCGGTGTTTAATCCGTAGTAGAACTCCAGCCGTGCCCCAGCGCAGTCGCTTCACGGAGCTCCGGCGGCCGCCATATTTGCAGAGCAGCCCGGGTCTCAGCTCCAGAAGTAGGAGCGGCCGGTACCTTAACACGGCAATATCTCCGGCTGGGGGGCTGGCAGGGCCCTCGGAAGAACGCCAGCGGCCTCAGCACTCTTTCACCGTCCTCCCGCCATAGATCGATATCAGGATGGGAAGCAGCTGGTGTCCGCGGGAGACAAAGGCTCGGGGAGCCGGGAGGCTATACGTCCGTCTCTTAGTTCAATGATTCTTGTTGTGAATTAAATATACGAGGAATCCTTAAAATAAAAATAAAAAAATCATGCTGTATAATGCGGGCAAATCTTGTGATAGAGTTAATCATTTTGTCATTTTTACTCACGGTAACACCGTCCAGGAAAATATTTAGACTTTAACTTTTTAGTAACCAAATACAACAATAAGGAACTGAAAGATGACGTTAACGTTTGCAAAGGGCCTTCCACTGCGGGGGAACATGTCACCACATTTTTGGTACCTGTTGATTAATTTTCGTAATTCTAGTGGCCCCGGCTGTAATAGACACATATGAATGTTTTGCCTGTACTGTCCCAATTGCCTGGCTCTCAGTAGCTGCCTCCTCCCCAGCACTTTGGACTTATGTTCTGATGTCCATTTAAACACCCTAGTCCTCCTTTTATACTGTACGCTCAGTGTTTTAGTTGGTGGAAATGAACAAGAATTCACTGAATCCAAATATAACTCGTCAGGGTTAATTTTCATTTTTTTGCTGCATAATAAAAAATTTGCTAGCATTCCGCCAAGAATTTTCAATTCTATTAAGGTCACAGAGGCGAGAATTATTGCTTCTCTTTCTTTACTGTAAACTCACAGCAGCCAATGAAAAAACATTATACACATAAACAAACTACATTTCCCAGGATGCTCTTACATCCCATCATATCCTGTCGGACTCGAAAAGTCACAATTTCTGTCCCATGAGCCTCTTTCTTTGCTCAAATCCATAGTCCAATCGCGAAAAAATTTCAAATCCAACGAAAACACCCTCCAATCTTGTT
Source organism: Lissotriton vulgaris (assembly GCF_964263255.1). Lineage (NCBI taxonomy): Eukaryota > Metazoa > Chordata > Amphibia > Caudata > Salamandridae > Lissotriton > Lissotriton vulgaris. The sequence continues at coordinate 1,140,969,793 of NC_141695.1, read as the reverse complement.
TCAGAACCTGAAATAAATGAAACAAAAGAAAAACCCGTAATTTCTGTTAAACAGAATACATATTACAAATGAGCAGGTATTTTATCACAATACATTGACATATAATCCGGGTGGGATAATCCTCGCCACCGTGTCCTTAAAAGAACTGAAAATTATTGGAACGAATGGTAGCAATTTTTTAGGTCGAGCAATTTCCTGCTCGAAACCTATTACATGTGACCAAACTCTCTTGAACAAGCCGGATTTCCTACAATGCATGTTGTGTACTGGAGCGAAAAAGCTTCCCCAGGCGCGCGCTTGGCCTTACTCACACCCCATAGGCCTGCTCCCCCCACTGCCTCGCACCAGACTCCCCCGCCGTGCTCATTCCCTCCCACTGGCAGCCTGCGGCCACTGATCACAGTAAAGGCTTTGATCTATCTCACACCCCTCTCCCACTCCCTCCTCCCACTCCCTCCTCCCACTTGCTCCTACTGACCATGTAAAGGGGACGACACTGGAACAATGCCTGCCTCACCAGAAATGGCCTTCTGTCGACCCCTTCTTACATCCTCCAGACATGGCTGAGGCAGCTTCTTCCTGCAGTTTGTTCTTAGGTCCATGCACACCACAACTTTGCCTTGCTTTGTTGTATTTTTGCATTGTTAATGTTCAAATTTGTTCGCAATTCGCCATGTGCCTTTCGTTTCTGTCTCACTCTCTCCTACCCCTTCACTGTCTTGGTCTCTCTACTCTTCCTCTATTTCTGTCTCACTCTCTCCTGCCCCTTCACTGTCTTGGCCTCTCCACTCTTCCTCTATTTCTGTCTCACTCTCTCCTGCCCCTTCACTGTCTTACTTCTGTTTATAGTATTTGCACAAATCTAATATCTTGGTCTATTCCTTTTCAATATTCAGACATTTTTGTTTATCAGGTGATTATGTGTTTGATGGGTTTATTTATAGGCACTTTCTATCTATCTATCCATCTATCTATCTATCTATAAATGTAAATGTGGGATATTTGTAAAGCGCACTATTACTCTAACCAAGTGTCCTGGCGCTGCAGACCGCTGGGGAACCCGTCCTGTTTTTCCCCTGTGAGATGGTCCCTTACTGGGTATCTCCAGGGTGAAACCTGGCGTCTGTGGGGGGCCGTTGTAGAGATGAGGCAAGCTTAATGCCCAGAGTTACCGAGTGTGTTCCCAGGTTAGAGTAGGCACGGAGGCGACAATTATTGAGTCCGTTGACCCCTGGTCCACGACCCTGCCGCGTCGGGAATTGAACCCTGGTCCCGGGCCGTTCTCTGCTTACAGGTCTGCCACCTCTAACCAGTGAGCCACACCTCTCCACGCCCTCACTCTATCTATCTATCGCCCTCACTCTATCTATCGTGCTCACTCTATCTATCTATCGCCCTCACTCTATTTATCTATCGCTCTCACTCTATCTATCTATTGCCCTCACTCTATCGATCTATTGCCCTCACTCTATCTATCTATCGCACTCACTCTGTCTATCGCACTCACTCAGCACCACCACTCAGGAGCATCACAGCATCAATCTGTGCAACCATTCAACAACAACTGGTTCAAATATGTTCTCTCAATGTCTCAAACGTTATTACAAATGTCACAAAAAGATGTTAATATTTCACTTCTGTTCTTGTTTTTAGTGATTCTAATTGCTGTCAGTCATGGCTGCCAAGTGTATAGTTGTGCGGATTGACAGGCAAGGGTGTTAAAAAATGAAAGGAATTTTAATAAAGTTGCTTAAACAGCAGTAGTTATGCACAAGGTTGTTACTGATATGCATATGTTTTCATATAAGTGCATTGATTTATCATCTCTGGGTTTTCATATCATTTAAATCTCTGAGGCATTTAAGCATGAGTGAACATTAATTGGTTAAATACATGTGGAAATATACTAGTTTCAGCTCCATTTTTTAACTAAACCCCAAATAAATATGGATAAATAGAGATAACACTAGCAAAAAATAAATATGGATAAATACAGACGGAAAAATCAAAAAAATAAATACCATAAAACAGGGAGCCCTACACATAATTACACTGCACTCAATGCAACATACACTGCAAATACAACTCAGTGCCACATAATTACACTATACTGAATGCAACACACACTCCACACAATACCACTCAGTACAACTTAATTACATGCCACATAATTACACTGCACTCAATGCACCATACACTCCAAACAATACCACTCAGTGCCACATAATTACACGCCACATAATTACACTCTACTGAGTACAACATCCACTCCAGACAATACCACTCAGTTCCACATAAATATATGCTACATATTTACACTGAGCTCAACGCAACATACACTCCAAATACCACTCAGAGCCACATAATTACACACCACATAATTACATTGCACTCAATGCGACATACACTCCAAATACCACTCAGTGCAACATAATTACACGCCACATAATTACATTGTACTTAATGCAACATACACTCCAAATACGACTCAGTGCCACATAATTACACACCACATAATTACACTGCACTCAATGCAACATACACTCCAAATACCACTCAGTGCACCATAATTAAATGCCACATAATTACACGACACTCAATTTAACCTATACTACAAATACCACTCAGTTCCACATTGATACACGCCACATAATTACACTGCACTCAAGGCGACATACACTCCAAATACCACTCAGTGCCACATAATTACAAACCACATAATTACATTGCACTCAATGCAACATACACTCCAAATACCACTCAGTGCCACATAATTACCGGTCACATAATTACACTGCACTCAATGCAACATACACTCCAAATACCACTCAGTGCCACAAAGTTACATGCCACATAATTACACTCCATCGCATCACCACAGCATCACTTAGCACCATCACATCATCACTCAGGGGCACCACAACATCACTATGCGCTACCACAGCATCACTGAACGCCACAGCATCACTCGTCGCAACCACAGCATCACTCAGTGCCACTACAGCATCAATCTGTGCAACCATTCAACAACAACTGGTTCAAATATGTTCTCTCAATGTCTCAAACTTTATTACAAATGTCACAAAAAGATGTTAATATTTCACTTCTGTTCTTGTTTTTGAGTGATTCTAAATGCTGTCAGTCATGGCTGCCAAGCGTATGGTTGTGCGGATTGACAGGCAAGGGTGTTAAAAAATGAAAGGAATTTTAGTAAAGTTTCTTAAACAGCAGTAGTTATGCGCAAGGTTGTTACTGATATGCATATGTTTTCATATAAGTGCATTGATTTATCATCTCTGGGTTTTCATATCATTAAAATCTCTGAGGCATTTAGGCATAAGTAAACATTAATTGGTTAAATACATGTGGAAATATACTAGTTTCAGCTCCATTTTTTAACTAAACCCCAAATAAATATGGATAAATACAGATAACACTAGCAAAAAATATATATGGATAAATACAGACGGAAAAATAAAAAAATAAAAATACCATAAAACTGGGAGCCCTACACATAATTACACTACACTCAATGCAACATTCATGGCAAATACAACTCAGTGCCACATAATTACACACCACATAATTACACTCTACTGAATGCAACACACACTCCACACAATACCACTCAGTACCACATAATTACATGCCACATAATTACACTGCACTCAATGCACCATACACTCCAAACAATACCACTCAGTGCCACATAATTACACTCTACTGAATACAACATACACTCCAGACAATACCACTCAGTTCCACATAATTATATGCTACATATTTACACTGCGCTCAACGCAACATACACTCTAAATACCACTCAGTGCCACATAATTACACACCACATAATTACACTGCACTCAATGTGACATACACTCCAAATACGACTCAGTGCAACATAATTACACACCACAAAATTACACTGCACTCAATGCAACATACACTCCAAATACGACTCAGTGCCACATAATTACACACCACATAATTACACTGCACTCAATGCAACATACACTCCAAATACCACTCGGTGCCACATAATTAAATGCCACATAATTACACTACACTCAATGCAACCTATACTCCAAATACCACTCAGTGCCACATTGATACACGCCACATAATTACACTCTACTGAATACAATATACACTCCACACAATACCACTCAGTGCCACATAATTATATGCTACATAATTACACTGCGCTCAACGCAATATACACCCCAAATACCACTCAGTGCCCTATACATACACACCACATAATTACACTCTACTGAATGCAGCACACACTCCACACAATACCACTCAGTGCCACACAATTATATGCTACATGATTACAATGCAACATTCACTCCAAACAATACCATTCAGTGCCACATAATTACACGCCCCATAATTACACTGCACTCCATGCAACATGCCCTCCAAATACCACTCAATGCCACATAGTTGCACGCCACATAATTACATTGCACTCAATACAACATACACTCCAAATACCACTCAGTGCTACATAATTACACACCACATAAAAACACTGCACTCAGTGTAACATACACTCCAAATACCACTCAGTGCCACATAGGTACATGCCACATAATTACACTGCCCTTAATGCAACATACACTCCAAATACAACTCCGTGGCACATAGTTACAGGCCACATAATTACGCTGCACTCAATGCAACATACACTCCACACAATTCCACTCTGTGGCACATAATTATATGCTACATAATTACAATGCATTCAATGCAACATACACTACAAACAATACCACTCAGTGCCACGTAATTACACGCCTCACAATTACACTGCACTTCATGCAACATTCACTCCAAATACCACTCAGTGCCACATAGTTACACGCCACATAATTACATTGCACTCAATGCAACATACACTCCAAATACCACTCAGTGCCACATAATTACACACCACATAATAACACTGCACTCAATGTAACATACACTCCAAATACCACTCAGTGCCACATAGTTACATGCCACATAATTACACTGCCCTCAATGCAAGATACACTCCAAATAACACTTAGTGCCACATAGTTACACGCCACATAATTACACTGCACTCAATGCAACATACACTCCATACAATTCCACTCAGTGCCACATAATTATATGCTACATAATTACTCTGCGCTCAATGCAACATACACTCCAAATACCACTCAGTGCCACATAATTACCCGCCACATAATGACACTGAACTCAATGCAACATACACTCCAAATACCACTCGGTGCCACATAATTAAATGCCACATAATGACACTGAACTCAATGCAACATACACTCCAAATACCACTCAGTGCCACATAGGTATATGCTACATATTTACACTGCGCTCAATGCAACATACACTGAAAATACCACTCCGTGCCACATAATTACATGACACATAATTACACTGCACTCAATGCAACATACACTCCAAATACCACTCAGTGCCACCTATAGCCTTTGTAATGCAATATGTGTTGTATTTACGTGACTTAGATGTATTGATATTACAAATAACAATTGCTTTTAATTTTTTTAAATAATTAATACTTAAATAAAATGTTTTGTAATTTATAATGGCAATAGCTTAAACTTTTGTAAATAACTTTTGTGAAGATTATGTTCAGTGTATTTTATTGTGACGAAAATCCAAGAACAGAAGTGAAATAGCGTCAGCCTGAGTATGGCCTGCCAATATGGCCAATTTCAAGGTATTGACTGAACAATACACTAAACCTTACGAAGCCTTGTCTGACAAGAAATTCACAACATGGGATATGTCTGCTCCCACGGGATCCACATGCCGTTTTAAGCACCAACGTACCCTGCTTTTCCAAGCTGAAGAATATCTTTTCGTTGTAAAAGGGGCCCAGGCTTGTTTAGTGAATGCGGAAGCCTTGTCTGAAAAACCTGATATTTCCCATTGTTGCCGGAAAGCCTCCATGCCATCAAGGACAGCTGCCCCGATGTCACCATTGGGTGCAATACTCCGTGAGGGCCCTGGAGCATCGTCTGAGACCACTGAAGTAACCAAGGAAAATTGCAACTCATCTCTAGAAGTATTGGGAACCAGGGTTGCTCCTTCCACAGGGGGGTCACCAAAATTACTTCCGCCTACTGACGGAGTATCTGGGTCGTCACTCTGGGAATCAAGATGAATGGGAGAAAGGCATAGTTCAGATTCGCTGACCAATCCTGTGAGAACACGTCTGTCGCTCTCGCTAGAGGGTCCGGTCTCCTGCTGAAGAACGTTTGTAATTGTCTGTTCAGTCTGGACGCAAAAAGATCTATTTTGCACGGGCCCCAAACTGCCTGTAACCACTGAAATATCTGAGGGTGAAGCTGCCAGTCGCTGTAATACTTCAGATATTGGGAATTCTAGTCCTCCACAATGTTCGATAGTCCTGGAATGTTTTCCGCTATGACCGATATCTGATGGTTTAGTCAGTAGTGCCAAAAATCCTTCGCTATCTCCACTAGTAGAGATGACCTCGTACCTCCCAACTTGTTGATATAGCTCACTGCCGAGATATTGTCCATCCTGAGAAGGATGCAACAAGAAACTTTTTTGGGAGAGAGTGTCCGAATCACAAACGACCTTGCTAACAACTCCAGGAAATTGATATGGAGATTTAGTTCTTGAAGGGTCCACCTTCCTCCCATGGAGATATCTCCACAACGCGCTCCCCAGCCCCAACGGCTGGCGTCTGACTCTATGATAACTTCTGGTTGGGAGCCGAAGATAGCTCTGTCATTCCACACTTCCACGTGGCCCAGCCACCACTGCATTTCGTCTCGCACGTCTTGCGACAGAGGGACTAGATCTGTATAAGACAGACCCTTCCGAAGGTGTTGTATTTTTACCCTCTGAAGGGCTTGGTAATTAAGGGGGCCAGGAAAGATTGCATGTATGGCAGACGCTAGTACCCCTACTATTCTGGCATTTGTTCGTATGGATACAGTTTGCTTGGTCAGTATCGAGGTGATTTCCTTCTTGATGTCTCGTAACTTTGGTCAAGGAATGCTCAACTGAGCTGTTTATGAGTCTATGACGAATCCCAGAAAATCCACCATCTGAAAGGGACAAAGTGATGATTTAGGTTCGTTGATCACAAACCCCAAGTTCTGCAGTAGAGACATGGTCATTTGCAAATGTTGAATGGCTAGATCCTGAGTCTGGGCCATGATACGTATGTCATACAGATTCACTATCATGCAAATGCCCTGCTCCCGTAGGTGAGCTATCACCGGCTTCAGTACCTTGGTGAAGCACCATGGAGCTGAGGCAAGCCCGTAAGGGAGGACCAAATACGCCAACCAGCGGTTGCGCCATCGAAATTGCAGGAAGCACCGGTGTGGAGGGAAAATTGGAATCGTGAGATAGGCATCCTTCAAGTCTAATCTGATCATCCAATCTCCTTTCTTTAGTAAGTCCGCTAAAAGATGGATACTCTCCATCTTGAAGTGTTTGTAGGTCTTAAACTGATTGAACTCTCTCAGGTTTAAAACTAACCTGTGACCCCCACCTTTCTTCGGCACTAAGAAGACGTTGCTGCAGAAACAGCGAGGTCCGTCGTTGCAGTAAGCAATCGCTCATTTCTGCAGCAACTCTTCTATTTCTGTATCTATAAAAGCACACTCTTTTTGGGAAAAACTGAATTGTCTCGGTTGAGTGTCTTGGAATGGTTTTTGGTAAAAATCTAGATGGAACCCTTGAATAGTCTGTAAAATCCAGGCATCGTGTGATAACATTCCCCAATTGTGGCTGAAGAATTGAGTGCGTCCCCCAAAGGTAAATGAGAACTGTTGATAACTCTTACCTGCAGAATTCTGGGCTTGGAACCCAACTCGGTTTCCACCTCTTTGGAAGCGGCGCTTGTTGAACCTTTGTCTTGTGGGATAGAATGTTCCGCCTCGGGTAGAGTCCCAGTCACTATTACCTCACCCATAATTTCCTCTATGAGGACCTTGGTAGTACTGGCAAGTGTCCTCTGCCTCGCCCGGCCCTGTTAAAAAGGCCAGCCTGAAACACCCTTTTTATTCCGGATTGGGCTTTGTCTAACGATGTAAAGGTGCCCACATACTTTGAAACGTCTTTAACGAATCGTTCCCCAAAGAGGTTGCTCTCCGCTAGTGGACCAGGCTCGGCTGAGGCCAATTCCGACAGGTTTGAGTCCATCCGCATTCACAGAGACTCACACCTCTCCGTAGGGATGGCACAATTTGCGTTTCCTAAATGGCATATTGCTCTCTGTGTCCAGCCTGCTAAGATATTTGGATCCAAAGATGTGGCTGACTCTTTTGCCACAAGGGCCATTTCCAGAATTTTGGCCAAGGGCCCGCTACATCCAAGAGTTTGTCCAGGCAGCCCTGTCTGGCACAATCAATCCCTTTCTTGGGATCTTTTGCGAATTTTTTAAGGAAGGTAAGTAAACTGGCATCGATATCCGGTGTTTCTGCCACCTTGTCTGACATATCGGGTTGAGGGCACTCTGAGCGCAATCTGTTGCGTACCTCCTTATCGAATCCCTTTCTAAGGTTATCGTGTAGGTAGTCTGTCACCTCCAGAGCTGGGGCCCAATCAGATGATTGGGGATGCACGATGTCTGATGGGTTGAAGGTGAGGGGGTGTTAGGATGTTGTGGCGTCATATTGGAATTCAAATTGACTGTCTTCCTATATTTCTTCTTAGGAGGGGCCTCCTCATCAGTTGTGTCCGTACCGGTGGTGTCGCAATCTACGAAAACTCTCTGCTTGCATTTTACTTTCCCACCATCTGTGGTAGAGTGAGTGAGGCAACCATGATCTTGAGGCAGGTTCTCTAGAGCATCAGCGTTGGGCTATGTTCCTGACTTTGATTTTCCTGACTGGTTGTCTGTTTGAAGATCAACCGGGGCTTGAAACCCGTGGCGTTTCGCAAAACTTTCAAGCTGCTGGGTGACAGGTTTTAAGGCTGCAGCTAATGCTTGCAGAACGGTATTAGGGACCGCAGTTTCAATGGCCCTGTTGACGGACTGCTGGACCGAAACGTCCAGAGTGCCAACCATATTATCCTCAATGACAGATTCCTGCTGTCCACCCCAATAGGGCTCATCCTCCTCTTCATATCTAATCCACTATTCCATTGTGCATACTAAGTCTGTGCTTGCCAAATATATAAGAAGCTAAGCAAGGCAAGGTAAGTATTGGAGGAGTCCGAGGGGAGCCAACCCTCAAGCACACAATCAGACCACTGAGTACCTAGCTCCTTAGCAACAGCTTGTGTCAACAATTATTCCAGCCCTGAATTTGGACATAAGAGCCAATAAAGAAAATTCAAGGAGTGTGTGCTCACTACTGGGGCAGACTGTTCTTCCAGCCGGTCAGGCGTAACAAGTTGAGGCTCTCCGGTAACTTCCCACACGTGCATTAGCCTCGTAATTGCACCCAAGGCGCGGGCGACGTGCGTAGCCCAAAAACATCCAAATGTAGCCCAATTGGGCTATCCATGTCGAGCGGTAACTGGCTCCGTTCCGTATCTCGGCCTCTGACGTTATGCGCGAGGAGCGTGCAAGCCACTTGGGCGTCTAGACACCGCCGAAGACGGTGCGGTACTCACGCTCTCAGCAGGAGCTCTTTCAATTAAATGCCCAGTCGGGCCAAACCTGCAATGTATCGCGTGCAGCTCGCGCATAGCAAGAAAGACCTTCAGCAATGACAGTTGTGATTAAACAAACCCTGCAATCAAAATGCCTGAACGGGCCAACCTTTACGCCATGCTAAACGCGGTAAGCTCGTGCACAAGCGAGATACAATTACATTGAGCAATGCAAATAGCAGTCAATACAAGAACAGTGCAATAGTAATAAATGATGAGCGCTTATCTCTGCGTGAGCAGCAAAGAACGAGACTCATGGGACAGAAAGGGTGACTCATAGGGTCTGACGGGATATTATGGGATGTAAGAGCATCATGAGAAATGTAGTTTGTTTATTTGTATAACGTATTTTCATTGGCTGCTATAAGTTTACAGTAAAGAAAGAGAAGCAATGTTAAGAAGCCCCCGGTCCTGTAATAGAATGTATTTAACCTGGCCGCATAATTTGATCTCCCCTGCCTCATCATTCCAGTGGTTCTGAGTACAGTCGATATACATTTGGCTAGGTCGTCCTCGTGGCACTACTGTGTCTTCAGCTGGACATATTTGGTCTGGTAGCATCAGGTCATTGGTATGTAGGAAATGTTCCTTCTTTAGGTCTGCTCTGAATGTGATCAGGTAGGCAGGTGCCCTCATGTTAAGGGGAAGAGGGTACCAAGGACGGCAAGAAAGCTGGAGTGAAATGCAGTTCTGGGGGAAAATAGTCGGACCGTCAGACACAGGGGTTGTTGAGATGGCTGGTGGGGTGGGCCATAACTGGGGCAGGGAGCAGACCCGGGACTGACTGGAAAACAAGGGTGAATACTATCAACAGGAGCCAGCCGGCTGTGTCTCCGAATGGTAAGACTGGAGCAGCCATGGACAAGCAGAGCGGTCTTGGTGGCTAAAAGTGAGGTCTTTTAGGGTAGTGTGGCAGACAGTTGTAGCGTCTGCGACTGGGCCTGTACAGCGTCAGGGCGTGGAGGTTTCAGAAGAGTTGCATGTGTGATGAATACTGATTTTTTGCATGTTGAGATTGGAATCGGGCAGCTATGGGGATTTCTGTGGTACATTTTGATAGCCACAAGTCGCCTGGAATGTAAACATAATGCACTCCGAGGCTTCTTTTCAAGGAGGAGAGGGTGTTGTTTGGGTGAGTGAAGTGAAGAAAGGGTGATTTATTTTACCAGGACAGGAGAACGAGGGAAAGTATATGAATGATCTCTAGTTTAGTTGAGCTCGGCGTGTGGGTACAGCGCCACCTGCTGTCTTTGGAAGAGAAGACATTGTCACTTGCTTTCTTGAACATTAGAAGGACACTTGTAACGGAAGAAGTGTTTATTTGAGGGATGGAGTTTTATTTAGGGGGTGGGTGGAAGTCGCTTGGGGATATAGCGTAGGTGAATTGTTGCACTTGTCTCAGTCTTCAAATACAATGCACTATTTGGACTATGTGGAGAAGTGTGGCTCAATGGTTAGAGCGGCAGACCCTGATGCAGAGGTCTGGCCTGGGACCATGGTTCAATTCCCGCCCCAGCGAGTCTTTGCCTTAATTTTCTCGGACCTGATAATTATCGCCGTGGTGCCTATTCTAATCATGGGTCCCACTCTGTAACTCTGGGCAATAGCTTGCTTAATTTACACAACGGCCCCAACAGCGCTGGGATGCCTGGCTTCACCTTGGGGGCAGCCACGGCCCGTGAAGGGAGTTTCGGTGGGGTGGAGAGGCGGGGCAGGGTGAGGGATGCTAAAAACCGGAGTATGGATAATTGAATGTAAGTAAACAATTTAATTAATAAAACGAATTTCGTAGCACGCCCTGCATCGCAAAATGTGATGCAGGGTGCGCTACGAAATTCGTTTTATTTATTAAATTGTTTACTTACCTTCAATTATCCATACTCTGGTTTTTAGCATCCCCCACCCTGCCCCTCCCCCGCCCCGCCTCTCTGCCCCACCGAAACTCCCTCCACAGGCCGTGGCTGCTTGGGGGTGCCCAGGACTGAACATTTCACAGGGAAAAGCCAGGAAGGGTTCCACAGCTGTATGCGTTACAACGCCAGGACACCCCAGTTGGGGTATTAGTGCGCTTTACAAGTACAAATTACATTTACATTACATATCGAGAGAAAAGCATACGTCCAGCCCGACCAGGGAGAGAATGAGGACTCTGTGCTACCACCTCCCACTGCATTAGTCCATCATTAGAAAAATAATAATAATAACAAAATTCATGGAACCTGCTGGAGCTTTCATGGAGCAAAGAATGACTGTAAAATACCGTCGCGAATCATGAACTAGTGATGTCTCTTGTATCGAAAGTGCAATATTCAAGCAATATAGCCAGCTATCGAGGGATTTCTTTACATGAACGGAGGCTACATTATGCATTATTCCTTTAATGCAGTACAAGCAGCCGCTTACATCACAATATTAAAAGGTTCTAGAATAGAACAACAGCAACACATGAAATGCATGAGCCATCAACAATCTGCCTCTTTTAAATGTGGCTCCAAGTGGATAAGTTCTTTTTCCTACATTACCATTATTCATTTGTATCTCTATTTTGAAGTTCTCTTGCATGTGGCTTAACCCCACCCCCCATTCCTACTGCCTCTATACCGATCTCCAATTTACGGAGATCTCCCTACACCCCCTTCCCTAGTCCCATCCTTGCGTGACTGACCAGATTAACCTGCCTTTTCTTTCAGCTTAAGTACTATTTCTAATATTTGAATATATTTAAAGATTTTTAGATATTTAATAGAACCCTAATATTTAGTTTTTTGTGTAAACGATTATTCTTTAATTTCATCCTTGTTCTACTTCCTCATGTCATAATAAGCTTACCTAATGTCTTTGTTTAACTCCCGTTTTACACCTCTTTCCACCGATGCAGGCCGCGCACTCGAACGCGGCCCTGCATCGCTACCTTTTATTATTTAGGATTTCATCCGCAAGTTGTTATTGTTTTACAAACTTATTCATAAAAAAATTTAAAAAGGGGGTTTTAGCAGAAAATCCTCATTTAACTGGCCTTTTCAACATTCTATAACAAAATGAATTATAATAAGAGAGGAATTATTCTCTTGACATTCCTTCATCTATAAACCTTGTCACTATTATTAAGGGAAATCCTCCCTAATTATCTTTCATTAAAGGGCGTTACCACTTTTTACAAGTTAACATTTCCTATATACCATGTCTGACTCTGACTCAGACAAGGCTTCTGCCCCTACTTCTAACATAGACAACGAAGCCCTGCAAAAAATCCTTCAGGAGAGCAAAGAATTACTGTAAAATACTGTTGCGAATCATGAACTAGTGATGCCTCTTGGATCAAAAGTACAATATTCAAGCATTATAGCCATCTATTGAGGGATTTAACTGTTGTTAAGGCTCCAACCCCGAGCTGTAGGCCGGCCACAAGTGAGGGCTTACAACGAAGAAGAAGACCTTTAACAACTGAGCCAGAAGGAGTATAATGATATTAGAACATTCTGCCCCTGATGTAGTGCTCTAAAATAAATAGGGAAAATCCAAAAGACAAGCATTAGAATGTTGGAGCTGAAGGTGGATCAAAGCAAACACAAGGAGATGAATGGAGTGTCTTCGTTCTTTAACTTACTTCACCACCCCCAGTTCTGACCCAGCCAAATGCAAATCAGTCTTGACCCTGTGCCTCATGGGAACAGTCTACCTTGAACTGCCAAGCCATGTCTTCCCTGAACCGGAAACAAGCATTCTGGGACCGGTTTCTGGGGGACACCCCTCATCAGCCAGGCTCGCTTGAATCCAGTGGCACAGTGAGCAAGCAACCCACGTCTGGGCATATCCCGCTGTTAAATGAAGAACCGGAGACTTGTAGCGGTTCAATCGTGGGTTTATTTTTGATTGAATTATAATCCATAACACCCACAACCAGAGCTGTCCAGTCGTGAAGAGGCCAAGGTCCAGAATGACGTTCAGGGAATCTTCACGACTGAAGGGCGACATTCCAGAACCCAAAACATAGAACTGATCTCGTGCTTGCAAGCACGAGACTGTTGGTATAAATAAAGAACACAGAAAGGAAATATGAAATTATGAATATATAACATCTTCCCCTCTTGAAAGGGTAACAAAGAAAACAGACATTGCAAATACAAAACTACTCCAAAACATAGTCTCTCAATCTACAAGACAGCTGTTTTAAGCGAAAAGCTCTTTTGGTTGCCAATTCAGAAGACTCCTTAACAACTGTATCAGATGGTAATGACAAATTGACAGGGACAACAAACTGTGTAGCTACAGATGTTGCGGGATTCTCTTCCAAAGGGAAAGACGAATGCTCAGAGACCACAGGTTGTGAAACCGTGGAAGTTTCGAAGACGGGATTAAAAGAAGGAGGTGGCTCATAAGACAAATCAAACCAATCACAGTGCTCAGTCTCTGAAGTGGCATGCTCCTTGATAACATGGGCCTGAAGTAAAGATATTTTAACAAGGACCCACTTGTTCCACCATCCCTTGTCATCAAGAAGAGCTGAAGCTTTACTGACTTGTGTAACCAAATTTGGAGAAGAGAATTTAGACTTCCCTTTCAAAACTCTTTTGGGATTTTTAATGAGCACCATGTCCCCTTTTTGCAAGGGCTGATCAAAGGAATGTTTGCCTTCATCAAAACGTGATTTCATGGAATGTTGTTTAGCCTTCACATGTTCCTGAATAGAGTAAGAGTTATCAGACAAATTACAATCCTTATGTAACCAACTAGGATTGAGAAATGAATGAGCTTTCCTTTTTTAAGTAAAGTAAATGGTGCCACACAAGTTGTAGAGTGAGGAGAGGTATTGTAAGCCCACACTTTGTCATGAACAAAAGGCAAAGGATCTAGCCTAGAGGAAATGGCAGTTTGTATACCCTCCTTAATTATACGATTACACCCCTCAACCAAACCATTAGAAGAGGGTGAATACAAAGCAACTTTGTAATGAGAAATATCATTACTTTTAAGATAAGAGCACATTCTTTGGGAAACAAAATGGGTACCATTGTCAGTAACAATGTTTTTTGGAAAACCCTCAACATCAAACACAGATTGTAAAAATTTAACAGCATTGTCAGTTGATGCCGAATTGCAAAAAGAGTAATGCAACCATTTGGTATAGTAATCAACTAGGAGAATTAGATACTTGTTTTCAATTGGTAAAACATCATACGGACCGGAAAAATCCAAACCCACTTTGTCCCATGGACATGCCGGAAGGGGAACAGGACATAAAGGAGTGGAAAGTGTTTTCCAATGTTTGTCAGAGAGTATACATTGGGTACAATTATCAATCATCCTTCTAATGTGAGAATCCATGGAAGGCCACCAGTAAAATTGTTTGATGCGTTGACAAGTTTTTAAAATACCAAGGTGTCCTTGATGAGCAGAACGAATGATATGATCACGTACTGACTGAGGAGGAACAAATAAATCATTACGCATAACCATGTCATTAACTAAAGAAAGTTCCTCAGACACATTTGCGAAACCTTTTAAATCTGAAGAGAGGGTTCTGCGCTCAGGCCATTTGTTGACAATAAACTCTTTGACCTTAGAGAGTATAACACAATTTTTATAGGCTGAATTCCATTGAACCTCAGAAATGGGTTGACATTCGGCAATAGCATCAACTGTAGCAATAACACACTCAATGTCATCATCAACAACCAAATTATCAACTAAAGACATTCTTGAGAGGCAATCTGCCCTGAAATTCTTGCCCCCAGAGACATGCTTGATGACAAAATGAAATTTGTGAAGTTTTGAAAGAAGACGAACAAGTCTAGCAGAAGCCCTATTGGAAGTACTTTTGGAAAGCATGTGCATAAGGGGCTTGTGATCTGTGTAAATCTCAAACTCATGACCCCAAATGTAAGATTTGAATTTTTGTATAGCCCAAACACAAGCCAAGGCTTCTCTTTCAATTGTACTGTATCTAGTTTCGGCAGAAAGAAGTGTTCTGGATGCTAGGGCAACCGTTTGTTCTTTGCCTTCGACCCATTGTCCCAAAACGGCACCCAAACCAGTAAGACTGGCATCAACAGTGATAAAACACTTTGAACCATCCGAAAAAGGATGCAAAGCAGGTGAGTCCTCAATGATCTTTTTAACTTGATCAAAACCTTTTTGCAGGTCTTCAGACCAAGAAAACTTCACTCCCTTTCGTAAGAGTGCTCTCAACGGCTCGACAATCTGTGCATAGCCATGCACAAACCTTGTGAGAGAGCGCAAACTGAACTAGAATGCACGAGTGCACCATAAGTGCAAGTTAGTCGCACAATTATAATAGAAGTGCTTATAAATGTTGAAAATATATTCAGTTATACTTAGACGTGTGCAGATTAACATAGAAAAATCACATAAGTAATGAGATTGATGCAGAATTGTGTGGAAAATGTATTCTTATTAGACGTGATTAATCATGATCCATGTTATGTAGCTGCTAATGGAGGAAGGTCATGCTGTAAGGCATAGAAGGGAACAGGCCTTATGGCCAGGCCAGAAGTGTTTGGAAGTATACGCTTATGCATATACATGAACGTACATTGCAGTAATGTTATAATGATTTGTTTATTTCGTTAGACTTATATTCCATAAAAGTGTTTTCTTATTATTCAAGCATACGATGCTAACATGTTATTTCAAGTTAACCTCTGCGAAAAGGGTTGTAGGCCTGAAAAGAGAAATAGGGTTTCTTGGTTGCACGTGTTGACACAAGTCGAGAGTATTGAGAAATACGTTGCAAACTTCTGTTAAAAGTCTATGAGAACGGGATTCAAGCCGCGGATGTCTGTCTGCAGGTGCGAGGGGGTTCCGATTAAAAGTATAAATGAATAGAGCTCTGTTCGAATAGACTGGTACAGACATGGAGGAGGATTCAGGAATGTTTAGGGGGTATCAGCGGGCCGGAGAAGAGCCTGAGAAGCAAGGTCAACGCTGAACACAAGGCCCAGAGGAAGATCATCATGGAAAAAGCCAGAATCGACACCACGTGAGGGGCGTCTCGTGAGGGGCGTTTCAATTGTAAACTGTGTTTTTGTATTAGGGTCAGCACCCCTGGGTGGAGTTAGAGCAGATGCCTGAGGACCCTTCAGAGAGCGGATGGGTAGGCAGAGAGGGGTCATGACTGGAGATCATAGGTTTTTCACCTAGAGACTAAGAGTGGGTGATCTTCTCAGGAAGACATTCACGGCTGACACCTTTGATAGGTAGGGACTTTGTTAAGTAGGGATACCATCTAGTACAGGGTAGGGACAGCCTAACCTGATTCTTTCCTTCCTCCTGTAAATGACGGACAGATCGCAGTTCGTGTCTATGCTTGCAGCCCTGTTGATTTTGGAGCTAGTCCTGGTAGTGTTCTTTGCCCGCTTAAGAGCTTTCAGAGAACACATGTATGTAATAGTGCCTTTGTATCTTTTGAATCTCATTCTGAGATGTTTGTACTTGCAGTTAGCAATGACTCTGTAATAAACCTTTAAACTTAGAAGCAGTCTGTGGTTTTTCAGAGTCGAGCCAATTATTGATTAAGTTAACCTGGTATTGGATGCACTTTCTTTCCTCAATGACAGGCAATAAAGATTCAATCGACCAGAACGAGGTTTAGATCTTGAGTGATAAGATAGGGATCTACAATCTCGCCCTTTCAGTTGGTAGCAGAGGATGGTTGCCTTCTTGAGGAAGGTGATCTAGGCCAGGTTAGATTACCCCAAGGCCCCTAGAGATCGATGATCGGAAGAACCGCCCGCCGAAGAGGGTGCTGACGGCGCGAGAAAGAAAAGCAGCAGTAACGGTCGAGAGTGAGTATAAAGGGTCATGCGTGTTAGATTGCGGTGTTTTTGTGTTGCATCTATGTTGTAATGTCTGGCGGAGTTGAATGCCTGTAGAGTGACTGTGGAACAGGTTGTGAGCACGCGCAACCGGTGCAAATCTTAAGTTCAGAAGAGAGCTTAAGTGGTTCGGATGTATCGGACATCCAGAGTAATTGTCAAACCAGTGTGAGGGGGGTCATGAGGTACCATTGATCGCCCGCAAGACCGAGATAGGGGGAACGGAAGAGTGAGTGTGTGAGTAACGGACGCTGGTCGGAAGTTACGGTGTGTAAGCAACCTATCAGAGAGACAATTGTGGTGACAATTACAGATAGACTGTGGACGTACAGTCAAGAAAAGTGATCGCTTGGTCGGAAGTAGTCATTTTTTCGGTGTATGAATGGGACGCATGCGTGACCGGGAGACGAGCTGAGAAAGGAGGGGAACTGCTGCAAAGGGGAGACGAGTGACGTCAGAAAGTGCCGCGCTAGGATTGGCCGGTACGAGTGAGACCGCGCTGTGAGACGAGTGACGTCAGAAAGAGCCGCGCTGGGATTGGTCGGCAAGAAAGAGACCGCGCTGCGATAGGTCAGCTAGCAAAGCCGCGCTAGGATTGGTGGATTGTTACCAGGAAGTAAACAGAATAGCGAAGCAGGAAATTGTACGATTAATCATGAAATGTTTTAAATGGTTAAGAGCGGCGTTTAAAAGAGATAGGCGGAGATCTTATGATGGGGAAGAAGCCCCGCCGGAGGGTACACCGGCAAATTATATGGCGACAAATGTTGGGTTACACACTATATTGTGGATTTCAAATTGGACTAAGATTACAGAAGGGAATGAGGAACTGACGTTCCCAAAGTACGGGACGTTTAGATTAGAGGTATTGCATCGATTAAAAGTAGTTATGACCTCAATGAAACCTTTGCCTAGACCGACTCAGTTTGAAGCCCTCAGTGCATGGATTAGGGCGGCGCACGAAAGAAACCAGAACAGACGCCAAGAAAGGGTGAAAAGATCGGTAAGAGCAGTGCAGGATGCCAAATGGGATGCGGATGCTAAAAGATGGAGAGTGCATAACCTAGAAGTAAACAAATTGTACCCAGTGATAGAGGTGACGGAAAATAAGAGCCCATTCGAGGATGATGATGAGAGCGAATCAGAGGACAGCCTGATAAATAGGTTACTAACAGATAGGCCACCCCGTACAATAAGGAGACAGAAAGTGCCGCGCTCAGCAGAGAAGGGGGGGTTGACACAGGAGAGTACAGACCGCTTCCTATCACAGATTGGGATCCCACTGCAACCAAAGAACCGCCCCAACTTAGCCCGGTGCAGAGGGTGGTCGGAAGGTTTGTGGTACAAAGGGCGCCAGAAACGGAGCGTGCCACATCCTATGCACTACCCGACGCCCTGCAAGTACCTGTTACTATAGGTCCTATAGTGTCGATATATGACCCAGAAAGAGCTAGAGGGGAGGAACAGGTACGGGTGGACAGGGAGAGAGCAGAAATAGCGAGGAGGAACGAGATAATCAATTCTCCGAGACAGCAGCCAGGACCCAGAGACTGGAGTACCCCAGTGTATACAGCTGAGGATCCCACAGGAGATCCGGGGGGCCCGAGGTGGCCGATGGATCTAAGGGGATCTGGACCAAAATCCTTCCAGGAGTTGAGAGAGTACATGAAGGAATGGGATGCGGCAGTAGATGTTCACAAGAGCCTGATAGCAGCGGAAGCTAAAGGGGAAAGCCAAGATAGCAGGATCCGGACCCACTGCGGGGCCGGCGAAAGTAGTCCAGAGTGGGACGGGAAGTGTCAGGAAAATAGAGAAGATACTTGCCGTACCAGGAGTGAAGGTAGAACAGTACTAGAGACCAGAAGCCCGGAGTGTGGAGGGGTGTCCCGCCCCGTTCACAGTGAAGGGGACAGAAGAACGCAGGAGTATAAAAACAGCTTTAAGTGCACTCACTATGTGCCTGACAATAGTGGACTAAATGAGAGTTGCGAGAGGGCTCACCATGCCCCCTGTGATCACGAGCTTGAACGAAATACGGGGGACATGGGGAACAGAGAGGGAACGTACCAGATACTGAGTGACACTAGGCAAAGAGGGAATAGTGATAGGATGGATAACAGCAGAGGGTCCTATCATGGGACCAAGGATAACAGGCAGAGTGGACAAAATGAGATGGGGGGAAACAAGCCAGTGTTTCACCACCTTCCAAGGGAAGATGGCCGAGCATGGGACTTGGAAAGATGGGAACAAGGGAGGACTCTCCTTAACGCCCCTGAGCCTAGGCGTAGGACTCGTAGCTGGGATGGGAGAGATGCCAGTGAACATCCTAGGAAAGACATACTGCAAGCCGAGATAAAAGCAAAAAGGCTTGATGTCGCCAGTTTAAGGTCAAATCTGGATGACATGGTAGATGGTACCTTGCCTTTGGAGAGAATGGACATGTACGAACAGGATGAAATACTGTTCGTAGCAAAGGATGTCACTCGGAAAGCGAGAGCAGCACATGAAAAATTAGTTGAGCTGGCAGGAAAATACATGGTAGACTTGTCAAGGACCAAAGCATTACAGGGTAATCACAGGCTACACTATTCAGATCGGGACCTAGAGGAGAGAAGGACAATAGGATTAAAAACACACATAAGGGAATTGATCACGGGAATAAGGACATGGAGAGCGCTTGATAAGTGGGAAGAAAGATGGTCCAAGAAAGGGACCGTCAGGAGGAGCATGCTTGGGATATCCCCAGAGGGAGGGCTGCAAAAGATAGAGGCGTACCCTTTGCGTGAGGTCGCAAACGGGAACTATGTGCATGTACCATGGAGTAGGGGAGACTTAGCTGCATTTACCAATTCCTTCCCTAAATTGAGGGAGAACCCAGTGGAATGGTACAAGCATGTAGAGAGATTCGTAAAAATCTCCAAAGTACTATGGATTGACCTGAACACCCTGTTTGACATTGTGGTGCCAGGAGACTTGTGGTCAGCATGTAAGGTTAGTGCTGAATGGCCCACAGCAGAACCAGAGAGGGACGCACGGACCAATGGACCGTCCGAGACAGTCATGACCAAATATGAGAGAGTGATGACTTGGCTGAAGGAGAAGGTGCCAATGCAGGACATAGATTGGGCCAAAATAGATCGAACTAGACAGGAACCGAAGGAGACAGTTCACGAGTTTTACGAGAGATTGCTGAAGGCGTTTAAACAATATAGCGGGTTGGACGTAATGGACCCTAAAGACATAGGGCAGTTTGTGTCTAAATTCGTTTTGGGCTTAAGGCCGGATATTAGTTTAATGATTCAGCAACACTTGATTTGTTGGCAAAACAAACCTTTGGACGAAATTCTGAGGTATGCTAGGTACTGCAGCGATGAGATAGATTCAAAAGCCAAAAAGCTAAAAGAAAAGCTGATGGTGGTACAGATGCAGTCCGCTGGTAAAGGCGGACAACAGCAACAGCAACAGGGAACAGGGACAGTGGGCAGGAGACAGAATAACCAGAACAAGGGAAATGAGGAGAACTCCAACTTTAGACCTAGGATAGATATAGCGGCATTGAAAAAGACGACCCGGTGCCATCAATGTAACGAGGTGGGATATTGGAAACGCGAGTGTCCCTACAACGTTGAAATTGGAGAGCAAGGGATAGAGGAGGAAGAGGTACAAGAGACTCCAGGAAAAGGGGCAAACGCATACCAAGGAAGGGTGGTCAAAGGGGGGACCCCGGCTCCACGAGCCCAGTTCCCACAACCACCCAGAATAGCGACAGGGGGAAAGACCTTTAGACAGATGCCTCTTTTTGTAGGAGGAGAAGAGTGTTACTACGTTGATCCCCTAACGGGACAGAGAGTGGAGAGAGAGAGGACTGTACCCTCGGGGCCATCTTAGAGGTGGACCAGAGGGGACCGTATGTTGAAGCCGAAGTGGCAGGGTGTCCCACAACCTTCTTAGTGGACACAGGGGCCACTCGATCCACGATAAGATCAGCCGTAGTTCCAGGTCTGCCCATGTCCGGAGAAACGATACAAGTGGTGGGGGTCGCAAACAGAAGAATGACAAGCCCATTGACAGAACCAGTGCTAGTGAAAATAGGAAAATACAGCGATGAGCATCAGTTTGTGGTTTGCGATTCCAGCCCTGTATGCCTATTGGGAAGGGATTTATTGTGCAAGTTAAATTGCACAATATACTGCATGCCACAGGGAGTGGAGGTACTGACGAATGATGACGATGCTGACTTTAAGGTCGCAAACTCAAGAACGTGTGTGGAGCTGTATCCCACTTTAACGGTGGATGAGCTTCCGTGGGATCTGAGGGAGACCGTGTCACCAGAAGTGTGGGATTTCACTGGGGAAGAGATTGGCCTAGTCAAGGGAGTGGACCCAGTGAAAATCATAGTAAAACCGAATGCTGAGTTCCCGAGAACACCCCAGTATAAATTGACCCCAGAAACGATTGCAGGTATAACACCCGTGATCGAGTCCATGATTAAGCAGGGAATACTGAAGGAAATCGTGGGTAGTCCGTGTAACTCCCCGATTATGGGTCTGCAGAAACCAAGTGGGAAATTCAGAATAGTGCAGGACCTTCGAAAAATCAATAACATAGTGGTTCCATGTTGTCCAGTGGTACCGAATCCATCAGTGATATTGTTTCAGATACCGTTCCAAGCAGAATGGTTCACGGTGATAGACCTTTGCCAGGCTTTCTTTTCGATCCCTTTGGACGAAGATAGCCACTTCCTTTTCGCTTTTAAGCTGGAAGGTCGCGTATTAACATGGTGTCGTATCCCCCAGGGGTATACAGAGAGCCCATCGATCTTTAACCAGCTTTTGAAGAAAAATCTTGAAAGTCTAGTGCTGCCCCAGAATTCGGTTCTGGTCCAGTACATAGACGACCTACTTGTTGCGTCAGAAACGGAAGAAGCTTGCAAGGAAGACTCCATTGCTTTGCTAAATTACCTAGCCGCAAACGGGCACAAGGTGTCTCCGAGCAAACTGCAGTACTGCCTGACAGAAGTGCAGTACTTGGGGCACAGAATTAAAAAAGGGAAACGGAAGGTGTCACCAGACAGAATAGAGGCGATCATGAAAATGAACGCGCCTAAAACACAGAGAGAAGTCAGGATGTTCCTAGGGATGGTGGGTTATTGCCGACAGTGGATAGCGAACTTCTCACTGAAAGCAAAACCCTTGCAAAAACTGACGCACAAGGAGGTGAGTGATCCGGTACCATGGGACAAAGATTGTTTTATGGCATTCCTGCAGCTGAGAGAGGACTTGTGTCGTGCTCCTGCTCTGGGAATGCCAGACTACGAAAATACATTTTTGCTTTACTGTTGTGAAAGAGAGGGTTGTGCTTTGTCAGTCCTGGTCCAAATCCATGGGAATGCCCGTAGACCAGTTGCCTATTTCTCGGCTACCGTAGACCCAGTAGCCGCAGCGTTGCCCGGATGTCTCAAATCCGTTGCTGCAACGGGTGTCAGCATTGAGAGGTGTGAGGCCATAGTGATGGGACATCAGTTAGAAGTGTATGTGCCACATTCTGTTGAACTGTTGATGACCAGGACCAAAACTCAGCATCTGACCAATAGCAGGCTCACGCGCTATGAGCAAGTCATTCTTGCTGCAGAGAACGTGACCCTTAAGAGATGCTCTGTTTTGAACCCTGCTACATTGATGCCACTGCCTAGTGACATAGATGATGATGTATGTACAGACCACGATTGCCTTGATGTGACTGAACTATGCACCAAACCGAGACCCGACATCGTGGATGAGCCACTGACTGACCCTGATGAAGTTTTCTTTGTTGATGGCTCATTTGTAAGAGACGATGTCGGGCAGTTGAGAGCAGCTTATGCTGTTTGTACGATTTCGGGAGTTGTGGAAGCCGCATGCCTGGAAGGAGTACACTCCGCTCAGGTATCTGAAATTATTGCATTGACGCGTGCCTGTCTGGCAAGCAACCAAATTCGAGTCACCATATACACTGATAGCCAATATGGTTTCGGGGTAGTTCATGATTACGGGCAACTGTGGTCTCAAAGGGGTTACATGACCTCTTCAGGCTCACCCATTCGAAATGGTGAGTTTGTCCGGTTATTGTTAGATGCCCTGCAATGTCCGGCAGCTATTGCCGTCGTAAAATGTACTGCCCACACAAGGAATATGGACTTCGTGTCACAGGGCAATAGATATGCCGACAAAGTCGCGCGGTACTGCGCAGACCAAGGGTACTCTTTCACGGAGGTGGAAGTGGGTGGAATCAATGTAAGGACTGAATTAGCTATGATATTGGAAACTGTAGATACTTGGGACGAGCTAAAATGTGCACAAGAGAATGCACCAGAGTTCGAGAAAAGCACATGGGAAACTACAGGATGTGTGGTGGGAGACACAGGCTTTTGGGTCTCATCTGATGGAAGGGCAGTGTTGCCAAATGAGTTAGTAAGCCCAATGGCCAGGCAGATTCATGGTCCAGTACACTTGGGGAGGGACGCCATGCTGAGAGTATTCAGACAGACCTGGTACAACCCCAAGTTCCGAGTAGCAGCAGAAGCAGTGTGTCAGCGTTGTGTGACCTGTCAGCAGCTAAACATAGGGAAAAGAACACCAGTTGCATTGAGTCACATAGGGAGGTCTGGAGGTCCATTCAATAGAATGCAGATCGACTTCATTGAAATGCCAAGATGCAACCGCCTTCGATACGTGCTGGTGGTTGTTTGCATATTTTCCAGATGGGTCGAGGCATATCCTACACGCAGGTGTGACACTCTCACAGTAGCCAAGTTATTGCTTAGGGAGCTCATTCCTCGGTTCGGGGTACCGGCCTCTTTGGAATCAGATAGGGGAACGCATTTCAACAGCGAGCTTGTGAAGATGCTCTGTGCAGCCCTGAACATAGACCAGAAATTGCATTGTAGCTATCGACCAGAAGCTTCAGGGATTGTGGAGCAGATAAATGGCACCATCAAATCCCGAATTGCAAAAATGTGTTCATCAACGTCTCTGAGTTGGCCTGATGCCCTGCCACTAGTTCTAATGAGCATCCGTAGTACCCCAGACAGAAGAACAGGACTATCGCCACACGAGGTGTTAATGGGGAGGGCAATGAGATTGCCATCAGTACCGACGGCAGCCTTGTTAAATATCACAGATGATATGATCCTGGACTATTGTAAGGGTCTGTCTGACGCCATTCATTCTGTGTCCCTTCAGGTGCAGGCTGCCGAGGTCCCGTTGAGCCAGGACTTGTGTCATGACCTGTGCCCAGGTGATTGGGTGTTGATAAAGAAGCACGTTAGAAGAAGCTGCCTAGATGCCCGGTGGAGGGGGCCCTACCAGATCATCCTAATAACCAACACTGCTGTGAAGGTGGGAGGGCTGAACAAACTGGATCCACGCATCTCATACGCGAAGAGTTCCAGCACCTCTGGAAGAAACAGCTCCTCTCTCGGATGTACGTCCAGCTGCGGACAGAGAAGCCACAGAGGGGGCTAGGCAAGCTGTAGAGGTGCAAGAAGAAGCTGGGAGTGTGTCTGAACAAGCTGAGGACGGTCAGTACAACAGTGAAACCGACGAAGCTACAGAAGGAGGAAGTAGCTGGGAGTACGAATCAGATGCTGAACAAGCTGAAAGCGAGCCCGAGCGAGGCAGAAGGACCAGGAGCGGAGGGGCAAGGCATAGAGAGGCCAGCTGGCCGCAGAGAAGAAGGTCCAGCCTGAGGTCAACTCCAGAAAGGACTCTTGCTCCCATATCCGAAGATTCAGATCAGGACGAAGGTGCTCTGGGCGCAGAAGCAGCAGGTCCAAGAAGGTCAAGGCGAGTACGTGTGCCTAGCAGAAGATACGCCACCCCTGAGTGGACATATCTGGCGACAGATGTCTTGGGAACAGACGACAGGGAGAATACGGGCGGTGGTGGTGGCCAATGTTGAACCCATCATCACAGTAGAAGTACAACTGTTGGTGCCTGGAGTCGAAACCGAAGGGTCACTAACGTTCAAAGTCCCCAACCCTCCCTACCTGAGCAAGCTAAAGCACATGTTTTTCACGGAATTGCAATTCCCCGACTTTGGAACAACGATAACAAGTCATGAAGAGCACGTTCTCCGTTTGGAGCTATTGAACTATGCTATTCAAGCCGCGGGCCCAAGCCTTATTGTAGATGCTTAAAGACTTTGTAAATAAGCAAGAGTAAGAAGATAACCTAGCGCCTAGGTATGCAGAGAAAACTTAGGGGTTTCCTTTAAGTTGACGGAGAAGGGCTAGGGTTGTCTGAGATAAAGTTCGAAAAGACTTTTGCAAAAAGAAGATTGCCAGCTTCCGGTTGTGTGGTTCTAAAGACTGAAGCCGAGAAAAGAGAGACTGTAAAGGAACTCATGAGAAGGAACTTTGCGTTGAAAAGTAAGAAAGGAACCATACCGTCTGAGAAAATGGAAGCCGGTGCTTCGAACCGTAGAGCTAAATGTATAATAGGCACACTTATAGTGGGTGTGATACTTCTTATAGCTTTAGTAGTTATTGTATCATATGTGGTGGGACACGGAAGTGAGGCAGAGGTAACAGACGTAAAATCTGGAGTGACACCAAACCCTACTGCAGCTGGTAAGAAAGGTGAAACCGATCAGGAGAAAGCGTTATTAGCAGCAGAGGTCCGTAGGTTACACATGGATGAGTCCCAGGGTGACTTTAGGTCAAACGCTTATGCCAAATTATTATACGAGTATGTAGATGCCATGGACGTTAAGGACTGCTATGTCTGCATGCAGCTGCCTGCGTCTGTAGATGAAGGCATCAGATATCATCACCTGCCGCTGACTTATGGCATTACATGTAGCTTATTGCTTAGCATATTTTATGGTAGAGATAGTTTTGAGTATTATTTTTCTAATTTTGATTCAGTGTTACCTGAGGTCCCGAATTATAAGCAGATGAATAAATGGGACTACTACAAGAGTGAAGACAGATTGGCCAAGTTCTTCATTCCTTGGGATACTTTAGATACTTCACATGCCCGCAGAAATAATCTGACTTGCAAAGTGTCAGAAGTCGAGAAAAAGTTTATAGGGCAAGTGGATGATCGTTATAGAAGGCAACAGATTCTTAAAAAGTCAGGACAGTGGAAGACAGATTGGACGGAAGAGGAGAAGGCACACAAAAGGAAGGGTAGTAGTGGTCCAATAGCTTTGGATCGTACACAAAGAGGGAAGTTATGCCTTCACCGAAGTAAAACGTACTACGAAAATGTATTCGTGGGGGAGGTCAGTTGTGAACATGCTTTTAGACTAGAATATTACACAAAGGACTTCTTGAAAGGAATGCAAGTAATTCCAAATGTATATTTTGTCTGTGGAAGAAATGCCTATGTGAGACTACCCGACAACTGGTATGGATCATGTTATTTGGCTATTGTTTTCCCAAAAATATACCACGCCCAAGACTTAGAGATCATAGAAGGCAAGGTCTCAGCGAGAGTGAGGAGAGACCTAGGGGATGCAGAGATAGTTGGAGACGTATTTGGAGCTGCATTTCCTCTTCTAGGACTGATCCTCAATGATGTCAAAATTAGAAGGCTGGCAACAGTCGTAGACAGATTGTCTGCCAGTACTGCACAATCCTTAATGTTGGTGGAGGGAGAGATGCAATCGATAAGGGCCATGGTGCTTCAGAATCGTCTTGCATTAGACGTTCTGCTAGCGAAAGAAGGCGGAGTCTGTAAGGCTTTGAAGATTCAGGAATGTTGCACTTACATTCCAGACAATTCAAAACCTCTTGAGAAGGTCATTATGAACATAACTCACATTCACAAGGAGATCGAAGACCTGACTAGAGTAAATATTTGGGAAAATGTGGGTCATGGAATGGGTAAAGTTGGAGGTTGGCTTGCCAACATAGGGAAGAGCTTTGTGTCTAACGTACTGAAACCTATCATCATAATAGTGATCTGTGTGATCGTGTTGTGGGGATTG
The DNA here is from genome assembly GCF_964263255.1 of Lissotriton vulgaris. Classification (NCBI taxonomy): domain Eukaryota; kingdom Metazoa; phylum Chordata; class Amphibia; order Caudata; family Salamandridae; genus Lissotriton; species Lissotriton vulgaris. Next base: position 1,140,942,326 of record NC_141695.1, on the reverse strand, counting down.
GTGAGGTCGTACCAATGGTACAGGTCAAATAGGCTGGAGAGGGCCAGAAAAGCACAAGAACGGAGATTAGCTGTTATGCAGGACAATCAGTACAAGAGTCTGAGGGCTCTAGAAATGCTGAAACGAGAGAGGATGGCAACTAGTTCAGTTTGAATTTTGATGATGACCACGAGAGGTCATCAAAGGGGGGACTGAGAGAGCGCAAACTGAACTAGAATGCACGAGTGCACCATAAGTGCAAGTTAGTCGCACAATTATAATAGAAGTGCTTATAAATGTTGAAAATATATTCAGTTATACTTAGACGTGTGCAGATTAACATAGAAAAATCACATAAGTAATGAGATTGATGCAGAATTGTGTGGAAAATGTATTCTTATTAGACGTGATTAATCATGATCCATGTTATGTAGCTGCTAATGGAGGAAGGTCATGCTGTAAGGCATAGAAGGGAACAGGCCTTATGGCCAGGCCAGAAGTGTTTGGAAGTATACGCTTATGCATATACATGAACGTACATTGCAGTAATGTTATAATGATTTGTTTATTTCGTTAGACTTATATTCCATAAAAGTGTTTTCTTATTATTCAAGCATACGATGCTAACATGTTATTTCAAGTTAACCTCTGCGAAAAGGGTTGTAGGCCTGAAAAGAGAAATAGGGTTTCTTGGTTGCACGTGTTGACACAAGTCGAGAGTATTGAGAAATACGTTGCAAACTTCTGTTAAAAGTCTATGAGAACGGGATTCAAGCCGCGGATGTCTGTCTGCAGGTGCGAGGGGGTTCCGATTAAAAGTATAAATGAATAGAGCTCTGTTCGAATAGACTGGTACAGACATGGAGGAGGATTCAGGAATGTTTAGGGGGTATCAGCAGGCCGGAGAAGAGCCTGAGAAGCAAGGTCAACGCTGAACACAAGGCCCAGAGGAAGATCATCATGGAAAAAGCCAGAATCGACACCACGTGAGGGGCGTCTCGTGAGGGGCGTTTCAATTGTAAACTGTGTTTTTGTATTAGGGTCAGCACCCCTGGGTGGAGTTAGAGCAGATGCCTGAGGACCCTTCAGAGAGCGGATGGGTAGGCAGAGAGGGGTCATGACTGGAGATCATAGGTTTTTCACCTAGAGACTAAGAGTGGGTGATCTTCTCAGGAAGACATTCACGGCTGACACCTTTGATAGGTAGGGACTTTGTTAAGTAGGGATACCATCTAGTACAGGGTAGGGACAGCCTAACCGGATTCTTTCCTTCCTCCTGTAAATGACGGACAGATCGCAGTTCGTGTCTATGCTTGCAGCCCTGTTGATTTTGGAGCTAGTCCTGGTAGTGTTCTTTGCCCGCTTAAGAGCTTTCAGAGAACACATGTATGTAATAGTGCCTTTGTATCTTTTGAATCTCATTCTGAGATGTTTGTACTTGCAGTTATCAATGACTCTGTAATAAACCTTTAAACTTAGAAGCAGTCTGTGGTTTTTCAGAGTCGAGCCAATTATTGATTAAGTTAACCTGGTATTGGATGCACTTTCTTTCCTCAATGACAGGCAATAAAGATTCAATCGACCAGAACGAGGTTTAGATCTTGAGTGATAAGATAGGGATCTACAATCTCGCCCTTTCAGTTGCGTATTATTCTGATAAACCCAGAAAGGAGCGAAGAGCATCTCTATCCATAGGAGGTATGGCATCTCTGATTGCTTTTATTAAGGAGAATTTGGGTTTAATGCCATTGGGAGAGAGTGAATTGCCCAAGTAATCCAATTCTTGAACCCCAAACTTACATTTATCATGCCTAACAGTCATACCAGCTTTTTCCAACACTTGTAAAACGGTGTTAAGAGTGTGATTATGTGGAACAATGTCGTTCGCATAGATCAAAATATCGTCCTGATACGCTTGCACCCCAGGAATATTTTGGAATAAGTTGTCCATCAGTTTTTAGGTTTCGCCTATTATCGTTCGCTTGCAAATGTAATAGGCGAGAATTCAAGTGCTCCATCAACTTGTCAAACCACTGCGTTTTTTTCACAGTGCATGTGAGTCACGTGACCACAAAAACGGGTCACATGACCACACAAGCACGCGCATCTCCCTAATCCGCCTGCCGCACTTCTCCTCCCCTCGCTCACATTCCCGCCCCCCCACCAGGCTCTCCCGCCCCCATCCGGCCATTTGCCAGCATTGCGAGGCCATTTGCCTTTACATGGACGCAAAGGCGAAACTTAGGCATAAATAAAATGTACTTCAAATTAAACAAAGAATCAGTTAACAACTCCTGTTTTCACCAGTACGTAATGTAGCACGCAAGACACAACATGCCGCAGCGCCTTTGAAGATTCTTTCTTTTTTTCTTTTTGAATGTTCTTTTTTCGTTCCTTTGGTTTCCTCCCTTTTTTTCCCTTTCCTTCTTGCAGCCTTCGTGTGCCTTTTCCCTTTCTTCACTGCGAGCCAGCCTCTCTTCACAGTAAGTACCTAGGGACACCGAGGACTCCCATGCATGTGAACTACCGCAGGGCCCGTGGGCTCTCGCTCAGCACCGAAGTAAGAAAATTGTTTTCAAAGCCCAGAATAATCCTGCTGTGTTGTTTCAGCACCCCTGGAAACTAAAGCTGAAGCTGCAATTGCGCTGGACTAGAAAAGGCAAAACAAGCACTGGCGTTGCCAATAGGTTTCGCATTTGGAAAGTTGGAGCTATTGGTTTTGTAAATGACATTTTATATTTATATATCGTTATTGGCATTGTCAATAACAATATATAAATATAAAATCTCATTTACAAAACCAATAGCTCCAACTTTCCAAATGCGAAACCTATTGGCAACGCCAGTGCTTGTTGAAAAATGCTACCTGCCGAAGCCAAGCCAAAGGGAAGCCTAAGGTACTTGAAAGCACCAAAGGGTATAATAAAAGTTGTTAATTCTTGAGATTTAAGAGATAAAGGAATTTGGTGATAGGCAGACCTAAGGTCCAGGAGGGAGAAAAATGTAGCCCCGCCCCAATTAGCCAATAGGTCATGAATTTTGGGTAGCGGATGGCAATCCACAATTATGTTATTATTCAGTGAGCGTAAATCAGCACACAATCTCACCTCCCCAGATTTTTTACGAACTAAAACTATTGGGGAAACCCATTCTGATGAATCACAGGGTGCAATGATTCCCTCATCACATACATTTTTCAAAACCTTTTTCAGTTCATCTCTTGCACTCAAAGGAAGAGAACGAACCTTGTGAATAACAGGTTGAGCATTAGGTTTGAGTCGAATTTCATGCTTAAAACCCAGAACTGTACCAACCTTATCCTTAAATAAGTTTGGAAAAGAACTAAATAAGTTGTCCATTTTGAGAATAGGAAAAGACAGATCTGAAACATTAATGTTCCCAGAATCATGACTAGTATAGTAATCATGAGGAATATCACCTAAAGCAATAGGTTGATCTGAACCGGGTCTGAGAATCAAACCCATTCTGGCTTGATCAAACCAACCTAAAATATCTCTGCCCTTAAGAGCGACATAAACTTTCGGGAAGGTGTATCTACCAAGACATGTTTGAATAAAAGAAACCTAGCATGTCGATGTCCTTCTCGCCAAAAGCTTTGGGATTTACGTCAGATTTGGAAAGGACAACTTTTTTACCCCAATTGGCATAAAATGTGAGATCTGATAAAATGGTGATAGGAGAACCAGAATCAGCTTTGACTTTAATTGGCACTGTACCAACCACTAACTCGCACCAGGGACCCTTAATGCTAGAAAATTCAACAGAATCACATTCAATAGACAACATAACATCATTAAGTATGGTTGAGCAAGATTCTAAATTTTCCTGAAATTCAATATTATTGACTAGTAAATTTTTTGCGACCCCTGCACACAGATGGAAAATGTCCAATTTTCTTGCATGAAGAACATTTTTTCCCAGATGCAGGACAAGTAGGAGAATTACCAAGATGGTTTCTTGAGCCACATCTATAGCAAATGACGGGTTTCTTATTCTGTTGCCTTGAAGAATTGTTAACAAGGTCAATAGAGCTAAAACTCGAAGCTTGATCAACCATATGAATACAAGGTTGAGAAATGCTTTCTTGCAAAATTTTAGAGGAATTAGTTGCTCGTTCAATCCCTTTTGCGATATCAATTGTTTTAGACAAGGAGGGATTTTTACAACTCAACAAACGTTCCTGAATTTTTTTAGGAAAACAAGCAAAAATGAACTGGTCTCTGATAGAAGCATCTGTACTAGCACCAAAGTCGCAGGTAGAGGCCAGAATTCTGAGTTGAGCAATATAGTCTTCTACGCTCTCATCTATACTTTGTTTACGTTTGAAAAAATTATGACGTTCCAAAACGATACTGGGTTCATCGTCATATTGTTTATTGAGTCGAGCAATGGCTTCTTGATAAACGTTCTAATTGTCACCAGAATCGCCAGAAGGAGAAGGAATATGGGGAAGGTTCTCGAAAACTTGTTGAGCAGCAACTCCTAGGCAACCATAAAGAATAGCAACCTTGCGAGGAGGATCATATTTAGTGGCGTCAATAGCTACCAAATAGTTCTCAAAACCTTTGAGCCAGTTGCGCCAGATGAGAGGAGGTTTTCCTGGAGTTTGCAAAAATGGGGCTGGCATTTGAAACTGTTGAGAAGAAGCCATGGTGAAAACAACTTTCTTGTATCTAAAGTTGTAATGACAAAAATATGTCAGGAGTGTTGTAAAAAATAAAAGAGGAAAAACTTTGCATTTATAAGTGCTTTGAAGTAGTGTAGAAAAGAGTGGTAGGCAATAAAGCGTGCCTATCGCTGAAGAAAAGCCTTGTGTTTATAAATGCTTTGTTATATTGTAAATGAACGTGGTAGACAGTAAAGCGTGTCTATCGCTGAAGAGAAATTTTACATTTATAAATGCTTGTTTGAAAAGTAGAAAATCATGGTAGGCAGTAAAGCGTGCCTATCGCTGAAGAAAAAGCTTTGTATTTATAAATGCTTTGTTGCTCTGTGAAATAGACGTGGTAGGCAGTAAGGCGTGCCTATCGCTGAATGTGTGAAATAAACATGGTAGGCAGTAAAGCGTGCCTATCACTGAATTTGTGGACGAAGGCTTGAAGATGGCCGACCAACGCCGTTGTCAGGGTTACAGTAAAGCGTAACTTTTGGCAGGCGGTGGGCTTGAGTTATTGTATTGTTACGTAACGCGCGTGATGTAGCGCGAGTCAGAAGCTGTCGGTGAATGCGCGTGGTGTAGCGCGAGCCAGAAACTGACTGTTTTAGAATGCTTGCATGAACGTGGGGCAAATTGTCACAAAATCCGTTCAGATTGCTGGTAAAACTTGGCAAAATACAACCTGATGAAGATCGTAGGCGGAGAGTTGGACCGGAGGCAGGACAAGGGAAGACGAAAAACAGCAGTGTCCCGGTGAGTCAGTCTGATTCTCGAAGAACTTGTCTTTCTGACGGTGGGTGCAGGAAAATCCCAATCGTCGCCAATATGTTAAATAAAGAACCGGAGACTTGTAGCGGTTCAATCGTGGGTTTATTTTTGATTGAATTATAGTCCATAACACCCACAACCAGAGCCGTCCAGTCGTGAAGAGGCCAACGTCCAGAATGACGTTCAGGTAATCTTCAATACTGAAGGGCGACATTCCTGAACCCAAAACATAGAACTGATCTTGTGCTTGCAAGCACGAGACTGTTGGCATAAATAAAGAACACAGAAAGGAAATATGAAATTATGAATATATAACACCCGCCAAATTAGGACGAACAAGGCAAAAACAACGAGATGAAGGACGGAGCGCTCAAACTTTTCAGACACTCTCCCCTAGTCACAGATATGGGTTGAATCCATCAGCATTCTTTAGCTCACTTAACAACCCCAGTTCAGACCCAGCCATATGCAAATCAGTCTTGACCCTGTTCCTCATGGGAACAGTCCAGACCGAACTGCCAATCATGAATCATGAAACAAAATATTTATGATTTAGAAGGAATAGCTTTTTCCACCTTGTCTGAATTACATTGAAATATTTGAGGATGTGGTTTTCTGCTGCAGACAAAAAACTGTCTTGTAGACTATCAGATGGGGATGTTCACATTATTTGGACAAAACTTTTATCTTAATGAATACCTCTCAGAAGTGTCATTGCTGCTGATGCCCCGATTGTGCTTATTATGTGGCCCACCAAGCTCACACTGCTGTGATGTTCACTTGCTGCTGTGTCTGAAGGATGCCTGCATTGTTGTTGCAACCCTGATTATGTTTATTCCTCCGCTCACCAAGCTTATGGTGCTACTACCCTGTTCATGTGCTGATGTGTGTGAAGGAAGCTTGCATTGCTGCTGTCCTCACTATGCCGATTCGTGTCTGAGGAAACTTGCGCTGCTGCTGCTGTGTGTGAGGGAAACTTGTGGCGCTGGTGCCCATGCTGTACCTGTTCTGTGTGTGTTAATGAAGATCTTGAAAAATATTTGCGGAGTGGTGCATGAGGCCGGTATTAACACCTGCAAGGCAAAATTTAGGAACAGACAAGAGGGAGGTTTAGAAAAACATTGGGGGAACTTATTTTCTACATTAACCTACATTGAAGTGAGGAAGACTTTAAGCAGGAGAAAAGTCAAATGAAAGCAACTGTTGGCTTACAAATCAGGGAGTTCCTCAAAACTCGGGAGTGTTGGCTTGTATGGTTACAGTATACTTAACATTTATTGTTCATTGCTATATCCCATGCCATATTGTGTATTGGTTTGAGTGTGGCTTACCATATGTATCTTTAAGAACATCAGAGTTGACTCCATGTGATTAGCCACTTACAACCTGCAGAACCACATGCCCTGCCAGTGCTAGTGGGCATAGCACACTATGATTGACTATTCCGTGGCCTCTTTAACCTCTCTGCCTATTATTTATTGTTTCTGTTTTGTGCTGGTTTTCATCATCCCCTCCATGTATCTGCATCTCTCAACATATGTGCTCTGGAGCAATGAGACTGACTGCTGCTAGCTGGTCAGGCCCCATTCTATGAATATGTTGGGAGGGTGAAAAAATGACTGGGACAAAATATAGGTTAGGGCACCACAATAAAAGTGGCCTACGTTAGTGAACCAGATAGCTAAACAAGCATTAGCAAAGCAAATAGGTCTCCCCTATGCACAAACAATTGGCTTTGCCAATGTGTTTTAGCCATGTTGCACGCCAGCATGGCTGCTGGGCAGCATGGCTAAAGGTTAGTGGCATATAGGAGAGTGGCATGGAGTGCAGTGGCATAGAGTGCAGTGGCATAGAGTGGAGTGATGTAGAGTGTCGTGAAGTACCATGGCGAGAGTACGGTGTCATAGAGTGGAGTGGTATCGAGTGGAGTGGTATAGAGTGGAGAGTCATGGAGTGTCGTCGAGTTGTGTAGAGTGTTGTGAAGTACCATGGAGAGAGTACATTGCTTTAGAGTAGAAGGGCATAGAGTGGAAGGGTGTAGAGTGGAGCGGAGTGTTGTTCAGTAGAGTGGAGTAGAAGGTCGTGAAGTGGCATGGAATGGCATGGAGGGAGTTGCTTAAAGTGGAGTAGATTGTCATAGGGTGGATTGGCACATGGTGGAGTAGAGTCTCATGAAGGGAGAAGAAGATCATAGAGTGAAGTGGAGTAGGTGGAGGGGCATAGAGTATTGTAGAATGGAGTGGAGTACAGTGTCATAGAGTGGAGTGCATAGAGTGTTGTGAAGTGGTATGGAATAGAGTGTAATAGAATAGAGTAGAGTAAAGTGGTGTGGAGTGGCATAGAGGGAGGTGTGTAGAGTGGATAGATTGTTGTTGAGTGGAGTATCATATAGTGGAGTAGATTGTCATAGGGTTGAGTGGCATAGAGTGGAGTAAAGTGTCGTGGATGCGAGTGGTATAGACTGGAGTATTGTCGTGGAGAGGCCTAGAGTGAAGTAGTGTGACTTGGAGTAGAGTGGAGTTGTGTGTAGTTGAGTAGAGTGGTATAGAGGGAGTTGCGTAGATTGGCACAGAGTGGAGAGGTGTAGACTGGAAAAAAGTGTCGTAGAGTGTAGTGGCAGAGTGGATGGATTCTGAGCGAGACTGGCCGTAGTGGTCACTGGGTATTTTCCCAGTGGGCTTGAGGGGTGGGGCTGGTTTTGGACCTTGGGAGCCATTTTTGTTATGTGGGGCCGATTTTGCAGCAGTGCTGCAATATCAGACCCCTATAACAAAAGTAGCAGCAGTGTTTCCCACCAGCACTCCCCTCACTCCCACCAGTGCTGGCCCGATGGAATTGCCTGGGCTGGTTTGCTTTCCCATTCCAGCCCTAAGTGTAGTAGAGTGTCCTAGAGGGGAGTAGCATAGAGTTGAGTAGTGTGTCGTAGAGTGGAGTAGTGTGCCATAGAGTGGAGTAGTGTGCCGTAGACTGTCATAGAGGGAGTTGAGCAGCATGTATGAGAGTGGAGTAAAGTGTCATAGAGTGGAATAGAGTTTAATAAAGCAGAGAGGCAGAGAGTGGAGTGACATAGAGTGGTGTACAGTGTTCAATATGTGACGTTACAACGCAAACAATTACAATGTGTGCCGTTACAACACAGGTTTGTAAATGTAAATGTTTTACATCACAGACACCTTTACAATGCATGATTTTACAGCACATGCCATTACAACCCATTTTTAAAAAACTACCTTTACAACGCATTCCATTACGACGCATACCATTACAATGCATACCATTACAACATATAACACTTTTAGGGTAACAGTGGGGTAAGTGTTGAATAGTGTAGGTGTAAAAATTACTATTCCCACTTTAGTGAGTGCAACAGTAGGGTAAGTGTTGGATAGTGTAGGGGTATAAATTGCAATTCTCATGTACCCCCAAACCCATACCCACCCTAAAACAAAATGAACTCCATTACTTACCTTATAATGCGTTGCAGTGGCATGCGTTGCAATGGTAAGCATTGTAATGGCATGCATTGTACTAACATGCATTGTAATATCTGTGTTGTAATGCCATGCGATGTAAATGCAGTTGCGTTGTAACAGCTATGTTATAAAGGTAGTGTGTTGTAATGACTGGGTTGTAATGGTTGTTCCCACAGTGTTGTCGAGTGTAGTAGTGTGACATAGAACAGACTGGAGTAGTGTGTCGCAGAAAAGAGTGGCATAGATTGGAGTGGAATAGAGTGTCGTAGGGTGAAGTGGCACAGAGTGGAGTGGAGAGGAGTGTTGTCGAGTGGAGAGGCCTAGAGTGGAGTAGAGTGACCTAAACTGAATGATGTAGACTGTAGTAGTGTTTCACCGAGTACAGTGGAGTAGTGTGTCATAGAGTGGTATAGAGGGAGTTGAGTAGAGTGTCTGAGACTTAAGTAAAGTGCCATAGAGTGGAGTGGCTTAGAGTGGTGTAGCACGCGGTAAAGTGTCATGGAGTGGAGTGGAGTGGAGAAGAGTGGAATGGAATGGAATGGAATGGCATAGCGTAGAGTGGAGTAAAGTGTCAGAGTGGAATCTCGTGGAGTGTCACATCGCGGAGTGCAATATCATATAGTAGAGTGGCATTTCATAGATTGGAGTGTTATTTCATAGAGTGTCTTAGAGTGGATGAGCATCAATGGGAGTGGAATGGAGTGGCGAGTCGTAGAGTGGAGTTGGGTGTCATGAAGTAGAGTTGCATTCCGTAGAGTGGCGTGGCGTAGAGTGGCATAGAGTAGAGTGGTGTAGAGTGGAGTGGCGTTTTGTAGAATGGAGTGTCATGGAGTGGTGCAGAGTGGACTGGCATAGAGTGAAGTGGCGTGTCACAGAGTAGAGTGGACCAGCATACAGTAGAGTGGAGTGGCGTGTCAATAAGTGGAGTACTGTGTCATGGATTGGAGTTACATAGAGTGGTGTGTTGTGTGAAGTGGAGTGGCATGTCGTAGAGTAGTGTGGAGTGGCATACAATGGAGTGGCGTGTCATGGAGTGGAGTGGGTTGGCGTGCATTGGAGTGGAGTGGGGTGTCATGGAGTGGAGTAGAATGTTGTAGAGTGGAAGGGACTAGTTTGGAGTATACATGGTTTAATAACGCAGTGTCATTACAGACAACACATTTTGTATTGAAATTAGCCTTACATTTTCACAGGCATACAGTTTCACTGATAAAACTATACAGTGCACAAATGATAATGTGTCAAAATGGCATGACCTAGTGTATTGATATGTTTTTATCACATTAAAATATTTATTTACACCACACTTCAGAATTACAAACAATATGTTTAATTTGTGCTTTCCTAGTTCTGATATGTCCTGAAATAACTGCACAGTTTATTTACAGACATTTAAATGTTGTTGTGTGCTAGACAAAAACCCTTTCATTTTACAGACCTAGTGGCCAGCAAGATGCTCACATAAGTCCTCTCACGTTGAAGCCAAAGAAAAGAAAGTAAACACTAAGCTCCTTCAGAAGATAGAGCCTGTCTTTGAATGCACAGCAAATGTGGCAAGATAAGAATAACATTTAAAGGCCTGTTTACAGAAAGCGAGCACTTGTGGAAGAATACAAGGAGTAGTGGTAAACAGGTTATGCTCCCCTGGAGGGACTAACTCAAGCTGAACAGCCTAAAATAAATAAATCCAGCAAATAGAAAGCAAACAACTGTGAGTTACAAAAAAGATAGTCAATGGGAGCAATGGGCGGAATTAATTCCCAGCGTGGCTTTCAGAATGTCTCCAAAAAGTCTTTAGGCTTGGGCCTAAAGGGAGGCCCACATTTGCAAATCAGGCTTGTTTCGAACTTGTAAAGACGCGCAGTACGGGTATTTTGCATGGCAAAGGTGATTGTATGCATTTATGTTGGCTACAGACAATGTTTGTGTGATATCGGGGAAATCAACAATAAAAATCTGCCCATCATGCCATAAAATAGCCCCACAAGCTACTGAGAAACTTGCCCATACACTGATCTGCCAGACCAGCCATTCATGTACTGCCTGTTCGCTCTATAGGCCAGTCCAACCCTGCATGACAGAATGGTCATGCCAGCCATGTGAAAAAGCCCACAGTTGCTGAGAACTTGCACTGATACCACAGGAAGAGCAGGTCACATACGACGCTTGGTGATTGACTGCATCTTGCATAGAGAGCCACTACAGTCCTTTGGAAAAGATATCCCATAAAAAGGAGACCTCAACACCCAAAGGCTCTTTCAAAAATTTGAGCTGTACAAGATTTTGTCTGAAATATGCTCTATTGTGTTGCTCAATTTGTTCTGCAAGTGTGTTTGTAAGCTGGTGTACTATCTGTTTTTACTTTTTTGTATATTCATATACTATATTTGTCATACATAGGTATCAAAATGTATTAACAAGAAGAACCACCTTGCCCTACAACACCTCCGACACATTAAAATGCACTATATACCCACAAGTACAAATATACCATCTACACCTTACACCACCACCCAACACCATCACTACCCGACACCCAATTTTCACCATCACTGCCAACTTACATCACTCCCTGGATCCTTTAGAAACCATCTTACAGTCACATGATACCGACACAACCCTACTAGCTCACAAGCTGTACACTACATTTTCAGTCATTTCATCCATAGCCACCAACAAACTATCCTCTAAGTCACTCGCACCACTTACACCCTCGATCACCACCTGCATCTTATGCCATCTGATTCAGACCACTTCCTACATTGTACACCAGCTTTTCCACAACCATCTCCACCCTTATGTAGACCACACATTATCTGTGCTATCATCTTCAATCTATAGATACTAAACTACATGCGTCCTACATCACCAACTACAAGAGGCCCAAATAAAGAGCATGTCTTAAACGCCCTGATCCACAAAGGTCTACTGGTTTGGAAACACACTGTGGGGGAGAGGGGAACGGTGGTGAGCACAAATAATAAGTGAAAGAATGTGCGCATTCCTTGAACCCAAACGGCACAAGTAACTGCTTCCCATTCCTTGAGGAGGCCGTATGCTTTCCACTATGCCTTTTTCAGGATGAATAACGTAAGCTTTGCAGTGGAAAGCTTGGCATTGCCTTGGCCACAACTTCTGTTTAACCTTGGTCTTACAGTTCTAGCATGAAGAGAAAAGGTAACCATTATCAAGAATGGGGTATCCCAAACCGGTCTGGGACCTGGGTACAGAACGTTAACAAAAACAATGGTCCTTGACCTAATTCAATACAATGATTATATCAAAAAAAGGTCCTTAATTTTCTAACTTGGAGCCCAAATAAATTTTGCTCTTTGGAAAAGATCCAGACTAATTCATACAGTCACAAAGCCCAACAACTGTGTCATATTTATAGAAAAAAATATATTTTTATTTTTACTAAACCATGCTTGTAACCTCTTAGAATTCAAAGGTTTCAAATTGCAATTTTATCAGGTTTTTTTCCAATATTTACAATGTTTTAAAGGTACGTATAAAAGGTGCTCATGGAGAACGTGCATAGAGTTAGTGCTCGAAAAAATGGCGCGAGTGATTTAAGAGAAAGGGAAAGAAGAGTAGGTGACAATTTGTACAAGTGAATATACTGATTCAATACTAATAAAACAAATCAAAATGTCCTGTCCACTTTCAAAAGTTCACAATCCAGTGTATCAAAATATCATTCTTTTTTGCACGTTTTTACACTAGATGTATAGTCAGACCCCCCAGGATATAGCGGCATGGATTGGCAAATTTAGCGGCACAAAAATGAAAATTTAGCGGCACAAAAATGGAAATTTTGCGGCATTTAGCGGCATTTTATTTTGGGTTTTTTTGCAACACCAAACACAGATATCTTACTGTTTGAGTTATTTGACTACATGGAGCTATGTACATTTTGTTTATTTACAATTCAACACATTTGTTTTAGGTAAAAGGCATGTTAACCCCTTCAGCGCTGCGAACGTCCAACGGTCGTCGCGTGCACTACCTCGCCAGTGCTGCGCACGACCGTTGGACGTCCGAATCCCGTTAGCGCGATTGAACGTCCGCACTGGGGCGGAATTTGACGCGCTAAACGGGTTAATCTTGGCCATGTACGTTCAGTTCTTCAGAGCACTCCAAGTCTAGACCAGTATTGTGTTGCTGTACAGGTGTCAGTGGAAGCAAGATGCACTTCTGTACATGTGTAGGAGCAAGATGCGCTTCTGTACAGGTGTCTGTAGGAGCAAGATGCGCTTCTCCACAGGTGTCATAGGGATCAAGATGCACTTCTTCACAGGTGTCTGTAGGATCAAGATGCACTTCTGCACAGGTGTCATAGGGATCAAGATGCACTTCTGCACAGGTGTCATAGGGATCAAGATGCACTTCTTCACAGGTGTCTGTAGGATCAAGATGCACTTCTGTACAGGTGTCTGTAGGATCAAGATGCACTTCAGCACAGGTGTCTGTAGGATCAAGATGCACTTCAGCACAGGTGTCTGTAGGATCAAGATGCACTTCTGTACAGGTGTCTGTAGGATCAAGATGCACTTCTGTACAGGTGTCTGTAGGATCAAGATGCACTTCTGTACAGGTGTCTGTAGGAACAAGATGCACTTCTGTACAGGTGTCTGTAGGAACAAGATGCACTTCTGTACAGGTGTCTGTAGGAACAAGATGCACTTCTGTACAGAGATCCCTTGAACAGGGGTGTTAGCTCCGATAACCACGATCTTAGAAGAGGATTTGTTGTCTTCTTTCCGAAATACATCTATCAATTACACACGGTTTACGGTACGGGAAGTCACCCCCAGAAGAAACATCTCTGCACCAGTTAAATAATCCGAAAAACGCAATTTCTGAAGGGTTCAAGAAAAGGGTGAGCCCTAGCCTGCCAATAATTCGCCTGTCGTGGGAGAGGCCCGTTCCGACAATTTATCCCGGCCGGGTCTGCACAAGAGCTGCAGATGAGAGCACGCGTGCATCAGTGAACATTGTGCAGGGGAGCCTTGTGCAAGTGAGGGAAAGGGCCAGCCGACTTTTGTATAGGCAGCAAATTATAGCTATAATCGGTATTCATTGGGCCTCTAGTCCCCGGTGCCACTGCACCTCATGCACTATTGGCAGCTACGCCCGTGTATAGAATACGGCGTGTACTAGAAAGTCTGGTGCGCTGTAAACACATCAGTGATAGCAAAAGCTGGGCAGAACAGAGTGTCTGACAGAAGGGGTTATGAAGAATGCGTGTTTGTCGGCGAGCTCGGGACTGGAGTGTGCGGCGCACTGTATGTGTCTGCGAGCGCCGGCGGCGAGCTGTGGAGATTTCCAAAGCCGTGGACATGTGGGTCCAGCCAGACTCTGCACAGACCCGCCCTAAGGCAGCAGCTGTGCGCACGTCCTGGGTGCAGAATATCATGTCTGCGAGGGCAGGTAGGGCCTGTCTCTGACCGAAGAGGGCGAAGGCAGATGTGTGCGGCATAGCGTGAATGCGAGCGTTCAGGTCTTCCGGTGATCAGTGTCACAGAAGAGTTCACGCAAGGGCGTAGCTTTCTTTCGTGCGGCAGGTGCAGTGGCACCGGGGACCCAAAGGACCCACTAAACCCTGATAATTGCTTTCAAACAGCGGGCGGAGTTCAAACAGCATGCATATCCTTCTTTGCACGAGGGCCCACGGTCAGACACCCGTGTGCAGAATCTGGTGTGGAATAAGCCAAATGTACCTGAGCGAGAAAGGGACGCGTTTACACAGTGTGGCGTCTGTGGGGGCAGCCAGGGTCTAGCCCTGCACTGAGGAAAAGAGGCCATGCGTGTGCACAGTATGAGAGGAGGGGACGCGTCTGCGCAAACCGGTGTCTGTGAGAGCAAACAGGGGCTATCCCTCGAGAGAAGTGTGCACGTCAGAGGGGACGAGTGTTCACTGTGTGGAGTCTGTGAGCCAAGACAGAAGCTGTTCTTCTGTTCCAGAAACAAGGTCACAATTTGCTGTCGGAGAAGGGAGCCAAAGTCTGTATGGGGGACGGGTGGAGGTGAGGAGCCAAAGTCTGTATGGGGGACAGGTGGAGGTGAGGAGGCCATCTGTGTGCAGATTATAATGTCTGTCTGAACGGTCAGGGTCCGCCTTCTGCGCTTACACCTCAGACTATGATGGGGCTAGCAACAGTGTGAGACCACATCTCCACTGCCCCCCCTCCCACCCGGGCAGCGCTCTCCCATATGTGTGGGCCGGGCCCCCACCAGCGTGAAGGACGGACGTACCTGTGTTCTGTTCGCCGGCCGGCTTTCCTCCTACTCCGAGCCCCGGTCTCTGAGGAAGAGTCTTCGTGTCGCTGCCGCTTCGTGCTCTCTCCCCCTCTTGCTGGTGTGGTGCTGGTCTTCTCCCTCTCTCGGCCGCCGTGGTCTTCTCCCTCGCTCGGCCGCCGTCCTCGACCTCCTGGCTCTCCGCAAATCAATCCTGGGTCAATCCTGGGGGGAATGGGAAAATGGGTGCCTCGCGCCTTCTGTTTTAAGGCGGAAACGGGCGGAAAGACGGCGAACGGGCGGAAACGGCAAATTTCGCGGGCTTTTTGCCAAATATCGCGGCATTTCCCGAGATCGGCCGATTTCGCGATTTTTTTGCAAATCGCGAAATCGCGATAAGCTGGAGGGTCTGTATAGTGATCCAGGAAGTCTTAATAGGGGTGTCGACGTTTCGACCCGACTTAATGCCTTGGGGAAACTGATAACCTCTGCTTGCGGGTCTTCTTCAGGACTAGAGAGCACCCTCCGTACCTGACGTGAACCAGTTCCCTAATGGTAATTCAAGTGGTCGTCATCAAAAATCGACCTAGGATCTATGTGTCCATCTCTCAGATTGGAATCCGTAAGAGTTAATCTAATCTCAATGGTGGTGAGCTCACTCAGTCTATGTATCCGAGTTGCCAGAATGCTTTTGTAGTGCCGTCAAAGTAAATCCATTCACCAGCAAAGTAAGTTCCAAAGTTGGGGACTCCCTCACATTTTGAGATATCCGATGTTTCTTCCCACCTCAATGGGGGATATTATATATTAGTGCCGGTGTGGTCACTCTTGTTAGATTTCCTGTGCGCCAAGGTTTAACGCCATTCCTGCGTTAAACCTTGGCGCACAGGAAATCTAACAAGAGTGACCACACCGGCACTAATATATAATATCCCCCATTGAGGTGGGAAGAAACATCGGATATCTCAAAATGTGAGGGAGTCCCCAACTTTGGAACTTACTTTGCTGGTGAATGGATTTACTTTGACGGCACTACAAAAGCATTCTGGCAACTCGGATACATAGACTGAGTGAGCTCACCACCATTGAGATTAGATTAACTCTTACGGATTCCAATCTGAGAGATGGACACATAGATCCTAGGTCGATTTTTGATGACGACCACTTGAATTACCATTAGGGAACTGGTTCACGTCAGGTACGGAGGGTGCTCTCTAGTCCTCAAGAAGACCCGCAAGCAGAGGTTATCAGTTTCCCCAAGGCATTAAGTCGGGTCGAAACGTCGACACCCCTATTAAGACTTCCTGGATCACTATACATCTAGTGTAAAAACGTGCAAAAAAGAATGATATTTTGATACACTGGATTGTGAACTTTTGAAAGTGGACAGGACATTTTGATTTGTTTTATTAGTATTGAATCAGTATATTCACTTGTACAAATTGTCACCTACTCTTCTTTCCCTTTCTCTTAAATCACTCGCGCCATTTTTTCGAGCACTAACTCTATGCACGTTCTCCATGAGCACCTTTTATACGTACCTTTAAAACATTGTAAATATTGAAAAAAAAACTGATAAAATTGCAATTTGAAACCTTTGAATTCTAAGAGGTTACAAGCATGGTTTAGTAAAAATAAAAATATATTTTTTTCTATAAATATGACACAGTTGTTGGGCTTTGTGACTGTATGAATTAGTCTGGATCTTTTCCAAAGAGCAAAATTTATTTGGGCTCCAAGTTAGAAAATTAAGGACCTTTTTTTGATATAATCATTGTATTGAATTAGGTCAAGGACCATTGTTTTTGTTAACATGAAGAGAAAAGGAGTCTCTCACATCATGGAAACCTCTAGAGAAGAAGGTCCCACGACCTTCTTGGAGGAATTTTGAGAGAAGCAAAGACACCAAGGACCACCTTCCCAGCTAAAAACTTGCTTGTCAAAGAACCAATCGAGGCCACAGTTAGTTAGTCACTAAACGCATAAGAGTGCGTCATACCCTTACCTTAAAAGATGCGTGCCACACTTGGTTCTGGAGAATTTTGTGCCGAGTTAGAGTCCATTCAGTGTTGTACCATAATGGATTTAACCCAGATCTGTGTCTCGGGGTGAGTGTCTGAAAAGTTTCAGCGCTCCGTCTATCATCTCCTTGTGTTTGCTTTGTTCACCTAAGTTGGCAGGGTATGCACAGATGTGGGGCCCTTGCTCACTTTGCCACTGGATTCAAGCTAGCCTGGCTGAAGAGGGGTGTTACCCGAAACCGGTCCTCGGTAGCTTGTTTCCGGTCCAGGGAAAACCTGGCTTGACAATTCGGGCTGGACTGTTCCCATGAGGCGCAGGGTGAAGACTGATTTGCATATGGCTGGGTCTGAACTGGGGTGGCAAAGTGAGCTAAAGAACAATGATGGATTCAACCCAGATCTGTATCTGGTGGTGTGTGTCTGAAAGGTTTCAGCGCTCCGTCCATCATATTCTTGGGTTTGCTTTGCTCGTACCATAATGGACATCTTTCACACTTGTACATTGTGCAGTTCTCAACGAAGAATAGCTGGTGAAGAAGGCAAAGGTGCCACGCGTGACGTACACAAGTGGATTTTCTTAGATATTTTAACTGTGGATGTTGTTGCTGTGGTATTACTTGTGAGTAGAAATATTTTTATTTAAAATGGGCCATGCTGATATGTCAATATTATAAATGTATACTCTTGTGGGATTAATATGGGGGCAGCAGGGACTGCAGAAAGGTAATGTGTCCGAACATATTGTCAGCCCCCACCTCCCCAGCTATAAAGGCAACATCAGAGTACACAATCTTAAAAGAGACAGGAGGAAAACAGATAAGCAGGAAAACAAACAGCATGATATATTACTTTACAGCTGTTTTCCAGGACTTGGTCAACAGGCGCTGTTGTAAAGAAAGACTGTTTACCATTCTTATGGGTGCAGCCGTGGGACACTGAGGGCTCAGGTAAACGTTACCTCTGGTTTGCTAACCAAATCAGAAAAGCTCCATTAGATTTCTAATTCGCGCTTCTAGCTGCAGCCCTTGTAATGACGATTTGCGACTGGAGAGGGCTGTCGTCATTAGGATCCCTGGTGGTGTGTTTATGAGTGCATGCAAGCTAGAGCCGTGTCTTCCTGGATCTGACAAGTCCCTGGTGAGGATACGGCTGGGCCACCTGGAACTGATGGTCTTAGCCCAGAGAATCTCTGCCCTGAGACAGGGTAAGCTGGGAGTCAGCAGGAGCATGTCTTAACACCTGGCGCCCTGTCTTACTAGTTGAATATCCTGCAACTGAACTTAATTCTGGAAAAAGAGTAAAAATTATTTGAGTATCCCTCAGCAGATCTAGGGGTTGAGGCAGAATAGAATAAGCCACAAAAGAGAAAAAAACATGTAAGAAGAAAGAAAAAATGATAATGGAGCCTAGCTATTCATAACTGCAGCTGTAAGGCTACAACTGAGCTTGTATAATATAATAATGTGGTTCTCAGAGATACAGGCCATGTCTGCCCCCTAGTGGGCACTGTTAGGTGAGAAGAAAACACTGTACCAGGAAGTTGATAGATTGTACTGGAGTGCTTTGAATTGGCCAGAGTCTGGTCCAGACAAAGCAAGAAAACTGACTTTAAACCAGGGCCCTGCTGGGCCCTCTATTTCCGTCCTTTGCCAGCTGAATGAATAAAACTGTACCTACCCGCCTCTCACGTGCCCGAAATTCAAAACGTAACCCCAAAGACAAACCGACAAGGAAGCGACGGTCATGTAGCACTTGGGTCCCAGGAACTAAAATGCTATTATTCACGTTTGGATTGACCACGGCTAATGACTGCATCTTAAAATGGCCCCCGTAGTCTGCCATCTTGCTTTATGACATGGGAGCATTTTATTTCTAGGCGAAGCTGAGGTCCTAATTAACAAAGGCGGTGTTCTTTTGCTTTCTTTCTCGTGTAAAATGTTTCTTTTCACTGTGCTAATCTTGGAACGTTATAATTGGTAATATTTTCACAGAAACACCTGCAAAGCTCAGGCTGATCCATGTATCTTATATTGTTGCAGATAAAACTGAGTTTGAAGGACCCTGGGAGAGGATGAATTGTGGATGATCCTGGGAAGCTAATGAGTCCTGATTTGTATAATTTCACTCTAAACGGATTGAATTAATTTAGCTGTGTGTAGGTGTAGAAATTGTTAGCACTGTGTAATTTAAGATAGTGCAGAGTAGATTAGAATTCAGAAATGCTTGAGCTGCTTTTCAGTGCTGCTTAGAGCATAGTATTGATTATCAATAGATACAAATTTGATGATTTTGCCTTCTGTAAACTTTAAACCTTTAATCAAGTGTCACATTACTTAAATGTGTTTATTTGTGGACCAGCCTTAGTAGCGTACTTTGATTAATCAGATAGGGCTTTATAGGCCCTGAAATTTGGACAAAGCGAAGCACTAACAGGAACAAAATATGCCCTGGCAATAAAGTTCAAACCAGGCATGGTCACTTCTTCCCTACTCTTTCTCTCTCTTTCCTTCTGTCCTCTCTCTATCTGATCTATCCCCATCCTCTCAATTTCACTCCTCTCTATCTCTCTTTGGTTAAGCCCCATTGTGCCTGTTGTAGTATAGTGACAGACACACCAGGAGCAGCTTAGGGACATAGAAAATGGCCACCAATGTCTCCAGCCCACTGGAGATAAGTCAGATGAGATGAGGAATAAGGTAATTTGGCCCTGCTGTTCGCTGGTTTAATTTTTTCATTATTCCAGTAAGACTCTATTCATGAAACTGAAAGAATAGGGGGGCATATTATCAAGCACAGCGTTAAAATTATCGCAGCTTTAGTGGCAGAAAACTGCCGCTAAAGCTAAAGTGGCGATAATGGGCTTGATAATATGCACTTGAGAATTCCAATGGAAGCCCGTGTTGACACCAGAACATTGGCTTCTATTGGTTCATGCATTTTGTGATGCAGGGCACAGAACGAAATTTGTTTTATTAATTTAATTGGTTACTTACCTGCAATCATCCATATTACGGTGTTTATCACCCCCCACCCTGCCCCTCCCCCGCCCCGCCCCGCCTGCCTGCCCCACTGGAACTCCCTCCACCGACCGCGGCTGACACGTACATGTGTAACTAAGAACCAACTTTGGATTCCCCAGGCACTATAAGTGGCCTTGTTTGGAATTATCCCTTCCTCTAGATCCCTTATTGGTGTTTTTGATCTTCACTTTATATCCTTAAGTAAACATTATCCTTGCCGCTATACCTTGCCATTGTGGATGCCGGTGTGCTAGTCTTACCGCCATCCTGAATCCACATCACTTCTGTAGCATCTACATACAGTTTTTGAAAACATGCTGGAATAACTATTCCTGACCACTACGTTATTCTCTTTGTAAGCCGACCGGGTTGGAATTATCACCGGTGCAGGGATTACTAAAATATCCACCAAGACTTTGGCCCTGAAGAGTCAGAGACCACTGTTTCTCTGACGAAACACCTGTCGGCTGGCTGTTCTTTGTGTCAACACATACTAATGGGACCAAGAAAACTACAGCGAATGTTGTCTTGTTGTGTGGAATACAAACGTATACTGTTCAAACTTTGATTTTTTATGTGTGCACTGGACTGTTGCAATTATTATACGTGTTTGGTTTTCCAACACAAAGTAAGGGGTTAGTAGGGTCGCCTCTTTCCAGTTAGCACCATTATAAATAGATCCATGTCCATTTGACCGCCGTAGACTTTGCAGAGGGCCACCTTTTCCTCTACACTAAACCCTAGCTCATAGAAATCAAAGAAAGAACTTAATTGTTTGTCATCTTCACTCCACATAGTCCTGTGTGCAGGTTGAGACAGATGCCGTGCTGGCGGTTGGACCGACGACACAGCACAACTCACTCGAGTCCAACTCCAGCCTCGGCACAGCGCTGCTTTCCCGACCTCACTTCCTCGTGATGTCATATCCGTCACACCCCTCACGGCGCCACAGAGTCTGTCAGCTGCCTGGCAGTAGTTACTTTAACGCGGCAACAACAACTCTGCTGGGAGGCAGGCCCCGATCGGGTTTCTTCAGGCAGGGCTGCAGAAGTGTTCAAAATTGTTACATGTAGCAGAGAGCTGCGCACGGCACAATGACTCAAAGCACCAGCACAATCTTGTTAGTCTGAACCTAGCAAGTGAAGCTGCAGCCCAGGCCGCGGGCGCACGGGTACACACATCCGGGTGTCAGAGCGCCGTCAGCGCTGTCAGGCAGAGTACCCGGTCAGTGGCTGAAATGCCTGACAATGCATTTAAGTGCAATGATGCGGGAACACCACACTGAATGCGTCATGCCTGATGAGTGATAGTTGGCAGGCCTGTTGTCAGACCCTGTGGTTGTGCTTTTCTTCAACACAAAGTGAGGGAGCAAATGGGGAGGACCGCCCTACCCTTGTCAGCAAAAATTCTAAATACAAAACTGGTGGCAAGGTCAGGGAATGTGTGGTGGAAGAGAGAAGAAAAATAATAAGAAACTATGTATGAAGATCAGTAGCAAGCACATTCTACTCAGAAGGGCTGAAGTGGTATCTTCCTCCTAACTTTAGGACTCCTAAATGCCTTCTGTGAATACCAAAAGTCTTAAAGTTAGGGTTTTTCTCAGTTTAGGAGTCCTAAAGTTTGAGGTCCTAACTTTATGACTAGTGTATATTTATTTGTTTTGATCATATTAAAATATTTGTTTCCAACACACTTCAGAATTACCAAAAAATGTTCTTTTGTGCTTTCCTGATGCTGATATATTCTTAAATATTGGCACAGTTAATTTACAGACATTTAAATTTTGCTGTGTGCAAGAAAAAATGAACATCCTGCACCCTAACCTCTCCCTTAGGTACCAAGCAAAATTGTCCCATGAATTTGCTCACTTTGAAGTCAGAAAAAGAAAGGTAAACATTGGAAGGCAGAGCCTGACATTTGACCTTTGTTCTTGAATGCATAGCAACTGTGACAAGAGAAGAACATGGTTTAAAGATTTCAAACACAGGTGGAAGGATATAGTAAACGACAAATAAATCCTGCAAATAGAAAACAAGCAAATATGAGTTACAAACCGCATAGCCAATGGTAAGCAATTGATGGAATGTATTCCCAAGGAAGCTTTCCAAATGTTCCCAAGATGTCTTTAGCAAATGTCTAGTAGGCTTTGACCTAAAAGAGACACATATTGACAAGTGAAATCCCGCAGCACCACCTATTGACAAAAAATGAAAATGTAACTATTTACAGGACCAAAAAGGAATAGAAAAGTCATCTATGACAATGACTCGAAAAATCCTGTCTAGGGTGACCAAACGTCCATAAATTTCATGGCCTGTTGTTAATTTTGACCTCACTTCCGTTGTCTGTGAGGATCCCTTTTAGGGGCACCTTTTGTCTGTAATTATGGCCATTACAGGGAGCAGCACTGCTCCCCTGCGAAAAGCCTCAGACCCCTGATGGGGCCGCCTCACACTCCTCCCAGAGCACAAGAGCAGCCCCATTCTGTATGCTGGTTAATTGCCACATACAGAATGACAATGGGGCAGTCTGGGCTGTTAAACCATGCAGTGGCATCCTCCTGCCTCAGTGTACAGCAGGGTATTCTGTCAGATGGATAAAAGGTGAGACGCCCATGCTGCCACGTGAGAAAACAGTTTATATAAAGAAGCCTGTGAAACAAGTTGAAACAAGCATTAGAAATGCAATAGGTCTCGCAGCATTAGAGTTAGTGCTTTTAGAATTGTTTATGGGTTTTTTTGTAAATCTTTAGCATGAGGTTGAGGGTGAGTGAGGGTGAGGGGTTGAGGGTGAGTGAGGGTGAGGCTGAGGGGTTGAGGGTGAGGGTGAGTGAGGGTGAGTGAGGGGTTGAGGGTGAGGGGTTGAGGGTGAGTGAGGGTGAGGGGTTGAGGGTGGGTGAGGGGTTGAGGGTGAGTGAGGGTGAGGGGTTGAGGGTGAGTGAGGGTGAGGGTGAGTGAGGGTGAGTGAGGGTGAGGGTGAGTGAGGGTGAGTGAGGGTGAGGGTGAGTGAGGGTGGGTGAGTGTGAGTGAGGGTGAGTGGGGGTGAGTGTGGGTGAGTGTGGGTGAGGGATTGAGGGTGAGGGGTTGAGGGTGAGTGAGGGTGAGGGGTTGAGGGTGAGTGAGGGTGAGGGAGGGTGAGGGGTTGAGGGTGAGGGGTTGAGGGTGAGTGGGGGTGAGTGAGGGTGAGGGGTTGAGGGTGAGTGAGGGTGAAGGTGAGTGAGGGTGAGGGTGAGTGAGGGTGGGTGAGTGTGAGTGAGGGTGAGTGAGAGTGAGGGTGAGTGAGAGTGAGGGTGAGGGTGAGTGAGAGTGAGGGTGAGTGAGAGTGAGGGTGAGTGAGAGTGAGTGAGGGTGAGTGAGAGTGAGGGTGAGTGAGGGAGGGTGAGGGTGAGGGTGGGTGAGGGTGAGTGAGGGTGAGGGTGAGTGAGGGTGAGTGAGGGTGAGTGAGAGTGAGGGTGAGTGAGAGTGAGGGTGAGTGAGAGTGAGGGTGAGTGAGAGTGAGGGTGAGTGAGGGTGAGTGAGAGTGAGTGAGGGTGAGTGAGTGAGGGTGAGTGAGGGAGGGTGAGGGTGGGTGAGGGTGAGTGAGGGTGAGTGAGGGTGAGTGAGGGGTTGATGTTGAGGGGTTGAGGGTGAGTGAGGGTGAGTGAGGGGTTGAGGGTGAGTGAGGGTGAGGGTGAGTTAGGGTGAGGGGTTGAGGGTGAGTGAGGGTGAGGGGTTGAGGGTGAGTGAGGATGAGGGGTTGAGGGTGAGTGAGGATGAGTGAGAGTGAGGGTGAGTGAGGGTGAGGGGTTGAGGGTGAGTGAGGGTGAGGGGGAGTGAGGGGTTGAGGGTGAGTGAGGGTGAGTGAGGGTGAGGGGTTGAGGGTGAGTGAGGGTGAGGGGTTGAGGGTGAGTGAGGGTGAGGGGGAGTGCGGAAGCAGCACGGAGGGCAGGGAAGGGCGGAAGCAGCACGGAGGGGCGGAAGCAGCACAGAGGGCAGGGAAGGGCGGAAGCAACAGGGAGGGCAGGGAAGGGCGGAAGCAACAGGGAGGGTAGGGAAGGGCAGAAGCAACAGGGAGGGCAGGGAAGGGCGGAAGCAACAGGGAGGGCAGGGAAGAGCGGAAACAGGGAGGGCAGGGAAGGGCGGAAGCAACAGGGAGGGCAGGGAAGCGCTGAAGCAACACTGAGGGCAGGGAAGGGCTGAAACAAAACGGAGGGCAGGGAAGGGCTATTTTGTATTTTATTGTAAATATGCGGACACAGAGGGATGGAGCTAGCCTTGCGCGAAGATGGCTGCGCTCTAGGCAAGCTCCTTTGGCTGCCACCTAATGAACAGCAATATGCTGCGGTAAACAAAATAATTAGAATTTAGAGAAGCTGACCTGTGCTTCGTAGGGGATTGAGCACACAAAATAGGCTTGCCACCGTACATGTGAAGCAGGCGTTGTCCCGCGGCCTAGATGGAAGCGGCAAGGACCGCCCTGCAGAGGATGTGGGAGGCCGCTGGCTGTGAGCTGCTCCTGTGCAGGCGGGCACTCTGTGGAGCCGGTCAGCGCCTGTGATGCTGTGCTCTGCAGCTGGAGGACGGGCGGCACCGAGGGAGCTGCGACCGGCCTGTGGGAATGACTGGCAGGATCAGTGTACAGGGAGGGTAGGGAAGGGCAGAAGCAACAGGGAGGGCAGGGAAGGGCGGAAGCAACAGGGAGGGCAGGGAAGAGCGGAAACAGGGAGGGCAGGGAAGGGCGGAAGCAACAGGGAGGGCAGGGAAGCGCTGAAGCAACACTGAGGGCAGGGAAGGGCTGAAACAAAACGGAGGGCAGGGAAGGGCTATTTTGTATTTTATTGTAAATATGCGGACACAGAGGGATGGAGCTAGCCTTGCGCGAAGATGGCTGCGCTCTAGGCAAGCTCCTTTGGCTGCCACCTAATGAACAGCAATATGCTGCGGTAAACAAAATAATTAGAATTTAGAGAAGCTGGCCTGTGCTTCGTAGGGGATTGAGCACACAAAATAGGCTTGCCACCGTACATGTGAAGCAGGCGTTGTCCCGCGGCCTAGATGGAAGCGGCAAGGACCGCCCTGCAGAGGATGTGGGAGGCCGCTGGCTGTGAGCTGCTCCTGTGCAGGCGGGCACTCTGTGGAGCCGGTCAGCGCCTGTGACGCTGTGCTCTGCAGCTGGAGGACGGGCGGCACCGAGGGAGCTGCGACCGGCCTGTGGGAATGACTGGCAGGATCAGTGTACAGGGAGGGTAGGGAAGGGCAGAAGCAACAGGGAGGGCAGGGAAGGGCGGAAGCAACAGGGAGGGCAGGGAAGAGCGGAAACAGGGAGGGCAGGGAAGGGCGGAAGCAACAGGGAGGGCAGGGAAGCGCTGAAGCAACACTGAGGGCAGGGAAGGGCTGAAACAAAACGGAGGGCAGGGAAGGGCTATTTTGTATTTTATTGTAAATATGCGGACACAGAGGGATGAAGCTAGCCTTGCGCGAAGATGGCTGCGCTCTAGGCAAGCTCCTTTGGCTGCCACCTAATGAACAGCAATATGCTGCGGTAAACAAAATAATTAGAATTTAGAGAAGCTGACCTGTGCTTCGTAGGGGATTGAGCACACAAAATAGGCTTGCCACCGTACATGTGAAGCAGGCGTTGTCCCGCGGCCTAGATGGAAGCGGCAAGGACCGCCCTGCAGAGGATGTGGGAGGCCGCTGGCTGTGAGCTGCTCCTGTGCAGGCGGGCACTCTGTGGAGCCGGTCAGCGCCTGTGACGCTGTGCTCTGCAGCTGGAGGACGGGCGGCACCGAGGGAGCTGCGACCGGCCTGTGGGAATGACTGGCAGGATCAGTGTGCCTGCAGCCCGGTAGATGAGCATGGCTCGCGGCGGGCGGCGGTGTTACGCGGAAGGAAGTTAGACGGCGTTAGACGGAAGGAAGAGAGGGGAGGGGGAGGAGAAATGCGACACGGCGGGAAGGGGAGGGGGCGGAGCGGGTAAACAAAGACGGACGTGCACGCGCACGCGCTTTTAAGGTCAATGCGCATGCGCATAAGCTCAATGCGCATGCGCATTGACCTTAAAAGTCACGGGCACTGCAAGGAATCGCCACGATTCCTTGCAGTGTGGATAAAGAGTGGATAAGTCGCAATACTCTCGCTTGCTCGATGCGCATGCGCATCGACAGGCGAGACCTAAAAAAGGGGCTAGAATTCTTTCAATGTCTCATCATTTTAGAACTGACGCATTTTTAATCTTATATTCAACAAAGCCATGGCTGCTGCTTTTTTATTTTAAGCAACTAACAACCATTGACAAAGCCAATAGTCCTGGCTTGTTGTTGGTGTAATGATACTTGCTGTATTATATATCCGGATGCAATGACAGATAAAACATAATCCAGTCAGGCAGAACACTAAGCTAAGCACAGATTGTTGGCCTAGGATGGATGAGTGAAATGATGAATGAAAGGATACATGGTGGATAGGTTGGCAAATGGTTCAATATGTTTGGATATAGATGGGCACACAGATGGAAGGACAGAATGAATGGTCAAAGACTGAATGATAGATAAAAGAATGATTACACCTTGGAGCACCCATTATCTTAAGTAACATTTCCTATACATTGACTTTCACGTTTATATGAGTCATTGTCTCTATATAATGTGTGTGTGATGTAACGCACTCCGACACCCTGCCCTACATACTTGGGATGAGTAACACTATAAAAGAAATTAAATACGCATGAGAGATGGTCTATGTGAAGATGAGGGACACCATTGGAGGGTGGTAATAAGGCCAGACTGGCCAGACCAGGCATTGGGTGTTTCCCTGGGAGGCTGGATAGGTGGGGCGGTTTTATTACTGGGGGCTGGTACTGCAAAGTTCCTTGTATATCTAGTAGTTTTCAATCAACAATAAAAGTTGCCTCACTTATATTCAGGTGTGGTTCACCATTGTCTAGTGACTAATGTACCTGCTGGAGCGAGATGTGAGTTTTGAATCGTCTAAGGTAAGAGGCTGCGGGCATACTGAAAGACTGTGATGTGCACGATTGTCTCAACCTAATATAAACTTATTTTGACTTGTACTTAAGTGGTTGTCCATTTACCTGCTTATATACTATTGCATGATTTCCTCTGACGTGTCTGTAAAACTTACCTTTTGTCCCAAAGTTTTGTCCTGAATTTTGACCTCCTGTCTTGAATTTTGTTCCTTGATTTTTACCCTTTGTCCGGAATTTTTACACTCACAGTCCTGAAGTTGCACCCATTCCAGTTGGTCACCCTAAACCTCTCTCGTGCCTGGGCTGGTTTCATACAAACCTCTCTTATCATCCTCACTCCACTTCAACCAATGTCTGGTGGAAGCCAGAGACTGCACTTCACTTTCTGTTGTCTGTTCCCTTAGCACTCACTACCACTATCCTTGAGACACAAGCAACCATGTCACATCTCGGAGGAGGAATCCTAGCCCTCCTCATCTCCTACAACTCTACTCTTGTCACCCCAAGTCCACTAGACCTTACTGAAGAGGAAATCATAGCCATCCTCCTTTCCCACAACCTTGCCCCAGTAACTCCTAGTCCACAAGACGTGAATGCCGAACATGCCATCTGCACAGTCAAAATCAAACCCAATAGATCAGCTACCTTCGGCAACAGAAATGTAGTGGACAGCAAACTAGCACCATTACCCCTGTCCGCCAAATCGCACGACACTCTCTCCAACCCCCTTTATCTGGCCTCCTAATTAACGGCCGCTCAGCAGTTAAGCCTTCACTGACCACCTTATGGAAATTATCACAGCCAAGATTTCCTCCAACTCTAAAGACATTTTCCTTGGTGACTTCAACCTGCACTGGAACGACCCCAAAGATCCTCATGTCAACGCCATCAAAGACCTCCTGGCTGACCAAGCTCTAACCCAAGCCTGTGCACTCCCTACACACTCAAAAGGCGCCATTCTGGACTGGATCATCGATAGGGAAACATTAGTCAAGCTTATCGCTATTGACCCTTGTGACTGGTCGGACCACCACGCTATCTCCTTCCTTTTACCTGGCACCCACAACACAAGGGCACCACAACAGGTGCTACACAAATGCTGGGTCAGAGACGCCAAGAACCTTGATCCCAGGAAACTGGCAGCTCGCTGTAAGTCTGACCCCCAAACCCCAAATCACTTCAGTCAGTGACCTCAATGATCATTACTCTGCGACTCTAACTAACATCCTGGATGAACTTGCCCCGCTGAAACTAAAAAGAACCCAAACCAAAGACAGAAACCCCTGGTTCAATGGGTCCCTCAACAGCAATAGGAAATCCCTCCGGCAGGCACAAAGAATCTGGAGACAGCACTCCTTAGCCACACATTTAAAACTTCTCTGCCAGGCCAGAAACGCCTACAACCGGAACATCCTCAGCTAAAAAAAATTATTCTTCAGATCTGAACTGGGGAACGCAAAGAACAGACTCAGCAAACGCTTCGAATTGTTCAAACACCAATCCAACAAACTGCCCAAAACATAGAAAGAAACCCCAAGTCACTAATATCATCCAAGGAATTCTCCTCCTTTTTCTCAGACAAAATCACTGCCTTAGGCAACAAACTCAGATCCTCTACCCACTCTCAAACCCTGCCAGTTCGGCCTCCCTCCGAGCCGCCTCCACAGGCTCCACCCAAAAACCAAGCTCACTGGACCGACTTCAAAATCTATGACGAACTCTCCGTTTTGAAAATCCTATCCACCTTAAATCCGAACAACCACTTTAATGACCCACTCCCCTCTAACTGCCTTGCTGCAGCTGCCCAATCCATAATTCCTAGCTGGACTGCAATAATTAACCCATTCACTTCTTCAGGGATCAATACCTGACTCTCTGAAAGCCGGTCAAGTCCTACCCATCCTAAAAAAGCCGGCGCTGCACCATGCCTCCCTTGACAACTTTAGACCCATCTCTAACATCCCACTTTTAGCTAAAGTTCTAGAGAAGTGTGTGCAACAGCAGCTGAGCCAACACATCACTAACTTCCACCTACTAGATGACATCCAATCCGTTTTCAGGGCACAGCACGGAAACCACCATTCTCCACATTGTGGGTGATGCCCTCCGAGCCCTTGACTAAGGCAATACCTGGCTCCTAATCCTCCTAGATCTATCTTCCGCCTTCAACACGGTCAACCATGAAAAACTACTAGAACGCCTCAAACTCAGGATGGGAATGAATGGCTCAGTTCTTAATTGGTTTAGGTCCTTCCTCCACAACCGCTCTCAGAGATTTCTAATCAATGACAGCCTGTCTACTCCCTCTTCGGCCACGGTTGGAGTCCCCCAAGAATCAACCCTGTCCCCTACCCTCTTCAACCTTTAGCAGCTTGCTGAAGTACTACACACCGAAAATATCTCCTACCACATGTACGCCGACGACACCCAGATCTACATCAAAATCTCCTCCCTCGAGGATATTCTTTCCCTGAATGAAGCCCTGAAATTGACTGTCCGATGGCTCTCCACCAATCAACTCAAACTCAATGCAAAGAAGACAGAATTTCTACTAATTTCCCTCCTAAAACCAACCCTGAGACTCAGGTATGGATTAAGGCCATCACAGCCTTCAATTGTACTCCGACCATCGTGGACTCTGCCAAATCCCTCGGAATAAACCTTGACTAATCTGAACATGCAGTACCACATCAACTCGATGGCCAAATCAGCCAGATTCCACCTGGGCGACCTAAGGAAACTCAAACTTTCCTTGATACTCCTGACCGAAAAATGGCAGTCCAGTCCCTTGTCATCCCTATGGCTGATCTTCCCTCTCGGGGCTACTCATGATCTCCCTGCCACCTTTAAAAGCCTGCCTCAACACTGCCGCTAGACTACTA
This sequence comes from Lissotriton vulgaris, assembly GCF_964263255.1. Classification (NCBI taxonomy): domain Eukaryota; kingdom Metazoa; phylum Chordata; class Amphibia; order Caudata; family Salamandridae; genus Lissotriton; species Lissotriton vulgaris. The sequence continues at coordinate 1,140,912,299 of NC_141695.1, read as the reverse complement.
TCTGGCTCAAGGAAATTCGACCACAGTTCACCACATCTGAAAGCTCTGAACTGGCTTCCTCTACAGGCCAGAATCCAACTCAAATTGGCATGCATCACGCACAAGGTATTATACTCAAACTCCCCTGCATATCTTGTCCAAAAACTTGTGTTATCCGGAGGAACCAGAAACTCCCGGTCCACCAAAGACCTCTTGCTCCAACCTGCACATTTTCGGGAAAAGAAAACGTATAATTGGGCCTTCTCTTGGGCCGCACAAAGAATATGGAACTTACTCCCACCCGCCCTTAGACGAATCCCTTCTCTGACTCGCTTCAAAACAGAGGTCAAAACCTTCCTAATGGGCAAATTCCTCACCTAAATATTACCTTCTAACCTTCCAGAAACCTTGCTCCACCTCTGTCTAATGCATCCCCTGGAGTACCCATACACCATCCACTCAGCACCTCCGGGCATCCCACCATGGACCCTGGGACCTTGCTTCTCGTATATTGTAAATGTTTAAATGTAATGTAATTACCTGTTATTTTATCCCCTATGTATCCAGCACCCCCCCAAATCTAAGTCTTTTGTCTATTACTGCGGATCCATGTAAAGCGCTCTGATACCCTAACAGGTCAATTTCAGCTCTATAAAAACTCTAAATAAAGAAGTAATAAATAAAAGTTAAAAAAATAATTGAGCAGCCAGGTGATGGTCGCTCCTTGTCAATAGGACACTATGTTTTCAGGTCTGGGCTTTCATAGATCATGTCATCATTCATGAGAAAGAGCGCAAAAAAATATACTTGCAAGAGAGAGGTTAGCCTGGACCAGTCTAAGTTAAAGCCTTTCAGCAATTGCTGTTTTTGTGGTGTAGTCATGATCAATGAAATGATAATATATGGCCCTTTGGCTAAACCTACCAACTTTGGTACAAGCATACAAGGTGCAAACCTCAACCTTGGCTCCCATCCTGTGATTTTGAGCAAATCACTTAACCTGCTCGTATCTAAAATAAAAACCTTAATGTACTCTGCTGCCCAAGTAAAGCGCTCTAATTCCAAGTTTGCACTATATAAAACAAGCATTGACAAAGCCAACAGGTATTTCCTATGAAGTCTATTGGCTTTGTCAACGTGTTTTTTTGCCATGTGGTACAGCAGAATGGTTAACAAGCATTGGCATAGCCAATAGGTCTCGCCTTTGGGACCTTACAAGTGTTTAGTTATCCAGCACAATATCCTAGGTGCAACATCATCAAGTGTTGCATGGCTAAACACTTATAAGGTCCCAAAGGTGAGACCTATTGGCTATGCCAATGCTTGTTAGATATGCCACTAGCTAATAGGGTTGTGTGCTCTGCATCAACAACATGAAAGTTGGACTCGTGTACAGAGGTCCATTATTCCATGGAAAAAGCTACTGTCAGCATAGATGCCTTGTATGGAGCCACTCACAGGTCCCACCAGAATTTCACTTCATGCTCAGTGAATTGCAGAGCAGTTAATGCCATTATTAAGTAGTTGCTTCAGTCCCATTTGTCATGGCAATGCCCACATTCTCTAGAAACTGTTACTGAATGAAGATTCGACAAAGATGGTTCAACTGAACTTTTCTAGAACCAAATAAGGATAAATAGAACACACCACAAACGAATTTTTTTTTTTTTTTTAAATGACGATTGTATTGTATGAATATGGTATTTACATGTTAATTCATCTGAATGTCGATAAGGCAATACAATATCCGGCGATAACGTGAATAATATGCAGACAAAGTGACTTGTGGTGATTGGTGAAGAAAGTGCTGTACACATAAAATAGAGACAAATGACAATTATGTTGACCTGTCCGTTCTTTTTCGCATGAATCCTAGGCCCAATATGACTTCAGAGTGGGGTCAGGGAAGCTGAATGGACTAGCATGACTACAACGTTGACGTTTCGACCCTGGGTGGATGCACAGCTATTTAAGCGTCAGAGGCGGGTCTTCATAAGGACTGGGGGTAGGGAAGCAATTGTTGACAGTGTGTCAAATAATGAGAAAGATATGTCAGTTGTGTCCAACCTATCCACTTAGTAAAAGTAAAAAGAGATAATATGATTTAGCGCTTACTGCATGCAATAAATGAAAAAGATACCAATGGACCTGGATCGCTTCCAATTTCAAAGTATTGCTAGCCCTACACTGCCAGGTTGTGGTCTAAAAGAAAAAGTTAAAGTACATGTGAGGCACATATCGCTCCTGTATTTTCTACTAAAGTGTGTGATAATGCTTGCCAGAACATGACTCAAATTATTTTGTCATAGTTTGTGCACGCATGTTGGTACTATACGCCATCAAAGATTACTTAGGAAATCAAAAATGTGAAGCCATGCACAGCAGGGAACTACTGAAGCAGTCAGGTACTTAAAATACGGCAGCTTCATGATTTTTGAGTTAGTGCCGCTGCAGGTCAGATAAGAGCATAGACAGCAAGTAAATACTGAAGAAAGGCAACTTTGTGAATCATGGAAGCTCACGCTGCATTGAGAGCTCTTTGAGGAGTACTAAGTGAGTGAAAAATTCTTTCAAACGGAACGCCATATTTAGCAGAGGATTGCTAATGCATGTTTATTCTAATCCAGCAAATAAATTTGGAGCCGAAGTCAAATGCAGGCTCACGTTGAAATAGTGGCATGTGGTATGCTAAGGGCCTTCAAGTTACTTAATGTTTGGAGGAGCGCAAACCGTGATTAATGGAGTAACATGAAGAGTGAGGAATGAGGCCACGCACTCACGGATAACGTGAAGACTGGCTTGAATAATTCAAGTGCAAGCTCAAATGCAGGCTTACGTAAAAATAGTGACGCGTGGTATGCTAAGAACCTCCTAGTTACTTAGTGTTTGAAGGTGCGCTAACCTTGATAAATGGAGTACTACGTATCAGTGCGCTCACGCATTACATGATGAAATCAGCTAATGTGAAACCTACCCTTATAATAGAAATGGGTGCGAGGTCCGATAGAAAACTAAAAAGTGAAAGAGTCAAGGCGCTTAAGCAAACTGTGCACACTTAGAAATTAAACTGAATGGAATACCTCATGGAACGATAAAATCTCGAGTGAGCTCCACCAGCCGGTTGGGCCTGAGAAACAATAATTCAACCAAGCCGTCTGTGAGCGATCGTGATGCTGTGAGCGAAGAGAAAAAGATTTATGAAGGGCAAGCATTCCATTGAATAACAAGCAGAGATAAGAAAGGCAGATGCGGCTGCAAAAGTGAAAGTAATGGCCAGCGCAGAGAAAGAGATAAGAAAGGCAGATAGCGGCTGCACGCGTGCACGCAAGCTTTAGGCCAGCAAAAGCTTGTGGGTAGCACTTCGAAAAAACCCTTACTAAAAGTCGAGCAAGCAGCGCATGTGCTACTCTAGGCTTGACCTAAAAACGCTATCACCCGTCAATGCTGGCCACGTCATATTGCTTTATAGTGTTGTGTACACACAGTGGGGTTATAGCTCACCCATATCTTTTCATTGGTTTGCTTCTGCATTGTTCTCATTTCCTGTGTTCCTGTTTGTCAAGCCATGACTGCGTCAAAATCTCTTCTTGTGTTTGTCCCTCCCCGAATCATGGACCAAGTACTTGTATTTATGCACTGCTCCCATTTGTTGAGCTATTTTCTTTTTGAGTTCAAGCACACCATATGAGTGCTTGTGTTTTTCCCCTCCCCCTGTCCGTTTTAGTACACTCCTACCAGCTCAATGTCTGTTTCATAAACGACCCCTTGCTGACCTGTTGGTGCGTGTGGACAAACGCTGCCCTGACTGCTGCTTTTCCATGCAGCGCCTCCCTGCCTGCCCCGCCCCCACCAACGAATTTAAAACCTTCTGCACTTTGATATACTTTGGGACGCCTTGCTGACCGTTTGGTGCGTGTGGAGAATCGCTGCCTTGACTGCTTTTTTTCCGTGCAGCGCCTCACGGAACTCGCTTCGCGGGTCCCGCTTTGAGGGGTGTGCTGTCGTGGACCTTTGGACCCTTGAAGATGTTTGTTTGCCCAGGCGGATTCTGCAGTGGGTGTGTGTGCACGTGGGCAGGGCTGCAAGCTGCGGGACCGGGACTACCTCTCCCAGGAGTCCCCGCCAGCCCTAATTGCAATCATCTGGGCCGCTCTCCCTGCCTGCCCCGCCCCCACCAACGAGAGTCCCTATATTACCATTCGGTTATCCCCGCTGCGCGGGAACGCGCAGGAGCGTCCTGGGAGAAGCCCGGGACAAGGGCGGGACCGTCTGTGGCCATCAGGGACTGCAGGAGGCTGGGCTGGGCCACCCCTCTTACGCCCGTTGTATTGTACTGCTGTGTATCCACTCCTCCTCTTAGAACTGTTTGATAGTAAGTTACTTTGTAGATGCATTTTTGACTGTGTGTGTAACTGACCGGGTTGTCACTTACTTTAATATTTTATATTTCATAGGACGGATTTAAATTATTTAAATACTTGCTCCCTACTTTATAAAGATGTCTACCTCCCTGCCGAACTCTCTGCCTAGTAGCGTAGGTATATCTATACTTGGGCCATTAGACAAATACTTCACCCGAGCGACATCAGTCTCAAAAATAAAGTTATCCACTGGCTGCGTAATAACAGACCGTTACCACCACACCTAAATGGTGACATAGTTTCTGTAAGACGCTGCAACTGGGTGGGCCGACGTCCAAAAGACATTGATGGGGACGTGATAATAGTTAACTTTAGGGACCATAGAGTAGTTACTTATATTAGTGACAGGTTCCCAGGGAGAAGTGAGGGAGGAGTATCATCACGAAACTTGAGCTACTTCTACCCAGAAGCGCTGATGATGCCCCGAAATAAACCTCCTACCTTGCATAGTTTGGATGTCCCTTATCGAACAAATCAAATCCCGAATTTTGTTGTCCCTAGATATCACAAGAACCTTGTCGTCCCCAGATATCACAATAATAATCTTAGTCCTTTTTTTCCACTGACACATTCAAGCAGGTATTCTTACCCACCTGACAACAACTATCACCCTATTGATCCAAGGTAGTACTGGAGCATTCCAATACATAATTTATTTCATCCCTTATCTGGTTTGGACGCAAATGAATGACTTATTCTAGCTACTGTCAATTTGGGATCTGTTTTTTGTGACAATAAAGTAACAGAGATACTACATCCAACTAATTTGGGAGACGAAACAGCAAGGAAATTAATTCCAAATGGGGGATCTGTTTGTGACAATAAAGTAACAGAGATACTACATCCAACTAATTTGGGAGACGAAACAGCAAGGAAATTAATTCCAAATGGGGGAAACGCCATAAAAACTTCTGTACAAGGGCAAGTCACCTCTGGTAGGTCACTTAATGAGTACGGTCTATCTAAGAAACTCTATGAAATCGTGGCAGACAAGGTAATCGACGAGGGGGGGGTATTGCAGAAACTTTGGAAGATAGTATGGTGCGTGATAACTTAGGGGTGATTAGAAGGTCTTGTGAAAAATGGTCCATCACATTCTGGAATATAGCCGGACTTAAGGCAAAACTAGATAACCCAAATTGGAAACATTTCACTAATAGTTGTGATGTTATATGTTTACAAGAAGCATGGGCTGAGAAAGAATATCATATGTGCGGCTTTAAAACTATAACTATCCCTGCCGTAGGTTCAGCGCATGGTCGAGAAAAAGGGGGACTATGTATGTACATTTCCAACTGCCTTATTTGTAAAAAAAATTGAGCTGTATTCCTACAATTGTTTTTATCATATTGTTGGGTTACACTTCAATAACTTTGTCTGTATATTAATAGTCAACTTCTACAATAACATTCCTGTAGCATATATAACTGCGGTGCTTAAAACCCTAAACATGAAACTCAATAGCATAAATAACAGTTCCCATAAACAGTTCATCACCATTTGGGGCGGTGATTTTAATTGTTCTTTAGGTAAAAGATCAGGAACAGGCAACTGTGGTTTAGCAATTTCTAGGGACAATAGCCCGACACACTTTGAACACACATTAACGGGAAATGCCCTAAACGAGATCATGTTTAACAACAATTTAGGGTTTTCAAATGAACTATGTCGCACCGAGACCCAATTTTCACCAACCTTTAATGGGAGAGGTTTGCTGTCCACTATTGATTTTATCCTCATTTCTTTAGGCTACAGGGATTGTATTATTAGTTATAAAGTTTTAAAGTCCCCGTTAAGTGATCATTTTCCGATTAGGATTGATTTAATGGACCCACAATTAAGAGTGCATAAAAGAGCTGAGGTCTTTTCTGAGAACTTAAAAATCACCAGACAGAATGGATATGCGTTAAAATGGACTAGGGTGGTCCCTGAGGAGTTCCTTAGTAACCTAACTAGCGCTTGCAGTAAAAATGTCTCTGTCTGTTTGGATTTGGCATCTAATGATGTAGATATTGTAAGTAATTTCAGTGAAATAACTTCCTGTATAAAAAGAGGTCTTTGGGTAAACGTAAAGGGAAAAAAGACCCAAATGGAACCTAGAGGTTGGTTCAATACAGCTTGTAGTAAAGCCCATAAACAATTAAAGCTGGCTCTGCATAAGCAAATTAGAAATCAGCCTCTGATAAGGTCCCTACGTAAGGAGTACAAACTCGCTCTAAAAAATCAGAGACAATTGATGAGAAAGGAGGCATGGAGAGCCATCATGGAAGCTTCTGAATCTAAGGATATGACGGCCTTTTGGAGAGCAGTGAATGCTCCCTTTTTTAAAGATAAAACAAAGGCCCGTATGAAATAGCAGTCACAGAGGAAGACTGGGTTAAGCACTTTGAAGCACTTTATAATCCAGCAGTAATTACTAATGAAACAGGGAGCGAAGACACGACTACAGGTAAGGGCACTGAAGGGCTGCAACTTAACTTCTTACTGGAGGAAGTAATCAGGGGTATTAACTCTAGCTTAGGGGGTAAGGCACCCGGCCCTGACGGCGTCCCTGTGGATATTTTTAAGAAAAACATACCGCTCTGGGCACCTTTGCTCACCAGAGCTTTTAATGCTGCATGTTCAGTAGGTATGCTTGGCACTTGGTATAAATCAATTATTGTACCCATTTTTAAAAAGTGTGATAGAACAAACTGTGCTTGCTATCGGCCCATATCTCTGCTCGACTCTACCATAAAAATAATTGGCAGAGCCATTTTAGATAGATTGCATTCATGGGCAGAGGAACACCACATCATTAGCGACCTCCAATATGGTTTTCGCGAAGGAGTCGGTACTATCGAACAAGCACTTAATCTATCAATATTGATAGAGAAGTATACTACGGCCAAGGGGGGAAGACTGTTCCTAACTTTTTTAGACTTGACATCTGCTTTTGATTTTGTTAATCACAGGAAACTATGGATTATTTTGACGAAATTAAGAGTGGATGTGAATATTATTAAATTCCTGAGAGATTTGTATAACGGGGCAAGTGCAATGGTCAGATATGGAAAGAATGGAGAATGCACCAGGGAGTTTAGTATTGCGAGGGGTGTGAGGCAAGGGTGTGTCCTTGCCCCATTTTTATTTTCTATCTATATAAATAATCTAAAGTATAGCTTATTACAGGATTGCAAGGACATGCCCATTGCCTCAGCCTGGCGCATACCCCCTCTCATCTATGCAGATGATGCCGTTCTCATGGCAAGAACCCCCATAGCCATGCAGACTATGATTTCCTCTTTTAGTACTTTCATGACTAAACTTGATCTACAAATAAACTGTACTAAGACCTTTGCAATGAATTGTGGCAGCAACGTGTACAAAAAGAAAAAAAACTATGTATATAGGATCAATCCCTTTAAAGCATACACCAACCTTTGTTTACCTGGGGGTCTTGTTTGATCAAACTGGGAAATGGAGCTGTGCGATCCATGCTAGGAATTTGCTTTTTTCCAAATCTATAATGGCCCTTAGGTCTTTTAGTAAAAGGATGGGTAACAAGCCAGTTAAAGAGCTCTTATACATATATAAAGCCAGCTCTGTTTCGGTGGCACTATATGGGGCAGGAATATGGGGCGACTCAAATGTTAGTAGCTTACAGGTCACAGAAAACATCTTTCTACGATATCTTTTAGCCTTGCCAAAGAGTACGTCCAGTTACAACTGCCACTCGGAATTGGGCATTCCTTACTTGGAAGACCTAATTAAGTTGCAACCTATCCTTTTATGGCACCGAGTTTGGACCAACGAGAAATGCCATCTAAACCGGGTAATTTTGGAGGATGTATTGAAACTAGATTGGGGGAAAAGGATAAAATGGTTGTGCTACATAAAAGCTTTTTGTAACAATATCAAGCACCCAGAATTTTTTACTGACCCCACATCTATGTCCGACATCACCAGGAAAGCACTGAAACTCTTAAGCTTAAACTTCCTTGAGAATCAGAGGGAACGAATGGAATTGTTAAAAAAGACTATAATTCCCCATCAGATGATTGTTCAACCAGGGATTTTATGTGATACCTAGGAAAAGATGGATTATGCCTATTTTAAAATATATGAATATGAGACAGTGCCGGCCAGCATTTCATGCTATACTACTTTTGGAGGACATTTTCTCAGTTGCTTCTGTTGCGGCATTTCTTAAAAGTATTTATTACTTACGTAAGACAATGATCATATGAATTGTGTCATTTTTTTATCCTTCGGTATATTGTGTATATTGTTTCTAAAACTTATTAGCTATGATGATGTAACATATTTTATGTGATTTGATGTACTTTTATGGTTATTTGAAATATAACCGAATAAAGTTTTTGAAACTGAAACATAAATGACCCCCACCGTCCCCCATGAACCCCAAACGTCCCTCATCTCCTACCCATTGTTTGTGTTTCTTTGTTTGCAAGTTCAGCAAACACTGATTCATTGAGAGCACCTCTAGTTGCGTATGAAAACATCAGCGGCATTCAGAGCTGGGCACGGACAGTCTACCGTTGAGTTAAGTTTACAGTTCACTTTCTTGTTTTATGACTCTCTGAAGGCTGACGAAGAAAGCTCCATTACTTAAATATTTTGTGCACAGACAAACTCTTCATTACAGTTTCAGGACTTCCTCCCCCCTGTAACCTGCACGTCTGTCCCTGTAGCTACCCTGTGTTAGCTCTATATTCCTTTCAGTATCAATTATTCCTTTGTTGTCAGGGCTCACGGTTCTACCCTGAACGCACATTTTGTGTGGGGGAAGAATGGAGGGGGAGGGTGCTGGTTGCTTGATGCCTCCTTTGTTTACAGCAGTGAGAAGCTGCTCCGAAATTGCTTTTGTTTTCGAGCCACTGCCTCCCTCCCTTTTCCCATTACGATTAGAGCTTCAGACTGTGGAACTAGGGAACCAGTTTCGAGTCTCGGGGTAGGATTAACATCCTTTGATTCTGGGCACATCACTTAATCTTCCTATACCTATAAACAACACGTGAGCTTGGGTCGTATAACTAGTGCTCATGTAAGGCACTTGGCCTTCTGTCAAAAGAAATAGAATACTTGTTTCCTGGCTAATTTCTACATAATGAGACCAGAAATTGCAGCTTCCTAGCTTAAACTGTGCTGTTGGGCTAAATGGGTAAAAGAGTTTAAGAATGTCAAAACCAATAGCTCTCGCATTGCCAAGATCAATTGGCTTTGCCAATGCTTGTTTTTTCCCTTTGAACATTTGTACAGCGCGCATATCACTTGGAAGTCTCATGGTGCTTGCAGTGGTGCTGGTGTATAGCATGCTATATAACCCAAGTTTTCCAGATCTATGTGTGATGTGCTGCTCCAGTCCAGGTGAATTCGAGAACTTGCAATCTTATTTCATTATAAAGCAGGACTACAAGTCCCAGGTTTCAAAGGAAAAATCAGAACTGGAACTCATGCATGGACCTCGGAAACTTGGCAGCTGTAATAATATTCGTTAAAAAGACCTAATTCCCCTTAGCGCTTATTGCCTGTGCTTTCTGTGTTGGTAAGCGCTATCAATGGTATCATTGTCCTCATTTCTTCGTGCAAAATTGCTGTCATAGTTCCACAATTGCGAAATCTCTCGAATTTGGGTTTTCGAAATCTGGTCACCCCACCTAAGTGGAAAGCTCATAATTATACTTCGCCGGCAAATATTATTATTATTTACATGGAAATAACGTCTATAGCACCTAAGACGAATAGGTACAACGTGAATTTCAATTTTCTATTTACTGGTATTTGTTTTATTCCTTCGTCTCCTACACGTTTGGGCTCACGTTGCAGTTAGATTGCAATTCTGCTCCATTCCAAAATGGCCGTCCTATTGACGTGCCCTCCTTGTCTTTTATGCAGTCTAGTGGTTGAGTCACTCTTTTTTCTCCAAGTCTCTCTTGTCAACTCCTCTCTCGCGCGATTAAGAGTGGGAATTTACAGAAACGGAAGTGATGCATGCTCCCTTTTCCGGCGGCCATTGTCGGTTGTGCAGCTGGGTAAGATGTGGCGGAGGAATAGAAACGTTCACAATCGGATGCCATCCTCACCCGTAGCCCTGCATGGGAGCCGTGGAATATGGGGAATGGATGAACGGGTTTTACACGAGCTTGTGGGGGTCATAGTAGGGACCAGTGGCTTTAAAAAGATTCAGCTATTCCCTTCCGAAGTTGTAACCGGCTTGTTGTGATTGCCATTAAATGCTAATGGAACCATAGTCAACGGCGCTATCCACTATAATTTGCTATTATCATAAACGTCTCCGGGTTTTTAAAGAGTGTAGTATTTATACGACAGTTTAACACCTTTGAACACGTTCTCTCAACTTGGCGTTTGAAGTAACGTGCCCTGCCTTGATCGTTTATTTTATCACACGTTGTGTTGAAATTTGGCACAGCTTTGAATCCCTATATTCTGTTCATTTAAGTGGTTTGTAGAAGGTGCAAGGGGTGACGCATCTTGTCATCCGGACTTGACCCTCCGAGCACACTTCTTCTCATACGTGTGGTACACGTGTTCTAGCAGTATTTTTGTTTTCTAACTCTACTGTATATGTAAACCGTTTTACCTTATCCTCGGAGCTTCTGGATAGTGAATTACAACGTGCACATTTTCCAGAAATAACCGAACTCAATAGATGTACTGATCTAGTTTGAGACCTAACATTTTCACGTATTATTAACTATACCCCCGTGGTGTCTGGGTTTTACTTTGACATTCCCAGAAACAGCTTATTTTCTGAAGGCCTTTTCCTAGCCCTCAACCTTCGTGTATAGGGTAGGTACCTGTTCTATATAAGGTGGGTATTGTTTATACGAGCGCTGCTATCTGATCCTTTTCGCTTCCTTTCCTATGGTTTCCTATTAACTTGCTGCAGTGGTGGATCTGTCACCTTTGGTGCGTGTAAATGCTGCATGTGGATATTTGTGTTTTGAAGCAGCCCTTTCCCCTTCGTTGGGGAAGTAGTGGTAAAGACTTAGACCTTATAAGCTGTGGTATTGACAGTTTGAAAGCGGTGTCTCTTGCTTTAACAACCATTATGGTCTGCATTCGCCACTGGGTTATTAAACTGCATATTTTCTGGAGTTTTCTATGGTAACCATTCTTTGGGGCTGTGGTCCTAATGTCTTTAAAAGTGATGGTTTGCTTCCTAGTTTGAGTTCTAATCTCTGTCGATCTTTTATTTCTTTGCACCACCAATGAGCTTTTTTAGCGCCACGGTTTGCAAGGATTATTGGAAGCTTTAAGAACAATCAACGATTTAGCGAGATAGCATTTCAAGACGTTTCGATATTCTGCCCTCCCACCAGTTAGAAAACTGGATTACCTTTAGTAAATACCTTTTTGAAATCTGTCCAAGGTGAACGACTACCGTTAAATCTGTCTGTTAGAGATTTTGTTAGACTTAATTGAAAAATGTGGTTTGTCTTTTCAGCACATATTTGCCAAATGTTTTGTACCATTATTTTTACGGTGTGAGCCACTATTTCGAACACATTTTAAATGTATTTGAGCCAAACTTACTTGCTAAAAGTAAATATAGTGCATGAATCACTGAAACCTGTCTGGGTTAATTTATTTTTCATTTATGGCTGGATTTGGATTGTATGACAGTTTTTTTTGTTTTGTTAGTAAGTTAACATTTTGCATTCTTATCGTTTTGTGCAGCCATCATGAAGTTCAGTCCCTTTGTAACCTCTGACCGCAGCAAGAACCGCAAGAGACACTTCAATGCCCCTTCCCATGTGCGCAGGAAGATCATGTCCTCTCCTCTGTCCAAGGAGTTGAGGCAAAAGTACAATGTCCGTTCTATGCCAATCCGCAAGGATGATGAGGTCCAGGTGGGTACATTACATTGGTTTATATGCCATTGGGCAAGCAGTGGTTAAATGGAATCACGAAGCATGTCCGTGCTTTATTTTGTCAGAATTTAAGTCTTGGGTATATTAAGTCTCCATTGTTAGTGAATTGCCACTGATATCCTGAATTGGCCTGATTTTCACCACTCCCTGGGGTAGCTATCCACGCGAATTTTAAATGGGCGCTCGCTTGTATCAATCATTAATTTTCCAAGTTTCTGTGCATTCCCTATATAATTTAGTGGTCATCTGTATTGTTCCCATCATGTGTTTATTGAAAAAGTAATCATGATAAATTTGGTTTTGATCACCAACCATAGTGCCTCAGATTCTAATGTTGTTTAGAGGTGCAGTAAATGTCTGTTATTTGTGCTGACTGAACTCTAATCTTGGGTTCCAGAGTAGTGTGCTACTTGCCACGGAGTGATTCAGTGTCTTGCGAGGCATAGTAAGAGCTCTATAAATACAATGTACTGTTAAAACCAAATGGCTTGACCAAATTATTGCACTTATTTTATCGTAACTTTCAAGGAAGACATTGGCTGTTGAGTGTGCATTACATGGCGTATTGTTTCTCAGTGTGGTTGCGTGATTTGAAAATACATGTTTGTCAATTGGTCTAAAAAATGCTGTGGTAACAAGTATTAGGGTACCTGACCATCCTAGAATGTTAGGATGGAAACATTTATCATGTGTAATAAAAGCATCACCCAGGTGTTTTAAAAGGTGCGAAAAACTTACATTCTCTCAAATTTTTAGATATGCATTCTGATGTTTTGCAGTGGGGAAAAACATCAACTTTTGCTTTATTTGCACCTGTGAATGTTTCTACACATGCTAATTAAAACATAGTATCTTTAACACATCTGCTTAACAGCATGCATGCTTACTCCTATCCTCTGTTGGTTATAGAAGAGTGCCCCCTATTGATAAAGGGATTCAAGTTGGCCAGCATTTCTGAAGGCATCTGGTCAGACTAAACTGCTGAGCTGCCATTATTACCTAGTATTTGATCTGTCTGCATTGGCACTTGTCTGTTAGATTCTGCCTCTGAGAGAGTCTGTGTATCCAATAATTTCTCCTTTATTTCTGTTACACCTGTACACATTTTCTATTTGAAAATTCAGCAGACACAATCTCTGGGAAAGTTAAACTCCATACTAATATATGCACCAGATACATATTTCAAGAGTACTGTGAAGTTTGATATATAATCACATCTATGTGTATGAGTGGTTAGACCTGTTAATTCAGGTACAGTATGTGTGATAAAACAAAGTTGATAGGGCGCAGTGGTAAAGTGTTTTGTGCAGCCTGTCGTGTTCTCAACATAAACAACAACTCTCCTTTACACCTTGGCTGCTAGGCGTTTTCCCCCTCCTGTGCTGATATTTTATCACTCCCATTGTTCATGACGAGCTCAGCTCTTCATCAGCACAGCTCAACTGTGCATCATGACGAGCTGAGCTCGTCATAAGCATCGAAAGGGTTAATCACTCTGGCATTAGGGACTCCCACCATTAAATACTTGCCACCTGAAATGGCAAGAATTTCAAATTAGCCTGATGTATTAAAAAACCATTTTTTGTCCATTTTGTTGCACGATTAATATATGTAAATATGTGCGGATGTTTTGTTTAAAAGCATCTCCAATAGTTGTAACCTCGGGTATGGTTGGCAGAAATGTTTTGATTGTGTGTTGCTAGATAAATTATACCGCAGTCTTCAAGCTCCTCATTAGTCCTGAAAGCTGATTAAATTGTGGTAGATCATTCTGCTGGCCTGCTGATCCGGTTTGCATCACTATAATTTTTTTGGGGGTGTTTGTTTTACAGAGCATGACCTTTGTCTTTACTAATTTGATTAATTTCCATAGGTTAGCTAGTTTGATGGAATCATTGTGTTTGTAGTTTCACTCTGAAGTTATTAGTGGCGATTGCAGTCTTCCCTTAATATTCACAAGCCATTCTAGTGTGATTAGGGAATTCTTGTCAGGGAAGAACATTAAATCATCTGCATTGGGGCGATTTCAGCTATTGTTGTTGGTATCCTCATAAACAGATGTAACGTTCGTGTTAAAAAGTAAATGTTAAAGAGCATTTTATATAACATTACAACTTCAAAATGCCTTACATTTTTACCTTTCAGGTCGTACGGGGACACTACAAAGGTCAGCAGATTGGCAAAGTAGTTCAGGTTTACAGAAAAAAGTATGTAATCTACATTGAGCGTGTACAGCGTGAAAAGGCCAATGGAACAACTGTCCATGTTGGAATTCACCCTAGCAAGGTACAAATGCATTCTTCCTTTTGATCTTTAAATGTTAATGATGTGCTTAAAGAACTGATTTTGAAAATTGTTCAGTTGAATTGACCTCAGACCGATTTTTAACCCTCTGTATTATATTTGTTTTTATACTGCAACTTTCATTCTGAGATCAATTCATGCAAGGAAAAGTATGTTTTAAGTTGTATTATTAATTATGACTGTGTTCCATTAATTTAATGAATTGTACTGTTTTTTTTAACATTGTTTTAAATGTGCTTTTATGGTTGTTTTATCTGAACCGAATTAAGCTTATTGAATCTAATCGACCCACTGTATTAAGTATATTCAGTCCGTGTATCGTTCTACCAGTTTGTTTCCCCCTCTTATCAATTTACTAATCTATTTCGGTCCGTGTGTGCTAAGTTCGTTCGGATGTCGTGGGTGCATCTTTGTATACTCTGGCAATACAGCATGTACTTTTAGACATTCAGATTTTCTATAGGAAGTTCTAGGTTTATGTAAAGTGTAGGTTTTACTAGGATTTTTATCATTCATATTTTAGGCTTATGATTTGCCTCCTAATTACTGTATCAAAGGTCCATTTGTGCCCTTTTGCTAGACCCAATTCTGATAGGAGTATCCTAAACAGAACACACTTGGAATTTTTTGCTAGATAATAGCATGCAACTGACACCATATGATACTGATTTCACAATCTACTGGCCAGCTAAACATATTGATATGAAGCAAAAGTTATAGTTGTAGTTAACAAAGTAATGACACTTGTTTTAAAGGAATTTGATGATGCTCCAATCGATGCGGTTTTTTTTGTTTTTCTTTTCTGGTAGCAGAACACATTATGCAACAGGGTTGACTAACTTGTGTACCAAGGAAAAGCACATTATACACACTTGATTATGTGGTGTTATACAACTCTTTTGCCTAATTAATGCCTATTGATACATGCACTAAGGGTTCAGATCCCATATAAAATAAGTGGGCTGTTTAGAGACCTATAAATCTTGCCAAATCTAACTCCTATCAAAATTATTTTACCTCTAACAGTTGATCGTGCAGTAAAACGCAAATACCTACCCCAGAGTAGTTTTATAGAATGTGCTAATGTTGCACGTGTTCAAAAGGTTACATGTATGCTTTGCCATTTAGAGCTTTCTACATAATGACTCCACAAAGAGGCAAATAATCTGAGCTAGGGTGTTAACAATATATTCCCACTTTAAGTGGAGTAATTTTTGAAGTTTTCTTTCAGTGTATTGTGTGAACATAATCATTAATACTGTTTCGTATAAGAAAGACGTTGATCTTCATGTTGGGTGGTTTAATCCAGCTCATACTATTTGGCAGTATCCCGTGGGGATCATTTGAGCATTTTAAAAGGATTTGCAGCAATAATGAATATTGCAACATGGCTGTGAAGGATATGACATTTTGGATTTGTTACATTGCTTTCGATAACACATTAATCACCCGGGAGGGCAGTTAAAACCCTATTTTTTTTAAGGATGTTTGTCATATTGTAGGACAGTAATTTGAGTTTTCAGGAAAACAAATTGGCAGA
The DNA here is from genome assembly GCF_964263255.1 of Lissotriton vulgaris. Lineage (NCBI taxonomy): Eukaryota > Metazoa > Chordata > Amphibia > Caudata > Salamandridae > Lissotriton > Lissotriton vulgaris. The sequence goes on along the minus strand of NC_141695.1, from coordinate 1,140,896,157 downwards.
CTTGTGTTGTGGTGGTTGGTTGTATACAAAACTCAATCGTAAAATGTTCACAACCACACCTAATGTGAGATAAAATAGCCTAGCGCTATTTGAACGCATTTGTCATAAGAATTCCTGGTTAGACATTCATCAACTACATCAATTAAAATTCAAACGAACAAAGCGCCTCAATCCCATTAGGGTTTGGAAATATCAGGCAAGTATTTTGTTTCGTGCATACCCATTCTAGATATAATCAAATTTGTTAGCTTGCTTAGTCATATTACATATGCGAAGGAAAGGTAATCGTGGACGACAACCGTTATAGGAGGGTGGTGGGGTTTAATATAACCTGGCCTACATTGCACACACAATTGGTTTGAACATTGGTGTAGATTTCCATCTATTTATGCTAAAGTTTTAGATCCTGCACATCTTTTTCCTTCTAGTAATGTATTATTTTGTGATACTGTCTAGTTATTTTTTGGGTGAAATATGAATTCTACTAAGTATTTTGAATTTGTGTATACGTTTGAGTGTAGAACAAGTTTTAACATTGAGGTGAACATATTAGATGTTTAGAACATTCTTTGAGTTGTGGTATTTGTGTACTTCAGAAGTTAATATGAAATATTTGACATGATTTCACTTTTGAGTTTATCAAGCACTTTTGAATGGTTCGGGTAGTTTTACAAAGGGGAAAAATGCTTGCCCTTTTGTAATGTAACACGAGATGGTTGTTAATTTCAGTTGTGAGTACCTGACATTAGTTCTTAATTCTCTGGGTGTACATTTCTGGAATAGATGTTAAGCCATTGAATCCTAAAGAAGCACATAGATTCGGATGAAATGTGGGGTTCTCTCTATGTCCACTGTGCGTAAACATTTTGCGGAATAAAATATTTTACTTGCCATCACCACATTTTGAGCACAAAGTTCCCCAGAAAGGCTGAGATGGATGGGTGTGAATGTGTATAGGGAAAACCAAGAGGGGGAGGAAAGTAGGGGGAAGCCCCTCTTGGGAACTAGAACCCTCACACACCCAGCAAGCTAGGTGTCATGCTTCATCATATGGGTCCTGCTCCTCGTCAGACTGGTGCTGCAATGTCCGACGGGCACCCGCGAAGGGGCTCTTTAGCGGAGATCTTTTGTTCCTGCCATATGGTGCATGGAGCAGGACCCATATGATAAAGCATGACACCTAGCTTGCTGGGTGTGTGGGGGTTCTAGTTCCCAAGAGGGGCTTCCCCCTCCTTTCCTCCCCCTCTTGGTTTTCCCTATACACATTCACACCCATCCATCTCAGCCTTTCTGGTGAACTTTGTGCTCACTTTTGCTTAACTATTGTCCTGGACATGCACACTGGACCCCGATAATAAAAATAAAAATTGTCCAACCATAGTTCCTTTCTTTGACTAATCACCACATTTTGCACTTGTTTTGGCTGTGATGGGATAGAGAGGCTTTCCTACAAAATATATTTTCAGCTTGGCTGTTGGTCAGGAGAATTTTAAATGTGGCACATGTACACTCTTGATGGAAAATGGCGTGCCTTGCATGCTGACATCCCACTTTGTTTTAAAACAGAACTTTCAGTTTAAAAAATGCAAATCTCTGGAGGAGCATCTTTCCAAGAAGTGCCACACAACAGTATTATGCATTAAATATTTGATTGTGCCTCAACAACCAGCCATTTTAAATGCTGGACAGCAGATGCCCTAGGTTCTTTTAACACCTTGGCTGCTAGGTGTTTTCCCCCCCTGTGCTGGAAATTGCACTTAGGCTCTATTCATGACGAGCTCAGCTCGTCATCAGCACAGCTCAACTGTGCATCATGACGAGCTGAGCTCGTCATGAGCATCGAAAGGGTTAAACAGTCTTAACTTTTGTTATGTGAAAAGCTTCAGTGAAATGAACCTGAATTTATGCGATTAGTGAGGCGTTTTTGTGACAAATCCTTTTCTACTCTGTTTTGATTACCTTTTGTTGCATTTATATAAAGTTTGTTGACAGATACATGTGGAAAACGTGGACTTAACCATTGGAACAATTTGTTACTTTAAAATGTGGCTAGTTTTGACAAGTCTACTATACAGTTGAAGTCCATTTTTTGAAGTTTGAGCAAGACATCTGCTTTCCATAATTCCTAAATTATGTTGCTGGCGTTGATGGTGTGAGCTACAGCAAAGCAGTGTTTGTGCAGAAAAAGCTGTCAATTTGCTCCGGTTATGGCAGTACTGCACCAGGTGAATTTTCACCTAGCAGTTTTCAACTAAGCGGACTCCCAAGTAGCATTGTCCAATAAGTTAACAGTTACTCTTTCTTTACCCCACTATGATATGCTGTGTTTCCAGATTTGTTTTTTGTTATTTAAGCAGGTAATTTGGAAGTGGTTCGCGGTCTGTTGCTCTATTTTATCTGAAAGTGCAAAATATTAGACTGTGCCAGGTTATTGCGCCGAAGTGGTTGTGTTTTAGAGGCCATTATGTTTTTTTGGGTTTTTTTTTGCCTTGGTCTGTTGGTTTGCTACCACTTAGAACATGAAGCATTGTCAAATAATTGTCAGTTTTAAAATAGGAAGGGTATAATGCAGGTTTGGTGGTACAGTGAGTTTAGGGTTGTGGAATTTAATAAAATATCTACTTGTCCATGGGGCAGGCTGCTTCATAAATCTACATGTTCTGTAACAAGACCCACTTGTCCCTTTGGTGCCATGTAGTGTAGCGACAAATTATGGCTGCAGTCTCATTATATAAGAGCTCAAATTAGCCTCTCTGATTATGCCAGGGCTCATACCATAGTAGTGTTTGTATACACTCAATCCCTTTGTGGCCACGTTTCTGCAGCTCTACATACTGGGGCTGAAGGTAGTTGTAAGCAATAGTTCCAGGGTTTGAATGCCCGTTTGAGTCTGTGCAAACCTAATAACGTGCATGTTTTAAGGGTTTTCAACTACTTTTCTCTAATCGTTTCCCATACTGAGAAATTGGCTCCTGACAAGGGCAGATGTAAGCCGTCTTCCAGATTAGGAAAGAAAACTGGTTGGAGGGAAAGTGAACTTGCAAACGCTCAGATTTTCACATGAGCAAATCTACTCCTGCATATTTATACATGCTAAAATACAGTTCACAAATATTTTCTAGGAGTACTATTTCTTGTCTTTTGTAGATTCTTGGGAATTCATAAAAGCCATACAGCTGCACTTAATGCAAGGACATATACCACGGGGGCACTTTTGAGACTTTCTTTAATAATTGGGCCCCTAATTTGGTCTGGCATGGATCATGACCTTTTGCATTTATTAAGTTTGTCTCATGCTGTCTGCTTGCTTCACTGTGAGTGGAAGCAGCTATTTCTTTGGTGGAAGAGCACAAACAGTTGAGTGGTAAAGCGTTTTTCGTTCATTTTTGGAGCGCTAAAGGAGTTGATACCATAAGTGGATAAATGTTTTAAGGGATGGATCAGATAAGTATTGAAGAGTGTGGATGTAATAGTTCTGTGCTGAACAGTGATGATTGAAAAGCTGGGAGGATAATTATACGGCTGGTTAAGATTGATATACGTTCCACTGATTCTGTTCAGTCCTGTGGAAAGTGCAAGAAGATCAAACACAGGAGATACTAATTTCCCCAGATTAAGCAGAGAGGAGCTTGTACAATGATCTGTTGTGTCACTGTATTTAGCCGTCCTGTTCTTCTCTTAATGGACCTGTTCTCGCAGAATAGTTAAGTCCGTCATACTAATACTTCAGATACAATCTGCACACTTGGCATGTTAACAGTGTCAGCTAGACTTTTTGCATCCAATCAGAAGTTCAAGATGCCAACTTGGCTGTTGGGGAAATCACCAGGAAATCAATTTATGCAGGTTGTTTCAGTGGTGCAAGTTGGAAGTTATGAATCAGTTTAAGTCTAATTTATAGCGCTCAATTATAACCAGTATTGCTTGACCAGCAATCTCTTCCCGACCAGCCTTCTCTCTGCTAGTCTCTACTAATGACACGTTTTCGGAGAGGTTAGTTATTCTTTTCTCTCACTGTTTATTGTTCCTCCTGGGATTCGAATGTTAGCCTTTCTAATGACATCCCATTAGAGCTTAGGCACATTTGAATAGTTCAGATTCTCTCTAAAGACTCCTTTCTTGGTGATACAGACTTGAATCTAAAGGGTCCTTAAACTTCATATACTTTTAGTTCATCCACCATGTACAGTATTTTATCAGGCGAAATTGGTCCCTTTGCCTTTTTTAAACATATTTGCAACTGCCTGTTTAGTACCAAAAGTGCTATCTCCTTCATTCCATCCTTCACTTCTCATCCCATCAAAGCAGAGTGGCGACTGTAGAGCCCAGGTGTGCAGTGTCCTTTTACCTCATCCACAGTTGACCGGACATAGTGAGTGATCACATCTTTGTGGACTTCGCCGGCGCCAAGAAAATCTGGTCCATGACGAAACACATTTCTTGGTCTCATTCTCTGTAATCTTCAAGATTTTCTATGCTTTGGGTAATACAAGCTTTTAGGGGGATGTGGGCTGTAATTATTACCACTCTGCTAGGGTCATTGCTGCTACCAGGTCTCTAACCATTGGAGCCCCATGTTTGGCCTCTCCAGATAGCCATGTGGTCTTCCCTAGATGCTTTAATTAAACATTACAGCCTCGCAGCCTAAGTTCGCAGTGACTGATAATTTGCCTGGCCTGTGCTGCACGATTTCCTTTGTTAAACCAGCTCTACTTTGTGCCACCTGGAAGGTATTTCTTTGGGAATCATTCATAAGGTGATATGCCGAAGATGTAATTATCAGAAGAAAATGCTACTCGCCATCAGTAACTATATTTCTGGTGGAGAAATGATGAACCTGCAGATTCTGAACTGCCCTACATCCCCTGGGGAGTTAGTGCTTTGATTTATTCGATATTATGCAAACCTTTGTGCTTAATTTGCCAATGATTTTGGGGAATGAATGAAATGAAATTTATAAACGCGCAACTAAGCCCGAAGGCATCAAGGCGCCTAACCAAAAGAAATCAGAAAAGGCAAATCCAGAGCTAAGGGTAGTCTTTGGCAAATAGCCACGTTTTAAGCGCCTTCCTAAAGGCTTGCTTTGAGGGAAGGGATTTAATCTCAATTGGCAGAGCATTCCACAGCCTTGGAGCCAGAGTTGAGAAGGCTCTGCAACCCCACTTGGCTCTACGGACGCGGGGGATTGCTAGCAAGGATTTGTTGGCTGAGCGCAGAGTTCTGGAAGGGGAATAGGGAACCAACAGGTCCCTCAGGCCTCTAGATCGATTTATAGCCAAGGCCCCATAGATCAGGCATAGGGACTTAAGAGATCCTGGCCTCTATCGGGAGCCAGTGCAACTTTTTTCTGGCAGCCGTAGCGGAGGCCCGCTTAGGTAGATCTACTACAAACTTCGCAGCAGCATTCTGTGCCATTTGAAGTCGCATTATAAGGCCCTTGTTAATGCCTAAATATAAGGCATTACAATAATCGAGTCTTGAGCCTATTAATGCTATTGCAATTTGCTTTCTGGCTTGAGGGGACAGATAGTGTTTTATCTTCCTCAAGATGTTTATTATTCCCCAGCATGTAGAGATGGTCCTGTTTACTTGATGACCCATCCCCAGAGTAGGGTCAATCATGACTCCTAAATTCCTGGCCAGGGCAGTAGGGCACAGGCCCAGGGATGAGGGCCACCATTCCACCGACCAAATGTCCTCCTTACCTCCGAACACCAGAATCTGTCTTCTCTCCATTCCATTGAGCTTCAATGAATTGCAAATCATTTATTGAGCCACTGCCTCCATACAGTGTCTAAAATTGGAGGCAGCCGTGATGAAAGGTTGGGCGAGAGACATCAAAATCTGCGTGTCGTCGGCATAGGAGACTACCTCCATCCCATAAGATCTAATAAGCCTGGCAAGTGGGGTCACATAGTTGTTGAAAAGGGTCGGACTTAAGGCTGACCCCTAAGGGACCCCCACAATGCACCGGGAGGGATGGAGATGGAAACTCCCCCAGCTTGACTCTCTGTTCCCTCTGGCCGAGAAAAGAGGCCAGCAAACTAAGGGCTGGCCCCTCAACCCCTATCTCTCTGTCGATGTTAACACTGAGGGAGACAGGGTATCAAACGCAGCCGTGAGATCTAGCAGGATGAGGAGGGTAGTCTGGCCCTTGTCCACTCTAGTGCGGATGTTATCAAGCACAATAAGGGCCGACTCAGTACTATGCTCTCTCCGAAATCCATGCTGCGAATGATCTAAGAGGCCAGAGGTTTCCAGAAAGGCTGCGAGATGCTGGTTGAGATGGGTTTCCAGCATCTTTGCGGGGGCTGGGAGCAGCGAAATGGGGCGGAAATTTTTGAGAACCCCCGGGTCTAATGTGGGCTTTTTTAACAGTGGTTTAACCACCGCTCTTTGGGAGATGATGGAATTCACACAAGGAAGGAGGCCAGTTACCAAATCAGCTTTTATGAGGCTTTAAGGTAGAAGCAGTTTAGTTGTAGCCTTTTCTACATGTGAATTAGTCAGTCTCTGACTTTACGATAATCCGGTGGTTCATCTGACATTCTTGTGTCTGGGTATTGCCTAAAAAGTGTAAAGCTGTCCAGGTTTTGGCAGTCTTACAACTGGTGTCCTGAAAACCATCAGAAGCAGAGCTGGACTTGTGGCATCTCGCAGGAGATTTTCATGATGCCATATCTGTCGGGGTACTCTGTCTGGTATGGACATTGTGACCACTTGTTTGAGGTGGGCAGTTTTGTTTTAGGTTCCTGTGGATGCAGTGCTCCTCCTGCATCCTATTCTCCACTACATTCTGTAGGAAAATTAACCTTGTTTTGCATAGATTAGTTGCTAATACTTAGCCAGATTTGACATTCCGAAGTAATTCAAGAGGAACAGACTGCTACGTTTGACTAAAATGATTTGTTTGGTTGATTAGGTGTTTCAACATTTTTTTATGGCATTTGTAAAACGTACTCTTGGCTACATAGAGCAATTACAGTCAAACCTGTACATTTGGTTTGAGAGCAGTGTGGTTGTAACCTGAGCAGTGTGGTTGTAACCTAACCAGTTGGAGTAGTTGAGTTGAAGGTATGAGGTCTCAACACGTTCTGTTGTGCTACAAGTAATTTGTTGTTGCTAGTATTCCTTCTAGTGTTTCAAGAGCAAATTGTGCATGCTATGTTTCATTAAGCTTTTTTTGTACTCTACAGAAGAGCAGTAGAATGGTGGTTGTTGGGTCTCACCTACACAGCGAGCATGCGCTGTATAGGAGGCCCTTTAGCCATCGCTCTGTTCATTTTCAAGCACACTCGTGGCGGCATCCACCTTGCGGGAGCGAGCAGGGGTGCAGTCCCTGAGCGCTCGCCCTCCTTGCTTTCTCTTTCTCTCCCTTCCTCTTTGTCTCTCCCTCCACTCTGTCTCTCTCCCTCCACTCTGTCTCTCTCCCTCCACTCTGTCTCTCTCCCTCCACTCTGTCTCTCTCCCTCACTGCCAGTGCGATGCCCCTGCAGTACTGTGAAGCAGGCGAGCGCAACAGTTTGTTCGGATTTACACATGGGAGAAAGCAGTGCATTTGTGAGATGATTTATGTGCATTTTAAGATTATTTTTATTTTGGTCTGCATTATGCGCACCTAGCTCTGTTTAGCTGGATGACGTTGCATTCAAACCTGCCATAAGTCAAATACGACCAAGCAGAACTGGAGTAAGGCGTGTAACCACTAACCAAGTGCTTTCTGCGGCGGTAGAGCGGTCACTACTCCATGCTGTGAATTTAACACTCTGTGAGCTGGCATTTTCAGTTTACTCAGTTAAAAGCACGCATCTCCATCATTACAAGGCTCTTGGTGGCAGCAGGGAATGATTGTGTTCTTTTTTTTTTTTTTTTTTTTTTTATAACAACAAATGTTTGCCTGTACTCACCCGAGGGGTTGAATGAAGCCTTGCTGTCCAAAATCAACACTGCCAGATCAAGGATGCCACCAGAAGGGGGACGCTGTTGGGAGTAGAGGTGGCAGTGAAAGATAGAAAAGCAATGTTTTCACTGTCAACACAGGGCTGTTGCTCTTAGTGTGTGACAAACTGAATGGGTAGGTCGGTGCCTATGGCTTCCTAGGCGCATCACTGCAACACCCACTGCTGTATGTCTCCTTCCGGGCCATCGCGCAAGTGTCCTTGATTTCGAGGGAAACTGCGATGGGTGATGAATAGATAAGAAGGGTCTCTGTTTCCCTTTTGACTTGAAGCATGACTTTTTCCAGCAGGCAGACCAATCAGATGGCCAGCCTGTCTTCCCCCAATGAGTGAGGATTGCAGCTGACACAGCGTGCCCCGACCCCCATTGCATCGGGATGCAATGACAGAAATAAATACAAGTCCGTTGCCACACTATGCCAAGCACACATTTTTCGCTTACGTGTATTTAAACCACGCCCTTAATTACATTGGCCATGCCCCTTTGAGACCACATCTACCCCCCACACCCAGTTTTTTCGTCCCAACGTACTAGGTCTCACTTTTGGGACCTTATTAGTATTTAGTTATGCAGCACAATATCCCAACATCGACTGTTGCATGGTTAAACACTTCTAAGGTCCCAAAGGCAAGACCTATTGGCTATGCCAATGCGTGTTTTTTTATTGTTAGTAGGGTGCTTGTGGGGCCTCATTTGACAAAATTGAGATCATTATTCACATTCATTGTTCCAGGCCCCTTACAGATTTTTTTGTTTTGCATGACTATGTGGAACATGGCGCAACCAATGTCATTGCAGTGAAAATGTAGGAACTTTGCTGCCTGTTCTCTGGTAGTTGAATCTGTTCTAACCATTTTACCCTTTTTTATGGATATTGTGATATTTCATTTCCACTAGGCACAGTGAGGCTTTATTCCATGTATGAGACTTTATGCTCAGAAGGAAAGTTGTGTCATTTACACAGGCTCACATAGATCTTTTAATTTTGAGTAGACGAGTGAATGGTTAGACTTTCTCACTGTCCTGTTTAGTACTGTAGAACTGCTGTGCTTCAAGACGATCATTTGGGTTGCATACATGAATTAATTGTGTGGATTGCCTAGTTTATTTCTGAACCAAGTTATCAATTGTGGTGATGTGATAATGTTTAATGAACATATTGTTAGTCTAACTTGTATTGCTTGTAAGGACATTCAAAGTACAGAATTTTCTCAAAGTAGCCGTTTAATTTTAAGATTGAAAGATTCCCTGATTTATCTATGGTTTTTGGTAGAACCTCAAATTCCAGCATCCCCCAACCTTTAAGTCTTAACTGTCCTGAATAGAAATAATTGTCTATTTATGTTTACTCTATTCCCTTATAGGTGGTGATCACCAGACTCAAGTTGGACAAGGATCGCAAAAAGATCTTGGAGCGCAAATCCAAATCTCGCCAAGTTGGCAAGGAGAAGGGCAAATATAAGGAGGAAACCATTGAAAAAATGCAAGAGTAAAATATTCAGCTGTAAAGACTCAATAAAAAAACTTTGTCAAATATCTGCAGTGATGTTCTTCATAGTCTTGAGTGTTTAGTGAGCAAAAGCCAGTGGCTGTCCAATAAATACATCATGACAACTGGTGCGCAGAGGTACAGCAAAAAAAAGCAGTTGCTCGTGCCAGCAGACAGTACAAAAACAGTTCTCAAATGTCAGCCAGTTTTCTTTCAGTAATCTTTTGGATCCATTCATATTCCGGGATGTTTCTGATGGTAGAATTGGTCTTGAAGTACGGTTTGTAAAGAGGCTTTCACTTTCCTGAGGCTTTCTAGTGCCATTAATTTTTGTCTCCATAAGGGTCATCTAGTCAGTCATTATCTTCGGAGTCTAGCCTATGCAATTCCTCTAGTATTTTTTGGCTGTTACTGTGCCTTCAGCCCATGTGGCTGGTTTCCATTGTTGCACTGGACCCAACCGAGTTTAAAAAAAGTTGTTCATTTTTCTGGTAAGTAAATGTGTGCAGTTGCTCACTCCCTGTAGTTGATTTCCAATTACATTTCTACTGTTTCCCTCTGTTGTAGTCTTAATTTTCCCTACATTCTTTATTTCTAAACGGTGATCCTTGTTTTGTCAGCTAATGAAATTACTTTCCCTCAAGTAAATAATAATTGCATTTTCAAAGTATTATACATGTTCAAACTATGACCAGCTGTTGCTACTTCATAATTTGCTGTTCAGACTGAGCTCTGCAAACTGTTACTTAAATAGGTTCCAAGCTCCAAATTATGAGTTGATGATATTTGAAGTTTCTCAACCTATGAATCACTTGTCTGTTCGAGGGTATGTTTTCTATCTACTGTTTGGTAGAAAACACTGTTCCATTTCCTCCGAATGGTGCCAGTCCACTCGTCCAAGTTGGCCAGCAGCCATCCAAGTTTTTCTGAAGACATCCTGCCTTTCTTATACTCTTTCTTAAAGCACCCTTCATGGCACTACTGAACTATGGAGCCAACCAATTTCTACATGCACACCTCTCCCCAGTATTTTCTGCAATTCTAATACCCGAATAGTTTTGTGCTCTGTTGGGGTTATAGAGCAAAAAACTTATTTCAACACCACTAGACCACTCGCCCAACTTTGGATACTTTGATTTAGAAATCATGCATTTTTCTTTATCCTGAAACATGAACAAGCTAATAGATGCCCATTAATTTGTTCCAATATAATCATGAAACTGTTGACCCATTTATGCTACTCATTCAGGTTGATCCAACCGTTATTGTATCTTGTGTAGACCAACTGTAAAATGATGCATTGCCTATATTCTTGTTTGATGGACTAGTTTTTATTAGGTCGAGCCTAGCTATTGCGTAAGCAATCGCTATGCGAGAAATTATGTAGGGGCTCCAGGAAAGCCTAACGAGGGCTTTGGAATGCGGATTATGGCCAGTGCATGTGTCCCGGGCTCGCGCTCACCATTTGCTCCCCAGCCCCCCCAAGCATCAGACTTGAAAGGAATGGCTCCCCCGCAATGCCGAGAGCTTGTTGCTTTATTGCTCTCACTTGAGGTCTTGTTTTCTAAGCTCTTTCTCGTGTACTTCTCGCGAATTTCGTATGGCGGTGTAAGTCGAACAGCATAATAATTAATTGGATTTTGACCCCAGCACGTCTTTGCTGATGCTGCTAACCTTAGAAGTAATTTGTAATGGAATGCATTTCGCCAAATTACTTTGCGTTTTGGAAGTACATTGGATTTCATTTTCTCCCTGCCTCTGAGTGGTGCAACAGTGACACCTCGTGGTCATGAACTTTGCACTGCAGCTAAAACTCTCACTTAAAAATGCAAGTCAGTACCTACATTTTAATTTAATGTTCACTGATGTTCTGAGATGAATGTGGCGTTTTTCTAACTACCCACCTACAAAAAAATCTGAATATCTGTACAAAAAACATGCGATACAAGTGTGCAGATTGCTTCCTGTCCCCCAAACTAAATGCCAATGTGAATTCTGCACATGTCACCAGCCTTCCGTGTTCAGCAAAGGTTTCGAATTTTAATTTAATTGCACACACATTCTCAGGCTCCTCTATCTCTGAGCCTTCCTCCTCTTCTTCATCTTCTGGAGAAATCTCATTCTCAGGGGAGTTCACCCCCTCTCCTGTCTCTAAGGGAGCCTGACTCACCTTATCTAAGTCATCCTTTTCCAGGATGGCTATTGGGGAAGGAATGGTAGGGCCTCTGCCCTTTTTTATCCCCCTTGCAGTGCACAAGGCACTCAAGTCTTTGAGGCTAAGATTGTCATATCTGGAAGTTGCCTTGGTAGGGTCAACTGTCACAGGGACAGAGCCTGAAGCTCCACCTGCGTCAGACATGACTGCTAGTGAGGTGTAAGTGGTGCACTTACCTACACAAAGTGTTTTCCTACTGTACCTTGCTAGTGAGTTGTAGTCAGGGTGTGCTAATCCCTTTAATCTACAACAACTAAGTTCAGTAGAACTTAATATGCTAAGCTTTTGATTTATATGTACCTAAGGTACTTGATGTGATCTTTCAATTTGATAAAAGATTGCAATGGTAAAACGGCAAGCTCAAATCCGCACCGCTGCGCACCAATGTGAGAAGTTGGCCTGATAGATGTTTCCAATTCTGGAACCACCTTGTATCAGTCCAAACAATCCCTTATGGTGTCAGGTTGTAAGTCAACCTTGTTAGACAAGCTATCCTAGGGGTAGCATGGACTAAGCAGCCTTAAAGGCTTAACTTAAGAGGTCGTGTTAAGCGAGCTGTTTTACCACATACAATCCTGTAATATCAAATGAAAGGACACCACACAAGTATATATTATAAAAATGTGTTTATTTCTAATATAATCCCCAGTACTCTTTATGAGCAAAGGGGCACAAGCGTTAAATCAAAAGCACAGTATAACATACAAAGTTGCACAAATATGGAGGAGGGCGGGTGGCCACTCAGACCACATACAAAAAAAGTGGTATAAGAGATACTATTCGAACAGTGGTTAGGCCTAGGGAATCGCTGGGAGCAGTCTGGACTAGCAATGCTGACGTTGGGAAAAGCCCGCTGGATTCGGGTACAGCACGTAAAGTGCGGCTTGCACCAATGCAATGTCAATGGTGCGTAAAAGTTACACAAAGTAAGTTTAAGGATACTTTCTCTGAACCTAGAGGAACAAAACTTAAGACACAGACCCAAGAGGTGTGTACCAGTGTAGGAACACCGGCGTTGCAATGTTACGTCACCCACAGGAAGCGGGTGCACAGGGTCGAAGTGGCGTCGGGTTTTGACACGCAGGCTCTTGGTGCTTGGAGCTGAAGATGCTGCAGGCGATGGGAAGCAGAAGTGTCCGGTGTGATCCAAGGGTGGATCGAAGTCGAAAAGTATCTGAAAGCAGAGGGGATAGAGTCTGGGTCACTCAGCAGTGACCAGAGTGGAACCAGGCAATGTCGGGCGCAATCAGATGGTTGTTGAGGAGCTTCTCTCCGCTGTCACGTGGGCTCTGGGGCATCTGCGACGTCCAGGAGCAGGTCACGATCTGTCCCACGCAGGCAATCGCCGTCAGCTTCAAGATTGGAGCAAACAACACTTGGCAAAAGCAATCCACGCGGAACCGGGAGATTGCTCCTCACTCTGACCAGAAGGGTCAGAGCAGGTGCTCCTTTTCACAGGAGCTGGTGCAAATCTGGAGCAACCAGAAAAGCAAGTCGGTTAAAGGTTTTCGTCGGCACAGGGGCCACAAGCCAGCTGGCAAGTGACTGGGCCAAAGCGTCGAGCCAACACAAGCAGAAGGGCCCCACGCAGCACTCGAGTGTGGAGGGAGTAGCTTCGGTGCAAGAGTAGCTCAGGGTTGGGGCTTCTCAAACCTCGGTGCACAGCTTCGAGGATCACTCGTGGGCTGCGCAGTCAGTGTCTCGTGGCCTTTTTAAGATGGTGTGCCCCACGCTTCCGGTCGCCTCCACGGGTCTCAGCTCTGCAGGGACTGTGGATCGGGCTGGAGGAAGGCAGGCAAGCTTGATCTCGTCGATCTGTCGCTCGAGTTCCGGCGAGAACTGCAACAAAGCAAGGGTTGAGGTGCTGGATGGTGCCTGTTTGTACAGGGTGGTCACTCCTTGACCACAAGGGAGATTCTTCAGTCTTCTACGTTGAGTAGGATGTCGAAGGGTCCAGAGTTTTGTTTATGTTTCTTCAGGATAATCTGAGGTGCATTGGCACTGCTCCCACTCTTATTCGAATCTGGTGGGCTGGATTACCTGCTAGGTCGCTGCTCGTAGCCTGTGACTGTTGCTGGAGTCCCTGACTTTGCCTGAGCATTTTTCATTGCGGGGAAAAGCTGATTGTCCCGTGTCTTGCCTGGATTGTGCGGGGAGTTTCTGAAGCCTGTGTTGGTCTACGAGGGCAGGACTGCGAGTCCCAGCAGGAGTAGCGCTCCGGTCACCAGCGCACCTGCGACTCTTCCACCCTCCCTCCTCCTGCTGCATAAAGACGGCTCGCGGCCCCTGCTCCGCGGGAGCCGCTCGCAGCCTGTGACTGTTGCTGGAGTCCCTGACTTTGCCTGAGCATTTTTCATTGCGGGGAAAAGCTGATTGTCCCGTGTCTTGCCTGGATTGTGCGGGGAGTTTCTGAAGCCTGTGTTGGTCTACGAGGGCGGGACTGCGAGTCCCAGCAGGAGTAGCGCTCCGGTCACCAGCGCACCTGCGACTCTTCCCGCCCTCCCTCCTCCCCCTGTCTATATAACCCCACCTGCCCACGCGGGACGCGCGCGGGCTGAAGCCCGGACTAAGGGCGGACCCTCTGAGACCCGAGGAGACCCGAGGAGACTGGACTGGGCATAGCCCTTTGGTATCTTGTTTTTTTTGTTCGTAATTGCAGAAGAGACTATATAGGTTCGCTCTTGATAATTGTCGGACTGTTTGTCTAACACTCCTTTGATATCGCTAAGCTCCGAGCCGATTATGTCAGATAAGCAGGGGGGCCCGCTAAACAAAACCCTTGACAATTACTTCACAAAATCTACTCCTGACATCAGTAAGGAAACCGCTTTGGCGGAGCGACGAGCTGAACGCCGCCGTTCCGTGGAAAGCATGAACGGGTCAGTGTCACTATTACCTCTACCTGTTACTTCTATCAATAAGATTAGTCAGAAAGCCAATGATACTGTACACATACCGGATAGCCAGCCTTTGGTAGCAAATGACATCATGCCTATATTAAGTACTTCCCCCAAGCCGGATACGAATGGCCCTCCCTTAATAACCCATACAAGCACTCCTAGTTTAATGAAGGCACCTGCCCCCATGCCAGCCAAAATAACACGAAATAGGGTAAAAAAAAACAATGCCTTCGCCTAGAATATATGGCCCACCCCCCAATAAAAAACGGCGGAAAAGGGGGGATTCGCAACAACCAAAGTTGAGCCATTCTGACTTTGGAAAAAAGGCGAATAATATTGTTAAAAACCCCAATAACCTATTAGTAGCTACAGAAGGAACTAACATTACATCATCACCCTCACCCAATATGCCTACAGACAAAGAGGGTAGCACGGATACTAGTGTGGTTGCTAATGTGCCCCAAGCAGCACAGGGCCTTGTTACATTGCATAGTATACAGAGTTTAATTAAAAATTACTCTGCATCAATTTTGGAGAGGCTGATCGAAGTGGAACGCAGACTATGTAAAATTGAGCAGGCATTGGGAAGTAAGGAAGCTGTTACCATCTTAGCTCCAAGTAATGTAACACAAAATACCCCATTACCATCTCAATCTACTCTAATTGTCCCAATCTCTACCCCAATCACGAACCCATCCACTTCAAAGCACCCGGGGAACAAAACGATCACACAACACAACCCACCACCCAAATTGCCACCAAAAAAACTAGATCAGACACCGGCTATTTTAGCCAGCAAATCTTCTAATAGCATGGCGAACACACTCTTAGAGAAACCAACAAGGGAGGCGGGGGGGGGGGGTACTAGGCACACCTGGGGGGGACCTAAAAAGACTCCATTACACGAACTCCCGCCAGAGGCAGTACCCTTTGTGGTAGTCCTAACCGGGGTGCCTGTACTGGAAACGAATAAGCGGGAGGGCTTTGCTCAATTGAAGAATTAGATTATGCACTGACTAAGTCTATTCAGGCCAATTGCAAATCACAGTGGCGAAATTGTTCATGTTCGCCGTCTTCGATGGTTGGGGGGCAGACCCAAAGACATCGAGGGCGATGTGGTGGTAGTGAATTTCAGGGATCCTAATGCCGTCCAATTTATATTAAACTGGCCGCCAGGTAGCACTAACAACTGCATAATCCCTAGACCACTGACTTACTTCTACCCAAGGTCAGTGGTGTTTCCATCCCAGCACCAACCACCACAGCATATAACACATATTCACCCAACCAGCTATCCTCCGACCACACAGAGTGTTGGGAACACTCAACATGCACTGTACCCGCCGATCATACAGAATGTTAGGAACCCACAATATGTGCCCTATCCTGTGTCAGTCCCAGATTCCCATGGATGGAACTATGTGCCAGCCAGACCTTACAACGCTAATAATAGAAGAATGGATCATTTAAAACCATTCACACCTAGAGACCACAAACAGATTCGACATATTTGGTGGCCTAGACGATTGTGATTGATGTTTCTCGAGAAGGGGGGGTGAGGAAAGTGGAACAAGAATTCCCAGTGTTGAGGGTGTTGTCAATGAAACTGAAGTGTTGGAGAATTCTGGGTCCTCACCTTTGGTTAAATCATTAACTAGGGATACAATTACCCTAGGCGAGAGCTGTACACAACCAAATGTATTGGTAGCATCTCAAAATAAATTGAGCAGAATGTTAACATCTGAGGAAGCTCCCTTGGTAGTACAACCTGAGGCCCTCCCCAGATGTAGGGAGACACCAAAGGCAGTTTTTGAGACTGCAGCTGTAACAAGGGAGCCAGTAAAGCTGGTCTCCTGGAACATAGCTGGAGTCTCAAAAAATTTGAGGGACCCAGAGTGGGACAGCTTCATTGAATCTTTTGACTTCTGTATGTTACAGGAAACCTGGGCAGTTGTCACACCACACAGACTAGGGTATAAGACTTATGGAATTGGTGTGATTCCATCTAGAAGTGGAATGCCCTCGGGGGGACTACTAATCTGGATGAAAGTAAATCTAAGGGTGCATATTGAGGTGGTGGACACAAATTCCCTAGATATACTAGCATTAAAAATTACCACATGCGAAGGGAAAAACCTATTCTTAATAAATATCTACAATAGGCCATCGCCCTCATCAAGTGAATCACCAATATTATCTAAATTAGATTGTTTCCTAAGTAGACTGGATGGCAGGGAGGATTTTATCATCCTGGCTGGCGATTTTAACTGTAATTATGAGCCAGTCCCGGGCCTTAGTGATATTTTTGAAGACGAAGAAGACCAGGCCAATAAAATCCCCGCCATGGAGAATGCCAAAGCAGTAAAATGTTCAACTTTGGCTCTCCAAATGACTAAAATATGTACGGAGTACTGCCTTAAAGGCTGCAACGGACGGTTACCGTCTGACAGCTTGAAGAAAGCAACCTTTTGCAGGAAAAACTTCAAAAGTAATATAGATTTTGTGATTGCTTACATACCTACTTGGCCGTATCTTTTTGATCTTGAGGTAAAAGAGAGGTTAGAAAGTGACCACTTTCCTTTAAACCTCGCAATGGAAGCCTCATTGTTTGAGGATACAGATCTTTCCCCCTTAGCCGAAGAAAGCAATGGTGATAATATCGAGATTCATATTAGTAATAATAGGCGATCACTTAAATGGCCATTTATAATGGACCATGGCGACATTCTCATAGAAATATATATACTCTTCGCAGGGACTTTGGGACCATATATAGGTCTAACGTCAGATGAGGAAAACAAAACTCATTTTGTCATTACACCCAAAAATTTTTGATCTGAAATTGTTAGTCACCAAAATGCCTAAGAAGAACCAGCAAAAGACACAGAATCTGTCCCATAGCAAACCCTGGTATGACAGAACCTGTAGTCTAAAAGGGCACTCTTATTAGTGATTAAATCAAAGTCACCCTTAGACATCCAAATAGCTAGGAACAATTACAAGTCCGTACAAAAGGCTTCGAAAATAGCTTGGGAAGAAGAAAAATGGGCTGATCTGCTGCCGGCCGCCAAATCACGTGATAACGCAGCATTCTGGAGGCTAGTAGCTAATGGGAACCACGTAGGGAGAGTGGTTAAGGATGTCTATTTGGACGAACAAACCTGGATTAACCACTTTACTAATCTTTATAAAAAATATGACGATCCCCATATGGATATGAATGCCCCAAACTACGAACTTCCAACAGATTATCTGGACTTTACACTAGGGGAAACCGAGCTGGCAATAAGCCAAATAAAATCTGGCAAAGCCACAGGTCTAGACAAGATTCCGGGGGACTTGTATAAGCACGATTTAAAAGTATGGGCACCATACATTAATTATCTGTGCAATAAGTCATCCCGCACTTTAGACTTCCCCGAAAGTTGGAAGGGAGCTGAAATAGTTTTAATTTTTAAAAAAGGAGATAGGTTGGACCCTTCTAATTATCGGCCAATCAGTCTAATGGATATTCTCCAGAAAATCTATTTGCGACACATTTTATCTCGTGTGAGTGACTGGTTGGAGGAAAACTCAATTCTAACCAAATACCAAGCTGGGTTTAGATCCAAAGTTAGCACAATAGATCAGATCTTTAGATTTTGCTGCCTTTACTGGAAATACGTAAAGATTAAAAGGGGTCATTTATATGTCGCCTTTGTTGATTTAAGGGCAGCATTTGATTTAGTGCCTCGCAATTTCCTATGGAAAACGCTGAGTGCAGTAGGGCTGCCAAACAATCTATTAGTTCAGATTAAAGAGTTACATGAAGGGAATTTCGCGAGAATTCGATGGGGCCCAAACGGTGAGTTAACCCAAAAAATCCCCATTGAGCGTGGTGTTCGCCAAGGTTGCGTACTGGCCCCCACGCTCTTTTCCCTTTTCGTGAATGACATCCGCTCATACCTGGAGGGATGTAAAAACGACTCCCCAAAACTGAACGGTGAAAGGGTAACAGCCCTATTTGCTGACGACACTATCCTGATTTCCCAAACTAAAAAAGGTCTCCAGGCATTATTGAACTCCTTCAGTGAATACTGTAGTAAGAAGGGACTGGAGATAAATGGGAAAAAGACCAAATGTATGGCCCTTAATCCAACCAAATCAGATAAAGGCTGTCTAACTTTGAAAGGAGTAAAACTAGAATCGGTCCCCCATTTTTCATACTTGGGGGTGACATTAGACTCCAATTTTTCTTGGAGAGCTCAAATGGAAAAAAGTAAGCTAACATTTTCCCAGAATGTAAAACCTATCCTTGGGGAACAAAGCCTGAGTACTAGTAAAGCTGTGTCTCCGGCGATTGAACTTTTTAAATTTAAAGTCCAACCAGCAGTGCTATATGGTGCAGAAATTTGGGGTCCTGGGTCCAAGGACACTTTTAGTGTCCTGGACAATAATTTTATGCGAAGTTTGGTACGGGTCCCGAGAGGCACTCCTTTAGTGCCCCTTCAATTTGACCTAAACCTCAAAAGAACTGATCACCATATTATAATTCGCCCACTGATGCTATGGGTTAGACTATGGCGGGTCCCCGAACTACAAGATTATAGAGACGGGCTAAAAGAAATTATGGAGCTTGATAATTTAAAAGCTATCCCATGGTTTAAGCATGTTAAAATTTGGCTCAGTAAAATAGGTCTGAAATATTTTTGGGAGATCCCCGACCAACTTCCACCCAACTCGTAATTAATTTTAAAAAGGGCCTTCTGGACCTTTATTGTTAACATGATCACAAGTGCTTCAACTGGCGGGACTTTAGTAACAAACTTCCTTACTTCTAAGGATGTGCCATTATTTGAGACTTTTATGGATGAAATAGAGCCCCCTCTTGCCAACTTTATTTCTAAAATTTAGATATGGAAACCTTTTAATAAAGACAACCTTGGCACGTTGGGCTAGGAGCTCAAATACTTCATCCATAGCGACAGATGAAGTTTGCTCCATGTGCGAATACCACCAGATAGAAAATGAGCAACATATCCTCTTTTTTTGCCCTGCGTACGCACAGGCTAGGAAAAGATGGATTAATCCAATATGCCTACTGTTAGGCGTGAGGTCATGCACACAGGCTTTGAGAATTCTTACAACTAACAACGCAACCAATAATGTTTAGTGTAAGTAGATTTTTACATTCTATTTTTTTCCAAAGGAAAAAAATGGGGCATCAACTGTAATTGAGGTCATCCTTAGAAATAGAATTGGTCTAACTTCTAGAAACTAGTGGGGGGTCCATCCTAGAATTTTAACCCCTTCCATGCTGATGACGAACCCCAGCCGCCATGCACTACGGTGCTCGTGTGCTGATGACGGCTGGGGTTCGTCACGGCCCGCCCCTGTTCGTGCTGTTTACAGCACACCAGGGGAATCGTGGCCGCATGGAAAGGGTTAATGTTTGTGCTCCGATTGTTTCCTAACATGAAATGTATTTTTTTTAGCTAATGGTTTTAAAGTTCTATGCTGTAAAGTTTTTTTAATTGTAATGTATATGCACTGTTTCTTTTATGGCAACAAAGCCGAAATAAAGAATTTCTGACTGACCTGCTAGGTCCCTCCTATGGGTGGGACCCAGGAAGGGGGTGGATACACCCCTTTCCTTTGATCCTGGCCGCACTGGGACAGGGGCTGGTGTGCCCCAGAACCGGTTTGGCCAGATTATGCAAGGGGCAACCTTGTGCTCCCCAAGCAGTGTCTGTTTTCTTTGAAACCTCCCTGCTACAATCCACTATCTCCTGTCTGGGGTGGTGTGCCACCGTCCTGCGACAGGAAAACCTTTGTCCAGGCCACCATCTGCTGAGTTTCGGTCAGCAGCAGGAGGCCAGACCCGTGTCTGTGGCAGAGGCGTCCATTTTGTGGATCTGAGGCTCTTTTAAAATCAACCGCGTTTAAGTAAAGTAACATGTCTTCTCCCTCTAGAGGGGTGGAATGCTACCCCCGTCGCCAGAACTGGCGAGGGGGTAGTATTCCAATTCGTATGACACCTTACACGGCATGTTTTGATAAAGCCAAACCAAAATTGCTATATAAGCGCGAGGATTATAAGGCACTTAATAGTATATGGTATGGCATTATCCCGGAACAGCTTAGGGAGTTGTTCCCGACTGCTGCAGACAGGCTCAGCTCATGCCAGAGCTCCATCTCACATTAAACCACGCACTCTGCCTCCAGGATTGGTAAGGCCTTCCATAGGAGTGGCTCACAGGTTTATGTGTCCAGTTATAGGTTTAGATATAGGTGTACTATATCTAAGCAAGCGGTGATTACACCCACTTGCCCCAGCTGAGTGATCAGCCAGTTGTGTCAATTTAAGAACCAGCCAGGGGTGGCAAAAGATATGCTGCAGCCCCTGGTAGGCCTTGGTGGCACCTATGCCCTGAGCACCTATAGTGCATGGTACAGGGGCTGACAAGGAGTCCATTTCCAATTGTATGTACCTATAGCACATGTATTATGAATTTAGAGAGAGAACAGCAGGCTGGGGGTCTGATTAGCAGGCCCACAGCCTCAGTAAGTCGAAAACCAGTGAAGCAAAAAATGGGGTGATCATAGGATAGCAGACCCTACTCTCCTACATTGGGTTATTATTTATCGTATGTACAGTATTGGTCTTGTTTTTTTAATAACATGATTGTTTTACTTCCGTTCGTCTTCATGTTTTTTTTGTTGGTAACTTGATCATTTTCTTTGGCGTATGTACAGGATTGGCATTTTAAATAGAATTCCATGAGTTGTTTATTCGTTAGTAAGTTATTGAGTGGGTTTTATTTTTGGCGTGTTATTTGGTCCTTAATTGCATGAATTAATTGATTTTTTTTATTAGTTAAGTTTTGGCGTAATTGTATTTTTTGAGTGTTTGTAATTTGGCCCTTATTTTATTTTTGGTATTGTTGGTGGTTCTACATAATGGAGAAATTTTATTTGTTTGTTAATTTTTTATTTGTATTCTCCTCTACTGTTTGAAATGTAATTGTTTCTGGAAATATTTTTTTTCTTGCTCAGATATGATGTAGTGTTGCTGTGTGTGTTAGTTATATTGTGGTGGTGTGTAGTTGTAATGTGGGGTTGCATAATTTTGTTGTGGTAATTTGTGTTGGTGAGTGATGTTGTGGTGGTGCTTAGAGATGCTGGAGTTGTCTTGAGTGATGCTGGTGTGTTAAGTGTTGGTGTGCTAGTGCTGTAGTAGTACGGAGTGGTGTTGTATTGGTGCAGAGTGTTTGTGGTGTTGCAGAGTGATGTGTTGTTGAGTGATACTGTAAGGGTGCAGAGTGATGGTGTCGTGCTTAGTGATAATGTGGTGTTTAGTGATAATGTTGTGCTGATGAGTGTTGCTGTGTTGGTGCTGAGTCTTGCTGTTGTGGTGCAGAGTGGTGCTATGGTGATGCTGTGCTGTTGTACCCTGGTACTGTGGTGGTGTACTTAGCCCCACCACAGCACCGGTGCAACACAAGCATCACTCAGCGCAACACTAGCATTACTCAGCAACATATCTAGCATCATCCACCGCCACCAGAGCAACACTCATCAACACACTAGCATCACTCACCAACACCATAGGATCAGCTAGCAGCACCACAGCATCATGCAGCACCACAACATCATGCAGCACCACAACAGGAACACTTAGCACCACAACACCATCACTGAACATCACTACAGCATCATTTAGCCCCAGAACAGCACCACTCAGCAGCACAACTTAGCATTGTTTTGTTGCGCATACTTTTGTAGTGGTGCTGATTGACGCTGTTGTGCTGTTTGTTACTGTGATAGTTGATTTTTTTGTTGTGTTGGTGCATAGTGTGAATGTGTTTGTGCTGACTGATACTGTGGTGGTGCAGAATAATGGTGTGGTGGTGCTTAGTGATGCTGGAGTTGTGTTGAGTGATGCTGGTGTGTCTAAGTGTTGGTGTGGTAGTGCTGTAGTGGTACTGAATGGTGTTTGTGGTGTTGCAGAGTGGTGTTTGTGGTGTTGCAGAGTGGTGTTTGTGGTGTTGCAGAGTGGTGTTTGTGGTGTTGCAGAGTGGTGTTTGTGGTGTTGCAGAGTGGTGTTTGTGGTGTTGCAGAGTGGTGTTTGTGGTGTTGCAGAGTGTTTGTGGTGTTGCAGAGTGTTTGTGGTGTTGCAGAGTTTGTGGTGTTGCAGAGTGTTGTTTGTGGTGTTGCAGAGTGATGTTGTGTTGAGTGATGATGTGGTGTTTAGTGATGATGTGGTGTTTAGTGATAATGTTGTGCTGATGAGTGTTGCTGCTGAGTGGTGCTATGGTGATGCGGAGTGATGCTGTGGTGTTGTACCCTGGTATTGTGGTGGTGTACTTAGCCCCACCACAGCATCAGTGCAACACCAGCATCACTCAGCGCAACACTAGCATTACTCAGTAACATATCCAGCATTACTCACCGCCACCAGAGCAACTCTCATCAACACACTAGCATCACTCACTAACACCATAGGATCAGCATCATGCAGCACCACAACAGGAACACTTAGCACCACAACACCATCACTGAACATCACTACAGCATCATTTAGCCCCAGAACAGCACCACTCAGCAGCACAACTTAGCATTGTTTTGTTGCGCATACTTTTGTAGTGGTGCTCATTACTCAATAACGCATTTATTTCTTTGTAAATTTGATGTATGGATGTATGGATACAGTGGGATGGATGGATGGGTTATGGTAGGTAGATGGATGGATGGATGAATGGATGGATGGATGCAGTGGGGGTGGGTGGTTGTGGGATGCATGATAGCGTTTTGGAGGGATGTATGGATACAGTGGGATGGATGTTTGGATGGATTATTGTCGGTACCTTGGGTGAGTGAGGGGACTCAAAGCATTTTTTCTTTGTAAATTTGATGTATGGATACAGTGGGATGGGTGTTTGGATGGAATATTGTAGGTAGATGGATGGATGGATGGATGGTTGTAGTGAGAGGATGGATGGATGGGTTGAGAGGATGGATGTAGCGTATAGTAATGTTGTGGTGGCTAGAAGTGATGCTGTGGTGATGCAATGGATAGTGAGGGTGATAGATAGTGAGGGAGTGTGAAAGATAAATAGAGGTAGGGCAATAGAGACGGTATAGATGGATAGATGGAGTGGGGGATGGATGGATAGAGTGGGGGGGATTAATGGATGGATGTATATATTGAAGGATTGAGAGGGGGGATGGGTGTATGGGTGGAGTGGGGTGACGGATGGATTAAGTGGGTTGCTGGATGGATGTTTGGAGTGTGTGGATGGATGTATGGAGTAGGGGGATGAATGGTTTAATGGATGGTTAGATGAATGGATGCAGTGGGATGGATGTAGTAGGATAGATGGATGTAGTGTGTTTGTTGTATGAATTGATGCAGTGGGTGTGGGTGGCTGTGGGATGCATGATAGCGTGCTGGAGAGCAAGGGAGGGGTGATCAGCGTGAGGCGCGAGATGGAGAGGGTGGGAGACTTAAAATGACGAGCCAATTAAAGAACTGGAAAAAAGGGCATGTGGCGAGAATGCGCGTACATGTGTTCACGTGCACTGCATCAAATCGCCAGTTTGGTTAAACTCTGGATAAGCCCCTATATCTCTCGCTAGCCTGAATGCGCAAGCGCATTGGCAGGTGAGACCTAAAAAAGGGTCTGAATTGTTCTCCATTATATTAAACACACACTGCTGCGATCACACTCCATGTATGTTTTGGAACTTTTGTTATGGCAGTTCATGTCTTTATTTCACTTGTTTAGGAAGACAGTTTTATAAGCCCAGTGCCCATTTTGCCAGTAATATGTAACACTCCTATTTGCATACATGCTTCAACATTATCTACAATTATAAAAACTTTTACTATTGCTCTGGCAAGTAAACCGTGCCATGCTGAGATGCAAATGTTTCTGCTTACTCTTAATGGCTTCATTTTAATTCCGCAACTTATGTACATTTGGCTCCAATGCGAAGAAGTATTTTTCGCAAATGCTCAATTTAAAACAGCATTTTTATCAAGAGAATACATTTACGAAATGGGTTTGTTGGTGTTTTTGTTCTGTTTTAACCTCTGCCTTACACCTATGACCCCATATTGACCAATTACTGCACCCTTGAGTTTTGAAGGATTCCTTTTATGTCTATAATCCTTTAATCTTTAGTTGGTGGCTGCTTGTACAGGGTGCACTGTTGAACAATGTTGATTTTCGTGTCATGCATTTTGTGGATGTGATGTGTAAGATTCAGGTTTATAGTATTGAACAGGGTGTGTCTCCTACTAACTGTGTTTTTGGCCTGACTCTGTCTGACTGACTCTGCCTATCACTCTCTCTGAATGAATCTGTATGACTAACTTGGTCTGTCTGTGAATCTGTCTAATGACTATCAAAATGACTGATTCTGTCTGGCTCTGTTTATCTGAATCTGTCTCTCTGTATTCTGTCTGGCAATCTATATGACTATATATGTCTGACTGTCTGTCTTACTCTGTCTGATTATACCCAAGTCTATCTGTCTCACTCTGTATAACACGGTCTGTCTAACTCTACCTGACACACTCTGTTTAACTGTAACTGTCTGTATAACTCTGTCTCTGCTGCTTCTCCTACTCACACTGCTGTTTCTCCTACTCACACTGCCGTTTCTCCTACTCACACTGCCGTTTCTCCTACTCACACTGCCGTTTCTCCTACTCACACTGCCGTTTCTCCTACTCACACTGCCGTTTCTCCTACTCACACTGCCGTTTCTCCTCCCTACACAGACCAGACTTATTCTTTCTTTTTCTGTACGCGAATGTGATCTTATCCCTGCTGTTTCTCTTACTCATCCCGAAGTGTCATTTACTTTATTTCCTATGCTCTTTAAAGGGGATCTTCCACCCGCCGGTTTCTCGTGCTCTATCGCTCGCCCCATGTTTCTCTTAGCTCTTCAGCCAGATGGTTTGCTTATTCTCTCATTTTCTTTACTCAAAAGTGTTTGTACCCCTACCCCCTGTTTTCCTTATTATCCTTTATTACTTTGCCGCCTCCCACTGCCCCCTCTACCAGCATCTTTCTAGTGCCTATTTCGGCCTTTTCATTATTTTCGTCTGTCTTGGTTGGCATTTAAAAAACAAAACATTATTTTGTTTTATATAGCGCAAACTTGACCCACAACCAAATCGGGTATCAGAGCGCTTTACATAGCACCAGTTACGTTACATGAGGACACACATTCATTTTTGTTAGGCACAGGGAGATTAAGTGATTTGCCCAGAATCACAGGATGTTTAGCGTCATTACCGAGACTCACAGGATGTTCAGCGTCATTATCGAGACTCCAACCCAGTTCCCCGGGTCCGACGTCTGCCTCAAACTAACTACACAACATAAAAAACAGACAACAGTTCTTCAAATCTGCCACAATACCTGAAACTGATCACAGTACGTGAAACCAACTGCAGTACGATATCTGAAACTGACCACAACCCTTGAAACAAGCATATGTGGTACTGAGTGTAGATATGTTGTATTGAGTAGTGTAAATGTGTTGTAAATATTTGTTATGTAATTATGTGGTAGTGAGTGTTATGCTAGCTATCGCCCTCACTGTATCAATCTATCGCCCTCTATCTCTCCATCGCCCTCACTCTATATATCTATCTCCCTCTAGCTAGCTATCGCCATCACTCTATATACCCATCTATTGCCCAAACTCTATCTATCGCTCTCACTATATATATCGGCCTCACTCTATCGCACCAACACAACGTCACTCAACAGAACCACAGCATCACTCAGGGACATCACTATGTGCTACCACAGCATCACTGAACGCCACAGCATCATTCGTCGCAAACACAACATCACTCAGCGCCAACACAGCATCAAGCTGGGCAACCATTCAACAACTGGTTCAAATATGTTCTCTCAATGTTTCAAGCTTTATTACAAATTTCACAAAAAACATGTTAATATTTCTCGTCTGTTCTTGGATTTTCGTCACAATAAAATATAATGAACATAATCTTTACAAAAGTTAATTAGAACAGTTTATACTACTGCCGTAAAACATTTAAGTTAATTATTTACAAAAATTAAGGCATTATTAGTAATATCAATACATATGTCACATAAAAACAAAACATTTTGCTTTACAAATGCTATAGGTGTCATATTTGCGAAAGTTAAAACTATTTGCATTATCAATGACAAAGCTATTAATTTCAAAACCAACACATTAATAAAAATGTCATTTACAATACCAATAGCTCAAACTTTCCTAATGCGAGACTTATTGCATTGCAAATGCTTGCCCATCTTACCATTTACTGCTCGAGGCGCCATAAATGAGTGAAATCTATTGCTGCATAAAAAATATTGGCCCATCTGTAAATTCCTCCCATTTTATCTTTGTAATCCCTTTTTGATGCAATATGTTCAGCTCAACAACCACCCTCTTCACTTCCACAGCCCCACTTTTACTGACCGCCTTACTCTCCCACTCTTAGGAGACTCAATTCCTCCTCAGATCATTTTATAGTGCCATGGCTGTAGTTGAAATCCCCTGTCCCAGTGTTTACACCAGTTCTCCAATACCTGCTAAGCTTCAAGACTGTACGTCTCTAGCTTTTACCTTGGAGCAGTTCAGACACTAAAAAAATGCAACGGCTGAGAACCTTGAGCAAGATCTAGCAGGACACCAGGGATAATAGTGTATCGCAAACTGCAAGACCCCCTCTCCCCTACCAAGACACATCCCTTATTCTCTGCCCAATCCCCAAATAAACCGGAAACGGTCTGCTACTCAAACTACAGGAGGACAGGCCATGTCGGGTAGAGGGACAGTGCAACATCATTGGTGAAAAGTCCTAGTTGGTGACAGGATTTCTCAGTGAGGGCATTTTGCAGGGCAAATTAAAAACTCCTTCTGAGGCGTGCTGGTTTTTCAGTGAACCCATACAAAAGTCACAAATTGACATACTATGGGAATTGCTGGAACTGAAACAATTGTTAATGAACGATGAAGCAATAAAGTAATTAGAATACTGCTCCAATTCTTGTGCAAGTAGAAAAGTTGGACACATCATTAAACCATATTGCCCATCTCTGAGACATAATAGAAATATAATCACAAACTAGTTAAGAGATCTGTGTTCTAGGAATATAGGCAAATGACCAGTATATACTTCACTTTTTCATCTGTAGAACAATTTAAATTTCAGTCAATTGTTCCTTCCTGACTGATTACCAATGCCAGTCACGTTCGGCCTACCACTCACCAGCTTCAAAACTGTTCCGACAGATATTTTCCAGCATTAACCTCAGCGCCCGCCTGCCTCTCCCATCTGACCTCCAAAGCATTATTAGTGATAAGAGGCTTTATATGGGAGTGCAGGGTACTGACTGGAAAGGCTAGTTGGTGTTAAGGTGGAGTGCTGCAAAGTTAACGACTGATGGAATATGTTTATTAGAGACTACCAAGTGGCAGGATGTTCTTCAGGAGATGCAAGTGCATTATGAATGTGATGTCTTTGGACTAAAAGTTGTCTCTGAGACTACATGATTTTTCAGCAAGTAAGTTATTATTTTCAGTGTGGCAATATTTTTTCAGTGCATTTTTTTTTTTACACAATCAGCACTTTTGAATATATTTTGCGGGGCGGGGTAGTACATGAAGTAAAAAAACAAAAGTTGATGGGTGGTAGGTTTGCAAAAAGTACCAGCTACTGGCGATCGCAGGCCATCCGTGGATTTTCCCACAATCTGTTTGAAATTCCATATGAGAAAAAATTGGTTTTATTAAACCAATAGCTGTGCCTCAGATTGACACTAGCGATTAGGGCTTCTGGTGTGATTGGTTGCTGGACTAGTTGTGGGACTAAGAGTAGGGTTAGACTTTCTATTGGAAGTAGGAACTAGGGCTTCCTGTACCATTGGTTGTTTTGACTTGGGTTGGGACTACTGGTAGGGCTAGGGCCTCTATTGGACGTAGAGATCAGGGTTTTTGAACTGATTGGTCTCCTTTTGGTTCTAGATTTTAGAGCTTAGAGTTGTGAATGGATAGGGCTAGGGTTCCTATTGGCTGAAGGGGTCACCTGATTACTAGGGCTATAAAAGGCAAGCATTAGGGCGTCTCAGCCCAGGCGTCGATGCTAAGGGCGGAGAGGACAAGGGCAGCTGCTTGTTTGAGCCTGTTCGAGACTTACCAGGGCCAGAAATGCTGCCCAATATACATGCCGCCTATGTATCTATATACTTTCAATGTACTGATGGATCTATATATTTATCACTTTTAGCATTTCCAATGCACTACCCGATCTCTCATCCTATAAATCTGTCAATATATCCTCTACATCCACTCTCATTTATCCCAAACCCTATCCCACTACTATAATCCCTAAAATAACGCTTTCTAGACTCTCTTACTCTACCCCTCCTTGTATCATCTGACACCTCTTTTTACTATACCTATCCCCAAAACAAACGTTTCTAAACTCTTCCTTCTGACTCCTCCCCTAAAACTCGTTTTTACTCATCCAAATGCCTCCTCCTACTGCTAAGGCCTCAAAACAAACAAAAAAAATCCTTCACTCTTTTATCCCTCCACACACTTTTATCCCTCCACTATCCTTTTCAATGAAAATTAACAGACTAAGATGTTCATTTCACAAATTCTATGTTCAACTAATCCTTTATAGGTTCTTGATGTGGTGTGCTACTCGCCTGAAAAGTGCTTGAACACCCATCAGGGGTAACAAGTGCTATATGAACGCAAACCTTACTTATCCATCCGCTATCCTTCTCACTCCAAATAACTAATATCCCACCCAAATTACTTTCATATTTCACCATACTAATTCACCATTAATCTATTATGGGCTCCCGGAGTAGCATTCTTTAACACACCATCAGGGGTAACAAGTGCTATATAACTACAGACCTTTTTTCCTCCTCTATCCTTCTGCTATCATTCCAAATTTAAATAACTGACTAACCTATCCACCACTTAAAATGTACTTGCATGTTTCACTATCCTAATTCAACACTAATACTCTATGGGTCCCAGAGTGGCGTGCTACTTGCCGAAAAAATGCTTCGACGCCTCGTCGGAGGTAGTAAGCACTATATAAATGCAATTACAATAAAATATTCAGGCTCACCCTGCAAGTCCCATGTGCACCACTGGCAACAGTCCAGGTGGCTAATACATCTGCAGGAGTCCTTTATGGAAACGCTTGCCCAAAACTTGTACAATATTGATGACAAATTATTTTTAAAAAGACAAACTTGAGGGCAGTTTATTGCAGCTACCAAAATTGAATGCAGACACACGTTTGGGTCCCAATTTCCCCTAGTACATTGCCCTATCAGTGGATCCTGTCATTTTGCTTGAAGTATGACAACACATCTTGGAAGTGTACTCTAGTCCAGCTTGGCAGATATTGCCTATTCACTGGTGTGGTTAATATTCTGCACTGTCCACATTTCTGATGTATTTAATTAAACCCAGTTTGTCTTTGTGTGCCCCAAGAATCCCTATAGATTTCATGCAAATAGATCCTGATACCTGATGACTTTTCTTATGCACTATATCCAGATATGAAACTTTGGGAATTATCTGGCACCCTCATGGAATTTATCTAGCAACCATCTTACGAGAGGACTCCTTTCTCAAACCCAACAGCAATCATTTGGGAGCTTATAAGGGAATTTACTGAGGTTCTCCTCGCTGGCATTTTACGTATGTGGCTTGTAAAATTTACTTGGAAAGGGTTTCGTTAAATTTGCTCCACATACGATAACGTGGTGGCACTTCACTGCAGGTTTACAGCCAGGCCGAATAAACAACTCCCAGGTGTGCACATGTTAAATTATAAATTATAGCGCAGCTTTTGACAGCCTACTAGGTTTACTTGTCGAAGTTAAAATCCTGATGCATTGACTCTACCTTTATAGGGAATTGCATTCTTAGATATGGTTCTGATCAAGTCAGCACGATTTTGCAGATTAAGTTCTGGACCCCAATTGGGCTGCCAAAGTTACACCTTGCAGTCATTTAATGATTGTGATGCCGCGGCTTTGACCTCATCAGTGCAAAACTCTGCAACCTTAGGTGTGTGCGCGTGGCTCTGTGTGTGCGCGTGGCTCTGTGTGTGCGCGTGGCTCTGTCTGTGTGTGCGTTGCTGTGTATGCGCGGCTCTGTGTGTATGCCCGGCTCTGTCTGTATACACGGCTGTCTGTGTGTAGGTGTGGCTCTGTCTGTGTGTAGGCGTGGCTGTCTGTGTGTAGGCGCGGCTCTGTATGTGTGCGCGTGTGTGTGTGGCTCTCTGTGTGTATGCGCGGCTCTGTGTCCGCAAATACTCTCTACTACTCTCTAATGGTCACCTATTGCCATTGTAAATGACAATACCATTTATTTATGTTTTAAAAAAAAGTCATGAGCAATGCCAATAGCTCTACCTTTAATAATGCCGGGACCACTGTTTTTGTCTGTTTTTTTTGTAGTACTTAGTTCTAAACTAATCTGAATTAAATAATAATCAGCAGTACAAAAGATGCAAGATTTTCCCAGAGGATATTGGCGTTTAAAAGATGCATATGAAATGTAACTGGGAAGGTGTTTGTTATGCATCCCTTGCTGCTCTGTTTTGGCCACCAAGATTTCGCAACCAGAAACTTGCCTTTCTTAGTATAGACAAGTCACTATTGAAACCGGCATCCTATATTGCGTGTGATTAAATGTAAAAAAAACACTGTGGCTGTCACTTCCGATTCATGTGAAAGTGATGCAGTTTGAGAGCACACCAGAGATGGGGGAGGGGGAGGAGGGGGTGGGGGGTTTGGGGAAATGGATCTGATGTCCCCGACAGGTAGGAGGATGATCAAATATTTGGGAGGAATGTGCAACTATGTGAAGGAATGCAGACCGACAAAAGAGATGCTGGTAAGCTGAAAGAGGTCCGCAGCACCCAACAGAACTAGAGAAACTGCATGGTCATTCGAACCTTAAGATAACACTGCAACCCATCCTGGACCTCTGGGACAGCAGCTTTTTTCTCAAAAAGAAAGTTTCAAGATGCTCACCCTAGCTCAAGTTCTACAGGATGTTCAAGCTTTACGACTGGATGGTGTCACTTGAGTTTCAGGATGCATGTTTCCACATTTCGATCATGCAGTCACACCTGAAGTACTTGTGATTTATGGTACGTTCTGCACACTAACAGGTTGCTGTACTCCTCGGGTTAACATTGGCACCTCAAGTCTTCACAAAGAGGATGGCAGTAGCTGTGGCCCATCTCAGACGGTCGGGCTTGCCTTTTCTTTTTTTCCTTTTTTTTTGTTAGATTTCACCTCCAGTTGTGTGCACTGTCAGCCAAAGCTATTGTGTTTTATTATCTTTTAGCTTAAAAACTACCTTGGGTGCCCGCCCCCTCTTATTCCTTGCTACCCCTGAATCCCCTGGGGGCTGCCAAATCTAAACCCCTGCACTTATGCTTCACCCCGTCCCTACAGTGGGGCAAGATAGACAAGAGATCACCTTGTTCCCCTGCCTCCCCATATACAGGCACATGGCGAAGCCCCAGATAAAGCTGCATAACTCGTTTCTAGTGACTAGGGAGGGATTGCATACACTTGTCTCCTCCCCAATTACGTAAACATGACGCAGCCTAAATTTCTTTCACTCCATGTCAAAGGCCTGAATTCTTCCAATAAGAGGTGACCGATTTGGCGCTGTCTTTTGAGGCAGGATCCAACATTACTTTCCTTCAGGAAACCCAGCGACTGCGCTCACACAAGCCGCATGGCACATCTTAAATACCCTATTCAATACTGTGCTGCCTCTCTCTTATACGGCTGGGGTGGCTATTCTCATCAAAGCTGGTCTTCGCCTACTAGAGGTTCAATTGCCACAGGACAGGAACAGAGACAGCCGATGTTTGAAACTCAAATCCCTACTTAATGGCAAACCCATAACATTGTTCAATTTATACGCCCCCAACCAATCCCAAGATTCATATCTTAGGAATCTTGCCTCAAGATGATGTCGGATGCTCCGCGTGGGGGGAATATTTTAACTTGGTGTGCAACCTCTCTCTAGGGCACCAGGGCCATGTCTACAGAGCTCGAGAGATCACAGCCCTGGGCCCGATAGATGCCTGGTGCTATAGGACCCCAGACGCACGGGACTTTACTTTTTTATCCCATGTCCACCGCTCGTACCCAAGTTTGGATTTATGTTTTGTCTTGCAGTCACTCATCTGGACACTGGAATCTGCAACTTTCTCGGATATCTCTGTTGCTGACCATGAGCATATTGAGATCTCCCTGGGAGACATTGGGATGTCTGCTCACTTCTCGCCGGCAGCTCCCTCGGCACATATTGCGAGACCAGGTAAATGTGGCAGAAATACGGCGGGCAATCCAAGCGGATTTCGAAACTAACACTTCGCAGGACATCAACAATCACAACTTGTGGGATGTCTTCAAGCCGACCATTCATGGCACAATTACTGCTTGTCTGGACACGGGAGGCCAGGTTAGTGGTGGCCGGGTTATCTAGGGACATTAAGGCCTTGGAACAGAGACCATATGACATCCTCACACCAACATCAGAAACACTTAACCTCCCTTTGCGGACAGGTGAGGATACTGCAAGTCAACAAAGCGGCGCACTTGCTGCTTACCTGAAGCAAAAATATGTTGGGGTAACAAAGTTGGCTCCCTGCTAGCCCGCTGACTCAGTGTCTCGCGGGCCCACATTTCCAAGGCTAAAGTTGAGGATGGTTTGTGGGCGATCTCTGAACCTGACAAACAGCAGGCATTTCAGGATTTTTTCACTGCCCTGTATGGACAGGTTGAAACTCGCCAGGAGGACATTGGGCTCATTCTTGCCTCCTGCGCATGGTAGCTCCTTGACCTTTCTCATGCGGACCTCCTCATGGCTCCATTCACGCTAGACTCTTTGAATAGCTTGCCGGTGGGCAAGACTCTGGGCCCTGATGTATTCACAGTTCTCTTCTACCGTCTTTTTTCCCACTCTCATTCAAAGACCACCTTCTCAAGCTTTTCAATTTTATTCTCTGGTTGTACTAACCTAACCCCTACAATGTCACTCTCTGAGATAGTTCTCATACTCCATCCAGGAAAGGACCCAACATCATGGGCATCCTACTGCCCCATCTCTCTCCTTAATATAGATGCAAAGAAATATAATAAACTTTTAGCAAACAGACTAGAGCCCTACATTCCTAGCTTGATAGAGCCCGATGAAATAGGATTCATGTCACCGCCAAGGGACGGACAACATCCGACGCTTAGCCCCCCTGGAGGAAAAGGTTCAGCAGCGACATATCCCAGCATGTCTCCTCTCATTGGGCACTGAGAAAGCATTCGATTGAGTGCATTAGTCATCTCTAAGTGCGTTCTTGCAGAAGATTGGTCTTGGGCCGACCATGGTATCCTGGATTATGGCATCTTACATATCCCCTTTGGCCCAAATTAGGATCAATGGATTCCTTGCTTTCCCACCCCAAGTATGTATTGGCAGGGGCACCTGGCAGGGATGCCTGCTATCCCCCTTACTTTGTGCCCTTGCAGTTGAACCCCTTGCAATAGCTATCCGCCGATCTCCCACAATCCATGGTATCCCATTTGATGGGGAGGGCCACAAGGTTGCTTTATTTTCAGACAATCTATTGCTCACCCTGACCCATCCCAGAGACTCTCCTGGGACTAAATCGCCCTCCTCCACAGGTTTGAGCACGTCACGGGCCTAAAGGTTTATATAGAGAAGTCACAGGTGTTCAACCTAACACTCCCTCCACAAGGGGTTCTACAGCTCTCCTCCGTCACCCTGTTTACCTGGGCTACCAACTCTGTCCAATATCTGGACCTCAATGTGACCCCATCGCTGTCCTTGTGGTCTCAAGCCAACTACCCGGAATCCCCGCGCTCAGTCTGGGAGGAACTAAGGGCCATATGTATCAACACATTTCCCCATAGACACAGAATGGGCAAAACCCTTTGATACATCTGGCTCTAAGTGGCTGGAAATCGCTCTCGATATGGTTAGGCCGACTCAATGCAGTGAATATGTCCATACTGCCGAAAGTGCTCTACCTCTTCCAAACCCTCCCCTCACCTATTCCCCCAAGCAGATATGGTCAATCTCCAGAGGTATGTAACTACCTTCATTTGGGGCATGGGCAAACCATGTTTCTCGAATAAAATTTTAATGCTGCCAAAAGACCGGAGGGAGGGGCTCGCTTGTCTTAAAATCAATTTTTACTATTGGACAACACATCTGCGCTATATCTCAGTGGGTGGTCCGAGAGAGCAAGAAACATTGGTTTCACATGGATAGGGCGGTGGCGTGCAGACCCCTATAGGACTTGGCATGGTTGCCAAAGTTCTCGCGGCCACGTAGTGCATACATCGGCACACCCACGAGAACTGTTCTGAACATGTGTGATAAATCGGCAGAACTGCTTTCTGCCTCTGCTCCTTCCCCTCCCCTAAAACCCCATTGGCCTGGAACCCCAGCTTCCTCCAGGCCTTACAACCCAACTCTTCCCCAGATTGGGTGGTTGGGGAATGCTGCACGATTGGCAACCTTTTGTCTTTTGACCAATGCAGGCAAGACTTCCACGGCAACATTACAGTACTACCAACTTCAACACTGGTTGCACACCTATGCTGGTATTCAAGGGGCCACACATCAATTTACCTCCTTTGAGTCATTGGTAAGGGCCTTCAATGGCTTGCGTGGGATGATCTTGCGCATGGACAGTCTTGCAATACTACAATTCACTATCCCTTCACCCGTATCAACGGCATTGGCTCTATGATACTTCAGGTGATATCCCCCCAGAGCAATGGGACCAACTGTGGTGGGATATCCACAAGAAGCACAGAATCATTGCTCAACGGGAG
Source organism: Lissotriton vulgaris (assembly GCF_964263255.1). NCBI lineage: Eukaryota > Metazoa > Chordata > Amphibia > Caudata > Salamandridae > Lissotriton > Lissotriton vulgaris. The sequence goes on along the minus strand of NC_141695.1, from coordinate 1,140,860,673 downwards.
ACTGTTTACAAGGTGATGAACCGCTGGTACTATACGACAGCCCCACTTCAAAAGATGTTCCCTACCTCCTCACCCATGTGCTGACATTGTGACTCTGATATAGGGTCTCACATCCACATCTGGTGGTCTTGCCCAATGTTAACTGCTTTGGAAAGAGGTGCTGAGCCACATCAAAGACCCAGTGGGATTTCCCTTCCCGAATATACCACAGGTCACCATTTTGGGAATTCGACCCCAAGCTCTCAAAGGCATGACACACTCTGATTGGTGCCTAATCTTGCATATGTTAGGGGCAGTCAAACAGGTAATCACCCTCCACTGGAAGAAGCCTTCACCCCCCTTTCCCGGTGTTGTGATTCACTTGCATGTGGCACATCATGGCAATGGAACTTTTGACTAGCTGCATCAGACATACTGACCCTCACTTCACATGTGTATGGCAACCCCTAATACAGCATCTATCCAAACTAGAACACTGCCACTCCCTCCCCGCGCTTATGTGAATTACTGCTCCTTGAAGACGCTCTGCTACCACAAGGGGAAACTTAGTGAAGCCTCGCATTTGGCTTTCAATGAGACCCCTTGCTTGGCTGCCCTCCCCCTTACTAATTGCATCTTCCCTAGTCGCTGCTCAAACGCCTAAAGTGCCTACTGGCTATGGCCTCACCCTAAGCAAAGACACCCCAGGGGTCCCCTCCCTTACTGTTTTGCCCTTTTTTCCCCTTGTTTTTCTCTCTCCAGTTAATGTTTTCATGGGCACTGGTGGACACATGCTTTTGTGGCGTACTACCCCTGCTACCGGGGCTAACTGTCCATAACAGACATGGTATTCTGGGGTATACCCCTAAAGCATATGTATGTGGTGTTGGGCCAAGGCCCTATGGGCTTCATTACCTTGCTAGTAGTGCATCTCATGGATCTGCCAGAGCGTCCTCTGCCCATATGGTTGATAATTGCTCTTTATGTATCTTGTATGCATACGCCGTTTTATGAAAACAATGAAACCGATTTAAACAAAAACTAGCTTAGAGTCTGCACCATACTTAGTTTCAGTCAGTCAAAAGCTTTTATTATCGGTAAAAAAACATAAAAAGACATATATGCATAGTTACAGATAAAAATACACAACTACAGCTAAAAATATGGATATTTAAAAGATCGTACATTACAGTCCTAGCACGCAGAAAATTCATAGGGTGGTTAAAAAAGAATCATAAAATTTGTTCAGATACGTTAAAAGAGAAATAGCGCTCCCAATGAACAATGCCTAACCATAGTACATATAGGAAACCACATTCTTAACAATGTTTATTCTACTGCAGGATTGGTGATTTGTGGTCTTTCAGTTTTTAAGTTTGCACACCTAGAGTACCACATAGACAAAAGAAATCTAGCAGTTGCAAACACTATCAGGGGGGTGGTATCATATTTAAGGATTCTAAATGCCTCCCTATAGTCCATAAGACCCCTAGACTTACAAAGTTGAATGATCCATTTCGCTCTTGCCTTGGAGTAAAAGGGGCAGAAGAGCAGAACGTGCAGATCTGTCTCTCTGCTACTCGCACACCCTGGGCAGGAACTTGCGGTATACAGGGCATTTGACCACTTGTGTGTTACGCCCCCAAGAGGCAATGAACCATGTCTAAACTGGATAAATAGTTTCTTTGCCAGGGGAGGCTGGATATCATCCAAAAATTTCTCAAAGTGAGGATGAGCCTTGATATCCAGAAAGGTGTTGGTCAGCCTACCCATGGAAGAGTTTGTTGTTATGAGTTCCATTCGGTAGCGCTTGAGAGCCACACTCAATGATTTCTTGTAATACAGGGCACAGGTCTCCTCAGGGGACGACCACATATCTCCCCTACCTAGAGCATGGCAGAGTTGCTTGATGTGATTTAACCAGGGAATTTTCCCCATGCTCCCCTGGACAAAAGATCCCCCAGGTCCTCCCCTTAGCTCGGGGGTAGACCATAAACTTCTCCAATACAGGAGTGGACGATTTGAGACAATCTCCTGGATGGGAACCAAACCTAAATCGAGCCGGAGGAGGGTCAGGGGGGTACTCATAGGGAGTCTCACAAGACACCTAATAAAACTGTTCTCAGTGAGGAATAGAGGGGCAGCACTGACATGACCCCATAAATCTGCACCATAAAGCCCTCCCCCTCTCGCCTGGGCTTTATTAATTTCCATTGGCGGACCCAGTAATTTAAGAGAGGTGTCGTTAAAAACCTTTAGGATACCGCCAGATGATTGGGCTAGCTTCAGGTTAGCCTTAACCATATGAGACCCCCAATCCATTCAGTCGTTTTATTTTATTTTTTTAAATGTATGTATTAAATTTTCAGATAAACACAGTACATGCATCTCATTTATAATGGTACATGAATAGGATAGAAGCATTCTGTACAGTACTGAGATATACTTAAAATAAGAATCATTTACCAGGATCAGAATAACAAAAAAAGAAAAACAGGTAAATGACAGCACTTCCAACAGTATCTTAATTAAAGGTGTGGATAAGTTACGTCATTATATACAGCTGATGTCGACTGAGCCATGAGGATACAGGAGAGGGACGGGGTAGCACAGCATAATAAATACATATAGTGATGAATAGTGCATGTATATTAGCTAGATATGGCAGGACAATCCGCTAGGTCACAGATCTGTAACATGTGTACAATCTACAGGCCGCTTTCATCTGCATGTAGCTGAGGCAATTCCCCCAGACTATCCGAATCTGAAACAAATCCATTGCTCTGACTAACTGGATCCTCTATCGCAGTCACCTGTTGTGTAGAGGGCGGGGATGCCTCTCTTGCCCGTGCCCAGTTGAGAAAAGGCTCCCAGATGTCGCGGGGCCTAGATGCTGTAGGCATCTACTCCCAGTATGTGCCTAGTTGTGTGTGCCCGTATGTAACATCAGACAGCCAGGCTTTGAATGTCGGTAGAACCCCGCAACCCCATCTAATTGCCACCTGTCTCCTGGCATACAATAGGAGTAATGCATGCAGCTTGTGCATTTTGGGGACAGTGTTAGTGATCAATCCCAGAAGAGCAATGTGTGGTTTTGGGTCATCTGATCTGCCAACTATCTGATTGATAGCCCCAAAAATTTAAGTCCAGTACTTAGCTAGCAATGGCCAACTGTCAGGATCGTCCCGTAACCCCATACGTTTTAGGCTGACAGGTGTACGATAAAATCTATGTAGGAATTTGAAATGTATCCGGCGTAATTTATAATTTGGTGAGTTCTAGCAGTTGTTTGCAGCAAAAAGACCATTGTATCTCAGTCAAGGGCGGGTCCAGCTCTGCATTCCAGAGTTGTATAGATGTAGGCCGTGCGATTGGAGCTTGGTCTTGCATTGCGGTGTATAATCGAGTCACTAACTTTTTGGGAGAAGCCCGAGTCAAGATGTCTTGGAGTGCTAGCGATATTGGGGGTTCATCCGGGAACCCCTCCCAGAGTGCACGGCAGGAGGACTTCAACTTATGGTAGGTAAAGAGGTCTCGGAACGGTATGGGCGAATCCTCCGCTCCAACCGTGGATCTCTAAAATTCCCATCTGGGTATATATCAGCAAATGTACGCAACGGTGTGTTGGCTAGGGATTACTCTCCCCCACTCACCGCCAAACAGGGTACCATCGGGTTCTGCGTCAGCGGGATGGCTGGTGCATATAGCAATGGAACTCACGCTCGTCTCTGCAATTCCTGCCATACCCATCGCAGAGTGGCAGCCGAGTCAATGTCTGTGGTGGGTCTCAGTGTCTTTTGATAGAGCGCCACACTTTAAGGTAGCGGGGCCACCGAGTCTAGCTCAACAGCTACATGTGGCTGATAGGGTGTCGGGTATGCCCAGAAGTGCAAAAATTGGGCCTGCGCGCACAGGGCATATAAATGCATGTCCGGGGCACCTAGCCCTCCCCGCCTCAACGGCAGGGTTAACAAGGCCCAGGAGACTCTGGCCTGAGCGCCAGCCCACACCAATGATAAAAGATGAGATCGCAGACATGCAAAGACGTGCTTCGTAAGTGGGAACGGGATGTTGGAGAATAAATATAGAAATTTTGGCAAAATTATCATTTTCGCCAGAGCTATTCTACCTGCAATAGAGAGTGGTAGTTTAGACCAAATTGCTACCCTGCCCTCAAGCCAATCCGCAGCCCGCCCAAAGTTTAAGGACAAAATGTTCTGGAGATTACGGCTGATCCATACCCCTAAATATTTCACTTCTTCTGCCTTCCGTCGCAGGAGGAACTCAGAGTGCACCTCCGGGGTATTGTCTGTTAGGGTGAAAATTACCGATTTGGTCCAGTTAATGGATACACCAGATAGGCCACCAAATTTGACAAACTCCCATAGTAGAGGGTTTAAGTTTTCAGCTGGTTTCGAAATGTAGAGGGTGACGTCCGCGTAGAGAGAAATTAATAAACTGCGTGAGCTAAACTCGATTCCCTTGTTAGTGTGGTGTTGTCTTATGCGGGCTGCGAGTGGTTCCATTGCTATGGCGAACAGCAGAGGAGATAGGGGACATCGCTGTCGAGTACCATGGGATATCTCGAAGGTGTCCGATATCATACCATTAACTCTCACAAGTGCCGTCGGTTTAGTGTATAAAAGGCGTATTTGATTAAGGAATAGTGTGATGAAACCCATACGTTGTAATATGCGAAATAAATAAGGCCACTCAAGGGAGTCGAATGCTTTTGTGGCATCCAGAAACCCCGCAGCCGCATGGACAGTGGGGTGGAGATAATGCAGTACTGAGAATATGGTTCTTAGGTTGTGTGATGTGGAACGACCAGGAATAAATCCAGATTGGTCTGGGAGGACCACCATGGGAAGTAGAGGCTGCAAACGGTCCGCTATGAGCTTCGCAAAGATTTCTACGTCTACATTGATGAGGGAAAGGGGCCTGTAAGAGTCTAGAGATTGGCTGTCTTTGTCTGGTTTCAACAATGTAATAATCAGGGCTTCTCTCATTGATGCTGGGAGGATCTCTAATTCTAATGATTCTGCAAATACCTCATGCAACCTAGGAGCCAACTCCTCCACGTATGTTTTATTAAATGCTGGGGTTAGCCCATCTGTGCCAGGTGCTTTATTTAATGGCAAACCCTTGATCACTTTCGCAATGTCTTCAACTGTCACCGGAAGGTCCATGTACTTACGGTGCATATCATTGAACCAAACCAGCGCGATGGAGTCAAGAAACTCCTCAAGGTGTTTCAGATTAGTAGTGTGCTTGGCCGTGTACAAGTCAGCATAAAAATGTTCGAATTCGTGTAGGATGTCAGTTTGACCCACAATTATGTTCCCTGTGGTGTTATGGATTGTGTGTTCAGATATCCCGGCAGTACCAAGCATTCTCGCCAGTGTACGGCTCGGTCTATCTCCCTCCCCATATCGCCTCGCTTCCGCATGTTTACCGAGGAATTTTAATTCTCGTTGCGCCTCTTCCGTAAAGTCAAGCAACTTCGCTTTCAGCCTTGCAGCTGTTTCTGGCGTAGGGTTTTTGCAGAATTGTTTCTCTAGGTCTTTCATTTGGCCCTCAACTGTGCTGATGGTACCCCTAATTGCTTTAAGGACTCTTCCCTGACGCGCAATGCATTTACCCCTTATTACCACCTTGAAGGCGTTCCATAATATTGAGTCAGTTGACACTGAACCTACATTAGTATCAAAGTAATCCGTGATGTCTTGTCTAATTTCTTCCTTGAAAGCTTCATCAAGGAGTGCTTGAGGTGGCAGTCGCTAGCTAAATGCACGAGGTGGGGCATCAGGGATGTTCAGTTCTAATAAGCAGGGGGCATGGTCCGACAGTGATCGGGCTAAGCCATCCACCTGGGCAGTCCAGGCGGTCACATTCGGGGAGACCAGCCAGAAATCTAACCTGGACCATGCAGCATGGTGACTAGAGAACCACATACCCACACGAGAACTAGGATGTCAGACTCTCCAAATGTCTGTTAGGGTCCCTTCCACTATGATGTTGTGCAATGCTTGGTTAGCGTGCAGGTTCAGAGGTCCATGGAGTCATCAAGGACAACATTAAAGTCCCCCCTAGAGTATTGTAGCACAGTCCATCCCAACAATCCGAGCCCAGACAGTCCTAAAAAATTCAAGGTCATCTACATTTGGACCATATACAGCTGCCAGTGTCACCAATGTACCCCCTAGCAACAACATAACTACCTTCTGGATCAATGTATGTGGTACGTTCTCTCCAGTCCATCCCTCTACGTATCAATATTGCCACTCCTCGTGCATAATTTGAGTATATGGCAGAGAACGTGTGTCCCCACCTAGCATTTTTGAGTTTTACTGAAGGTAGAGAGTTAATGTGTGTTTCCTGGAGGAAGCAAACATCTTTTTCATGCCTCTGCAGATATGCGTGCATCAACCTCGCTTTCCTGCCATCGTTTAAACCTCGGATGTTCCATGTTAAAATTTTAGTTACTCCCATGCACAATTAACAAACTGATCGTGTCCGTCCCCAGTATGTCCTCCCATGGCAACGTACTGCATGACAATTGCAACAAAAGTGGTAACGTACTGACATCTTACCAAACACCCAACTACTTCCACCCACCCACATCAGCCCCCCAATCAGGTCGTGTCTGAATCCCCCCCATAAACACGCAAAGCGTTAGAACTTAGAAAGAATGGGAAATTTCCCGTGGGGGCGAGGTTACATAGGCGTACTCCCCCATTTACACAGGGTGGCCAATCTTAGTGTCTGTAAACCCACCCCAGATTCACACAACCAAATGTTTATAGTGGCATAGATACATAATCCGCACAGGAAAAAAACTCTTCCATTGGAACAAAAGGAGAGGAACTTTTCGCACCTTTGGAGCCAAGTACAACATCTACTGCCCCCTGAAATAACATTTGTAGCAACATATCTAGTGGTAAAATGGCATTTTGAACAGTTAGAGCAACTTAGCTCAATCTCACGTGTACCAGGACAGCATTCAGTCATTATCACTCAGACTGTCTATCATAGGGTCCTCTCCGGCACCTTTCCGCTTTGCAGTGGGCCCACATACATGTTTAGCGAATTTGAATGCTGATTTTGCGTCCACAAAGAAATGAGGCGTGCCATCGTGAGATACTTTAAGCTTAGCTGGGTAGAGCATTGAGTATGGAATCTGAGCTTGCATTAGTAGGCGTTTGGCGGGAAGGAACTCCTTGCGTGCGGCCTGCACCGCAGGGGTGAGGTCAGGGTAAAATGATGTATTGTTCCCTTTGTGATTGATAGGGCCACGTTCTCTGGACAGCCGAAGGATGGTGTCCCTGTCCTGATAGTTTAAGATTTTAGCAAGGATGGGCCTGGGCGTACCTCCAACCGGCCGCCTGGGACCCAGTGTTCTATGTGCTCCTTCCACCGCAAATACCTGTGACAGATTAGGGTCGAATAATTCCTGAAGTAGATCAGCTACATAAGTCTCCATCTTAGGTATTGCCGTAGTTTCTGGAATTCCTGAGGCGAAGGTTGCTTCTTCTAGAGCGCGCTTCAAGGTCATCGTTCTTTGCTTTTATGACCATGAGGAGTTTGTCCATTTGCAAAAGTTGTTCCTTCATCTCCTGCCTGAATTCATGAAATTCGGTTTGCCTGTTCTCCAGACAGGCCAGCCTCGTTTTGTGTGTTGTGACCTGAGATTTCACCAAATCTAATTGCGACGTCAGGGTGTCTAATTTGGCGTCTATACTTTTCAAGCTCGATCTAATTTCCAACAAGGGGGATTTCAAGTCCCCACCCTGGTCATCAACTGCCTCACCATCTCCCGATGCGCCATTTTCCTGTTCAGGTGTTTTCCCTCCCTTTGCGGATGGGAATGGGATTTTGGATTGCCTGGCGTCTGACCTGCCCATGTCACCCTCACAATGTGTTCCTGCGCTCACAAACTGGGCACACACCGCGTGCCGTGGCCAAATCAGATCGTGTGTCCTTAGTACACCCCTCCTCCGGTACAAATCTTCACAGGCAGTGTTATTTTCAATCAGCGAACTGCAGCGGCAATGGATTCCACACTCAAATAGGGCCGACAGTGCACAGTAACCACCACCACCGCATGAGCTCCCGCCAGGTTATGACCGTGACGCTAGGGCATCCCCTGTCACAGCTACACCACCATAGAATTTGCCTATCTCTTTATGTACCTTGTGTTATCCACATTCGCCCTAGTACTCAGACGATCCCGGGGTATAAGCTGAACTTGCCGAGAAGGGCGTCAGCGTCCTGAGCATGTGCCAAAGGCGTCCCAAGAGGCAAAATGGCGGCACTCCGTTTCGCAGCTGAGCAAATGGCGTGTCGCTAGTGTGTGCAATGCCGGAGTCTATTTTGCTAATCACGTGGGTCTCTGGTTTAGGGGAGCATTTAGCAGTTTGCGCCAATAATCAATGTAGAACCATGCCCCAGCAGTTTTCTTCGCAGTTTTCAGTGACTTGCTACGGGGCTTGGCACTGCACGCAACCCACTCCTCTAGAGCGCCAAATTCATACGTTGTTCCTCTAGGCAGACAGCTAATTGATAAAATTGTTATGGCAAGTCCGAGGCACCCAGGGGAAAGATACAGCATCCCAGATAGTATAATCTGCTTCAGGGCCACTGAAAGCAGGCCTGTTCGGTGCTCGGGTCCCCGGGAAAATGGCTGCCTGGTTCTCCACCCCTGTCTGTGATTGCGGGCAGCGAGACAGCCACAGGCCCGAATTGCAGCACCCTTTCTGGGCTTTTGGCACTAACCTCTCAAGCGGGAGTCAGCAGCAACCTCCGCCCATGTCCCGCTCCGCGGGCGCGAGGTCACGTCGAATGCCACCGCTTGCGGCCTGTGCAGCCCCCGGCTCGATCTAGGCTCAGCGCCCGGTTCCAGGATAACGCCGTCGGCAGTCCGCCGCCGCTCCGCTCTGCTCTCAAAGAGTCAATCAGATGCCGCATCTTTCATCTGCGAGCGTGGTGAAATTTAGCTCAGACTGTGCGCCCATGCCTCCGGTTTCTTTTCCTATACTTGTGCCGCTCAGGGAGTAGGTTTCAGCAGGTTTTAATCAGGATAATGTGCTCGGCCGGCGGAGCTCGCTTAGGAAGCCGCCATTTCGCAGCCTCGCAAGCCACGCCCCCCATCCATTCTGTTGTTTAATGTAACCCCCAAATAATCGAAGGTGGACACTCGATCCAGCACCGTTCCGTCCAAGTGAGGGTGAGGAAAATTGGCTAGTTTGGTGTTATAAACCATGAACTTGGTTTTAGAGAGGTTAATCTCCAAGTTCCTGTCTGCAGAAGGAGCAGAATGCCTCTAATGTACGCTGTATACCCGTAGATGATTTTGACAATAAAATGGTGTCATCAGCGAACATTAGGGCAGGTATCTTGCGCCCCGCTAAACTTGGAGAGTCCAGATCTCTTGCTCCCAGTAGGTGGTCTATCAACCCGTTGAGGAAGAGGGAGAAGAGCGTGGGGGCCAAGACGCACCCCTGCCTCACTCCCTTTTCCACCGGGAACAGAGCCCACAGCTCCCCACTCCTCCCATATCTCAACCTTGCATATGTACCTTGGTACATACGCTTAAATAGATGGCACAGGTAGGCCGGGGCACCCATCTCCAACAATATTGCCCAGAGCTTATCCCTTTGGACCAAGTCAAATGCGGACCGGAGGTCCACAAAGATCAAATACAGGCTACCTGCCCCAATAGAGACCGTCTTCCAGTAGACCAACTGTAATCTGAACAGTTGGTCAATGGTGGAAACCTTTGCACGAAAGCCCGCTTGGAGGGAGGTTAGGATGTGATGTTCGTCCATCCAACTCTGCAACCTTGTTAAAAGGAAGCGGGCGAATAATTTCTGGAGGACGTCGATCAAACTAATGGGGCGGTAGTTGGCCGGGTCGAGAGGGGAAGCTTTTTTGTGAATGGGAATGATTTCAGCTCCCAGCCAAGTTGGGGGGGATCTCCAAGCCCTGTAGGATAGCGATAAAATAAACCCAAATATAGGGGGCCCAATCCTTTTGCTCAATTCGCGATAAGTCACCAGGGATCCAATCAAGGCCCGGGCTTTCCCCAGCGTCAAACTTCTAAGGGCCGCCTGAACTTCAAGAAGGGTGCAGGGTGGACAAACAAGGCCCAAGGCCTCCTGGTGCACTGGGTCAAGAGTACTTATTTGGGTCGCTAGATCTACTCGGGATTCGGGATTGCTGAGTGAATAGAGGGGCTTGAAGTGATCTAACCAAACCTCTTCACCAAGGTTAGGAGTAATGGTAGACGACCCTTCAGCCGACCCACCTCGAACAAGGTTCCAAAAAGACCTATAATCTTGAGCTTCCTGGGCTGCTTTAATACTTTCCCACCTTGATGCCTCCTACTCGGACCTGGCCTCCTTCATCAAACTTTTATATATTTCCCTCGCATTTTTAATGCTTGACTGGGACCCCGATTTTACCTCCTTTATCAGGGTATTTTTAGCCAGCCTACAGTTTTTATTAAACCAGTGATCACGCTTGTTTACCCTTGGCCTCTTGGTATCGGTAGTATAAAAGTAACCGGCCAGGGAACAGAGAGCTTGTTGTGAATACACTGCAAACCCTGAAGGTGGAAATGGAGAGAATCGCAATTAGAGCTCAAGAGGTGAGAAACCTCTGTTAGAGAGCGTGCGACATGGTGATATAACTCTCCTAGCTTGCCAGGCGCTAACGCGATCTTCGCACACCTGATTCGTCTACCACCCGCTGCTGTAACCAGGTTCGAGTTAATGGTAGTCTCAGCTCCCCCTAGTTCGTTACGGTGACCCAAAGTGTTTAATAATTCTAGTGACAATAAATTATGGTCACTATCGACCCTTTGGATGACAGAAAAAGCTCTCAATCGGCCCAGGATTCTACATTTACCAGGATATAATCTATAGTCCTGCTTTTCCCTGGTCTATTAAAGGTACTTGAACCCGGAACGTCTGGAAGAAGTCTGCCATTACAGGCCCTGGGAGAATGTGAAAGAACCAGCTTGTTGATCACAAGTGCCAGGGGCAGTAAGCACTTTTCCGGGTACATAGTACAGTCCGGGATCAGCCAATTTTCATCCTCGTCCGACAATACCGAGGGGATCCCCAAAAGAGGTTCAAAATGACAATTCAGATCGGCGCCAATGATTTTATGATACGACGAGGGGAAAGAGTGAAGGAGAACCTCTAGGGCCTCCAGAATTGATAAACCAAACTGATGCGGTTGGGGGTGTAAATAAATGTTAATCACCTCCAGTGACGAACCATCCAGGAAATTAAGTACAATGCATAGGATGTCCGGGCAATGAGAATCTATTATCTTAACTGAGCAACCTAGGTGCAAAGCAACCCAAATACATACCCCCCCACCCCCCGAGGGTCTTCCCCAGGGTCCCTGCACAGCCGGTGAATGGAAGGATGCATATCCTACCCTAACTGGAGCAGACAGCAACGAAGTCCCTTGGAACAGACATATGTCGTAACTATCCACCAGCTTTCCCCACTCCAGATTGTGCAGCTTGGACCCCATCCCTGCTATATTCCAAGACCCAATTAGTGGTCTACGTGGCACCACTTGAGCTAGTTAATCCTCAGTGGGTTGGAACACAATAGGAGGTGGAGATGCTATATGTATATGAATGTCCAACTCCTTTTCACCTCCTGTTGAGCCAATGTTTTGGGAAGATGAAGATGTAGTTGTGCTACCCACCTTAATTCTAGAAACCTGCTCAGAGGACCCCACCTCTACGCTCAAACCCTCCACAACATAGCTTCCAAGCCAATTCGGAACCATTCCGTCTGCACGCGGAGATGATAGTAGTCAATCTACGTTGCTCAATGCACTGTATCTATTACCCACTGGGATGTTGTAATCGAATTCATGACCGCCATGATGGAAATAGGATGGTTCTGGCCTACCCGTTACAAAAGTTTGTGAATTAAAATACCCCAGGTGGCAAGTATTAATAGTGCCTGCATTGGAAGGCTCTCCATTAGCTAATATGTGTCCAGCTACTCTAGGCTCCCTAAAGTTGACAATTACACAATCACCACAGATGTCTTTGGTCTAGTCCCCAACCAGCTGACTCTTCACACGAATAAAATCTCCCCCTGGCCAGCTCCCATTAGAGGTCTATGTCTGCTTTGCCAGAATATTACTTTATTCTTTAACTCAGGAAAAGTTTCCCCTCGTTCGCTGGCCAGTGGGGTACACCCGTGAGCACCACCACAAACGGCGATGCTTCAGGGGGTAACTGGGGGCGAGGAGGAGATTTTCACCAGATTTCAGTGGAGGATTGTGTTGGGACCTACCCGAATCTGGGCTCTGAATTCCGGGAGCTTTTGGGATGGAGAGTAGGCCACACGGTTTTGAACCAGAAATGGCTGAAGGCAAATTGGGACAATTGGTTAGACCCGGGCCAACCGGGGCTAGGATAGATTTCAGCATGCTTAAAGGGGCCAAATCATGTGTAGGGATATCTGGGCAGATACTAGCACCTTGGTTTGGGCCCTTAGTAGCAGGCTTAGTTACTCCTGAAGCCCCTATAGTAGCGGGATTCCCCTTTGAGGAGCTTGGCTGTGCTCTCCCTGGACCTTTGTTGTTTATCAGTGAAACTAGTCTATCAATCCTAGTAGACAAAGATTTGAAGTGGGTATTGATAAGCTGTTCCATATGAGTCTGGAAATCCATTAATAAATGGGTAGCCCAGACGGGAGGTCCAGTGACGGAAGATAGGGTGCCAGGGTCAGAATGTACAGGGTCCGGTGTAGATGCTATTCTCTTAGCCACATTTTTAGCAGGTTTCGATTTTTTAGTTCTGTAGTAGGGGATCTCTGTGTATAGTCATAATCTAGTGAATAGTCCCGCCCATGTGCGTGGACCCAGGAGCAATCAAAAATAATCTCTAAAGTGTCGAAAAAATGCAGAACTGCACAGACACAAGAGAGAATTTAAAGACATATAATGCAGCCTATAAAAGGCTACACTGTCCAGTACTTCAGCTAGAAATTCCACCAAAAATCCACAAAAACAGCAAAGCCTGTCCAGATTTCCTTTGTCTTCAGTACAAACCCCTCTGGAAGACAGAGAGGAAGACATGGACAGACAAGCCCCATAGGCTGCCATTATGTGGCTCAGAATAGGATACTGTGCCTTTAAGAGAACTTTCCAGAACTTCACAGTATCCCAGAATGCCTTGCAGGTCTCTCTTACTTTCAGTTCTTTTTTCCGGCTCCTGCAAGCAGGACCCTGGAGCATTGAGCTCTCCCTTTTCAAGGGTTTTGTTGGTGTTTTTCACTAAATTCGAATTTGTGTACTTTTAAAGTACTTTGGTGACTTTCTTCTTGGTTATTGCACCCTTTTGTTGTCCATAATGCCTGCATTATTTGACAAATGCCCGGAGTGCTCCAGGAAGAAGGCCAAGACAGACCCCCATGAGGTCTGTATCCTCTGCCTTCTCTCTTCCCACATCCCTGAGGAGTGTGAGATCTGCCAAGGCTTCTCTGGCAGGACCCTGAAGGACAGACTGAAGATCAGGCTTCAGGGACTAGAAGAAAGAAGACAGAAGACGCAAGGTGGGTCTGGAGGGGCTTCATCTGCCATGCTTCGTTGCAGCACCTGTCCTGGAAGGCGGCGTTCCTCGTGGCCATTACATCGGCCCGCAGGGTGAGTGAAATTCAGGCGTTGTGTTGTAATGAACCTTATACTGTATTTCATGCTGCTAAGGTTGTTATGCGTACTCACCCTAAATTTCTTCCCAAGGTTATTTCTGACTTTCATGTCAACCAAACTATAACTTTGCCTACGTTTTTTCAGAATCCTTCATCTCCAGCGGAAAGGTCCTTACATTCCCTGGATGTTCGGAGGGTGTTGAAATTTTATCTGGATAAGACTAAAGATATTCGTAGGTCTGACCAATTGTTTATCAATTACGGATCAGTCAGGACGGGTCTTGCGACCTCTAAGCAGTCCATTTCTAGGTGGATTGTGTCCTGCATACAACTATGTTACCAGAAAGCTAATAAGACCTTAGGGGGTAAGCCTAAGGCTCATTCCACCAGGGGCAAAGCTGCCACGACAGCCTTGCTCCGTAATGTGCCGATTGCAGAAATTTGCAAGGCCGCCACTTGGAAGTCGGTTCATACCTTTGCTAAGCATTACTGTCTGGACGCTGATGCCAGAGCAGATGCTCAGGTTGGAAAGGCTTCGCTGCGGAATTTGTTCGCACAATAGTGGTGTTGGTTTCTTTTCTCCACCGCCGCTTTGGTGTGGGGATGGGCTTGCCATTCTATTCACTAGATTATGACTATACACAGAGATCCCCTACTACAGAAGGAGTAGTTTCTTTTCTGTAACTCCAGTTCTGTAGTAGGGGTATCTCTGTTATAGTCACAAGCGCCCGCCCTCCTCCCCGGTGGAGAGATGTTCATGTAAAGAATGCTACAGGTCGGGCTTGTTACGCCTTCAAAAAGAACTGAAAGTAAGAGAGACCTGCAAGGCATTCTGGGATACTGTGAAGTTCTGGAAAGTTCTCTTAAAGGCACAGTATCCTATTCTGAGCCACATAATGGCAGCCTATGGGGCTTGTCTGTCCATGCCTTCCTCTCTATCTTCCAGAGGGGTTTTGTACTGAAGACAAGGGAAATCTGGACAGGCTTTGCTGTTTTTGTGGATTTTTGGTGGAATTTCTAGCTGAAGTACTGGACAGTGTAGCCTTTTATAGGCTGCATAATATGTCTTTAAATTCTCTCTTAAGTGTCTGTGCAGTTCTGCATTTTTTGGACACTTTAGAGATTATTTTTGATTGCTCTGGGGTCCACGCACATGGGCGGGACTATTCACTAGATTATGACTATAACAGAGATACCCCTACTACAGAACTGGAGTTACAGAAAAGAAACTACTCCATCAGCAGGCACTCATATCATGTTTTTGCCCTTTGTGAAATGGAGAGGAGAACCTGCTGTGCACTCAGCCACAAATTGATTGTTTGACGGTTGACTGCATTGTAAAGCGTCTTGGCTGTGCCTCGCACTACTAGGAGCTGAAACATCAGGATATTTCAGAAGAGCTGTTATTGTGCATGTCTAGTTTCACATATACACAGAATGTATGCCCCTTCCTCACTTCAGTAGTGAGTAACCAGTTGTTTTTGAGGTTCTGGAAATGCTGCTCAGTCTTCTTGGGTCTCTGTACCAATCGCTGAGCACAGGTGCATCAACCAGAGCTCATCAGCTCAGCTAAAGACTTTTACAGGAGAAAGTGTTACCATGCACTGCATTTACCATAATGCATCTGAGCAAACTGGTTGCTGGCATGTGAGGCACTGTGCTCCCTTCCTCCTTGGGTGGATACTCTTTCTACTTGCAGGTTCCTCACCAACCCGCCCAACTCCCCATTTGATAGATGAGTTTTAGGGAAAGTGAATAATATCCCAAAGTATATATTTTAGTCCTGCAATCCTACATTGATGTCAATCTTTCATCTTGCCTCAAAGGCTTGGAAAACATGGAGGGAAACTGACATTGTTAGGACGGGACTTGGTGAACACCGATGACTTGACAGCTTTGGAGTTTTCTGGCTCCAGTTTAATGTCTGGGACTGTTTTACAGGTGGGGCATATAAAGGAAGATATAGTATCCACTATCCACCAGAAAGATTTCTACCACAGGTAATTAACTTTTTCTTTTAGCCAAAGTTTAAGGCTTGCTTGGCCTTCTAGGTAAAAACGTGGGATCCACATAAGTCACACCACCCTGGTCTCCACTCTCAAACAGCATCTCTGACATTGTCTACCAGCAAGACAAGGTGACAACTTCAGTATCTATAATTAAAACACCCATAGACCAAGACTAATCTATTTAAGAGTTTTCTTAGACATCCTACTAATAGAACTTTGGCCTTTGTGGTTGTGTGAAAGGGCCCTTGGCCTCAAAATTTCTTTTCAACTTTACTGCTCATCTGACACTAAAGCGTGTACAAAACCAGCTCTGGCAAGGTAGAAGGTTACAAGACCCTCTGTGGTACACAAATGATGATCCGTAGTCCAGGTGTAGTAGTAGACAACTCTTTATTGAGAGGATAAGTAGGTGGCAAGATAGCAGGAGATAAGTAAGTAGGAAGAAACCCCACCAGGAGCGAGCTACCAGCTCCTGAGCATGAGATGACTAACTGACAATCTAGCTCCAGAAAGGCACTCAAACATTCTATGATATCACAAGACATTCTGAAGAAGTGGTAGAGAGGGAGGAGACATAGAAGTCATTTACCACACATCCTCCTTCGTTATAGAACAACACAAGAAAGCAGTTAAGACCAAGCGCAAGAATTCAGAGGAAACTGTAGCCACAAAAACAAGGCAATGAAATAACTTGGAAAGCAGGAAACCAAAGTGTGGAAACAGAAACAAAAGAAATAAGAAAGGCATGTAGAGAGATACACATAAGATGCACAAATGGTCATGGTCAAAAACACAAGAATGCAAATTACACTGTTACATGCCCATCCACCCTCCTTAGTAAAACAAGGTAACAACCCTGGTAGACCGAAGAGGGTATGACAACCAAAAAAAAGAAGTGTGTGCAAGTGTGCGCAGATGGAAGCAAGCACAATGAAGATGTACACCAAGAATGGGAAAATGGTAAGAAGCAGTGAGGCTACAAACCACATCCCTAAAGAAAGCGTTAACCTTGTAGTAAAAATAACAAGGTGAACAAACGCCCTTCAAGAATGAGGGTGCACCTAGAAGTACAATAACAAGTATTTTGGCAACGGTGCAGTGAATGAACTAGCAACCTACACAGAAAAAGGGTATGCCTTGCAATAAAGACTAGTGCATGACGTGCACTAACAACCTCCCCTCCAAGGGTACACATAGAAACCCTTAAACTGTGGAAAAACAACTCCCCAAGAAAGGGTAAACCAAAGGATACTGACCCTTGGAACAAAGAACACAGTAGTCACAACCTAACAACCTCCCCAACTAAAAGGGTACACTTGCACAACAACGCAAAGAAATTGTGTGACGCAACTTCGCCAAAGGGTGGCGCTGACCACACGCATGACCACACCAGGGGATACTAACCCTTTGACAACCTCCCCTAATAAAAGGGTACACCTCAGAAAACAGCGTAAAAATGTGTGTGACGCAACTTTGCCAAAGGGTGGCGCTGACCACGAACACCGCCACACCAGGGGATACTAACTCTTTGGCAACCTCCCCTAATAAAAGGGTACACCTCGGAAAACAACGTAAAAATTTGTGTGACGCAACTTTGCCAAAGGGTAGCGCTGACAACGCACACCACCGCACCAGGGGATACTAACCCTTTGACAACCTCCCCTAATAAAAGGGTACACCTCAGAAAACAACGTAAAAGTTGTGTGACGCAACTTCTTCAAAGAGTGGCACTGACCCCAGGACACCAAACCCCACAACATCCCCTACCAGGGGTAGACCATAGGTACAAAATGACCATTATCAAACACAAATTAGGCATTGACGGGCACCACAACCACCCCATTAAAAGATGTCACCCTAGGAAAACAAGACTGTCTATGATAGGCTATAACACTAAGAACTAAACACCCTAGTGAGAGTTTCAAGCTGTGGATTCATGCTGCCAGCAGAGCTATTAAGACTCTTTCCATAAGAGCACCACACATTTGCCAAATAAAAAAAAACCACCCACCACTTTTCAATAATAGAATTGAAATGAACGGCAAATATACCCAATAGTTTTGATCTGCGACAACCTTCTCAAAGAAATTACAACGAGGACACGACTCTGCTAAGCAACATGCAATGAAATGTTAACTATAAAATAAATAAGTGACATGAGCTCCGGTGAGCGATCTCTCACCCGGGGTCCCCGCAGACGGCTCCATGAAGTGACAAGCATCGAATGCACAGTGCGATGTAGTGAAAGCTTGAAAAGAGCTGAATACTTGCAGTGTTCAAATGCCGAATATTGCCATAAGAGTGAAAAGACACGTAGTCCGAGGGATACAACCTCTGTAAGGGAGCCACAAGACGTGATCCATTCTCTGTTGAAGCAGATTTCTCGTCTTTCGTTTGCCGCTCAGACTGTTCACGACCAGAAGAGGCAATGGGACATGCACTACAGGGAAAGCTAGAGTGGACAGGGAGGCAAACAGAAATGGTTTTGCACAAGACATTGCACCATGGTACACAAATGATGATCTGTAGTCCAGGTGTAGTAGTAGACAACTCTTTATTGAGAGGATAAGTAGGTCGCAAGATAGCAGGAGATAAGTAAGTAGGAAGAAACCCCACCAGGAGCGAGCTACCAGCTCCTCAGCATGAGATGACTAAGTGACAATCTAGCTCCAGAAAGGCACTCAAACATTCTATGATATCACAAGACATTCTAATGAAGTGGTAGCTTGGTAAGAGACATAGAAGTCATTTACCACACCCTCATCGCATCAAAAGCAAAACTTGCCAGTGACAGTCAACACACCTGATCTCCCAGTAACACCAGGAGACTAAGACATTGAGATGATGGCATATCCAAACCCAGCATAGCAAAATATCAATGTATCCACAGGTGGATAAGGTAGCCAAATCAAGCGCTCTCACAATGAAAACACTGAGATGCATCTTCCCACACAAGGTTTAAGCTACCATCTACCTGTTCCTATTAAATTGACTGCGCTAATTGTTAATATCACGGCTCAAATCTGTCAACTATGAGAAGACCACAAAGAATTCAGAATTCTGTAAGAAGACTCCTACTTGTAAAGCCACACGCATACATCTCCCACACCTTAAGAGTGCTACACTGGTTACCAGCTGCCAGAGATTCCTCCTTCATGCTGCTTTGAATCACACACAAAGCTATATATGGCAAATGACCATCCTTGATAAGGAAGAAAACCAACAAATCTATGCAACAAAGGAACCTATGTTCAATCATAGCTCTCTGCCTCATAATTCCAACACAAAAAAAAAATATGGGTGGAACATCTTTCTCTGTTCAAGCAGTCAAACAATGGAATTTCCTTCCCGCGACCACCATCTCCAAATTCTCCATACGTATTGTATAAGTCTAACGTGAAAATAAGATCAACTCCCAGCAAGTAGTGTTGAATGGTACTTGTGTCATTTGTAGAAATGACCGGGATGAGAAGCATTGGCAATGCAAGTACAAATGTGTAATGTGGCTAACAGGTCTGACCTTTCTTTTAAAGGAAGAGTTTGGTAATTGTTGGGTTTATTTGTGGGCCTGATTCACAAACTTGACTTTGAAGTCAGTTTACACTTTTGAGTATCCACAATCTACGCTTTGGTAGTAATATATGCTTTTGTATTGTAGTAACTTGCACTTTTGTAGTAAGCCCAGCACTACCCATTTCCAACCCCTATTGTTGCAATACCCTCCTATAGAAAATGAGGAAGCTATGAACTTAATATATAACCCCACAAGAGATTATTTTACAATAATTAATTAAATTATTTATAATAGTCAAAAATATAAATATGAACTCATGTTAAATCATGTATAAAAATCATACATACTTATTATTTAATTATAAAATATTTTAACAACCTATTTAAACATAATGTAACAAATTGTATTAACAAATTACACTAATTTAAAATAATTATAAACATTTCTTTAATTAATATTACATGATTAGAATTTTTTTTTCTGAGGTGGTAATTTATTTTAAATTTAAACATAAATATACGCAATATAATATATGTCCATTAATTAACTTTAATTCAAAATGAATTTAATAGTGCTGTAGCATTTTTATTTTGAACTACATCTAAAGTAAATATATAAACGTAATTTCCATTATTATTTAACAAAAGTATTTTTAATATGTATCTTTGAGTTCTGTAGTAGGGGATCTCTGTGTATAGTCATAATCTAGTGAATAGTCCCGCCCATGTGCGTGGACCCCGGAGCAATCAAAAATAATCTCTTACAGTGTCAAAAAAAGCAGAAATGCATAGACACTTAAGAGAAAATTTTAAGACATATAATGCAGCCCCCAACAGGCTACACTGTCCAGTACTTCAGCTAGAAATTCCACCAAAAAATCCACAAAACAGCAAAGCCTGTCCAGATTTTCATTTTCTTCAGTACAAACCCCTCTGGGAGATAGAGAGGAAGACCTGGACAGACAAGCCCCATAGGCTGCCATTATGTGTCTCAGAATAGGGTACTGTGCCTTTAAGAGAACTTTCCAGAACTTCACAGTATCCCAGAATGCCTTGCAGGTCTCTCTTACTTTCAGTTCTTTTTTCCGGCTCCTGCAAGCAGGACCCTGGAGCATTGAGCTCTCCCTTTTCAAGGGTTTTGTTGGTGTTTTTGCACTAAATTCGTTTTTTGTGTACTTTATCTGTACCTTACAGCTTTCTTCTTGGCTTGTGGCACCCTTTGGTCGAAATAATGCCTGCATTATTTGATAAATGCCCGGAGTGCTCCAGGAAGAAGGCCAAGACAGATCCCCATGAGGTCTGTATTCTCTGCCTTCCCTCTTCCCACATCCCTGAGGAGTGTGAGATCTGCCAGGGTTTTTCTGGCAGGACCCTGAAAGACAGAAAGAAAATCAGGCTTCGGGGACTGGAAGAAAGGAGACAGAAGACACAAGGTGGGTCTGGACATGCTGAGGCCCCTGGGGGGCGCCCCGGGGGCAGGAAGCCCAGCACACGTCCCCATTCTCCGTCTGGGTCGGTGGCGCCCTCCAAGACGTCGAGAGAAAAGTCCAAGGCCAGCTCCCCTTCTCCCCAGGGCTCTGGGTCGAGAACACGTCGACCGTCGACGTCGAGGGACCTGCATAGGCCGCCGTCGGACGTAGAGACGGTGTCGTCGTCGCTGTCTTCGGCGTCGACGTCGAGCGATCGGCGTCGACAGGAACGGCGTCGACAGGACCAACGTCGACAGGATCGGCATCGACGCACGCCGCCGAGGCAATACCGTCGATCGCCTTCCAGAAAGGCTTCATCGTCGTCGAGGGGATCCTCGTCGTCAAGCCCGCCGTCGACGCAGAAGCACTCGCCGGCGAGACGGAGGCGTGCCCCGTCGAGGCGAAGGAGATCGTCGTCGAGGTCGACGTCGAGACGCCACACGTCGAGGCGGTCGCCGTCGAGGCGCAAGCGGTCGCCGTCAAGGCACAGGAGATCGTCGTCGAGATGGTCCGGGTCGACGTCGAGACACGCGAGTCGCTCGACGCCGAAGAGGAAGAGACGGTCGATGCCGAAGGGCCGTTCGACGTCGAGGAACCGGCGGTCGACTCCTGAACACCGGTCAAAGGTGCCGGATGCCCGTGCTAAGCGCCCTGAGGCTGTGGGGGGCTCCCCTCAGCCCGGGAAGGATGGTGGTTCACCGGGATCGGTGCATTCGGAGGTTTATACTCCACAGAAGTCCGTAACACCTCCTCCTCCGTTGCCTAGAGGGCCGCGTCCGAGGATGACTACACCTCCTCCGTTGCCTCCTCTACCTGAGAAGCCTCCACCGGTTCCACCAAGGTCGGCCTCGTTGCCTCACCTTCCGACCCCTCCCAAGAAGACTCCTAAGTCTAAAGAACCGCGTAAGCCCAAGTCGGCCACCCCGGACAGGCCGGTGGACCGGCCGAAGCCCAGGAGGTCCAAGTCTCGCTCCAGACGGAGAGACCGATCGAGGAGCAGGCGCAGGTCCTCCACTCGTTCCAGACGGCGCCATAGGAGGCATAGATCCAGGACGGATACATCTTCCAGGACTCGCTCCTATTCCCCTACTCTGTCCGATTTCCCGGACACTAGGGTGTCCCCTATCGATGACATCGGTACATTCCAGGATGTTCTCCTGAGGGGGGCCGCGAAGTTGGGTATCACGGTGACGGCTCCTACACCTACGACGTCCGTGATATTCGAGACTTTACATAAAAAGAGCCTGTCTCGCCCTCTGTTACCCTTGGTCCCGGGACTGGTTGAACCGGCACAAGAATTATTTCTTACGCCTGCGGTGGTTAGGGCCGCCCCTTCTAGGCTTTTGAAGAAATACAGGGCACCGGACTCTGACCCTGCCTTCCTGAGGATGGACCCAGTCCCCGACTCAGTGATAGTTACAGCAGCCAGAAAGCAACACTCTACCTCCCCGTCCTCCACCGCGCCTCCGGACAAGGAGAGCCGCTGGATTGATTCGGCGGGAAGGAAAGCATGCGGGACTTCCTCCACCACGATGAAGGCTTCCAGCGACTCGGCATTACTGGGACGATATGACCGGGCGCTTTGGGATTCCATGGAACAGTTCGCGGACCTTGTGCCGCGCGACAGGAAGGAGGACTTTATGGAGATCGTCAAGGAGGGGATGCTGGTTTCGAACCAGGCCATCAGTGCCGCGGCGGATATTTCCTTGTTGGCGGCACATGGCTACTGCCACGGTATCAACCAGCGCCGCCATGCATGGCTCAGGCTGACGTCTCTCAAGCCCGAGGCACAACAGCGGGTGGCCAACCTGCCGTTTTCCGGGGACACGCTCTTCGGAAAACACGCGGATGACGAGATGGCCCGGATGAAGGCCGAGGCGGAAACCCTGACGGCAGTGGGCTTGGAAAAGCCCAAGGACAAGAAGCCATACCGCCAGTTCCAACGGCGGTTCGGTTCGCAAGGGAAAGGAAGAGGACAGTCTTCGGGACCACAGCAGCAGCAACAACAGCAGCAGTTCCGAAGACCTTTCCAAAAACGTCAGAGGGGTAGAGGTGGACAGCAGCCCTCTACCGCGAACAAGGGCCCGGCCGGGTCTCGACCCTGAGCGGTTACTTCCCCGTCATCCGTTACCCACTCCGGTGGGGGGAAGCGTTCAATTTTTCCTGGCAGAGTGGAGAAAAAATTACTCAGGACAAGTGGGTGCTGAATATTGTTTGCAATGGATACAGTCTTCGGTTCATCAGCCCTCCTCCAGCGATCCCTCCGGTCAGCTCGCAGTATCAGCTGCGCGAGCTCCAGGCGGAGGCCGATATCCTGTTGAGGAAAAGGGCGATAGAAGACGTACCTCTGTCTCAAAGAGGAAGAGGTCTGTACTCTCGGTTCTTTCTGGTTCGAAAAAAGGACAAGAACGAGTTCAGGCCCATTCTGGACTTGCGGCAGGCAAACAAGTGGATTCGCAGAGAAAAGTTTCGCATGCTGTCGTTGCATCAGATTTATCCTCAGCTGCAACAGGGGGACTGGCTTTGTGCCATAGACCTACAAGATGCGTACTTCCACGTGCCCATCGCGCACAAGCACAGGAAGTTTCTGCGATTTCAAGTCGGCGCCAATCATTACCAATACACGGTGCTGCCTTTCGGACTGAAGTCTGCACCCAGGACATTCTCGAAGTGCATGGCAGTGGTAGCGGCACACCTGCGGAAAGGCAAGGTGTTTGTCTACCCGTACCTGGACGATTGGTTGATCAAGGCCTCCTCCTTCTCAGAAGCTCAGGCAGACTTCCAGAAGACGTGCGTTCTCTTGAACAAGCTGGGGTTGCACATCAACATGTCCAAGTCTGTCCCGATCCCGGTCCAGTGCATTCAGTACTTGGGAGCCTCTATCAATACGCTGTCAGCAAGCGTGTCTCCTTCGGAGGAGCGACGGAGATCGATCCTTCGGAAGGCTCAGGCTCTTATGACCGCTCCATCTACAACAGTGAGGACGGTGTCTTCTCTACTGGGGTCGATGGCCTCTTGTATCTTCCTGACGCCACACGCACGGCTGCACATGAGACCGCTGCAGGAGTGCTTGGAGGACCAGTGGGATCAGAGGAGAGGATCTTGGGACGACAAGGTTCGACTGTCGCTGCATGCTCCTCAGTCTCTGAAGTGGTGGTGTTCGGCGGAGAATCTCCTCCGAGGGGTTCCCTTCCACAAGGACATTCCTACTCAGACGATCGTGACGGATGCTTCTCTCCAGGGCTGGGGAGCGCATTCGGGAGACTTACAGATCCAAGGCACGTGGTCTCATACGGAGTCCACGTATCACATCAATTTCTTGGAACTCAGAGCTGTTCACTTGGCGCTGAAGGCCTTTCATCCGTCCTTCCGGACCAACTCTCTGCTTGTACAGACGGACAATACGACCACGATGTATTACCTCAACAAGCAGGGGGGGTCGAGATCGCGCACCCTGTCTCGGGAGGCGCAGACGATCTGGCACTGGCTTCTGGCAAGAGGATTGACGATCACGGCTACCCATCTGCCAGGTGTGCAGAATGTTCAGGCGGACGCACTGAGCAGGCTGATTCAGGAAAACCACGAGTGGGTCATAAACGACGACGTACTAGGAGAAGTCTTCGCAAGGTGGGGGACTCCAGACATAGATCTGTTCGCCACCGCCGAAAACAGCAAATGCCGAGACTTCGCCTCCAGGTACTACCAGCAAGGGACGCTGGGGAATGCACTCTGGATCAACTGGTCGAACAGCTTTGTTTACGCTTTTCCGCCCATTCCCCTGATTCCAGCGGTGCTCATCAAGCTGTCCCGGTCCAGGGCACGGATGATCCTGATTGCCCCGGAATGGCCCAGACAGTGGTGGTTCACGGACCTTCTACACCGGTCCCTCCTTCCGCACATTCGGTTGCCGTGCAGGCCGGACCTTCTCACGAAGTTCGGGGGGCAGATGGTGCACCCCAACCTCTCGTCCTTGAGTTTGGCGGCATGGCTCCTGAGGTAGTGCAATATGGACATTTGAATCTACCTGAAGATTGTATGGACATACTGAAGGAGTCTAAAAGGCCCTCCACTCGAACGTCCTACGCTTACAAGTGGAAGAGGTTTTGTATCTGGTGTGTGTCCAGGAACTTGGATCCTACGACGTGCAAGGAAGATGTCATCCTTCCTTACCTTCTACATTTGGCGCGATCTGGCCTTAATGTTCATTCTATTAGGGTTCATCTCGCTGCATTGACTGCCTACAGGAAAAGCCCTTCACAGACTTCCTTCTTTCAGATCCCTGTGATCAAAGACTTTTTGGAAGGCTTGAAGAAAGTGTTCCCTCCTGTCAGGCTTCCATCGCCTTCATGGGAATTGAATGTGGTGCTGTCCAGTTTGATGAAGGAGCCTTTTGAACCCATTCATAAGGCTTCGTTGCAGCACCTATCCTGGAAGGCGGCGTTCCTCGTGGCCATTACATCGGCCCGCAGGGTGAGTGAAATTCAGGCGTTGTGTTGTAATGAACCTTATAATGTATTTCATGCTGCTAAGGTTGTTATGCGAACTCACCCTAAATTTCTTCCCAAGGTTGTTTCTGACTTTCATGTCAATCAAACCATTACTTTACCTACGTTTTTTCAGGATCCTTCATCTCCAGCGGAAAGGTCGTTACATTCCCTGGATGTTAGGAGGGTGTTGAAATTTTACCTGGATAAGACTAAAGGTATTCGTAGGTCAGACCGATTGTTTATCAATTATGGATCGGTCAGGACGGGTCTTGCGACCTCTAAGCAATCCATCTCTAGGTGGATTGTGTCCTGCATACAACTGTGTTACCAGAAAGCTAATAAGACCTTAGGAGGTAAGCCTAAGGCTCATTCCACCAGGGGCAAAGCTGCCACTACAGCCTTGCTCCGTAATGTGCCGATTGCAGAAATTTGCAAGGCCGCCACTTGGAAGTCAGTTCATACCTTTACTAAGCATTACTGTCTGGATGCTGATGCCAGAGCAGATGCTCAGGTGGGACAGGCTTCGCTGCGGAATTTGTTCGCGCAATAGTGGTGTTGGTTCTCTTTTCACCACCGCCGCTTTGGTGTGGGGATGGGCTTGCCATTCTATTCACTAGATTATGACTATACACAGAGATCCCCTACTACAGAAGGAGTAGTTTCTTTTCTGTAACTCCAGTTCTGTAGTAGGGGTATCTCTGTTATAGTCATAAGCGCCCGCCCTCCTCCCCGGTGGAGAGAGATATTCATGCGAGAAATGCTACAGGTCTGGCGTGTTACGCCTTCAAAAAGAACTGAAAGTAAGAGAGACCTGCAAGGCATTCTGGGATACTGTGAAGTTCTGGAAAGTTCTCTTAAAGGCACAGTACCCTATTCTGAGACACATAATGGCAGCCTATGGGGCTTGTCTGTCCAGGTCTTCCTCTCTATCTCCCAGAGGGGTTTGTACTGAAGAAAATGAAAATCTGGACAGGCTTTGCTGATTTGTGGATTTTTTGGTGGAATTTCTAGCTGAAGTACTGGACAGTGTAGCCTGTTGGGGGCTGCATTATATGTCTTAAAATTTTCTCTTAAGTGTCTATGCATTTCTGCTTTTTTTGACACTGTAAGAGATTATTTTTGATTGCTCCGGGGTCCACGCACATGGGCGGGACTATTCACTAGATTATGACTATAACAGAGATACCCCTACTACAGAACTGGAGTTACAGAAAAGAAACTACTCCTTATATATACCTTTTTATTTATCCCAATAATTTAATATGCAGAGATCTCAGCCCCAACTGCAGAGTCTTTAAAAAATTTATTTAACTCAAAAATAAATATAAAACATATTTTTGTTAACTATTCATTTAAATTCACCCCTCCATTTAAGCCATGCCACACAACCAATACGCACACGACTATTACTTACACAAACAACTCAGGGGCATATTATCAAGGGGGTTTATCTCCGCTTTTTTGGCTTTAAAAGCCAAGAAAGCGGAGATAAAATTATCTCCCTATTACCAAGCTGTCGCTAACACCAGTTAGCGACAGCTAGTAGGAGATAGCGACCATCTTGGGCCCCACTTTGCATGTCAGTGATATTTATCACTAATGAGATTCAAAGTGGGCGTGCCAAGATGTTAGAGACTGAAAACAGTCGCTAACATCGCTATCT
Source organism: Lissotriton vulgaris (assembly GCF_964263255.1). Classification (NCBI taxonomy): domain Eukaryota; kingdom Metazoa; phylum Chordata; class Amphibia; order Caudata; family Salamandridae; genus Lissotriton; species Lissotriton vulgaris. Next base: position 1,140,833,865 of record NC_141695.1, on the reverse strand, counting down.
CCTATGACCAACTTTTGGAGATATTCGCGCTAAGCGGGAATATCTCCAAAAGCTAACACCTGCCCTGAGCAGTTCTTAGCCATGTTATCCAATGGGAGGTGGATAACATGGCTAAGAGCATTTGCTCGATAATGCAAGAATATCGCTGACTTTTCAGCGATATTCATGCATTTCGGCCGTTTTTTATCGCATTTGCGATAAACCTTGTTAATAGCAAGGTTTATCTGCGATAAAAATCGCCGATGTGCGGCGATAATTTTTGTCTCTAAACAAGTTAGAGACAAAAATTATCGCTAGTTGTTGGTAATATGCCCCTCAATGCTTCCCCTTTTTCAAATCCACTTTTATCATTCTATCCCCACCACAAACTCTTGTAAACACACAAGAAACCTGAGAGCGCAACCTTAACACAACTAAGGCTCAAGAATAAACAATTAAAAAAACATTAAACTAACCTACTAACTCCTAATCTTAGGTCCCGGAGTAGCTTGCTACTCGCCAAAAAAGTACTTTCCTCGTCAGTGGTCGCAAGCGCTGTATAAATACAGTTACGGTTTACAATTGCATTCGTCTGAATAGATGTGTTATTAAGAGTACCGAAAAGAAACCTCATGATATCTTTTAATGAAGTCAGAGTGCCACCTGGTGGCAAATTGAAGGAGAAGCAGGAGAATATGAAAATATAATCAACTTGCAGCAAGTAGTGTTGAATAGTAATGACAGGTGAGAAGCGTTGGAAATGCAAGTACAAACATGCAATGTGGCTAATAGGTCTGACTTTTATTTAAAGTTGGGTTTTGGTAATTGTTGGGATTATTTGTGGGCCTGCACTTTTGAGTATTCACAATCTACACTTTTTTGTAGTAATATACACTTTTGTGTTGTAGTAATATACACTTTTGGGTTGTAGTAATTTGTACTTTTGTAGTAAGCCTAGCACTGCAAATTCTAATCACTAGTGCTGCAACACCCTCCTATAGAAAATAATGATGGTATGGAATTAATATATAACCCCACAAGCAAAAATGTTACATTATTAAACTAATTTGAAATAGACCAAAATATAAATGATTATGAATTCATGATAACATTATTTAGAAACTATTTTAACAACCAATTTAAATGTAGAAATAACATAACAATACATTGTACTAAAAAGTTACATAAACTTAAAATAATTCTAAACATTACTTTTAATAATTATTAATGCACAATTGAAACATAATTTATTTCTTTAGGTGGGACTGTGTCTTATATTTAAACTTAAATATTTATAATTGAATATATTTCCATTAATTCATGTTTAATTTGTAATTAATTTAATAGTGCTGTAGCATTTTTATTATGTTCTATATTTAAAGCAAATATTTAAAATGAGTTTCTATTATTATTTTACAATTATTTATTCTTGAGTTCTATATACCTTTTTATTTTTCCTTATAATTTACTGTGCGGAGATCTCCGCCCCGACTTAAGCTCCCTTTAAAAAATGTATTTAACTGGAAAATAAATATAAAAAGTATTTTTCCTAAATATTAATTTAAAGACATTGTATTTGTTTACTTTAAATGTAGAACAAAATAAAAAATATTACAAAGCTAGAATTAATTTGTAATTAAAACCTTAATTGAAATATATTAATTTAAATTATAATTATTGTTCCAAATTTTTAATTATTCACTAAGAAAAAACAAATATCAATGTGCATTTGTAATTATTTCAAAGTGATGTGTATAGAGTTTATTAAAATTAATTAATTTAAAAAAAGATTTATTGTTGCACAATAGGGTATCAAAATATTTCATAATTAAAACTTAAATAAGTACTGTTTTTATAAATTAGTTTTAACATTGAGGCCCCAATTACGATGCTGGTCAAACGTGTGTCCGACCGACATCATCTCGGTATGGAAACAGACCAACTATTAGTCAGCAGTTCCACCCAACAAATTAGAATGAAACAGCCCATGAGGCGGTCGGAAACCTCTATTTTTCCATTGAGGCTTGTGCTGTGGTCGGAAAAAGGGCTGCAGCACAAGCCACATTGGAAAAATGGATGTCTGCAAACATGCACAGTGTGTCAGGCACCTTATGGTATGGATGTTTAGTGGGGCACCACAGGTGCCCCTGAGGCCTTACTGCGGATGCCGCAGAGGGACCGAGGGCCCTTTAGGGCCCCCCAGTCCATTTTAGACAGTCTTTTAATGGCAGTCAGATGGTCATTAAAGGGCTGTATGAAAGGGACATCGTAATCCCTACGGCGGGGCCTGAGCAGGCACTACCTTATTGACAGGTATAACATTCTGACCAACAGTTAGACGGGCTCCTTGAGCCCATCGGAAGCGTCTGTTGGTCGCTCCGCATGCCGCCCATCATATTGCGGTGGTCGGACTGCGGCACCAGATGTCGGTCGGACCGCAACCAACAGCCTGCCGGTTGCGATTCGACTGACTTCATAATGAGGCCCAAATGTATGTTCATTTATATTTTTAACTTGTGTAGATAATTTGGTTTAATTTAACATTATGTTCTATGGGGTTCTATTTTATTTCACTGCCTCCATTATTTTCTGTGGGAGGTTGTTGCAGTACCAATGGTTGACCATATGTAGTGCTGGACTTACTACAGTTTTTAGGTCTTGCGACCTATCGATGCGCGCAAGCGCATCGAGCGTAGCGAGAATTCATGTCGGCGAAAACATCTTCAAACCAAAGGGCTTTCAGACCCACGGTTTTCATGCAGTGCCCGTGTACATGCACGCGCATCGCATGCAAGCCCAGCCCAGTCCTCCCCTCATTCACGCCCACCCACCAGGCTCTCCCGCCCCCATCAGGCTTCTCTCCCAATCCGCCTGCCTCCCCTCGCGCATTCACGCCTCCCACCAGGCTTTCCCGCCCCCATCCGGCTTCCCTCGTAATATGCCGGCCTCCCCTCGCTTCCCAGCCCAGTCCTCCCCTCATTCACGCCCACCCACCAGGCTCTCCCGCCCCCATCAGGCTTCTCTCCCAATCCGCCTGCCTCCCCTCGCGCATTCACGCCTCCCACCAGGCTTTCCCGCCCCCATCCGGCTTCCCTCGTAATATGCCTGCCTCCCCTCGCTGCCCAGCCCAGTCCTCCCCTCATTCACGCCCACCCACCAGGCTCTCCCGCCCCCATCAGGCTTCTCTCCCAATCCGCCTGCCTCCCATGCTTGTGCGACCTCGACCAGCCCTGCACTTCCCACCTTCAGGCAAAGGAGCTGCCGGCAGCAGGCTTCCCCCTCCTTCTCTTACATTGGGGCCGGCCCGTCGCCTGCAGATTTCCCTGTGCTGCTTGCTGCTGGAGGGGCCACTGCAGACTATCTCGCGCTGTGGACCATCCACTGTCACCTGGCCGCAGGCGGTGTCCCTCAAATCAGCTGCTGCAGAGACGATCCCATACGTGCTCCCCCGCAGTTAACAATCACTTCAGCATTAATAACAATGGATCACAAGAACGCCAAACTGTGTTTACTAATAAAATGTTATACTGGAATGCCCCCACTTGTCTTTCCTTCTCGGAGCTGACGGGTTGCTTTTATCCTATTTACATGCCTTTATAATTTCTCTTTTTCACTGATGACCTCATTAGTTCTTTTCATCACCTTATCGTACCAGTTCTTTGTCCCCTTGGATGTCATCACTCGGATGATACCTGCTGCTTTTCACGTTAGGTTACAGATCCATTTATTTTTTAAAGAGAAGGTTTTACATGGTAAATATTGAATTGATATCGGTTTCTTTTAAAAAGTGGTTTACATTAAAACTGGGACTTCTCTTAAAAAAACGTAAGCGTCCAGTGTGTCTCACAGCTGCAATATGGGTAGCTCGTTTCTAAGCACTCAATATTTTGGCAAACAAGGGGGCCTACAGAGAGTTACTGCGTTTTGCAGAGGATCACACTGTTTGGTTGATTCGTGCGCGCCGGGATTCAGTGTTAATTAAATCGCCGCGTTCTTCAGTTCAAGCATTTTTCAGCATAATCTGAGCACGTAAACTTCACACTAATACCCAGTAACGAGAAAACCAAGAGCTAAACAGAAGCAAAATGTATCCACCATCTCTCCTCTCATACTGTAGGGGCCTGGCGAATGCTTTAGTAATATGCACAAGCAATTACTGCCACAGCTTTATTTAAAAATGTCACAAAAAGATGTTCGCCTTAATCTCCTCCCACCTCGCATGGCCGTCCTTTCTTTTTCATCACGTCCATCGCTAAAAAGAGAGGAAGGCTTACAGGAAACATCCTCTGCAGTGGGGCTTATCTCGACTGGGACAGTAATTCAAAGTTAAATGGCGCCCCCCCCCCCCCCCCCCCCCCACCAGTCTCCCGCCCCCATCCGGCTTTCCTCCGAATCCGCCTCCCCTCACTCGCATTCCCGCCCAAGGCTCTCCCGCCCCCATTTGAGATGTAGCCTGCTTGCAACCTGTTGTGTAAAACACATAGCCTCCTCCCAGCTGGGCCGCTGCCGAAGTCCTGCTCTGCCCCGGGGGCAGACTCTCTTTCATCACTGGTCACCCGGGGGCCTCCCATGCTTGTGCGACCTCGACCAGCCCTGCACTTCCCACCTTCAGGCAAAGGAGCTGCCGGCAGCAGGCTTCCCCCTCCTTCTCTTACATTGGGGCCGGCCCGTCGCCTGCAGATTTCCCTGTGCTGCTTGCTGCTGGAGGGGCCACTGCAGACTATCTCGCGCTGTGGACCATCCACTGTCACCTGGCCGCAGGCGGTGTCCCTCATATCAGCTGCTGCAGAGACGATCCCATACGTGCTCCCCCGCAGTTAACAATCACTTCAGCATTAATAACAATGGATCACAAGAACGCCAAACTGTGTTTACTAATAAAATGTTATACTGGAATGCCCCCACTTGTCTTTCCTTCTCGGAGCTGACGGGTTGCTTTTATCCTATTTACATGCCTTTATAATTTCTCTTTTTCACTGATGACCTCATTAGTTATTTTCATCACCTTATCGTACCAGTTCTTTGTCCCCTTGGATGTCATCACTCGGATGATACCTGCTGCTTTTCACGTTAGGTTACAGATCCATTTATTTTTTAAAGAGAAGGTTTTACATGGTAAATATTGAATTGCTATCGGTTTGTTTTAAAAAGTGGTTTACATTAAAACTGGGACTTCTCTTAAAAAAACGTAAGCGTCCAGTGTGTCTCACAGCTGCAATATGGGTAGCTCGTTTCTAAGCACTCAATATTTTGGCAAACAAGGGGGCCTACAGAGAGTTACTGCGTTTTGCAGAGGATCACACTGTTTGGTTGATTCGTGCGCGCCGGGATTCAGTGTTAATTAAATCGCCGCGTTCTTCAGTTCAAGCATTTTTCAGCATAATCTGAGCACGTAAACTTCACACTAATACCCAGTAACGAGAAAACCAAGCGCTAAACAGAAGCAAAATGTATCCACCATCTCTCCTCTCATACTGTAGGGGCCTGGCGAATGCTTTAGTAATATGCACAAGCAATTACTGCCACAGCTTTATTAAAAAATGTCACAAAAAGATGTTAATATTTCACCTCTGTTCTTGTTTTATGCTGTTTTAGTTTGACATAAATACCAGTTTAACATGAAACTGCAACGGCATTTCCAATGCACCATCATTACCACTGCAAGAGTGAATCCCTTCAAACAATGAACAGTTTGTGATTTCTTTGCACAGATATTACATTATTTATTACTTTGGCATTTCACATAATGGGGAATCAATTATTGCTATGATACCGGAGAGGCTTTGTGGTTGAGCACATTGCACACACATTAATATGGCATGCATTTCTTATCAACATTGACTCAAGGATCTTATGATTTCTCCAACTAAATGTGAACATCTAGCAACAAGTATCACCTACACTCTTCAAGGGCATGCAGTGGTGCTGCTTTTTTCGTACTAACACGCTTTCGAGTGTATTGCAAGGATATGTGTCTTTTATTGAAACATCTCCTCTACTCGCCACTCTCCCTTTCCATTTACTCCCAAAGCCTTCCATTTTGCCCCCGTATTACCTCTCCTCACACCACAGCACCGCTCAATACCACAGCACCCCTCAACACAACAGCACCACTCAACACCACAGCGCCACTCAACACCACAGCGCCACTCAACACCACAGCACCCCTCAACACAACAGCACCACAGCACCCCTCAACACCACAGCACCCCTCAACACAACAGCACCACTCAACACCACAGCACCACTCAACACCACAGCACCACTCAACACCACAGCACCCCTCAATAAAACAGCACCGCTCAACAAAACAGCACCACTCAACACCACAGCACCACTCAACACCACAGCACCACTCAACACCACAGCACCACTCAACACCACAGCACCACTCAACACCACAGCACCACTCAACACCACAGCACCATTCAACACCACAGCAACACTCAACGCCACAGCAACACTCAACGCCACAGAATCACTCAGCGCCACTGAATGTCACAGCGCCACTGAATGTCACAGCACCCCACAATGCCACAGCACCACTCAATGCCACAGCACCACTCAATGCCACAGCACCACTCAATGCCACAGCACCACTCAACGGCACAGCACCACTCAACGGCACAGCACCACTCAACGGCACAGCACCACTCAACGGCACAGCACCACTCGACGCGACAGCACCACTCGACACCACAGCACCCCTCAATACTACAACACCCCTCAACACCACAGCACCCCTCAACACCACAGCACCCCTCAACACCACAGCACCCCTCAACACCACAGCACCACTCAACACCACAGAATCACTCAGCACCACTGAATTCCACAGCACCCCTCAACGCCACAGCACCACTTTATGCCACAGCACCACTCAACACCACAGCACCACTCAACACCTCAGCACTCACCACTGATTGCCACAGCATCACTCAGCACCACTGAAGCCCACAGCATCACTCAGCACCACTGAAGGCCACAGCATCACTCTGTGCAACCATTCAACAAATGGTTCTAATATGTTCTCTCAATGTTTCAAACTTTATTACAAATGTCACAAAAAGATGTTAATATTTCACTTCTGTTCTTGGATTTTCATCACAATAAAATACACTGAACATAATCTTCCCAAAAGTTATTTACAAAAGTTTAAGCTATTGCTATTATAAATTACAATAAATTTTAAGCTAAGTATTAAGTATTATAAAAAATAAAACCCATTGTTATTTGTAATATTAATACATCTAAGTCATGTAAATACAACGCATATTGCATTACAAATGCTATAGGTGTCACGTTTGCAAAAGTTAAAACTATTGGCATTGTAAATGACAAAGCTATTAATTTCGCTATTTTCAAAACCAACACATAAATAAAACAATCACTGGCGTTGCCAATAGGTCTCGCAGTAGGAAAGTTGGAGCTATTACAATTGCAAATAACAATGCCTTTTATTTTTGTTTTCATTTTAAAAACATAAAGGGCTTTGTCATTTACAAAACCAATAGCTCCAACTTTCCTACTGCGAGACCTATTGGCAACGCCAGTGCTTGTTTTCTTTTAGTAGTAACTGCCTCTCAGAGTTTGTGAATACTGAAAAGTAGCATACACTTATTCAAAATTGAAAATGTACTCAAAAGTGTAAGTTACTTTTGTGAATCAGGCCCTGTGTGTTGTCTTCAGTCAATCAATCAATCAATCAAAGGCATTTATAGAGCGCACTACTTACCCGTAGGGTCTCAAGGCGCTTGTCCTAGAATAAAAATGTCATAATGAAGCAACCTGTTGGACTCCAACAAAATTGAAGCTGGGAGCAGGTCCGCTTTGTTAAACTGATTTCATTAGCAGTTTTAAACTGTATTTGTAATGAAGTGTTCTAGAAAGTAAAACATGAAGTTTGAATAGTTACATAAAAGGCAAATATTGCATAATCGATACTTGTGAAAATGGGCCAATGTTAACCATATGTGCAAGAGTGATTAGTCTTACAGGATGGTGCTTCCTAAGCCAACAGAGGTATAAGAAGAAAAATAAAATGTTGTGGCAGTAAAAGTATCAAAGAAAGTGGACTGTCTGAATTGCAGGCTACTCATGTTGCTTCTGCAATCCAACAAAAAAAGTACGCGAGTAACATAGCCAACAGGAAAATGTAACCATGCTTAAAATGCTTTGTCTTGAAGTATAGCCCATTCAAGGAATGACAAAGCATGACACATCACTTTCTTGGTACTATAGGTGGAATTTAGGCTTCAAGACAGCAAAAGCATTCTGTAGTGAGGATAAGAAAAGATAGGAGGAGGGGAGCAATCTCTAAAATGGGCTTGGCCAAAGAAGCGTCATGGGAATCTTTTTCAAGAAACGTGACCAATGTAATTGAGAACTTGGCCAAAACCATGTAACGAAGAATCCTATGCTTCCCTCATCATGCAATCTGACCTTTATTTGGGTGTCTCTCTGAGTTTTCTGGTAGTGCCTTAAGAATGAATGAATGAATGGGGATTTATAGAGCGCGTAGTTACCCGGAAGCATCCCAGCGCTAAACCAGAACAGAGAGACCAGTGCGAATACCAGAGAAATAGATAGAAATGATTAAGGAAAGAGGTAGGTTTTCAAGAGTTTCCGAAACCGCAGATGGCAGGATTCAGCCCGTAGTTTCAAGGGAAAGAAATTCCACAGTTTAGCTGTATTTACCGAGAATCGCCGTCTTTCTGTACGTGCCTTTTTTACTCTGGGCACAGTGACTAGACGTTCATGATCTGAACGGAGTGGTCTGTTGGTTTTCTAGGGTACGACTAAGTTCTTCAGGATGGGGGGGCCCTTACCCTGCAACAGTTTGTGTGCAATACATAAGGATTTGAATTTTACCCTTTCGCGTATCGGAAGCCAGTGCAGCAGCTTAAGTGCTGGTTTAGCTGACATTCTGACTGAGGTGCCTGTGAGAAGCCGTGCTGCAGCATTCTGGATCTGTTGGAGCTTGTTAAATGTGGTTTCCTGTGCACCAAGGAAGATAGCGTTACTGTAATCCAATCTGGATAGGATCAGTCCTTGGATAAGCAGCTTCCTAAAAGTCTGCGGAAGAAGTGGTAGAACTTTTTGAGCCGATCGGAAGAGTTCAAAACAGGCTCCCGCCATTTTTTTAGCTTGGGTCTTGAATGAAAGATCCTGTTCCATCCACACCCCCAGGCTTTTGATCTCATTTTTTGGGGAGGGGGGCTCCCCCAGACAAGTGGGCCAGATGTTCGAAGGCAGAGTGGACCCTTTATGCCCTAGTAGCATAATTTCGGTCTTAGACCCATTCAGTTTGATGGAGGATTCCCCCTTCAGGTATACATTTTTGATAGGCAGGAGTGGAGGGTGTCCGGGCACTGAGCAAGTTGGGATAAGGAGACGACCAGTTGGGTGTCGTCAGCATAGCTCACGATTTTGATTCCAAATGGGCAACCACCTCCTCCAGTGGGGCCATGTACACATTAAATAATGTGGGGCTTAAGGATGAGCCTTGTGGCACCCCACACTGGAGGGGAATTGCCGCAGATCGTGAGTTACTCTCCCAGACCTGGAAGGTGCGGTTGCTAAGGAATGAAGTAAGCCAGGACAAGGCTGTCCCTACCATACCTATGTCTGTCAGTCGCTGAATTAGGACCTGATGATTAACAGTATCGAAAGCTGCACTTAGATCCAGGAGGATCACTGCCACTGATCCTCCTGAATCCAAAATGCATCTGGCCTCCTCAACGACTGCCAGAAGGGCGGTGTCCGTACCCTGTCCAGGGCGAAAGTCAGTTTGCGAGTTCCGGAGAAGGCCATTGGACTCTAGGAAATGGGAAAGTTTTTGATTAACTAGTCTTTCTGTAACCTTGCTAAGTCCAAGGAGTAGTGAAATTGGCCTATAATTTGCCAATTCCGCCGGGTCTAGGAGAGGATTTTTAAAAGGAGCTTTCACAATAGCTCCCTTCCAGCCAGGTGGAACCACTCCCTGCGAAAGCGAGGCATTACTAAGATCAGTAACTGGTGTAGCAATGGTGGTTGCAATCTGTTTCAGGATCCGCATGGGTACCAGATCACTAGGAGAACCGCTTTTGATGACGGCCAGAATTTTGAGTACCTCGTCCACTGACAATGGACCAAAGGCATCGAGCTGAATGTCGGGTGTTGCTGGCCGACAGCTTATATCTATTCCATGATCGACTTGTTGCAGGGTGGCTAAGATGTTATGAATTTTGGCGTCAAAGTAGTTCGCCAATTTGTTGCATTTGGCTGCTGAGATGTCTTGAGCCAGAGGGGGTTCCGGCACCTTGAGCAGTTCCTTGATGATTAGGAAAGTTTCTCTAGAAGAGTTAGAAGAATTTTTAATTCTTTCATCGAAGAATTGTCTCTTGGTGCTGCGCAAAGCAGCCTTATATGCTCTCATGGCGGTGCAATACTCATCTTTGCTGGATCCCGCCCAGTCTTTCCTCCAGGAGCGCTCCAGCTTCTTACATCCTTTTCTTAGGAGTTTCAGCTCGGGCGTGTACCATAGGGCAGAGTCAGCTCTCTTCTCCCTTTTCTGAATAATTTTCTTGGGGAGAATAGAGTCAAGTGAGTTGGTAAGCCAGTTTTCAAAGTTTGTATCTGCAACCACTGGGTCAAGAGCTGGAGGGGGGTAGGAATGTTCTAGTTTGGAGATCCAATTCTCAACAGAGAGTTTGGACCAGACCCTATCCATGACACGCGTATTGGGGGGGTTGTGGTGGCAAGACATCACTCAACAACCAACAAACCTAAAACAAGACAGATCTATTTTTGCCATGCTGGTCACAACTGATTTTTAACAATAGTGATACCACTGTGAAAAAGTTAGAATTTAACATTTTTATATTCTGAAATACTACTCTGACTGAAATGCTACAATGTTCAGTGGAATGGAGAGCGGGCTTATGTGTGTCTTAATAACTCTCATTCTCCCCGTCATATCACTTTCGTCTGCAACCTCTCATTTTACATTATTCTTACCATATCATTCTGAAATTCCTACATCTGCAGTCTTTTACATCTTCCTCTCCAAAACTCGTTTGTCCTTCATTTAATTCCTTGAGTCACCTCCCTTTCAAAACCTCCTTTCTCTTCTCACCTCTAAACACATTTTCTGTTCTGTTGCCACTGTCAATATGTCAACAGCTTGTCTATCTCTTTCATGTACTTTTCCATTGAATGGTAATTACCATTGAGACTATAAAGCTGTGCACTTTGTAGAGGCCAAATAATAGATTAGTGACGGGTACTGTGTGAAACTTGCACTGCCTTCAGCCTTAACTCCAGGGCTATCAAACATGCCCGCACCATGCTCACTCATCCACACTCTGTACTTAGCCAGCACACCATGTCTGCCCTAATTAGGCTACAAGAGGAGAGAATGCCCGCTGTCATTTTTACAGAGCAGTCTGTAGCATAATGTAATGCTTTCTTGAAATTAAGAAGCAGCATTTTCCTAGGATCATTGGGTTTCCACCAGCCTGCAAACTATTTCTAGCCCTACACTTTCTTGTTGCACATGGTGGTTAAATGCAGTGTGCCAACTCTGAATTGTCTTGTTTGACGTGGTTGTTATATTCCATGTTAGTCCAGTTGGTTCAAAGGAAGCCAGCAAAAACTAAGATCCACAAAACAAATTAGGTTGTCAAACGAAGGCCCTACACCAAAAACAAGTGTCAAGGAGACATGGAACAATGTGCAATCTGTAGTCATTTCTCTTCTGCTAAGGTGGTGCTGAAAGGCCTGTCCAATCCACATTTTGTCATGTCAGAGTTTGCTAGCCTTTCAGACAGATGGCTTACTTGGTTAATATCCCATTATTGACACCTTTGTGAGATTTGTGGAGAAGTGTGGCTCACTGGTTAGAGGAGGCAGACCTGGAAGCAGAGGTCAGCCCGGGACCAGGGTTCAATTCCCGGCTCGGCGGGGTCTAGAATCCTAAAAATGTCCATGGACTCGACAATTCTCGCTCCGGTGCCTACTCGATTCACGGGTTCACACTCTGGGCAATAGCTTGCTTAATCTCCACAACGGTCCCTTGCGGCGGGATGCCTGGCTTTCACCTTGCGGATACCCTGCTGGGGTTATCTCACAGGGGATTACCAGGACGGGTTCCCTAAGCAAGCGCTTAGAGACCGGTTGGTGATTTGCGCTATATAAATTGCTGTACATGTACATACATGTACAGATTTGCAGGTGACCACATCTAACCTGCTAGGGCCAACTCAGAGCTTCAAACCTCAGAACCATTGAGTTGGGTAATACTAAAACTTACCATTTAAAATGTACTTATCTGTAAATCCGTGGCAAAGTGTCCTATAAAAATACATAATTACTATTATTTCAACATGTCACTTTCCATCAAATCACCATTGCAATCAAACCTTTTGAAAATGTAATATTGTTGCGTCATTTTCTTTAGGTCCACCTACATTTTAAAGAAGGTGCGAGTTTGATTAGGCTGTGAACTTCCATAAGTTAATCAGGGTCACTCAACCTTAACTGAAGAGTTCGGTACATAGTCCATCTACTCAGACACAGGGGGTCAGCAAGAAAATACAAAAATAGTATATAAACAAATGGGGAATTACACCCTCTATCCTTTACTTCTTAAGAACGGCCAATCCACATTGTCTTGTCATCCCACATTCCAAAACTCATTTTGAGATGTCCAGGCAATATCTAAATAAAGATATAGTGCTCCTGCAAAAAAGTACTAACACTGTAATAGTAGAATAGAGCCCATACATCGATTGGTATTCAAAACCATTCTTTATCACACACACAAAAATAGGGCACAGATAGCCCAGCATGTACGTTGAGCTTGCCAGAGTGAGGTTGGTGTCGCGCTTTACCCCTGAAAGAATGACTCGGGAATCGGAGCAGTAGTAAGTACGTCTTGCTTTGTTGCCTGCCAGCAACTAACTGGCTCACAGACTAGAACTCTTTCCTGTTCCTCTTTCCGGTCGAGTTGCCTGTCCTGTCTGAACCCAGGGTCAGGCACTACGACACTACATCTCCCCCTTTTGTACAGAGTCTCTCATACCTCACATTTCTTCGACTAGGCGTCGGGGTCTCCTCGTCATGCGCCTAGGGCGGCTCTCTCGTTCTGTCGCTCGACTGCGGTGAGAATCTGTGTTAGCAACAGTTCGCGGAGGGCTGTGGTTATCCTGGTCCGCATTGTCACTCTGACTTGGTGACTCACTGGATGCTTGACTCGAGGAGGCTCTCTGGTGATTGTGTGAGCTGCACCTTTTGAAATATGATATGTTTCGTGTTATTTGCTTGTTGTCAGCTTTTGCGGTGACCATTGTCCCTTTTCTCTTGCTGACCTGCAGGGGAACGTCCAGATATCGACTGTCTGCTTTTGCTCGTCGATCCTTTCGGACTATCACCCAGTCTCCTTCTTGTATCTTGGAGTCTTTGGCGTGTCTGCGCCGGTCGGCGTATGTCTTCATTTTAAGTTTATTTTCACGATCTATGTTGACTAGAGTTGTGTGGTCAACAGTGATGGCTCGAGGTTGCGAGGTGGCGTTTGTCATGGGCAACCGAGTACGGGGTGTTCTCCCCAACATAAGGGTGGCCGGGCACTGATTCGTGGTGTTGTGTGGAGTGGTCCGGTATGCCCTTAATACTTCGTTCAAGGTTTGTTGTATGTCTCGGTGTGTTAATTCAGCTTGCTGGATCGCCCTTTTTAGGGTCCCCATGAATCGCTCCACCATGCCATTGGCTTGAGGCCATAGAGGAGTAATCTTTTGGTGCTTAAAGTTAAGGTGCGTCGCAAAATCTGTAAAGTCTTGACTATTGAATGGGGGTCCATTATCTGATTTGACTCGGAGAGGAATGCCCCATGCGGCAAAGATTTCATCCAGGATTGGAATGAGTGCCGTGGCTCTTGTCGATGATATCAGGTGTGCGAACGGGAATCTTGAGTACTCGTCCATTATGACTACAATGTATTGTCCTGATTGTAACGGTCCAAAGAAGTCGACTGCGACTTGCTGCCAAACTCCATCTGGTAGCTCGGACATGTGGAGAGGAGCTGGGGGTTCATCTTTGCTGACGAGTTGACAGGTCATACAGTCTCTTAGCGTTGTCTCCACCATCTGGTCCAGTGTGGGGAACCACACCCGTTCCCTCAACGCTTTCTTGGTGGCATTTATCCCTCGGTGGCCTTCATGTGCCAGGTTAATGACTCCTTGACGTAGCTTATGTGGGATCACAATCCTTCCCCCTCGCAGAAGAAGACCAGAGTCGCTGATAGAAAGTTCGTCATGAACCCGCTGGAATGGAGCTAGGTCGTGGAGGAGTTGACCTGACTCTTGCGACGTGCTTTTCAGGTGACGCCAGGAGTTAGAGCGGACCCGGGTCATGACAGCCTGGATCAGAGGGTCACTGGCGGAAGCATCTTGGATTGCTGCAAGAGGAACTGTGGGTGGACATGCTGCATCGACGACAAAGTGGATGTAGTCATCAGCTACTGAGTGGGCTGGGGCCATGGTGTCCAGCGGATGGCGAGACATGAAATCAGCCGGGTTTTCGGCTTTACCAGGTTTGTGAATAATTGAATAGATGTAGTCTTGGAGATGCAGTCCCCAGCGTTCGATGCGAGGTGGCATCTTGGCATTTGGGTTTCCGAAAATCGTGATGAGAGCCTGATGATCCGTGATAATCGTAAAGTGCTTTCCATAGATGAATAAGTGGAAGTGTTCGCACGCCCAAACTACAGCGAGGCTCTCCTTCTCCGGCTGGGAGTATGCCTTTTCAGTGTCTGTGAGGCTGCGGCTCGCATAGGCGAAGATGTGGCGCTGGTCTGAGTTGTCGCGATACTGGGCTAGGATGGCGCCTAGGCCCACTGGGCTGGCGTCAGCGGTGATCTCGGTCCTTTTGCTGGTGTCGAAGTAGGCAAGATTGATGGCAGAGCCGACGGCCCGCTTAATTGTGGTGAATGCTTGTTCGCATGCATCTGTCCAGACAAAGAGCTGACCCTGACGTGTGAGTTCCCGTAGGGGATAGCTGATGGTAGCATAATCGCGGATGTAGTGTGCACAGTAGCTCGCCATGCCAATAAAGGAGCGAAGGTCACTGACATCGCGGGGTGTCGGGGTATCAGCAAGTGCGACTACCTTATCCGGGTCAGGCTTCATCCCTTCTCTGGAGAATATGTGTCCATAGAATTTCAGGGTATCCCTGTGGAATTCACATTTGGCAGCGTTGAGGGTGAGATTGGCGTTTAGCAGAGCATGGCAGACTCTGTCCAGGGCTGTGTCGTGTTCCGTTTGGTCTTTCCCGAACACCAACAGGTCGTCACTGTAGTTGAACGCATTTGGTATGCCTTGGATGACCCTCCGGATGGCTTCTTGAAAAATCTCGGCAGCCGACGAGATGCCAAAGTTTAGGCGTTTGTGTCGGAAGAGGCCTTGATGGGTGGTGAATGTCGTAATGTATCGAGATTGGTCGTGAAGCTCCAACTGATGGTATCCTTTGTTAAGGTCAAGTTTAGAGAAAACGGTGGCGCCATTAAGTTTGGTGATCATGTCGCTTATGTGTGGCCCAGGGTGGCGTTCTCGCTCAATGGCGGTGTTGGGGGCACGCATGTCGACGCATAGTCTGACTTTGTTGTCTTGTCCCTTTTTGGGGACGACTACAACTGGGGACACCCATGGGGTGGGTCCCGAGGTACGCTCAATGATGTCGGATTGCAAGAGGTCTTGCAGCTCATCGTCTACTGCTTGCTGTAGGTGGAAGGGCACCTTCCGGCGGTGCTGAGCAATGGGCGTCACGCGCTCATCGATATGCAATTTCACCTTGAAATGATTTAATTTTCCAAGTCCTGTGAAGAGTTTCGGGAACTTTGCCACGATATCGGGGGCGTCTTCCGTCATATAGAGGAGTTCCACCAATCTCAGTCGTTCTGCTGTTGGCAGACTGAGTAGGCAATCTGCAATGTCTGGTCCTTCCACGACGTGGATGTAGGCTTGAATTTTTCTGTCTTTAAATGTCAAGGTTGTAAGAAAACGCCCCAGGCACTTGAGGGGTTTCCGTGACATCCATGTGAAGATGCGGACCGCTGCTGGCTCCAGTTTGGGTCTTTGCTTCATGCTGTGGTATTCCAACACACAAATGTAGTTGAGTGAGGCGCCTGAGTCTAGCACAAATTTTGCCGGGTGGTCATCGATCAGGATATCGAGCTTGGGGTATCGTTTCAGGCGATCTGGATCCGAGACCATGCAGATGAATTCATCGCTGTCTTGTGACGTGTGTGTGTGCGAGGAGGAGTCACTGGAAGTGGGTCTGTGCGACCTGTGCGAACTCACAGTTTGGTGTGGTGAGAGCTCGCTGATCGATCTCTGGCGTGGAATGGACTCACTGAGTGACAGCTGGACCTCGATGAGCTGGATGAGCGGTCTTCTTGTCCTCTTATGGCGCGGGCGTGGTGCCTGGTGCCACGGCGCAGGGGCGATGATTTCCGTGTGAATTTTCGGGCTTGGCACGCCACTTCGAAATGGTTGTCTCTCCCGCAGCGGTGACATCGTTGTCCGATGGCCGGGCATTGTCCTGAGTGCGGATATTCTTGACCACACCTGTAGTATGCGGGTGATGATTTCGATGGCTTGTCTTGTCTTGAGTCTCGGCGGGATGAAGATTTCCGGGAGTAGTGTTTGGACTTGTGGGAGTCGTGAGAGCTCGTATCAGGCCTGGATGTTTTGTGTGCTTGTATCCGGAGAGCGTGCTCTTTCCGGTCCAGTTTGAGAGTGCCCATGCGCTTGGCGTAATTCTCTGCCTGGTCATTGATTCTGGTCAGTTCTTCGATCTCCTCCAGAGAGTATGGTTTCTTCAGGAGTCTTCGGCGTAGAGATTCTGATGTGCATCCATCAATGATGCGGAGGCGTAACGCGTCTTCCGCTTTGAAGTTGTCGAATTCGCAGTATTTTTCCATCGTTTTAATGCGAATGATGAAGTCGCTCATGCACTCATCTTTCTCTTGGGTTACTTGAAAGAACACGTGTCGCTCGTAGTCGGCATTGCGTTTGTGGAGGAATCGCCTGTCAAGAATTCCTTTAACGTCTTCATAAGTTGCGGTCGCTGCGTTGGGTAGGTCCTTGATGAATTGTGCTATGTCTTGGCCTATGAGGTTTCTTAGGGCCACCAGTTTTTGTTTGGGGTCTTGTACTGCCGAGCCAACCATGTAGTCCTCAAAGTCTTCACTCCAGTTTTTCCAGGCAGGTCCCATGGTGTTGCCTGGTGTTAGCGTTAGTGGTTGCGGTTGTCGCATGAACTACGCTCCTATGGGTCCATGGGGCGTCGTGGTTGTGGCGGCTTGAGGTGCTGGGTCAGCTGTGGCGTTTCCGTCAGTCGTGCTGCTGGTAGGCAGGAGAGACATCACGTCTTTGTAATGGCTTTCTATTGGTTATGATTATTAATGTCTTTAGGTTTTCAGCAGGTTTCTGTTGTATGTTGTTGACTATCTGTTATGGTGCATGATTTCCTTGGTTTGTGCCTTCCCACTTTTTATTGTAGGGGTGCTTGTGCCTTCCCACTCATTAGTGTAGAGGTCTGGTAATTGTAGGTATGTTCTTAGCGCTTTCCCGCTTGTTTCTGCAGGCTTCTCGACTATTTGCAGGGTTTTGCCTGGTTTAAAGATGGCCGCCGTCGTTGCTTCGTGGGTTACCCAATGACCGGCGCCTGACCTAGTAATGGCCGCCGTGTGGGACGCTACAACTTGGGTCTGGGCTTCACCACTTTGCCTTTCAATCACTTTCCCTCGCGCGGCCTCTTCAGGACTCACCCAGCGTTCTGCCGCTCTCGTCGATTTATTTGCCTCAGGGTTGGGTTTGCTGCGTCTTCATCGACGCGCTCGCTCGAGTATGTGTACCGCCGCGTGGACACGCGCGTCATGCGCCTCTTGTGCACGCTCGGTTCTTGCTTCGGTGCCGTGTGTGTTGACGGCTGCTGTTTTTTGGCTCCTGCAGTCTCAGCGCCGATTTTGAATTTTCGCGCTTCTTTCGCGCTCTCGCACGGCGATGGCTGCGGACTCACTGGTCGGGCCGGCTGCTTCCGGCGGGGTAGCGGGACTGTGTGGGGATATTTGCATCCCACCCTCGTCGCCAGTGTCGCGCTTTACCCCTGAAAGAATGACTCGGGAATCGGAGCAGTAGTAAGTACGTCTTGCTTTATTGCCTGCCAGCAACTAACTGGCTCACAGACTAGAACTCTTTCCTGTTCCTCTTTCCGGTCGAGTTGCCTGTCCTGTCTGAACCCAGGGTCAGGCACTACGACACTACAGTTGGAGGCAACGAAAAATCGATATAAAAACGGTTTGTGGTTGAAAACAACAAATAATGATATTTGAAAAGGACTTAAACCCTCACCTACATTATGAGTCACACTTCATCATCTGGTTCCTGTCTCCATGATCAAGTCATTTGGTACGTGGTGGACTGCAACGTGGTGGTTGTTCTGTGGGGTCGTAAGTGTACCAGATATGTGTGGTAACATTTATATCCAAATGTATTTAATCCATTTTGTCCATGTTTGTAAACCGTATATAAACACCTCCCTGTTATTGAGGTTTGAAAAATACCTTACTTAAAAATGTGTTCGGGTTGGTAAACTGATTATTTTTTTTACTCCGTTTCCCAAGACTAAAACCAAACCAACCATAAGGCGATATATTAAGAACCACAATAGTTATGCATGTCTGTTTCTGCCCTCTCTAGTGACCTTGTTGCAGAGGTGTATGAAATTCACATAATTTATGTTAGTGTAACTATGCAAAATGCAGCCCTCCGACACAGAAAGGTGCCATTCCATCGACGTCCACAATGTTTAGGGATAATCAAGAAAATGACAGGACCTACCCCATGGATATGACCCCTGGTGATAGCTCCCAAACCCAAGTAACCGGGAGCCTTAAGGTTATGCATTGACATGTGGCTACCTAATAAAGCAATAAGTCGTGAAAGACACATTACCCCCACAAATGACGAATTAGTGGCGGACCTCAATGGGGCTCGTTGGTTCTCCAAGGTCAATCTTAATGGGTGCGTCCACCAGCTTGAGCTCAATGCAGCCAGCAAATACATAACTGCATTCTCCACACACATACTCTCTCGCAGGTACAGATGCTTAAATTTTGGGATTTCAACCCCCGCAGAAGTCAGCGTGCTAAAAGTGTGTTGGCATTTTGATCTATTCTCATACCCTGGCAGACCACCAAGTGAGGCTGAGGGCCACTCTAAAGAGACTGGTAGATTGGGGACTGACCCTCCACCAACAAAAATGCTACTTCTATGCCAACTCCATTGAGTTCTTCAGATACCTGATCTCAGACGATGGACTGCAAGTCAACTTGAAGAAAGTACATGCCATAAGTACAGCGACTGTCCCATGAAACGCGTTGGAAGTGAGAAGCTTTCTGGGGATGATCAACTATTGTGGGCAGTTTATTCCCAGCCTGGCTACACCTTATGAACCCCTCCATGCCCCTACTAAGAATGACTGCCCATGGGAATAATAAAGCTGGACTGATCAAGCATTCAAGATGGTGAAGGAGGTGCTCCTGGACAACGCATCAATGATGTATTTTGACCCCCAGTGCAGAACAGAGCTGGGAGTGGACATAATTCCTGTCTGCTTGCGTGTTGTCCTGCTGCAAGCAAAATGAGAAGGGTCATGGCTTCCCATCACCAACGCCAGCAGGGCGCTCACTGACACCGAGACACAATATGCCCAAATCAAGCAAGAGGCTTAAGAGATTCAATGGGCCCGTCAACACTTCCACCAATATCTCTGTGGCCGGCACTGCCAGAAATGGACTTCCGTGCATTGAGCGTTGGACTTTGCAGCTCCAACTGTACTCCTTCGAGGTTGTGTACAGACGGGGTCAACAACCTGCTGACTACCTGTCCATGCACCTGCCAACAACACCCTCTGGTAACAGCTCCTCGGATGAAGCCCAAGGTGCAGAGGAATTTGTAAGGATGATAATCTATGAAGATTGCTCAAGGGCTCTGTCCATAGAAGAGATCCAAGAAGCCACCAGAAGCAAAACAAGCACATCTAAAGCTAAAGATGCACTATGCAAACAATAATGACGCAACTTCCTGAAGGCGCAAAGGCTCTCACCGCTGAAGCGTGATGCTGAGAAGCCTGTTGACTAGAGTGGTTGAGTTGGCACACCAAGGCAGTGGACACCAGGGCATAGTGAAGACTAAAGCCCACCTCAGAGACAAGGTGTGGTTCCCTGGCATAAACAAGTGGGTTGATGAGAAGATCTAAGACTGCCACTCCTTTGCCATCTCAAGTGGGGATCCTCCAGCTGCGCCAGTAATCACCAAAGAAGCCTGCACAACACCCTGGTTGTGTATTAGTATTGACTTTTGTCAGCTTTCCTGATGGCAACCTTACAGTCATAGTAGTCGACAGCCATACCAAGTACCCTGTGGTGGAACTAGTACTATCCATTTTATTTGGGTATGTCAAGCCCGTTCTGGAGAAAATCTTCACAATATTGTGGATTCCTGGTGAAATGAAAACAGACAATGGACCCCCCTTTCAGGATCCAGAATTCCAATCATATATTCACAGTTTTAACATACCAGATCGAAATGTGACCCTGCAGTGGCCTCAGGCCAATGGGGAGGTAGAGCGCTTCATGCGCACCCTGAACAGAGCACGCTGAGTCCGGATGGAGCGAACCCAAGACGCAGAGTGCAGGCTGCACCGTTTTCTGAGATCTTATCAGCAAACGCCACAGGGTGTGCCCTAAGTCACCTGTTTGTATCATCCCAGCAGGGACTAGCTGGAACCCTGCGGTAATTGACATCCGAACCACACCAGAGAAGTGGCAAGCCACAAACGATAAAGCCAGAAAAGTTTGAAGAGTTTTTGTCTCGGAACAAATAAAGGGAACGAACAAAAGGGCTTAGGCAAGAGCTTAACGTTCTGTAAACTTGTTCATCGCACAGTTTTGATTATAAAACAGAACAATATTAACACCTTCACACTTTTAAAGGGCAGATAAAACATTCCATGTGTGTATGGTGCTCATAGTTGTCGACGGCGTTTCGATCCGTTTAACACATTCTACGAATCTCATCAGGACATTTAATGTATGCCTAATAGTAAAGCAGCAACATTTGCAAAGAGGGAAGCCAAGGGTACCGGCAACCGCGATTGAGCAGCACTGCATGCTTACTATCGTTTATCGTACCGGACTATCTTGAACGTCCCTATACTCCTGAATGAGGTCCGCCTGATGTTCTTTGACTGGCCAAACCTTGGCTCTTCTTCAGTCTTACACAAGCACATTGCTAACCGGAATTGAATCCAAGGTGACCCCAACAGGTCACAGCAACAGCCCGCCCGGATATTCCTATGACCGGGTACACAATAAGCCTTGAACCACTTAGCTTCCCTCTTGGCAAATGAGGCTGCTTTACTATTAGGCATACATTAAATGTCCTGATGAGATCCGTAGAATGTGTTAAACGGATCGAAACGCCGTCACCAACTATGAGCACCTTACACACATGGAATGTTTTATCTACCCTTTAAAAGTGTGAAGGTGTTAATATTGTTCTGTTTTATAATCAAAACTGTGCGAATAACAAGTTTACAGAACGTTAAGCTCTTGCCTAAGCCCTTTTGTTCGTTCCCTTTAATTGTTCCCTGTCCCGATATTTCTTGTGTGATTGACTGGGTACAGGCTTGTGCCGTGTCTTGTATATTGTGTGTTACTCATGTTTTACATTGACTGAAACCTAATACCTGTTTGGCACATTCAAGCTCAGTGTAATCTGTAAGAAAGTAGGAGAAAAAGAGAGGAGGGGAAGGGAGACACAAGGACGGGATTTAGTACTCGTGTCTCTGGAACCTTTGTAGACATAAATTGAGTTGTAACTGGAGGGACTCCATAGATCCTTACCCCACAGCCGGTGATAATTCCAACCCGGTGGGGTCTAGGTACCTCAAGGGAATAGCTCATAAAGCAAATACCGTGTGCTAAGGATAAAATAAGTGCAGTAGAGAATTACTTGCTATAAGGTTAATACTGCATGTAATATGAAGGCCATGTTCACTTTGCAATTGAGTGAAGAATATAGTAGTACCTGAATCTGACCGCTGGTGGCAGGGAACTGAAAATTAACAAGGAGACCAAATGAGCCAAAAGTCACGGAACGACAGAGCGTGAAAGATCACAATGTCTAAGTTTAGTATTTAAGAGGGTGTTCTCACCGTGAAAGCAGAGAAGGAACAATTTGAGTCGAGGATGTTCACTTGTCTGGTGAATTGTAGGCTATGGTAATCTAAAGAGTGGTGAAAAGTACACAACTGTGACAGAAAGAAAGGTATATCTAGTCATTCTGTGTGAAAAAGGCAGCGTGAGCTTAAACAAGCATTTTCAATGCAACGGTCTCGCCTTTGAATAAGTTAGAGCTATTGGCATTGTAAATGACAATTTTTGTATTTATGTGTTGGTTTTGAAAATAGATAAATAAATGGCATTGTCATTTACAATGCCAATAGCTTAATCTCTCACAAATGTGAGACCTATTACATTTGCACCCACACACACAGAGCCAAACACACACAGCCACACACACACACGGATGTGGTGGTAGTGAATCTGGTGGATGTGGTGGTGGTGGTGAATGGGGTGGATGTGGCGGAGGATGTGGTGTTTTTTCATCCCACTCAAAGCCCTGCATTCATCCATTCATTCACTGCCACAGAAGTGGACACATTCGCCTAATATGGGAAATACTACTTGAAGCACCTTATTTAGCCTAATCAGTTTGCAATCGGCAGCGGAAAACGCGGAGCGTTTTGGAAAGTCACACCTAGTCAACGAAATGTGACTTCATACCGATGGAACACTTTGCGCTGCACAGACGCTAACAACATTCAGTCATATTATATACATGACAGAGTTTGCATTGTGTGGCAAAGCAGATACAGGATATTGTCTAGGTACAATTCAGTTAGCGTATAGCACTTATTACTAAAGTAGGCAGACGTTAGCCTTTGTGAGAAGCATAGCAAAATAAAAATTAAAAAAACAGATCAAGTCAAGGACGCAAACGGCAACATGCTATTATTTATTTACTCGGATGATTTGCATCAAAATGTAACTTGTGAGCACGTTTCTCTAACTCTCCAATAAGCCCATTACAACACTTTGCACAAATGAGATTGAATTGCTCACACAGTTACGATTTGCATACGTTCAAAAGAGTTCTCTGATCTTGTTTACTGCTTGCAAAAGGACCAGCCATGCGAAGGAGACTCATCCATTAGCCTCCCTGATCAGACGAAAATAGTTATTTAAAGGCAGTAAATTCAGGAATGCACGAATGAGATCAGGTGATGAAGGCAAACATGCCTTAACAGGATAACAAAGCAACACGGGCTCGAGTATGGGAGTCCCATTCTGACTCATCGGGTGGGGGGAGGAGGGGGGGGGAGATTATGGGAATGCAGAGTGCAGCGGACTGTTGGTGCAGGGAGGTGGGGGGTGGGGGGGAGGGGTCAAGACAGTGCTGGACATGGAGAGTGGGTGGTTGGCTCGCAGTACTGCCACATATTTCACACGTACTCGGTTTTGCTGGTAAAGTTGCTAGGTTATTATTAACATTTTAAAACAAGTAAACCCACAAGCCAACACTGACACATGCAGAAGGAAACAAACACTTACATATCTATGCACACACAGACAGGCACACACATACTCATGCAAGCAAGCAAACACACACATGCGTGCACGCACTCACTCGTGCAAGCACACACAGAAGCAAACACTGACACATGTAGAAGGAAACATGCACTTCTGTAGTAGGGGATCTCTGTGTATAGTCATAATCTAGTGAATAGTCCCGCCCATGTGCGTGGACCCCGGAGCAATGAAAAATAATCTCTTACAGTGTCAAAAAATGCAGAAATGCATAGACACTTAAGAGAAAATTTTAAGACATATAATGCAGCCCCCAACAGGCTACACTGTCCAGTACTTCAGCTAGAAATTCCACAAAAAAATCCACAAAACAGCAAAGCCTGTCCAGATTTTCATTTTCTTCAGTACAAACCCCTCTGGGAGATAGAGAGGAAGACCTGGACAGACAAGCCCCATAGGCTGCCATTATGTGTCTCAGAATAGGGTACTGTGCCTTTAAGAGAACTTTCCAGAACTTCACAGTATCCCAGAATGCCTTGCAGGTCTCTCTTACTTTCAGTTCTTTTTTCCGGCTCCTGCAAGCAGGACCCTGGAGCATTGAGCTCTCCCTTTTCAAGGGTTTTGTTGGTGTTTTTGCACTAAAATCGTTTTTTGTGTACTTTATCTGTACCTTACAGCTTTCTTCTTGGCTTGTGGCACCCTTTGGTCGAAATAATGCCTGCATTATTTGATAAATGCCCGGAGTGCTCCAGGAAGAAGGCCAAGACAGATCCCCATGAGGTCTGTATTCTCTGCCTTCCCTCTTCCCACATCCCTGAGGAGTGTGAGATCTGCCAGGGTTTTTCTGGCAGGACCCTGAAAGACAGAAAGAAAATCAGGCTTCAGGGACTGGAAGAAAGGAGACAGAAGACACAAGGTGGGTCTGGACATGCTGAGGCCCCTGGGGGGCTCCCCGGGGGCAGGAAGCCCAGCACACGTCCCCATTCTCCGTCTGGGTCGGTGGCACCCTCCAAGACGTCGAGAGAGAAGTCCAAGGCCGGCTCCCCTTCTCCCCAGGGCTCTGGGTCGAGAACACGTCGACCGTCGACGTCAAGGGACCTGCATAGGCCGCCGTCGGACGTGGAGACGGTGTCGTCGTCGCTGTCTTCGACGTCGAGCGATCGGCGCCGACAGGAACGGCGTCGACAGGACCAACGTCGACAGGATCGGCGTCGACGCACGCCACCGAGGCAATACCGTCGATCGCCTTCCAGAAAGGCTTCATCGTGGTCGAGGGGATCCTCGTCGTCGAGCCCGCCGTCGACGCAGAAGCACTCGCCGGCGAGACGGAGGCGTGCCCCGTCGAGGCGAAGGAGATCGTCTTCAAGGTCAGCGTCGAGACGCCACACGTCAAGGCGGTCGCCGTCGAGGCGCAAGCGGTCGCCGTCAAGGCACAGGAGATCGTCGTCGAGATGGTCCGGGTCGACGTCGAGACACGCGAGTCGCTCGACGCCGAAGAGGAAGAGACGGTCGACATCGAGGGACCGGCGGTCGACTCCTGAACACCGGTCAAAGGTGCCGGATGCCCGTACTAAGCGCCCTGAGGCTGTGGGGGGCTCCCCTCAGCCCAGGAAGGATGGTGTATCACCGGGATCGGTGCACTCGGAGGTTTATACTCCACGGAAGTCCGTAACACCTCCTCCTCCGTTGCCTAGAGGGCCGCGTCCGAGGATGACTACACCTCCTCCGTTGCCTCCTCTACCTGAGAAGCCTCCACCGGTTCCACCAAGGTCGGCCTCGTTGCCTCACCTTCCGACCCCTCCCAAGAAGACTCCTAAGTCTAAAGAACCGCGTAAGCCCAAGTCGGCCACCCCGGACAGGCCGGTGGACCGGCCGAAGCCCAGGAGGTCGAAGTCTCGCTCCAGACGGAGAGACCGATCGAGGAGAAGGCGCAGGTCCTCCACTTGTTCCAGACGGCGCCATAGGAGGCATAGATCCAGGACGGATACATCTTCCAGGACTCGCTCCTATTCCCCTACTCTGTCCGATACCCCGGACACTAGGGTATCCCCTATCGATGACATCGGTACATTCCAGGATGTTCTCCTGAGGGGGGCCGCGAAGTTGGGTATCACGGTGACGGCTCCTACACCTACGACGTCCGTGATATTCGAGACTACACAAAAAGAGCCTGTCTCGCCCTCTGTTGCCCTTGGTCCCGGGACTGGTTGAACCGGCACAAGAATTATTTCTTACGCCTGCGGTGGTTAGGGCCGCCCCTTCTAGGCTTTTGAAGAAATACAGGGCACCGGACTCTGACCCTGCCTTCCTGAGGATGGACCCAGTCCCCGACTCAGTGATCGTTACAGCAGCCAGAAAGCAACACTCTACCTCCCCGTCCTCCACCGTGCCTCCGGACAAGGAGAGCCGCTGGATTGATTCGGCGGGAAGGAAAGCATGCGGGACTTCCTCCACCACGATGAAGGCTTCCAGCGACTCGGCATTACTGGGACGATATGACCGGGCGCTTTGGGATTCCATGGAACAGTTCGCGGACCTTGTGCCGCACGACAGGAAGGAGGACTTTATGGAGATCGTCAAGGAGGGGATGCTGGTTTCGAACCAGGCCATCAGTGCCGCGGCAGATATTTCCTTGTTGGCGGCACATGGCTACTGCCACGGTATCAACCAGCGCCGCCATGCATGGCTCAGGCTTACGTCTCTCAAGCCCGAGGCACAACAGCGGGTGGCCAACCTGCCGTTTTCCGGGGACACGCTCTTCGGAAAACACGCGGATGACGAGATGGCCCGGATGAAGGCCGAGGCGGAAACCCTGACGGCAGTGGGCTTGGAAAAGCCCAAGGACAAGAAGCCATACCACCAGTTCCAACGGTGGTTCGGTTCGCAATGGAAAGGAAGAGGACAGTCTTCGGGACCACAGCAGCAACAACAACAGCAGCAGTTCCGAAGACCTTTCCAAAAACGTCAGAGGGGTAGAGGTGGACAGCAGCCCTCTACCGCGAACAAGGGCCCGGCCGGGTCTCGACCCTGAGCGGTTACTTCCCCGTCATCCGTTACCCACTCCGGTGGGGGGAAGCATTCAATTTTTCCTGGCAGAGTGGAGAAAAATTACTCAGGACAAGTGGGTGCTGAATATTGTTTGCAATGGATACAGTCTTCGGTTCATCAGCCCTCCTCCAGCGATCCCTCCGGTCAGCTCGCAGTATCAGCTGCGCGAGCTCCAGGCGGAGGCCGATATCCTGTTGAGGAAAAGGGCGATAGAAGACGTACCTCTGTCTCAAAGAGGAAGAGGTCTGTACTCTCGGTTCTTTCTGGTTCGAAAAAAGGACAAGAACGAGTTCAGGCCCATTCTGGACTTGCGGCAGGCAAACAAGTGGATTCGCAGAGAAAAGTTTTGCATGCTGTCGTTGCATCAGATTTATCCTCAGCTGCAACAGGGGGACTGGCTTTGTGCCATAGACCTACAAGATGTATACTTCCACGTGCCCATCGCGCACAAGCACAGGAAGTTTCTGCGATTTCAAGTCGGCGCCAACCATTACCAATACACGGTGCTGCCTTTCGGACTGAAGTCTGCACCCAGGACATTCTCGAAGTGCATGGCAGTGGTAGCGGCACACCTACGGAAAGGCAAGGTGTTTGTCTACCCGTACCTGGACGATTGGTTGATCAAGGCTTCCTCCTTCTCGGAAGCTCAGGCAGACTTCCAGAAGACGTGCGTTCTCTTGAACAAGCTGGGGTTGCACATCAACATGTCCAAGTCTGTCCCGATCCCGGTCCAGTGCATTCAGTACTTGGGAGCCTCTATCAATACGCTGTCAGCAAGCGTGTCTCCTTCGGAGGAGCGACGGAGATCGATCCTTCGGAAGGCTCAGGCTCTTATGACCGCTCCATCTACAACAGTGAGGACGGTGTCTTCTCTACTGGGGTCGATGGCCTCGTGTATCTTCCTGACGCCACACGCACGGCTGCACATGAGACCGCTGCAGGAGTGCTTGGAGGACCAGTGGGATCAGAGGAGAGGATCTTGGGACGACAAGGTTCGACTGTCGCTGCATGCTCTTCAGTCTCTGAAGTGGTGGTGTTCGGCGGAGAATCTCCTCAGAGGGGTTCCCTTCCACAAGGACATTCCTACTCAGACGATCGTGACGGATGCTTCTCTCCAGGGGGAGCGCATTCGGGAGACTTACAGATCCAAGGCACGTGGTCTCAGACGGAGTCCACGTATCACATCAATTTCCTGGAACTCAGAGCTGTTCACTTGGCGCTGAAGGCCTTTCATCCGTCCTTCCGGACCAACTCTCTGCTTGTACAGACGGACAATACGACCACGATGTATTACCTCAACAAGCAGGGGGGGTCGAGATCGCGCACCCTGTCTCGGGAGGCGCAGACGATCTGGCACTGGCTTCTGGCAAGAGGATTGACGATCACGGCTACCCATCTACCAGGTGTGCAGAATGTTCAGGCGGACGCACTGAGCAGGCTGATTCAGGAAAACCACGAGTGGGTCATAAACGACGACGTACTAGGAGAAGTCTTCGCAAGGTGGGGGACTCCAGACATAGATCTGTTCGCCACCGCCGAAAACAGAAAAAAGGCCGAGACTTCGCCTCCAGGTACTACCAGCAAGGGACGCTGGGGAATGCACTCTGGATCAACTGGTCGAACAGCTTTGTTTACGCTTTTCCGCCCATTCCCCTGATTCCAGCGGTGCTCATCAAGCTGTCCCGGTCCAGGGCACGGATGATCCTGATTGCCCCGGAATGGCCCAGACAGTGGTGGTTCACGGACCTTCTACACCGGTCCCTCCTTCCGCACATTCAGTTGCCGTGCAGGCCGGACCTTCTCACGAAGTTCGGGGGGCAGATGGTGCACCCCAACCTCTCGTCCTTGAGTTTGGCGGCATGGCTCCTGAGGTAGTGCAATATGGACATTTGAATCTACCTGAAGATTGTATGGACATACTGAAGGAGTCTAAAAGGCCCTCCACTCGAACGTCCTACGCTTACAAGTGGAAGAGGTTTTGTATCTGGTGTGTGTCCAGGAACTTGGATCCTACGACGTGCAAGGAAGATGTCATCCTTCCTTACCTTCTACATTTGGCGCGATCTGGCCTTAATGTTCATTCTATTAGGGTTCATCTCTCTGCATTGACTGCCTACAGGAAAAGCCCTTCACAGACTTCCTTCTTTCAGATCCCTGTGATCAAAGACTTTTTGGAAGGCTTGAAGAAAGTGTTCCCTCCTGTCAGGCTTCCATCGCCTTCATGGGAATTGAATGTGGTGCTGTCCAGTTTGATGAAGGAGCCTTTTGAACCCATTCATAAGGCTTTGTTGCAGCACCTATCCTGGAAGGCGGCGTTCCTCGTGGCCATTACATCGGCCCGCAGGGTGAGTGAAATTCAGGCGTTGTGTTATAATGAACCTTATACTGTATTTCATGCTGCTAAGGTTGTTATGCGTACGCACCCTAAATTTCTTCCCAAGGTTGTTTCTGACTTTCATGTCAATCAAACCATTACTTTACCTACGTTTTTTCAGGATCCTTCGTCTCCAGCGGAAAGGTCGTTACATTCCCTGGATGTTAGGAGGGTGTTGAAATTTTACCTGGATAAGACTAAAGGTATTCGTAGGTCAGACCAATTGTTTATCAATTATGGATCGGTCAGGAGGGGTCTTGCGACCTCTAAGCAATTCATCTCTAGGTGGATTGTGTCCTGCATACAACTGTGTTACCAGAAAGCTAATAAGACCTTAGGAGGTAAGCCTAAGGCTCATTCCACCAGGGGCAAAGCTGCCACTACAGCCTTGCTCCGTAATGTGCCGATTGCAGAAATTTGCAAGGCCGCCACTTGGAAGTCAGTTCATACCTTTACTAAGCATTACTGTCTGGATGCTGATGCCAGAGCAGATACTCAGGTGGGACAGGCTTCGCTGCAGAATTTGTTCGCGCAATAGTGGTGTTGGTTCTCTTTTCTCCACCGCCGCTTTGGTGTGGGGATGGGCTTGCCATTCTATTCACTAGATTATGACTATACACAGAGATCCCCTACTACAGAAGGAGTAGTTTCTTTTCTGTAACTCCAGTTCTGTAGTAGGGGTATCTCTGTTATAGTCATAAGCGCCCGCCCTCCTCCCCGGTGGAGAGAGATATTCATGCGAGAAATGCTACAGGTCTGGCGTGTTACGCCTTCAAAAAGAACTGAAAGTAAGAGAGACCTGCAAGGCATTCTGGGATACTGTGAAGTTCTGGAAAGTTCTCTTAAAGGCACAGTACCCTATTCTGAGACACATAATGGCAGCCTATGGGGCTTGTCTGTCCAGGTCTTCCTCTCTATCTCCCAGAGGGGTTTGTACTGAAGAAAATGAAAATCTGGACAGGCTTTGCTGTTTTGTGGATTTTTTGGTGGAATTTCTAGCTGAAGTACTGGACAGTGTAGCCTGTTGGGGGCTGCATTATATGTCTTAAAATTTTCTCTTAAGTGTCTATGCATTTCTGCATTTTTTGACACTGTAAGAGATTATTTTTGATTGCTCCGGGGTCCACGCACATGGGCGGGACTATTCACTAGATTATGACTATAACAGAGATACCCCTACTACAGAACTGGAGTTACAGAAAAGAAACTACTCCTTCTACTTTATGCACACACAGGCAAGCACACACCCATTCACATATATACCCACATTTCATTAGGGCCTTCAAAACACACACAAGCGTGCACCTACCCGCACACACACGTACGCACCCCCCGCCTACCCCACACACAGATCCCCCTTCCCCCACTCACGGAAGCACACACACAGACGAGGGCAGGGTGGACAGTCATATAGAGCCCAGAGACCCAGACGAATCTGCTCAACATGTGCGTTGGTGGGAGGGGGCTCTCAGCAGCGTGGTGGTGCCGAAGGAGGGGTAAAGGGGGGGAATATGCCAGGTGCACCCCTCCCCGAGTCTGCTGCCAGAGATGCACAGAGGGGCTGGGAGCGCAGTGAAGGGCCTCTCAGAGGCGCCATAGCAACGCGGCCTGATCCAGCAGGATAAAGGGCAGGGATGAGAGGGTGGAGGCCCTCTCTGCCGCCGCACTCTCCATCTTGAGGCCCCCCTCTCAATACTTCACCATCACCAGTGATACCCCAGTGCATGTGTGGAGTGTGTGGCTCCTGTGCCGGCCCTACAAGGTAATGAGCAGCACAGACCGCCCTGTGACTGGTGGGGAGGAGTGGGGGTGGGGTGGCTGACAGGGGTGTGAGCCAGGCTGGTTGTGCTCAGAAGAACAGGGAAGGCTGCG
Source organism: Lissotriton vulgaris (assembly GCF_964263255.1). Classification (NCBI taxonomy): domain Eukaryota; kingdom Metazoa; phylum Chordata; class Amphibia; order Caudata; family Salamandridae; genus Lissotriton; species Lissotriton vulgaris. The sequence continues at coordinate 1,140,802,900 of NC_141695.1, read as the reverse complement.
AGAGGGGTGGTGTAGGACAAAGATATGAAGAGAACATTGCGGATGGGAGTGAAATGAAAAAAAACACTTACCGTCGTCCCGAGTTTCAAAATGTAATGTTAGCAGACAAAGACAACGCGTGATGGGGCCGAGGCAAGTGAAGGACAAAATCCAACGAGCGGGCCATGCTCGTGAATTACTAATCACAGGAAAATCCGAAGTCAGGCTGCATTATTAATGCCTATCCTGCCTGCGCTTCCCGCGGTGCGTCTTGCTGAGAGCACTCATTTCTGACTGAAAAAAACACTGCTGGGCAGGCTAATGGCAATAACTTGAGACCCTAGGCCGAGCCGGGTGTGCTTGAGAGGCACCAGCTCAGACAGACAGGCCTCGACCCATCCATGACTCCCACTCTCCGTAATGATTCCTTGGCCTGTCAGCTGTCGGTAATGGCCGGGGTGGAAGAGTTGTCGCGCTGGCTCTTACTGAGAGCGCATGTTAACGAGCCGAGTCTATGTAACAGAGAGCAATTTGTGCCGTAATGTCAGACTTGTGCCTGTGCAACATGAGTCCTTGCCGTTCAGAGTCAATGAAGGAAGCAATAACAAGCCCGGGAATGCGGCCTGAAGGCATTGTGATTTCTAATACATACCCAACCACAGAGCTGGACTGGTGCGTGCACACGCCCACTAAGATAAGACGAGAGAACAATCACAGCCGCAGCCCGGAGGAAAACACCGGAAGCAGATGTCCGGCCCGCCGCCTGGTTGTGGGCGGGGCCGGGAAGAGGTGGGTCCGCTCCCACTGCCTTGCGGAAGCTTTGCCTGTTGTTCTCCGGTCTCCCGAGTCGTGAGGGAGACCGGAGATGCAGTGCCAGCCAAGGCGGGGGGGCCCCGTGCAGAAGAGGGAGCCCCAGCTGGAGAAGGAGAGACCGGCCCGCCGCCGAGCGCCAGCCGACCCGGTGAGTCCCGAATAGAGAGGAGGGGCGTCGGGGCACATTGCCGGTGCCCGCCCCTCCCGGCCAAGACTTTTTGTGCCATGAGGCCCGTGAGGCCTCATGTATGCGGCGGCCGGGGGCGCTTCTATGTATGCGGCGGGGGGGAGGGGTGTCTCTGTATGTGTGTGTGTGTGTGTGCATACGTGTGTGTAGGTGCGCTCCTGCGTGTGTGCGGCGGGGAGGGTGCGCGCGCGCGTCTGTGTGTGTGTGGGCCTTCCTGCCTGCGTGTGCATGTCTGTGGCAGGGGACGTGCACGGCGCTGGCCGTGCGCGCTCACGAGGTCAAATCTCCGGCAGGAGAAGCTCGTGACAGTCTGCTGTCCACATTCCCCCAAAGTGATTACATAAGTTGTCTCGCCCTAGACAGCAAAAGCTTTCGCTTTTGCCTTCGTCTAGGCGAGACCTAAAAAGAGGCCATGCGAGTCTCACCAAATGCGTATTCAAAAAAGGTTCGTAACGCCAGCTAACCGGATAACAAGTCATTGTAAAAAACATGGGTCTTGATCTGCAACACGGAAAGTGAGACGAGAAATTACTGCTAGTAGTGAGAAAAGTTTCTAAAGACCACACTAATCGTGAAACTCAATGTTCGTAAACGCGGAAACACTTACAATGGTAATTAAGTCCAAAAGGTACAGCAAAGTAGCAGGGGCGGAACACGAGTAGTGCGTCCTTGAATCTATGAAGCCAAACAGAAAACAAGAAATGGAAGCTTTAAATAACCAAGGCTTCTTCTGCTGCCTTTAAAGTACACATGACTGTTTGGCAGGCCCTCTCGGAACGGCCAAACATTTATGCACACTTTACATGTTCTCCACCCAGGCGGCAATACAGCCTGGGTGGAGAACATGCACCGGCTTCCACTCTTTCTTGCTCAGGGGAGTCTGCAAGCCTAGGTGCTTCCTGTTCCTGACCTGCGAAGGAGAGGTGGCGGCTTGCAACTGCACCAGCAGGTAAGTTTTATTTTTTATTTATTTCCCCCTACCTAGCCCCGCCCCTGTCTCCTACCAGCTGCCACTGGTGCCCATTAACAAAACACACCTCCTCATTTTTCCCTTTATACTCCCTTCTGTTTCTGCAGCCTGCTTCCTCCAGTCTCCTTTGTTTTTTCCTTCCCCCTTTTTTCTTATTGTGTTGGCAGCCTCTCCCTTATCCCTCTTTCACATTTCTCCTCTCTCTCCATTCCATTCAAATTACTTTAATCATTGGTTTCCTAGCAATTTCTTCCCAATTTTTGATTTCTAAATGTAGAAACAGACCCCTTGAAGTAACGCTTTGGCAACAAATAATTTTACAGCTGTTAATTCTGTGGTTGCTTGTGGTGTTATTGTTACTTAGTAATTTCTTAAAAGTTCCTACCCAGGTCCACATCGTGGAGGAGGGTGAGTTCCAAGACTAAACTGTGGAGGGAGAAGAGGGGAATGTAGCGGTTGCTGGAAGGAAGGAAGAGTGGTAAGTCAATTTCCCTTTTCATTGACATGTGCTGTATTTTTTAAAGGATCCATTCCTTGCTTCTAAACCCGGTCTCCAATCCATTCTAAAGTATCCATCATCATATGTTTCTATCTCTGGCTCAGTAACATTTAAATTAACTACTAGGGGCCTTATTTATGAGGCCTTGCGTCAGTTTTGCGCCGCCGGTGCGTCACTTTTTGTGACGCACCAGCGGCGTAAAATATGCGCCTTGTTGCGCCATATTTAAAAAGTGACGCATCTAGGTGATGCGTCACTTTTTAAACCCCTGCGCCACATTATACCTGCGTCAGGTATAATGTATGCAGAGGGGGCGTTCCCCCGCAAAAAGCCTCGTAATAGTGACGCAGTGAAATCTGAGATTTCACTGCGTCACTTTTAGGATGCTGTTGCGTCAAAATCTTGCGCCTGCCTCACAGCAGGCGTAAGACTGACGCAAGCCCTTTCACATGGGACTTTCCCCATGTGAAAGGACGCATTGCTGGAGTTGCGTCACTTTTGTGACACACTCCTGTGAGAAGGTGGCCTGATATGCAGTGCTCACTATTCTAGTGAACACTATGTATCAGTCCAGCAACCCTTATTGATGATTGGTTGTAAGTCAACCTTATAGACCAGCTATCCTAGTAGCGTGGATACGAGCAGTCTAAGGCTAAAGACTCGAGAGGGTGTGTTAAGCCAGCTGTTATACCACATATACCCCTTGAACACCAAGTGAAAGGACACCACACAAGTGTTATGAACATAAACAGTTATTTATTAAGAATGACAACAGCCCTGTACTCTTTATGAGGACAGGGTACTAAGCACAAACCAAAACTCTTACAAAAATACTTAAGTTAGCACAGTATATACAAATGCCCGAGGGGCACGGAAAACCATATACTTGAAAAGTGGAATGCGAAATTACTAGCAGGTAAGTACAGTACTAATAGGCTTTGGAATCGCTAGGACTTGACTATAGAATCGTTAGATTACTTCTAGGAGACCCAGGGGACTCGGGTGCAGTGTGTGCACTCTCACGCGAGATGCGGGACAAAGTCTATGGTAGCTAGGAATTGCAAAGTTAGTGTTCTCGGGCTAACCCGACCTGGTAGGAGGAAAACGAAAGTAGATTCTGACCCTTGGATAGTGAGGCTATGCTGGGGCACCGAAATGCCGAAGTTACCTAGCCCAGGGGCTGCAGCTGCATAGGACTCAAAAGACGTCGGGAATCCTCGTTGACGGACCAGGAGCCTGGAAGAAAGAAGTTGCTGGCAGGCGACCAGTGAAGAAAGTTCGGTGGATCCAAGCCTGGATCGATGGAAGATGACACCTGAAAGCAGAGGGGACCAAGTTCGAGACTACTAGCCAGTAGTCAGTGGGCACCAGGAGGGCACCGGATGGTAGTCACCTCGACTAGGCGAGTGGGTGACGCTGTGCTCGGAGATCTCACGGACCAGGAGGCGTTGTCGGCAACCAGGAAGGAGGATTGAGCTGTCCCACGAAGATAGAAGCTGTCGGCGTCGCTGGACCCAGGATTGGGCAACAAAGCCTTGGCAAATTCAAGCCCACGCGGTGGACCTAAAATGGCGTCTGGAGTGGACCAGGAGGGTCCGGGGTGCCTCTCTTCAAGAAGGAAGCAAGGGCCAGTCTGGAGCAACCAGACCAGCAGCAGTGATGTCGTCGGGCGTCGTTCAGAAGGCCACAAGCCAGCCGGCTAGTAGCCAAACAACGCGGTGCACAGCAAACAGCAGAAGGGCCCCACGCAGATCGTGGAGATGCAGGGAGGCTGACCTTGGGTGCTGGAGCTGCGCAGGGTCGGGGCTTCTCGGACCCCAAAGCACTCACCCGTGGAGGACACGGTGGGCTTGTTGTAAAGATGTCGTGCAGTCTTGGCGATCGTCGGTCCCTCGAGGTCTCGTCGCACTCACGGTTCTCAGCTTTGCTGTAGAGGTGAGTAGAGGTCAGAGGTGCCAGGGAAGCCGGGTCTCGTCGAGCTGGGTCGTCGGATTCGTGATGTAGGACTTGCAGCAGACCGCAGTGTTCTTTAGGATGGTGCCTGCGGATGCAGGGTGACTACTCCTCAGCCACAAGGGAGAATCTTGAGGAAGAAATCGTGAAGTCCTTTCGCAGAAAGTCGTGTCTTGATTCCAAAGATGATCTAATTTTAACAGGGGGCCCGCTCCTATCTTTATACTAAAAAAGGGGGCTGACCCGGTGACTAGGTCCTGCCTATGGGTGGGACCGGGAGGGGGGTGGTTACACCCCTCTGCCATGCCGGACTTCCCCAGGCCAGGGGCTGGTGTGCCCCTGGAACTGGTTCAGACCGGCCTATGCGTAGTGAGCACCGGGGTGCCACTCAGCAGTCACCTTCCTGTAAAGCCCTGCCTACCCAGGATACACAAAACCATGTCTGGGACGGTGCTAGCACCGCCCCTGACAGGAAACCCTTTGTCCAGGCTCCCCTCGCTGGAAGGACTCCCAGCTGCAGGGGGTCAGACTCGTGTCTGTGGTGGCAGCATCCATTTTGTGGAGCTGAGGCTTTAGTTAACTTTAACCGGGGTTCACAGTTACATACATGTCGTGTCCCTCTAGAAGGGTGGAATGCTAACCCCGTCGCCAGAATTGGCGAGGGGTTAGTATTCCAATTCGTATGACACCTTACTCGACATGTTTTGATAAAGCAATACCAAAGTTAGCATTTAACCGCGAGGATTATAATGCACTTAAGAGTATATGGTATGCGTTATCATGGAACAGCTATTAGGACTTGGTTCCGCAAGCTGCAGACAGGCTCAGCTCATGCCAGAGCACCATCTCACACGATTCCAAGCACTCTGCCTTCAGGATTGTCAAGGCCTGCCATAGGAGTGACTGATAGGAATCTGTGTGTCCATTTTAGGGTTAGGTATAGGTATACTACACCTACAGCAAAGGGTGATTACACGACTTTGCCCCAGCTGTCATGCAGCCAGTTGTGTCAAATTTAGGAGGCCAGCCAGGGGTGGCATAATACATGCTGCAGCCCCTGGCAGCCCTGGGTACACCTATGCCCTGAGTTACAGGGTCTGATAAGGTGGCCCAGTACCAATTGGTAAATGCACCTAGGGTACATGATGTAATTTAGAGAGAGAACAGCCAGGCTGTGGGTCTGATTGGCAGGCCCACAGCCAGAGAAAGTTGTAAACCAGTGAAACAAAAGCAAAAAATCTGGGTGATCATAGGATTGCAGACCCTACTCTCCTACATGACCCCCCCCCAAACTTTGGGACAGTAAGCTAACCTTGACCAGGTGAGTCTTCTTGTTCTAAGTGGAAATATCTGGAGAGCCCATCGGCATTGCCATGATCAGTACCAGGTCTATGTTCCACTGTAAAGTCCATCCCCTGTAGGGAAATGGACCACCTAAGCAGTTTGGGGTTTTCACCCTTCATCTGATTTAGCCACAAGAGGGGCTTATGGTCGGTCTGAATCTTGAAGTGAGTGCCAAACAAGTATGGCCTCAGCTTCTTCAGGGCCCAAACCACAGCAAAGGCCTCCCTCTCAATAGCTGACCAATTCTTCTCTCTGGGGGTCAGCCTTCTGCTTATAAAAGCAATGGGCTGGTCTTGACCATCAAAATTCAGTTGAGAAAGAACAGCTCCCACACCCAACTCAGAAGCATCTGTTTGGACAATGAATGGTTTGGAGTAGTCTGGACTCTTGTGGATAGGTGCTGTGCACATGGCCTGCTTTAGGTCATCAAATGCTTTTTGACAGCCTGCTGTCCACTGAACCTTTTTTGGCATTTTCTTACTTGTCAGTTCATTTAATGGTGTCACAATTGAACCATAGTTCCTGACAAACTTTCTGTAGTATCCAGTCAGGCCCAAGAAAGCTCGAACCTGAGTCTGGGTGGTTGGAGGAGCCCAGTCCCTGATTGACTGTATTTTGCTCTCCAGTGGCTGAACCTGGCCTCCGCCTACAAGGTGGCCCAGGTATACAACCTGTGTCTGCCCTATCTGGCACTTGGTGGCCTTGATAGTGAGGCCGGCTGCTTGCAGAGCCTCTAACACTTTCCTCAGGTGGACCAGGTGATCCTCCCAGGTGGAGCTAAAGACAGCAATATCATCTAGATATGCTGCACAGAAGTCATCCAGCCCAGTAAGGACTTGATTCACCAACCTTTGGAAGGTGGCAGGTGCATTTTTCAGACCAAAGGGCATTACCACAAATTGATAATGCCCACCAGGGGTTGAAAATGCTGTCTTGGGCTTAGCATCCTCAGCTAACCTGATTTGCCAATACCCAGCTGTTAAGTCAAATGTACTTAAGTAGTTGGCAGAAGCCAATCTATCTATAAGTTCATCTGCCCTTGGTATTGGGTGGGCATCAGTCTTAGTGACTGCATTGAGACCCCGGTAGTCTACGCAAAACCTCATCTCTCTCTTACCATCTTGGGTGTGAGGCTTTGGCACTAGAACTACTGGACTAGCCCAAGGGCTATCTGAGGGTTCAATGACTCCTAACTCCAACATTTTCTGCACTTCAGTTTTTATGCAGTCTCTAACATGATCAGGCTGCCTGTAGATTTTACTCTTGACTGGCAGGCTGTCACCAGTGTCAACCTCATGGGTGCACCAATTGGTCTGACTGGGCGTCAGAGAGAACATATGTCTGAAAGACTGAAGAACCTGTTTACAGTCTTTCTGTTGATGTTCAGAGAGGCTGCCACAAAAGACAACACCATCTACTGACCCATCATCAGGATTCTGAGTGAGCAGGTCTGGGAGAGGGTCACTCTCTTCCTCCTGTCCCTCATCTATGGCCATGAGCAAGCTCATGTCCTTCCTGTCGACATATGCTTTGAGCCTGTTGACATGGAGTACCCTGTGGGGGCTCCTGGGAGTTCCAAGGTCCACCAGGTAGGTGACCTCTCCCTTTTGCTCAAGAATTGTGTGGGGCCCAGACCATTTGTCTTTGAGTGCTGCTGGGGCCACTGGCTCCAACACCCACACCTTCTGTCCAGGCTGGTAAACAGTCAGGACAGCCTTTTGGTCATGCCAAGCTTTTTGAAGTTCTTGACTGGCCTTAAGGTTTTCAGATGCCTTCTCCATATACTCAGCCATCCTGGAGCGGAGACCAAGTACATAGTCCACTATGTTGGTTGCAGGCTTTTTGAGAGGTCTCTCCCATCCTTCCTTCACCAAACACAGGGGGCCTCTCACAGGATGCCCATACAAAAGTTCAAAAGGGCTGTAGCCAACCCCCTTTTGTGGGACCTCTCTGTAAGCAAACAGAAGGCAGGGAATCAGGACATCCCATCTACGCCTGAGCTTTTCAGGTAGTCCATGAATCATCCCTTTTAGGGTCCTGTTGAACCTTTCAACAAGCCCATTGCATTGTGGATGATAGGGTGTAGTGAACTTGTAGTTGACACCACATTCCTTCCACATAGCAGTTAAGTAGCTTGACATGAAGTTTTCACCTCTGTCAGAGACAACCTCCTTAGGGAAGCCCACTCTGGAGAACACTCCAACTAGGGCCCTTGCCACCACAGGAGCTGTGGTGGTCCTAAGTGGAATAGCTTCAGGATACCTGGTGGCATGATCCACTACCACCAGTATAAACTTGTGCCCTGATGCTGTCTGGGGTTCCATTGGACCAACAATGTCAATCCCCACTCTTTCAAAGGGCACCCCCACCACAGGCATTGGTATAAGGGGGGCCTTTGTTGTGCCACCTGACTTACCACTGGCTTGGCAAGTGACACAGGAGCGACAAAACTCCTTGGTATCCTCATTCATGTGAGGCCAGTGAAAGTGTGAGACAAGCCTGTCCCAAGTCTTTGTCTGGCCTAAGTGACCTGCTAAGGGAATCTCATGGGCCAAGGTAAGTAGGAAACCTCTCTGAGACAAGGGTACAACCAGCCTCCTGGTCATGCCAGGCTTGGGATCTCTTGACTCAGTATACAGGAGTCCATCTTCCCAGTATACCTTGTGGGTACCTGTGGCGTTCCCAGCAGCCTCAGCAGCAGCCTGCTGTCTGAGGGGTTCAAGAGAAGGGCAGTCTAACTGGTCCTTCCCCAGGTCTTCCCTTGAGGGTCCCCCTGAACCCAAGAATTCAACTTGATCAAGTTCAAACTCTCTAGGCTCAGTTTCCCTCAATTCCTGTAGGTCAGCCTCCTCTGAGACTTGATCCACAACCTGGGGCAAGGGGGAAGGCACAGCCTTAACCCTACTGCTCTTTTTCTTGGAAGGTGTCTGGTCCATTGTTCCAGGATCCAGCACCTGTTCAGTGGGGCACTTCCTGACCTGTGACCTAGTCACAGCAAACACATGTGCTGGCAAGCCTAACATTTCCATGTGAGTCCTCTGCTCCACTTCTGACCATTGTGATGACTCCAAATCATTGCCCAACAAACAATCCACTGGGAGGTCTGAACTAACTACAACCTTCTTTTGGCCAGTTACCCCTCCCCAGGAGAAAGCTACAATTGCCATACTGTGATTGGTAGTGACATTGCTTGCATTGGTCACCAGGAATTCTGTACCTGGCATGATCTGTCCAGGGTCCACAAAGTTAGGTGTCACCATTGTGACTCTGGCACAAGTGTCCCTATAGGCCTGAGCCATTTTTCCATTAATGAAAGGTGTCTGTCTGTATTTGCCCAAAGTATTGGGACTTATGTCAGGGGACATATCCATATCCCCTGTACTGACAAGGACAGCCTGAGTGAGTGTACCAACTAAGTTGTCACACCCCTCAGAACCCAGGGTTAACCCTACTAAACCCTTGGGAGGTGCACTACCGCTGCTGGCTGTACTAGGGGGCACAGGTGCCTTAGGGGCTGCAGTGGCAGGAGTCTGCCCTCCTCCTTTCTTGGTGCACTCACTAAACCAGTGAGTTTTACTTTTGCAGTATTGGCACCACCTTTTAGATTGGCCTTCTTTCTTCTTTTGGGGAGCCTGACCCCCACCCTCTTTGGGTTGTTGGGGACCTGTCGAAGACTTCTGGTCATTTTGTTCCCCCTTAGAATCTTTACCCTTCTGGTCTGCTTTCTTCTGACCACCTTGATTCTGGCCCTGGTTCTGTTTAACTCTTGTTCTAACCCATCTGTCTGCCTTCTTTCCCAATTCTTGGGGAGAGGTCAGATCTGAGTCAACAAGATGCTGATGCAACAACTGGTTCTGACAATTGTTTAAAATTTGTTCTCTCATCATCAAATTATACAATCCTTTATAATCAGTAACCTTACTGCCCAGCAACCAGCCCTCAAAAGCCTTAGTGGCACACTCTACAAAGTCAGACCAATCTTGAGACTGAGTTTTCTGGGTATCCCTGAACAGCACCCTGTACTGCTCAGTGGTTAGGCCAAACCCTTCAACCAGTGTATTCTTCAAGACTTGGTAATTATTAGCATCCTCTACCCTTGTGGTGAGGAGCCTGTCTCTACCTTTACCTTCAAAGGAGAGCCACAAGATAGCTGCCCACTGACTCTGGGGAACACCTTGCACAGTGCAGGCCCTCTCCAAAGCAGTAATCCATTTGTGGATGTCATCCCCTTGTTTAAAGGGGGGCACTATCTTACCAAGGTGTTTTGTGTCAAAACTCCTTTCCCTATTGCTAGGTACAATGCTGCCACCAGTGGGGACTACCCCACTTAACTGTTGCTCTCTAGCAAAGGCAAGCCTTTCTTTGGCCAGGGCAAGTTCTTCCCTTTCAATCCTTAGATTGGCTGCCCTTTCTTTAGCTTCATACACTCTCCTCTGAGGGGATGTCATCCCTCTTTGAGAAGAGTTGTGAGAGCCATTGGTTTGAAGGGATCTGCCAGAGCCTCTTGACAGAGATCTGGCTCGTCCATTCCCAATGTTAAGCTGACCTGATAGTGGCCCCAGGGGTCCCCCAGTACCACTGTCATGTTTGCTTAAGTTGGACCTGGTTAGTCTACTGACTTCTACCTGTCCCTTATCTGCCTCATCTCCAGAGGGATCCTCATTCTCATCCTCCTCCACATCTTCATTCTCAGTTGAGAGGTGGATGAGGTCAGGGTCTCCTCTGGTTCCCTCAAGGGGAGGCATGCCTCCTTCTGGATTAGAAAGGCTAAGAAGTTTCTCAGCCTTTCTGGCATCATAAGTCTCTAGGAGACCAATCAGAAAGGAGGTGGTGGGGTTAGCCCCTTGCTTAATCTTCCTAGAGGTACATACTTGTCGTAACTCATGGAAGCTAAGCACAGTATATCTTGAAGGGATGACCTGTGGAGGGTCAACTGACACAAGGGGAGACTCAGAGTTTCCTCCTTTGTCCGACATACTGTTTCTAGTGTGGTGTAAGTGATGCACCTACCTACACTATGTGTTTACCTACTGATCCCTTGCTAAGAGTTGCAGCCAAGGTGTGCTAGGCCTTGAGGAGCTGCAACAGCTGGTTCAGTAGAACTCAGAGTATTCTAAGCTTAGTTATATGTACTAACAGTACTTATGTGATCTTTCAACAAGATATTCTTAGGATACGTGTGGTAAAACAACAGCAAGCTCAAATCCCAACCGCTGCTCACCAATGTGAGAAGGTGGCCTGATATGCAGTGCTCACTATTCTAGTGAACACTATGTATCAGTCCAGCAACCCTTATTGATGATTGGTTGTAAGTCAACCTTATAGACCAGCTATCCTAGTAGCGTGGATACGAGCAGTCTAAGGCTAAAGACTCGAGAGGGCGTGTTAAGCCAGCTGTTATACCACATATACCCCTTGAACACCAAGTGAAAGGACACCACACAAGTGTTATGAAAATAAACAGTTATTTATTAAGAATCACAACAGCCATGTACTCTTTATGAGGACAGGGTACTAAGCACAAACCAAAACTCTTACAAAAATACTTAAGTTAGCACAGTATATACAAATGCCCGAGGGGCACGGAAAACCATATACTTGAAAAGTGGAATGAGAAATTACTAGCAGGTAAGTACAGTACTAATAGGCTTTGGAATCGCTAGGACTTGACTATAGAATCGTTAGATTACTTCTAGGAGACCCAGGGGACTCGGGTGCAGTGTGTGCACTCTCACGCGAGATGCGGGACAAAGTCTATGGTAGCTAGGAATTGCAAAGTTAGTGTTCTCGGGCGAACCCGACCTGGTAGGAGGAAAACGAAAGTAGATTCTGACCCTTGGATAGTGAGGCTATGCTGGGGCATCGAAATGCCGAAGTTACCTAGCCCAGGGGCTGCAGCTGCATAGGACTCAAAAGACGTCGGGAATCCTCGTTGACGGACCAGGAGCCTGGAAGAAAGAAGTTGCTGGCAGGCGACCAGTGAAGAAAGTTCGGTGGATCCAAGCCTGGATCGATGGAAGATGACACCTGAAAGCAGAGGGGACCAAGTTCGAGACTACTAGCCAGTAGTCAGTGGGCACCAGGAGGGCACCGGATGGTAGCCACCTCGACTAGGCGAGTGGGTGACGCTGTGCTCGGAAATCTCACGGACCAGGAGGCGTTGTCGGCGACCAGGAAGGAGGATCGAGCTGTCCCACGAAGATAGAAGCTGTCGGCGTCGCTGGACCCAGGATTGGGCAACAAAGCCTTGGCAAATTCAAGCCCACGCGGTGGACCTAAAATGGCGTCTGGAGTGGACCAGGAGGGTCCGGGGTGCCTCTCTTCAAGAAGGAAGCAAGGGCCAGTCTGGAGCAACCAGACCAGCAGCAGTGATGTCGTCGGGCGTCGTTCAGAAGGCCACAAGCCAGCCGGCTAGTAGCCAAACAACGCGGTGCACAGCAAACAGCAGAAGGGCCCCACGCAGATCGTGGAGATGCAGGGAGGCTGACCTTGGGTGCTGGAGCTGCGCAGAGTCGGGGCTTCTCGGACCCCAAAGCACTCACCCGTGGAGGACACGTGGGCTTGTTGTAAAGATGTCGTGCAGTCTTGGCGATCGTCGGTCCCTCGAGGTCTCGTCGCACTCACGGTTCTCAGCTTTGCTGTAGAGGTGAGTAGAGGTCAGAGGTGCCAGGGAAGCCGGGTCTCGTCGAGCTGGGTCGTCGGATTCGTGATGAAGGACTTGCAGCAGACCGCAGTGTTCTTTAGGATGGTGCCTGCAGATGCAGGGTGACTACTCCTTAGCCACAAGGGAGAATCTTGAGGAAGAAATCGTGAAGTCCTTTCGCAGAAAGTCGTGTCTTGATTCCAAAGATGATCTAATTTTAACAGGGGGCCCGCTCCTATCTTTATACTAAAAAAGGGGGCTGACCCGGTGACTAGGTCCTGCCTATGGGTGGGACCAGGAGGGGGGTGGTTACACCCCTCTGCCATGCTGGACTTCCCCAGGCCAGGGGCTGGTGTGCCCCTGGAACTGGTTCAGACCGGCCTATGCGTAGTGAGCACCGGGGTGCCACTCAGCAGTCACCTTCCTGTAAAGCCCTGCCTACCCAGGATACACAAAACCATGTCTGGGACGGTGCTAGCACCGCCCCTGACAGGAAACCCTTTGTCCAGGCTCCCCTCGCTGGAAAGACTCCCAGCTGCAGGGGGTCAGACTCGTGTCTGTGGTGGCAGCATCCATTTTGTGGAGCTGAGGCTTTAGTTAACTTTAACCGGGGTTCACAGTTACATACATGTCGTGTCCCTCTAGAAGGGTGGAATGCTAACCCCGTCGCCAGAATTGGCGAGGGGTTAGTATTCCAATTCGTATGACACCTTACTCGACATGTTTTGATAAAGCAATACCAAAGTTAGCATTTAACCGCGAGGATTATAATGCACTTAAGAGTATATGGTATGCGTTATCATGGAACAGCTATTAGGACTTGGTTCCGCAAGCTGCAGACAGGCTCAGCTCATGCCAGAGCACCATCTCACACGATTCCAAGCACTCTGCCATAGGAGTGACTGATAGGAATCTGTGTGTCCATTTTAGGGTTAGGTATAGGTATACTACACCTACAGCAAAGGGTGATTACACGACTTTGCCCCAGCTGTCATGCAGCCAGTTGTGTCAAATTTAGGAGGCCAGCCAGGGGTGGCATAATACATGCTGCAGCCCCTGGCAGCCCTGGGTACACCTATGGCCTGAGTTACAGGGTCTGATAAGGTGGCCCAGTACCAATTGGTAAATGCACCTAGGGTACATGATGTAATTTAGAGAGAGAACAGCCAGGCTGTGGGTCTGATTGGCAGGCCTACAGCCAGAGAAAGTCGTAAACCAGTGAAACAAAAGCAAAAAATCTGGGTGATCATAGGATTGCAGACCCTACTCTCCTACACTCCAGCAATGCGTCACTTTTGCGCTTACAGATACGTCAGAAATACTGACGTATCTGTAAGTCCTTGCGACATGATGAGTCATACATTAAATATGACGCATCATTGGTGTCGCAAGGAGTGCGCAGTGAAAAGTGACGCATCGCTGTTTTCACGCAGCGATGCGTCACTTTTCATAAATGAGGCCCTAGAAGAGGTGTGTGGCTCACTAACCAGGCTCCACTCATACCTACTACCACCTCCCATCCCTATATATCCCAGATTTCTCCCACAGCGTTTTTCTTCTCTCAGGCCATCTCTTATGCTGATCTGTCTTCTACCTTCCATTAACCATGTGCTGTGAGTCACATGTTTCAACCTGTCCCTGCCAAACCTAAAGCTAGCCCAAGCCCTGATGTTTTATACCATAACACAGGAATAATAATGTATTTGCTGTTCTGTAGAGGGTCCTGCATGGAGGATTGGAGCTTGATGCATAACTCACGAGTAGGAAAACAGCTGGGCTACTTGAATTATTATTGTTGTTAGCTATTACTACATGCCCATAGTTTACCATAAATCACGCCACCCCTCCAGGTTAGCTCAATTAATGTTGCATGATGTATAATCCAAAAGATTGTGCAACGTAAATCTAATGCATCATAGTTTTCTGTGTCAATATATATCATTATGTAGTTTAGTCATTTTTTAAAACACTTTAGGTGTTCGGTAAAAGAGTCACCTAATGAATTCATTTATTTACCCTTCTCTTCCATTCTTTTTTTTATTTTTTATTTTATTTATTTGAGCAGGTTCAAATGGTACACCCGGAATAAAGGCTTTATAAAGTACAATGTATATATAAAAAGAAATAAAAATATATTCATCATGATACTGTAAATAAAAAATTCAATACATTATTCATTCTGAGCAGTCATATTGAATTGAATAAACGGTACAACAAAACAGTTAATTTCACAGTCTCTTCCTGTGGATGCTCCAGTATGTTCCAAGAATGGAAGGAGAGTGGGAGTACATGATTTATGGGGTGCAACCACCTATAGTGCTTTAGTACAGTGATTTCTATTAAAGAAACTATGTGTTTCTGTGGTTATCAAACCAGGTGGCAACTGGAGCCCATACCTGCTCACCAAGTGATCTCGATTTTTTCCCTCTAGTTCTATAAATTGCGGCCTCTTGTTTGTAAATACCTAATAGTCTATTCAACCACCCCTGGAAAGTGGGAGCATCTGGGTCCTTCCACCGCGCTGTTAAGATGATTCTATAAATAGCCGTACCTACAAAAGTAGCCATTGCTTCTTTATTGCTATGCCCTAAGGAGTCGTCATAGCCTAGGACAAAAAGAGTCGCTGATGTTCTTAGTTCATGGCCGAAGATTTAAGCCCAGTACTTAGTCATACCTTTTTTAATCGCGTCTAATTTTGGGCATTCAGCAAGCATGTGAATAAGATTAGCTGGTCCAGCTAACCTTCTCTTCCATTCTAGCAACAATTTTTTTCTTTTAATTATGCATTTGGTTGGCTTATGGATTATTTAACGTCCCATACTACAAATAGTAGTATGAGAATTATCGTAAATCATACGTTCTTATATAGCGCCTTTCACCGTAAGGTCTCAAGGCGCTTGCTTTGGGAACCCGTCCTGGCTTTTCCCTGCGAGATAACCCCTACTGGGCATCTCCAAGGTGAAAGCCAGGCTTCTGTAGTAGGGGATCTCTGTGTATAGTCATAATCTAGTGAATAGTCCCGCCCATGTGCGTGGACCCCGGAGCAATCAAAAATAATCTCTAAAGTGTCGAAAAAATGCAGAACTGCACAGACACTTAAGAGAGAATTTAAAGACATATAATGCAGCCTATAAAAGGCTACACTGTCCAGTACTTCAGCTAGAAATTCCACCAAAAAACCACAAAAACAGCAAAGCCTGTCCAGATTTCCTTTGTCTTCAGTACAAACCCCTCTGGAAGATAGAGAGGAAGGCATGGACAGACAAGCCCCATAGGCTGCCATTATGTGGCTCAGAATAGGATACTGTGCCTGTAAGAGAACTTTCCAGAACTTCACAGTATCCCAGAATGCCTTGCAGGTCTCCCTTACTTTCAGTTCTTTTTTCCGGCTCCTGCAAGCAGGACCCTGGAGCATTGAGATCTCCCTTTTCAAGGGTTTTGTTGGTCTTTTTTCACTTTATTCGATTTTGTGTACTTTTAAAGTACTTTGGTGACTTTCTTCTTGGTTGTTTGCACCCTTTTGTTGTCCATAATGCCTGCATTATTTGACAAATGCCCGGAGTGCTCCAGGAAGAAGGCCAAGACCGACCCCCATGAGGTCTGTATCCTCTGCCTTCCCTCTGTCCTGCCAAGGCTTCTCTGGCAGGACCCTGAAGGATAGACAGAAGATCAGGCTTCAGGGACTGGAGGAAAGAAGACATAAGACGCAAGGTGGGTCTGGAGGGGCTTTATCTGCCCATGCTGAGGCCCCTGGGGGGCTCCCCGGGGGCAGGAAGCCCAGCACACGTCCCCATTCTCCGTCTGGGTCGGTGGCACCCACCAAGACGTCGAGGGGGAAGTCCAAGGCCGGCTCCCCATCTCCCCGGGGCTCTGGGTTGAGAAAACGTCACCCGTCGACGTCGAGGGACCTGCATAGGCCGCCGTCGAACACAGAGACCGTTTCATCGTCGCTGTCTTCGTCGTCGCCGACGTCGAGATCTCGGCGTCGACAGGGTCGACGCTCGCCGCCGAGGCGATACCGTCGATCGCCGTCAAGACACAAGGCGTCATCGTCGTCGAGGGGATCCTCGTCGTCGAGCCCGCCGTCGACGCAGAAGCACTTGCCGGCGAGACGGAGGCGTTCGCCGTCGAGGCGTAGGAGGTCGAGGTCGACGCCGAGACGCACCAAAGCGTAGTCGAGGCGATCGCCATCGAGGCACAAGAGATCGCCGTCAAGACGCAGAGGGTCGTCGTCGAGGTGGTCCGGGTTGACGTCGAGACGAGGCAGCCGTTCGACGCCGAAGAGGAGGAGGCGGTCGACGCCGAAGGGTCGCTCGACGTCGAGGGACCGACGGTCGACTCCTGAACACCGGTCGGGGCGCCGAAGGATCGTGCTGCGCGGCCTAGGGCTGAGGGGGGCTCCCCTCAACCCAGGAAGGATGGTGGGTCACCGGGATCGGTGTATTCGGAGGTGTATACTCCAAAGAAGTCTACTCCACCTCCTCCTCCGCTACCTAGAGGCCCGCGTCCGAGGAATCCCACCCCTCCTCCTTTGCCTCCTCTGCCTGACAAGCCGCCACCGGTTCCGCCGAAGTCGGTCTCGCTGCCGGATCTCCCGACCCCTCCTAAGAAGACTCCGAAGTCCAAGGAACCTCGTCAGCCCAAGTGGGCCACCCCGGAGAAGCCGGTGGACCGGCCGAGGCCCAGGAGATCGAAGTCACGCTCCAGGCGGAGGGAACGTTCGAGGAGTAGGCACAGGTCCCCCACCCGTTCCAGACGGCACCGTAGGAGACACAGATCCAGGACCGATACGTCCTCTAGGACCCGCTCCTATTCCCCTACTTTGTCCGATTCACCGGAGACTAGGGTGTCTCCTATCAATGACATCGGCACGTTCCAGGAGGTTCTCCTGAGGGGGGCCACGAAGTTGGGTATCACGGTGACGGCTCCTACACCTACGACGTCCGTGATATTCGAGACTTTGCACAAGAAGCACCTGTCTCGCCCTCTGTTGCCCTTGGTTCCGGGTCTGGTTGAACCGGCACAGGAACTCTTTCTTACGCCGGCGGTGGTGAAGGCCGCCCCGTCTAGACTTTTGAAGAAGTACAGGGCGCCGGACTCAGACCCTGCCTTCCTGAGGATGGACCCGGTCCCCGACTCAGTAATAGTTACGGCGGCCAGGTAACAGCACTCTACCTCCCCGTCCTCCACCGTGCCTCCAGACAAGAAGAGCCGCTGGATTGATTCGGCGGGAAGGAAGGCATGTGGGACTTCTTCCACCACGATGAAGGCTTCAAGCGACTCGGCATTACTGGGACGATATGGCCGTGCGCTTTGGGATTCCATGGAGCAGTTCGCGGACCTTGTGCCGCGTGACAGGAGGGAGGACTTCATGGAAATTGTCAAGGAGGGGATGCTGGTCTCGAACCAGGCCATCAGTGCCGCGGCGGATATCTCCTTACTAGCTGCGCATGGCTACTGCCACGGTATCAACCAGCGCCGCCATGCCTGGCTCAGGCTTACGTCTCTCAAGCCTGAGGGGCAACAGCGGGTGGCCAGCCTGCCGTTTTCCGGGGACACGCTCTTCGGTAAACACGCAGATGACGAGATGGCCCGGATGAAGGCCGAGGCAGAAACCCTGACGGCGGTGGGCTTGGAGAAGCCCAAGGACAAGAAACCCTACCGCCAGTTCCAGCGGCGGTTCGGCTCGCAAGGGAAAGGTAGAGGACAGTCTTCGGGACAACAGCAGCAGCAACAACAGCAGCAGTTCCGAAGACGTTTCCAAAAGCGTCAGAGGGGTAGAGGTGGACAGCAGCCCTCTACCGCGAACAAGGGCCCGGCCGGGTCTCGACCCTGAGCGGTTACTTCCCCGTCATCCGTTACCCACTCCGGTGGGGGGAAGCGTTCAATTTTTCCTGGCAGAGTGGAGAAAAATTACTCAGGACAAGTGGGTGCTGAATATTGTTTGCAATGGATACAGTCTTCGGTTCATCAGCCTTCCTCCAGCGATCCCTCCGGTCAGCTCGCAGTATCAACTACGCGAGCTCCAGGGGGAGGCCGATATTCTGTTAAGGAAAAGGGCGATAGAAGACGTACCTCTGTCTCAAAGAGGAAGAGGTCTGTACTCCCGGTTCTTTATGGTTCGCAAAAAGGACAAGAACGAGTTCAGGCCCATTCTGGGCTTGCGGCAGGCAAACAAGTGGATTCGCAGAGAAAAGTTTTGCATGCTGTCGTTGCATCAGATCTATCCTCAGTTGCAACAGGGGGACTGGCTTTGTGCCATAGACCTTCAGGATGCGTACTTCCACGTGCCCATCGCGCACAAGCACAGGAAGTTTCTGCGGTTCCAAGTCGGCACCAATCATTACCAATACACGGTGCTGCCTTTCGGACTGAAATCTGCACCCAGGACATTCTCGAAGTGCATGGCAGTGGTAGCGGCACACCTAAGGAAAGGCAAGGTGTTTGTCTACCCGTACCTGGACGATTGGTTGATCAAGGCCTCCTCCTTCTCAGAAGCCCAAGCGGACTTCAGGAAGACGTGCGTTCTCTTGAACAAGTTGGGGTTGCACATCAACATGTCCAAGTCTGTCCCGATCCCGGTCCAATGTATTCAATACTTGGGGGCCACCATCAATACGCTGTCGGCAAGCGTGTCTCCTTCGGAGGAGCGACGGAGATCGATCTTTCGGAAGGCTCAGGCTCTTATGACCGCTCCATCTACAACAGCGAGGACGGTGTCTTCTCTACTGGGGTCGATGGCCTCTTGTATCTTCCTCACTCCTCATGCACGACTACACATGAGACCTCTGCAGGAGTGCCTGGAGGACCAATGGGACCAGAGGAGAGGATCTTGGGACGACAAGCTACGACTGTCTCTGCATGCTCTTCAGTCTCTGACGTGGTGGTGTTCAGCGGAGAATCTCCTCAGGGGAGTTCCCTTCCACAAGGACATTCCTACTCAGACGATCGTGACGGATGCTTCTCTCCAGGGCTGGGGAGCGCATTCGGGGGACTTACAGATCCAAGGCACGTGGTCTCAGACGGAGTCCACGTATCACATCAATTTCCTGGAACTCAAAGCTGTTCACTTGGAGCTGAAGGCCTTTCATCCGTCCTTCCGGACCAACTCTCTGCTTGTACAGACGGACAATACGACCACAATGTATTACCTCAACAAGCAGGGGGGGTCGAGATCGCGCACCCTGTCTCGGGAGGCGCAGACGATCTGGCACTGGCTTCTGGCAAGAGGATTGACGATAACGGCTACCCATCTGCCAGGTGTACAGAATGTTCAGGCGGACGCACTGAGCAGGCTGATTCAGGAAAACCACGAGTGGGTCATAAACGACGACGTGCTAGGAGAAGTCTTCGCAAGGTGGGGGACTCCAGACGTAGATCTGTTCGCCACCGCCGAAAACAGCAAATGCTGAGACTTCGCCTCCAGGTACTACCAGCAAGGGACGCTGGGGAATGCACTCTGGATCAACTGGTCGAACAGCTTTGTTTACGCTTTTCCGCCCATCCCTCTGATTCCGGCGGTGCTCATCAAGCTGTCCCGGTCCAGGGCACGGATGATCCTGATTGCCCCGGAATGGCCCAGACAGTGGTGGTTCATGGACCTTCTACACCGGTCCCTCCTTCCACACATTCGGTTGCCGTGCAGGCCGGACCTTCTCACGAAGTTCGGGGGGCAGATGGTGCACCCCAACCTCTCATCCTTGAGTTTGGCGGCATGGCTCCTGAAGTAGTGCAATATGGCCATTTGAATCTACCAGACGATTGCATGGACATACTGAAGGAGTCTAAGAGGCCCTCCACTCGGACGTCATACGCTTACAAGTGGAAGAGGTTTTGTATCTGGTGTGTGTCCAGGAACTTCGATCCTACGACGTGCAAGGAAGATGTCATCCTTCCCTACCTTCTACATTTGGCGCGATCTGGCCTTAATGTTCACTCTATTAGGGTTCATCTCGCTGCATTGACTGCCTACAGGAAAAGCCCTTCACAGACTTCCTTCTTTCAGATCCCTGTGATCAAAGACTTTTTGGAAGGCTTGAAGAAAGTGTTCCCTCCTGTCAGGCTTCCTTCGCCTTCATGGGAATTGAATGTGGTGCTGTCCAGTTTGATGAAGGAGCCTTTTGAACCCATTCATAAGGCTTCGTTGCAGCACCTGTCCTGGAAGGCGGCGTTCCTCGTGGCCATTACTTCGGCCCGCAGGGTGCGTGAAATTCAGGCGTTGTGTTGTAATGAACCTTATACTGTATTTCATGCTGCTAAGGTTGTTATGCGTACTCACCCTAAATTTCTTCCCAAGGTTATTTCTGACTTTCATGTCAATCAAACTATTACTTTGCCTACGTTTTTTCAGAATCCTTCATCTCCAGCGGAAAGGTCCTTACATTCCCTGGATGTTCGGAGGGTGTTGAAATTTTATCTGGATAAGACTAAAGATATTCGTAGGTCAGACCAATTGTTTATCAATTACGGATCAGTCAGGACGGGTCTTGCGACCTCTAAGCAGTCCATTTCTAGGTGGATTGTGTCCTGCATACAACTATGTTACCAGAAAGCTAATAAGACCTTAGGGGGTAAGCCTAAGGCTCATTCCACCAGGGGCAAAGCTGCCACGACAGCCTTGCTCCGTAATGTGCCGATTGCAGAGATTTGCAAGGCCGCCACTTGGAAGTCGGTTCATACCTTTGCTAAGCATTACTGTCTGGACGCTGATGCCAGAGCAGATGCTCAGGTTGGGCAGGCTTCGCTGCGGAATTTGTTCGCACGATAGTGGTGTTGGTTTCTTTTCTCCACCGCCGTTTTCGTGTGGGGATGGGCTTGCCATTCTATTCACTAGATTATGACTATACACAGAGATCCCCTACTACAGAAGGAGTAGTTTCTTTTCTGTAACTCCAGTTCTGTAGTAGGGGTATCTCTGTTATAGTCATAAGCGCCCACCCTCCTCCCCGGTGGAGAGATGTTCATGTAAAGAATGCTACAGGTCGGGCGTGTTACGCCTTCAAAAAGAACTGAAAGTAAGGGAGACCTGCAAGGCATTCTGGGATACTGTGAAGTTCTGGAAAGTTCTCTTAAAGGCACAGTATCCTATTCTGAGCCACATAATGGCAGCCTATGGGGCTTGTCTGTCCATGCCTTCCTCTCTATCTTCCAGAGGGGTTTGTACTGAAGACAAAGGAAATCTGGACAGGCTTTGCTGTTTTTGTGGTTTTTTGGTGGAATTTCTAGCTGAAATACTGGACAGTGTAGCCTTTTATAGGCTGCATTATATGTCTTTAAATTCTCTCTTAAGTGTCTGTGCAGTTCTGCATTTTTTCGACACTTTAGAGATTATTTTTGATTGCTCCGGGGTCCACGCACATGGGCGGGACTATTCACTAGATTATGACTATAACAGAGATACCCCTACTACAGAACTGGAGTTACAGAAAAGAAACTACTCCATCCCATTGCGGTGGGGCCTTAGTGGAGATTAAGCAAGCTATTGCCCAGAGTTGCAGAGAGTGAACCCATGATTCGAGTAGGCACCGAGGCGAGATTTATCGAGTCCGTGGACATTTTGAGCTCAAGACCCTGCTGCGTCGGGGATTGAACCCTGGTCCCGGGTCTGACCTCTGCGTCCGGGTCTGCCTCCTCTAACCGGTGAGCCACGTGTAAAATAAAGTCAGTCCCAGGGACACAGAATTATATTAAAAAAATCAAGTGGCCCTAGAGAACCAGCAACTCTGTGTGACTGTCTGACTATACAAATGTGGATGCAGATGGTACTGCAATTTATGTTTTTTTCTTTATACCTCGTACTATCCAGCTAACCCCACCAGAGACAAGTCCGAGGGTAATGCCTCAAACCATCACCAGCAGAATATAGCAGCTCGACTGTGTCTCCAGAAAATGAACGCGGTAGTTGTGGCCTTCTGCTAGCTAGGGATCCTGGAGTAATTGAAGGGGGCAGCCGTAGTCTCCATTGTCCTGCTGGCAGAACCCAGGCAGGCTCATCGCCATTGTCATAACAGGCAGTCGAACCTGATTTCCCAGTCCTTTAGAGCAATCCTGCCCCCTATACTCGCAACTAGAGTACTCCTCCAGAAAATTAACGAAGGCATGGAGGACCTCAAACAAAAACTGATTGAGAGTATGAGGAAGACTGGACGATATAGAGAGGCAGTTATAGGGAGGCTAAGGGCCTCTTTTCGGTAGTGAGGGTGACCATATTTGGGAAAGGGATGTTTTAGGATACCTTTTGAGGGTTTAGAGGGGGGTGAGAGTGTTGTGGGTGGTGAGGGAGGGAGAGTTTGAGAAGGAGCAGGTTTTACTAGGATTTTGTTTAGGGGTTAGGGCGTGGGTGGGCCTTTTACAGGTGGTGAGAACAGTTGTGGAAGAGGACATTTTATCAGGATAGTTTTTGGAGGGTTTAGGGATGGGTTGGCTTGTTTTGGGTGGGTTTACTCTTGTTAACATAAATACTTTGCTTCCTATTTAGGATTTTTATTATTATGGATGATTGTTCAGTTTGTTGCCCATTTTACTGTAACTTCTGTAAAAATAAGTTGCTCCACCTACCTACAGTCAGACCAAACACTGAGCCTCAAACTCGGCCCATCACAAAGAAAGTGCCCAGCCTAGTCATCCTCTCTTTAGTCTCTAATTGACTTGAGGTCTCTTACCTCCAAGCTAGCCCCAATCAGTGCCTCAAGTCCACGATCCTGAAGTGTTGGAAAACCGATCTTGCATTGCATTTGGGTCTCAAATTCACAATATGATGTCATCAGAGAGTACCCACCTTCCCACCAGTCAGTCTGTAGTAGTACTATGCATGGCCTGTCCTACCCTCTACACCCAGTCATTACTCACCGAAGGAATACCATAAGAACCAGTTGAACACAAGGGATAAGTTTATATGCATACTGCAGAGTCAATTCTCTTGCCTCGGTGCCCACTCTGATCAGCGTTCACACTCGGCAACTCTGGGCATTAGCTTGCCTCATCTTCACTAACGGCCCCACCAGACCGCCGGGGATGCCTGGTCTCACCCTGGAGATACCCATTAAGGGACCATCTCTCAGGGAAGCCAGGAAGGGTTTCGCAGCGGTCGAAGCGCCTTGGGACCCTCCGGGTAAGTAGTGTGCTATATAAATGCCTATACATACATACATACATACATACATGTCCAACCCCAAACTTGACAACTCCCACCTTGAAGTTCCCACGAAGCAGAAATGTTTCATTCAGGGGCTAATTGGTCACAGGAAAAACAAAGCTCTTATTCTGAATTAAGTGGTGAACAAGCAAAGGAGAAAGCTCATTCTACAACATGAAACAAAAAGAAAAAAGTAAGTGGAAAAACCATGACAAAGACCAGTATAAATCAACACATTGTAAAGGACAAGTAATTTACTAAAGTAAGATTAATGGACATTCAAGTCACAGAAGGAGGTTAGCTTCTGTAGAATCATCAGTAGATTGATTCTCCTTTGGGCGTAGATTGTAGAAGAAAAAGTACACACTGCCTATTCCTGGCCTACAATTATTATAATTCTCAGCATTATGATATCCTTTTCTGGCCTAGATAAGGGGATAGATGTGGACAAATTAGCAATTTTGTAAACTCCACCTATATTGGTTAAACAATGCATGCATAACATCCACCCTGCCTAGTGTGAGATCTGTTGATGGTGGCAAAAGATACCAGCACCATAGATCTCACAACTTAGGGGAAGAGGATTAGTATATTGATAATTGGAAGGATAGGGGGAAATGAGACAAACCGCAATCAGCGAGATCATGAGCTTGGCACACCTGTCATTGAAGGACGATGACCGGTTAACTTTCTCAATCGTTGGCAGCCAAACGATTCCCAAATTAGTTATAGTTAACTAGATGGAAGTCCACAATGGCAACAATACAAACACAGTTGAAAATACTTATGATAAAAGTTAAGAATATGATACTCTATACAGATGGTGCAACTGTGTTTTTCTTTGATAATCCACCTTGGAAGCAGGGGTAAACTGCAGATGGTAAACACCATGGGGGTTCCTCCTTATTTTAAGAGGAAGGGGTTTGTTGGATGCAAAAAGAAAATAATATTTGAGTCAAAGCAAACATGGTGCGGGAGGAGTCAGAGTGTAGAGCACAAGCTAGCACACAATTATTTAATGTTTAATCTAGTACCACTGATCCTAGACATCTAGCTGTAAGTATCCTGAATGGTTGATCACCCAAACAATAAAGTTTGGCTTTGCTCATCATCAGCATGTCCACCACAGGTTGAGAACCACTTAGGATTTGCACTCAAGCCGCTAGTATCCGTTTAATTTAATTTTAATTTAATTTAATAACGATTTCTAAAGCGCCTGGTGACCCAAGGGCATCCCCGCGCTATAAGATTTGTGATCCTGTTGAGGGGGAGGGAGAGGGGAGGGGACTATTATAGGGGACTCTATTTAGGAAATAAATGAGTCTTTAATTTCTTGCGAAATGCCAAGTAGTTGGGTTCAAGTCTGAGGGAGCGGGGAAGAGCGTTCCATCCCGTAGCTGCTTGAACGGAAAATTGTCGTCCTCCTGTGCGAGTTCTTTTGAATCTAGGAATGCTAGCTAGATTCTCATTCTGGGATCGTAGGGATCTGGTTGCTGTGTAGGGGGTGATCATTTTGCTGAGGATCGCCGGACCAGATCTGTTGATTAGCTTATGTGTCGTGCACATCGCTTTGAATTGCACCCTTTGGCGCACAGGGAGCCAGTGCAGAGCCTTGAGGGCCGGCTTGGCGGACATTCTAGAGGGGATGTTAGTGAGCAGGCGTGCCGCCGCATTCTGTGTCCGCTGGAGTTTCGTTAGTGTGGCCTCAGGGGCTCCCAGGTAGACCAGATTGCTGTAGTCCAGGCGGGACAGTACTAGTCCCTGGATGAGTAGTTTCCTGGAAGTAGGTGGCAGTAAGGGGAGGATCTTGCGGGTCGTGCGCATGAGCCCGAAGCAGGTGCCCGAAGTTTTGGTAGCTTGTGTTTTCATAGTAAGCTCTGGTTCGAGCCACACACCGAGTGTCTTCATTTCACGTTTCGGGGGGGGGGATTTCTCCGAACACGTCGGGCCAGAGTGCTGGGGGGATGGTCGTCCATTGTTTTCCTAGGAGCATCACCTCCGTCTTTGTCCCATTTAGTTTTAATGATGAATTATTCATCCAGTTATGAATTCCTGTAAGGCAGTTGGTCAGGTTTTCTGGGTGGTCAATCAGTTGGGACAAGGAGACGACCAACTGAGTGTCGTCAGCGTAGCTTACCATTTTTATGTTAAATGGTGTAACCACGTCATCAAGAGGGGCCATGTACACGTTAAAAAGCGTCGGACTCAGGGAGGAGCCCTGAGGAACGCCGCTTGTGAGTGGGAGGGTGGATGAGTGATGATTGTCGTCCCACACTTGGAACGTGCGCCCTGTAAGGAAGGATTTAATCCAACTGAGTGCCGTCCCGGTAAGTCCTGCATCCGCCAGTCTATGCAGAAGGACACGGTGGTTGACTGTGTCGAAGGCTGCGCTTAGATCCAGGAGGATCACTGCCACTGATCCTCCTGAATCCAGTATGCGCCTTGCTTCTTCAATGACGGCAAGAAGTGCGGTGTCTGTGCCATGGCCCGGGCGGAATCCAGTTTGGGATTGTCTAAGCAAGTTGTTGGTTTCAAGGAACTGGGATAATTGTGTGTTTACCAATTTCTCAGTTACTTTGCTGATACCAGGGAGTAGAGATATTGGTCGATAATTAGACAAGTCTGCTGGGTCTAGCTGAGGTTTTTTTTTAAGTGCTTTCACCACCGCACTTTTCCAGCTGTCGGGGACAGATCCGTGGGCGAGCGAGCTATTGATGAGTTCCGTGACAGTGGGTACGATGACTGAGGCTACGGTTTTGAGGAACCTGATTGGCGCTGGATCCAAAGGTGATCCGCTTTTCATTTTCGTTAAGGTTTGTTCAACCTCTATGCAGGTTACTGGCCGGAATGTTGGCAGTATGGGGCGTAGGTTACTTTCAGCCTGGTCGGGGGATAAACGGGTTTCCGTGTGGCTAGGGGGACCGGGAGGTGGGAGAGAGGTCAGGATACGGGTGATTTTGTCATTAAAGTAATTCGCTAGCTCATTACTTCTGTCAACTTTGGGGGTGGTGGAGGGGGGAGTAATGGGGACTTTGAGCAGCTCCTTTACGATTAAGAAGGATTCTCTGGCTGAGTTGGATGATTCTTGTATCCGCGTATCGTAGTATGAGGCTTTAGCTTGTCTGATGGCCTCTTTATAGAGTTTGACTGTGGTCTGGTAGGCTTCTTTGTTGGCATGTTGCCAGTTTCTCCTCCAGAGCCGTTCGGCTTTTTTGCAATTTTTGCGAAGTATTCGGAGGTCCGCGGTGTACCACGGGGCCGAACCAGGTTTGCCGTTTTTGTTTTCCCTGGTTCTAAGTGGGAGTACTAAGTCCAGGGAGGAGGTGATCCAGTCTCTGAGTTTTTTGTCTGCGGTAGCCGGGTCTTCTGCGTGTGCAGGGGTGGTCCTTTCAAGGGTCTTAGCCCATTCTTCCGTGGGGAGTCTGGACCAGGTCCTATCCTTGCTGTAGGTGGGAGGTTTTTGGGGTTTCCTGAAGGTTCCAGGTAGTTGGAAGGGGACTAGGAATTGGTCTGTCCAGGGAAGGGGAAGGGCCTCCTTCGCATTCATCGAGGGAGAGCTAGTGAACACCGGGTCCAATAGATGACCCTTGATGTGGGTGGCTCCGGAGTTAAGTAGGCGGATATCAAGTGCCGCCAGATCTAAGATCAGGTCGTTAGCTATCGAGTCTACCGGGTCTTCCAGATGGATGTTCAAGTCACCTACTATCATAAAGTTTGATAGGGAGTGGGCCTGGGTTGTGACTGAGTCCAGAAGGGAACTAGCGAAGGGGCCTGGGAGGCCGGGGGGACGGTACACAAGTATTCCTGTTAGTGAGTTGGTTGGGTTTAGTTTGATAGTGAAGTGAAGACTTTCTGAGTCGGTAATCTGCGCATCGCAGGTTTTACAGTGGAGATAGTCTCGGTGAATGATGGCGATACCACCACCTCTGCCTAAGGGGCGGGGTAGGGACTGAATTCAGTAGCCCGGAGGGGTTGCTAGTGCCATGTCTGATTGTGAGTGTGGGCCGAGCCACGTTTCCGTGAGGAAAAGGATATCTATCTCCAGGTCTTCTATGATATGGTTAATCTGTGTCGCGTGTTTGGGAAGTGAGCGACAGTTCAGTGAGGCAAGTTTGAGGGAGGCAGGTTTGTTAGGTTTTGTAGGGAGCGTGAGCTGGGCTGGCTTACATAGAGAGCAGCGAGTGAAAGGTCCATTTAGATCATGGATGTAATCACAGGAAGAGGTTGGGGGTCTAAGACATAGTAGCTCTCTGAGTGAGTAGCTTATCATAACTCACCCGTACCATTTGCTGTCTACAGGCATAGGCCACTTTTAGTTCTCTTGTTTCCAATAGAAGTAGATCAGCATTAGTTCCTCTTCCATGTGTTGTTTTTTAGACTTTTTTGCTTTTTTTCTCAAGAAGTTGACATACAAAAGATGTATAGTGCAGTCCCTTGCATCTTCATTTACATTCGAGCATATGAATACAAGATTAAGTATAGGAGACAGGTCTCTTGTTTGTTCAGGAAATGCTCTGGAGGCATCTATTGCTAATTGAGATACCATGATTTCTCACTGCAAAACTTATGGCTGACTGTAAGGTTGAACTAGTTTTCTTTTTGTCACCGCGCAGTCACCAGGCTGCATCCTCCATGTTTGTTTATCTGTGCCACGCACAGTCATTCATTTAATTTATTATTATTATTTTCGTTAGCCACACTCCACATCTGAAAAGAAAACCTTTTGTCCTGTTTTTGTCATAGAAGATATTTTTGTTGCGCTTTAAAAAATTTTTTATATAGAAAGTATAGTTCATTCTAAGATTTAGGAAAGTCATCTGGAGAATGATCACACGACAATTGTCCCAGCTGCAATGAATAGGCTCTCCAAAGTACAGGACATGAAAGATACTTTATTGCTAGCCTGCTGAATTCTGGTACATGTTCATTCTTTTTCACAACAATGGAGAGAGAGAGGGAAAATAATAATGCTAGGCACTATGTGAGGTGGGAACTCCTGGTCCCCCAATTAATCTGAAAAAACAATAAAGGAGTAACCCCTCGTGGGTAGAGAGAAAGGTAACTCTCTTACAATGAGCACTAGTGCTCTGGTTAGCACATTTTGCCCCAACCTGTTACTGGATAAAGCATATCCTTATAGAAGACCCCTCACTCACCAACCTAGTTGGTGACATGCTTCATCATCGGGGTCCCACCCCATAGGCCGAGTACCTACAGGGTGTGCTGCGACACCTGATTACAGTGGAGCTGGTTTCGTTTTTATGTGTACAAGACTATCAAAATTGTGTATTAAAAAGGGCCAACACTACTCACTTCAAGTATTTATTCTTGAGCGCTTGAACCCTTAGTAAAAATAAAGTGTGGCACCTTTGCCCAATTAGGAAGGCTTTGGTGTCAAAAAGTCGTGTTAAAATATATAAAAATAGCGAAAGTGTGCTATGTGAATGTGAATGTACAAAACTATTGTTTAAAAAGGTCTACATGTTTCAACCCAAACATGGATTCAAGGGTTTTCGTCAGGACCGTAGGTGATTTGAACTGGGTGGTCCGCCCACGCTAAGGAGCGTCCTGCCCTAGTTCAATTTAGAGATCGTAAATAGGGATCTCGTGCAAAAAGGTGCGTTTTTCACTTTTGAAAAAACCTGTGAAAAGACAGGGAAACAAAAAACAGGAAGGGGTCACACACGGGGGTAGACAAGATGGATTGTACCACATATAACATATATATTCATGATTATTTAGGAACAATCATAATATCCACGTGTGGAATCATACCAGCATATCACTATCGTGATTAGAACATATCTACTGCGTGGGTGGCCACAGAAATATAGTGATAAAATGCCGGGAGGTGCCTTTCAATCAAAGGGCAGCCGCCAAATGAGAGGTGTCGATATGGTTTGGCGTCTGGGATACGTGAAAATCAGGGGTCGATAAATGGGAGAGTGACCTGTTAGCGTGCTGCGCTGTGAACGGCTGCCAAATAAATGTGAGCAGTCGTGAGAAAAAACCGTCTCAATAGTATTGAGGCGGCTGGTTATTCAGTGCTTACGCTTGAAAGCGAAACTCTCGCTTCATAGGCACCAGCGTTACCAAGTGGACAGGATTCCGTTCTCCTGTAGGTGAAAAAACAAGTTTCCAGTGTCAGCGCTGTGATCAAAGCGCATTGACAATCGAGTATTGCCCCAAGAAGAAATAGTAAATAATACAGGCGGTCGTTCCCGCTTAGCGGTCCTTCAAGTGTACTTACTTGTCGCTTCTGTTCATCAGACCGATTAACCTACTTGGTTCTTGCTCGGCGTGCCCCGTGGAGTGTCTCCGGTGCCTGTTTGCCGGTAATGTGAACACTTCCTCGTTGGGCGTGGCCGGGTCACGTGTGGTGAGCACGTGATCCGGAGATGGCCAATCACAATCTTCGGTGAACACTGTTGTAGGACTTGCCCGAGTCAAGCAACGTATACATTGCCATGGAGACAGGTGCAGTGATCTCGGGCGGACAGCGCTCGCGTTGCTTAGCTATATTTCTTGGGTATTTTTATCGTGTTTCTAAGCACATACATGGGAGTGGATGGGCAATATTTACAAGGTGTTTAGTATACAGAGATTACTTTCAGGACATAGGAAAATGATTGTCTTTTAGAGACTTTGACAAAAAGGGACAGGCATAAGATAAATCCGTCGGGTGGGGTGCTCTCTTATGTCAGTACATTGTTCCACGGAATGTTATCGTTTAAGCCGGTTTTGTGCGTGGAAAGTCTGTAGACCCACCTCTGTTCCTTCTCGTATAGGCGTTTTTCTAGGTTTGTACCAGGTTGTATTTGTTCAATTATTGTCCACTTTATGTCATCAGCAGTGTGACCTACCGACAAAAAGTGTTCAGTAAGCTTTGTATTCGTTTTCCTGCACCTGATGGTGCTTCTGTGCTCTCCTATGCGAAGTTTTATTTTTCTGCTGGTCATTCCTACATAATGCAAGTCGCATGGGCATGTCAATCTGTAGATGACATTCTCGCTATTGCAGTTGGTCTGTCCTCTAATTGTCCACACTTTGTTAGGTTCCAACAGTAGTGTTTTTGTATTTGTGGTAAAGGGGCAGACACTGCAACTTCCGCATTTGTAGTGACCAGTTACCTTAGGTAGACCCCATAGATTAGTTTGTGTTTCTTTCTTAGGGTGTATCGCTAGGGGTCTGGTATTGACTACCGCATCTTTTATGCTTCGTGCTCTTTTGAAAGAGAATAACGGTTTGTTCCATCTTAGGTTGCCTGTATTCAGAATATTCCAGTGCTTTTTTATTATTCTTGACACGTCATTGGATATAGTGTTATATGTTGTAACACACGTCAAGGGGATCTCTTCCGGGACCCTTTCTTTTGGTTCCAAGAGCGCTGCGCGAGGCTGATTACGAGCTCGCTTCTGGCTTTTCTGGAGGATTCTGTTAGGGTAACCTCGGTTTTGAAGTTTCTGAGAAAGATCTTTGGCTTGGCTCTTGTAGTCATCCAGTTCACTACAGTTCCTACGGATTCTAAGGTATTGCCCGTATGGTAAATTTTCGCGTAGGGGTCTGGGGTGAAAACTTTCAAAACGAAGGAGGTTATTTTTGGCAGTAGGTTTGTAATGGGTAATAGTAGTCAATTTCCCATCTTTTTTTGTGATTTTTACGTCTAGGAAGACCAGGGTGTCACTGCTTTTTTCATATGTGAACTTTAGATGATTGTCTCGAGTGTTTATCCAGTTGAAGAAAGAGGTTAGTGATTCCTCTGAGCCTTTCCAAATGGTTAGCACATCGTCGATGTACCTACGCCATATCAGGAGATTGGAGCTATAGGGGTTTGTATCGCTGAGAATGTATTTCTCTTCAAAATCAAATACATACAAACCCGCTATGCTTGGAGCAAAAGAACTGCCCATGGATGTCCCACCCGTCTGTAGGAATATTTGGCCCTCAAACTCAAAATAATTCCTTTTTAGTGCTAGCCTTGCACACTCGAGAATGAAGTTTTTGGGTGTTCTTGATGTCCATGTTTCCTTCTCTAGAGCTCTTTCTAGTACTTCCAGCGTTGCATCTTGAGGGATGCTGGTGTACAGGCTCTCAATGTCAAAACTCACCAGGATGGTGTCATTATCCACAGTGAGTTGGTCAAGAATTTGTAGGAGACTCTTTGTGTCCTGTAGGTATGTGCTGGTTCTTTGCACCATGGCTTTGAAGAAAACGTCGCAAAATTGTGATAGTGGTTCGAGGACTGATCCCAAACCAGAGACAATTGGTCTACCTGGCGGTGCTATCCTGTTTTTATGTATTTTAGGGAGGGTATAGAAGTAGGGGATTTTCCCTTCGCTGTTGCAAAGGAAATTTGCCTCCTGTTTAGATATAAAACCCTTTGTTTCTCCATATTCCACTAGCGATGTTATCTCGCTTTTCAAGTCTTCTGTTGGATCCACTGGTAGTCTCCGATAACTATTGTCATCTGCTAGAAGTCGAAGACATTCGGTTTGGTAAGCTGTACGATCTTGCACAACAATTCCTCCACCTTTATCCGCAGGTTTTATCACTATTGTTTCACAGTTCCGCAGGGTTTCGAGGGCCACTCTTTCCTGATTAGTCAGGTTCATGAATTGTTTCTTGGGTTTTGTATTCTCAATTTCATTGAAAACAGCCTGCTCGAATGTGGAAACTTCCACAGGTATCGAGTGTGGCGGAGGGGTGAAAGTGGCTTTGTTTCTCAGACCTGTTTCATTAGGATCTGGATTCTCCTCAGTGATTGGTCTTTTTTCGAAAAAGGCTTTAAGTCTGAGTTTTCGAAAAAAAGACGAGAGTTCGCAGTGAAGTCTGAATTTGTCCAGATTCGCTGTCGGTACAAATCCTAAGCCTTTATTCAGAACTGATTCTTCGTCTGTGCTCAGTGGTCTAGTTGCGAGGTTGGTTATTAGGTTCTCCGGTTGCTTGGTCCTGCTTGTTGCGGTCTGGGCTTGTTCTGGTTCGCGCTCGGATCTTCCGCTGCCCAGTGTACCTGAGCTCCCTGGTTTTGATATCTTCGTTTTCCCCTTCCTCTTCCGCCCCGGTATAAAAAAGGGGGTGTGTAGGGGTTTGGTTGGAAAAACGGCTGCTGGAATGGTGGTTGCCAGCCATACATTGGCATATTTTGTGGGTGATAGTATGGATCAGGTGGTCCTTGCATTGGTACCGGTGCGTAATGTGACCAGTTCCCTTGACCTCTACCCCGTCCTCTCCCTCTTGGTTTGGAGTTGCTTCCTCCAGAATTTATACTTGAATTAGAAGTATTGCTTGAGGCATTACTGGAGGCATCTGAGGTATCTTCTCCTTTAGATTGAGGGGTAAACTCTGGGTCAGAGTATGGGTATGCCTTGGTATAAGAAAATCTCTTTAGATCCTTATGGAACTTTTGCACTTTTTGCTGGGTCAAATTGTCTTTATAGTCTGTCATTTCCTTGTTTAATTCATCAAGTTTTTTCTTAAAGCCTGTAATCGTAGTCTTCATGTGGCTTTCTGTCACCTGGATCTCGACTTGTATTTTTTCGGACAGTCTTAAGGCTGTCTTTAATATCAAAACGATCCAATCGTGCGTACAGTGCCATGCTATGGCCGCCCAGTCTTTTCGGAAGGCTTCGTCTTCAAGGAAAATGCGGGGTGCATTTGAAACCAGTAGCCCTTTAGGAGCCATACTGTTACTCAAGTATTCTTTTAGAATTGTCCCATGCAAGATGGTCCTGATTCTGTTTCTCTTCATCTCTGTAAGATTCTCCCAATCTTTTGTTGTTGAAATACTTTGTGCTATGTTTGCATCTGCGAACACAGATAGGTCACTCATAATCTCATCGACGCATTACGCACCGGTACCAATGCAAGGACCACCTGATCCATACTATCACCCACAAAATATGCCAATGTATGGCTTGCAACCACCATTCCAGCAGCCGTTTTTCCAACCAAACCCCTACACACCCCCTTTTTTATACCGGGGCGGAAGAGGAAGGGGAAAACGAAGAAATCAAAACCAGGGAGCTCAGGTACACTGGGCAGCGGAAGATCCGAGCGCGAACCAGAACAAGCCCAGACCGCAACAAGCAGGACCAAGCAACCGGAGAACCTAATAACCAACCTCGCAACTAGACCACTGAGCACAGACGAAGAATCAGTTCTGAATAAAGGCTTAGGATTTGTACCGACAGCGAATCTGGACAAATTCAGACTTCACTGCGAACTCTCGTCTTTTTTTCGAAAACTCAGACTTAAAGCCTTTTTCGAAAAAAGACCAATCACTGAGGAGAATCCAGATCCTAATGAAACAGGTCTGAGAAACAAAGCCACTTTCACCCCTCCGCCACACTCGATACCTGTGGAAGTTTCCACATTCGAGCAGGCTGTTTTCAATGAAATTGAGAATACAAAACCCAAGAAACAATTCATGAACCTGACTAATCAGGAAAGAGTGGCCCTCGAAACCCTGCGGAACTGTGAAACAATAGTGATAAAACCTGCGGATAAAGGTGGAGGAATTGTTGTGCAAGATCGTACAGCTTACCAAACCGAATGTCTTCGACTTCTAGCAGATGACAATAGTTATCGGAGACTACCAGTGGATCCAACAGAAGACTTGAAAAGCGAGATAACATCGCTAGTGGAATATGGAGAAACAAAGGGTTTTATATCTAAACAGGAGGCAAATTTCCTTTGCAACAGCGAAGGGAAAATCCCCTACTTCTATACCCTCCCTAAAATACATAAAAACAGGATACCACCGCCAGGTAGACCAATTGTCTCTGGTTTGGGATCAGTCCTCGAACCACTATCACAATTTTGCGACGTTTTCTTCAAAGCCATGGTGCAAAGAACCAGCACATACCTACAGGACACAAAGAGTCTCCTACAAATTCTTGACCAACTCACTGTGGATAATGACACCATCCTGGTGAGTTTTGACATTGAGAGCCTGTACACCAGCATCCCTCAAGATGCAACGCTGGAAGTACTAGAAAGAGCTCTAGAGAAGGAAACATGGACATCAAGAACACCCAAAAACTTCATTCTCGAGTGTGCAAGGCTAGCACTAAAAAGGAATTATTTTGAGTTTGAGGGCCAAATATTCCTACAGACGGGTGGGACATCCATGGGCAGTTCTTTTGCTCCAAGCATAGCGGGTTTGTATGTATTTGATTTTGAAGAGAAATACATTCTCAGCGATACAAACCCCTATAGCTCCAATCTCCTGATATGGCGTAGGTACATCGACGATGTGCTAACCATTTGGAAAGGCTCAGAGGAATCACTAACCTCTTTCTTCAACTGGATAAACACTCGAGACAATCATCTAAAGTTCACATATGAAAAAAGCAGTGACACCCTGGTCTTCCTAGACGTAAAAATCACAAAAAAAGATGGGAAATTGACTACTATTACCCATTACAAACCTACTGCCAAAAATAACCTCCTTCGTTTTGAAAGTTTTCACCCCAGACCCCTACGCGAAAATTTACCATACGGGCAATACCTTAGAATCCGTAGGAACTGTAGTGAACTGGATGACTACAAGAGCCAAGCCAAAGATCTTTCTCAGAAACTTCAAAACCGAGGTTACCCTAACAGAATCCTCCAGAAAAGCCAGAAGCGAGCTCGTAATCAGCCTCGCGCAGCGCTCTTGGAACCAAAAGAAAGGGTCCCGGAAGAGATCCCCTTGACGTGTGTTACAACATATAACACTATATCCAATGACGTGTCAAGAATAATAAAAAAGCACTGGAATATTCTGAATACAGGCAACCTAAGATGGAACAAACCGTTATTCTCTTTCAAAAGAGCACGAAGCATAAAAGATGCGGTAGTCAATACCAGACCCCTAGCGATACACCCTAAGAAAGAAACACAAACTAATCTATGGGGTCTACCTAAGGTAACTGGTCACTACAAATGCGGAAGTTGCAGTGTCTGCCCCTTTACCACAAATACAAAAACACTACTGTTGGAACCTAACAAAGTGTGGACAATTAGAGGACAGACCAACTGCAATAGCGAGAATGTCATCTACAGATTGACATGCCCATGCGACTTGCATTATGTAGGAATGACCAGCAGAAAAATAAAACTTCGCATAGGAGAGCACAGAAGCACCATCAGGTGCAGGAAAACGAATACAAAGCTTACTGAACACTTTTTGTCGGTAGGTCACACTGCTGATGACATAAAGTGGACAATAATTGAACAAATACAACCTGGTACAAACCTAGAAAAACGCCTATACGAGAAGGAACAGAGGTGGGTCTACAGACTTTCCACGCACAAAACCGGCTTAAACGATAACATTCCGTGGAACAATGTACTGACATAAGAGAGCACCCCACCCGACGGATTTATCTTATGCCTGTCCCTTTTTGTCAAAGTCTCTAAAAGACAATCATTTTCCTATGTCCTGAAAGTAATCTCTGTATACTAAACACCTTGTAAATATTGCCCATCCACTCCCATGTATGTGCTTAGAAACACGATAAAAATACCCAAGAAATATAGCTAAGCAACGCGAGCGCTGTCCGCCCGAGATCACTGCACCTGTCTCCATGGCAATGTATACGTTGCTTGACTCGGGCAAGTCCTACAACAGTGTTCACCGAAGATTGTGATTGGCCATCTCCGGATCACGTGCTCACCACACGTGACCCGGCCACGCCCAACGAGGAAGTGTTCACATTACCGGCAAACAGGCACCGGAGACACTCCACGGGGCACGCCGAGCAAGAACCAAGTAGGTTAATCGGTCTGATGAACAGAAGCGACAAGTAAGTACACTTGAAGGACCGCTAAGCGGGAACGACCGCCTGTATTATTTACTATTTCTTCTTGGGGCAATACTCGATTGTCAATGCGCTTTGATCACAGCGCTGACACTGGAAACTT
Organism: Lissotriton vulgaris; assembly: GCF_964263255.1. Taxonomy (NCBI): domain Eukaryota; kingdom Metazoa; phylum Chordata; class Amphibia; order Caudata; family Salamandridae; genus Lissotriton; species Lissotriton vulgaris. Next base: position 1,140,766,472 of record NC_141695.1, on the reverse strand, counting down.
GTTTTTTCACCTACAGGAGAACGGAATCCTGTCCACTTGGTAACGCTGGTGCCTATGAAGCGAGAGTTTCGCTTTCAAGCGTAAGCACTGAATAACCAGCCGCCTCAATACTATTGAGACGGTTTTTTCTCACGACTGCTCACATTTATTTGGCAGCCGTTCACAGCGCAGCACGCTAACAGGTCACTCTCCCATTTATCGACCCCTGATTTTCACGTATCCCAGACGCCAAACCATATCGACACCTCTCATTTGGCGGCTGCCCTTTGATTGAAAGGCACCTCCCGGCATTTTATCACTATATTTCTGTGGCCACCCACGCAGTAGATATGTTCTAATCACGATAGTGATATGCTGGTATGATTCCACACGTGGATATTATGATTGTTCCTAAATAATCATGAATATATATGTTATATGTGGTACAATCCATCTTGTCTACCCCCGTGTGTGACCCCTTCCTGTTTTTTGTTTCCCTGTCTTTTCACAGGTTTTTTCAAAAGTGAAAAACGCACCTTTTTGCACGAGATCCCTATTTACGATCTCTAAATTGAACTAGGGCAGGACGCTCCTTAGCGTGGGCGGACCACCCAGTTCAAATCACCTACGGTCCTGACGAAAACCCTTGAATCCATGTTTGGGTTGAAACATGTAGACCTTTTTAAACAATAGTTTTGTACATTCACATTCACATAGCACACTTTCGCTATTTTTATATATTTTAACACGACTTTTTGACACCAAAGCCTTCCTAATTGGGCAAAGGTGCCACACTTTATTTTTACTAAGGGTTCAAGCGCTCAAGAATAAATACTTGAAGTGAGTAGTGTTGGCCCTTTTTAATACACAATTTTGATAGTCTTGTACACATAAAAACGAAACCAGCTCCACTGTAATCAGGTGTCGCAGCACACCCTGTAGGTACTCGGCCTATGGGGTGGGACCCCGATGATGAAGCATGTCACCAACTAGGTTGGTGAGTGAGGGGTCTTCTATAAGGATATGCTTTATCCAGTAACAGGTTGGGGCAAAATGTGCTAACCAGAGCACTAGTGCTCATTGTAAGAGAGTTACCTTTCTCTCTACCCACGAGGGGTTACTCCTTTATTGTTTTTTCACATGTTCATTCTTCCCATGGGAATAGGTCATTGGTACTTGATATAGGTAGATATCTGTTGAGTCATCCGGATCGTCTTGTAGCATCTTCTCAAGTATCTTTGTTGTTGACTCATATGGTTTCTGAGTTAACAGTGCCCTTGATTCAAGTCCTGCTACATACATAAACCAGTCCATTTAAGAAGCTGGAAATTAATTTGTTGGTGTTGTAAGTATAGTATCAGGTGACTGTGTTGCCACTGGTGGATGCTGCTACAGTTGCGAGTACAACACGTGGGCAGGGAGAATGGGTTTAGAAAAAAAAAACTTACCTGCTTGTCCCTGATCACAAGCTGCAGTCTCTTCTTCGTACTCACTGTTCTCCTGGCTCCCGGCAGCACCCAGGCTCCCCTAAGCCAATCATGATGCTGCTTTCACTGTGATAGCAGCGTTGTGATTGGTCCGGTCGTTAACAGTGGAAGTCGTCACCGCTTATTACTTGTGGGCTCCCCCACCGTTGATGGAAGTTCTTCAGTCCTTCGTAACCGCCCTCATTTGTAAGTCCATATCCTCATGCCTTGGCATTAATGGGTCCTATTGGTGATCACCATCTTGAATATTACTCTAATCTATGTGCTCTATAATCTGGAAAAACACTGAGGTGATGTAACCTTTCATCTAAAAAAATCCCAACTGATCTATCTTGGTGATGGCTTTGACTATCAGACACACATTTCACATTTTCTGTCTATTGTTCGTCATATGGCAACCTTTGAGTAGACTAATATCACCCTTACACTTTTAAAGCTCAGTGAAATAATGTTTATATTTTAATTTGTGTTAAATAAATCATGTATTGACAGATCCACATATATATATATTTTCTTTGATCAATCCCCAGCATATACTTTTGAGGCCCTCCTGATGAAGGCACGCCCCGTGCCGAAATGCGCGTTGAGAACTCTGAGAACTGTCACCACTCAGCCACATCATATCAGTTGCCCCTTTTTTTATAACTCTTTTATAAACTTCTCAAGAATCACCTATATGTAAATTGTTTTATATGTATATGTTTATGTCTACATTGTTTTGGATAAAGTGCTTACAAACTCTTGGTAAATACGTTGTATCTGATGTATATGCACTCTCACGTAATTGTTTTGAATTCTTGTTTTCTTGTGCTTCATTTTCTTGATAAATTTCAATAAAAAAAGAATTGTATATGTTTTAAACAGCTGTTGATGTATTGCACTGAGCTTGGGTTATCCCCCACAACATGTTAAGAACAGATTAATTTAACGTGAATTGTACTGACGGCCTAGGAATTATTTCTTCATTGGAACACCAGTCAATGGTCCAGGACCTCTTGACCAGCACTTGAGGTCTAGGACTCCCTCCAACAGAGGCAGCAGCAGGTTGGTTCCAGGGCATATCCAGTTGGAACTGGTCAGCTGGGCAGCTGCAGGGAGAAAGACCTCTGGAAGCTTGTTGTGTTCCTGTAGTTCAAACAGGAGGTCGTCCATCTGAACTTTGGAGTCACTTCAGGGATCCTAGGTTAAAGTCAAACGGGTTCTGTTTTCCTTCAGGTTTTCCCAACAGCAGGACAGTCTTTCTTCTGATCTACTTTTGCAGAACTTCATGTGTGTGAACTGCAAACTATCCCACAGTGCCCCCTCTACCTAACCCAACAGGGTGAAACCCTACTTCCCCTTGTCAGCTCTCCCTGTGGCCACCCAGAGGTGTGGCTATGATAATGTGCAAGCCCTCTGCTGTGGTTACTCCAAACCAGTTCTGCTGCAGCTTCTCCCTCACTGGGCTTGGAGCCAAGCTGACAAAGAAGACAAAGGGAGACCTAGGTATGAGCTACACCTACCAGTGACAGGGTAGGCATCCTTTGAACCTGATAAAGGGGTTGGGCACAGCCCCCAGGCCATCATGCTCAAGGAGGAAAACCCAAAGCCTTTTGTTCACTCTCTGGAAGCAATTCACATCTCCCTACAGGGAAGCCATTCAACAGCCCAGTATGTGGTATAACGTATGCCACCACAGCCCCTGCGGAGTGAAGGGGGGGCCCAAGCTCCAAGGAGCCACCTCAGCAAAAGTGCTAGGTGGTGGACCAAGGAGGGGGGCTCCCTTCATGAACTTTGCAGGGGGGTTGGCTTTAATTTTATTATGCCACTGAGTCCTGTGACACTGTACATTTCCAGAAAGGCCATTTTGGGTTCAGCAGAAAAATGAGAACTTTTTAAAAGTGTAATTTCTAAAATAGTCTAATAAAATCTGAATTGACCATTAATTTGGATTTTAAATTACTATTAAAATGAGTCCTTGAATCGCGTTTATAGCTGCTCCCAAACTGAAATTAAGCACTAGAAGTTGTTATGGTGTAACCCTTTCACTCACCCTGCGCCTCCTTCCAAGCACTTCTCCTCGGTCCAACTAGGGCTTGCCCGTTGAGTGGAGGGAGTTAGTGCTGACAGGAGCGACCTGGGGCACCTCCGGCTGAGACCGGAAAGGAGGATGACGGTCTAACGGCCGAATCCTTTATTAGTCAATGCCTGGCAAGACGTGCAGTGGCCGTGCCTAAGGCAAGCCCGTCTGCGTCTGTCCGTCGCCAGGAACCAGGACCCCTGGTGGTTTGTCCTCAGATACTTTTAAAGCGGTCCACGGTGCTTCTATATGTGAGATAAACTGCTCAGGATCAGACAGACCCCCTGTGGGTTCATTGCACACACGGTCTGCCTACCTGAAGGCCCTTTTTCGTGCAAAACCTGCAGATATCAGACCATTATTTCCCACGATTCAAAATCTATACCTGAATCATTTGTTACAGGTGTAAGCCCCGGTATGAGCTCTGGCCCGCTCAGGGATACTCTCCATGGCTGTGCCCTAAACCCACCCAATACACAAACTGAAACTACCTCCTAGCTAATGTTAGATGCCTCCCCAAGCATGCTACCAATATATGGGATCTCTTAACTGATAAAAATCCGGACATTGGGTTCCTTATGGAGACTTGGATTAAACCCTCCTCTACCCCGACTATTGCTTTGGCTTTACCGGACGGATACCGCATGCAAAGACTTGATAGGACTGGACGAGCTGGTGGTGGAATAGCCTTAATTCATAAGGAATCTATATCCGTCTCTATTCTAGACCAGCTATTCACGACGTATTCGAATGCCTCATCTTCAGGCTTGACCTTCACCCCCACGTAGCTGGAAAGGGGCTCTTGTGTATAGACCCCCGGGCCCGCTACAAGGTTTTAACAGCCTATTGCTAGAATTTATTTCTCCTCATGTTATTGCCACCTGTAATTTCCTGCTCTTAGGGGACTTTAACATTCATAGTGTTGATGCCCTCAACCATGATGCTACGGTGTGCCTAAAAGACCTGGCCTCTTCTGGTCTCTTAAAAATCAATAACGAACCCACTCATGTAGCTGGTAACACCTTGGATCTCATCCTATCTAACTCTGCTGACCTTGGCATAAATTAAGGCCTGACCACCTCCTGTCCCCTTTTCTTTCCTGGGACAACGACACTGACAATTATAGTGTAGAACAGCAATGATCTCATTTTAACTCCGTCATCCTAAACACTATAGATAAGGCAGCCCCCATGAAGCCACAAACCCATTCCCCCAAACTCACTCCCTCTGATTGGTATTCCCCTGCCTTATGTACAGAAAAGAGTTGGTGTAAAAAATTAGAACGGATATGGCGACTCTCTCACAGTGAACAAAATAAAGCGAGTTACAAAACCGCCCTAATTCCTACTATAAAAATACCAAAACCACTCGCAAACTTCATATCACACAACAATTGGAGCAAGCTGGAAACATTTCCAGAACCCTCTTCCAAATCCTTTAATCCTACATGAATCCCAGAGCCTGCGATACCGCGGAATCCCCGTCACAGTCTTTGTGCGATAAAATTGCCTCCTTCTCCACTCAAAAACTTGAAAACATATACTAGAATGTAATTTCAGCTAATGCTGTCTCTTCCTCTCCTACAATAGGTTATACCTGCCACTACAACACCTCCTCGCAATTACACTGTTTCCCTCCTCTCAGTCCAGCAGAAGTTATATCCCTTCTCACCATAACTAAATCAGGCTCTCCCCTTGATATCATCCCGCTAAAATATCTTCCAGATTTGCTGCTCAGCTAGCCATACCCATCTGTTCCATTCTCAATAGCGCCCTGGGCTCAGGTAGACTCCCTCCTGAATGGAAAAACGCTCAAGTAGTACCCATATGCAAAAACCTTAAGATTCCGACCTCTGAGCTGACTAACTACCGCCCTATATCTTTGCTCCATCTGCAGACCAAGCTCATTGAAAGACACATTAACAAACATTTGTCTGAGTTCATCGAATCCTCTCACCACCTAGACGTCTCCCAGTCAGGTTTTCGGGCAAAACACAGTACCGAATCAGTTCTTATCGAGGTAACTGATAACATCAGAATGGCACTAGACAATGATCAGGCAGCACTCCTGGTGCTGCTTGCCCTGTCAACAGCATTTTACGCCACCTCACATCCGATCCTACGGGAGAGACTTCAAGACATCGGTGTTCAGGGGCTTGCCCTGAAGTGGTTTTCTGATTTGGTAACTGATAGAACACAGACTGTTACTCTAGGGATTTGCACATCTACGCCCACCAAAGTGACCAAGGGGGTCCTGCAGGGCTAGTGTCTGAGCCCCACCCTTTTTAACATTTATTTTACCCCCCTGGCTAAACTCATGAGGTCCCTAGGGTTTAATGCCATTTCATACTGACCCAGCGCGGCTCCAAACCAAACCTCCAAACCATCACTATATTTCCTAGGAGCTATCACGCTTTACTCGTCAGTGGGGCCCATAACACCGTGAGTGATTCATACACACAAATCACACTGCTCCCAAGATCAGTGAAGACTAGAGGAGGAGATGCTGGATTTTAGCGGAGTGTCTTATTTCATTCTAAAAATGTATACACTATATACATCTGCAGTTTATCAATATTACCATGGTTTTATCCTTAAGAAACATTAAAACACCCCACCATTTGGTCAATGGATCAGCTAGTAAAAGTGAACTAATGGACAACAAGACCTGTTTAATTCTCCATTTATTTAATTTTTATTTAGAGACTTATGCCTAGATGCATCAACCTTTTTAGGAAGTGCAAACGGTGCGAATCGCAAAAATCGGCCGTTTGCACTTCCTAAATTGGTTTCTGGGATGCATTAAGCATTTTTGGAAAATCGCTATTTTTAGCGAATTCCAAAAATGCGATTGCTTTTAAGGAATCGCAAATTTGCAACTCCTTAAATGCAATGCATCATTGTCAAAACATTTGCGATTTTACAAATTGCAAGTGCAAATTACCACAAAGTTGAACCTCGTGGTAATTTGCAAAATTGTTTAAAAATGCACAAAAATGCATTTTTTAAACTGTTAAGTTACAGACACACATGTCCTTAGGACATGTGTGTATGTAACTTACATGTAAAAGTGCATTTTATGGGTGCAGGGGGGGGGGTCCTTTGGACCCCCCTCTCCACCCTTGAAAGGCTTTGTTGAATTCCGATTTCAAATTGCGAATTCGCAATTCCCATTCATTCCTATGGGCATTTCAGCCCATAGGAATGAATGGGAATTGCAAATTCGCAATTTGAAAATCGCATTTTTTATGCGATTCAGTAAAAATTGCGATTTTTACCGAATCACAAAAAAATGCGAAAAAAATGATGCATACCATTTTGAGATTCCTAATTTGCGATTCGGTAATTTTCGCAAATTAGGAATCGCAAAACAGTACTTTGATGCATCTGGGCACAAATCTCCTAGCATAGTCTTACTTTATTTAGCCTTAATTCAATAATCATTAAAACATTTTAATAAACTAGAGAAAAAGAAAAGTTAAATTCAAACAGTTTACATTTATTAGCAGAATAGTTCAGAAAAATAATTCAAAACCATATTACCAAGGTTTCAGTAAATGGACATCAGGTTAGCACAGGTAAGTTCCCAAAAACCGCCTCTCTATTTTTTCTTGATGTTCACCTCCCATCCAGACTCCACACCCATCAAAAGTTAAAGTCAAGAAAAATGTCAAAGTCTTTGCACCATGGGAAAGAGTTCAGTCCAACAGCATGTCGTGGTGCGAAAATAAAATCAAAAGCAAGCTTTTTTTTCTTACTTCCAAACATCCTCTTGTATACCCTTTTTTCCTAACTTAGCTATATAAGATTAGAAACTTTTAGGGTTCTCGCTCCCTCTCATTGGTCCTCATGTTTCCGCCAAGTCATTGTTATAATCAAAAAATAAGGTTTCGATTGTTCTTTAACAGTTTTTTCACTTGTGTCCTTTAAATTATCACTTCGGGATTAATGCCCAGGCTCACGACATGGTCATACAAAATCTTGGCACTCTTCTACACTTCCAGGCAACGCTGACCTTGACCCACGCTGTATAGGCACAGTCTGCTTGCACATCTCTCGAGCATAGTCGCGCATGCGTAGATCACCACAGTTTCAGAGTCTCGCAAACCTCCATTTTCTAGTAGGCTGCATGGGCCATAATGGGAACTATTATAGGAACAAACACAATTAAACTTTAGATTTCGAAGTATAGCCCTTCTGTTTACCACCCCCCATTCTAAGGTAACCCTGTTAGCTATTACCTAGCGTTTTAGCGACATTTATGCGTTGTTTTCTTACCATTCTCCATCATTTCCTCCACAATAAGACATATACACAAGTTTTAGTTAGATTATGACATTTGTGTACTATATTAGTATAACAATTTCACTTACTTAGTATTTTATGATTCGCAACATAAGCAAATTAGTATCCCACGTGTATTTGTGTGTGTGCATTCTATTCTACGTTGGTTCATTTCAAAACCACACGATTAATACATATTACTGTTATGGGAAAGAGACTTCGAGAGGGGTATACAAACATTTGTATTTTCACCCTCACTCCAGACAACACCCAGCTCCTCCTCACATTTGATAAAAACAGACCAGATATACAGCTCCTCATCTCCGAATGCATGAAGGCTATTGCTGCCTGGATGTGGATTAATTTCCTTCAATTAAATGCTGAAAAATCAGAAAATGCTGGTTGGAGGGGCAACTGCATGCTGATCGCCCAACTGGTGGCTTGAGGAGCTGGGAAATTCCCCGCCCCCCAAGGAAGTGGTCAAGAACCTAGGCATCAGGATCGATCAAAACCTCACTCTTGACGCTCATGCAAACAACACTGCTGGCACTTGCTTCTACATTCTTAGTCTACTTAGAAGGATCTTCCCCCTTCTACCTCTTCCACCAAAAAAACGTTAATGCAAGCTTTGGTACTAAGTAGACTAGATTATTGTAACGCTCTGTTATTTTCGGCAAACAAAGCCTCCCTTAAGAAGCTACAAGTGGTGCAGAACACAGCCGCCCGTCTCGTAGCTGACACTCCATCTGGAACACCCTCTGTTCCCCTCCTCAATAAACTCCATTTGCTCCCTGTGAGAAAGCGGGTAAAATTCAAAATAGGCTGCACCATCTTTAAGGCCCTTAATGAACAAGGTCCTTCCTATCTCTCTAACAAACTAATCATGTACACCCCTTCACATCCGCTTAGATCTGGCTCTAAACTTCTATTATGTACCCCTAGAATTAAAAAGGCGTGCAGCTGCGGCAAAGCTTCCTCTTACCTTGCTCCTGCCTTCTGGAATGAGCTACCCCCCCAGCTCCGTAACTGTCAGAACCTTTCCCAGTTCAGGAAGCTTCTGAAAACTCACCTTTTCTGAGCTCTTTGCTCTGGCTGAAATTTTCCATCCTAAGCGCAGAGATACCCCTTGGGGTGATTCAGCGCTATGCAAATCAATAAACTTCAAACTTCCAACCCTGTGTTTTTCAATGAGAGAGCCAGCCTTGCCACAGTGCAAAACGACTTTGAAGGTTTTTCACTGCGAGGACATGTAAAATATTAAATATACATCTCCTTCTTTTATATACTGTGCACCCTTCCCTATGGGCGTTTATGGCCTACATTAGGGGTGACATATACGTATTAAATAGAAAGGTTTAGACAAGAAAAAAAGGGTTATTATGCAAGGTTGAAACAGCAGTTTAAAATGCACATCTTCGCTGAAGGGGCAGGCCTGGGGCCATGTTTATAGTGCTACTTTACTGGATTGAACAATGCGTGCTGCAGCCCACTGGTAGCATTTACTACATATACTTACTTAAGTAAATTAAGTGTGCTAAATAGAAATATATACATTTTACCACGTTTTAAGGGAGGGCGCAAGCACTTTACTATTAGGGGCTATGGTGATAAATTAGTTACACATTGGTCTGTGTTGGATAAAACAAGGGAAATAATAGAATCACTTTGAAGAACAAAAATTGACAATGACTGCATAGGCTAATTCTGTATCCTTGTGCTGTCCGTGAATTCATAACCCAGTGCTATCTGTGTAATCCTAGCCCGCAGTGATTCATAAGTTATTAGACAAGTGCTGTTCATGAGTATACACCTCAGCGCTATTGATTAGGCTCATATCTCCATACTGTGCAGGAGTTTCTAGCTCAGACCTAGTTATGAGTTCACAGCTTTCAGCTATCCATCAGTTCATTCTCACGTGGTATTCGTGAGTGCATAGTCAAGCGCTAACCTTGAAATCCTAATGTAGAGCTGTCTCTCAAATCCTATTCTGTTGTGGCCCATGAGTTCACAACTCTGTGCTCAGAGAGGTAAAGTCTACATGCTTCAAATCAGTGCTGGATTAAACCCTGTGGAAGCCCCTATTCAGTCGAAATTTCGGGGTCCCCTTCTCAAATTATATCCTAACAGCCAATGCACTGGATATTTTTACAAACTGCCAGCTGCCAGGAGATGAGCTTTTAAGAGACAAACTGTTACGTGAATCTAATGTCTCTGGTTTATGTACTTTAAGTTGTTAATGGGTACATTGCATTAATACAGTTTTTTCTCTATAGCGTCTTTAATGTAAAGTTTTCATTTCTTTGAGTTGATTCATTTTTTTCTATCTTTTGGAAGCAATATTTAAGAAAGCTTCATTGTAATTTTCTTTCAAGATCAAATCAATATTATTTAGATTGGTTGTCGCAGGGCCCCTAATAAGAGTGGGGCCATAGGCCGATGCCTACTTTGCCTATTTGGTAATCCGGAACTGCTTCAAATGAGGCACATTTCATAAGGAACTGACATGTCCCAAGTAAACAATTTCAGAGCGTCTTTGCTGAGTATATGTGTACAGAAAATACTTTGGTTTGTGTAGCAAAAGAATATGCTGGTGCATGTGAATGTATGACACACGGCTTTGACATCTTGTGCTGTGGAAACGTTTCTGATTGGATGGTATGTCAGAATAGAATGCAGAGTGTGAATGCCTGTAGGAGGAACAGTTCAAATCTATAGCAGCTGAAATGGCAGTTGCTGTGGAAATGACAGCTAAAATTAAAGTCAGGGTTGTTGTGGGGTTGTTGGCACGTTAGAGTGGAGCTAGGAAGCATGAAAAGGGAGCAGCCGTTTGTCACTGGAATTTAGACACAGGCTACAACTGAATCAGGATAGGTGGACACACTTTCCTGCTTGTTTCCAACTGTGACCAAACAAAGGTCCCAGGATAAACTCAACATTTCAGAGTTTCCCTGTTGACTTCCTCTTATTACAGAAGAAGGTGACCCTAGGTACTACAAATGAGAGAGGGCTGTGTCACCCGACATATTCCTGGAAGGTGGATGTGAAGGAGACGTAGGTGTAGGGACAACAATCTGTTCACAGCGTAGGAAGTTGTGCTGACTGCCCGTCTTGAGTCTGCGCCCCCAAGGAGGGGACAAGGCTCTGGAGGACAGCAGGTACACACAAAGTACAACCCATCCATAGGAAGGGTGGAAACTGTATCCTTGTCTGTAATAGACAGAAGTTAGGTGGCAGCACCAATCTTTAATGTAAGAGCCCAGGCCTTTTCTCCTTTACCTTTGGGAGTTGGTCTCCAGGTGCCATCATGGCCATTCAGCTGTGTCTTTTAGAACTGGGATCATTCACGTATTACGGAGTGTAGATTGTGGTGTATAGCATGTGTGTGTTATGACTAGTCTTGTATGATACATGTTGAGGTTCAAAGTGCTGTGTGCTTCAAGGGTGATTTCAAAACTTACAATACAGGATAGCCCTGAAGTTTTACTCCAGTTTTTTAACCAAATATTTTGGATTTTTCTGCTAACAAATCTTATTGTAGCAAACTAGGGAAAAATATGTTTTTAAACAAAGAACAATCATAAATGTTTTGACATTATCAAAAAGACTGTCAATAATATATAATTTTAAAATGTACAATTGTATTTCATTTTACTACGACCATAAGAAAGGGTGGCACCAAAACAAAGCAACATAAATACACATCCCATAAATAAAATGATGAACCAAAATTGATAAAACATTGTTGGGCCCTCAAGCAGATGGTAAGGAGGGAAGTTCAGGAATTGAAAGAGAAAGGAGCTATAATGGAAGCAAAGGGTTATGTAAAGGGGTTTGTCAACAATATTTTTCTAGTAGAGAAAAGAGAAAAAGGGATGAGACTTGCGATAAACTTGAGAACGCTGAACAACTGAGTGGAGTACCACCATTTCAAAATGGAAGGAATACACTTAGTAAGGGACGTTTTGTAGACAGGGTATTGTTTGTTTGACGTGTCTAGATTTGAAGGATGAGTATCTGATGATTCCAGTTTGGAAGCCCTTTTAGAAATTTCTGCAATTCAAATGGGGTTGAAAGACGCAAGAGTGTGTTTGTCTCCCTTTCGGGTTGTCTTCAGCCCTCTGGTGTTTTATAAAGGTCCTTCGACCTGTAGCATCTTATCTGAGAAAAAAGGGAATAAGGCAAGTTTTTATTTGGACGGTATTTTGTTGATGGATCAGAGCAAGGCGAAATTGGTGCAGTACAGATATTTGGTGGTGGTTTGCGGGAGTATCTAGGATTTGTGGTGAACAGACAGAAGTCATGTCTTGTCCTGGAACAGGAAATGCAATTTCTAGGTTTTTTAGTGAATACAGTGGATGGGCAATTGAAATTGCCGAAGTGAAAGTTAAAGAGAATACGGAAAGAGATCCTCAAGGTATTGGTTTTAGAGAGGATTTCTTTAAGGATGCTAGAGCTGTAGGTATGCTATTTTCAACAATCCAAGCTATTTCCCCCAGATCTTTGAACATTCTAGCTCCCCAGAGATGAAAAGCCAAGCATTTAAGGAGTTGTCTAAAGTATTCAGAGGAGATTGTACTCACAGAGGAGGCAAAAGACAAACTGGATTAGTTGTTAAGGAATATGGAGGCGTGGAATTGAAGAGCTATTTTTTGAGAGTGTCTGAGATAGTTATAGAATCAGAGGAGAGTCTGGAAGGTTAGGGGGCACGCTGTGGTTCAGTCACAACAGGTGGAGTTTGGTCAGAAGAGGAGAGCAGGCTTAATAAAAAAAATCTGGAATTATTGGCAGTGTCCTTCACGATAAAGAGTTCCCCAAAGGACAAGGTGATTGCCTGATTTTCTTGAAGATGGACAATGTCTCAGCGGTAAGGCATGTGAACAAGTTGGGGGGTCTGCAGTCAAAGGATCTTGCGGACTTAGCAAATGTTTTCTGGGATTAGTGTCTTCATCAGAAGATGGTAGTACTAGCGGAGCACATTCACATTTCAGGGCTGAGCAGCGTGGAGGCAGAGTGGTGTTCAAGACATTACAGGGATTCCAGCAATTGGATGCTGAACAGGCAGGTAATTCATAGGTTAATGTTACACAGAGGGCCTTGCCAGGTAGATTTATTTGTGAAAAGGCTGAATGCTACCACAAATTTTCAGAAGGCATCTCAATCCGGAGTCAGCAGGGTTGGATGCATTTCATCAGTACTGGAGGGGTATCAGACCTTATGCTTTTCCTAGTTTTTCTATAACTAATCAGCTGACAGGATTGTTACACAAGCGGAAAGAGACTTTGGTGTTAGTGACACCTCTTTGGATGTCACAGGTCTGGTATCCGGTGCTACTGGATTTGTCTGTGGAGCTACTGATTTTGCTTCCAGTGTGTCAGGACATTCTTCTGAGTCCATGGGAAGAGAGACACAAGTTGGTGACTACAGGGCAGTTGACTTTAGTAGCATGGAAAAATTCAAGCATGTATGGGAGGTGCCTGGAATTTCACAGGAAGCTGTGAATCTTATTAAGGACTGCTGAGCTCCAGGAACTAGAAAAATGTATAGATTGGCATGGTAGAAATTGCATTGCTGGTGCGCGGAGAGGTAATTTGATTCAGTTTCAGTGGCTGCAGTGGAGATAGTGAATTATTTGACTATACCAGGTGACTGCGTGGTGGTTACATTTGAAGATCCACGTACCGTGCACCATTTGTGTTCCTGGAACCCACACGCATTTGATGGAAGCAATGCGATCCAAACTAGACCGCTGTCCTACTTTTACCCACCCAAAACGCACTTTAAGGGTGGTGAAGGGTGGACTGTGGTGAATCATAATGCTTCAGGCAGATTACGTGGTGGGAATCTGGTAAACCCAAGCCAATGGATGGGATTGCCAACATACAACACATTCAGCTGCTTAGAAGCAGTTGACTGACTGAATCCCTTGGCGGGATGCCCAACAAACACTAACGTTGGAGCATATAGGCTGAATCCCTCCACTAGGGAAAAACCAAGAGAAAGTAATATGGAAGTAAACTTAGTAGTCCTGAAGGGTATGGGAAACAAAAAGGACCATAGTCCATACACCAACATTAGACACCTAGATGTAGTCCATTCACCAACAGGCAATGAGGTAGTGGTGGGAGAATGTGACCAGGGAGAGAGCCAACAAGGTGTTTTGTCACCAGAACATAGGAACATAAATAATGCCATTATCCAGGGTGATAAAAGTTGGACGTGTGAAAACACGGTACTATTGGCAGAGGAACCGTCAATAGAGATGCTACCAAATACGGAAATCGCACTTCTGGAGTCATCCGATGTACCAAATATAAAGGGTGAGCCACTGAAACTAGTTTCATGGAACATAGCTGCAGTGTACAAGAATTTGAGGGACCCGGAATGGGCAAAGTTAATTGATTCCAGTGATTTCTGTCTGTTACAGGAATCTTGGGCGGTAGCCATACCACACATGGTAGGGTTCAAATCTTTTGGAATAGGTGCCATTCCATCTAAAAGGGGAAGGCCCCCAGGTGGTCTAATAACCTGGGTGAAGGTAACTTTGAGGATACAGATAGATGTAGTAGACACATATTCACTCGACATACTACCTTTAAAAATCACCACTTGTGAAGGGAAAAGATTTTATTTAATAAATGTCTACAATAGACCTGCCCCTGCATCTAAAGAATCTCCCACTTTAGCTAAACTAGACTCCCTTTTAGGTAGAATAGTTGGAAAAGAGGAATATGTAATTATAGCTGGTGACCTAAATTATAACTATGAACCGGTTCCAGGGCTCAGTGATATTTTTGAAGAAGAGGACCAAGCCAACAACATTCCAACATTGGAGAACATTAATCCTGTCAAATGCACAGTCTTGGCAGTTCAACTAATGAAATTGTCTGCGGAGCATGGCCTTAGGGCATGTAATGGGCGACTCCCGTCAGATAGCTCCAAAAAAACAACATTTTCTCGAAATAATTGTAAGAGTAATCTAGATTTTGTAATAATCTCTGTCTATTTGGCAGAGTATGATAGATTTTGAGGTAAAGGAGAGGTTAGAAAGTGATCACTACCCCCTGGGTCTATTGATAGAAGCTTCTTTGCTCCAGGGAGCTGCGTATGTGTCACCAGCTGATGTAAATAGTGGAATTAGTGATGAGAACAACATCAGCAACAATAGACGAGCACTCAAATGGTCACTTATATTGGACCATGGTGAGATTCTTGCCGAAATTCATGCACTTTTTGCAGGGACCTTTGGATCATTTGTAGGCTCCCCTACAGATGAAGAAAACCCTGTTTGGTTTATGTCACTTCACCCCAAAAAATTTTTTAGATCTGAGAATGTTAGTCACAAAAATGCCAAAGAAAAACCAACAAAAATTACAGAATCTGTCTCATAGTAAACCATGGTATGACAGAGTTTGCAGGGAATCCAAGGGGGCGCTTCTGCTTGCTATCAAATCTAAATCAGTGGAAGATGTAAAAATAGCAAGGATAAACTATAAGCAGGTACAAAATGCTTCAAGAAAAGCTTGGGAGGAAGAAAGCTGGGCAGATATGTTGACAACTGTCAAATCAAAGGATAGTGTAGGGTTCTGGAGGTTAGTCGCCAATAGTAACCACGTAGGGAGAGTGGTAAAAGATGTTTATCTTAACGAGCTAACATGGGTTAACCACTTCACAAACCTTTACAAAAAGTATGACACAATATCAAGAGTTCCCGGCGACGATGCCCTATGCCTCAAACACCCCATAGACTGCCTGGTATTTACACTAGGAGAAACTGAGGTGGCAATAAATTCAGTAAAAAATGGCAAAGCGCCAGGGCTAGATAAGATACCAGGGGACTTGTACAAGCTTGACCTAAAGGTATGGGTACCATACATAAATAACCTGTGTAATAAGCTATCCCACAGTCTAGATTTCCCAGAAAGTACGAGGGGAGCAGTAATTGTTTTAATTTTTAAAAAAGGGGATCCGCTGGACCCTTTTAATTATCGGCCAATCAGCCTGATGGACATTCTCCAGAAAATCTACTCGAGACACATCTTAACTCGTGTCAACGACTGGTTGGAGGAGAATGCAATCATAACAAAATATCAAGCCGGTTTTCGATGTAAAGTGAGCACAATCGATCAAGTATTCAGATTTTGCTGCCTATACTGGAAATATGTACATATTAAAAAGGGCCACTTATACATTGCTTTCGTTGATTTGAGAGCAGCGTTCGATCTAGTGGCACGTGACCTTCTATGGAGAACATTGAGCGAAGCAGGGCTTCCAAGCAGTCTGTTGGTACAGATGAAAGAGCTGCATGCTGGGAACTTTGCTAAAGTGCGATGGGGCCCAAACGGGGAATTGACCCAAAAAATACCTATTGAGCGTGGCGTTCGTCAAGGCTGCGTACTGGCCCCCACACTTTTCTCCCTTTTTGTGAATGACATCCCTGCACATCTAGAGGGATGCATAAATGATTCACCGAAATTGAATGGAGAAAAGGTAACATCACTACTATTCGCAGATGATACCATTCTGATCTCCCAAACCAAGAAAGGTCTCCAGGCACTACTCAATTCATTTAGCGACTACTGCAGTAAGAAAGGATTGGAAATCAATTGGAAAAAAACAATATGCATGGCCCTTAATCCATCAAAACCAGACAAAGGCTGTCTAACTCTGAATGGTGAGAAACTGGAATCGGTCCCAAATTTTTCATATCTAGGGGTCACGCTAGATTCTAATTTCTCCTGGCGGCCCCAAATTGAAAAAAGTAAGTTGATATTTACACAGAATGTAAAGCCTATTCTTAGGAAACAAAGCCTGAGTACTAGCAAAGCTGTGTCTCCAGTAGTTGAGTTATTTAAATTCAAGGTCCAACCAGCGGCCTTATATGGCGCTGAAATTTGGGGGCCCATGTCAAAGGACTCTTTCCTCATCATGGATAACAACTTTATGAGAAGTTTGGTTAGGGCTCCAAGAGGTACTCCTTTAGTACCACTCCAGCTGGACCTAAATGTTAAAAGGACAGACCACTACACAATTATTCGGCCATTAATGTTATGGGTTAGACTTTGGCGGGTACCTGAACTGTATGGTTATAGGGAAGGTTTAAAAGAGATAATGTGGCTGGACAATTCGAATACCATTCCCTGACTAAAACACGTTAAAACCTGGTTCATCAAAATAGGCCTTAATCATTTTTGGGAGAATCCAGAATGTTTACCGCCAAACTCAAAACTGGTTGTAAAAAGGGCTTTTTGGAGTTTTGTGTCTAACCTAGTAACAAATGTGAATAATGCTGGGACCCTAGTGACCAATTTTCTGAGTTTCAAGGATGAGCCTCTTTTTGAGGCTTTCCTTGACGAAATTGAGCCTACAACAACCCTCTTTATAAAACTAAGATATGGGAATCTTTTGACCAAAACAACTTTGGCACGCTGGACTAGGGTGTCTAATGGTCCAGCTCCAGTAGCAGATGAAACCTGTATTATGTGTGAATGCAACCAGAAAGAAGACAACCTTCATATCCTTTTCTTCTGCACAGCCTATGCATTGGCTAGAAGAAAATGGATTAAGCCCCTATGTTTACTACTAGGACTAAGATCCTGTAACCAGGCCTTAAGAATAATTAAAACAGACACAACTCAAACAATAGTATTCAGTGTTAGCCGATTTCTGCACTCAATTTACTTTCTGCGGAGGAAAAAAGGCCTAAAGCTGTAATGCAAAAGAAAGGAGTTTACACGATCAAATGTGCTCTAGTAATGCCATAAGGGCCTCTGGTATTTTATTGTGTCTAGAGAAAATTTTATCGGGAAAATTTACTTTTTTAAATTTTCTTTATACTTCTCTCTTTTTAACTCACACATGTTTTATTTATTCTAAATGTATTCAAAAATGTCACTCAATGTATATTATAATGAATTGTGTTGTGACTCTTTTATGGCATTTAAGCCGAAATAAAGAAAATTGAAATTGAATTATTTGACACAATTGTTTTAAAAAGGGTTTGTCATACAGAATGATTAATGTGTATAGGTAGGCTATTGCAGCAGGCCATGTTTTGCTTAATGGGTGTACGATTGGTCAGGATATGTTGGTAAGGAGATAGTTGAGAAGCATAAGGATTTCCAGACCCCAAGTGGCTAGGTACAATCAATTTGGGATGTGACAAGAGTTTTATAATATTTAGAAGGTTTAGGGGACCATGACACTTTAAGTTTGAAAGTGTTGTCGCAGAAGATCACTGTTTAATTGTGTATGGTTTCTTTTAGGAGCGCTTCAGACATAAGGGCTTTGGATGCGACAAGTAGAATTTTTTCTCCAGAGGGAGTTTGTTTTCATTTAAACAAGACGGCTAAGACTAAGCCTCATTCTATTCATTTTTTGACGTGCATGCCAATTTGGGTGTGGTGTAAAGGAGTATGAGAAGAGTATGGCTCTTTTAAGAGTTGGTTCTGAGAAGCAGCTGCTTATTTCATTTAAAAATTCATATAAAGCAGTGCCTACCCTCGCTTGCTCATTGGGTGAAAAGTGTTGAGGAGTTCTAGTGTGGATGTAAGTGTGTTTGGGGCTCATTCTGTGAGAGGTGCATCTGCTTCAAATGCCTTTATTTTACTGTGTGCAGATTGGTCGAATTACGAAGTTTTTCGAAAATGTAATTTTAAACCTGTGCTTACTGCGGCTACTTGTTTGTTGAGATAGCTGCAAACTTGCAATGATGTTAGCCCCCAGTCTTCATCAGCCCTAGTGGTCAGAAAATCTGGAATTTATTAAAGACAAGGAGGCTAACATGATCCCTCTCTGGGTCCCAGCCCAGATTTAATAGTGTTGTTTATGTTACAGCTCGATCACAGCAGTAAAGAAGAGGAGGAGCTACAGAGGATGTTGCAATTGTTAAAGAAGCACAATGTTTGTCCTGGAGGATTTCATGGTTATTCTGGAGTTTGGAGATTTTACTATGGACTTATTGCTTTGATGAAAAATGGACTAGTATTTTAGGTAGTTAAATCAGAATTCAAAAAGAAGAATGAGGATTCGGGGTTCTACTGTTTTATACAGTTGAAACTGTTTTGTGTTCCATGTTCTTGTGTTCTTAAAGGGCTGCTGTTTGTATTGGCATTAAAGGAGACTGCAATAATATTAGCCTCCATGTCATTAATAAAATCCAGATTTTCTGACCGTCCAGGGCTGATGAAAATCTAATTTTGTTTATTAGAACATTGGAATGTTGGGAGCCCCATTGAAGACAATGGAGTGCTCCGAGCTTCTATGTGCCAACATTAAGGCCCGCAGAGCAACATTCCAATGTTTTACAAAGGCCTCTCGGAGTGAGAAGCCTTTGTTTTATTTGTTAGAACATTCTTCCCTCTAGTGGCATAATGTTCTAATAGACTTATAGCCCATCGTAGCAGGGCTATAGTGGCTATTAAAGTCCTGGTCCTTTGTTAAAGTCCCTCGTCTTTGGCTCGGGCCTTTAGCTCGGGAGCGGGCCTTTAATAGCCGGTATAGCCTGCTACGGCGGGCTGTAAGGCTATATTAGATCATTGCAATGTTGGGAATTCCATTGAAGACAATGAAATGGCTCAGTGCTATTAATGGCTGGTATATGCCTTCTGCTCCAACATTCAGATGTTTGTCTTTCTGTCTCTCCCTTTTTAATTTAGAACCTTCTACCCTCAGTGAGTGGAATGTTCTAATTGCCTTAAGCCCATCTGCCTCGGGCTATACTGGTTGTTAAAGGACCTCTCCCTTGTTATATGCCCTTGTCTGCAACTCAGGTCTATAACTCGGTTTAGGCCCTTTAACCCCTCCCATGCTCATGACGAGCTGAGCTCGTCATGCCCGTTGGAACGCTCGCACACGGGCTAATTCCCTTGCTGTGCTGAGCGTTCCATGGAAACGGGTGTGGCCATGACGAGCTCAGCTCGTCGTGAGCACACAGGAACCGTGGCTCATGACGAGCTAAGCTCGTCATGAGCACCGGGGCGCGGTGCGCGCCCCCCCTCCCCCAGCATAGCGGGGGAATGTGCCCCGTAGCCAAGGGGTTATTAACTGGTATAGTCCTCGGCAGCAAACTATGACATTAACCTTTAACTTTCACATGACGTCATTCCTATATTTAGTTGATGGACTTATCATTCAAAAAACAATTCATTCTGTTGTATATCACACTGTTAACAAGGCCAATTACATATAAGACAAAACAAAAATGACTGACTCCAAGTTAATTTATTGCTGCATATTATACATATATTCATCAACGGAAGCACAAAGCAATTGTTAGTGCAATGTCAATCTGTGGAATGCCAGCTAGGATATAACAAAAAAATGGTCTTAGTTGATACAAAAGTTTTGTTTTAATAGTGAGACAAAAGAAGAGTCCTCCGAAAGAGCACATTTTACAGTTGCACTAAACAATCCAACAAAGCAATACTGTTTAGCTGTGTTAGAAACAGGCTATTTAAGGTTTCTAAAAATCAATATACCCTGTGTCTCTATGTAAGACAAGCATTGTGTGCTCCTTAAAGTACTTATATGGAGCATTTGATGTTCCCAATGCTCACTATAATATAGGTACATTTGCCAACTTTTGAGACTTCAACAATTATTTTAATTTCCACAAATCTTATCACCAAGACCGCAATCGTTTTCATACAAAAAAGTGTATGTACATGTAAGTGTTGCAGTCTATTACCACCCACTCTCCACTTAAGGCAAGGCCTGCTCTAGGGCGGTGCGATCGGTGCGACCGCAGCGGGAGTTGACTTGGGATGGGGCCGTCATTTTTGAAAATGTATATTATAATTTTAAAAGCACCTGCTGCCGCGTTCCTGGCCTCCAGCAATTTTCAGACATCAATTAAAATGTCAAGATAACTCAGGTGATTAATCGTCTTGCTGGAAAGAGACCGGAGGTTTGTCTAGTGGAAGTTTTAACTCATCCGAAGGTAGTGCAGAGGGTTAAAATGCCTGCTGCTAAGAACATGTACCATGCGGATAACGAAATGCATATAGTGTAAATAGGACAGTGGGTTACTGCTTCTGTAAGAGAACTCCTTTTGTTACTTGTCGTTTATAAGTCAAAATTGAGCTATTAACTGTCATCCTAGAAGGAGGGGCGTGGCTAACCGAGCAGCGAGATGGCCGCTCTTTGAGCGAGCTCCGCCGGCTGCACACGAATAAATCCTTGAGTATCCTTCACAGCGCTATCGAAGGGCCCGGCTTCTGGTTGTAATTGATGCGGCAGCCCTGGGGCACGATCGACTGAATCCTTGCCGCTCGCGGTGGGCTGCGCGACGAGATCTGGCGGCCGCGGGTGGCGCCGGCCCGCACACTAGAGCCCGCCTGCTGCTGTGGAGCCCGAGGCGGCGGTGACACCTGGCCGGACCCCGCGGATTGCTGGGCCAAGGAAGATCGGCGGAGAGGGGACTACTCTGGCGCCCTCGGCAAGGGGCCGGGAGCTGCCGGCGGCCGCTACGCGGAAGCACTTGTGGACGGCGAAAGGGAGCGGAGCGGCCATTGGACAGAGGTAACGGCTCGGGGGAAGGTCGGGGCTGCGGCAGAAGCGCGCCGCCGCCATTTCGCGGTGCGGCCGGGTCGATAGAGGAGAAGCTGCAGACCCGTGGCGCACTAAAGCCTACACTGCGAGTGCCCCATGCTTGGCATGCCCCTGAGCCCCTGCAGATCGCCGTTTGGCGAGAAGGTGTCGGTCTTGCCCTGATGGTAGGAGCTCCGCTCCCGGGCACAGAAACGTACTAAAAAACTCAGCCTGATCCTGCCAGAGCCATTCCGCGCTCTGTCCTCCACTCGGAGATCGTGGGGGGAACTTGGAAGGGTCACCGAAGGGCACTAGGCAGCTCACTGGGGTTGGGGGCTGCTAACCCCCCAGTTCTCTCTTGCGACGACTCGAGCTGTGCCTGTCAGTCCTACAGGGTGGCCTGCGCGGCGCACCGGTGAGTGCTTCACACCACAGCCTGCACACCACGTCCCACGCGTGTCCGAGATGGGGGGCACGAAAGATGCGAAACAGCCCAAACTGACATTTGACCAAAAGCAGAAGGCCAAGCAACAAACAGCGGGACACGGGAGCCGCGTCATCTCCTCCCAAGAGCCCTGCAGCTGAGATTGATTTCGGCGCTCTGATGCTGGAGGTCAGATCTAGCTTGAAGAGTATCGACGCTAAGCTGGATGCAATGGCCACACAGCTAGAGGCGGTCAAGTCCAAAGTGTACGTACACAAAACGAGGCTAGACTGCCTAGAAAACAGACATACCGAATGTGCCGAGTTTCAGCAGCAGGCGAAAAAACACATAACCAACATTGAGCGCGAACTGGAGTCCATGCGAGCCAAGGCGGACGACTTAGAAGCGCGCTCCAGGAGGTCCAACGTCAGAATTACGGGCATTCCGGAGACGGACAACACCGTAAAGATGGAGGTCTTTGTGACTGATCTTCTACATGAGCTGTTTGACCCGGACCTGTCCCAGGTATTCACGGTGGAGAGGGCGCACAGGACACTGGGCAAGAAACCGCCACCAGGCGCCACTCCTCGCCCTATATTGGCCAAGCTGCTCAATTTTCAGGACAGGGACCGCATCCTACAGATGGCCCGTGAAAAAGGCAAGATCATCCATAAAGGGAATCATATCTCGTTTTACCCTGATTTCACCCCCCTCGTCCAGACTGCCAGAAAAGAGTTCATACCTGCGAAGAAACTCCTGATGCAGGCCGGAGTCCAATACTCCTTGTTATACCCAGCCAAATTGAAAATCTTCCATGAACGGACTGCTCACTTCTTCACTAACGCGAAGTCAGCCTTGAAGTTTGCTAAACATATCAGTGGCCTCGGTGCCAGACGCAAATCGCCGAGGTTGGAGGAGGACGCGGCCCGCACGAGCGACAATGATTGAGGGACTGAGGGTAATGGGGTCTGTGCTGCCCCTTTCAACTAAAGCTGACATTTGCTGGATTGTTTGGTTCCCTCTAGACGTGGACTGGAGGACACTGCTGGATTTGTTGGAGCTGGCCTACTCATGCTGGGGGGGTCTTGGTTGTTGACTGTGTCACAGGTCTGAGGCGTATTGGACCGAAAACCACTCCAGTACTGCTTGGTCCATGCTGCTGGGCACCCCTCAGGTGTCGCGGATATCCTTCAGTGTGCAGCCACCCTGTGTATTCAGGGGTGTCAGCTAGGAGCACCTCGCCCCATGGGGTATCTCCCGTTGTTTTTGTTCTCAGTTGACTCAAGTGCGATTCAGAGCACGAATGGGATTCTAGCGCAACCTGATTGGGGGGTTGGCGTGGGTGGGGGTTGGGGGGGGGATGTTGAGTGTTTGGTTACCGGTGCTGATGGAGCGCGTTGCAATCTATCTTCTCACGACTGTACTGCGCGGGGGTGTGCGGCGATCTGGGCCTGTTTGTGTGATGGGGGGGGGGGGGCGGGGCGGCGGCCTGGTCACCCTGGATGCGCCACAGGCATGGGTGGAGTTAAACTGTGGACTTGGAACATTCGTGGCCTGGGGGACTATAAAAAAGCCAGATTGATGCATAATATGTTGACCAGACACAATGTGGACATTTGTTTGTTGCAAGAATCTCACATCAACTCGACCCCATCGCCCAGGCTGAAACATCACAGGTGGTCGCATGTATATTCAGCTATATACTCTAACTATGCCCGGGGGGTGGCTATCCTCATACGGAAAGGGTTGGATTGGAGAGAACATAATTGTGTACTGGATAAAGAGGGTCGTTATGTACTGGTGCATGGCTCATTGCAGGGTAGGCCGCTGGTTCTGGCCGCTATATATGGCCCAAATGTGGACGATCCTGATTTTTTTCGCAATGTTTGGGCGCAAATTGTGTTGCTTGATTGTAACCTGATAGTGGTGGGGGGGGGATTTCAATGTAGTGTTGGACGATGATTGGGACAGAAGGGGTGCTAGTAGACCTACGCATGCGAAAGCTAGGCAGGCGTTGCTAGATGTGATGGAAGAGGGGAGACTGACTGATGTGTGGAGACTTCGTCACCCTGGGGAGAGAACGGGGTCCTGTATCACGTATCATCATGACGCTTGGTCCCGCCTGGACTTTTGGCTGCTGTCTCCTGAGGTGGCTACATGGGTGGGGGAGGTGGATATTCAGGCTAGGTCGCTTTCGGACCACGCCCCTTGCATGTTAGAGCTGCGGATACCCAACGTAGCTCCTAGGGCTTTTTCATGGCGGCTGCCACCCCACGCCCTTACAGATCAGGTGTTCACTGAAGAAATCAGGGATGACATTGTCAAGTACTTTGCAGAAAACGAGGGTTCGGCCTCCTCTTTTAAAGCGGTAATACGGGGCCAGTGCATAGCTCGGCAGGCAGGGGTGCTACATACCATACGTCAGACACTGGCTCAGTTAGAGCGAGAACTTAAGGATCTGGACCTGGCCTTCTGCCGAGACCCGACGTTGGCTATTGCAGGTAGTCTTAAGGCAAAACTGTTGGACTTCAACGAGGAGGCGCAGAGGGAGGTGAAGTTCTTAGGGAAACAGGCCGAAGCCCGCAGATATGGGGAAGGTGATAGACCGAGCAGGACGCTAGCTAGATTGATTGCTCCCCAGGCTCAGGCACACTATATACACACTATCAATAATAGTGAGGGGACACGGGTCACGGGCCAAGAAGCAGTGCTGAAGGCCTTCGCCGATTTTTATGCTTCACTTTACACGTCCAAACACTCTGCTGCTCCACCTTCCCTGGACGGTTTTCTTGACTCTATAGCCCTTGTCTGGTTCAATGACAACCATAGACAATACATGGACCTGCCTGTCTCGGTCCAAGACATAGCTCAGGTTATCAAGAGCATGCCAGCTAATAAAGCTCCTGGCCCAGATGGCCTAACCACAATGTTTTACAAGACGTATGCTGAAGAACTGGCCCCGAAACTGCACTCAGTATTCGTTGAGGCGCTAGAGCTGAATTCCCTCCCAGACTCCATGCACGAGGCACTCATTGTCACCTTATTAAAACCCGACAAAGACGAATTATACCTGGACTCCTATCGTCCCCTTTCTCTCATAAATGTGGACGCTAAAATTTTTGCCAAGATCATTGCAGATAAATTACAGCCGATGCTGCCAATCATCGCTCTCCCGGACCAATCAGGGTTCATCCCTGGCCGTGCCACCTCGCACAACCTCAGAACACTTTTCTCCATCCTACATTATCTCCACCCCTCCGTCCAGGCCGCAGTCGTGTTCCTAGACGCGACTAAGGCGTTCGATTCGTTAGAGTGGCCGTACCTGTTTCGTGTCCTGGGCAGGATGGGCTTCAGTCGTAACGTTATTACTCTCCTCAAATTGCTATATGATAAACCTCGAGCTCGGGTACGAGTGAATGGCCTGGTGTCCGAGCCCTTTCCCATCTCCAGGGGGACTAGACAGGGGTGCCCACTGTCGCCCCTCCTCTTTGCTATTGCGATGGAGCCACTGGCGGCCAGGATACGCCAACACCACACGGCGAGAGGGATAGGCTTCAGCTCTCGTAGTCTGCTGATCTCTCTTTATGCAGACGACGTCACTCTGTATGTTAACAACCCCGCAGAGAATTTGAATCCACTGCTCCGGGAATTTGTACGTTTCGAGGGTCTGGCGGGCGTGTCTATAAATTGGTCCAAGTCGGTTGCATTCCCTCTAACTGACGAGACAGTTCAACCTCCTTCGGACTACCCCCTGCGTTGGGAGACTGACGCGGTCAAATACTTAGGTATCTGGATTAGTCGTGACACGCAGGGACTATGGTCTCTCAACTTCGGCAGAGCGGTCGACTGGCTGGAGCGGAGGGTGGAGGTCTGGAACAAACTTCCCCTGTCCCTGGTTGCGAGGGTTGCACTGGCGAAAATGGTAGTTCTCCCGAAATTCTTATATCTGTTCGTTAATCTTCCGTTGCCCATGACTGCATGCTTCCATGCACGAGTCCGCTCCTTACTTTTATCTCTGGTGTGGGCTGGGAGGCAGGCGAGGACCTCTTGGGCTCTGCTTACACTCCCGCTGCGACAAGGGGGCCTCGGGGCGCCTGACCTAAAGCTATACTCGCTGTGCGCTCAGGCTCAATTCTTGCATTTCTGGGTGTTCCCCACCCCCTACCAGCCACATGTGGCGGTGGAATTGGCCGCGGTTGCCCCGTTGCCACTTCGGGTGGCGTTGTATGGTAAGGTTTCTCGCCCCTCGAAGGAGGTAGACACCGTTGAGATGATCCGCTGGTCCTGGAAGGAGTTACGTCAGAGGGCGGGCCTTCCCTTGCTCTACGCGCCGGCTATTCCACTGCGGAGCAATCCGAAGCTGCCCTGCCTTTGCGCTAGGGGAGATACCATCACGCTCCAGGGGAGACGGGTGACCACTTTCGCAGACATCTACCCTGATGGGACGTTTGGAGCATTGGGTGTCCGTGAGGACGGCCAGCCTACCTCGTTCTCGGACGCGCTTCTGTATCACTCTCTCCGGGAGTCCTGCAAGAAGATGTGGCCTCAATTCCCCGAGGAACCTCCACAACTGGATGCCCTTCAGAACTTGCTGTCACGACCCTCCCCCGCGAAACTGGTCTCTAGACTGTACAACTGCATGCAAGAGCAGGCCCCGCTCACCGTGCCTGTGGCCAAACAAGCATGGGCCGCGGACCTGGACGGGACCCTGACAGATGATGTGTGGGAATACTGCTGTAAGCAACTCACGGCGCTGTCACCGAATTATAGGCTACGACTGGTCCATTTTAAATTCCTGCACCGGTACTATCGCACACCAGTGCTGCTACATCGCATGGGAATCCGCACTGACGCCTCATGCTGGAAGTGTGGTGGAGCTGACGCGTCCTTCCTCCATGTGGCGTGGAGCTGCCCAAAGCTAGCTGAGTACTGGTCGAGCATCTTTGAGGCCATCAATCACATATTACACAGGTCAGATGAACCCACTCCGCTTTTAGGGCTCCTGGGATACGTTAAAGACACCGAACCCGTTGACAGGAAACTGCACGCGATGCTGCTGCTTTACGCTAAACGCCAGGTGGCGATACACTGGGGCCGTGGTGCCTTGCCTACGTTCGCCGCATGGGTTCGAGACGTTACATATGGTCAGACACAACTCACACACTACTGGGAGACGATGCCCACCGCATCCAGGCCCAATGACATCTGGGAACCCTTCCTTCAGTGGACTAGAGAGCGGGCGGGTTCGGATGCCTCTGTGGACTCCCCTGGGACGGGTGTTTCGGATGACATGGGGTGAAACCTTTGAGCCCTGTGTGCCTTTTGCTGGGATGGATGGATACATGCTTGGTAGATGTGCCTGAGGGCTGTGGAATGAGTTGCTATTGTCGGATCCCATGCCTGCTGCGTGCCTGTCTGGTTTGACATGATGCCCCCCTTCCCGACCAGGCGCCCCGCTGTTTTGTCAGACCGCGTCCCCTCCCCCCCATCCGCCCCCGCCCCATAGCTGCTGCCTTGCGGTCCTCCTGCAGCCACCAATGCTGCTTGTAATCGTCCCTCTATGACGGACAGGTCCTTGTACGCGTGTCCCTGCGTATGTGAGATGTGATGTCTGTTGTTTTGAAATAGCTAATAGCTCTGCACCGAAGTTTGTTGTTTCCCTCCGATTGTTGCGGGGGGGTTGGGCGAAAAGGTGGTCGTGGACGATTTAACTATGCATTACCTTTTCCATGAGCTGCAGTCCTAGTACTCGCCGGAGTGACTGGACGAGACCGTGAGCCTGGGATTCGTTTACCAGTCCACGTCACCCAAAAATGTAAGACCATCCACTCTGCACTGGTTATACCTTTGTACTCCTCACCAGGGTTAAGGGTGTGTATCTCCCTGATTGGTAGCATACTGACATTGTTTTATGACTCCTAATATGGTACACCTTATTTGAAAACATTTGTTGACATCGCGGCCTGCCTCCGGGTTGTTGGCGTGACGCAGTGTAACCTTTCCTTGGCACAATAAATGTCTTACACCAAAAAAAAAAAAAAAAAAAAAACTGTCATCCTAGAGCTGCATGGAAACTGCAAACTGCAAGGTATATGTTAGAGATATATGTTTTTTGACCAGTCTTTCATCATCCTAATTTTGTGAACGGGTTCATTTGGGTAGAAAACAATACTTATTATGAAAGAGAACCCCTAACAATGATGTTACGTTTTAAATTCTGAATTTGTGCCATTCCTGAATAAGAACTTTAACTATATTGCCTATTAGTATCTCTGACATGTCACTCCTACACTACACCTTGTAGTCTTGTCAGATGTAATATTTCCTATACACTGATTTACACACATATGATTGTCTCTGTGCAATGTGTGTGTGGTGTAAAGTGCTCTGACACTTTACACTGTATGAGTGAGTGGAATCCGAGAGACAATAGTTATGGGGACTTGAGGGGCACTGTTAAAGGGTGCTAGTGAGGATTCCATGGCAGAGGTGGTCATTGGGGGGCGCCAACAGACATTGTCCCACAGGACGTCACCAGCGCTAAATCCGGCCCTGACTTAAGGTTGTTTTTCAGTACAAAAGAAACCTACCTAATTAGTAAAAAGCCCTTTTAAGCAGTGCAAAAAGGTCAATGCTAAAATGTCAAGAATTGTAACTGAAAGGGGGCGAATTAACTTCAGTAGACTACCTGATGAAGGCATCTGTTACTTTCACAAGTACAACACTGTACTCGTCAAACCAGGAAGACTGTTTAATGAAGAAGCGCAGCCAACTGCTCCCATCAACCAAAAACTATGGGCAACGCATGGCGTAAATTTTGTTCCAGTGTTACTAATTGCTCAGTAATTCAAGACATTTGGCTAATTACGACCACTCGCTGTCCACCTAAATTAGGTTAGTATAGACCTATTGAACTTCTCTATACAATGGGATGTCTGATCACAACTCCCATAATATACTATACTAGTTAATTAGATGATATGCAAACCATTGGCAAATCTCTGCTGCCATCAACACAACTGCATGTGGAAGAACATGAGTGATTACAATATGGACTGCATTACCTCATACCTAGCATTTCAGACTGTGGTGTTAGATCCATTCGTCCTGGAGATAGCCTACTACAGCTACCGAAAGACAGAGTATAAATATGGCAAGCTGTCCACCGATGAACTGATGTAAGTATGATACCAAAAAATACAAACAAGAAGTAGTATACAATGAAGCCAGGAAGCCCTGGGAGTTAAACTTAAGGAAAAATACACACAGCACCTGCTCAAATCCATGAAGCGACCACCCTCCCTTTGCTGCCGGTAGGGTAACCGTCCTTTGTTCAAGACCGACCCATCCCAGTTCGCTGTAGGCCTTTTTGAGGCATGTGCACTCTCTTACTTCCACAAAGACATGAGCAGACATGAAAAATACATTTGTATAAAGATCACTGCATAAATAAGTATATTATTATCATAACTATTTATCTACAATTGCTTCACTATTACATTTGTATTTAAGTTTTAATTTTAAAACCAAATAAATTAGATTAAAGGACAACAACACTTGAAAGTCTGAGTTTATTGAATGCAACTTAAGTCTAGTTATATCACCTTCATTATACATACATACCTTCCATGTACTTATGCATCATTATATTTATTACTCTACTCCTACTTCAGCACATCCAATGCACTACCCTACATCTCACCCTATACCCCTCTCAATATATCCTCTACCATCACTCTGACTCATCCCAAACCTCATTTTACTACTCTCTCCTCTACCGCCACTCTCTGACTCATCCCAAACCTCATTCTACTACTCTCTCCAATGCACTACTCTATTTCTCACCCCATGCCTCTCTGAATGTAGATCTACCTCCACTCTCTGACTCATCCCAAACCCCATTCTGCTTTGATGATCACCCAAACAATTATTTCTAGACTCTCCCCTCCTCTACTGCTCCTTGCATCATCTCAAACCTCTTTTACAATTCAGATTTCCCAAACATGTTGTTATAAACCCATCCCTCATGTATCCCTCCTAGACTCATCCAATACCTCATCTTACTCCCTAACCCACTTCTAGGGACTCTTTCCCCTTCATCTCCCTTTCACTCATCTCAAACCTCCTCCACTGCCATGATCTTCAAATAAACACTTTCTAGACCCTTCCCTCTTCTATCCCTCCACTATCCTTTTCAAGCCAACTAACAGACTCACATTTCCAGCGTTCAAATTAATTTCATATTTCCCTATACTAATTCACCATTAGTGCTTTTTGGGTTCCAAAGAAGCGTGCTACTCACCAAAAAGTGCTTTGACGCCTTGTTGGGGAAAATAAGTGCTATAAAAAAGGCAATTACAATTAAAATTACATAATATTAGAACACTGGAGTTTGCTCTAGGATTCTAATGTCCGATAGCAGCTTGGAGCTTCAACATTTAAATGTGGTCATTCTCAGCTGTTGTTGTTAACAGAGCCTAATGGAGCCCGAGGGGATTTGAAATCCCATTAGGCGCATGAGGTCTTTGCTTTATTTGTTAAAACATTTGGCCTTCTAGTGGTGAAATGTTCTAGTAGCCTTTATTGCCCTCCGTAATTGAGCTATACTGACATTAAATTCCTGCTCTCAATTCAATTCAATTCAAAATCTTTTATTCGATTAATCGTGTAGATAATCATAAAAAGTACATCATAAATTTAAATATATCATTATAAAGCAAGACACATTATTATTATTACGTTATACACTACAAATTTAAAAGATTGTTAAAGACCCTTGCCTTCGGCTCGAGCCTTTAACACTGGAGCAGGCCTTTAATGGCTGGAAGAGTCCGCTATGCAGGCTATAAGGCTATGTTAAAAAACATTGTTTCAAATATGTCACAAAGTAATAGGCTATTTTGAAACTATTTATACACTCATTCGTCCAAAATACTGCAACTTCCAACAAGTTAAGATGAAGGAAAAAGCGAATGCTATCCTTTCTCAACTATGTTTAGGTCTATAAGGATGCTCATTGCTAAGTATTTTCAAATAGTTAGCTTAATTAGTACAAAACAATTTTGACAAGAATATAGTTGAGTCACCAAGAATGGTGTTGGCATTTCTTCTAAACAAGTCACAATATAAAAATAAATACAATTCCATTAGGCTATAATAATTTTTACAAAGCAGAATGTACAATCATAACTTAGCAAGTATCTTCTACCAACCTACTCAATTGGAAAGTGTACAAATTATATACCCTAAGCGATCAATGTATCGTAAAAACAAGTCACCTTATGATGTTACTTGTGGCTCATATAATGTCTTATAAACCAGAACTAGTGTGGCATCAAAAGAAGATACATCCCAAGAATGAATTTTGCCAATGCCTCAAAAAACTATACTTAAAAAGGTGTCCAAAAGACAAGCCACGATAGAGCCAAATAACTAAACCGACTAATCTTATTGAATTGCATTTTATTGAAAAACCTTCATGAGAGGGAGAAGTAAAAAAATAGAATACACTTCATAGAGCAATTGCTGACATCCTAATTTTGGCAATTATTGAACACATCTTGTGACGATGTCTCGATGGCTGCCACACTTGATGCCATATATAGCCAAGGCACTAGTGGCCCACTGGTCATTTAAAGTTTTTTGTAAAAGAAGACAGGCACACAATTCTACAGCTGTATTAAGACCACAATTGACTGTATCAAGTTACCAGATCCAGTTATTTTCTTCAAATTATAACAATTTTCCAATGTTTGGCCTAGTCCAGAGAGTGCACAAAGTATCATTAACAAACCAAAAACATATCAATTTCCGCATGTTGTTTTTCTATAAAATATTCAACCATGGAAGGACTTGAAACTTTGCACCAAATGCTAGAGTGGTACTTCAAAATACATTTCCTTACTGCCTGTGTACAAATACCCCTCCCTCTCATGCCATGCTCGTTCCTATCCACACGCCATTCAGGAAGACACTGCCAGGAGGGAAAACTGCTATTGAGCATCTTGTTATCCCCGGTCTATCCCAGGTCTCTCCCAGCAGTCCGATGGAGTGAGCTTTTAACTTTTTAACCCTCTTTGGGCTCAGGGGCGTCAGTGTTAAGTCTCTCCCATGGACCTGCGACCCTTCTTGTAGTCTCAACAGTGTACGGTGTTTTGGAGTCCCTGCACGATTTTAAAAATGCTTTTTCAAAAATAGAAAATGAGCTGCCTGGCACCTTTGCTTTTGCCACTTTTTCTGCCACTGCTGCTCTTACAGCCCCCAAAACTGCGCCCGACCTGCTTGTGGAAATGTGAAGGTTCTGAAGATCTGAAGTTACGAGGGACTTGGCCCTCGTTACTTTTGGACTGGAACTCGTGCGCGCCCCACCATTTTGGGACCTCTCCTGTTGTCGCTCTTGCCCTGGGTGCATCTTGCCATGTTGAGATGGTTTCCATTGAAGCCCACGACCCGGGTCCGCCATTTTGTTGATTCCTGTCCTTTCCTTTGGTCCCTTGGATTCCATCCTGCTGACCTTCAGACATTTCACTTACGCTGGACTGCCTTATCTCTTTCTCCCCCTCAGGTCCCCCTCTCTCCTCTCACCAATCTCAGCCTGCAACTCTTCTGCCCCACATACCGCTCTCTACCCCTTTTTATTTAAAAAATGTTATTTTGTGAAGAAAAAAATTCTCTTTTCACTCTGTAAATATGTGATATATACTTGTCCAAGCCAAATCGCTGGTAAAATGGAATCCTGAGAAAATCTACTATTTGTATTTATATGTATATAGAGATAACTCTAACCACTAGTATATGTATTAGACCTTTGTACTCGCTACCATTCCTATGGGAACCTTAGACTTTATCCATTTGTATCTCTTCCTTGAGTGACTTTACAACTTGTACATTTGCAATTTTTTCTATTTGTATCTCTTCCCTGTGTGACTTTACAACGTGTACATTTGCATTTTTTTCCTGTTTGAATCTTTTATGTAACTCATGTAATCCTAAGTCCTTATGTATCGCAACTGGTTCTTTTGTAAAGCGCTATAGAAAATCGCATTAAATAAAATAAATAAATAAATAAAAAGGTTTGGATGTACGGCAGAGTGATAGGCTTGTGGTTCAGGTTGTGCAGCAGGTAGTCAGTGTTTTTGGCAAGTAGCCATGGGTTGTGCGCCAAATTGGTCAGAGGTGTGGTGCAGTACCTGTATATTAAAAAAACCAAAGATGAACCCTCTCCAAAATCTTCTGTGGCTTTAGTGGCTGTGAGGAGGGGAGCAGCAGCTACATACTGCCTGTAGTAATTGCTGGATCTGGCTATTGGTTGTCATTGGGTGACCAGATCAGACCAGACTGGGGGTCTGAGCTCATAGTTAAGGCTTCACCACTACCACAGACCAAACAAGAAACTTGGTCAATGACTGGGTGGTCTGTAGCAGTGAGGGAAGTGTCACCACAGTCCAGTTAATGTCTTCATTCCCACTCCTGCGACCATGGCCTGAGTGTGTGGGTGGAGGCAGCTGTTAGGAAGAACCATGGGAGGAGGAAAGTAAACGCCGTAAATGTTACTGCTACTCATAATGTTGGTGCTACTACACTCTACCGAAGCTTTTTGCTGCCCAAGTGCTCAAGTGACATTGCCTCTTCTGGACCTTTTCCTGCCTGTGCTTTGTTTATGCGAATAACATCTTCCTTGTACCTTGTATTGGGCTATCCGAGGCTCTCAACATTCTTTTGTGGACTTGCTGAAACCTTGGGTTGGAACTTGTCCCCCAACAAACGCCTTATAAGTGCAAAGGGGGCTCCCGCCACAGCTCATCTACACTCGCTAGAGCCCGAGGAGGAGCCTGGGCCGGGCCACCCCTCTTGGTCCCTTGATTTCCTATGCCTGAAACCTGTACATTGACCTAAATGGGACAAAGAGCGCTAAGATGGGTAAGAGGAAATTGGTAGGGGGTTTGAATATGGCACAACCTCCCCCCATACCCACATCGCTTGATAGGATGATTCAGCATGCCATGACAGTCATTAATAACTAAATAGACCACACAGAAAGAAGGCTGTCCCTCTCTGCTGTGGCTGGGTCAGGCCGTTTAGTTAATCCACCTGTCTGCCCTTGCTCTGTAGCTTCTACGCTAAATAACCATGAGCATTTCATTTAGCCCTTGTTTCACTGGTACAAGTAACAAGTGCTAGATCTTTGCCATTGAGTTCTTGCTCCCCGGACAGTCCGCATGCCCTAAGAAATTAACAAGACCCAAAGTCAATAAAAAGGTAAATCAGCGTACCCAGTCCTCAAAATACCCAGTTGCTGCTATTACTATAGCAGACGCCAACCCATCCCTGCCTTCAATCTGGAATTATGTGGTTAAGATTGGGCTTGATGGGGGGGCATGGTCTGTGGGTGAAGAGGTTTGGGCAAAGTAACGTCTCTTTTGCGGACAGAACTGTAGACAATATTTTCTAGACTGGATGCCATAGATTGTGTTTTACTTGACCTAAAAAAAAAAGATGGCAACTCATAGCGGGCATGTCCTCATCGAGATAAGGTGGTCCAAGATGAGGCTGCTACTTCAGGTACGCACATACAAAATCCCCAGGATCATCTCCCCCACCGACCATCACAAGTTCTTTGCCTGACGTTTCAATAGTGGGTGCAAATTGTTTGAATATTCTCACTAATACTCATGTTCAGAGGGGAGCTACAGCACTCAACAACAGAATCCAATCATCTCGAAAAACAGCTGGTCATTGGTCTACTCCCAGCCTCCTGCCCATGAGTAATTATCCTCACTGGTGTTCCCGGTCTAAGGAAAGGTCAAAAGGAGACTTCTGAACACTTATTTAACAAGCCTCTGCTGACTGGGCCGCTATGGAAGTTTTCCATTTAGTTTGGCTGCTAATATTTTGATGAAAAGGAGGTTAGGCTGGGTTGGTACCGGGCCAGTGGATCGCCAAGGGGACTGTATCATTATTAACTTTAACACGCCACATTTGGCCAAAAGTTCACTATTTGGAAATCTGAGCACCCAGCTGGAACCTAGCAATATTGCATTATTGCCTTTGGGTTATTTCACTAAGCCTGACCCTCAAGTCATTTAGGTCCCTGCGTCGGTTTTTAATTTACCAGGACGGGGTACGTTAGCGGTATCTACAATGCAGGATAGGGGTCATGTCAGCTGGGTTGACCCTCCCTGGAGTCCCTACACATACTCAATGTGATGCCCTTGCCAATATAGATTAATTTAACAGGGAGGAGATTGGCTCCTCTCGGGCTGACCCTGGAGAAGAGGCGAGAACGTGGGAAGTGAGCAAAAAAGAGGTGGCGAACGGGTATGGAGCAATTTTTTAACAACTCTAATAATAACTTGAGTATACTTAGTTGGAACATTGCTGGGTTAAGATCATTACTAGCAAATGAGCAGGGGCTGAAATTTTGTAAATTAAATGGAATAATGTGCTTTCAAGAGACCTGGGACATAGAGGGGATTTCCTTTATGGATGGTTCACTGACTTTAGGGCTAATGCAGTGGCTTCCCTACACGGTAGAGCTGAAGGGGGCCTGGTGACATTTATGAGCTTAAGGCTAGAGTGCGTCATGGAGCAGGTGGCTTTTGACTCTGGAATTATTCTGGGTGTTTTACTATTCTTCCCGCATAAGACCAGGGTCCTGATTATTAATATTTATAGCTTCCCGTCCTCAGAGGTACCATTGGAAGCTGAGCTAAGAAGATTCTGGGGAAAACAGCACTGCTAGAGTGATCTTTTTCACCTATAATCATGCTGGTGGGGACTTTAATCTACACCCATGCATTACATATATTAATAACAAGAGGGATCAAGGCCAGTGCGAGGTATCAGAGCAAGTTCATTTTAGCCACTCATGCCAAGGAGATATTTTTATGGTATCTGAAATTAATCTAATTAATCTTTTAACTAAAGAAGAGTATGATTCCCCTAGGACAGTAACAACTTTCAAGGGTAGAGGCTACAATTCAGCTATTGATTATATCTATGTGTCGGCATGACTGATTCCATTTGTAGTGGGGTTTAGATCAATGTGGAGCTTTTTAGTGCCCATAACCCAATTGTAGCTGAGTTTGGTTAGTATGATTTTATGGTCAAGGCTCCCAACACATATAAAGATCCTATTATAGCAAAGGAGCAAGGAAGACGCATTAGCTGGTATAAGATTATCCCGGCGGACATCTTGAGGAACTAGGCACAAGTGTGCAGCCATGATTTTGAGTTCTGTCTGAAAACTGATTCCCCTGATGAGGTCATTGTGGACTCATTCTCTAGTATCTGTAAAGATGGTCCAGTCTGGCCTTACTAGAAAAAACTTTAGACCCAACAGTCTTGGTCCCAAATGGTTCGATAAAAGCTGTACAAGGCCTTATAAAGAATTGAACGCAGCTATTAAACAAAAGCCAAGGTTGTCAGTGGTAGTTAAAGAGGCTAGAAGGAAAGATGTACAAGTGCACAGGAGTCAAAAGGGCGCCTTGAAGAGAGAAACATGGGAAGAGCTTAAGGAGGCCTGTAGCTTTAGAGATAGTTTGGTGTTTTGGAAAGTGGCAAATCCACAATTATTTAATGAGGTAGCAGAACTGGATATGAGTCAAACTATACCAGCTCAGAAATGGGTTGCTCATTTCGGACATATACATGCGAGCAGCAGTGACTCCAGCTCCATTGTAACCCCAATCTGAGATATTAACTTACAATTTGAATTGGAGGTGGTGAGGGAAGGAGTAGTGGAACTCACAGCTGGGATGGCGCCTGGTCCTGATGGGGTGCCTGGCAACTTTTTTATATCATGTATATATCTGTGGGGCCCATTAATTACCAAATATGTGAATGCTGTAGCCCAAAGACATATTCCTTTATGATGGAAACAATCAGTTATTTTCCCAATTTTCAAAAAAGGGAATCAAGCAGACCCAGCGTGCTATCATCCAAATTCTTTGATAGATGTTGAAGTAAAAGTTTTGGGTAGGGTCTTGATGAAACGATGATAGAACTGGGCAAATAATTAGGAAATGATGTCAGAAATACAATATGGTTTCAGACCAGGATGAGGAACAGTTGAACAAATCTGAATCTTTATATTTTGGTGAATAAATATGCAGTTGCTAAAAGGGAAAGCATACACCTAGCCTTCATGGACCTCAGCACAGCGGCCTCTGTAATATATGGTCCATTGGGGGAATGCACTGCGCACTTTTAGTTGGGGAGGGTGTGGGGGGGGATTGGCTGGGCTGCATATTGTCCCCCATGCTTGTTATCCTATTTACTAATGAATTAGATCAGCTTTTAGGAATTTATTCCAATGATGTTCCGAAGGTAGGAAATAGAATGGTGGTAGTTTTGTTGTATGCAGACAACTTTGTTCTCATTGAGCGTATAGCCAATGGTTTACAGTTATTATTGGAGTCATTTTATGATAATATGGAGAATTTGGGTCTGAACATTAATTACCCTAAGTCTTATACTTTGATTTTAGGAACAAAAAAGTTTAAAACAAAAACTTATAGAATCAAAGAACATTGTATTGGAAAGGTAAACAGGTTTTGTTCTTTAGGTATTTTATTGGACCACAAATTGAATTGTGACCCCTTTTTGAAATTACACATTCAATCTTTAAACAGTGTAGCCCATAGGATTGATGCTTTTTCTAGGTGCCACATAAAGTCCTTATTACATCTATATAAAGCGATAAGTGTCCCAACTGTATTTTTTGGGGCAGAAATTTGGAGATACAAATGTTGCCTTCCCATGCAAGTGGCAGAAAATACATTCTTTAGAAGAAAGTTGCAGTTTAACCAGAGTGTTGTGGCAGAGATAGTGCATGATGAGCTAGATGCAGGCTTTATTGCAAATTATTTACAATTGCGTCCCAGACTCCTTGATTTTCTATATGGTTCAAAAATAGAGTTTAACTGGGAGATCCTGAGGGATTGCCTGTATATGGAATATGGTCAGCATATACCTTGGTTGAGGTATATAAAAACTACCCTGGGTGTTCTGGGCAAGTCTCAGCTCTATAATTCCGCAGAGTTCATTTCTAAATCAGATATTGTGTGGGTTAAGAAAGCCTTTATGGCACATACACAAGAATCTAAATTTGCCTAGCTAAGTAACGGTAAGTTTCAATTCTATTAAGGACATGGAGGCGAGGATTATGCTATACTTTCTTCGCTCTTTATTCCATAACTTTTCACAGCAGCTCAGAAAAAAACTGTATAAATGCTTTATATATACCAGAAACTAGGTAAAGAAAGCATTAACCACAAAACAAATGGATCTTCAGTGTCAAACAAACTACAACTCCCATCATTCCATGAGAGCGGAGTCCCATAGTAGTCCTTCAACCATGTCCACAACATGTAGATAGGACTTCCATCTTAGATCCTCCTCCTCTTTCTTCGCGCGAGCCACGCTCCCATCTTACTGATCTTGTTTCGGACCATCATTCCCTACCGGGAAAAAACACAACAACGTAAGCGTTCGAAACGCAAATGTTGAAAGAACATAGAATAGCAGTACCATACTCTGAAGTTAACACAATAACAGATATCCAGTAATCGATTTACTTACTGCAGTACGGGTGGGAAAAAACTTCCGAAGGAGATTGGGTGGGATAATCCTCGCCTCCGCGTCCTTAATAGAATTGAAACTTACTGTTACTTAGCTAGGCAAATTTCGATTCTATGTCAGGACCGGAGGCTTCGGATTATGCTAGTTCAAAGCTTACTTACCACTAAATGTGCAATATCCACTACTGGTTTTAAGTAAAACCTCTTAAAGGTGGAGTCTGAAGACCAATCCGTCGCGCGCATCAGGTCTTCCAGACGCGCTCCCAGGGCAAATGCCTTAGACGCCATCGCTCCCCTAGCTGAATGTGCTCCAAACCGACTAGTGTCAAAGCCTGCTTCTTGCATAATCCCATCTTACCCATCGAGCAATGGTGGGTGAAGAGACAGCCTTGTGTGGCTTTCTTAATGCAATAAGTAATTGTCGCTTGCCCGGAGGGCGAATTTCCAAGGTCGCATCCTCATACGCCTTCAGGCACTGAACCACACACAGCTTAGGAGTATCTGCAAACACTGGGTAAGAGATTAACCTTGAGGCTGACTTCGTGCGGCGTCCCACTGTAAATGTGTCCCCATCCGGGGAGAAGACTCTTGCCGTAACATCCAAGGCCCGAACGTCTGACACCCAGCGGCAAGACACCAAACACAGAAGCATGGGCAACTTGGCCGACAACTCCTTCAAAGAGAGATACTTATTTGGTTGCCAGGATAGAAGTAAATTCAAAACAACATTCACGTCCCAAAGGACCGAATAGCGTGGTTCCGGGGGCAACGAGAGATGAATACCCCGCAGGAGCCAACAGACAAAGGGGTGCTCACCAACTGGAGAACCTTCCACCGGGTAATGAGCAGCCGAAATCGCTGAACGCACTGCATTAATAGTGCGATAAGCTAGTCCTTCCGAAGCCAATTCGGCCAAGAAGTTCAAGATGGGGAGCCGGTTTTGTTGCTGGGGGCTGAGTTTCAAGCAGTGTAGCAGTTTTTAAAACACTGGCTACAGTGGTCCTTGAATATTTAGTAGTTTTTAGCTAAAAATAACTCTGGTGAATAATGTACTTGCTGGAGAGAGATCCAGTTCTACCTAGTGGCAGTTTTAACTCATCTAAGGTAGCGCAGAGGGTTAATATGTCTGCTGCAAAGAACATGTACTATGCATTTTACAGACCATTGTTTTATTTGCATAGCTCAATGCCTTATTGCTTTGGTTACAGAGATCCCTTTGTTACTGTGTACTTAGTAAATTACAATCATAATAATCTAGCACAGTAAGCTATGAACTGCCATCAAAGAACTACATGCAAGCCCCATGGCACAGGTTAGAAAGTTATGTTCATCTCAAGTCTTTCATTATCCTAGTGTTGCTAAAAAGGGTGTGTTTCAGTGGAAATAAATTCTTATTAGTAAAGCCAACCCTAACCGCTGTGTTACATTCTGAATCTTGAGTTTCTGCTTCTCGAGGACCAAACACTCCCAAAAAACGCCTACCAGTATGGGTGACATGTTAATCCTACTCCTTGTAGTGCCCTTTGTTTCATGTAACATTTTCTATACACTGATTTACACTCATATGATTCATTGTCTCTGTATGTGTGATGTAAAGTTATCCCTACACAGGTATGAGAGGTGCTATAAAACAAATTAAATCCTTGTGAGAGAGGGGCTATGGAGAGATGAGAGGCACTGTTGGCAGGTGATAGTGAGAAAGTCCTTGTAGAGCCCCAAAAATGAATGTTGTATCCTGGTGCACTGTGAGGACATCATTTAATATATTTTAAAAACGAATACAATTGAATATATACTGAAATGTGTGCTGTAGAATGCACCATTTTTTCTATTTGCTCCCAATTGTTTTTGGGGGAAGAAACACCACAAATTGTATTTGTTAGCATCGCTCGCTATGCATCATACGGGGGCTGGTCTGACAAAATTTGCCAGGGCTGCTTTGGTTTCCCAGGCTGGCCTTGCTTGCCAGATACGTAATCACACATTGGATTGCAAATCTGAGTCAAATTCAACAAAAAGCCAAATGAAACCACTTACTGTGACTGCCATGCTATGATTCCTGGCAGGTTACAAAAAGGCCTTGTTCTGCAAAAGTGCAGGCAACATACCAGAAAGAAAGAAGCTTTGGTCCAGCAACAATGGTAAGTAATACTTGCCACTCTAGAAGCACACTAAAATCCACAGCCTGCAGACCAAGCCGACTCGTGCTTGGTGGAGGCTGGATGCCCCAAAAGATGTTGCTAAGCAACAACTTGGCTGTTCCCACAAGTGGAAACGTTTCAATGTTTCAATTTTGCTCTGTGCGCAGCTGCTTTCAGAAGCTGCTCCTTTCAAAAGAGAGGAATGAAAATGCTTGTTCCTCCAATTCCTGTTGCTTCCTTTGCAGCCTCTGAGGCCCAGGGGTCGCAAAGAAAGTGCTAAGGGTTGCAAGGGGCAAACGAAATGACGTCCATGTCTCCCCCCCCACACACACAATCTCCGCTGAAGTTCTTCCCTACACTGGTAATATAGATTTCAATCAAGGCATACTTTGTTATTGGCCATGGCTCCCTACCAGGGACCACCGTTTCCATAAATATTGTGCCCCAAAAGCCAGTGTTTTGGCTTTGTCTGAGCTTCAGGAGAAGTTAGGTGGGACATAGGACCAGAACCAGGACTTTGGTAACTGCATATCCCACAAGGCCAAGAGTAAGCATCTGACACTGAAAAGACTCTGCTTTTGTGTCCATGCCTGGAAGATCTGCTACTGAATGGCCATAAAGAGGTCAGGAGCTGCCCTTTCTGGAGTGCAAGCACAATGGCCCGTTGACTGAGATGTGCCTAGAGAAGGGCTCCATGAGAGAGTCGTCCTGCCCAGGAGTAAGGAGGATTTCTGTAGTAGTGGTATCTCTGTTATAGTCATAATCTAGTGAATAGTCCCGCTCATGTGCGTGGACCCCGGTGCAATAAAAAATAATCTCTTAGAGTGTCAAGAAATGCAGAAATGCATAGACACTTAAGAGAGAATTTAAAGACAGATAATGCAGCCTAAAAAGGCTACACTGTCCAGTACTTCAACTAGAAATTCCACCATAAAATCCACGAAACAGCAAAGCCTGTACAGATTTCCCTTGCTTTACCAGCAAAATCCCTCAGGAATGATAGAGAGAAGAATCTGGACAGACAAGCCCCATAGGCTGCCATTATGTGGCTCAAAACAGGATACTGTGCCTTTAAGAGAACTTTCCAGAACTTCACAGTATCCCAGAATGCCCTGCAGGTCCCAGTTACTTTCAGTTCT
Source organism: Lissotriton vulgaris (assembly GCF_964263255.1). Taxonomy (NCBI): domain Eukaryota; kingdom Metazoa; phylum Chordata; class Amphibia; order Caudata; family Salamandridae; genus Lissotriton; species Lissotriton vulgaris. Next base: position 1,140,724,853 of record NC_141695.1, on the reverse strand, counting down.
TTTTTCCGGCTCTTGCAAGCAGGACCCTGGAGCATTGAGCTCTCCCTTTTCAAGGGTTTTGTTGGTGTTTTTTCACTAAATTCGATTTTGTGTACTTTTAAAGTACTTTGGTGACTTCTTCTTGGTTTTTTGCACCCTTTTGTTGTCCATAATGCCTGCATTATTTGACAAATGCCCGGAGTGCTCCAGGAAGAAGGCCAAGTCAGACCCCCATGAGGTCTGTATCCTCTGCCTTCCCTCTTCCCACATCCCTGAGGAGTGTGAGATCTGCCAAGGCTTCTCTGGCAGGACCCTGAAGGACAGACTGAAGATCAGGCTTCAGGGACTCGAAGAAAGAAGACTGAAGGCGCAAGGTATGTCTGGAGGGGCTTCTTCTGCCCATGCTGAGGCCTCTGGGGGGCTCCCCAGGGGCAGGAAGTCCAGCACAAGTCCCCATTCTCCGTCGGGGTCGGTGGCACCCACCACGACGTCGAGAGGGAGGTCCAAGGCCGGCTCCCCGTCTCCCCAGGGCTCTGGGTCGAGCAAACGTCGAACGTCGATGTCCAGGGACTTTCATAGGCCGCCGTCGACCCCCGGGACGTTGTCTTCGTCGTTGTCTTCGACGTCGACGTCGAGCTTTCGGCGTCGACGGGTCCGGTGTCGGCGCTCGCCGTCGAGGCGACACCGTCGATAGCCGTCGAGAGACAAGACATCATCGTCGCCGAGGGGATCCTCATCGTCGAGACCGCCGTCGAATCGGAAGCGGTCACTGGCGAGACAGAAGCGCTCGCCGTCGCGGCGGAAGAGGTCGCCGCCGAGGCGGAAGAGATCGCCGTCGGGGCGGTCGAGGTCGACGTCGAGGCAGATGAAGTGGACGTCGAGACATTCGAAGGCGACGTTGAGGCGGTCGTGGTCGCCGTCGAGGCGCAAGAGATCGCCGTCGAGACACAGAGGATCGTCTTCAAGATGGTCCGGGTCGACGTCGAGACATGGCAGGCGTTCGGCGCCGAAGCAGAGCAGACGGTAGACGCCGAAGGGACGTTCGACGCCGAGGGACCGACGTTCGACGTCTGGTCACCGTTCGTCGGCGTCGAGGGATTGTGCTGCGCGGCCTAGGGCTGTGGGGGGCTCCCCTCAGTCCGGGAAGGATGGTGGGTCACCGGGATCGGTGCACTCGGAGGTGTATACTCCGAAGAAGTCTGTTACACCTCCACCTCCGTTACCAAGAGGTCCGCATCCGAGGGCTCCTACCCCTCCTCCGTTGCCTCCGCTGCCTGCACTTCCGACCGGGGCCACGGGCCCCTGCGCCTGAAAAGCCTCCGTCGGTTCCGCCGAGGTCGGTCTCGTTGCCCAGGCTCCCGACCCCACCCAAGAAGATTCCTAAATCTAAGGAACCGCATAAGCCCAAGTCGGCCGTCCCGGAGACTCCGGCTGACCGTCCGAGGCCCAGGAGATCGAGGTCGCGCTCCAGACGGAGAGAACGATCGAGGAGCAGACGCAGGTCCTCCACCCGTTCTAGACGGCGCCATAGGAGGCATAGGTCCAGGTCCAGTAGGACTTCTAGGACCCGCTCCTATTCACCTACTTTGTCCGATTCCCTGGAGACTAGGGTGTCTCCGATCGACGACATCGGTACATTCCAGGAGGTTCTCCTGAGGGGGGCTGCAAAGTTGGGTATCACGGTGACGGCTCCTACACCTACGACGTCCGTGTTATTCGTGACTTTGCACAAGAAGCACCTGTCTCGCCCTCTGTTGCCTTTGGTGCCAGGACTGGTTGAACCGGCACAAGAGCTGTTTCTTACACCTGCGGTGGTGAAGGCTGCATCGTCCATACTTTTGAAGAGTACCCGACTCAGTGATAGTGACGGCGGCCAGGAAACAACATTCTACCTCCCCGTCCTCCACCGTGCCTCCGGATAAGGAGAGCCGCTGGATTGATTCGGCGGGAAGGAAGGCATGTGGGACTTCCTCCACCACGATGAAGGCTTCCAGCGACTCGGCATTACTGGGATGATATGACCGTGCGCTTTGGGATTCCATGGAGCAGTTCGCGGAACTTGTGCCGCGTGACAGGAAGGAGGACTTCATGGAAATCGTCAAGGAGGGGATGCTGGTCTCGAACCAGGCCATCAGTGCCGCGGCGGATATCTCCTTGTTGGCTGCACATGGCTACTGCCACGGTATCAACCAACGCCGCCATGCCTGGCTCAGGCTTACGTCACTCAAGCCTGAGGCGCAACAGCGAGTGGCCAATTTTCCGTTTTCCGGGGACACGCTCTTCGGTAAACACGCAGATGACGAAATGGCCCGGATGAAGGCCGAGGCGGAAACCCTGACGGCTGTGGGCTTGGAGAAGCCCAAAGACAAGAAACCCTACCGCCAGTTCCAACGGCGGTTCGGCTCGCAAGGGAAAGGAAGAGGACAGTCTTCAGGACAACAGCAGCAGCAACAACAGCAGCAGTTCCGACAACCCTTCTAGAAACACCAGAGGGGTAGAGGTGGACAGCAGTCCTCTACAGCGAACAAGGGCCCGGCAGGGTCTCGACCCCGAGCGGTTACTTCCCCTTCGTCCGTTACCCGCTCCGGTGGGGGGAAGTGTTCAATTTTTTCTGGCAGAGTGGAGAAAATTTTACTCAGGACAAGTGGGTGCTGAACATTGTTTGCAATGGATACAGTCTTCGGTTCATCAGCCCACCTCCATCGATTCCGACGGTCAGCTCGCAGTACCAGCTGCGCGAGCTGCAGGCGGAGGCCGATATCCTGTTACGGAAAAGGGCGATAGAAGACGTGCCTCTTTCTCAAAGAGGAAGAGGTCTGTACTCCCGGTTCTTCTTGGTCCGCAAGAAGGACAAGAACGAGTTCAGGCCCATTCTGGACTTGCGGCAGGCAAACAAGTGGATTCGCAGAGAAAAGTTTTGTATGCTGTTGTTGCATCAGATTTATCCTCAGTTGCAACAGGGGGACTGGTTTTGTGCCATAGACCTACAGGATGCTTACTTCCACGTGCCCATCACGTACAAACACAGGAAGTTTCTGCGATTTCAAGGCGGCCCCAACCACTATCAATACACAGTACTGCCCTTCGGGCTGAAATCTGCGCCCAGGACTTTCTCGAAGTGCATGGCAGAGGTGGCGGCACACCTCAGGAAGAACAGGGTGTTTGTCTACCCGTACCTGGACGATTGGTTGATCAAGGCCTCCTCCTTCTCGGAAGCTCGAGCAGACTTCCGGAAGACATGCGTTCTCTTGAACAAGTTGGGGTTGCACATCAACATGTCCAAGTCTGTCCCGATCCCGGTCCAGTGCATTCAATACTTGGGAGCCACCATCGATACGCTGTCAGCAAGCATGTCTCCTTCGGAGGAGCGACGGCGATCGATCCTTCGGAAGGCTCAGGCTCTTATGACTGCTCCATCTACAACAGTGAGGATGGTGTCTTCTCTACTGGGGTCGATGGCCTCTTGTATCTTCCTCACGCGAGGCTGCACATGAGACCTCTACAGGAGTGCCTGGAGGACCAGTGGGACCAGAGGAACTGATCTTGGGACGACAAGATACGACTGTCTCTGCATGCTCTTCAGTCTCTGAAGTGGTGGTGTTCAGCAGAGAATCTCCTCAGAGGGGTTCCCTTCCACAAGGACATTCCGACTCAAACTTTCGTGACGGATGCTTCTCTCCTCGGCTGGGGAGCGCACTCCGGAGACCTGCAAATTCAAGGGACGTGCCCAGGACGGAGTCCACGTACCACATCAATTTCCTGGAACTCAGAGCGGTTCACTTGGCACTGAAGGCCTTTCATCCGTCTTTCCAGACCAACTCTCTGCTTGTTCAGACAGATAACACGACAACGATGTACTACCTCAACAAGCAGGGGGGCTCGAGATCACGCACTCTGTCGCAGGAGGCGCAGGCGATCTGGCACTGGCTTCTGGCTCGAGGACTACCGATATCGGCCACGCATCTGCCAGGTGTGCAGAATGCTCAGGCAGACGAACTGAGCAGACTGATTCAGGAAAACCATGAATGGGTCATAAACGACGAAGTACTAGGAGAAGTCTTCGCAAGGTGGGGAAAGCCAGACGTAGATCTGTTCGCCACCGCCGACAACAGCAAATGCCGAGACTTCGCCTCCAGGTACTACCAACAGGGAACGTTGGGGAATGCCCTATGGATCGACTGGTCGAACAGCTTTCTGTACGCTTTTCCACCCATTCCCCTGATTCCGGCGGTGCTCATCAAGCTGTCCCAGTCCAGGGCGCGGATGATTCTGATTGCCCCGGAATGGCCCAGACAGTGGTGGATCACGAACCTGCTTCACTTGTCTCTCCTTCCTCACATGAAGCTGCCGTGCAGGCCGGACCTTCTCACAAAGTCGGGGGGGGGGCGGATGGTGCACCCCAACCTCTCGTCTTTGAGTTTGGCGGCATGGCTCCTGAAATAGTGCAATATGGCCATCTGAATCTCCCTGAGGATTGTATGGACATACTGAAGGAGGCTAAGCGACCTTCCACTAGGACTTCTTATGCTTACAAGTGGAAAAGGTTTTGCATCTGGTGCAAGTCTAAGAACTATGATCCTACGACATGCAAGGAGGATGTCATCCTTCCATATCTGCTGCATCTGGCGCAGTCTGGCCTTAATGTTCATTCCATTAAGGTTCATCTGGCTGCTTTAACTGCCTACAGGAAATGCCCTTCACAGACTTCCTTCTTCCAGATCCCTGTGATCACAGATTTTTTAGAAGGCTTGAAGAAAGTGTTCCCTCCTGTCAGGCTTCCTTCGCCTTCGTGGGACTTGAATGTGGTGCTGTCCAGATTGATGAAGGAGCCTTTTGAACCTTTTCATAAGGCTTCGTTGCAGCACCTGTCCTGGAAGGCGGCGTTCCTCGTGGCCATTACATCGGCCCGCAGGGTGAGTGAAATTCAGGCCTTGTGTTGCCAAGAACCTTATACTGTATTTCATGCAGCTAAGGTTGTTATGCGTACTCACCCTAGGTTTCTTCCCAAGGTTGTTTCTGATTTTCATATCAACCAGACTATAACTCTACCTACGTTCTTTCAGAATCCTTCATCTCCAGCGGAAAGGTCTTTGCATTCCCTGGATGTTAGGAGGGTGCTGAAATTTTATCTGGATAAAACCAAAGAGATTCGTAGGTTAGACCAATTGGTCATCAATTATGGATCGGTCAGGACAGGTCTTGCTACCTCTAAACAGTCCATCTCTAGGTGGATTGTGTCCTGCATACAATTGTGTTACTGCAAAGCTAATAAGACCTTAGGGGGTGAACCTAAGGCTCATTCCACCAGGGGCAAAGCGGCCACGACAGCGTTGCTCCGTAATGTTCCCATTGCAGAGATCTGCAAGGCGGCCACTTGGAAGTCAGTTCATACCTTTGCTAACCATTACTGCCTGGACACTGATGCCAGGGCAGACGCGCAGGTTGGGCAGGCTTCGCTGCGGAATCTGTTCTCACAATAGTGGCGTAATTTTTGTTCTCCACCGCCGCTTGGTGTGGGGATGGGCTTGCCATTCTATTCACTAGATTATTACTATACACAGAGATCCCCTACTACAGAAGGAGTAGTTTCTGTCCTGTAACTCCAGTTCTGTAGTAGGGGTATCTCTGTTATAGTCATAAGCGCCCGCCCTCCTCCCTGGTGGAGAGAGGTATTCATGTAAGGAATGCTACAGGTCTGGCGTGTTCCGCCTGCAAAAAGAACTGAAAGTAACTGGGACCTGCAGGGCATTCTGGGATACTGTGAAGTTCTGGAAAGTTCTCTCAAAGGCACAGTATCCTGTTTTGAGCCACATAATGGCAGCCTATGGGGCTTGTCTGTCCAGATTCTTCTCTCTATCATTCCTGAGGGATTTTGCTGGTAAAGCAAGGGAAATCTGTACAGGCTTTGCTTTTTTGTGGATTTTATGGTGAAATTTCTAGTTGAAGTACCGGACAGTGTAGCCTTTTTAGGCTGCATTATCTGTCTTTAAATTCTCTCTTAAGTGTCTATGCATTTCTGCATTTTTTGACACTGTAAGAGATTATTTTTGATTGCTCCGGGGTCCACGCACATGGGCGGGACTATTCACTAGATTATGACTATAACAGAGATACCCCTACTACAGAACTGGAGTTACAGGAGAGAAACTACTCCTTGTTAGCCATCTTTGAACAAATGGATCGGCATCTCCAAAGAGTTGAGTGCATATGGGACAATCAAAGTACTATGCCTATTTGGGAACCTACGCACCCCCATGATGCACCTGACTCTATATGTGCCCCATCACCTTTTCCACAGCGCCACTGAGAAACATGGGCAAGACCACAAAATAAGAGTATTTTTGCTGGACTTCAAGATTTCTCGTGGTCCTCAGCGGCTACTGTGTAGACCAGGGGTCTTCAACCTTTTCTGTACTTACAACAACTTATGTTCAATTAAAATCTTCCCAAACTAATTACATTATTTGTGCTGTAACAGTTACCACATTCTACAAGAAGACGTTAGTGACCACCATAAGCAAGATGACCAGCAGTGATCACCTCTCTTCATTATCAGTAAAATAAATGATTAGTCAGTTTGAGATTTCTCTACTTGGGTGATACATAACAGCCACAACTGTAATTCCAATCACACCAAGGTAATAATGTTATTTATAAGCCCCCCATGTCACACGATTAAATATCACCTTGAAATATATTTGGAAATGTGGCCATTTCTCACCAAACAGAAGCTGGTGAGTCCTGAAAAACCAGTCCTTTTTGTCTCAAGTGCAATTTTGGTATAAATATATTATCTCAACCAAGTAAAAAGCTTAAAATTTAGTGGAAGCTTATAATTTAGTAGGATAGGCTAAACATAGGTGAGCTACCAGTGGCTCGTGAACTACTCATTGGAGAAGCCTGATGTAGACAAATTGAGGACTGCTTGAGATAAGATGGACATGGATGTGTGCCAAGGGGTTGGACAAGGTGTGTCCTCCACAGGAGCAGTTGATTCAGGTGAGAATGTGCTCAGTGATCCTTTGGAACGCCGACTCCTCACCACTTCAATGGGAGTTACTCCTGCATAATGTTAAGGGATTATGGGGTATTTTATTACACATAAGTAAAAAGAATTACAAGTGCCTGTTCACCTTTTGTAAATTCCTTGTAAATCTGGACAATCATGTTAAGCTGAAGTGTCTTTGTGAATCAGTTCCTTTGAATGTCCCCTGGTAAATCAACATTTATCAAGATTGTAAGGTAAAGGGATTATTGGATTATTGTAACTCTCTTTACCTAGATTCCACAATGAGCACCTAACACAAAATTCAAATGGTACAGAATGCGCTGCCAGTTTAACTCTTGACATTCCCAGGCGCTAGTTAGCTTCTAGGGGATTGTAGGCCTTACATTGGCTCCCCATCAGAAAGCGCATTATGTTTAAAGCACTCTGCATGGTGCATAAGGCCCTTTTTCTCCACAGTCCATCAAGAATTAAAGATATCTGACCAGACGGAGGAGACCACCGGAGGAGCGGAAGCACGGGAGTGATGGTTTTCAGTTTGACTTTCCGTTAGCTGGGTGACCGTATGGGACCTCAACTTCAGACATTGCTGCTATTGGTTTTGACTCTTTTTGTCTTTAATATGGGGGATGACGGGGGGCGATAGGATGTCTCCTTTCTCCTCTGTAGACTTCTTGTAGATTAGTTAAGGGGCGACAGGCACACTGCTAGTTGGGGTGGATTATAGTCTAATGCAGGGGTGCAAGGTGGGGGGTAGTTGGGGTGTGATGTTTCAACCTTTTTTTTCTGTCTTTTTCTTTGTTCTGGCTGAGGGTTCCTTGGATTGTTATGTCGTTGCGGTGGGCGCCATTGCGGGGGGTGGGGAGGGGGTGGAACCTCTTTGACGATGGGGGGTAAATCTCTAAACTTGCTGAGCTGGAATGTCAACGGGTTGGGGGACCGCATTAAGAGGGGTGTTGTGTTGCAGATGCTTAAACGTTATTCGCCTGATGTCATTTTCCTGCAGGAGACCCATCTAGTGGGACACACTTGTAAAGCACTGAGCAGACGCGGGTTCAAAATGGTGGCACACTCGGGGTTCTCTTCGGGATCACGAGGGGTGGGCATCATGGTGCGCATGTCCCTCCCGCTGGAGGTGGAGTCAGTGACTGCGGATGAGAGAGGCAGATACGTGGCTGTGGTGGGTAAATGGGAGGGCCGTACTTTGGTTTTGGTTTCAGTTTACATTCCCCCGGGGTTACAGGAAACTACTTTTAGGGACCTGGCTGCCGCCATTTTGGGTCTCCCCGAGGGCCTGTTGTTGGTGGGTGGGGACTTCAACTCTGTCGTGTCCGGGACCCTGGACCGCTTCCCATCCAGAGACCTGCGTCCTTCCCAGTCCTGGTTGCCTGACTTTCTGGGTTCAATGGGGATGGTCGATTGTTGGCGGTTGATGCACCCCTCCCAGCGGCAGTACACGTTTCTCTCCGGCGCCCATGGTAGCCTGTCCAGGATAGACTACGTTCTCACCCCGGCGGCCCAGGCGCAGTCCGTATCCACGGCGCGTCTTTTGGCTAGGGGTGTCTTGGATCATTCCCCAGTGTGGGTTTCCTTCGATTTCCAGATCCCCGCGTCCTCGCGAGTGGCTCCCATTAACCCGTGGTACTTCCGTGACCCGAAGTCCAGGTCGCTACTGACCAAAGCAATGGATCGGTACTTTGCCGAAAACACCGGCTCAGTTGACTCAGCAGTCTCCCTCTGGGAGGCTTTCAAGACCGTACTACGCGGCGAGGCCTTCTCCTTGATTGCGGAGGCCCGCCGCCGGCGGGATGAGGATGTTGTTCGGCTGGAATCCGACCTTGCTGAGCTAAACTCCCAATTGGAGCTAGATCCCTCTCCCGAACTGCTTCACGCGCTCTCCCTTAAACAGTCCGAGCTCCGCGCGACTGCCACGGATGCGGCGAAAGCCCTGAGTAGGGAGCAACAAGGTAGGATATACGACGCGGGGGACAAGGCTGGTAAGCTCTTGGCGTGGCTAGATAGAAGGGAACTCGCGTCCCGAGTGGTCCCGGAGTTGGTGGGAGAGGATGGTGTCACCTTGACCGACCCGGCCGCGATAGTTGGATCCTTCGCGGACTACTTCGAGGAGGTCTACGCCTCGGCGGACCCTCTTCCGGAGTCTGCGTCGGCCTCATTTTTGGACGGCATGGAGCTTCCCTGTCTCTCGGACCTTGAGCGAGACGACATGGATCGGACACTGACGGCGGACGAGGTGGCCCTGGCCATTAAATCCTTGCGTTCTGGCAAAGCGCCGGGGCCTAACGGCATCCCCGTTGAGCTCTACAAACTCAGGGCTGACTCGCTTGCCGGGCCTTTGTTGAACATGTTCCTTGAGGCCCGTGCTGTGGGGGAACTCCCCCCCGACCAGCGGTTGGCCACCATCGTGGTGATACACAAGGAGGGGAAACCACGCAATCTTTGCCGGTCTTACCGACCCATCTCCCTTTTGAACGCTGAGCCTAAGATATTGGCTAAGATACTGGCTAACCGGTTAGTGGGCGTGATCTCGGACTTGGTCCACCCTGACCAGTCCGGCTTCATTCCGCACCGGAACACGGCGCTCAACCTGAGACGGCTTCACGCAGTAATGGCACGTTCGCACCTGCTTCGTGAGCCTGCTGTCCTCGCTTCTCTCGACGCCACTATGGCCTTTGACTCGTTGGAGTGGAATTACCTGTGGGCGGTACTGGCCAAGCTGGGGTTTGGACCCGCATTCATTGGCTGGGTCCAACTACTATACTCTGCACCTCTGGCCAACGTGGCGGTTAACGGTCGGCTATCGGCCTCCTTCGCGCTACGCAGGGGCACTAGGCAGGGTTGTCCGCTTTCCCCGCTACTTTTCGCTCTGGCACTTGAGCCACTGGCGGCGTGGATCAGAGCGCACCCCGATATCTCTGGCATACCGTGGTCCCCGGGATTTGAGGACCGGGTGTCGCTCTATGCTGACGACATCCTTTTATACCTCACTTCTCCCTGTCACTCGCTCATAGTGGCTTTCGACCTCTTGGGGACTTTTGGGGCCCATTCGGGCCTGGTAATCAACTGGACTAAGTCCTCGCTGTATGTACTGTCCGGAGATACGCCGCGTCTCCCCCGGGGGTGCTCAATCCAGGTGGCCCAACAGGGCTTCCGGTATTTAGGCATCTATGTGTCGCGGGACTCCCGAGCCCGTTATTCGCACAACCTCCTTCCGCCGTTGGAGCGGCTGCGCCGGGACGTCGAGGGCTGGCGGAAGTTGCCGATATCCCTTATGGGCAGAGCGGCCCTTTTTAAAATGATGGCGTTACCTCGTTTCCTGTATGCCCTGCAGAACACCCAGGACCCTGTGCCAGCTAAATACTTTGAGCGAATCGAATCCCTCCAGCGGGCGTTACTGTGGGACGGCAGGCCGCGGATTGCGCTGGCCAAGCTGACTATACCGAGTTATGACGGGGGTATTGCGCAGCCTGACGTGCGGCGATATTACTGGGCGTCCCAACTTGTGGCAATCAATCACGGCCTCTACGGACCGGCGGTTAACCCAGGCTATGCTATGGATCGATGGCTCGTGGGAGACGGGAATTACTACAGAGCGTTATACTCCAGGTCTCTGGATCGGAAGCTTACGGGTCCCACTAAGACTATGGTTCATATCTGGCGGGCAGTTACTAAAACACTGGGCTGGCACAATAGGGTTACCATGGCCACCCCGCTGTTTGATTTGGACGTGTTGGGGAAGCTGTGGCACACGAAGGGCTTCGACAGGTGGGACACCATTGGGATATCCAAGGTTGGGGACATGGTGGCCAGGGGTAGGGTCAAGTCTTTCGAAGTGTTGCAATCAGAGTACCAATTGGCGGCAACGGAATATTTCCGACACGCCCAGCTTACCCATGCTCTTTCCCCTTATGTGTCGGGGGCGGAGGTGATCCCTGAATCATCTCCCCTGGAGGATCGGGTGTTGGACGGCCACATGCCGGACAGTGCTATCTCCCTGACCTACAGAAAACTTATTAATGTGCGAGTTGATTTGCTGGTACGATTGAGAGAGCTTTGGGTGCATGACGGAATTGAGGTGGATGACGAGGAGTGGCAATCGGCGATTTCCTCTCCCAGAGAAGTGGCAATTTCAGCGCGTCTCCGCCTGGTGCAACTGAAGATACTGCACAGGGTGTATGTCACCGGTCCCAGACTAATACACATGGGGCTGTCTACGGATGGCATGTGCCGAAGGGGATGTGGAATGCTTGGGACCTTCCTCCACATTATATGGGAATGCCCTTGTGTGACCAGTTATTGGACGCGTGTGCATGCCGTGATGGTAGAAGTGACTGGTGTGACCCTGCCGGCTGAGGCCCGGAGATGCCTCCTTAACATCTGGGGCCCGACTGACTATAGTGTTGCGCAGACCCGGTGGGTCACCCTGGGTAACATGGTGGCCAAAAGAGATATTGCCCAGAAGTGGGGTGCGTCGGCTCCCCCCTCGCTCAGCCTCTGGGAAGCGAATATGGACTGGTGCATGCTGCGTGAGAAGACGGTGTATGTGGCCAGGGGCAAGCCTAGAATGTGGATGTCTGTGTGGGGAGCCTGGAACTCCTATAGGGGAGACATCTGTGACCCCCCCGTGGAACTCGATACCGAAACCCTGCCTTCCCCGTAGTGCCCCATACCCGGGACTCCACTGTATGTCTCCTGCTGGGTTACCCCCCACGTACTTCACAGTTGCCATTCTTACTGTGCACAAGCTTGGGTGTTGAGCCTCCGACCCCCTCCCGCTATAATAGCCCGCTATATCTGTACTGTCCTCAGCCTCCCTCTCTTTCTTTTTCGCTGCCAATCGTGCTTCTTGCACACCTTTTTCTTTCGGCCCTCTCTGGGCCCTTCTATCTCATGGTTTATTTATTTTTGAGTTCACTCTTATTCAAAATTAAACCTGACTGCTTCTGCTTATGGTGTTGTGCACGACTTTTCCTGTTGATTCCATGCTGCCTGGCCTCCGGGATGTATGGCTGAATAGCGGTGTACTTTTTCTATCAATAAAGGTTTTCCAAAAAAAAAAAAAAAAAAAAAAAAGAATTAAAGATATGTTCCACTGGCACTCTCCAGGCAGAAACCTGCGACCAGCTCTTCAAAATCTGATCATAGTGTCTAGAACCAAAATGAGGAAATGGGGTGGCAAAGCATTATCAATTGTTTCAAGCACACTTTGGAACTCGCTCCCGCAAAGACTGAGGGCTATGCCTCAGTTGTTGCCCTTCAGGAAAGCAATCAAGACCTGGCTTGATACGCTATAGATAGTTCTTTCATGACTAATTTATAGGCAGGATATGGGGCTAGATGTAGGTAAATGTAAAGTACTGATTCGAAAATACCGAATTTTACCGATTCGGTATTTTCGAATCGGTAATTGCTATGTAGATAAAAAATCAGTAAAAATGACTGAATCATTAGGGTGGCAGGGTGACACTTTGACACCCTGTTGCACCCCTGAACAGTGCTTGTGTGCACATGTGGCACACATACATGCCCTAAGGGCATGTATGTCTGCCACATGGCACAGTTGAAAATGCATTGATTCGCATTTTCTAAGGTATTCCTTATTTACCACCAACTAATAGTTGATGGTAAATAACGAATCCTTAAAGCACATGAGCACTGTTTTAAGTGCTTCCTACATGTCATTTACCATTTTGGTAAATACCGAATCGGTAAATGATCATTCGGTAAATACCGATTCGGTATTTACCGAATCTGTAAAATGGCCCCCTACTTAACAAAAGCCTATTACCGGTCGGTAACAGCCGATTTCGGCCGTTACCGACCGGTAATGGCCTTCCTACATCTGGCCCTTAGTTTTCGGAACGGTCGGCTACTGCTGCGATGCCTTTGGGTATTGTGCTCTATAAATTTAAAATCAATCAATCAAGAGAGGCCCAGAGATAAAACTGGATTCCTGCCATTTGGAGGGCATGATAGATTTTTCTAGACAGGGTGGATTGCCTCATTGACTCGTGGCAGAAAAGAATGGGCAATTAGATTGCTTAAATTATCAGAAATTACTATTTTTGCAAAAACAGGCGTGATGAGAAAATACAGATCAATGTATATTATGAAGTGAACTAATTTAGCCTCGGTGGTTACTATGATGTGCCCACAAGTCATTTCTCTCATAATAAAAATGGTGAAACTAAAACCTGTGTAGGATCAACAAATATTGTAGAGTTGAATGTTCTTACTCATTGTTGCTTGTTATAAGGGGATCTCAACTGTTTTTTGGTACACTGTGGTTCACAGCTGAAAAGAAGAAGTTATGTTGCATCCTATTCCTGTTTTGTTTATCGTCTCTGAAGAATTTCCTGAGACTCATTTGTTGGAAAGAATAACAACAATTGGCAATAAACTCGTATAGCAGTCTGGAAAGACAAAGTGTTCTTTCAGCTCCCTCGTTCGCAATAAATATTTTCAAGTCTGACCGCACACTGCACAAGGCATCATTGTTCGTTACATGGGCCACATTCTAGGCAACACAAACAGAACAACACTGCAAAGCCACCACAATGTTGTTTATTTGTGATATGTTGTGAGGTAGGTAGCATTAATTAGCCAATGCAAATATTAGCATCGGTGGGCTTGATGAGATGCAAAGCCTGGGATTTGCAAAATCACTGGATTTCCACCCACAAAATACCTCTTAACACATTTTATATGAGTCAGAAAAGTATTTCTGACTTGTAAAAGTGCTTTTGCAAAACTCTCCAAATCACAAATATGTGAGTTGCAAAGGTTTATATCAGTGGTTTTTAAGACCCTCATTGAGGTTACAAATCATTGATCAGCAACCAATGCCCAGGCGGTCATGGTGAATGATTCACAATAGGGAAGCTAGGGACAACTTCCATTTTCTGAATCCATGTTGGGTGACCTTAGCTGGAGCAAACAGTGCTCAAAGGATTACTGCATGCTACCCCACCTCACCCATGATGTCTTCCCTGGATATGAACATTTTACGTTTTTTAAAGCAACACGCCCCTTTAAGTTGCACCGGCTACTTTTGAAAAACAAGTCACTTGAAGTGAACTTGAATAATGGGATGGAGGTCTCTGTCACCTGAAGCCCTCAACACCTGTGTTAATAGCCATTCACGAGGAGTCACAAATGATCCTGCCTTATTAATTTCACTTTGAATATCCATTTTGTGAAGTGACTAAGTTATACTTCAGTCGCATTGCTGTACTGCACATTCTAGAACACTTCACTCTTAGATGGGACAAAGTATAATTAACGCTAGATTTATCTATTTACGGAGAAAGTCATTGTTATCTTCCCTGTATATTCAGCATGCATGCCTATTAACATCTGAAGTCCCGGAAGAATAAGGTTTTCCAGCAGGAAGACAGAAAGTTGTATTTTCTTATCAGAAATGAATCGAGAGAGAGAAAGGAAAAAGTTGACCTATAAAAAGTGGAGTTACAATTCTCCAAGGGTTTTCTTTGATCAATGCCTTCAAAACAGGAATCAGAAAGACATCTTGGAATGTCAAATGTCCATCAATACAATATATTGCAGCCATTCTTAAATGACAACTGAAGAGTTTACAAGTGTTGCTACATTGTTCCAAATTCTTGTATTTCTATGCAAAGTGCTTAATACCAAATCATAGTAATTTCAAAGCTCTAAGCAAAGGCTCAACATGTGTGAACTGGGACAACAGTATAGGTTTCAGATGAATTGTCAGAGCATCATATTATGACAGACGTTTTAAGTCCATTTTGTGTGTAGATATATCCAAAGCCTTCAGGAAAAAGAACACTTTCTAACCTTTACGGTTTTTCAGAAACTTGTGTTCCAGTGCGAGTTGGAGGGATTCCATAAGGTGTAACCTTGATACATTTCCTGCAGAACTGCTTTTTATTGTGAGTCAGAAAATATGCACTTTCAGAGTTATTGACTACCTTTACCTAAGTGTCTTGTTCAGGATCTTGTGGACAATTTTCATGATATGAACTTCAAGCACTGTTTTACCAACAGCTAGTTAAGGGTTCCCCATGGGAAACAACACTTACAACACAACTTTTACAACGCACTACCTTTACAACGAAACTTTTACAACGCAACATCCATTACAACGCATGCCATTACAACGCAACCATTACAAAGAATGTCACTACAACGCATACCACTACAACGCATGTCATTACAACGCAGTCATTACAATACATACCATTACAACGCATACCTACACTATCCAACACTTACCCTACTGTTGCACCCCCTGGAGTTAGAATAGTAATGTTAACCCCTACACTATCCAATACTTACTCTACTGTTGCACCCCCTGGAGTTAGAATAGTAATTTTTACCCCTACACTATCCAACACTTAACCTACTGTTGCACCCCCTGGAGCTAGAATAGTAATTTTTACCCCTACACTATCCAATACTTACCATACATGCAATGTAATGGTATGCGTTGTAATGGTATGCGTTGTAAATGTAGTATGCGTTGTAGTGGAATGCGTTGTAAAGGTAGTTTCAAAGAATTCGTTGTAATGGCATGCGTTGTAATGGAATGCGTTGTAATGGATGTTGCGGTGTAAAAATGCGTAGTAAAGGTATGCATTGTAAAAGTATGCGTTGTAACGGCATACATCCGTTCCCCATGGATGGGCGATGTACAATAAAAAAGTGGGTCTGCAATAATCTCCTGAAGGTCAGGTGATCCTTCATAAGCTGAAGATGACTAGGAAGAGCATTCCATAAATTAGATACCGCTTTGGAAAATGCTCTTCTGAACCATTTATTTCTGATGATTCTCAGCAGTACAAGCATACAAGCAGTAGTTGACTGAAGATTCTGCATGGGAGTATACACCGTAAGTAGTTCCTTGATAAGCCTGAGGGTATTTACCATGAATTACTTTAATGTAAATAAAAAAAAGGAATTAAAGAGACATGTTTCTCAATCGGCAATCAATGAAGTTGGGCGAGCTGATGTGAAATCAGTACATAATGTGAATTCCCAGCATTACTCTGACAGCCACATTTGTAATAATCTGGAGTCTTTTCAATGTACCTTTTGTTAAAGCCAAATATAGGGTGTAGCAGTAAACAAGGTGAGAGTCCACTATTGCTCTGATGACTAAACCTTTACTCATCTGTTAAGAACTGTAGTATTTATGCACAGCTCATAAATACAGAAAACAGGATATGTACAATTTCACTATTTGGCTTACAGAATCCAATTTGTTGTCACAAATGAAGACCAAGTTCCTTACTTCTTTTGCTAGGTCTGGATATTTTTCCAGGGATGTTGGCCACCAACCTTGCAAGCATGTAGATCTCTCTCTTCCTAAGATAAGAACAGCTGCCTTATCAGCACTTAGCTTGAGACATTTGGTTGTCATCCAGGAGACTACTTCTTTCATGCATGTGTTAAAATGTAATCTTGCAGGGTCAGAGCCACAACTCAGATTTAAAATAGTTTCAGTGTCATCCGCATATGACATTAATCCTAGCTCATAAGATTGATTTTAAGAGTTGTCTATTTACCGGGCCCCAGCCAAATAGTACACAATCTCTGCTATTTACCCAGCAGCCAGTAAAATAGTATAAAATCTTTGCTGTTAAGCCGGCCGTAGACTAAATAGCAGAGATGATGTCGAATTTGACCGGCGGCCAGATAAATAGTGTGAATGAGGTATTTATTTAGCTGGCCATAAAGAAAAGAGGGACTCCAGGCCATGGCAGTTTTGTGGCCATCTTGTAATGGGGTTGCAACCTGTGTGACACATTTGAAAGTAAGTGCATATACAAATGTACATTTGTTTGTACAGTGGTAAGTGCATTAATTACATTAATGATATTTTAATATTCAAATAAGACATTTAGAAATCAAACAGAAGCTTCAGGATATGGCACACAGATATTTTTTTTGCCTCAGTCTGGGAGTATATGGCTGTCAGCAAAGAAAACTGAGAATGATTTTAAAGCATATTATTCACTCAGGGGATACATTGTGTTTGTAAATGTTTATGGTTCTCCTTTTGGTGGTTATTGAGAGATGGGCTCTTTTTGGGCTTTCTGTGGAAGGCCTTGTGCTAGCTTTAGGCTTCTGTTTAAGGGAGATTATGCTTGCTTAGTATTTCAAATCTGGCAACACAGCAGCAGCAAACAGAGGGAAGGACATGCACAGTAGGTAGTTGGTGTTTTGAGCACTTGTAGGAGATACATTGAGTGGAACTCCAATGGGGATTCTGTGGAATGGGGAAGTGAAAGCGGGAGACAGGTAAGTCATGCATCTGGGTAAGTCACAGGAGGGTTTCACTCTGCTGCCTGTGAATAATCACACTTTCTTCATGCTATTCACTAGGCATAATTGGTTTAGAGCATTGATGCTTATTGGTCCCATGTCATGAGTGGCCTTCAGGCACACTGACATTTTAATCACCTGCACAATGCATTTTGGGATAAATAGTTTTGATAATTTTATATGTTAAGCAGTGTTTTAGTGGGCAAGGTCCTGGCTTTACCGCACCCTCATTTCTCAGTTAGTCAGTCAAAATATAAGTTTATTTAGACCTTGGTCTTTTAAATATTTGTGCAATAACACCACCTCGTCACAGTTTTCGTATATTGTAAAAACATTTCTATTAAAAACCAATCAAATTCATAATATAAACATTAAAATACTCAATTATTGGAGACGCGCGAGCGCGTCAACCAAGATGGCCGCCGCCACCGGAGCTCCGTGAACACCACAGCCCATAACGTCTTGTTTACGACGAATTTGTGATAAAAAGTCGGCGAAAATACCGGCGCTTGCCTCCCAATGCTACTCCTTACCTGTGGAGCCTTTTCCTGACGAATTTCTTCGACGGAAGTGCATTTGCTGGCTTCATGGTTCCTGCTCCCAGCTTCACTTGCAGGTACAGCCGGCTTTGAATGCCTGGGGCGGAGTAAAATCTGTGACAGAGACTGGCTTGGGCCTAGCCACGCCTACAGCCTAGTTTAGCTGCTGCACCCATTGTTTTAGAGAGATTTTCGACGTTTTTATTCCTATTTACGTCATTTTTCCCACTTTTTGAGGTGGATTTTCCTTATTTTATTATTCCTACGTAGTAGTGAATATTTTTTCACCTCAGAATGGATTCCAAACAGTCAACTACTAATAAAAGGAAGCTGCAGGTTTCTCCTCCTCCAACTAAATCTAAGGTGGTGGAATCCTCAGAACCTTCTCTTGCGCTAATTTTGGAGGAAATTAAGGCATTACGTCTAAATACTGACACTATTGCCTCAGAAGTCAAAAATGTTCGGAAAGATATGGCTTCCATTTCAATGAAGGTTTCTGACAATGTCATTAAAATTCAAGATAATAAAAACAAGTTGGACGCTTTTACTCCTTTAATGGCCAAAATTGTTCCAATGCATACTCAGCTGTTGGACATGGAAAATCGCAATAGGCAATATAATCTTCGCATTTTTAATTTGCCTGAAGATGTTGAAGGGACCGATTGCCGACTCTATCTAGAATCTCTTCTACCAGGTCTTTTGAATATTAAATTCTCCTGAAAAATTTGAGATTGACAAAGCCCATAGAGTCCCATCTCACCGGAACCCTCGACATACTAAGCCACGGCAAATGATCTTTAAGGTGCTGCGCCATCATCATTTGGTTCTTATTCGAAAAGCTGCCAGAGAAATTCCATTGTTGTTGGTGAATGGCTGCCAGAGAAATTCCATTGTTGTTGGTGAATGGAACCAAAATCTTTATTCACCAGGATTTTTCTAAAGAAACTGTGGTTATTCGTAAAGAGTTTTCTTCCCTTCGTCCACAGCTGAGGAGCCTTGGTTTCAAATATGGACTTTTTGCTCCTTCTACAATGCGTGTGTGGAAAGACAATGTCTCCAAATCTTTTCAGCGCCCAGAAGATCTCCGGTTATTTCTTGATCAACAAGCTCCTCCATCCATGGATACTCAAGACCCTAATTCTTGAATTAATGTCGTCTGACTTCATGTGTCACATCTCTGCATAATTTTATTCATGGGCTCCAACGGTTACTGGCCATGCTTGAGGAACGTGTGTGCGTTGCTTTGTCTCTATTCATGTTTCTTGTTTGTTCCTTTCTCTCTCTTTTTTGTTTCTTCCCTTCCTATTTTCTGCATAGAGTTACTCTTTTAATAAGTCTTTTTCTCCCTTCTTCTTGTTCTGATTTCCTTCTTTCCTTCCTCTTAAATCTTAATGGCTAATATTCACAATATTAAGATTGTTTCTCTTAATGTAAAAGGTTTAAGACATCCAGTAAAACGTACAAAAAATTCTAGATTATTTAGGTAGTTGTAAAGCTGATATTTGTTTTGTTCAAGAAACGCATGTTGAAGATAAAGTTTTACAATATATGAACAAAAATGGGTTGATTATATTGTCTCCTCCCCTGCTAAAGGTAAAAAAAATGGGGTCACTATTTTCTTTGCTAAGAGATTGCATTGTCAAATTCTTAATAAGATTTCAGATTCTGAAGGCAGATATATTATAGTTAAAGTCAAAATACATGATTCTATTTTCTTTTTGTTTAATGTTTATGGCCCTACTGCAGATGATCGTGGTTTTTGGGCTACTGTTACAACTGAAGTTTTAAAGTTGGGAAAAGTTACCTTGATTTTTGGGGCAGATCTTAATGTATTTGCAGACCCCTTACTAGATAGATTATCTACCTCTAGGTTTCGACCGTCCAAGATTTTTCATGCCTTTAAGACTTTTCTTCATACCACTAGGTTAGCTGACATTTGGAGGTTACACTATCCCACTGGTAAGGAATTTTCTTTTTTCTCCAATCCTCATAATTCCCATTCCAGAATTGATTATTTTTTACTTTCCCCCCTCTCTCATTCAATTGGCAAATAATCCTACTATTGACGTATCTGACCATGCCCTGATTTCTTTTGTTCTAAATGTCTCGTCTTCTTTTGCTAAGCAATCTAGATGGCGTATGAATACTGATATTGTCCTTAATGACACTCATAAGCCCAAGTTGTTGCAAGCGATTCAAGATTATTTTACATTTAACCCGGAAAACTCTACCTCTGTTATTAATCGGTGGGATGCATTTAAAGCTTATATCAGAGGTTCTACAATTTCTATTATGGCACATGAGAATAAGAAATTTAATTCAAATATTAAATCCTTAGAGAAACAAATAGCTCATTTTTAACGTTTATTTATTACTTCTAGTGATCCTCAATATAAACTTAAACTACAAAAGCTTAGATATGAATTTAAGTATTCTTAGTACTAGGGCTGGAGTCCAGCTTTCTAAGTCTAATGCTAGATTCCGTTTTAATTCCAATAGGTCCGGTAAGCTCCTTGCTAATTAATTACGTATTAAAAGGGATAAAACGCAGATTACCTCCATTCAAGGTCCTCAAGGTAAAATTGCACTTTCCCACAATGATATTGTTCAAGAATTTTTACATTTTTACTTCACCTTGTATAATAAACCAGATTTTTGTGATGATTCTCTAATTGGTGCCTTTTTAAATTGCTCTAATTTACCTCATATTTCTTCCTCTGATAAACTTGCGTTGGATTCCCCTATTACTACTGATGAAATACTGGCTGTGATTAAATGCCTTCCAAAAAATAAGTCTCCTGGTCCTGATGGCATCCCTGCCGAATTTTAAAAAGAATTTCAAAATCATCTATTACCTTATTTGCACCAGATTTTTTCTCACTTTTGTTCCTCAGGTACCATTTTGGGCTCTTTTTCAGAAGCCTTAATTGTGGTACTCCCCAACCTGATAAAGACCCTACCCTTGTCTCTAATTACCGTTCCATTTCTCTGATTATTTTAGATTGTAAATTATATGCTAAAATCCTTGCCTCTAGATTAGCTCCTGTCCTCCATTCTATTATCCACCCTGATCAATCTGGTTTTATGAAAAATAGATATTCTGCTAACAATACTAGAACATTATTACATATCATTGAACAAAGCCCTGCTCTCCTTGTCCCTGCTGGTGTTATGGCATTAGATGCGGAAAAAGCTTTTGATAAAATCCATTGGCAATTTTTATTTAAAACTTTATTATCTTTTAATTTTGGTCCATCCTTTATTCGTATGATTTCTACTTTATACTATGCTCCCACTGCTCGATTGTTTATTAATGGTCAGATTTCTAACCAATTTTCCCTTTTTAGAGGTACACGTCAGGGTTGTCCCTTATCCCCTCTTTTATTTTTATTGGGAATTGAGCCTTTTCTTAATTTCATTCGTAAATCTGACAATATTCAGGGTATCACTATTAACAATGTTACTGTCAAAACTTTGGCATATGCTGATGATGTGTTATTATTTATTAGTAATCCTGCATCATCTGTTCCATTTTTGCTTGATATTATTTCTAAATATTCAGCTGTATCAGGGTATAAATTAAATGTTAGTAAAACTGATTTTTTTCCTTTAAATATGCTTTGTACTCCTGATATGTTACCTTCACAGGATATTGTTTGGCAAAAGAGTAAGTTGAAATATCTTGGTATATTATTTTCATCTTCGTTGCCTGCTACCTTGAAATTAAATTGTGACTTCATTTTTGATTATATTAAACAAAAAACCTCCAAGTGGTCTTCCCTTCATCTTTCCTGGTGGGGAAGAATGGAATCTATTAAAATGAATATTGCCCCGAAAATATTTTATTCTATTGCAATGATACCAACTCAATTCCCACTCAAAGTTTATAAAGATATTGATAAATTGTTATCTAAATTTCTTTGGAATAATAAACCTCCTCATATTGCTTATAAAAAATTGAAAATTCCTAAATGCCAAGTTGGTTTTGCCTTACCTGATTTCTATTTATATCATAAGGCTTTCATCTTAAAACAGAGCTCATTATGGTTCAATATTTCACCTATTGTTAATCCTCCTATTTGGTTTCATATTGAAACTTCTCTTGCAAAACCTTTTCCTTTGCCAGCCTTATTAACTATGTCTCCTACCTCTAAGATTATACATTCCTCGTCCATAATCAAATCTTCCAGATTAATTTTTAATGATTTAGACTCTAATTTTGAAATTCCTTTACTTTCTACGATACATTTGTCTTTATGACATAGTGCTTTAATAAAATTAAACAGAAATGTTTCTTTTTGGTCTTCATGGATTGCTAAGGGTATTTTCTTTCTTAAAGATGTTTTCTTAGATGGTGCATTTATTCCTTTTGCTCAACTCCAAGTAAAATTCAATCTGCCAATGTCCGATTTGTTAAAATTCCAATTTCTATGTAATTCCATTTTAGATTCATTCCAAGATGGTATCCCGTCTGTATCCTCAGCTGATTTTTTAATTTATATCAAAACTGTTTCTGTGTCTTCACAGGCAGTTTCTGTATTTTATAAAAAAACTTACTATTTCATTAGGCTCCAATGTTGATATAATTTCCACTTTTTGGAATGCTGAACTTTCCATTTCCCTTTCAACTGATTCATGGTCATTAATTTGGACTAATAGTATTTCTGGATGGTTACCTGTTTCACTTTATCAAACCAATGCTTATATTTTGTTTAATTCTTTATGGACTCCATTACGTTTATTTAAAGCTAAATTATTACCATCTAACCTATGTTGGCATTGTAATTTACATCCTGGTTCTTTACGTCACATGTTATTTGATTGTCCTATTATTATGACATTTTGGTCTGAAGTATGGAATGTGATATTGAAAATTTTGCCTATTTCTGATTTGCTTTCTTATAAATTGTTAATATGTAAATCTGTTGCCTTAATTACTCCTCTTGAAGATGCTGAAGCAAAGTTATTTAATTTTTTGGTTTCAGCTGCGTTCAAATCAATTACTTTTTGTTGGAAGGATGCTACCTCTCTTTCAGTTCATGCTTGGTGGTCTTGGATTATCTTTACAAGAAGAGGTGCTCAATTATCTTTACAAGGTGTTCGTCATAATTCCTTGCATTTTCAATCTTTTTGGTCACCTATAGATTCATATATACAGTTATGATTCCTGTTCTTTCAATGTTATTATGTTATTTATTGATTATCATACTGTTTTTGTAGCTATTTGTTGGTTACTCTATTTGGTTAATTTATTATGATATGCATTGTATATTTCCCTCTCCCCTTCCTTCCTCCCTTTCCTTCTTCCCTTCTGTTTTTAGTTATCCTTTCATTGACGTTGGTTTTATGCGATGTGATTTATTTCTGAATGCTTATTTATGATAGTTCTTATTCGCTTCCATGTAATTTAATGAATTATCTTATCAGTTTTCTGTATGTTTTTCTATGTTTTTCCTCTGTCAAAATTTCAATAAAATCATTTTGAACCAAAAACAAATACTCAATTATTCACAAAAACTTCATTTACAGACAATAAAACTTCTTGTACAGAAAGTAAAAATCATTTAAAAGCACAAGCCGCATCCAAATACCGCATATTAAAAAACAGATTAAATTCCTGCTCCATTTCTCTAAAACTATATTTTAAAAAATTGGCCTCAATAACATCTTTAGTTGAGCTAACTTGCTTATTGAGACCGCATCTACATATTCTATCCTTACCTAGGAGGGAGCATTGTCCTTAAAAAACATAAAACCAAAAATAATCCTGCAACTAATGTTTTACAGACACCTTTTTGGGAATACATTTGGAAAGTATGGGAATGTTTCCTCCTGGATCCACATATTTATCAAAGGGGTACAGATTTTTTATCCTTTAAGTATCTCAAATCATCTTCCCTAGCCATCTGTGTTGACACCTTATGAAACTCAGATTTACTAATATTTTAGCTCTGGCTGATCTTGACTCGTACTGAGCACTGTTTATAATTTCTTATTTACAGAGAGTGGATATTGTGGGGCATTCTTCACATTCTGTCCTTGCCCAGAATTTTAAGGTCTCCGCAGCTGCTAAATAGCTTCAGATTTTTTACATGTTAAGTAGTGTTTTAAGTGGGCAAGGTCCTGTCCCTCATTTCTGTACTTGACAGTGCTAACTCTTGGAAGCCTCCCAAAAAAACAATCTGTGTGACAGGCTTGGAAGCTGTACCTGACTAAAGTCACTGTGGAGGGGGTGCTAGTGAAGGAAGAAGTAGGGGGAGGAGGATGAAACGCAGGCATATAAGGGCAAGAGGTGGACCACTAGGAGGGCTAGGACGACCTGATCCTCAACCAGGACAAGAAAAACCAGGCCCAGGGAAACTTAATCTATGAAGACTAGGGTTACCAGTGCCAGAGAAGACCAGGACCAAATAGACGATGAGGAACAGGACAATGAAAAACAGCACTAGGGATATCAGGACAAGGGTGAAATGGACCTGGAGAACCAAGAGGATGTGGAACAGGGGGATCTGGACACTGTGGACAATGGCCCGAAGGAACATAAGGACCAAATATAGAAGGATCAGAAGGCCCTGGACCGTAACAACAGGAAGGGCGATGAGGGCCTGTGCGCCCTGATTAGTACCAGAAGGACAATTGGGGCCAGGAGTAGCAGACCCAAGTAGACAGATCTAAGAGAACCAGTACCAGGAGACCATTGGAGAGAAGGACTTGTGTCAGAAGGGCCAAGACCATAGAAATCAGACCAATGAGGACCAAGGAGCCAGAAGCAAAAGGACCAGGAAGACCACAACTAGAAAGGACCAGGGCTAGCGGGATCTGGAAATCCCAGATTAGAATGACCAGGGGGGTTTAAGGATGATAAGTTCTAGGCCAGTAAGAACAGGATTGGAAAGTCCAGGAGTTTCAGACTCAGGTCGATCCCAAACCAGGATGACAAGAACCACGTGAACCATGGTGACCCACACCATGGGTAGTAGGAGGTACCAGTGCCAGAGGGATGAGGACCAGTACCAGAGGGATGAGGACCAGACTCAATAGGAAGGTAAGGATGCCTTCAAGGGGATTTATTTTGAACGTATTTAGTAATTTAGAGTGATTTTGGAAGGATGAATTAATAATCCTTATCAGCAATCAATTGGGCACAGTGAAATTCCAATTCAATATAGAAACTCTGTTCAGTCAAGACATGTACACAACATATAAACAACAACACAAGGTGTATTAAAAAATATAGTTTTATCAAAAAATCATTTGGATGAATCGTTTCATATACAGATAAGTGAATAAACAAGGAAACTTAGGCCTGTAGGTACACACACAAGTAAATTAATATGTGACTCGACAGAACCTAAGAACACCTATCCCAAATCAAACTGAATAAAACAAGACAGGGATAAAATGACCTTTCATCTGAATAAAACAAGACAGGGATAAGATGACCTTTCATCTTATCCCTGTCTTGTTTTATTCAGTTTGATTTGGGATAGGTGTTCTTAGGTTCTGTCGAGTCACGTATTAATTTACTTGTGTGTGTACCTACAGGCCTAAGTTTCTTTGTTTGTTCACTTATCTGTATATGAAACGATTCATCCAAATGATTTTTTGATAAAACTATATTTTTTAATAGACCTTGTGTTGTTGTTTATATGTTGTGTACATGTCTTGACTGAACAGAGTTTCTATATTGAATTGAAATTTCACTGTGCCCAATTGATTGCTGATAAGGATTATTAATTCATCCTTCCAAAATCACTCTAAATTACTAAATACGTTCAAAATAAATCCCCTTGAAGGCATCCTTACCTTTCTATTTAACTACCCAAGCCCTTAAGGGTATTTTTGGGTCGCTCACTTTTTGTTAATCAGACTCAATAGGGCCAGTACTAGGTCTTACTAGTTATGATAGAGCGGCCCGTGGTCAGATGGGCAAGAACAAGGTAGAATAGGCAGACCAGGAGGACTGGTAGGAGTGTGATGGGGAAGAATGGGGACTAGGAGGGTTAGGAAAACCAAGGCCAGTAGAACTAGCATCAGACGACCCAATATATGAGGGCCAAACAAAGGAGTACCAGAACTGAGACCACGACTATATGGACCGAGGTGACCAGGATCCGAAGGATTTGGAACAGGCAAGCTAGCAAACTCGATACACATGGGGAGTTGGGCGTAGAGGACTGTTGGACAAATATTAGGGTGAGAAGAATGAAAAGGTCCAAGTTCGGAAGCCTAATAAATAGGAGACCGAAGATCAGAATGATTAGGGATAGAGGTACATGGGATTGATGACCAGGAAGTACAGGACCAGAAAGGTCTTAGACTAGCATGAACCAGGGGTCAAGGAACATCAGAACTAGGAAAGGCTAGGATGATCTGTGACAGGATATGTTATTTCAGAGCCATGCGGTTAAGGAGCAGGAGGACGAGGGCCAGGAGGATCAAGACAGATTGAAGAGGACAAAGGACCTGAAGGGCAATAGCCAGTATGTCCAGGATACTAGGAAACTCAAGACAGGGATTAGGAAGGCAGAGGGCGGCAGTACCAAGGGTACCGAGAAGACAATAGCAAGAAGACTAGGTAAACTAAAAGGATCATGGCCAGGAGGACCAGAAACAGGGCTGAAGATCATGAAGATCAGTAGCTAATGATCCAGGGATCGGACTACTAAGTGGGGCAGGGCAATCATTACAAGTAGCAGCACTAGGGTGAGGAGGATCTGAGGTAAAAGCCCAACAAGCATCTGTAAGACTAAGTGGGAGGAACAGTGGTGGGCAGGAGGATCAGGACCAAAATGACCAGGCTCCGGTTGACCTGGACATGGAAAACCTGGATCAAGAGGGCCTGGATCAATGGTTGCAGTACCAGTAGGACTAAATGGACAAGTAACAGTTCCAGGAGAACAAGGACATGACAACCAAACCAGGAGGACAAAGACTAAGAGTGCCAGGACACGAGACACAAGTTGGACCATGGCATGCAGTACCAGGGCTAGGAGGTTGATGGTGAGGAGAACCATGACAAGGTGACTAGGGCTAAGAGGACCACAAATGAACAGGGGCAGATGGGCCAAGACTGGGGGAACCAGGGAGGGCCATCATGGTCAAATGGCAAGGTTTATGACAATGAGCACAATTGGACAAGAAGGATCAAGGCAGCCAGGACCAAGGAGACCAAGACTAAGATAGCAGGTGGGTCAGGCCCAGGAGCACTAGGTCAAGGAGAACCCAAACTATAAGGAACAGGAACAAGAGAATCTTAAGATAGCCACAGACTATGAGAAACCGGAATAGCATGACCAGGGCCAGGAGTACCATGTAGCTGAGACCAGGGACCCACGCCGCTAGTCAGAAGGAAAAGTTCTAAGATGATAAGGAAACAACGGGCTAAGAAGACCGGGAAGATCTGGGCAAAGAGGATCAAGACCTTGAGTACCAGGACCATGAGGGCTAGGGTGATGAGGTAAAGGAGGATCAGGAAGATCAGTGCAAGGGACATCAGGACCAGAATGATCACAGCCTGGAGGTCCGGACCACGGTGCTAGGAACAGGATGCCAGAAAGAAGAGCAACAGGATTGCCAGGCCCAGGAGGACCAGATAAAGGACACTAGATAAATAATGAATTTGTGTAGCAGCATGAGGACAAGCATCAGGAAGACTTGGGCCAAGAGGAGGACTAGAGCAGCCAGAGCCACAAAGACTAAGGGGACTGGCCCAAATGTCCAGGAGGACCAGGACTAAAACTATGAGGCTTCGATGGACCCAAACAAAGAAAACCAGGACCAAGAAGAACCAGACCATTGAGTGCAATGCCAGAAGGACTATGAGGACAAGGCACAGGGTCAGGAGGATAATTGTGATCCAAAGAATGAAGACAAGAGCTAAGAGAGTAAGGTCTAAGAGGGCCAGACACAAGAGGCCAAGTGGACCGAGAGGACCACCAGGATCAAGAACTGGTGTACTGGAAATCAGCTGAGCAAGGTGAGAAGGATAAGAAAGGCCAGGTTAAATGGACGAGGGACAATAGGGTCAGGAAAGAAAAAAAAACAAGATGACCCAAAGAACTAGAACCAAGATGATTAGATCTACAGAGACCCAAACAAGGAGGGCCAGAATCAAAAAGATAAGGACTAATGGGTACAAAACAAGGAAGAGAACATGGCCTGAGAGGACCAAAAATAGGAAGACAATTGCTAGGCAAACTAGAATGAGAGTGAGGAAGACTAGGAGAACAGGACCTGGAAAATAAAGAGGAGATTGCCAGGAAACCAGAGCCAATAGAACAAGAGCTAAGAGGACCAGAGCAATGAGGAGTAGTGGCACCACAACCAAGGGGAATGGATAGACTTGTGGAGGCAGAGGCATCCAACCCAACTTGAGGCCACACACACACGACGACGGCACACCATAGCTGGTCTAGAATAGACTACTGGTTGAGCTCCCTAGAGATTTCATTATGGACGGAAGACATTGCTCATTTGCCCCGCACGCTGTTTGACCACAACCCGGTAGTACTCACCCTTAATGTACCGCAGTATGTCCCCCCACCGTTCAGTTGGAGGTTTAATGGGAAAGCGCTGCTAGACCCCTTATACACGGAAACGATAAGAAAAGCCATTATTGAATACTTTGAGCTGAATGAACCATCCACGGATGACCCAGGACTGTTGTGGGATGCCTTCAAGGCCTCCATCCGGGGATCTGCATTAGCACCACGGCGGGAATTTTGAAAGAATTGCGCCACCAGATAACACAACGGGAAAATAGAATAAGAGCCCTGGGAGTAGAATATGTGCAAGCACAGAATCCAGCTCTGTTGGGGGACATTAGAACGGCGATCTCTGAATATCAAGAGAGTCCAGACGAGGAACTCCGATACATTTCCAAACGCCATAATGACCGGTGCTATGGTGAGGTAGGCAGACCAGGAGCAGTCCTGGCAGACAAAATCTGTGCTAAAAAACCACCGCCAGTGGTGCAGGCAGTCCGGGACACTGGGGGCGCTTTGAGGCATGATACGCAGGGAATACTACAGGCCTTTATGCACACGTATGGGAAACTGTACACAAAGGAGGACACAGCGTCGGGTGAGGAAATTGCACACTATTGTGACGACATAGCACTAGCTTGGCAATCAGATGCACAGTGGTCGTACCTCTCCATGCCCGTAACAGTGGAGGAGGTCACAGAGATAGTTCGGACACTCCCAAACGGTAAAGCCCCTGGCCCAGACGGGTATACTGGAGAATTCTACAAAGTGTATGTGGATCAGTTAGCCCCCTACATAGTGAAAATGCTAGGAGATGCTCATGAAAAGATGATATTGCCGCAAACACTTCGAGAAGCAGTGATCCTAGCCCTACTTAAGCCAGACAAAGACCCAGAAGACTGTGACTCGGACAGGCCATTATCCCTTATGAACGTTGACACTAAAATTTTATCTAAATTATTAGCAAACAGACTGAAACACCTGATGACAAAACTGGTTCTTCCTGGCCAATCTGGATTTATTCCCACGCGTTCCACATCCCATAACACCAGGTCGCTATTTGCTCTATCACACTACCTGACCCCCACTACTAAAGCGGCCGCTGTCCTGTTGGATGCGGCTAAAGCATTTGACACCATAGCCTGGAACTATCTACATGCGATTCTGTATCGGATGGGATTTCCTCCGATATTCCTTCAGTGGGTGAAACTACTCTACACTGCGCCCATGGCCCAAATGCGCATCAATAAATACATTTCAGGAGAAATACATATAGAAAGGGGCACCAGGCAGGGATGCCCTCTGTCCACGCTACTGTTTGCCATTGCCCTTGAACCGTTAGCCTGCAAACTACGACAGGGACACCATTACTCGGCGCTACAATTTCCGCAGAGGCCGCTTCACATATTGTTATATGCGGACGACATGTTGCTATATGTAAGAGATCCGGACCGAACTAACCTGAACCCCTTGCTCCGAGAATACGTTAAGTTTGGGCGACAGTCAGGCCTTCGAATAAATTGTGCAAAGTCTACAATAATACCACTGACCGATACCACTCATCAGTTCCCCACAGACTATCCATTGGAGTGGCAAACAGACCCAGTAAGATACTTGGGGATTTGGTCTCACAGGGACCCCGAGGTAGTTATTCGCACAAACTATGGCAGGGTGGTCGCAGTGATTGAGGAGAAAATAGAAAGATGGATCCAATTACCTTTGTCCATGGCAGACCGGTTGGCAATAGTGAAAATGGTGATCCTCCCTAAACTACTATATTTATTTAATAACATCCCCATCAAACCTCCCACGGCAGTATTTCGTAAAATAACATCAGTGGCATTACGCCTGATTTGGGCTGGGAAGACGGCTCGAATTGACTTACACTCACTAGCCTTGCCGTTCTCGAGAGGCGGATTCAAGTCGCCTGATTTCTTCATGTACTACTTATGTGCCCAAGCCCAATATGTTCACTACTGGTTCCATAAAGTTCCATTCCTCACACATGTGGCGATTGAGGAGGGAGATGCTGCTCCAGTCACGCTGGATGCCATACTGACACACAATAGACCCCCATTACACAAATTGGACATTAATACAATAGATGCCACAAACCAAGCTTGGCGAATTATAGGTCAACAGACAAACAAGTTACCCTTATATGCCCCACGCATGCCACTGCACTATCACCCGAACATATCGGTGACGCAGGAACCAGTGGGTATGGAGTTACCAACGCAGGTGGGGATAGACACTATGGGTGACCTGTTTCAGGATGGGAGGTTTAGAACACTGGAGGATCTCACATACGTACAGAACCAAACAATGCTCTTTAAATTTACGTATTACCTTCTACAGAGAGCAGTGAAAGCCCTGTACTCCACGTACCCAGACGAACCCCAACTGTCAAACACACTCCAACTACTGCTCACATCTCCCACACCTACACATTTGGTATCCAAATTGTATGTAGAGCTGCAATCTGAAATATGGGACACGACTCACAAGGCGATACGCAAATGGAACGGCTTCCTAGATACTCCACTGACTGAGGAGGAGTGGCCACTGCGGGTACTATCACAGAGTTGTTAACGCCAAATGGGAACCTACACATGATACACATTAAATATTTACACCAGACTTACCATACCCCGGCACGTTTGCATAAATTTGGCTTACGAGAGGACTCCAAGTGTCAAAGGTGTGGTGTTGAACCAGCAGACTTTATACATGTCGCATGGTCCTGTCCGAGCGTAGCAGTTTATTGGGAAAAAGTGGTGAGTGCACTAGGAGTCATGGTGGGTGTTTCATTACACTGCAATGCCAAGACATGTCTATTGGGGTTGGTACAGGGGGTGCGGGCATTAAAACGAAAGTTTTGTGTGATAGCTCTCTTGATGGCAAAGCGAAGAATATTGATTACATGGGGAGGTAAAAGTGTACCACAGATAAGGCACTGGATACAAGACCTTGCTTATTGCAGAGACACATTGACAACGTACGAAGAAGAACTCGACCCAGGGACTATTGGATGTACCTCATTTCCTATCTCAAAGAGCACGATGCACAAGTGTAAGTTGTATCAGCTGTACTAGGGGTGAATCAAGGATGTGTTGCTTGTATAGTATCTATACATAGTGGACGTGAATTGTACTTTTGGAGGAGGAGTGTTGTAATGCAGTGGGGTAGTAAACAGTTATGTACTGTGCGTTTGATGCAAATTGTCATTGCTAAAGTTTGAAATGCCAATAAAAAAAACAAAAAAAAAACAAGGGGAATGGAAAGATAAATTCATAGAGGCCCAGAGTATCAGGACCTGGCATACCAGCACAAGTTGACCTTGATGTTGAGGAAAAGGAGGACCATGACAAAAAAGGCCAGGATGACAAGAGACACGATGACCAATCTGGGCGGCTAAGAACAGCTAAGAACAGGATGACCTGAACAAGGAGGATCAGAACTAAGTGGACAAGTTAGTCCAAAATGAAAATGAGCAGGAGTACAAGGGCCAAGAGTATCATGACATGTTGGGGAAGGGCCTGGAGAACTAGTCTGGTTAGGAGTAGATGACCCGGAGCCATTAAGACCAGCGACCAGATGGGGGAGGATTAGGTGTACCAGAATAATCTGAATAAGCAGGACCAGGAACAGAGCTAGGAGGACCAGATAGGAGGTCAGAACAAAGAGACCCAAGCCTTAAGTTCCAGTGGAATAGTAGTATAGGAACTGGAATATTAGGACCAGAATGGCGAGGATCAAGGGAACCAGGACAACCAGAGCATGAGGACCAATGGGAACAGACCAGGGTCAAAATCACTAGCCCCAGTCCTAGAGGCACGAATGAGGAGGACCAGGAAAAGTGGTGGTAGTACCAGGTGGACCACAAGAATCAGGGCAAGGAGAATCAGGATGAACCACATCAGAAAAACTTGGAGTACCAGCCCTATGAGAACCAGGACAACAGGGATAGATGGATAAAGACACAGCAGACCAGTAGGTTCAGGGTGAGGATCAGTAGTACCAAGATTGGGAAGCCCGGAAAGGCCTAATACCAGGATGAGCCAGGAGCACGAAGACCAGGGTCAGGAAGGATTACAACCAGGAACACCAGGGCCAGAAAAAACAGTACCAGGGTGGCCAAAACTAGTTAGAATAGGGCCAGGATGAGGATCAGAAGAACCAAAACAACTCAGAAAAGGAGGACTTGGAACAGGACTAGGAGGAGGACGACCAATGCCTAAACGTACAGAAAGACCTGGAAGTGACGTAAGAATATCAGGTGCAGGAGGACACTTATGTGAGTCTAGGCCGCATGTATTTGGATATCCCTTTTGTAAATGGTTCTTATTGTTGCTTCTTATTCTGCCAAACCCCAGAAACCCCACCTCTTCAGCCCACATATAGAACTGGTACTTATTTGCTTAAAAACAGGGCATGCAAAGTGACTAAAAAGCCAGGACTGTCACATACTGACCTTTGAGTGTAAAAGATGTGGTCTAATTCTCATACAGTAGTCTGACGGTGGATCTAAGGGGGTAAACAACACTTACAACGTAACTTTTACAACGCACTACCTTTACAACGAAACTTTTACACCGCAACATCCCTTACAACGCATGCCATTACCACGCAACCATTACAACGCATGTCACTACAACACATGCCACTACAACGCATACCTTTACAACGCAGTCATTACAACGCATACCATTACAACGCATACCTACACTATCCAACATTTACCCTACTGTTGCACCCTCTGGAGTTAGAATAGTAATTTGTACCCCTACACTATCCAATACTTACCCTACTGTTGCACCCCCTGGAGTTAGAATAGTAATTTTAACCCCTACACTTTCCAACACTTACCCTACTGTTGCACCCCCTGGAGTTAGAATAGTAATTTTTACCCCTACACTATCCAATACTTACCATACATGCAATGTAATGGTATGCGTTGTAATGGTATGCGTTGTAAATGTAGTATGCGTTGTAGTGGAATGCGTTGTAAAGGTAGTTTCAAAGATTTCGTTGTAATGGCATGCGTTGTTATGGAATGCGTTGTAATGGATGTTGCGGCGTAAAAAATGTGTTGTAAAGGTATGCGTTGTAAAAGTATGCGTTGTAACGACATACATCCATCTGAGGGTATAGGGACTGAAGCTTGGCAGGAGAATTTAAAGGTGGATGGCTGAACACGAGTGTGGTCTGTGAAGGATGGCAGAAAGTGTTTAAGAAACTCAGATGCTGAAGTCAGGAAAATGGTAAATGGCTAACAAATGAGTCAAAGGGTTATCGCAAATAAAGCAATAGATAACATTGTAGTACTTACCTTGTCAAGGAGCAGTGCATAAAAGAGGACTATGCTTAATGACATGGAGTTATATACTGTCCTGAAAGTTCTAAATTTGTTCATTATGTATTTTATGTTCTTTAAAGGGCTGCATGTTGGGGCAGCAATAAAAGGTTATTGCATAATGTTAGCCTGCTGTCTTAAAATGAAATCTCTATCATTTAGTGAGTAGACGGGTAAATAGTGAAGTTTCTCTGCTATTTTCAAGGCAGGCAATAATGGTAAGTAATTTCACTATTTAGCCAGTGACCAAGTAAATAGCAGAAAATCTCACTATTTACCCAGCGGACGGTTAAATGGACGCCACCAAGATCTTATTAAACAGCAAAGATGAGCAACATAAATGTCAAACAATCAATCAATCAAAAGATAAGTTTATTATGACCATTTGGCCTTTAAACTACATATTCCATCATATCACAGAATAAAAATACAATTGTTAAAATTCATAAAAATCCTAAAATCCAATTTCATTATGTTCTCATAAAAACATATTTTTGTACTTAACACACTATAGGGATAAAATACATAAAAACTTCAATACATAAAATGATTACAGACCTTCAATTTTCATCAATTTATCACACCTTAGACCACCCTATTTCATTTCAATGTTCCATAAGAAATTTTTTGGCTACTTGTATGAACTTCTCCAAGGCGATTGCACTCTCTAAGAACTGCATATCCGTAAGTAGCTCAATTGCTTGCAATCTTGTGCTTATTCCACATTTTAAAAAGAGTGGCCTTAAAATCATCCGCCGTACTGATATCAGTTTTGGGCAGTCCATTACGAAATGAACGCTAGTACATTTACCATAGTCATCCATTAGTATGTTTTTTTACTTTCTCATTTGCACGGGCGGGATTGATACCTATTCTCACTTTTAGTAATTCCAGTCTCATCCTATGATTTGGTACAGTATCTAAATATGGATACGAATTATCGTTACTCCAGGTTTTTATCATAAATTGCACAGACTTTTTTTGCTTCAAGTAATCCATGTCAATCTGTCTGGATTTTTCATTTCCCAAGGTTTTTAGGACACTCTTCCATTCTTCAATACACAATAATTCTGGGTCAATTTTTGCTTTTAAGGTTTCACAAATAGAGTACAGTTTATTTCTGTTAGATATTGCCCACTTCAATTCACTCTGTTGGATCTCCCTCCTACACCAACACAACACTTTCTCCTCTTCTCCAGATCCCAACCTTTTCCAAAATCTGCACACATTTACCTTAACTTGTATATTCCATGTTGGTCAGTCTAGTTCTAGCCTAATAGCCTGTACCATTGAGGAGCTAGGCAAGGAGAGAAGAGAGTTTAAACATGTTCCTTCCTCCTTCTCCCAGGCACATTTCCCCCCCAAGCACAGGATTTCCGCCCCATACTTCATTTGCGGGGGAATCATAGCCTTAAATGCTTTCAACACTGGTCTATGGAATATGTCTCCATAGATGCTATTACATTTTTTCAATCCACAAATGCCTGCTAAACCTTTTGTTTTTTGGGCCTGAAGGTGCATATGTCAGTTTAACGCTCTATCAAACCATACACCTAAATAACTTCCAATTTTGTATGGCCCAGAACCCAACTATATTCATCTTTTTTCTTTCCAAAACACAATATTTTTGTTTTTTCCATGTTTACTTTTAAGTGTTTGGATAAGCAATACGTCTCAAAAACATTTAGCTTCCTTTGCAACCCTATTTCCGTTTGGTCTAAGATAACTAAATCGTCTGCGTATAATAGGCAAGACATATGCTTTCCATCTACCCTTGGGCTTGCTCCTCTTTCAGTTATTAATAGTTTCAGTAAGTCAGCAAGAAAAATAGAAAATAACAATGGGGCCAAAACTCATCCCTGCCTTAGACCATTATTGATTCTTATCTCTTGGGTTAACCCTCCTGCTGTATCTTTAATAGCTTGTGCGCAATTTTCACTATGCAGACCTTGAATTACTTCTAAGATCTCTACGGGGACATTATATCTTTTTAGCGTCCCCCATAAGCATTCTCTATCTACTAAATCAAAGGCCGCCCGGAAATCGACAAAGCAGCAGTATAATCTACCCTGCTGTTCTACTGTCTTCCTTGCCACAGCCCATAGGCTGTGGCAAGGAGTGTTGAGTGTTGATTCAGTGTTGAGTGCCCCTCTTTGAAACCTCCTTGTTCTCCAGGGACAATTGCATTTAATTCGACCCATTCCTTCAGTTTACCCAGGATTATTTTGGAGAATACTTTAGCACCAATATCTAATAGTTTAATTAATCTATAATTCTTAGGGTCCTTTCTATCCCCTTTCTTGTGTAATGGCCTGATTATGGCTCACCTCCAAGATTTTGGAATTATACCTGTGGACAACACTGCTGTAAACATTTTTGAGAAAAATTGGGCCCACCATTTTAACTCTGTTTTTATTATTACTGCAGGTAAATTATCAGGCCCTGCCGCACGGGTTAAATTTAAATTCTTAATAGTATTCTTTACCTTTTCAAACGAGCATAAAGGAATTAGGTTATTTACTACTTGTCACCTCAAAGTTTTCTCCCCACTAATTTCTGCCTCGTTTTTAGATTTATATAATTGATTTAGATGCTCCTCCCAGGATGCCTCATCGACTTCACAGCTCATGGTTCCTGGGGATCGAACCGATGCATCTTGAATCAACCTCCAAAACCCTTTAGCATTTTTGGTTGCAATGATTACTAATAAGGAAATCCAGCATTTTTCTTTCAAGCGTCTTTTCTTACTTCTCACTAGCATTTTATATTCCTTCCTTAATTTCAATAGATTATTGTAGCCCTCCTGATTATATCTTAACTTCATCTTTCTTGCCTCTCTCCTTAGTAGCCTTTTTTTCTCCCTACATGCGGAGTCAAACCATGCAGTTTGCAGTCTGCCAACCCCTTGATGATTTTTACCCCCTATATTTGTTTTATTTATATTGACGGACAAACATAGAGCTGCCTGCTTGATTTTTTCTTCAAACCATGCCACCTTCTGGCTCCATGCTATCTCCGGGTCTAAATTTTGTTGGAAACTAGTCAATTTTCTAATATATTCCTCTGTCAATTTTGTAGTTAATCTTTTTGGGTAATCCATCGATTGAGGTAAAGCTTTTTCACATACTTTTGGGGGTGGTCTTACAATTTCACAGTATAAGGGATAGTGGTCACTTTCTTTACGTTGAATTACCTTGAACTTTTTTACTATCTCAAAATTCCAGGCATGTACGAACAAATAATCTATTGGGCAACGTTGATTCCCCCTTCTAAATGTTTGTTCTGCTGGTCTGTCAAGTTCCGATCTACCATTTAAACTAATAAATCCATGTGACCCTAGTAGTCTCCCTAACTCTTCATCTTGTTTATTCATTTTACCATTGCAAAAAAGGGCTGGCGCTATCTCATATGCGTCTAAGATTTCCTTCATCCAAAGATCCACCTTTTCTGGATCTAGCTTGTGGTTGAAATCTCCCATGATAATTAACAAATCCTTCCCATATTTATCATTTAAGGATTTCAAATCAGCTTTGAAGAACCCCATTTCTTTTGCATATTCTCCTGGGGTACCCCACTGCATGTATATATTAACCTCAATCACATATTAATTTAGCCTTCCCTGGTCCTGTAGACGT
Organism: Lissotriton vulgaris; assembly: GCF_964263255.1. Taxonomy (NCBI): domain Eukaryota; kingdom Metazoa; phylum Chordata; class Amphibia; order Caudata; family Salamandridae; genus Lissotriton; species Lissotriton vulgaris. The sequence continues at coordinate 1,140,687,525 of NC_141695.1, read as the reverse complement.
ATCTCACTGGCTAGTACCTATTTACAAGAAGTATTTATCAAGGAGGCCTTGTTTATTGTTTTAGTAGAGACTAGAGTCATGATTCTGCCCGAACGGTGGCCGAGTCTGGCTTTTGTCGCCATTTTAGAAAACTGTGTAAAGCCGTCAACTATCAGGGTACTGTCGCATAGCCAAGTCTCTTGCAGACAGACAATGTCAGCCTTACGTGAAATATTTTTTACACATTCCATTTTTGTCAGTTCTTTTAATCCATTAATATTCCACGAAATTATTCCTAGGCTATGCGAAGACCCGCTTTCCTAATCTATTTCACTGAGATTGCCAGACTCATTTACTGCCCACCAAGAATCATTTAATTCTCTGTCCTCCATACTCCAATCTCCCCAATTCTTATTCAATTTGTAGTTTTCAACAATGATTTTAATTTCCTCTCTTTTCCCCAATCCTGCATGACAATTCAAGAAGTTACAGTCAGGATGGCATACACTTTCTATTTCTGCCTCTGTGATTAATCTTATCCCTTCTTTTAATATCTCCTTTTCAGCCTTTATTATTGCAGATTTAATAATCCCTGGTATACTTCAACTTTTGTCAATTCCTTCCCTTTACTATTAGTAAGAAATCCAACCTGTCGTAAATCTTTTGATTCGATTTTACATAAGCTTGGACATTTTGCAAAGGAAAAAAAAGTAGTTGTGAGCGATTTAAAGGTGTGATTTTCCTTAGTTTTTTTCTGCCCTTAGGTACCTCCTGGGGTTCAAAGTAGAACCACTTTTTTCCACTTACTTCTACGACTCCCCAATCACTCATTTTTTCTCCCCTTATATCTCTTTTTCTATTTGGGTCTAGTATCTTAACACCCACTTTCCCTAATCTTTCTGGGTTACTTTTCATATCTTTCAAGTTTACCCTTTTCTCAGACCATTTCTCATCCCTTATTTCCTCCCGGTAATTTCTTTGTTGGGGCCGTCTTTCCCTCGTTTCCCTCATGCTTATTTCCTGCCCACTTTTTTGGAAACTCTCTTTCCTCTGCTTCGTTTTCTCTTTCTTAGTAATTAGGGGAAGGACTCTTCTTTCAGTTTTTACCTTTGGTGCATATGGTTTGTCTTCACTACACTTTGCTTTTTTACTGTTCGTTTGCTTCCCTTTACACTTTCCTGAGTACTGGGTGTGTTTCCTTAAGGGGAGTCTAATCTTTTGCCACCTATACTAATTTCTTCTTCTAATCAACATAGGTTGTTTAGATATATACATATCCTGGACTTGATTCGATAGGTCCAATGCCTCCGAGACTCGTATGCCCCCTCCATTGGGTGTGTCTGACACCGGTCTAACCACCGATGGCATTAAACCCCTAATTCCCTGCAGCTCGCAAACCGTGAGCTTTAGGCATGTTTCTTGTGCCTTTAAAATTGTATTATTTGAGAGGGTGATTTCTAGCAGTTCCTGCAAGATCTTTTGTAACAATAAAATAATATCCAACAATGAAGCAGATGGAGTTGCCGACACGTCTAAGTTCTCAGTACTGTTACGTAACAATTCTTCCACAGACTTGGAAACACCCTTTGTCCATTGCCTCAGGCTTTTATCTGAATTAGTTCTTTCCTCCCGGGCACCACTGTCATTCTGACATAACACTCTTTTGAGGACTCCTCATCCTCTCTGTCACCAGTATCATAGTCTAGGAACATCCTGGGTGATGACGAAAGTTCAAAATTAATATTTATATTGCTTAGATCACAGTGGTTAGAAAATGAAGCTTCTATACATTCGGCACCTTTCTCACTTTTTTCCTGAGTTAGGTTTAAATCCATCTCTCCATCTTGAATTTTTGTTTGCGGTAAGTTTCTAGTAAAATGTTTTCCCCAAAAATCTTTTATTGATTTAGATTCTGGATTTCTTCCCTTCGTGCCCACATGTGGAGTATTCGGTGTATTCGGCGTTTTTTTCTTCAATAAATCTTTGGTTTGACCCCTCCTATCATTTACTTCTTCTGGGGTTTCCACTGGGGTTGACTCACTTGTCTCATTATTTGTATACTGTGGGTTTTTTCTGGTTTTGTTACTCTTCACTTTTTTGGGGGCCATTTTATAATAGGTAAAGTCCAATATATCTTTTGCTTTTTGGGCTAAATTTTCAGTTTCTATATGTGAGCCTCACATGGCTGCTAAAACTATCAGATAAGATACTTCGGTATAAAGTTATGACTTGCGGTTAAATAAAACTAAAATTTCCAAATTCGCTTAGACTAACTTCTGCTGTGCTGAAGTGGTAAGTCGGGCGTGCCGGGATAATTACCCCCTTTTTCCTGCGGGGGTGACCTTTCTTAAACTGGAGCTATCCTACTCCTGTTTCTCCTCCCCCTTTTTTCTGGATTTTTGTTTGACCTCTTTGGCCTCACCCCCCTCCTTTTGGGGTGTAAGGGTCTATAGTAACTCAGACGAAGGGGTGGAATCCAGTCACCGCTTCCCACTCATGCGCTCATGCGCTCACCTCTGCCTGTTCTTCGTTCTCTTTTTCAGGCACCGGCACTCGCTCCTCACTCCGTGCCTCGCTCTGTGCCTCTGCGGACCGTGACAACTGTTCTCGGCTTCAAGTACTACACATGGGAGCAGGCACCAATCTCCCGTACGGCCACGGGGCTCCCGGCACCCCTCGCTCTGTCCCGGCAACCGACGCCAGGCCACCGGCACCAACAAACTTCGATTTCACCACGGGACCGGAAATGACTCGTCTCCTCACGTCCTCATGTCCTCACGTCCTTGTGCGGCAGCCCAAAACCACAATCCACAGCAGAGTTCACAGCAGACAAATGTCAAACAATGTTAAAATTAAAGATGATCCTTGCAGGACTCCACACTGAATTTGAACAAACTTAGAAGGGTAGGGAGGGAGCATGACTGCCTGATAGGAACCTTGAAGGAAGGAAGCAAGTCATTCTAAGGATTATCATCTAAGATCACCCATGATAAATGTAATAATTTTTACTAGTGTTGCCGCTATCTTACTCAGGAATGGCAGCAAGAATATTGGTGGTTATATTTCGAAGGGTCAGCTGACAGTCTTTTTAACAGAGTTATTATAAAACAGGGGGTGACCCAATTATAGTCAAAGGACCTGGGTATCAAGTATTATAGTCAAAAGTTGGTCCTAGACATTGATTCAACATGCACAAAATAATTATATACTTCAATTGATTTCTTTAGTCACCGTTAGATTAAATCCACTATGGTTAATATAAAACAGAACATGAAAGATATAATAGCCCAAAATATCGATTGGTACAGGAAAACACACATACAACCAATATGTCTCACTAGAGTCCGAGAGACTTACTTATTTAATATATCCTTCGAAAAAGCAAATATAAAATACAACTATTTACAAATGGGGTTTCACTATCAATTGATGTGCACAGAAAAGAGTGAAAGTAAGTGCTTGTGTGAGTGATCAGGAAGATCTATGAAAGAAAATAGATTTATTAATATGAGAACACAGGTGAGCCTGCCTAGGTCAATAGCTGGCAAAAAAAGTAACTCTTTCTTGCTGGCACGTGGTTGGATAGTCCTCCGTATTCCTTAATTAGCACAAGAGACAAAACCCCCCAAAATGTATTTTGAGTCCATGACAGTTTTCTGTTTTGGGTTGAAACGTCGACATTTCTTCTTGGAGCCTGCACCTGCATGTTTCTGCCCCCCTCCCCCTTTCCCATTGTCTCTTGTGCCAATTAAGGAATACGGAGGACTATCCAACCACGTGCCAGCAAGAAAGAGTTACTTTTTTTGCCAGCTATTGACCTAGGGCAGGCTCACCTGTGTTCTCATATTAATAAATCTATTTTCTTTCATAGATCTTCCTGATCACTCACACGAGCACTTACTTTCACTCTTTTCTGTGCACATCAATTGATAGTGAAACCCCATTTGTAAATAGTTGTACTTTATATTTGCTTTTTTCGAAGGATATATTAAATAAGTAAGTCTCTCGGACTCTAGTGAGACATATTGGTTGTATGTGTGTTTTCCTGTACCAATTGATATTTTGGGTTATTATATCTATCATGTTCTGTTTTATATTAACCATAGGGGATTTAATCTAACGGTGACTAAAGAAATCAATCGAAGTATATCATTATTTTTGTGCATGTTGAATCAATGTCTAGGACCAACTGTTGACTATAAGTCTTTTGAACAGAGGCATGGTAATGGTCTTCTTATAATCATCTGGTACCATTCCAGAGCTAAATGAACAATTCATGATTTTAGACAGTACTGCGACCAATATTTCCATTCCCATCCTGTGAATTTTGGCTGGGCAGAGATTTAGAGGCTAATCTAATCTGATTGCTCCTGCGGTCCCATTGATATCTAATGATGTCATGGACTCAAAATACATTTTTTTGGGGGGGGGGGTTTACCTTAGCTCTTAAATAGGCAGACTGATGAGCAATTGCTGTAATAATCTTCGCAGCATTATTTTGAAACTTGCTTATGGGGTTTGCTCATTAACTTGAGTAGTTGGCATTGCTTTATTCGTTGTAGAAATTGCCACCACTACCATAAATAGGATGCAGTGTGAGAGGGTCTACAGGACACAAGTAAGTAATCTTAAATTTTTAAAACACATTAACCACATTGTTGATGTGAAAGAAGAATGACAGGTCAGAGTCCAACATAGTCAAGAGGCTACAAATATTGTCCAGTGGCAGAGGTGGCTTGCCGAGAGAGTTTTACCACAAGGAGCAACTAACTTTATCAACACAGCATGTTTTGGTTCATCCCATTTTTGTTTGTTATGACGCAAGGCCTGATCTTCTGTTGGTCACCAGCGCTTTCAAGTAGCTTTAAACTCCTCTGAGTTTAAAAAGCGCGCAAACAAAATTCAATGTTGAACAATTCTGTGATCTGCACCAAGGACGCTAAATGTGCAGGGAGAAAGGGCCAATCTCTGTGGCTTCCAACCTGTAAAACAAGCAGCGGTGTTAAGGAATGCTTCAAGCTTGACATGATCTACCAACAAGCACCAAGTGCTGCAGTGTGTTTCTCTGGACAATGTTCCAATACCAGATGATGTTTTGCTGGGTTCTTTGGAAATACGGAAACACTAAAGACCTCTAGCGGTGTCCTACCCTACTTCTCTGGCTGGCTGTCAAGCTAAATGTCAGATATCATTCCTATATTTTTAAAGCGTGTTTGCGCATTGTAGTGGGAATTAAGCTACTGGATGCTAAATAGTGCTAATACTTAGAACTTTATTTGTTTAGTATCAGCCCAGGTATATAAAAATGTATTTTAAGCAGTTCAGAATATTTTCAAAGAAAGTAGGCAGTCTTAATCCTAGACCATGTTCCACCTGCCTTACAGGCCACCCTTGAACCTGTGAGAATTTGGTTTATTTTGTCGTGTCCACCAACGTTTTGACCCACCTAGTTTCTTAACAGACTTAATTCACTCATTTTCCCCATCAATAACTTTAGGGACATTACCACTGCCCACTCTTGTTGATCCAAGGTGCAAAGGTGTTATAATCTGCCATCTTTGTTCAGACAGATTATTACCCTTCAATTTGTTGATCTAACATGTCATCAGTCAACCAATAATACCCAAAAGACTGGTAACTTAACCCTGTTTCATAATTAGGAAGTGAAGTCAATTTCCACTCTCTGTTGAGGTGTCATCGTTTTTCATCACTCGTGCGAAACAAAGTTATCCCCACATATACGACTTTGTAGGTATCACAGTAAGCGGTCTCTCCCTTACCTTGCTTGGAGGGTTTCTTAATTCTGACAAAATCACTGGGTTTCCTTTGAATTGGGCCACTTAACATCTTTCATCCTAAGGCTGCTTGTATTTCATGTGATTTTGTCTACCATGTCTTCCACAACAATCTTCCTCACACAGGTACTGCTTTGTGAATAATGCACTCATTTCAGCATTCAATTAGCTTGCATGTGTTTTCTTCTTCTCTTGATCGCATCATGCTGATTTTCCCCTTAAATACTTGGTCCATCCCCATACCTCTTCCTACACGCTCCTTTTCACTTCCTCCTCCCAACACCCCAGCTGGTCCATTCTATTCTACAGCTGAGATACTTAGCTTTTTTTCCCTTTCCCACAACCCCCTCCCACCTCAAGGTCAATTGCTCCCCTTCCCTTGGTTATTTCCCCCCCCCCCCAAGAAGACTTCTCACCTAGCACCCCTTCTCACCCCCTCCTCCACTGTCACCACCATCCCAACGTGTTTTTTTTTGTTAATTGTGTTTTTCAGGAGCTCAGCAGGTACTATTTGTTGCTGGGACTTTTTTTCTTTTTTTTAAAACAAACATTTTTACTCAAGTGAAAAGTCATGTTTTTTTAATTTTACTACTAGAAACATTTATTGTATAATTAATTAAAACCATAACAAATAGATATAAAATCATTAAAATCAAACAACATGAAACACTTCATCCCTAGAGACTTGTTAACAATATAATCAATGATAGTCCATTCTTCAAGTAACCTATGCAGTGCCCTTATTAAAATACTAAATGCCTCGTTCCAACCCAATCCGAATGGGTCATCACCATCATAAAAGTAGTACATCATCTCATTGTCACTAAAATTTATATACAATATTAAATATTCCTAAAACAAAGTCTGGAGTATATACACAGATCTAAATTATTAGAACATTAGCCAAATTAAATAATGCCTAAGTCCCTTATTTGGGGACCAGTAGGGCAATTCAATCTGCAAGGACAAAGTGCTTATTGCGTTCTAGTTTTGCCTAACTTAGGGGTCGATTAGGATGGCGGACAGAAGGACGACCGCCGGCCTGAAGTAGGTGGAAAATGCCTTTTTTCAGTCCGCCAGCCACGGCCAGTCCGTCCGCCATATTAGAATGGGAAGCACTGTCAAATTTCCGTACGCCGCGGAATTACAAGCACCGCCGCGTAAATACACCCGACCCCGCGGCAGACGTAACCAACCAGAGACACCGCCGTATGGAATGACGTCTCCGACCGTCCACGTAATCACGATGGCAGATAAGACACAGCAAATCGCAGCCGAAAAAACACCAGCCTGAATACGGCGGATTCACCACAGCGAAGAGGCAAAACATTGCAGAGCGAAACCCACCACAGGCAGATCGCCGTCATGGACCCAGCTCTGAATGCATTTCCGATCCTCTTCGTGCTCCACCACCAGCAAGTCATGGACCGTCGCCGACGACGACGCAGGTACGCAAACACACCAATCGCTGCTGGAAGGGGAGTACCTGCCGGGCTGTGACGTGGGGAGGGGGAGGTGCATGTTGGGGAAACAGCATTTACGATAGCACCAATATATCAACAATGCAAGGAGACAACCAGGAATGACACTGAGAAACCACTACACACGAATAACTTGTTTTATTGCACATATTAGTAAATGACTCCTAGAGTAGGCAGGAGTATGGGCACTGGATACAATAGAAAAGGTACATCTGAGGTAGCACATGAGAGGGCACAATGCAGTATCATAACAGCAACAGGGCAGTGTCCCTAACAGAGCAGGTACATCAGAGGCAGCACATGAGAGGGGCACAGAGCATCAACAGTCCATGACAAGGCACAGAGCATGTACATCAGAGGCAGCACATGAGAGGGGCTAATTGCATCAACAGTCCATGGCAAGGCACAGAGCAGGTACATCTGAGGCAGCACATGAGAGGGACACAGAGCATCAACAGTCCATGGCAAGGCACAGAGCAGGTACATCAGAGGAGGCACATGAGAGGGGCTAAGTGTATCAACAGTCCATGGCACAGAGCAGGTACATCTGAGGCAGCATATGAGAGGGGCACAGAGCATCAACAGTCCATGGCAAGGCACAGAGCAGGTACATATGAGGCAGCACATGAGAGGGCACAATGCAGCATCCTAACAGCAACAGGGCAGTGTTCATGACAGAGCAGGTACATCAGAGGCAGCACATGAGAGGGCACAATGCAGCATCCTAACAGCAACAGGGCAGTGTTCATGACAGAACAGGTACATCTGAGGCAGCACAAGGACGTGTGTCAAGCGCCCCGTCCCATGGACATTAATAATGCAAGGGTGGTTATAATGGACTATCTACACACCAAGTATAATGACATGTGAGTGATGGGAACTACACCTCACAGCACAGAATCTGGTGGACTGCTCGACCTATTAGCCTCGGACAGAGTGGCAGGATCTGATACCGGATTGGGGGACACAGCCATAGCTCTAGTGACTGACACATGAGCCATAGACCCAGACACACTGCCAGCACCTGAAACAGGAGTGTGAGACACAGCTCTAGTGACTGACACATGAGCCATAGACCCAGACACACTGCCAGCACCTGAAACAGGAGTGTGAGACCCAGCCACAGCTCTAGTGACTGACACATGAGCCATAGACCCAGACACCTGCCAGCACCTGAAACAGGAGTGTGAGACACAGCCACAGCTCTAGTGACTGACACATGAGCCATAGACCCAGACACTCTGCCAGCACCTGAAACAGGAGTGTGAGACACAGCCACAGCTCTAGTGACTGACACATGAGCCATAGACCCAGACACACTGCCAGTACCAGAAACAGGAGTGTGGGACCCAGCCACAGCTCTAGTGACTGACACATGAGCCATAGACCCAGACACACTGCCAGCACCAGAAACAGGAGTGTGGGACCCAGCCACAGCTTTAGTGACTGACACATGAGCCATAGACCCAGACACACTGCCAGCACCAGATACAGGAGTGTGAGACACAGCCACAACTCTAGTGACTGGCACATGAGCCATAGACCCAGACACACTGCCAGGACATGTCTGTTTACAGTGACCAACAAATACCATGCCAGCATCTGAGACATGACAGCGGCGGACACACACATTGGCAGTACCTGAAACAGGAGAGGGCTCAACTGACACAGTGCTACTACATGAGGCATGACAGCGAACAACAGACACAGTGCCACTATCTGACACATGAGAGTGAACTGCAGCTGACCCACTAGGACAACTGAAATGATGAGCCACAGGGCTGTATGGTCCAGGAGGCAGGGTGGCTCTGGGAGCTGGGGACAGCTGTACTGGAGCGACATTAGGGTGGGCAGGTGTCACTGGTGTGTGTCTCCGTTTCTTTGGGATATGGAAGGGCACTCTGGACATGACTGGACTGGTAAGTGGTGTGGCCTCATCAGAAACATCACCCATCAAAGGTGGATCATGTGCTTGTGTGGGTCTGCTCTCTGGGGACGTGCTGGATACTGCTTGACATTTTGCTGTGGCCCTGCCTTCTGCCCTCTGCATCATGTGTAATGGGGGATGCAACAACAGTGTACTCCTTCCTCTGCTTCAGCGGGGTGTGGATGGGAGTAGAGGTATGGGACTCCAGCGCTGACACATGTGTTTTACGTTCCTTCACCAACATCAGCCTCAGGGCATGCAGGGGTGATGTATGCCTGTCCTTGATTGAGCTCGTGTCCATGGGAGAACCCTTGGCCCTGGGAGGTGCCTTGGCCGTAGGAGGTGTCCTGTCTCTGGAATGTGCCTGATCCGTGGGCGGTGCTCTGTCCCTGGGAGTTGGCTTGCCCTTTGTAGTGTCCCTGTCCATTGTAGTGTCCCTTTCCTTTGTAGTGTCCCTATCCTTGGGAGTGTCCCTGGCCCTGGGAGGTGCCCTTTCCTTTGCAATGTCCTTGTCCTTGGGAGTGTCCCTGGCCTTGGGAGGTGCCCTTTCCTTTGCAGTGTCCTTGTCCTTGGGAGTGTCCCTGGCCTTGGGAGGTGCCCTTTCCTTTGCAGTGTCCTTGTCCTTGGGAGTGTCCCTGGCCTTGGGAGGTGCCCTTGCCTTGGGAGTACCTTTTGAGGGGGATGCCTGTGTTACATGTGAATTCCTGTCCCCCAACACCCCTTGAGGATCCTGTGTGTCAACTCCAGGGTAGCTGATGTTGTGTTCTGTGAAAGATTTCCCTGTCCTAGGGGATGGTGTCTGTGCCCTCCGTGCCCTGCCTTGCTGCCTGTGGCTGCTTCTAGTGCAATACCCCGAAAATGAGGCCTGGTCAGAAATGTCACTCTCCGCTGAGACATCAAGTGGTGTGGCTGGGGGAACTGAAGTAGAACATTGTCCATGCGACTTTTGAATGGCTGCAGACACTGTGTTGGATAATGACTGAACTGTTCTGTGAAGACCAGCAACATCGCCATGCATCCCCTCCATGAATGCTACCTCCTGCCCCAACTTCCTATTGTGGTCTAGGAATGCATTGATCATGTTGGTCTGCCCTACACACAGATGTCGCAGCAGATCAACTGCCTCAGCACAAAGGGCATTTTGTGTCACAGGGGCAGGGGCAGCGGTACCTGCACCGAAGGCCACTCTGCTCCCCCTACACTGGCGAGCACGAGCAGTACTTGTTGCAGTTGGTGGCAGTGTGGGCCCTGTGTGCTGTGTACCGAATGAAGGTGTAGATTGCCCACTCCCTGTGTCTACCAACAGTGCTGACTCACCAACACTGTCTGAAGATGAGGACGACGGTGTCTCCACATGCGAGTCCTCAGGGACAGTTCTGTCCCCTTCTCCGGGGCTGCTCTCTTCAGTCTCAGTCTGCGTGTGTGTGATCTCGGATCCGGATGCATTGCCACCACTGAGCTCTGTCATTTGTGGGTCAGTGCCCTCGGCCAAAGCTGAAAGGGAGAGAAAAGAGGTATACCTAAGTGCCACACTCAGGTACTGCAAATTACAAAACCAAAACTTCCTTGAGTGCTGACCAACATGTAGCACCCATCCTGCACACGAACCACCCCTACCAGATATCCTCATGTCAAAGAACCGGGGGTGCCTGTGAAACATGTACATCAAACAAACAGGGCAAGTGCATACAGACCACCACACATGTGGTGCCATGGAAACACAGACCTCAACGGCATGTCCTGGGACCCTGCACTACAATGCAACTGGTATGTCCACCTGTCTGACATGGATTCCAACGCTCACTCCGCTAATGGCACCAACATGCAATTGCAGCACAACATACACACCACGGATGTCACTACTGTGTCTGAGCAGCAATACATGCATGCACTCACAAGTCACAAACACATTCAGTGTGCTTACCGCTAGTTTGCTGCTGCTCCCCTCTCAACCGGGCGGACAGGTCAGGATGCGTCCCAGCAATGATACGGAGCATTAGAGGGGTCATGGTGCGTCGTGCAAGCCGGGATGATCGTGGAATCTGCCCCAGTGTCATCTCCACCACATTCTTGCTGAGCCTGGAGATGTCGTCCCAGCGCTTGTGGCAATGTGTGTGTCGTCTATTGCACAACCCCACTGCCCGTACATCACGTGCTATGGTCCTCCACGTGGCCTTCCGAAGGTGCAGATTGACCTACCATGATGGGAGACAAAGGGGGAAAGTCAGTGGACATTTGGCCATTCACACAGATAGGAGCAACACGTATCCTTCAGCAGCCATGCACAGTACAGCACATGTGAAGGTTTGGGTACCGCCAAGATTGCAGAAGCCAGGAGTCAGTGACCACCTCATGCACACCAACATGTCCCCCACTGCACTTACCACCTGTCCGGGGGCATCGTAGAGCCGTTCATAGTGGCGGAGCACACCGTCCACAAGGACATCCAGCTCCGCTGCGGTGAAGGGACGAGACCGGATCTCTCGCACTCTCTGCATGGCAAGGTCCAGGACTGTGGCACAACAGCAGAAGTTGGTGGATTGCTCAGCAGCAGCAGGTAAAGGTGATGGGTGCAGGCAGCAGTTGGTGGATTGCTCAGCAGCATCAGGTAGAGGTGATGGGTACAGACAGCAGTTGGTGGATTGCTTAGCAGCAGCAGGTAGAGGTGATGGGTGCAGGCAGCAGTTGGCGGATTGCTCAGCAGCAGCAGGTAGAGGTGATGGGTGCAGGCAGCAGTGGCTGGAAGCAGCGGATGTGTGCTGCAGAAATTCACACATTTATAGGGTCCTGAGCTGATATCAGTGGCACACGTCTGCAGCAATTGGTTTTCCCGGGCTGCCTCATTCAAAATGAGCCAATGACTGGCCCTGCTGTAGCGGTCCACCGCTTCCGCTATTTTTGAATTCGCTTACGCGCCCCGCGTTTCCTGTTTCCATTGGCTACATGTGCAAGGACCGTCACGGTCACACACCGGCAACCGCATGTGCGCGCTACCGCGATGGTGCATCATTTGAAATTCAACACTCACTGGCGTCGCAATGGCGGAGCACGCATTCTGCGGGGGCGGGGCAGGCTAACACATGCATTTGAATGTGCATGTGGGAATGGCAGTTGGTACCCCCCCTTTCAGTCACATTGCAGCACCCACCGCAGACCACCGGGCCTGGCCGGTCACCCACCGCCGGGCCTGGCTGGTCACTCACTGCCGGTTGCGGGCGGTGGGTGACCGCCCTGTGTATTGATGTCAGCCTGGCATGGTTGGCCCTCGCTGGTCACCCACCGCCGGGTGCGGGCGGTGGGTGACTGCCGGGTGCAGGCGGTGGGTGACCGGCCAGGCCCGGCGGTGGGTGATCGGCCAGGGCAAACCATGCCAGGTTGACATTAATACACAGGGCGGTCACCCACCGCCCGCACCTGGCGGTGGGTGACCGGCCAGGGCCTACCATGCCAGGCTGGCATCAATACACAGGCTGGTCACCCACCGCCCGCACCCGGCGGTCATCCACCGCCCGCACCCGGCGGTCACCCACCGCCCGCATCCGGCGGCGGGTGGGCGCCCGCACCCGGCGGTCTGTGGTGGGTGCTGCTATGTGACTGAAAGGGGGGATACTAACTGGCATTTAAACTTATACATTCAAATGTATGTGTTAGCCTGCCCCTCCCACGCGGAATGCGTGCTTCGCCATTGCGATGCCAGTGAGTGATGATTTTCAAAAGGTGCACCGTCGCGGTAGTGCGCACATGCGGTTTGCGGGGTGTGACCGTGATGGTCCTTGACCAGGCAGCAAATGTTATGCACTATTGCAGTATCAAGGATCATCTTATGTGTTGGGGGAAGGCGTACCCGGATGGCGTGTGTACACACACTGTATGTCTCCGCACACATGTAATGTTCATAGTTGTACATGTGTGTCAGGACATGTCTGGAATGCGTCAAGAATCATTATGTAATGTCAATGGCCCGTGTACACGTGTCTCATTTATGTCCATTGCTTACATGTGTGACCATACTATTGACCTTGTCAGTGGTGAACAAAGGCCAGTGATGTGAGCCCAAGTTAGTTCAGATGGGCATGGCTATGTGTTGCGTCTTGGTTTTGAGGTCACACGTTTCTATTGGTACACATCTACACAGTACATCAAGGCTGTGTACCCACATTCTGAAGCTGTCGTGAGTGTGTGGTTTGTGTGTGCAAGTTGCATTGATGGGGGTATACATGCATACTGTGTATGCGTATGTGTGTCGCCTGTTGTATGCCCATGCCTGTCATGTGAAGATGCAGAGCATTGTAGGTGGGGTCATGGGTGCATGATGACAAGGAGGGTGTGGTCCATGTTCGTGTTGTGTGTGCACCTCCATTTTTGTCTGTGGGGACGCTTGTCCACACTTGGGCACTCAGTCATGTGATGTTGGCTGTTCTTTCAACATGTGTGCACGTAACATTGGACATGTTTGCACACAGGATGTTGTTTGTGGGTGTACATTGTGTGTGTAGTCAGCTGTAGTGCCTTATATTTCGGTCACGTCACACATACAATCAGTGTCTGCAACATGTATTATTTGTATTGTGTTGGTCAAGATGTGATAGTGTGGCACAGCTGTGCGTTGTTGGTCATTTGACATCTGCTCCCGTCTACTCCCACACAGGAGGGCTCCAAATGTGCATCGACCATACACTGTGCTGGAAGACATGGTTGAAGAGGAGGTAATCCGCAAATTCTGGCTGGACAGACGGAGATTGCAGGACCTTGTAGCCCAATCGTCACCTCATCTGCAGCCACGCAGGCCATATTCAGGTGCAATTACACCCACAGCAAAGGTGATGGCGGCACTTCACTTCTTCGCAACAGGCACCTTCCAGTACACAGTTGGTCATGCCGGGGGGATGTCCCAATCCATGTTCAGCATGGTACTGCGGGATGTGCTGGATGCCATGATGCGTTAAAAGGGTGATTACATCCATTTCCCACGTCCGTCAGAGCTGGCTGCAGTGAAAGGTGACTTCTATGCCCTGGGCCAGATCCCACACGTAGTGGGTGCCATTGATGGGACACATATTGGTCTGATTCCACCCCAGGCACGTGAAGCCGTCTATCGCAATCGGAAGCACTACCATTCCATCTATGTGCAAGTGGTGTGCCTGGCTCACAACATCATCTCCCATGTGTGTGCAAGATTTCCTGGGTCCGCACATGACTCCCACATCATGCGGAGCAGCATTGTCCCCCAACTGATGGCTAATCTGCGTCAAGAACGTGCATGGCTTGTAGGTGAGTGTGCTGTGAGGACTACTGTGTTGTATGTGTGCCATGCTGTTCCCATCAATCCTGGTAATGATGCGTACCCAAACCGACCGTGGCTGCTGAGCCCCCTACGGAATCCGACTACCCAGGTGAAATGCGCTATAATGAGGCCCATGGGAGGACATGTCGGGTGGTGGAAAGTACATTTGGACTGCTGAAGTCTAGGTTTCGCTGCCTGGATAGAACCGGAGGGGCCCTACAATACTCACCAGGAAAAGTATGCAAAATCGTGATTGCCTGCTGCATGCTCCCCAACCTGGCCTTATGCAATAATATTGCACTGATCATGGACCCTGCAGACCAACAGGTTGCTCCGCCTCCCATACCACCCACGTCCAGTGATGAGGAGAGTGGGGAGGAAAAGGGTGTGGACCAGAGGCGTCAGCTCATTGCTCGCTACTTTCCTTGAATGTGAGTAACTACCTCTTGTGCTGGTGTTCAAAGCGTGATGTATGTTTGCTGGTGATGTGTGGATGTGGTGTGTGGATACTGCCTGTTCTGGTATGTTCTGTTCGCAAATAGGTGTGGGAGATGGTGTACATGCAATGCTCCCTGATGTGTGTCCTGTTGTCCGCTTAGTTAGTGATGAGTGTGGTTTGTGGGATGTTGCTGTACGGCAGAGTTCTTCAAACTTTTGTAAGTAGAGCCCCCCCAGCTGGATTTTTTGAAATGTCGGGCCCCCCACCACCTGACAGAAATTTCTGGAATCTGGTACACTACATAATTCCAAATTCACTCACTCATCCATCAATCCATCCATCCATGAGCCCGGTTCCTGCGCTCCCTAGGAGTCTATTTCCCATTCACTCACTCATCCATCCATGTGCCTGGTTTCTGCGCTCCCTGGTAGCCAGCTTCTCACAGTTGTTTCCAAGCCCAACCTGCCCGGAGGCTTTCCGTACCAGGGCTTGGAAGGGCTGCCGGTTGGGAGATCATTCACTCATCCACCAGTGCGCCTGGTTCTTGCGCTCCCTAGGAGCCGGTTTCCCAGTCACTCGCTCATCCACCCATCAATGCACCTGGTTCCTGCGCTCCCTAGGAGCCTGTTTCCCATTCACTCATCTATCCATGTGCCTGGTTTCTGCGCTCCCTGTGAGCCACCTTCCCAAGTTGCTTCTAAACCCTCCCTCCCCTGAGGCTCCCCCGCACCAGGCTTGGGAAGGGCTGCAGGTTGTGAGTTCATGTCGGCAACAAGTCCCTGCTCGACGGGGGAAAGCAGTTTCGATCAGGCCGCCCCCCAGGGGCGAAAGGGTGGGGAGGGGCGACGGGAAGACATGTGTTCCAGCCTGTCCCTTCTCAAGGGACATGGCCACAGATAAAGCTTCACTGAATTATGCCATCATGTGGCAGTAACAAAAAGACAAGCCTAGGAAAAAGCAACCGTTTTGTATACTGAATGGTTGAAGTGCCATGAACATCTCAGGACGATGCAGCAGAACAAGTCTCTCCCACAACAGCCGTGGCTGCAGACTTGTGGCAGACAGACAGACACACACATACACACACAGACACAGACACACCTTCCTTCCTCCTACAGGAGGGGAGATATATATGTTTTGAATTGAAGCACTCTGTTGTCGCCCCACTCAGCAGGGAATTATTCTAATATTTATGACTTCAAGATACCGAAGAAAAAGTCGGTCTCATACTGAAGAAAACCATCCTGCATTGTGAAGGCCCCAAGAGAAAGTGAACCACCAATAGCGCAAGAAACCTTAGGAGAAATATTATCCTACAGCAGAAAGCCAAGTCAGCAGAGTGGAAGGACTGCCACAGAAACAATGTCATCTTTAAGAACCCACAACCAGCCTGTGGGATAGAAGGCTCCTTTGAGAAACCCCCCTTGAGGTTAGACACAGACCAACCAAAGAGGAGGAAATGTGCATATACCCCACTAAAGAAACATGTATGTATGCTATTCACAGATCTACTATTTTTCATTGACCTTCCCATAGTTCATCAGTACTACCATTACCGTCCGTTGTATTTAGACACTCCTTTTTCCACAGTACCCACTCTAACCCAAGCGTTGCCACTTCTTCCCTCAGCACTGCCTTTTGTATTCCTTTACCTTAATTCTTCCACTTTTTGCTACACTACTATCCCCCCTTCCATCAGTGCTCTTTCAGCCGTCTGTGCTTCCATCCCTGCTCTTTGACACTGCTTAAGTTTCCTTCAGTGGCTTCGCTCAGAGTAGTCACCATCCTCCACCCTCCCCTCCTATCATCACTATCTGCACTTCCCGCAGCCACCATTATGCATTTATGTAGTCACACAGCGAAAAGGCCCGAGAGAGAAGGAGGGAGGTGGCAAAGTGGACCACCGCTCGAGATGTTAATTCCTATAGCTGAAATGCTCCAGCTGCACTGGGAGGCACGGACCGGTTGGGTTTTAGCAGAGGAGACTCCGTGCCTCCCAGTGCAGCTGGAGCATTTCAGCTGTAGGAATAAACCCTGTGAAACTCCAGAGCAGCGGCACGACCATTCCCCCTCCCTCCAAGCCTCCGTTATGGGGGCACGGACGAACATCAGCCCAACATCCACACCACCCTCTACCCCCACCCCCGGTCTTTGAAAAAGCCCTCTTACCTGTCTAGATTTGACTCACAGCGAGAAAGAAGATGCAACCAAAGTATAATGCAGGACCTTCATGCCCGCAAATTTTGCGGCACTTACTGCGATCTCAGCTGCTGCCCCCCTCATTGGTAGAACGTCACTGGTGATGTTCCTGTGCTGATTGGCTGCTGCTCCTGCTTTACCAATCAAAAATCGCCATTGGAAATGGGTGATAATTTGAAATGTAGAAGACAGGGAAAATAAAACAACAAACGTGAGCTTTTACGGTGGAGCCCTCGCGCCCCCCTGGAATGGCTCCGCGCCCCCCCTGGGGGGGCGCGCCCCACAGTTTGAAGAACTCTGCTGTACGGTGTGGTGTGATGGGTGTGATTCAGTTTCCTGACCTGTGCTTGTTGTTCTCTCATTATCCCTAGGTCACTCCCACAGAGGCATGATTCTCAAGAACATTGATCCCTGCACCTGGTAATAACAAGTACTGAGACAAACCTGTGATTGAAACATGGAGGTCACACAGCATTGAGTGTTTACGTGGTGTTTATTTACAGGGTGTGTATTACTATTTGTGCATATTTACAAATAGGTGTTGGGGGGGAAGTGAGAGTTGAAGGTCATGTCAGATGAAAACACCGTGGGGACACCACATTGTGTGATGTACACCTAGTCCAACAGACGTGTGCCAATGCTTGGCATTGTGTGGCAAGATAGTTCGCAGAGTGAATGCCAGGCTCAAGGAAGGGTGAAGTCAGTAGCGGCCCCTCTTCGAGCGGGTGGATGGTGCATTGCCACTGCTCTCAGCTAGATCCAGCCTCGGACGGCCCCTCCGTCTTGGAGCCAGAGCGGGACCAGCTGTGGGGGCAGGTTGTTCAGTGACGACATCCCTGTCAGTGGCCTCAGGTGATGGTGGCGGTGGTGTTGGTGCCCTGTCCCGCTGGCCACTTGGGGGAGGGGGAGGTGGTGTTGGTGCCCTGTCCCTCTGGCCACTTGGGGGAGGGGGAGGTGGTGTGGCTCGGGATAACCACTCCCTCCAAAGAGCTGTTTGCTGCCCCATGAGGTCAACAATTTGTCCCAATCGGGTGTTCACGGACCGCAACAGCTGGCAGGTCTGTAGCGAGTCTTGGTGTGCCCGATCCGCCTGTACCTGCGACCGCTCATAGGAGGCTTCCACTCTGGCAATGGCATCCAGGGTCTCGGTCCCAGGATGGGCTGGGTGTTGTTCCTGACCTCGCCTTGCACTTGCACTCTTGTGTGTGACCTGTGGCGTCACCTGTGTCCTCCCCCGTCCACTCTCCCTGCTAGCCTGAGATGTCGATGGCCCAACATGGGACGTGGGTCAGGCAGGGTGGCACAGGCAGGAGTGGTGGTGCTGGTGGTAGTGGTGGTGGTGGTAGCTGCACAGCTCACAATGGCAGGTGTTGGTGCTGTGACACTGGCCAAGGTGGTGGAGGCAGGGATGTCCTGGGAGTCTGATGGTCCTGGGAATGTGCTTGGGCCAGCATCGTCCTCTGCACCCAAGGTGTCCATGGATTCTTCTCCAGAGAGTCCTGGCTGTGAGGGGTGCGACTGGTGCTGGTGGTTGCTGGTTTCGCCTGTCAAGTTGCGATCACCTGAGGGACAAGAATTTAACAATCAATGCTGTGGACATGACAGGTTTGTTGTTGTTACATTACACATTACTATGGAATCAGGACATGGTTGTTGGTGTCATCATGTTGGTGTGGTAGACAGTACTGGGCATTATGGTTGTGTGGAGGTGGGGAGACAATACTTGGATATGTGTGGTCCGGTCCTGCTATTGAATGGTGCCCCTGTGAAGATGGCTATCTACCTGTAGGTTTGAAGAAGGAGATGCACTGGTCAGCAAATGGTGGGCGAACTCCATCTTGCTCTGGGATGGGACATGGGGGCCTGTTGGGGGTATTCACCTGTTACAACGCATTTTTTACTCCGCACTACCACTACAACGCAGGCATTACAACGCATACCGTTACAACGCATTGCGCTGGGGGGCACTCTAGGATAAGAGGTAAGTTTAATTTACTATCCAACACCTGCCCTAGGGTCCACGGGGACTGGAGTTAGAATAGTAAATTATACTTACCACTATCCAGCACCCCAAAGCGCTATGCGTTGTAGCGGTATGCGTTGTAAATACCGCGTTGTAGTGGTACGCGGAGTAAAAGTATGCGTTGTAACGACATACATCCCCTGTTGGGAGTTGTAGTGCTGAACCCACCCTCCCTGTAGACATGGGGGCCTGTTGGGAGTTGTAGTGCTGGACCCACCCTCCCTATAGACATGGGGGCCTGTTGGGAGTTGTAGTGCTTGACCTATCCACCCACCCACCCCCCACCCTCCCTGTAGACATGGGGGCCTGTTGGGAGTTGTAGTGCTGGACTCACCCCCCGCCCCACCCTCCCTGTAGACATGGGGGGCTGTTGGGAGTTGTAGTGCTGGTCTCTCATCCCCCCACCCTCCCTGTAGACATGAGGGCCTGTTGGGAGTTGTAGTGCTGGAATCCCTGTAGACATGGGGGTCTACCCAGGTATAGGCTCCGGGGGAGTGCCTCCGCCAGTGTGGTGTGCCCGCTGGTGGTTCTTGGCCCTGATGCCTTTCACCCTTGCCTTGAGGTCGTGCCACCGCCTCTGGATCTCGTGTTTGGTGCAAGGCACAGTCTCTGAAGCATTCACTCTGGTCACTATCCTGTTCCACATGTTGGTTTTGGTTGCCAAGGTGGTCTGCTGGACTAGGTTACCGAACTGATGTGATTCAACACAGATGATTTCATCCACCATGACCTTCAACTCAGTCTCTGTGAACTTGGGGTTTTTCTTGGGTGCCATGGTGTGTGATGTGCAAGGTGTTGGTGGGGTGGGGTAGGGTGTGCAGGTGTGTGGTATGTAGAGATGGTGTTGTGGGGGTTTGTGTGGTGGATGTGTTGGTGTGCAGGTTGTATGTGTGTTTGTGTGTGTCTGCTGTTTGTGCTATTCTGCCTCTTTCTTCCAGCTGTGCTGTGATGCAAAGAATTGTGGTAATGGGAGGGATTAATTTTATACTCTGTGTGGTTCTTGTGTCCCAATGGTTGTTGCCAGTCAGGTGTTCTGTGGGTGTGGTGACTTGGGTGCTCTTGTTTGTGCTGCGGGGGAGGTGTCATTGGGACCTGTAGTTGTTGGGGGTGGGTGTTTCAGGTGGATGTGTTTCCTGTTTTGTGTGTTTTCTATTTACTTCCGTCCGCCATTTTTTAATCGGTTTGACGGCAGGGGTGATGTTCGTTTGGTCCTCCCGCAGTCATGCTCCGTTTGTCGATGATTCCGCGTGGCGGTCGTGGGAGGTGGTGAGTTCCGTTGAGATGGGGGGGTTATCCTAATCGTGCGGCCGGACCCTCTGCAGGTCTTGCGGCGGTTGTGCCTGTTTCCGTGGTGAATGCGTCCGCGGCGGAGGGTCTTTCTGTGGTACCGTCCGCTTGCGGCGGTCTTTCATGTGATCCGTCCGCCGCGGTCGGTGTTTAATGTGATCCGTCCGCCGCGGTCGGTGTTTGCTGTCAGTAATATCCTAATCGCTACCGCGGATTATCCGCGGAGCGGTCGGGAGTATTTTTGCCGCGACCATGGCGGACGGAACCAGTTTCCGTCCGCCATCCTAAAGATCCCTTTAGAGTATCTGGAATACCAATTTAAGCTGAAAATCGACCAAGAATATACCGCCTTTTACCTCTGCACTACACTCCAGGTGGCTCCCCCACCTGCAAGGAATCCCCAAATACAAGGTATCCACCTCCGTGCGCTACCAGTTCTTCATTTGGGAGCCATAAATCCCAAGAGTTCAGTCTAAGAAGGATTCAACCTCACCACTGGGCCCATCCATCCTAGGTGTCCACTGTCCCCCAGATCGACTCTTACTTACACTCCTACAAAACAGATAGATTAATTGCAGACATTATTTCGGAGGAAAATCTATTGCCTGGGTGTTCAACAATAATTTATTTTAAATATTCACAAATTTAGCACTTCTCCCCAGCCCCCCAGGTGAGCTGCTGCTAAAGCAAAAGGCTGAAGCCTGTGCACAAGAACAAACTCCCTCAGCCAAAAAAAATGGTTTTAGCAGTAGTCTCCTTCGTTAGTTAAGGCAGGGCAGCAGCAGAGCAGATGAAACCATGATTCTTGATAATTGTTGCATAGCCTACACTTAAAGTCACTACTGCCGCCAGCCCAGCGTGGGTTGAAATCTCTTATTGGTAACGCAATCACTCTCATGTAAAGGATTTGGTCCTGAGTATTTGCGTTAATGATATCTGAGAAATATTTTTGTGGCTTCCTAACATGATAGGAATCCATTAGGGGTTGTGCCCAACATTGACTAACCCAGGAATGGGATAGCACCGTCCCCCAGAGCAGACTCCTTGATCTTGAATAACAGAATCGCCTCAGTAAGTTGACTAGACCATGGGTTCCCCAGTTTTTTGTAAATCGATTTCGAATATTTTTGAAGGAATTCTTGGGGCCCCCTACACCTGATAAAATATTTTAACAAGGAAGCCTTACAGTCAATTGATTAAATTATTAACCCTGCTTTTAATGTGTCAATATATGCAATGAACTGGTTGCTCAGTGTGATTAAATAACACTGTACAGCAAGAATAATATGTTTTGTTTAATTTTTGTTTAACTCATGGTAGCTTTATGGTTCTTTTATACATCCTTATACTGGGACCATTGTTCTAATGTACTGCTTTATACCCAGGTACCAGTGACGTTATTTGGGTTTACCCTTCTCGGTAACTGTAATCTATAAAACAGCACAGGAGAGGGTGTCTGTTTTTCTGAATGGCATAATGCCTGAGGACAGAGAGAGCGTGAATATTGTCTACAGTAGATGCTCCAGCCCTGAACCCTGTTTAGAAGAATGGCAATATTCCCTCCTCTGCCACCTAGGATTCTAAATGTTCTAGTAAAATTTGGGAATAGACGTTTCCTTCAATATCCAGAAATGCAACCAATCTATAGTTTGCGGTTGCGGTCCAATCTCCGCTCTTAAATGTACGGGATAAAATTGATCCTCTCCAACCATATGGTATGTCAGCGCTTAGAAAACAGTGGTTATAAAGAGCTGACAACATGAGAATCCTTTAACAGCTGAAAGATTGTGACGCATTCCCTATCCTTTTTTTCTTTATGAATCTCCCAAACGATTTTATTATGTGACCTTCTTGCCAGTTTTACTGCTGCAGCTGTTTTTTTAGAAGGATTGCACCGGTGTGCAAGACGTGCTTTACGCAGCATTCATCTGTAAACGATGATTGTCTTACAAAAATTGCCTGACCATACTGGGTTGTACCCCCAGTTTTGAAATTTGAGCCTGCCCCCCCTGAACCAATATATACTTTCGTAAGTTCTCCGTAAGCCTTCCCCACTCCTTTAGGGAACCTGCCAAATGATTGGTATTTATAATAGCCTCCAGATCTTTTAACCAGACATTATCGTTGAATTTGTATTCAGATACCCATTTAATTTTTCTAACCGGCATCACAGCCTCCTCTCCAGATGAGTTACCCACATCAATGGCTTTATCTGTTGATTTCAAGGCTAGACTCAGCATGCTCCTTAAAAGATTGTGGTAACTTTCTACTCTAATTGTATCTTCAAAGTGATCTAAACGTGCAGCCAGTCTTGTGGATAAAAACGTGTATCCAATGTTTGATACATTTTTATAGGTTGGCGGGAATATCAGCTCCTTATTTTTCAGCTCACATTCTGACTGAGTGGATACTAAATTGTGGTTGTCCATAAAACCATTGATTCCAAAATCTGCCTTTTCCTTAAGAACTCCATTAGTCTTCTCCCCCAACACCCTAATATTGAAATCATCAGTAGTAATAAATTCCCAATTCGAGTAATCAAGAAAGAGGTCCTCAAGGCATTCGAGAAACTGCTTTACAAGATTGACCTTGCATTCCTGGTAGCATTCAAATAACAGTTGACCATAATCATAACAATGTGTTTGGTGTTTGTTTTAAAACAGTGAATTCAAATCATTTGGCCTGCGGAACAGTTACTATCAAGCACCGTCACACGACAAGTTAGCAGTATGCTTGATGAAAATTGAAAGACACTCTGATGGACAACCAAAAGGGCTCATGGGCAAGGCAGCAGCAGAAATCTCGTAGAAGCCTGGTAGAGCAGTGGGAGCCAATGCCCAAGTTCCTTGAAGGCATAAAATGTCACCTGTACCCAAATACTGTGACCCCTCGTCGCTTCCCATAAGTTTTTTGAGCCCTGCTACATTCCATAAGATTATTGTAATCTCAGGATTTGACATCTGTGTCAACTGTTTTGGACGTCGAGAATTTATTAGAGCCTTCGACTGTGGTTTCCAGTTTATTTTACAAGTGTTCCCATCAGGAATGAGACATACGGCCAAAAGAACTGTTTGTGGCTGTTGCCCTTTGCACTGCCTCCTGCCCGGTGGATTTTTTTGGACTGAATCTCACCTCTCTCAGGTAACGCAAGCAAACTATCTTTAATGCTCTTGATCTTTTAGTTTCCTCTGGTTCCCAGTTTCTGCTTCCACCTGTTGAGCCTGTAGGAACGCTGTGGGTTAAATGACCTGTGGGCGGGCTTAATAAAACATACAGATATGTAGGGGGGTAGATTTCACAGGTTCGATCCCAAAAATCTGCAAACGTTTATTTTTCACCCGCACTCCATCTCTCAGAGATCCACTCCTCCATGCAGTTTGCAAGGCTTCTCCTGTACCGTACATCCTATCTGAGTCAAACTTTACCCATGACAAATCTTCAGAGGTAATATAGTTCAGAGCTGGAATGTGGGAAAACAGTTTCAGTAGATTTCCCTGATTAAGCCTATTCTGAGGGCCCCTTGGGCAAAACCTGGGAGTAGAAACCAGTTCCTGCTGCTTAATGGCCATCGCCCCTGTCTACCCCAAGTGATCAGGGCTTGTCACCCCCATTTTCATTGATGCAATGTATTCATACTCCGCTCTACTCTCTGCTATATTCCTTTTGTCTTTTGGCCCCTGAGTCAGGGCATTTTTGTCGGTAGCAAAAGCCTTGAATTCCACATAGGTTCCATGACTCCGGCATCCTGATCCCCGAAACTGTACTTTCCCCAGGTGCCTTTGGGGGTCTTAAGATGTTATTCTTATATGGCGGGTCCTGGTATCTGGGCCTGCCATCCTGCCCTGATGGTCCGAGTTGATTTAATCCGCCTGCTGTGCACCTATGGGGGTGTGTGCAACAGAATCATCCCCTACCTCGTTGACGCAGCACCATGTCACAAGATCTCCGACCTCAGAACCCAATCCTACAGCGTCCCTGACAACCCAGGCTCCACCCCTCTGTACTCCCTTACAAGAACGACCAATGGGGACAAGCTGAAGACCGGAAGCACCCTCCAGTGACCCCGGAAGTTCCTCCCTCCACCTGGGCCCGGAACCTGGAAAAGCCGACAGCCGAGAAGGAGGAGTGTTCGATGCGGTGGACTCGTGGCAGGAGACAGCGTGCGGAGAACCTGGGAAGGCAAACAAAGGAGACGAGAAGGAAGGAGAAGTCGAGCGGAAGATCGGAGGGGAAGAAGAGGACGTCTGGACCGAGGACTGGTGAAGTCCCCAGGAGGTGCCTGGAGAGCGGCCGCAACTCGCGGAAGAGTTGCGGCGGGGCATGTGAGTACTCTCTCTCTTTGTCCCTTGGCAGACGTGTATAATGTTATAAATAGTAAAGCACCCCACCTTGCCACCACTGTTTTTACTGTGTATATATCTTGTATAGCAATATCACTTCACACGCGCACTGTTGTATAGAGATTCCCGCACCTACCCCTCACCCCAACACCCCTCTTCCTTCCCACTCTTCGTGTCCCAGCCTATCCCCTACCATACCCTCCCCCCTCAGACTCGCTTTTACCCTCCACACCCTGGTGTTGGTAACAGGATTCAGTCAGTCCAGATCTCGAGGACTAACAGCCCTCTTTTTCTCTCTCATTCACCATACCTCCGAGGACACCAGCCGGACCGGCCTACGAGCGGGATCCTTCCCCGAGAAGACGACAAAGAGAATGAGAACAACCTCCGTTCCGGCATCCCGACAAACCAACACCCAGGACATTTACCCTTCTACTCCATCCTTTAGTTTCCTCCTTATCAGACACTATCTCTGTACCAACAATAAACAAAGCTATACCATAGCTCACTATATTCGGCCTCCACGCCTGTTATTCCGGTCTGCCCTAACCCCACGATCACAGTTGGTGTCAGAAGTGGGATTACCCGGAAGCATAGAGGCCGCGGTAAAGAAGCTGGCGGAGACCCAGGAACAGCTGGGAAAGCTGATGGAACAATTCCTTAAAACGGCTGAGGACGACCGAGGGCAGTTGCATGACGTCCTGAAGGGCCAGGGCACAGCACAAGATCAGGCAATGGGGAGGCTCATAGACATTTTGGGACAACAAAGACCAAGTGCATCCCTTCCCTCGGTTGTCCTACAGAAGTACGTCCCGGGAGAAGACCCGGACTTCTTCTTCACAAACTTTGAGAGACTGGCACAAGCCGCTTCCTGGCCCCCTGAACGCTGGAGCCACTATCTGGGTCCCCTGATGACCGGCGAACTACAGGCGGCCTATCAACAGGCCAATATACAGGGACAAACCCCTTATGAGGACATCAAAACATGCATCTTGGAGTGTCTGGGGATTGACGACGAGACCTATAGGATGAGGCTTAGACAAGCCAGAGAAGGATCACAGGAGACACCCCGGGCTCTGTCCTTCCGCATCAAGGACCTGGCTAATCGATGGCTGAAGCCTGCCACGTCCTCTAAGGATAATATCCTTTCTAAGATCCACTTGGAACAGTTTTTGGCTTCCCTACACCCCTCCAACCAAAAATGGGTTCGGCAACATGCCCGACTTACATTGGAAAGTGCAGTAGAAATCGCCAGCGCCTACAGTCGTGCCCAGGATTTCCAGAAGGTGAAAGAAGACCACCACCTTCCTCGTTCACAACACACTGGCTCAAAGACCATCCCTACCCAGGAAACCAGACCCTGTTCCTCTTCTGCCCTACCCCGTTATTCCCAGAGCACCCCCTTCCGGACCTCAATGCTACCATTGCGGAGGGTATGGTCACATTGCTCGTGTGTGCCCACAGAAGGAAGAACCAATGGAGGTAGGCCTGGGCCGGAACTTTGTTTGTGTCACCTCAGAAGCGACTCCTCCTCAGTTCCACTGTCCAGTAAAGATTGATGGACACCCAGTGCTAGCCCTCGCCGACACGGGGTGCAGACAGAGTGTCCTCCGGCTTCAGGAGTTGCCAACACCCGTAGGACCTGTGACCGGTACCGTGGCAATAAAGTGCTATCCAACCAATGCTATCCAACCGCCCGGGTGCGGGTGCAGCACCCTACAGACCAAGGAAGCCAGCTGACTGTGGGTCTGATACCCAATCTACTGGAACAAGTGATCCTCGGTAGCGACTATTGCGGTCTTTTTTTTTTTTTTGTATGTTCTTATATAGCGCTCGACTACCCGGAGGCATCTCGGCGCTTGCCTTGGGAACCCGTCCTGGCTTTTCCCTGTGAGATAGCCCCTAACGGGCATCCCCAAGGTGAAAGCCAGGCATCCCGCCGCGGGGGGCCGTTGTGGAGATTAAGCAAGCTTAATGCCCAGAGTTGCAGAGTGTGAACCCATGATTAGGTCAGGCACCGAAGCGAGAATTGTCGAGTCCGTGGACATTTGAGCTCAAGACCCTGCCGCGTCGGGAATTGAACCCTTCTCCATAAAACAACCGACTCCTTGGAGAAATGGTGGTCTGAAGCCCCGTTTCCACAAAACCATCCCTCTTCGGAGACACCAACCAAACCCCATAAAACAAAAAGCCAAAAGAAAAAGGAGAAGAGGAACTACGCGACTGTATATCCCGTGCGACTGGAAGAACATCCATGGGAAACGGATAGGGAATTCCGTGCCGCCCAACAAGAAGATTGCGTCCTGCAGGACGCCTGGGGTCGCGCCCTGGACCATGTAGATCCTCTGCAAGTAGGTCCTTACTTCTATAAACAGAGTGGGCTATTATACAGAAAGGGCGGCGCTCAGCAATCCCCTCAGTTGATAGTACCCGGGCCCTTTCATGATAAGGTGTTGTTTCTAGCCCATAGCCACTTATTTGGAGGACACTTCGGCGATGACAAAACAGGACAGGCCATCCTAGAGAAGTTCTATTGGCCGGGTGTTTATCAGCAGATAAAACAGTACTGCCGCGAATGCCCTATCTGCCAAAAAAATTGCCGATACCGACCTCCCAGAGTGCCTCTTCAACCGCTACCCCTCATACCCTTTAGCAGAGTAGGGATGGACATCATAGGCCCCATGTTGCCCTCCAGAAGTGGATGTAGGTATGCGCTAGTCCTGGTTGACTATGCCACCCGTTTCCCCGAAGCCATTTCCATGCGAAAACCCACCACCCAGAATATTGCCAAGGCCCTAATCTCGATCTTTCAAGAGTAAGATTCCCTAGGGAGATCCTAACGGATCAGGGAACCCCTTTTGTCTCCGCCCTTATGCGACAGGTTTGTTCACAACTAGGTATTAAACAAATAAGGACCTCTGCTTACCACCCCCAGACCGACGGGTTGGTCGAGCGCTACAATGCCACCTTAAAAGCCACCCTAAAGAAACTGTTAGCACTGGAGAGCAAAAGGTGGGAGGAGATGTTACCCCTGGCATTGTTTGCTATCCGATGCAAAGTACAGAGCAGCACGGGCTATTCTCCCTATGAGCTCTTATATGGGCGGGCCCCCCAAACCCTCCTAGACATGGCCCGGGAAGCCTGGGAGACCGAGCCGGACCGAACCATGCCCCTCCCCGAATACGTGGAGAACCTCAGAACCCACCTGGGACAGATATGAGAAATCGTTAGACAGAACATGTTGGCCGCACAAATCACCCAGAAACGCCAGTACGACAAAGGAACAAAACTCAGGACCTTTGTCCCCGGTGAACTGGTACTCCTTCTACTGCGATCCTCCGACCACAAACTGTTGGGTCAGTGGCAGGGTCCATATACAGTCCTACGACAGGTAACGCCCGTCACCTACGAAGTGGAAATGGACCCTGTTAGAGGAGTCACCCAAATATACCATATCAATCTCTTTAAAAAATGGGAGGGACCCCGACCTGTTCTGTCCACTGTAAAACTCCATACTCCCCTCTATTATGAGATCTGTATGGATCCAGACCTGAGAGAAAGGCAGAAACAAGACCTTCGAAATGCCCTGTTTACCCTACAACAGGTCTTCTCGTCCCAACCCGGCCATACCACTGTCATAGAACACTCCATCCAAACCGAACCCGGTAAGATAATGAGACAACGACCCTACAGGGTCCCTGAGGCTCGCAGATCCGTTATCAAGGAAGAAACGGATCAAATGCTGCGGATGGGCATCATAGAGCCGTCCATCAGCAGCTGGAACTCCCCTGTGGTCTTGGTACCTAAGCCGGACGGATCGATAAGATTTTGTATCGATTTCCGCGAGGTGAACAAAATCTCAAGCTTCGACACTTACCCTTTATCCCGCGTCGATGAGATGGTGGAGCACATAGGTAAAGCCAAGTACATCAGTACCCTTGACCTATGGAAAGGTTATTGGCAGATCCCCCTTAGAATAGAGGATAAAAAGAAAACAGCGTTCTCGACGCCAGACGGCTGTTTCAGTTTACCGTGCTGCCTTTTGTGCTTCATGGTGCCCCCGCCACTTTTCAAAGAGCGATGAACCAGGTCCTGCTACCTCACTCCCGGTATGCTGGGGCCTATTTGGATGACATTGTCATCTACAGCGATAATTGGGACCAACACTTACAACACTTGCAGGAAGTCATCTCTTCCCTTTGATCTTTTGGGTTCACCATTAATCCCTCCAAGACCACCCTGGCCGCACATACAGTGAAATACCTAGGCTACCTTTTAGGCGAGGGAGTTATACGACCCCAAAATAACAAGATCGCTGCTATTCAATCCATCCCTTTTCACCAGACTTGAAAAGAGCTCCATGCCTTCTTAGGCCTTTTGGGATATTATCGGAGGTTCATCCCCAACTTTTCCCAAGTAGCTGTTCCCCTGACTGATCTCCTAAAAAAAACCTCAAAAATAGAAGAATCACTGCAACATCCCACAAGCTTTCAACAAACTCAAAAGGTCCCTGGTATCCGAACCTGTGCTCATTAGCCCTGACTATTCACAGCCATTATCCTCCAGACCGATGCATCAGAACAGGGTTTGGGGGCAGTCCTATCCCAGAAGGACCAGAACGGGGAGGAAAAGCCTATCCTCTATCTCAGCAGGAAACTATTCCCTAGGGAAATGAACTATGCGGTTGTCGAAAAGGAGGCCCTTGCCATCAAATGGGCTGTGGATAGCCTCCGTTATTACTTGGAAGGTCGAGAGTTTGTCCTGTATACAGACCATGCCCCGTTGAAATGGATGGCCCGAAACAAGGGACACAATGATCGTGTCCTCCGCTGCTTTCTGTCTCTACAGCCCTACAGGTTCAGGACTTTACACCGAAAAGGGGTAGACCAGGGAAACGCAGATTATCTCTCCCGATACCCTCCCCCTCCATCCCCTACAAGAAGGACAGCTAGGGGAAGGGGATGTGAAACAGAATCATCCCCTACCTCGTTGACGCGGCACCATTTTGCAAGATCTCCGACCTCAGAACCCGATCCTACAGCGTCCCTGACAACCCAGGCTCCACCCCTCTGTCCTCCCTTACAGGAACCACCAATGGGGACAAGCAGAAGACCGGAAGCACCCTCCGCGACCCCGGAAGTCCTTCCCTCCACCTGGGCCCGAACCCGGAAAAGCCGACAGGTGAGAAGGAGGAGTGTTCGATGCAGTGGACTCGTGGCAGGAGACAGCGTGCGGAGAACCTGGGAAGGCGAACGAAGGAGACAAGAAGGAAGGAGAAGTCGAGCGGAAGATCGGAGGGGAAGAAGAGGACGTCTGTACGGAGGACTGGTGGAGTCCCCAGGAGGTGGCGTGAGAGCGGCCGCAACTCGCGGAAGAGTTGCGACGGGGCATGTGAGTACCCTCTCTCTTTGGCAGACGTGTATAATGTTGTAAATAGTAAAGCACCCCACCTTCCCACCACTGTTTTCACTGTGTATATATCTTGTATAGCAATATCACTTCACATGCACACTGCTGTATAGAGATTCCGCACCTACCCCTCACCCCTACACCCCTCTTCCTTCCCACTCTTCGTGTCCCAGCCTATCTCCTACCATACCCTCCCCCCTCAGACTCGCTTTTACCCTCCACACCCTGGTGTTGGTAACAGGATTCAGTCAGTCCAGATCTCGAGGACTAACAGCCCTCTTTTTCTCTCTCATTCACCATACCTCCGAGGACACCAGCCGGACCGGCC
The DNA here is from genome assembly GCF_964263255.1 of Lissotriton vulgaris. Taxonomy (NCBI): domain Eukaryota; kingdom Metazoa; phylum Chordata; class Amphibia; order Caudata; family Salamandridae; genus Lissotriton; species Lissotriton vulgaris. Next base: position 1,140,657,034 of record NC_141695.1, on the reverse strand, counting down.
TACGAGCGGGATCCTTGCCCAAGAAGACGACAAGGAGAACGAGAACAACCTCCCTTCCGGCTTCCCGACAAACCAACACCCAGGACATTTACCCTTCTACTCCATCCTTTGGTTTCCTCCTTATCCGACACTACCTCCGTACCAACAATAAACAAAGCTATACCATAGCTCACTATATTCGGCCTCCACGCCTGTCATTCCGGTCTGCCATCACCCCATGATCACAGGGGGGTTCTCCCTTTAGAGGTTCTTGGCTATTATCCTGCCCTGACCTTAGAGCATACGTGTGAGGCCCCCCAAACTGCTTGTGTCCCTATGTCCTTGACGGTACAGACACCCTCTTGCTGCTGCACAAATTTTTTGACCTTACAGCCCATGTGGGAAACTGCATTCCCCAAAGACAAGTCAGTAGCCGGATTCACCTGTTTATGTATTCCAATATCACCTTATCCACTCAGTAGATCCAAGGCTTTTGATAACACCCACTGGTCCTTAGCCATCTTTATCTGCTAAAATATTGGGAATATTTTAGTAGGGTTCATTGACGATGATTTATAGATTCGCCTTTTTAACCCCTTCCACGCTGATGACGAGCTGGGCTCGTCATGGCGTAGCCTCCTCGCACGCTGATGACGAGCCCAGCTCGTCACGTAAAGTGCGTTTTCGCAAATCCCAGCGTGCGAGCGGAATTCCGCTAGCGCGCATGGTGTTAATACGCGTTGTTTTTTTCCATTGCTTTTTTAGCTTCTTTTTTGCTTTCCTTGAAACACCAGTCCCTACTATATTCTCTGCAGATTGCTGATTTGAGTGCCCGGAGCTAACCCAATTGTTATTCGTGGATCCCTTGGCATCTCTTTATCTTATTTGCTCTGACTGATCCAGTTGAGTAGCACAGTATGTCTCCTACTCTGCTCCCGCTATAGTAGATTGGGAAGTTAATATTTCAACCCCCTGACTCTCCATCATAACACTTTCCAGCTCCTCCGGCAATAAGCTTGTTACCTGGTGAGATAAATCCACCTTTCAATTCTTAATGCATTTCGCCAGTGCTCTCAATACTTCTGGGACAGCACTGAGCTTGTCTATAAGGGGAGAACATAAGCAAGGTTTACCCAAATCCAGAGCTCTTAGCTTCATGTCCAATTGTGTTAGTTTGATCTTTATTTCGGCCAGATGTGTTGCAAATGACTGAAGAAGGTTTATTTGAAGGTCCATTTTACTCGACTGCCAAAGAAGTGCCCTGGCCATTACATCCTGCCTGGCACGTATATCCTCCAACGGGTTCACTGACAACATCAATGTAAAAGATATTGATGTTAAAAATATCGAGTACAAAATATAGACAACAAAAATATCGATTCCTATACTTAAGCAGGTAAGTACAAAAATATTGACAAAAAAATCTTGATGTAAAAAATATAGGTATATTAAATATAAACTTTTATGAAAAAAAATATTGAATAAAATAATATATATTAAATATTGAACATAGTTTTAACAAAACTAAATAAATGTAATCTACATTTTAATAAAATATAACAAATAAACGTAATAAAAAAAGATAAACACCCACAAGTATTATTTATACATATATATTTACTTTAAAACAATTAGTAAACTTGTATTTTTATTTTATATTTAAAGTATAAAATAATTAAAAAAAATAAAAATATATATTAATGATTTCAAATATAAAAAAACAAAAATCTATAAAGTGTTAGATAGCGGAGGAGTAAAAATTACCATTGCCACTTCAGAGAGTGCAACAGTAGGGAAAGTGTTGGATAGCGGAGGGTTAAAAATTACTATTCCCACTCCAGTGAGTGCAACAGTAGGGAAAGTGCCTGATAGCGGAGGAGTAAACATTTTTATTCCCACTCCAGTGAGTGGGACAGTAGGGAAAGTGTTGGATAGCGTAGGAGTGAAACAGTCAGGGGCGGCTTCTCCACTGGGGCAGAGGGGTGACGCCCCACTGCTTCTTCGCAGTGCAAGAGAAGACACATAAAATGGTAAAACAACCATTTTATATTTCTGCTTCTTGCACTGCGTGAAAGCAGAAGTGCCTGGTTGTGGGCGGGCAGGTGGGCGGTCTTGCTCTAGGTCAGAAGGCAGTGGCTTGCCCACTGTTGTGGGCCCTGAATGGATAGCGGAGGGGTAAAACTTACTATTACCACTCCAAAGAGTGCAACACTAGGGAAAGTGTTGGATAGTGGAGGGGTAAAAATTACTATTTCAACTCCAGCAAGTGCAACAGTAGGGAAAGTGTTGGATAGCGGAGGGGTAAAAATTACTATTCCCACTCCAGTGAGTGCAACAGTTGGGAAAGTGCTTGATAGCGAAGGGGTAAAAAAATGTATTCCCACTCCAGTGAGTGCAACAGTAGGGAAAGTGTTGGATAGCGGAGGGGTAAAAATTACTATTCCCACTCCAAAGAGTTGCAACAGTAGGGAAAGTGTTGGATAGCAGAGGGGTAAAAATGTCTATTCCAGCTCCAGTGAGTGCAACAGTAGGGAAAGTGTTGGATAGTGGAGGGGTAAAATTAACTATTCCCACTCCAGTGAGTGCAACAGTAGAGAAAGTGCTTGATATCGGAGGGGTAAAAATTACTATTCCCACTCCAGTGAGTGCAACAGTAGGGAAAGTGCTGGACAGCAGAGGGGTAAAATTAACTATTCCCACTCCAGTGAGTGCAAGAGTAGGGAAAGTGTTGGATAGCGGAGGGGTAAAAATTACTATTCCCACTCCAGTGAGTGCAACAGTTGGGAAAGTGCTTGATAGCGAAGGGGTAAAAAAATGTATTCCCACTCCAGCGAGTGCAACAGTAGGGAAAGTGTTGGATAGTGGAGGGGTAAAAATTACTATTCCCACTCCAAAGAGTTGCAACAGTAGGGAAAGTGTTGGATAGCAGAGGGGTAAAAATGTCTATTCCAGCTCCAGTGAGTGCAACAGTAGGGAAAGTGTTGGATAGCGTAGGGGTAAAATTAACTATTCCCACTCCAGTGAGTGCAACAGTAGGGAAAGTGCTGGACAGCGGAGGGGTAAAATTAACAATTCCCACTCCAGTGAGTGCAACAGTAGGGAAAAAGAGTGCAATAGTAGGGAAAGTGTTGGATAGTGGAGGGGTAAAAATTACTATTCCAACTCCAGCAAGTGCAACAGTAGGGAAAGTGTTGGATAGCGGAGGGGTAAAAATTACTATTCCCACTCCAGTGAGTGCAACAGTTGGGAAAGTGCTTGATAGCGAAGGGGTAAAAAATGTATTCCCACTCCAGTGAGTGCAACAGTAGGGAAAGTGTTGGATAGCGGAGGGGTAAAAATTACTATTCCCACGCCAAAGAGTTGCAACAGTTGCAACAGTAGGGAAAGTGCTTGATAGTGGAGGGGTAAAAATTACAATTCCCACTCCAGTGAGTGCAACAGTAAGGAAAATGTTGGATAGCGGAGGGGTAAACATTATTATTCCAACTCCAGGGAGTGCAACAGTAGGGAAAGTGTTGGATAGCGGAAGGGTAAAAATTACTATTTCCACTCCAGTGATTGCGACAGTAGGGAAAGTGCTGGATAGCAGAGAGGCAAAAACTACTGTTCACACTCCAGTAAGTGCAACATTAGGGAAAGTGTTCGATAGTGGAGAGACACAAATTATTATTCACACTCAAACAGTAAAAAATATATAGATTAAAATTTAAAAAGAATATTAAAATAAATAAACAATATTTAAAAAATGAACAATAAAATATCATATATATATAAACATTATAATATTAATTACATATAACAAAAACCTACAAATATTAGATAAAATAAAATAAATAACATTTAAAAAAAAGAATTGTTTTAAACTAGAAATTATTTACAAACAAAAAAAATTAATCAATACAGAAATGTCTTTATTTTATTTCCTACCCTGTAACACCACTTAACGAATCTTGTTCCCAATTGGTCAAACCAAACAATAACAATATCATAGTAGTTACCCAAGTGCTGCAAAGCAAGGACTCAGGGAATTATTTCTTTTCATTCTTGGCCAGTGCTGCACAGTGTAAACAAAAAGCTTTTTGGACGATGGCAAAGAGTATTGGCAAAGTCAGTGTATCAAAAAGGTGAACCCTATCAGCTTTGACAGTGCTTCAAATTATTGCTACTATGTCAAACACTGGACCAGCAAGACATGTTATATGAAGGAAAGGTCCGCTTATTTTTTTAGGTCTTGCCTGAGTGAGTGCTTGCGCTGACGCACGCAAGACATTAAGTTAGCTTAAAGGGGGCTTACAGCAGGCCCATTACTTACCATTGATTGGCTTCATCATCTCTCTCGTTTCCTTGCTTCTCATTGGTCAGTCCGTGCTGGCTTCACTTTTTTTCGTGTTTGTTTTTTACCTGGAGCATGGACCAAGTACTGCTTCCTTTTGACACTCATTGTCCTTTCACTAGTCTGGTGCTTTTGGAGTTTTTTTAAATTTGGTTTCACAACTGCACAAGAGTGTGTGTGTTTGAAGGCTGACTTTCCACCACCCCATCCCACGCTGTTGCTTGTCCCATGCCTCCTATCCCATGCTGCATTCTGTTTGTCCCATCCATCACACGCCCTCCCATATTCTTATTTTCCGATCCCATCTTTCCCACCTCCTCCCACATTTCCTTGGTGTTGCTTGTTGAAGTGATGCAGTCAAACACCAAGGGGCACATTAGGATGGTGGGTGGACTTTGTACGCCCGCCATCACGACGTAAATGGGTGGTTTTATTAAAAAATCTTGGTATGTGGGCCCCACCTTTGACTCCTGGGCTTTTGTGAGAAATCTAAGTTCTAAATAGACTTGAGTAAAATGAATTGAACATGAAGAAAAAGCAATCGATTAAAATACGGTTAAATATGATGAAAAATTAGAGTAAAGTAGAAATAATTGATTCATTTGATTCAAAATTAACGTGTGGCAGTGCAGCCCGATGGAATCTGTACATGAGGTTCCCTTTGTAGAGATGTCACGTTGCAGTGCAATGGGATGAAGCGCGAAGCAGGTTTTTGCACGCCGTCAAAATCACAATGGTAAAAGAAGGATTAAAACAAGGATTAAAATAAGGAGGACGAGGAGTGCATCTCTTTCCACGTATTTCATGTCTAGCAGACACCGCCACCATATCGACCGGGCGGAAAAGCGGCGGACGGTCTTTCCGTCCGCCGGGGTCCCCCTCTTTAGTAATATGGCGAGGGGAAATGGGTAGCGAGCGGGGACGGATGTCGGGCGGATCGCCACCGCCATGCCTAATGACCCCCCAAGTATTTGAACATAGGCCTTTATTCTAAAGGCAAGGACTTACAGATGTGGTGCCCCCATCGCCAGTCAGCAGGTAACTGCCGGCGAATGGAACTCACACACACAAGCACCATCCCAGTGGTACACGGAATATAAGGAATAAGCATTCTTTGAAGAACAAGTAATAATATTACAACACTTGCTCCAGTCCCTCCTATACCTCCAGCATTCAGTTGTTTTCTTTGTCCCCTCCATTCTGCCACTCCTGCATTCTGTTGTTTTGCTAGCCCCTTACACATCCTTGTCCACCTCCTACAGTCTGGGGGAAAAAACACTTTTTCCCAACTTTTCATAGCTGAAACTTTACACGTCCATGTGTGAACGTGTGATGTGCTGTTCCAGTACAGGCGTTTTCCTTTGAATTCTGGGATGCGTAGCTCTGGTTTAAAATTGAATCAGCAAGACTGCAGAATAAAACAAAAACCTGGGCTGGAACAGCTCATGACGCATGTATCTGAGACACTTGGCAGAGGTGACATTTAGCCATGCTGCACAGCAGAGCTGCTGTACAACATGGCTAAAACAGAATTAACAACAAAGCCAATAGCTCTTGCTTATGCGAGAGTTCTTAGAATTGCCAGTGGCTGTCCTTTGAGCAGATGAGTTTTTCCTACACGTAACATGGCAGAGTATTACACTCAAGTTCCCGCTCTAGTGTTCTATGCATATCTTTTTTGTTCATCGTTCCGTCAGCTTGAGAGTCAGGTGACGGGACCTGGTCACGTGACTCCGGCTGCTCGCGCTGGTTCCGGTGTCAGTAAACCGGTGTGCGTCAGTTTCTGTGCGGTGTTCGTGAAGGCTGCAGACATGGCGTACCCGGGGCTGGCTGTGCCTATTATCGTCATGAGTGTCTTCTGGGGAGTGGTGGGGGCCGTGGTGCCCTGGTTCATCCCCAAGGGTCCTAACCGGGGGTGAGTGCGACAAAAGCGGAGTATTTTTTTTAATCAGTGTGACGTTTAAGGTGGGGAGAGCGCAGGACACGCAAGGGGATTGTGAGTATTGTGGGGAAAATCGGAGCCTTTAGGGGTTTGATGATACGAATGTTGAAGCAAGTATGGGTGCTTGAGGACGTTCAGTGAGGTTTACCTAAGCTGGGGACCCCGGATGATGGTATGCAGTCGTGTCCTCCTATAGAAGATTGAGGAACTGAGTGCTATATGTAAGCAGAAAGCTTGGGCTGCTAATGCTGAATGGGGGCACTGTGGCGGCGACTACATGCCGGCCTGGCATTGTTCAGACTGGGGCACACGGTGTGTATCGTATGTAGAGGCTGATCTATAGGAACTAATTAAGGTCTGAATGGCGACTGAAGTGATATAACCTGTAGAATCCGGAGGTTATTTACCTGGGGGGGGGGGGGGACTTTAGAGAGATAGATTATCACGCTGGATCGTGTACAGTGCTGGTGGTCGTATGATGTATTCTTGAATTGCTGGGGCGAAGTGGTCTGGAAATGCAAGCATATCTGCCTAAAATATTCCTGGGATTTAGAATAGTTTTTGAAACGCGTTCTGGGCCTTTGAGTGTCAATGACCCCGTACCAAGAGAGAGGAGGGCGGCATACTGTCAGCTGTTTTAAACATACTTTTTATTTCATTTGTATAGTTCTGGTGAAGCAATCTTAGACCATATATGGTTGAAAGCTTGTTATACAGGATGCTTAACATCTCAAGATTTACATAGTAGAGGTAAAGGTGATCGAGAAAGCTTGCATACGAAAATACATGATTGGCAAATAAGTGCATAATTGCGCGCAGATGTGCTATTATTCTATTCACAAAAAACGACTATCCTCCTTTTGCGAATGGGATCATATTTTGCGAACCGACCGAAACATTACTAGATCGGTTCGGGAAATAACTAATTGCTGGTTGCAGTTTAGATCCCTATGTGATTGATTGCAAACATACCTATAGTGGCCTGCCTCGCCTGTGGTAGGATTCCAATACGACTAACTTAAGTAGCATGTGTTCCATAAAGGAACTGGTGATGATTTTGGAATACTGCAGGAGGAGCAGACGGCGGTCTCTTGGACCACCAACTACTTCCTTTGTGTCTCGAACCCGGATTAGCGAAAGGCCTAGAGACCCTGTCTCCTTTGCAAATAAGTCACCGTCTCCTATGAGGTACATAAAAAATCCGCCTAATGCGGTCACAATTCGTGTGATATTGCGGAGTTTGTGATTCCCAAACGGCTAAGTGCATCTGTTCCCACACACATTAAAATAATAAATACAAACGTCTGAGTGTTGTCGGTCCTGCAACAAGCACATTCCCCAGCTGAGCTATCCTGCGTAGACTATAACCCCTGTGGAGTGGACTAGACGCAATGCTTTGCAGCAGGCTCATTAACCCTCTAAGTTATTGTTTGATGACCAATACTGTGACCTCACATTACATACTTTTTTGTAACCAGTAAGTTTACCTCAAAATCTTAGTTTCAGTTTTATGCTCTGACACAGGCTGGATTTACATATTTTCACAGATGGTGTAATAACTGTATTCGTCATTTGAAAATGTAATATATTTGTGACCAGAGCAGCGTTAGATAACTTTGGGGATAATAATGGCCGAATACCGGTAGGTCACCAGTAAACTGTTATTAGCTCTTCTCCAGACAACGTCCTTTCAGACCTCGTGTAGAGAACCCTGTTTTTAACTGTCTTGCATGCTTCAGTGCTGATTTCTCCTTCAGCATGCGACTCATTTCCGTGTAAAATTGGGGAAGTGACATTTTACATTCCAACAATGCTGTTATACACAGTCTCGCCTTGCCCGTAAAGTTTTAATTGTACAAAAAGGAAGAGAAAATACCCTCGAACGCCTTATGTGTTTATTACGCAATTCTGTGTTGCTGTATTGTTGGTTTAAACATGTTTACAGTTCGGAAAATAATTCAAGGTCATAGGATGTAAATAACGACCTTCAGCTTAATCCTTCTGCACTTCTTCTTTCCTTTGCTGGTTTATCGGTGATGTGATTCACGTTGTGACTGGACTTTTCCGGCAGTGCAGGTTTTTTTTCTATTTCACATGACACTTAGCTTTGCATGTTGCCTATTATCAGCATTCTTGTCTTCTTGCTAAAAACCTTTAAACGGTTTTCTCACATGGATGTTTTAATTTTTTGGCTGCTGCTGTTTAATTTTGATTGTTTTATTTAAGTGGCAGTCCGTTAAATGAAAATACACTTGACCTTCTTAATCTGCCAGGTAGAATAGTACTCGATCACACCCCGTATGCATCTGAATACGTACACGAGCCTTATGTGTAGCCGCTTCATATAGTTTCCAGAGCAATAGTAGAATCTATTATCTTTCAAGCTAATGTATAGGATGTGGAGATTCCATATGTTGCAGGCAGTCTAGATAAAAAGCATTGATTTTGAGAATGGGGAAGCTATTCACGCTTAATCAGCTTTACTGTAGTGCGTTGAATGTTAATATGCGTTCAGTACAGAGACCCATTCTGCCAATGAGATAGTGGAATACGTTTTGAGCAGCAATTTGTTTGTGGTCCCTCAGCAAAGGAAAAAAGTAGTAGTGGTCCGTATAAGGAAAGATGCCGCACAATCAATATTAATTATTATTATTATTATTATTATTATTATTATAATTACATTTGTTAAGCGCTCAGCTACCCGGAGATTTCCCGGCGCTAAAGCAAACAAAGGAGGTAAGCAAGGTGAGAGGAACACAGAGACAGAGGATTAGGTATTAAAAAGCCAGGTCTTAATTCCTTTACGGAATGACAGGTGACACATTTCAGAACGCAAGAATTGGGGTAAGGAATTCCATAAAGAAGGTGCTAACAAGGAAAACGAGCGTCCGCCCATTTTGGCTCTGTTAACACGAGGTATCCTGAACTTGTTCTGAGTGGAGGACCTTAGTGTGCGGGGGGGAACATATTGCTGCACCAAAGAGGATAGATAGTTCGGGGCTTTACTAGTCTTGATCCGGTGCATAAAGCAGAGTGCTTTGAATTTCACTCGGCTCTCAATTTGTAACCAATGCAGTTTACGGATATGAGAAGCGGCCGAGGATCTGGCAGGCAGGTTACATATAAGGCGAACTGCCATGTTCTGTACCACCTGATACTTCCTAGTTACCTCCTTACAGGCACCCAGGAGTAGAATGTTCCCATAGTCCATGCGTGAGGTGACAAGAGCCTGGACTACAGTCCTCAGGGTGTCAGCAGGCAGCATCCACGTGATTTTCCTCAGCCACCTGATGATGGTGGTACAGGTGGCGGAGACTTTTACAACGTGTTGCTTGAAAGATAGTTGATTATCAAGGAGGACCCCAAGATTGCGGGCTGTCACAGATGGAGTAGGTAAAGGGCCCATCTCCGGAGGCCAATGTTGCGGGCCCCAGAGTGAAGTATCAGGACCAAACAGGAGCAGTTCAGTTTTGTCCCCGTTTAATTTTAATTTATGTTTGAACATCCAGTCAGATATCTGTTTCAGTCCAGACTGAAGGGAGGACGTAGGAAGATGTTTATTGGTAGAAAGTGAGTAGACGACTTGAGTGTCGTCAGCATAAGAGTAAATTGTGAGACCAGCTTGTTCTGCCAAGAAAGCAAGGGGTCTCACATACAGATTAAAGAAAAGAGGGCTAAGAATAGATCCTTGGGGAACACCGTGAGGGGAGGGGAGTGTTGAAGAAACAGACGTAGAGGAGAAAACTTGAAAAGTGCGATCAGAAAGAAAATTAGCAATCCAGGCCAGGGCAGAACCATCGACACCCACAGATTTCAAGGTGGACAACAAGATGGAATGGGAGACAGTATCGAATGCGGCACTCAAATCAAGCAAGATGAGTGCCACTGTCTCCCCATTGTCCACCTGTCTTCTGATGGTTTCTGACACACCAAGAAGAGTGGTTTCAGTGGAGAAACCAGCCCTGAACCCGGATTGTGAGCCTTGAAGAAGATTAGAAGCTTCAACATAAGAGCTGAGCAAGGAATTGACATGCTTCTCAAGAATTTTAGAGAAACATGAAAGTAAAGAAATAGGGCGAAAATTGGAAGGGTTATTAGGATCAGCGTTGGCCTTTTTTAACAATGGACCACCATCGCGTGTTTCCATTCATTAGGAAAAATAGCTTCGGTTAATGAAGCATTCAAGACATCCAGAATAATATGGAGTAAGTCGGGGTCCAGGGTGCTCAGAATTTGAGGAGGCATCGGGTCAAGGGGAGAGCCAGATTTTATGTCTTGAAGATATTTTTTTAGAAGCAAAAGGGAGATAGGTTCCCAAGAATGGAGTGGGGAAGCAGCGGGCGTTGAACTGGCGACAACAACAGGAAGGGAAGTGAGTAAAACTAGATCAGGATGAGAGGATGCAGCAGGAGTAGCATTAAAAATATCATAGATCCTATCAATTTTCTCAAGAAAGAAATTTGCTAGGGCATTACTGTGCGGTGTCCAGGCAGGGGTCCAGGCAGGGGTCCTTAGGTGAAGAATTATTTTAATTATTTTAAACAAGGCCTTCGGCCTATTTTGAGCAGTGAGTATGGTGCGGTTAGCATATTTGGCTCTGGCGATATCGCAGGCAGAATGGTAAGCTTTAAGGGCAGCCTTATATTTTACTTTATGATCTATGCAGTAATTGGAACGCCAAATGCGTTCCAGTTTTTTACAGTTGGATTTTTCTTGGCGAAGAGAGTCATTGAACCAGGGTGCCGGCGGGTGATGGATCTGTGATTTATGTCTTTGAGTAGGAAGACAGGAGTCCAGGGCTGTTGTCAGCCATGATCTGACAGCGGGCAACTTTTTAGTAGTTACGCTGGAAAACGTAGGTTTCGAATTAGAAAGAAGAGTGTTTAATTTGTCTTTATCTAAACGTTTCCAGTTCCTACTGGCTTTATGAGGGTGAACAGTAGTAGAAGAGTTAACCACAGGTATCTTAATTGAAAAATAAACAATAAAATGATCAGACCAAGTAACCGGAAAGGAAGATTGATAGGAGATGCCAGTAAGGTTGGAAATAATGGGGTCTAATAGGTTGCCGGCCTTGTGCGTAGGGCCGGAGTTATGAAGGTGAAGATCTAAGGCTGCAAGATCCTGTAATAGACGAGTGGTGGTGGCACACGAAACGGAGTTAAAATGGATATTTAGGTCACCTACCACACTCGGTATCGTTGTGCTGCTTTTACCGTGATTTTTACCTAACTGCATTTACCTGCTGTGTGCCTGCCTGCTCAGCTGCTGTATTAGTTAATTAATTAATTAATCGTGCCGCTTTCACCGCACTCGGTAGCGTTGTACCGCTTTTGCCATTGTTTACTGCCTAATTGCATTAGCCTGCTGTGTGACTGCCTGCCGAGTTGTTCTCTTAACTATTTAAATAATTATAGTGCCGCTTTTCACTATATTTGCGCGCTCTGACTAGCGCGACGCTGTGCTCCCCCCCTCCGCCTCCATTTTGTTGTTGTTTGAGATCCCTGGAGCCCGCCCCGCCTCCCAGCTGAGCAGCCCTCGCCCCTCCCCCTCCACTACCCATATATGACAGTAGTTCCCGCGCCCAGCGTTCACGCGCAGCGACCGCGCCCAACCCGCGCCGAAGGTGCGCCAAAGGTAAGCCCGTCTACGCCCGTCCGCGCCTGGACCGCGCCCAGCGCCAGACCCCCTGCCCCTCCCGCTGCCCATCCCCCCCGCATTACCTACGATGCCGCCACCCTCCTAGCCCTCAACCCCGGTCGCGCCCCCAACTGCGTCCAAGCCGCTCCCGGACACACTCATGGACCTTTCTCCTGCCACTCCTGCAAATTCAGCGGCACCGACAACATCTCCGCCACGACTACACCACAGATCCCCGACCCCAACCACCTACAATGCATCCTTCTCAACACCCGATCGGTGCACAGGCACGCCATCGACCTATGGAACCTACTAGACACCCTCTCTCCAGACGTCGCCTTCCTTACAGAAACATGGATGAATGCTTCCTCCGCTCCAGACATCACCATTGCCATCCCTGAAGACTACAAGATCACTCGCAAAGACCGCACCGACCACACAGGAGGAGGAATCGCTATCGTCCACAAGAAATCAATCCGCATCTCAACCAGCTCTGACGCCAACCTCGCCAACTCCGAACACCTTCACTTCCAGATCCACACCGACCCCAAAACCACACTCAGAGGCACACTCCTCTACAGACCACCAGGACCCCGCGCTAAATTCAGTGAAGACATCACGGACTTCATCACTCCACACGCGCTCCCCTCCAAAGACTACATCCTTCTGGGAGACCTCAACTTTCACCTTGAGAAGATCAACGACCGCAACACCGCCACCCTCGTGGACAACCTCGCCAACCTCGGACTTAAACAACTAGTCACCTCCCCCACCCACATCGCAGGTCACACACTCGACCCCATCTTCACTTCCAGCAATCATGTCTCCTTCAGCCACACTACGGATCTCCTATGGACCGACCACAGCTGCGTCCACTTCACCTACAACAAGCCGAAACCCATCAACCACTCCCAACCTACCCTGCAAGGAAACTGGAACAAAATCACCACGGACCAAATCTCCGCTTCGCTCCTTCGAAACTCCCCAGCCCTCTCCTCTAACGCCAACGAAGCCGCCGCCAACCTCACCCAATGGCTATCCAACACCGCCGACACCTTAGCACCACTGAAAAAACGTCAAAGCAAACCTGGCAGCAAGAAGGCCTCATGGTTCAACGATGATCTTAAGAAATCCAAGAAACTCTGCCGCTCCCTTGAAAAAGCCTGGAAAAAAGACCCAACCACCAGCACCAAGGACGCCTTCAAAAGCGCCACCCGCACTCACCACCAACTGATCCGTAAAGCCAAGAAGACAGCATTCAAAGATCGACTTGACAACAACGCCCACAACAGCAAGGAACTTTTCAACATCGTCAAGGAATTTTCCAACCCCTCGGCCAACTCCAACGACATCACCCCCTCTCAAACCCTCTGCGACTCCCTAGCCTCTTTTTTCCACAACAAGATTGCAGACATCCACAACAGCTTTGACAACCAACCCGGAAACCAACCCACCCTACCAGCTGCTGACCATCTTCCCCCCGTAAACACCCTTAACGCCTGGAACTCAATCTCCACTGAGGACACCATCCACCTGATGAATTCCATCCACTCTGGATCCCCCACAGACCCATGCCCTCACCACATCTTCAACAAAGCAGACTCCGTCATAGCACCTCACCTCCGAGACGTCATCAACTGCTCCTTCAACTCCGCTACCTTCCCAGAAGACTGGAAACACGCTGAACTCACCGCCCTTCTGAAAAAACCAACAGCGGACCCCACCGAACTCAAAAACTACCGCCCCATCTCGCTCCTTCCATTCCCGGCAAAAGTCATCGAGAAAGCCGTCAACAACCAACTCGCTGCCTTCCTCGAAGCCAACAAATCCCTCGACCCCTCACAATCTGGCTTCCGAGCAAAACACAGCACCGAGACCGCCCTCATCGCAGCAACAGACGACATTCGAACTCTACTGGACAATGGAGACAGTCGCCCTCATCCTCCTCGACCTCTCCGCAGCATTCGACACAGTCTGCCACAGCACCCTTCTACAACGCCTCAATAACATCGGAATCCAAGGAAAAGCACTTGAATGGATCACCTCGTTCCTCACCGGAAGAACCCAAAGAGTCCGCCTTCCTCCATTCAAGTCCGAGGCCTCTGAAGTCATCTACGGCGTACCTCAAGGATCCTCACTCAGTCCCACCCTCTTCAACGTATACATGAGCCCCCTCGCGGCCATCGCCCGCCAACACAACCTCAACATCATCTCTTACGCGGATGACACTCAACTGATCCTTTCTCTCACCAAGGACCCCTGCACTGCCAAAACTAACCTACACGAAGGAATGAAAAAAGTCGCCGAATGGATGAAACAAAGCCGTCTGAAACTGAACTCAGACAAAACAGAAGTCCTCATCCTAGGTACATCCCCCTCTGCCTGGGACGACTCCTGGTGGCCGGAAGCCCTCGGAAAAGCACCCATCCCGACAGACCACGCACGGAACCTTGGCGTCATCCTGGATTCTTCACTCTCAATGAACAGACAAGTCAGCGCCGTATCCTCATCCTGCTTCAACGTTCTTCGCATGCTCAGAAAAACATTCCGCTGGATCCCCTCCGAAACAAGGAAAACAGTCACCCACGCTCTGGTCACGAGCCGACTGGACTACGGAAACACCCTCTACGCAGGTACCACCGCTAAACTCCAGAAGAAACTCCAACGAATCCAAAACGCCTCAGCCAGGCTCATATTAGACATCCCACGTAACGAACACATCTCTGGTCACCTTAAAGACCTCCACTGGCTACCCGTCAATAAGAGGATCACTTTCCGACTGCTTACCCACGCACACAAATCACTCTACGACATCGGACCAGATTGCCTCAACTCTCGACTGTCCTTCTACACCCCCTCCCGCCAACTACGTTCTTCCAGCCAAGCCCTCGCCACTGTACCTCGCATCAACAAGACCACCATGGGAGGCAGATCCTTTTCATACTTGGCTGCTAAAACATGGAACTCACTCCCCGCTTACCTTAGCCTCACCCAGAACCACCTAGCGTTCAGAAAGCAGCTTAAAACGTGGATATTTGACAAATAATCCTCCTCCCCTTCCTAAGCGCCTTGAAACCCTCTGGGTATGTAGTGCGCTATACAAATTTTTTGACTTGACTTGACTTGACTAAGTTCAGGAAAAGAGGAAGCCCATCCACCAGCCGAGCCCGGTGGGCGATAGATCAGCGTTCCAGTTAACGTAAAATGGGGGGAAAGAAGAAGTTTAAACAAACCAGCTTCGCAGTTTGGGAAATCAAGGTCTTCCCATTTACATGAAAATTCTCTCTTGAAGATTATGGCAATTCCCCCACCCTCTTTGAGAACCTGGTTTCGCCCCACATAGGTGTAATCATTGGGGAGAGCCATGGCGATGTCGGGGCCAGAATTTTCATTTAACCATGTTTCTGTAACAAACATGGCTGCTGGGCTAGCTGTATCTAGGAGGTCAAATATATCTCTCTTGTGTTTTGAGAGATCGACAGTTAATGCTAATAAAATTCAAGGAAGGACATGTTTTGTGCGAAAGAGAAGAGGTAGGGTGTATAGGAGGAGGAATAGTCCAGAAGGTAGAGGACATGCAGTCAGTGACCGAGGTGGAAGAGTCCAATGCAAGGGAGCAAGTCTAACAAATAGTGGGCGCGTCTTGACAGTTAAGGACAGTTTCCGAAGAGCAAGTCGGTCGCCGTAACCTCAGTAAGGCAGTGCGAGTGTATGTTATAGGATCACTGACAGGGGGAATGGTCCCTGGGCCCGTGCTGGCGCGGACGGACGCAGACGGGCAGGACTTTGGCACGACTTCGGCGCGAAGTCGGCGCTCCCGCTGCGCTTCCGCCATTGTGTCATTAAGTACTCAGGGGAAGAAACTCACTAGTCCGCTA
The DNA here is from genome assembly GCF_964263255.1 of Lissotriton vulgaris. Classification (NCBI taxonomy): domain Eukaryota; kingdom Metazoa; phylum Chordata; class Amphibia; order Caudata; family Salamandridae; genus Lissotriton; species Lissotriton vulgaris. The sequence continues at coordinate 1,140,641,262 of NC_141695.1, read as the reverse complement.
ACCTGCCAATTGGCCAGCAGGGCGGAAGTGATGATGTAGGGGCGGAAATGAGGTCGCGTTCGTGTGGCCACCGCCGCTGCAAACGGCACAAGCCGTGGCGGATCGGTGCCAGGAGCCAAATACAACGTAGTGCAAAATACAACGATTGTGTTGTACACCTTACCACAATTTGAGTGTAAGCAATTTTGTATTAAACTTTGTTCAAACTTTGTTCAGGTGCTAAAGTAGCCTAATACACCTACTTCCAAAAGGTGTTGTTAGCACATTAAGAATTTATATGAATCCAAATGAACCAAAAACAAAAGCTGTTACAGCACACCCATTAATACATATATCCATCCAATAAACAGTCTTAGATAAATGCTGAATAAATTCTAATTCCTGATACAGTCCTTGGCAGGATCTCACATGAACAATCTAATGAGAACACAGGTGTACTAAACATGATAGCAGCCCAAAGACGTCATCTGTTGATTTTCATGAACTCTTTATTATTTTTCTCAAAAAGTTCCCAGCACACAAGTTAGCCGACATGTGTTTCGTGTACTCTTAGATTTTTTTCAAGGCTGGAAAAGGTAAATATCATGTATTCAGTAGTGTAAAAGGATACAAAGATTAAAAGAAAGGACTTGTTACCAAAAGATAAAATCCTACTAATCATTAAATTAGTACAACTGATTACAAACTAACAATGGAAGATAAAACCTTTACAGTACATGTAATGTAACCATATACATTATCGGGATGGTTCTTCCAATATGTGAAAAACCAAGGAAAAAAATTGAAGACAAATCAGTTGTCAGATATACAAAAAGAGTAAGATCAAGAAGATCCTTAATGCCCAAATCATTTAGACACCAAAACAAGAGAAACCCAGTGATTCAGTGTGAAAAGAATGAATGTACAGAGATTTCTAGTGACAAAAGAGATATGTTATGTTATGTTAGGTGAAACTTCTTAAGCGCACTAACACCAGAGGTTTCTTGGCGCTAATATAGGGAAGCAAAGTGAATAAATCAAAGATGCACCCAAAATTGTGTATATATAAAAAAATATATATATCTATACACACACACACAACCCACCATTATGGGAATAGAAACTTGAAGTAATCCGATGTCAGTGCTTAGTAGGCCAACGTATGAGTCCTAAGCAGAAAATTAGAGTCAAGACCTAAATATGAACCGGGCAGTCAAACCAAAAGAGATAAAGACGGAGTTAATAATTGTTACGTGGTCCTGCACTTTTCAACAAGGAAGAACAGAATACACAAAATGATCCGGCCTAGTTAAATGGTGGCGTATTTTCTAAGGCATGAATACATAAGCCAAAGACTAATCCTCGGCAATCGAAGCTGGTCCAGAATTTCTGGCAAAGGCCGCACCACGTGTTTGTCCCCCCCCCCCCCCCCCCAAAAAAAACGGGACAGTTGGAAGGAAGTTAATTACTAGTTTGACGTTTATATCTACACTTGTCACTTACTGATTTCAATCAACATGGGGGGGGGGGGGAAGAAACAATATTAAAACTACTTTTATCTCAGGCTGGCACCTTGGTTCTCTAATGAAACATGATCATGGTGTGTTTAACCTAGGCACTTTGGCTTGCCTCCTTCACCAGTGTCATGAACCTCCTGTTTTCTTAGACGGGGTAAGAGCTGTGCTGCAGTATACTGTATTTGCAAACCTGGAAATGTGCACCACCCATTTCCACCGTCTCCCCACTTACATAGTCCACATCCTACTTGCCCTGCAAGGCCACACTTCCATCTTTAGGTAATCTGAGAACAAAGCCCTGACCCATTATTTAATGGCAACTGTTAGATTTTTGGTGGTATGAATGTAGTGGCATGGAAACCGAAGCCTATTAAAGGCCTCTGGAATTATCTGCCGTTCGCCTTCTCAGTGATGTTTAACCATTTTTCTAAAGGCACATTCAAAATTGGTAGGATGTTGTTTCCTTCCTCACTGGAGATACCTTTTAAAACCAAAAACGTTACTGTCTTACTACTGCGGCAGGCAATCTTCCATTTGTAACTCTGGTATTAGTTTTAATTTTTGCGCCGTGAAATTTACTAATTCATTTTTTTACCCTGGAGAAGGGAAATTCATGAGCATCAGATAGTCAAAGTAGGACCATAATAGAGCAGATGTTCGGACTCCAATTAAATATGACTTTTTATTGAGTATTTAGACATGAGGCTATCACACGGCTTCCCAATGCATTTCGTTTGTCTGCAAAACCAGAAGTTAAAGTTTTGGTGTTCTACATGTATTTGTATTTAGATGTTTAATAGTAAGCGTGTGTGTTGATTAAACAGACATTGCTTTCAGCTATATGAAAAGTAGTTTTGGTGTATAACAAACAAAAGGAACGTGCATTCACCGATCGACTGGAACAAGGCACTGTTTCGAGTTAAATCCCATAAACAGAACTGTATTTATAAAAGAAGCTGACATTTTAAACCCACAAGGGATAACCTCCTTGTTAACCTAGTAGTCGTTTTGATTGAACTTTTTTGGGGTGGGAGTTTTGTGAGTATTTTAGATGCCTGCTAGAAAATTCCCGTCCTCTCGGCTAAGCAAGCAAGGTCACATGAAGGATGTTTGCAGTAGAGCTACAGCTCATACAGTACATTGAGATGTAATGCGCCTCCTGCGTTCATTTTTCGTGGTGTGTGTTTGGAAAGTAATAGCTCTTTTTTCCCTTTACCCTAGTTTTTGGTTTGCTGTGCACCCTGATGGCAGAATTATATATTAAAACATTTTAGCATCGGGACCTATTGGCATTAAAAAGAATGTACCCACTGCTACCTTCCACATTAAAGCGTTCTTCACCTCTGTTTTGTGAACAAATCCTGGCATGCAGTACAGACACACCTGTTTATTTTGTATTTTCTTTTCCTTTGTTCCAGAGTCATCAATACAATGCTAGTGACGTGTGCCGTTTGCTGTTATCTCTTGTAAGTGCAAACTTTACTTCTACTGATTCGGACTGTACTGGTATCCTTGTCGTCCACTATTTCTGATGTCAGATGAGACTATTTGCTCACTTAAATGTCTTTTTTATTCTACCTCCTGGCAACACGTTTATACCGAGGAAACCTCATGCTGTCTCATGCCAGAAGTTAGTAGGCTCAGCAGTTCTGTTTTTCTTTGTTATGCTTCCTGCAACTAATAATCCTGGATTTATCATGTAAACAGGTAAACACAACAAGAACTGGAATGCAGAGAAACTAGAAGGACTGAATGAGTTAATGGCATTAACTTGAAGTCAGTTTTGAGATCTCAAGGCCTTGTGTTTCTTTTTATTTTTGTCGGATTACCTTCTTTGGATTGCAGTCTTCAGTGCAGTTACCTGATATAACACCAAATGAAGCGTGGCATTGCAAATCCAAGCTTTGAACTACAGTTACGGAAATAAAAAAACATTTAAAGTAATGTTTACCCACACAGTAGCTTCTCGTGCATGCAATTCTAGCTTCAAACCCTGCACACACTGCTCACACTGAATAGTGAGACCACAATGTATTCTGGTGAATGTGTCTATGCCGGGTTATTCCAAACAGAAAGATGTAAAGGCTAGATTAGGACAGAAGTCGTAACCGTATATATTTCGGTTTTATTTGGTCGCAGTACTATTAAATACGCTTCCTATGTACAAAACATTATGTTGGAGCAGGAGGGTGAAGGAGCCGTGAATATTTTCTTATAGTTTAATATGTATTTAGTGTCTTCTTGAACCACTGTTTCTCCCTCCTGTACTAGTATGATCTAAGTGGTATCATTCAGAACACCTTATTTAATGCCTAGAAAAAAATATTCTACCGAATTCATGTACAACAAGTGTGCTTTAAAAGAAATATATGTATGTGTATCTATCCCAGTGACTGTCACCACTGGGTAATTATAGTAAGGATCATGTTGCCATAGAAAACTATTTTTTTGTGTTGCTTATTAACTATCTTCACTAAATGTTCCATAAAAAAGTGCTACTGTTTCACTAGTTTGCTCATGGAAAGTTTGGAGTGATCTGTCAAACAGTGGGTGAGAAACAAGGGGATCCCAAAACGCATTTTCCAGTTGCACCAAAAACGTTGTATATCTAGGGAAGTGGAGCTTCTGCAGATCCCAACAGAGATGTGATTGGCTGTCACCACCTCAACCAGGAAGTGGTGGCAGCCTGAGCCCCATCTCCCATGGCGACTTATATGCTATGTCCCAGGGAGCCCACCTCCAGTTCATAGCTGTTTTCCTGTTGCACCCGCATTGAAAATGCTCTCACCAGCTGAGAGCAGACTTGAGATCTGTTTCCCTGCAGCTCTGATGTGGGCAGGGAAACCTATCAAAATATTGCTCCTGCCTGGGAGTGCAGCATTAGTAGCTGCTCCCTCACGACGGGAGCAATGCTGGCTCCCGCTGCATGCGGGCATCCGGCTGGGGTCGTGGGGGCCTTGGGGCTCCCCCCGGCCCCCATAGAGTATATATGTAAGTGTCCTGGGTGGGCACCCACCTTTAAAAAAGTCTGTGCCACCGGGGATTGGTTCCCCAGGGCAGATAACGGCTCAGGGAGGGAAGGTCCGCCTCCCCTTAATTTTAAGTAGTGGCCCTGAGGGATGGGTCCCCAGGGCCTAATGAGGCTCAGGCAGGGAGTTCTCCCCCTTAAAATGTATATAGCCCTGGTTGATGGTGTCCCCAGAGCCAGGCCCTGTGGCACACCCTCTGCCACGCACGGCCAAAGGCCATGTGGGGTTGGCTTCCTTTGGGGGGAGTGGGTGGGGCGGGGATTGGATTTATGTATGTCTTACTTAAATATTACTTTACGTTAAACACCCCTAGAAATTCACTGGACAAATCAAAGTTTTTAAAGTGACGTTACAGCTAGGTGAAATGATGAGTAACAACGTGACATTTGAAACTATTAAATACCACAGAAATTCACTTGTTAGTTCTCTCAAGTAACTGTAGCTCATGCCCTAAGGTAACTAGAACTCACACCCTGAAAACTGTGCATGGCTGGGCCGCGAGTTATAGTTATGTTAGGGCAAGAGCTATAGTTACTTGAAATAACTAGAACAGGTGAATTTCCATGTTTTGTAAAGATTAAAACGTTGTTACTAAACATGTCAGCTAAATTTAATGTTACTTTAATATTTTGCTTTTATTCAGGTAATATATATAATATATTACCTACTGGCTATAGCCAGTAGGTATATATAGTTAGGACCTAGCTACCATAGGAAATCCGCAACATTCTATTGGGAATAACTTTGGCGCCGGTTGAGGAATTTGCGTGTAATTGTCCAAGATTTAGGCCAGCTCCACTCCGCTCCTTCCCTGGAAATTTCGGGGGGATTTGTCATGCGGGGGCCGAGAAAAAAGGGGGGTCCCAAAACGTGTTTTCCCCATGTTAATTTCCATAGGACGAATAGACAAGGCTACAGCCCGAACCGCTGAACGGAATTACACCAAACTTTGCAAAATTGTAGGGACTGGTACGCAGAAGTGCCTTTTCTATATTTGGTGAAAATTGCTCCAGTGTATTTTACGAAAATTAGGTTCAAAAACTCATATATATCTATATGCGCGCTTCCAGCGCTTATGGGTACGCGTACCGGGGAGCGCACCCCGCGCTCCACAGAAGTGCGCGAGCGGAAAGCTGATTGGCTCTCGGGTGTCTGTCAACATTCTAAACAGTCCGGAGAGTCCACCATCTTGTGTCTCGGTAGAATCGAGACACAAGAGGTGAAAATAAAAAGGGGGAATTGATTATAAGGGGGCAGGGTAGACACCCCCTGACCCCCTAGGTTTTCTGAGAGGGGCTAGAAGGACCCTGTGGTGCAAAAAAAACGATATTTTTTTTGGGAAATTTTCACGGGGTAAGCGCTGGGTGCGTTCCCATGTACGCTTACAGGTACGCGTACCACGGGAAAAAAAAGAAAAATATATATTTTTGGGCCTGGGAGGTCCTTGTGGGACCCCCTGTGCAGGCCTAGGGGGTCAAGGGGCTTCTACCCTGCCCCCTTTGCATGTTTTGCACCTTTGTTTCACTGCTTTCTTGTGCCTTGGTTCTACCGAGGCACAAGATGGCTGCCAACACTTCCTCGTTTGGAGTGTTGACAGACAGTGGCAGCCAATCAGCATGCCTTTCACAGGAAAGCAGCAAGCTCATTGGCTGTCAATACTTCTAACCAGGAAGTGTTGGCATTCATCTTGTGCTAGGTAGACCGCGGCACAAAAGAAGCAGAAAAACAAACGTGTAGAATGCAAAAAGGGGGCAGGGTAGAAAGAACCTGACCCCCTAGGGACGCTCACGTGGTCCCACAAGGATATTAACATATTTAAACGTTATCCGCTAATAGAATTAGCATTTAAAAAAACCTTGCGAATTCACTGAAAAAACCATAGGTTTCAGGCCTTATATAGTTAGGAATTAGCATTAAAAAAAACTTGCAAATTCACTGAAAAAACCATAAGTTTCAGGCCGTGTATAGTTCGGAATTAGCATATAAAAAACCTTTGAAATTCACTGAAAAAAACCATAGGTTTCAGGCCTTATATAGTTAGGAATTAGCATTTAAAAAAAACATTGAAATTGCTCCTGTATAGTTAGTTGTACTAACTATATTTCGCGCACCCGCAATCCACTGCTGATGATGTCACATATTAGATCATTCATGACCCGGTCAGTGACAACACTGATGACATCTCAAATGACATCACTGTCACCGGTTTCGGCAGATTGCCTTTCTCAAATGCCACAGGCCAGTGGGAAACCAGACAATCCTCTCCTTACGAAAAGATGACAGCCCACACAGGTCGCTCTTCCAACCTCCTTTATTTCAGAAAATGACGAGCAGCATTATGCATTTCGGCACTCCGTGCCTTCCTCGGATGCCTTTGCTCGATTCTCATGCAATGTCCACTGTTTTAAATGAAGCGCCTCCCTCCAATTTGTAGAGACACTCCTTCCACCTCTCTGGAATGATTTACAAACTCGCTGCCCCGAGTTGCCTCGCTGTAGTCACGCATACGCATAATATATATATATATTATATACACACGTATGCGTGACTACAGCGAGGCAACTCGGGGCCTTTGTGTGAACATTATATCAGGACATTGGCAGTGTCCTTCATCCCTCGAATTCCTGGATAGCACACCGTTTTATTTTTTCCTTTCCAGTTTAGCCCAGGACTGTGATGGGGCATTCTGGGAATTGTGGTTTGCTGTGACACGGCAAACCAGTCCACTTGAGTTGCTTTTACCCCTTGGAGACACTGTGCAGGGGCGCAACCAATCAGCGGTGTGCAGGACTAATTTTATAGGGATACGGGACACGCCTCCTAAAACACTCACCTGGCACTGAAGAAGGCGACCATGCCGAAATGCATCTGCCGAGTGTACACAATAAAGCTGCCTCCAACCTGTTACCCCCGTTGTGGCTTCTCTTTTTCCGGAAAGAGTTTCTTCTGTATTGCTAATATGCGGTTGCCTGTGCCGCGTTTCAGAAGCCTCCGCATTTCAAAGACTCCATCTTCACTGGCGTGGGCGTCTGCCGCTGCTCCTGTTTCGTTTCCGAGGTATCGGATAGTTGGAGTCCACCTGCTCACCGGGAAGAAGACAACGCGATGTTGAGGAAATCTTTCTTCACTATGGGCCTGATGCATTGTCATACGGACCCTCGCGCATTTTGACTCCTGGCAGTATGGTTTATGCGGTGTGGGGACATAAGGGGGCCTTTGTGTGAACATTATATCAGGACAGTGGCAGTGTCCTTCATCCCTTGAATTCCTGGATAGCTCGCAGTTTATTTTTTCCTTTCCAGTTTAGCCCAGGACTGTGATGGGGCATTCTGGGTTTTGTGGTTTGCTGTGACACGGCAAACCAGTCCACCTGAGTTGCATTTACCCCTTGGAGAGACTGTGCAGGGGCGCAACCAATCAGCGGTGTGCAGGACTAATTTCAAAGGGATATGGGATACGCCACCTAAAACACTCACCTGGCACAGAAGAAGGCGACCATGCCGAAATTCATCTGCCGAGTGTACACAATAAAGCTGCCTCCAACCTGTTCCCCCGTTGTGGCTTCTCTCTTTTTCCAGAAAGAGTTTCTTCTGCATTTATATATATATAATATATATATATATATATATATATATATATACACACACACACTTCTACTTAGGACCTAGTTTCCATAGAAAAAGCTTTAAAACAATGATTATTTTTTTTAACTTGATTATAACTTTGGCGCCGTTTGACAAACCTTAACATTTCCCCCCAAAAATGTATTCCTGATTCTTGTTGTGCATAGAAAGTTTTGGGGTGATCCGAGTAAAAGGGGGAGGGTTTTAAAAAAAAAAAAAAAGTATTTCCCATGTTAATTCTTATAGGGATTTTGAACATGACTACAGCCTGTACTGCTGAATGGAATGACACCAAATTTTTCAGAAATCGAGATCTTGATCCAGAAAGAGGCCTTTTTAGGTAGAGACTGGGCAGTGCATGCACTGCTCTGCAAGGCATGCTATATAGGGGTATGGACTTGAAGCCCCGCCCATATTTGTAATTGGCTTGTCATTGTCCTTCGTAAATGCTGGCTTCTGATTTGTTAATAGGCTTGTTAGTCCCTCCTTAGTACTGCCTTGTATTCATTTGTAACATCCCATGAGGACTGGCCCTCTTACTTCGGTTGTTGCGCAGTACATCTTATTTAGTCTGTAAGCACTATTTTCTTTAATATTTCTCGTACTGCATGCTTTCCTGCAGCATTCAGCGAGCCAAGCGTATTTTCACTGGGTGCTTTTACAAAAAAAAGCATTTTTGTTAACTTGTACAGCGCTTTCACTTTAATAGCGGCCTCAGACCTTTGTATAGACACGGCTTGTCTAAAGAAAGGGGCGTGGCCTTATGGGGCTCTTGCAAACAAAAAGCATTTGCAATGCAATAGGTCTCGCATTTTAGAAACTTTTACCTATTGGTATTGTAAATGAGAATGCATTTTATTATTTCAGGTTTTTTTTACGCACATAAAAGACATTGTCATTTACAGTGCTAATACCTCAAAATCTCACAATTGCGAGACCTATTGCATTGCAAATGCTTGTTGTTTGCTGAAAAACTGTTCAGTAGTTTTTAATGTATTAAAGGAAAAAGAAATGTGTATATGTGGGCGGAGCCGAAGCACAGATCTCATGGTGAGATCCAATTGGCTGTCAACACTTCAACCAGGAAGTACTGGCAGCCATTTTGGGACTAATATAGATGATAGTACCCCATTGAAATGATTTGTAGTGAATGGAAGTTTTGGAGGGTTACAAAAAATAGAACGTATAAAGGGTGATAACAGATTTAAGTTGCAATATACATTATTTGTTGATGGTAACATACTAATTTCAGGGATTGTGGTGTGTTCTAAGATGATTTTACACTGTGAAAAATCCCTTCTCCTGGGATTTCGTTAATCATGTTTGAGAGGAAATTGCCTAACTAAAGGGTAATGGAAGGTGCCCCAGAAGCTAAAATTAGAGAATATTTGGACTTCCAAGAAGAGCGTCCTCTACAGTTGATTCCCTTGTGTTCTACAGCAGCCTCGCAGGGTGTTCTAAAGAACAACTAGAGTGTTAGCAGTGTTACTTATGACAAAACTATGGCACACTTGAAGCCATCTTAATAAAATCAAACTGGTAAAACTTAAAGCATTTAATTTAGAAAGGAACAAAAGGAGGGGTTTATTTTGTCATAGAAATTATGGTTAGTACTATTGAAAGAAAAATTAGTACACGTTTTAAGTGAGTTCTTAAATATCTTCCTCTTCTATTTCATTAAAACATTCTGACATGCAGACTGAAACATGCACTTTCAACACCATCAGCAGACTACCAGTTGACTTCCAGGTGAGCACAATGGGTATTTACTACAGTGCTCTGAGTAACTAGAGTGCTATTATTTTGAATTTATGCCAAAAGTGTGGCACATCTGAACACCATCTTTATGGAATCGAAGTGGAAAGATGAAAACATTTTCTACTGAGAATCCTGCAGTAAATGGGTAAATTAGGGAGCTTCATAACAAATAAGTCTCCCAAGATGTCTGCCAGAGAAAAAAGTGCCTAATGAGGCATGCCATGAGTGATGTATTCTGTGAGGTCATAAACAGTGCATTGCGGGGTAAAAGTTATAGTTTGCTCCGGTAACTAGAACTGCTGAATTTCACTGGTTTTGTACAAGTGAAATCTGAACCTAACTAGAACATTCCCGAAACCTTTGATTTTCCCAGTGGAAAAAAAAATATATAGACGTTGACGTGGGGTTTAGGTTTGGTTGTAGAGCTGGGGGGGGTAGTATATTTGGAATGATTTTTTGCTTTATTTTCAAATGTTACCTAGCTATGATTTTCAATGCTATGAAGTAGTTATCAGGCCATCAAACACCCCTTGCTCTAACATCTTACTGTAAAAGTCCTCCACATTTAACTAGGGCAAGCTCAAGAGGATTTGGCCGAACGGCTAGGGCGGTCGGCCTCAAATCTGGGGAACCGGGTTAGTCTTGGCAAGGACGCGCAACATCCTGTGATTCTGGGCATATCACTTAATCTCCTTGTGCCTAATACAAATGAATGTGTCCTCATGTAACGCAACTGGTGCTCTTGTAAAGTGCTCTGATACCAGATACCTTCAGGTCAAGTTCGCGCTATTTAAAACTCAATAGGAAAAAAAAAGCCATCTGTTTTTATCTACAGAGACTTGCACAATATTGAGCTTCCTTTCTTGCACCTACTTGTAAGACATTCTCATAAAGCCACCTGTCCTTTAGAGCAGTGTCCCTGGAACAAGGGCACTAGCCTGAGCTTGAACCTCCTCTGCTCCAAAGACAAACTCATCGAATCAGTAAGCATCTTGCTACATGGCTTTCCTTTCCTGGAAGAAGAATACTGTAAAGCAGGACCAGGTTGGCAACGGCCATGGATGGTGGCTGGTTACTCCATTCAAGGACAGCATCAAATAAATCCACTGCTAAACACAATTTCTTACAATTCCATTGCTACCTACCTACACTTCATCAAAAATAAATGATGCATTTCTGTTCTTTCTAACTTTTCTGCACCATTTATTCCTCTTATCACGCCTGCTTTGCTGCTACCCACCTCCGGATAATGCAAGTTGGCAGTTATGCCTTTTGTCTTTGTCATAACTGGATCTTACTTTCTCTTATATTTGATTGACCATACCTCTGATGCATGATCTCTTATGTGTCATTTGTATTCACAACAAATCTTTTTCGGTACCCCAGTTGGGCAAGTTTTCACCAAAAAAGGCTCCACAAAAAATTAATGAAAGTAACAAATTGACTGTGTGTAAATCTTAACTGGATAGTTCTAATGGATGGCAAGAAATGTTGGCTTACTACCGAGATTAATTAAGCAAGCTTCTGTTTAAAAAACAAAATAGAAATCAAACTCGGAAGCCCTTTGCTCCACTGCCTTGTCACAGTGGAGTAGTGTATGCCAGGAAAGCTCAATTGCGGTCTCCTGAGCATGTTAACAGCTGTTAATTGTCAACTCTGTCATAAGAGGAAAGGGCACTGGTATGACAGCCAATCGTGCTTGGTTGCTGTCGGCATAAAGGCTGCCACTTATTTTCTCTAGTTTGCAACCCCCAAACGCCCATGTCCACTTGCCTGCTCTGCTTCATGCCCATGCTCCACAAATTCAAGGAGCTTTAAATGCAAGCAGGCCAAAGGTAGTTCTCATGCTTTTAATCTTCTCAAGTTTAAGCACTGTGTACAGTGTCAATCCATCTCGAATGTTTTCCTTTGCTTTGTTATTATTTTTACTCCGTTCCAGATATAGGAACTTTTACTTTGTTCGATGCTGTGTATACATTATCACATGTACGGTTACAGAAGAAACCGTTCCGAACCACAAGATTCATACAGTCGGCAAAAGCAAAAAAAATAGGATTGCCTCATCTGAGCGTTTTCTCAGTTTGTCTGTGATAAAAGCGTTTGGCAATTCTACGTTCATAAACTGTAAGGGTCACAGATTCATTACAACACCTGGTATGATAGGCATTACAGCATAGTTGGCCTTTTATGCGGTCCACCATTACTGTTGTATGCTTGACTCCTATATATATATACACACACTCAGAGAGTCCTGTCACTCAAGGGAGGGTGGGGCCAGGAACGTTAGTTTTATTGAGATGCTGTATTTCACCAGAGACGCGTTTCAACAACTAAATGCCTTAGTCAGTCTGGTCTGGATTTTGAAGAGCGTGCAGTAAGTATTAAAATGTTCAGTTCATTTTTGTTAAAATGAGCACAGCATTCAACGCATTTCTTCCAACAAGCTGGCGTCCTGGTGGACTACATATACCAGCCTGCTCCGGGCGTGCTGTTAATGTTTGCAATCTTGTAGCACATGTTCTTTTGGTCTTTAAAACAGCAAAGTTCTCTGTTCCTGTTCAGTTCGGAATCGCCACACACCCTCTTCTTCACTGTCTCACAATGCCCTGCTCCGAAATCCTCCGCTCAGCAACACCACATAACCAGGGTCGCGGCTTCGATATGAGGAGCCTGCACATTTCGCGGTGAGCCCCTCCAGCCTTTCCCTTTGGCATGCAGCTGAGCAAGGTACGGGGGCTGAGAGTTTGCTACTCCGCTTTCCCTTCTCCAACACGGGCTGCCTCTCAGCGCCTGTACGCAGGCTGTTGACTTGATGGCGCTAGCGCGCCTATTTATACAAACAACCTCCTTCACATGGAAAGAGAGTCCGGTCACTCAAGGGATATATATTTTTTAAAGTAATCTGTAGTATTCATTTTGAGATTTTTCAGATACTAAATAGTTTCTATAGCACATAAATTGAGGTTAGTTGAATCGGGTTCTCTATCTGGTACAGGTGGAGAATGTGGTAAGATGGCTGAAATGTAGGAATTGAAGGAAATGCCTGAAACAGTAATCTATGGACTATGGTATCCGGAGCACATAGGTATGGTTGGTTACAGGCATGAGCTCAAATTGGATCTCGTTTTTTAGGTCTCGCCTCAGCGAAAGACCTATTGATGCCCGTATTTGGGAATGTGGACAGGAGAGGGGCACAGGAGCAGAGCGCAGATTTCACCTCGTGGGCGCGCACGGCGCCGTGCCCCTCTCGTGCCTCATATTCCCATGCGCAAACACAGCCACACTCACGCATGCGCACATACATAGCCATACACAGGCATACACACACTGCATACACACACGCACCCCCCCTTAAACAGACACACGCGCACACAGACAGACGCACGCACAGACATACTCAAACAAACACACAAGCGTACACCCCCACCCTCACCGGGCTCCTCTCCCCTTAGGCATGTTCGCCCCTTTCCGATGCTCTTCACGACGGGAGCTGTCGTACCTGGTAGAGCGGGGGCTGCCCGCCGATGTTGTTCACGACGGGAGCTGCCGGACCTGGTAGAGCGGGGGCTGCCTGCGCATGCGCGGCATTCCTAACCAGGGCCGGGGCTCTCAGAATGAAAGTTAGAAATGCTGCGCATGCGCGGGCCGCCCCCGCCCTCCCAGGTCTCGTCACAGAACACGTAATACACCCAGTGGATAACGCGTGTTATTCAATACAGGAACATATCGTGGGAAGGAGGCTGCGAACGGATGAACTCTTTATATGTATGGATGCTCGGTCTGTCTGCTTCAGTGACGAATGTGCAGCCACGGCTGTCTGCGACGCTTCCCAGCCAGGAAGCAGGATGACTAGCAACACGAAAGAAAGGCACTTCCGGTCATGCGCACTGCAGGGCCGCGGACCCCCTGCTCGCGCGGAGCTGCGGCGCCTCCTTTCTCTCTGCTGGGCTTATGGTCTTTGTTAGGCAGCGGGTGTGCGCCTGAAGCGGTCCGGGTGGAAACGATGGCGCGGGCAGGAAGGTTCCGCTCTGCTGCTGCTGCTGCTGCTGCTGTGCCATTCCCTCCCCCTCTCCCCGCTGCAAGCTGATGTGTAAGTTCCGTGCAATGGGGCAGACTGGCTGCCTGCTCGGGATGCCGCCCTGCTCCTGCCCTTCATTGTACAGAAGAAATTGTTCCTGTGCTGGCTGCTCGGCTATGTTTTGTCGCTGCTGGCCCTGAAAAGGTTGTGGACCGGCCAGCACCTGAGGAGCCCTGTAACCCGGTCCATGTACATAAATATGATGAACCACAGCGAAGCCACCTACTGGAAGGAGAACCAGGAGGTATTGAATTGCCAGCGACTAGAACCGGCTTATGCCCGATGTTGGTAACAAAATGTGTTTTTAACACTGCAGTCTCTTGTTTTTAAGCATAGCCTGTGCTGTCTGAGAAATGCTTTATGACCCAGACCAGACATAGCACCCCTAGCCAAATAGAGACTGGGTTTACCATGGGACCCGACCCTCTTTCTGGGTTATGTTTTTGAATAAACCACCTTCAGGAAACAAAGATGACGGGGACGTGTTAACCCGGGTTGCAGGGGTTTGGGGAGCTGGCGATGGCGGCGTACGAGCCGTGTCTTCTTGGGGGCCGCTTGCTTCCACGAGGCGTGCAAGCCCAGAGCACTGGCGTACGATTCAGAAGTACGCTCGGCACATACGGGCCAATTGCCAATCTGTACGCTTCAAGCGTATGGAGCGTACGGCGCGTACTGTGCACAGGTGTACGCTTCAGGCGTACGGGGTGTACTGCGGCACAGTGCTATTCTTCACGTTTCTAGCGTATGCGGCGTACCTTCAGAGTTTGTGCAGGGACTCAAGGCGCACTGGGGCAGTACGCGATGCCAGTCGAGTCGCACCAGTAGAGCGGGTGCTTCGTGGGAGAGGTGCGGTGCAGGGTGGTTGGTACGCTCAAAGCGTACGAGTCGCACTTGGTCCTGCGAGGCGGCAGATCTCCGGTGGCGGCTGGGACACAGCAGCTCTGGGCGGCAGAAGGGACAACGCTGTGCGGTGCGGTCTGGCTTTAGGGCAGTGCTTACTTCGGCTCAAGGATTGAGCGGAGACGCACGGTGCAGGCAGTATGGCACGGACTTATAAGCAATTTAGGGTCTCAGGGCGGCCCCAGAAGTGCGGGTCCAGCGGCGGGTCAGCGAAGCAGGCTCTATGGTTTCAGTGAAGGCAGCAGGAGAGCCCAATGGTCCTGGGGCTCAGGTCAGGGGGCCAGCTCACTTCCAGGCCCTTTGAGATCAGCGAGTAAGCACAAGAGTTTGTAGAAAGTCAATAAAGCAAAGTCTTTCAAAAAGGGGTCTTCCTCTCCTTTGGCAGCAAGGTTCCCACTGCAGCACAACCACACACACACCCCACACACACCCCACACACACATCACACACACATCACACACACAATCAATCACATCCACAATCACATCCACACACACAACCATACACACAACTATCTATCTATTTATCCATCCATCCATCCATCCATCTATCTATATATTTATCTATCTATCACCCTCACTCTATCTATATGTCTATCGATCGCCCTCCCTCTATTTATCGATCGCCCTCCCTCTATTTATCGATCACCCTCCCTCTATTTATCGATCACCCTCCCTCTATCGCACTCACTCTATCTATCGCATCACCAAGCACCACCACAGCATCACTCAGCGCCACCACAGCATCAATCTGTGCAACTATTCAACAACTGGTTCAAATATGTTGTCTCAATGTTTCAAGCTTTATTACAAATGTCACAAAAAGATGTTAATATTTCACTTCTGTTCTTGGATTTTTGTCACAATAAAATACACTGAACATAATCTTCACAAAAGTTATTTACAAAAGTTTAAGCTATTGCCATTATAAATTACAATAACTTTCATTTAAGTATTAATTATTTAAAAAAAATTAAAAGCCATTGTTGTTGTTTGTAATATCAATACATCCAAGTCAAGTAAATACAACACATATTGCATTACAAATGCAATAGGTGTCACATTTGCGAAAGTTATAACTATTGGCATTGTAAATAACAAATCTATTAATTTCGCGGTTTTCAAAACCAACACATATATACAAAAATTGTCATTTACAATACCAATAGCTCAAACTTTCCTAATGCGAGACCTATTGCATTGCAAATGCTTGTTTCATTTGACCTGTAGCAGATAGTCTTGGTTCTCAGCTTGGGTTTCCAACGTTTCTTTCTTGGGTAGAAACCACTCCAGTTCATTTTCACTTAAAATTATTTCAAACGGTCCGACTTTCTTGCCTGGTAATTGAATGCTTTTCTTTGTGACTTATGAATCTAAAAAACAATAATGAAAAGTCTACAAGTGCACAAATCTAGGTTTGTGGTGCATGCTTTGAACCAGTTTACCAACCATGTCACAATTGTAGGGTAACATCTCTACTGAATCTGATCTGGGCTCTAGTAAGGCCCTTGGTAACAGACACTTTGTGGAAAGCGTTGTTCAATGGTAACAGAATAGATAGGGAAGTAGTGCAGAGCTGGCACTGCTAAGCAAAATGAAAGTATTGGCGAGTAAACCACACTAGAAGGTCGGAGTTTACCCTTAATCTGCTTTCCTCTTGACAAAAAAGTTTGCTTTAGGATTAAGTTAGTCAAAATGTGAAGATGGTTTATAACGAAATGTATATTGTGTTAGGATTTCTGGATTCGTTTTGTACACACGAACTCAAAAATAACGTTCTATGTGCATTTCATTATTTTGCAATAATTCCCAATTTTGTGTCCTCCCTCAAACGAAGGTATTTATAGCCCCCAGTACAGCGCCTGAGTGAGCAGCATCACTTTCAGGAGATGGCCTCTTTTATGGTGCTTGCCAGACAGGACAGGAAAAGGCAAATGTATATTTTCTGGCCTCTGCAGCCAGGGAGAGAGCCATAATAGTCACATTTCAGTTTAACATCACGGGTCCTCATTTAAAGTGGAGACGGGGTAATGCAGTTAAATTGTATTTCTAGCTATACCTTTTTTTGGGAGTAGGGGGGGGGATGTATTTATTCAGGTTTTCAGAACAATACAAAAAATCAGTGCAGCACTGCATTAAGTATTTTCACAATATTAGATGGGCAGGTGTGACAGAAGTTTCCCAATAAGGCTGGAGGACCAACATCAGGCATCCTTATGCATACACCACTACATGAGGGGTTATTGCGAATTGCTGAGCTTTTTGTGGTTCTTAAGTGGACCCACCAGCCGTAGAAGGGGCCAGTTAAATAATGTTTGAGACTGCAATACAACACAATGAACGGTGGCTGTCCACGAACTTGCATAGAGCAAGGTGCATGCACTCTTCAATTGTTTGTAAATTCGGTGCATAGTTTTCAGCAGGAGGTGTGTTAAATCTGAACTTTTATCGTGTTAAGCCCATCTTGCCCCTGCCACTGCTCCTTCAGGCTTTCAATACTCTAAAGATGCAGTTGCATTGGTGCCCTTGCTTTGTTTGTGCGTTAAAAAGCCCAGTAATGTGTCCATAAATGTTTCTGGGGAGAAGCATGTGTTCCTGAATCAGACTGCATGACCCAGTGTATAGTAATTCAATCCTGTGGGCGACACAGCACCCAGGATACTGTACTGCATGTCTAAACACTTATAAGGCCCGAAAGGCTAGACCTAGTTGGCTATGCCTGTGCTTGTTTGGTATTGAAGATGCATTGAACAACATGTCGGATTGGGGGGTGGGGTAGGTTCCTTGTGTGCATTACTTGCAAACAAGTGTTTGGATTTCTCATATTTGGTGTGCATGCATAGTGCAAACCAAGCCTCCGGGTGGTTACTCGCAGCGCTTTCTACTCTTGACACCCATTGGAGAATGGACACACTTTAGATAATAGACAAATAATCCAAAGATCTTCAGTTGTTCAGTGAATGTAGTACACTCCTACACGATTTTCGAGGTAAAGTTTACAGATCCAAATTATAGATGTAAAAACACTTCCTTTATTTTTGTCAGATACAGATCCATGTAAATGGGATTGGATATAAGCAGCTGACAAACATTTCAATCTGGCTGCTATTTGCCATAGAGCTTTATCAACGCATCCCCTCTTAGCATCATGCTCTAAAAATAGTGCAATTCAGTGACTGATGTCAGTTGTCATTGAATAAATGTTAGGTGTATTTTAACTAAGTCACCGATGTTGCGTTGGCTGGTATGCTTCAGTTAAGCCAGTACACACTGTCTGCAAAGGCTGCTCTTGTCCGTTTAAACACTATAGAGCACACAGACAGATGTGATTGGAACACCTTGACTGAATCGACGTGAATTTGAAATAGGGTTCCATAGTGTCCACATGTGACTGGAAGGTATGTCCAGACCTGGCAGGACTTTGGCGTTAGGTGACACATGCTAAGCCTTAACTGACACATCGTAACATCTATTTCGAAAATCTAAACCAACAATTTGATTTCTAACTTAACTTCTTCCTCTGACTTTGGGTATTTTCACCATTTGTCGATCTCTCAACCTTACTAATAGTAAGAGAACACACCAGGAAAATGAATGCTTTGAAAGCTGGATGGCTAATAATAGCCAGATGGAAACACTTGCCGCCTGCTCATACCTGTGATCGCTTTTCGTAGCTCAGGGTGAATGATCAGACTAGCTGGCAAGAATAATTACTTTTTGCGCTATTAAAACTGAGATTGCAACCTTAACTTTGCAAACAGGGTAGGTGTGTGCTACAGGCACAAGCATCTTCAATTATTTGGGTTATAACTTGCTTTCCCAATCTGGGGCTGTTATCTACATTTCATATACCCCCCCCCCCCTGCAGTGTCACCCCTAGGCGGTACCAGCAGCGCCTGAACAACTGATTAATTGCTATATTGGCAGTTATAACAAGAGGCTGGTATAGACCGTGTTCATGACATACCCCAAAGATTACTTCTGCCTAATCGAAACATGCACAGTTTGTTACTAGCAGTTTTAAAATGCACCATGTACATCCCCCCCAAAACAAGCATTGGCAAAGCCATTAGAGCATGTCTTTATTACCCATTGACTTTGCCAATGCTTTTTAGTGATGCTGTTGGGTGGTAGTAGTTGCTGGTGTGCTTTTCCCCTACACTAATCCTATAGTTTAGAGAGACGGAGAACTGAAGACACTAGGAGAACACAAACGAGAAACGAAAGCTGCATTATGGTGGTGGTTGTGGTGTTGGAGGGGGGGATCGAAAGCCCTCCCATGTAGGAGGATAAACACAGCACCCTATTGGGGGGGGGGAGCACAAGTGAAAGGGCTAGACTGAGCACATTGAAGGGGAGAAGAAGGCTTGCACGAGGGAGACAACTGGCAAACATGTACTAACTACCATGAAGTGCTTTACCAAAAAAGTGCCTGAAGAGTAAACTGTGGAAGGACACAAGTAATGAGGGTAAACTCCAGGAGAGGGACACACGCAAGAAAAGCCCTCACAACCGGACCAATAAAAAGCAAGCATATGAATGACAAATCTTACCAATGGTAAGCAGTGGGCGAGCTATAAGCCCAGTGTAATCTGACAAAAGATCTTTTTGCAAACAGACAACTTGCACTGTCAGGTACCGAAGACCTAATAACACTTCTCACATTTATTTGAAAAAATTATGTCTAGGAGCTCTCACAAGGCGTCTTTATATATGTCCATTAAAGGATTGCACTTAAACACGCCCGTGGGTAACTGAATGGCCATGCAATTGCCTGGTTCTGCTTTTTTATGGAAAGAATGACTTTGCTCAATTTTAAACATTACAGAGACATAAACCAACGTTGTCTAATGCTCCTCGCAACTGGCTTCTCTAGGTCCATTCAAAGAACGCCTTCTATAGGTGGTGGGACATGCTCTGTTAGCACTTCACCTTTCATTGTCGCTAGTGTTTTCATCTCTTGATTGGCGGGTTCCAGTGTGCACTGTTAATGATGCAATGGCACATATATTGCACATCTTCTACAATTGAGCATTGTGCTTCGTATAACTATTTTATGCTTAATTGAAGTGTTGGAGACCCGAAGATAACTAGGTCTTATCTTGGAAGAAAACTTCCCATCAGTTCATCCTCTTTCATTTTCTATCTCATTTCCTTCATCAACTTTATAGCTGCCAAGTCTCAAAACGTCAGACTTGCTCAGTGTCCCTCTCTGGAATGTACTTGATCTGGGGAGCAGCTGTTTGTGAAGTGGTGGGCGTTTGTGACATTTGTGCATTTATCTCTACATGTCCAAACTACTAACTGGGCCAGGTGTCGTGTTTCTAACTAAAAATATATCAATTTGGTTTTAAAAGTCATCTCGTTTCTTTTAGCTCCGTTTTCCTATTTTGTGTCAAAGTTTATTGCCAGCTTTGCGCTTAGTATTACATAGAGCTGTTGCTGTGCTGCATGATCAAAACTGCATAAACCTTGCATCTGTAAACATCAACTATTTATCTGATTTTCAGCAGAATGCTTTATATGCCTGTGTATCTATAAATATTGGCAACTTATTGTTGATGCACAGCTGGCTCTGTGTCCCACAGTCTGTGTCTTACTCTAAATCGCTATATTGTCTGAATAAGCACTTTGATATGTCCTAAATGCAACTACAACACTATTCTGCTCCCTTGGCTGGGAGGTGGTTAGGACTGAAGCTGAGCACCTGGGTAAACCGACTCCGCTGGATCCAGACTCTTCTCTGCTAGAGTTGTTCTATACCAGCTTTTGCTGGTTATGGCCGTCTTTTAAGGTCAGGAACACTGCTTGCTCCTGTTCCTTTTGAGTACAGGTAAACAGTGATGTTTATGTTGCACATGACTTGTCTGAAGCTTAGGTGAACCTTTAGTCTGTCCTTCTGAAGGACATAAATAATCCAAAGAGGTGGCAAAGGACATTTTGAAAGAGTAGCAGTAACTTAACTAGGGAACACCTTTTCTTGCCTATAGTTTAACGTGTGCCATAACTGTATTCTTCACCATCGTAGCTTTAAGCGTTTCGTTTGGAGGAAATTTGTTAACCTGAAAATAAAGTTGAAATTTGAGTAATTTTTGCCAGAGAACCACTTAACTGCAGTACGATACATAGATCCTGGTGAGACGCTGTTTAATTGCCACACATTGGAATCCAGAGAATAAGATTTTTAATTGGATGCTGGCTAAAGGATGAAGATGTTCAAGGCAATATAAATTGAAGTGATATTCAGCCAAACTGGCACTACAACTGTAGTGCGCCAGAATAACATTTGCAAAAACATGTACCTCGTGCATTAGTTTGTGAATTAGAATCTGCCTCGCGCCACTTAGTAATGCTTCCCTTTACTGTTTAATCCAGCTTTCTAAATTGCTAAAAAGCTTGGGCAGATTTTACTTGTAGAATTAGTTCTATTTTTCACTACAGTTAAGGTCTTCATTCTAGTCTCATGAAATGGAGCATTACAAAGGTGCTAAATGTATAAATTTCCATTCGTGGCAGGCCTGTCGACATTGGTCTGAGAATTTAAGCTCCGCATAGGTAGATCCAGAATTTATCCACATTGTCCAAACTCCTCTTGGACAGCCGCAAACATGTTTAAAGCAATAATAATGTTCATCTCAATATCTTTGACTCCTGTTTAAACTTCTACATCTTTGTGCTCTTTCTATGCCTTTATCAGAGCAGCAATTCAGTAACTTGAGTAACGCATATGTGGATTTTGGTGAAGCATTTGAAAATTAGTTTATTTGCTGCCCTGTTTTTGAACTTTTTGAAATTATTTAGAATGATTAAAAATGTTCAAGAAAAAGAATAACAAATTAAACACTTTCATCATCAATTCTCACGAGGTCTTGTGTGTGCCCCATCGTGCTTAGCAGGCAATATCATAATGCAACCAATCGTTATTAGCATATGTTGACATTAACTTTGCAAAGCATGGCAAAAAAATAACAATAAAGACCAGTTGTGTTTTTTTTTTATTTGAATGTATTTCATAATTTTATTTGAAGTAGCAGCCATCACTCTTGCTGGAGGTTGTACTTCAAAGAATTGCTTGCATCTCCCAGACACTATCTTCTAAAGGTCTGCATGAATTCATTTCATATTGAGTTCATGATGGCAAAAAGCAAGCTACTTATCGAACGAGTTCACAATTTAGTTCATCATCGAGAGGTTGTCCAGAGCCTTTCTATAAAAATGCTGCAAGGCCACTTAGTTCCTTGTCGTTGGATCTTAGACAAGGGTCTTTGTTTTCCATCAGCTCTTTTTGATGTAGTGGCAGTTTTTAGGGTGTTTTTCATATCCACTTCATGCTCTTCTAATTTAGGATCTCGTCTTGAAGATGCTGTTGTATTACCCCTACACTGTTTAGCATCCATCTCTTTCTAGTTCCCTCCTTCACTTCTCCAGCTGGGCCTCTACCATTTAAGCTATCGTGCTAGTTTGCAGAGCATATTCACTGTGGAAAAACATGTCTTTAACTTTTAATGCAACTCCCACAAGCGCGAGGAATAATAATGAAATGTCTGAATGGCCAGCTCTCTTGTGAAGTTTTTGCAGGAGCTAGGACAGGAGCATTTTTGTATCACACTGTTCTCGAGATTGCAAGAGCTTTCAAACCTTTGATTAGTTTTCTTTGATGAAATTGTCAGTCTCCACTAATGCCATGCATGACTTGTTGGTAGAGCACTTATACTCATATGCTTCTTTAGGAAGCCACGACTTTAAAATGTTAACAGTGGTCTGCACATGGGATTGAAAGTGTTGGAAGATAATTAATTATTAAAAACTGTTTTTTTTTCAGCAGACCTCAAACAGTAGATTTGTTTCTGCCCCCAGACTCGAAAGGAGAGAATTCAATATATTGGTGCTGCTGTAGCAAAAGCATGATCTCGACTTTACGCTCAGGTCCTAGTGGTAGCAAGTACAAATTGTTTTGCTGATCTGAAAAAGGAGCATAAGGATTGGTAGAAAGAAAAATTAATGTGCAGAAAATAGGATGACCTGTGGTGTTGGGCTTTATGGGTAACTGTTAGGTCCTTAAAGGTATATGAGATCAAATAAAAAGCCAGTGTGGAAACCACAGTACTGGTGACACATACAATCTTTTGGTTGTTTTTGTAAACACTCGTTCTGCAACATACTTAGTAATTTGCAGTCGATTTAAGATTTTGTTTGGAGATTCAAGGTAAATTGAATTTGCGTACTCCAGCTGAGATTGAATGATAGTGTTCCCTACTGTTGTATACTAAGTGGGATCAATAAAGAATACACTCTTTTTTTTAAAAGGCGAAATTGTCAGAAAAATGTGCCGGACACGTTTATTGAGGCAGGTGCTGTCCAAAAGAAATTCCGAATCAAACCCCACTGTCAAAGGTAATTGGTGGTGGGGTAGGAGGAAGTGGGGGGCATCCACCAGATTTGACCAGAAGGTTGTATCCTATTCCACTACCGATGAAGGGCAGGTGATTAAGATCTTAATTAGTTTTGGTTCATTTTCAGGGCGTTGTTGGCAATCCATACATCCATTACAGGTTTTATCTTGATTGGAAGTCTCTAGTGTACTAGCTAGGTTAAAGTTAAGCTGGACCTCATCAGCATACATGTAAAAGTGTACCCCTGCTTAGTTTAATCGGGCAAAGGTCTGCATTTATATGTTAAACGGAGAGCAAAAGGATTGACTTAAGCGGGACTCAGCAAGCCACTTATGCAGCAATAATCCTTTTAAATTTCCAATTGACTATAGTAGATGCTTGGCCCATGCAGGGATATGACTGGCATGGAAAAGCCTTCCTCTTGTTAAGCAGCCTGGAACAATCTTAGTTCCAATCTTAATTCTGCTATTTCTTGGCAACGGATATGGTATTGTGGTAGTATAGTCTTTCCTGCTGTTGCACCTTACATAATCGTTTAGTGACTGGTGGAGTTATAGTTTTTGATGACTGGCTGCTTTCCCAGATACCAGCTTCATTTAAGCAGTTCGCTGTCCCAAAGTACACATGCAGTCAAGGGGATCCTTGTGTGGCTTGTAGTAAACGTCTGAGGCAGACTGTTCTGTCCAATTTTTTTAATTTAAAAAACTACAACACCATTATTTCAAATGAACCACTCCTTTGGTATTCGGTCATGCTCAAATTTAGCCATTAGACAGTGGGAGGACTCAAAATATTTGACCTGGACTCCAAGAACAGTAGTTCGTCCTAGCTAACACATGCTTCAATCTAAACGGACAGAACAGGAAATAATGAGGGAGTGCTGGACCCGTAGCCCCTGTTTGCCAAATGATGAAAAACAAAGTATTGTTCAAAAAGTGCAGTGGTGCTCTTAAAATATTTGCTTCAATTCCATCTAAATCCATTGTAAGCTATGTATAACATGCAAGCACCATAAAGTCAACTCTGTTCCTCTACTAAAATCTACACTTTCGTTTAGCAAAAAGGAACCTCTTTGTTAATTGTGATTGTTATCTATAAGGGAACATAGCTCCTTTTTGCACCAATATTTAGGTTTTAAAAGTAATGACCAACTATTTAAGTAGTTAAATGACATTACTCCTTCCATCTGTTATTCTTTCAAATGCGACTGGTGCTTGGGTTGGTGCTAGAGTTCTAGACACCTGACTGTGTGTGCTATTTGTATAGGTTGCGCTTAACCAAAGGAGTTGGAACGCTGCACAGAGTTAAAGGCAAGGATACTGTATACAACTGATTTGAGAGCTAGGTAGCTTGGGGTGTGTTACTGCAATCATGATGTTGGGTTCTCTAAAGTGGCTGGTCGTCATTGCTTTCCTGGGCAGGTTTATGGCGGTCCTCATTGATATGGGGATGTTGCTACAAATCTGGGTTTGTGGGAGGAAAACGCCATGTTGCTTTGTTTTGTTGTTGTTGTTCTTTTTGACACTTTGTCCTGGTTGAGTGTGGGCCAGTAGCCACCAGAAATGGTGAGCTTGCAGCCAGATAGCCCAGGTGCAGGTTGTGATGGCATTGCAAATGATGCATTCTCTAAGACTGTTCTCAACCTTCAACAACCAGCTCTTGGCAAGATACTTGTTTGATTGGATTGTTTTGAATATCTTCAGAATTCTTTTTATTTTTTTGGGGCAAAAATCTACTAAAGGAGGAAACTAGCAATAGATGGAGGGGTCATCAAAATTCCACCTCCCAATCGCCCCCCCCATCTTTGATTAACCTCAATCTAAACAATTTTGTCAAAAGTTTACCTGTAAATTACACAGTACTGCAGCCTTTCCACTAGTGTTTCAGGATTTGATCTTGTGTCTAATGCAAATCCAGATCAGATGTGAACCTCAACCGTCTATGAACCAGAATCTCAAAGAGATTTTCGTGTGGATCCTCAATCACGTTGTCACTACCAACGAGAAAAACAGAGTGATGTTACTTGGACAAGTGATTTGGCCCTAAATATCTAGTGATTGTGTCAACATGTTTTGGCCTTTTGTTGCCCTTGTGGGTCTGTGGCCTTGATCAAGACTGTGTGTAGTAGATCTCTTTTTTTTCTGGATATCTCTTGGAGGTGTTTAGTAAGTATAGTAACTTGAGTTTTTTCTTCTGAGGGTCGATGAGACCATATCTTTGAGACTCTGGTTTATAGACTGTTGAGGTTCACTCCCCTCTTGATTTGCATTCGATTATATTCAGAAGCTGAGTGAACCCATTCCTGCTTCTCCCTCCCCCCCCTCCTGATTAGAACTATGATGTTGTATCTTACCATTGGGGAAAATGTGCATTAGCCAGTCATAATGCCTCTTTCTCTGATCTACTTGCCAGCTCTGGTTCCTGCTGCAGCTCTACTAGCTAACAAATGACCTGATCTCGGGCCTGCTGTAGCTAGATTTCAGCCAAAGAACAGCTGTGCTTCACTTTAATTTGGCCCCACAGCCACAACCTGCATGCAGCTGTAGACTGATGCTGTGCAATGGTAAAGACATGCATAGATGAAGTGGATGCCTGAAAAGGTGTTCAGCAGCCCTATTAAAGCAGAAAGTTCTTAACACGGAAATTGGAAAGATTTGATGGTGATGGAAGTGAATGGTGTGGCAAGTCTTAGGTAGGTTGTAGTTCTCTATTTCCATGGTTCACACACTGACAGGCCTCTATCGAACTGCAGTTGCCTAAGGTTGTGGAGTACAGCAAGAAGTCACATGCTGATTCACCTTACTACCTCCTCCCAGCTTCTCTCCTCCATTTCAACAAAGGCTCCATCAACACCATTTCAGTGTATAGTAGCTGTTAACTGACCCTCGTTCCAAGGGGTAATTTTAAGAGCCATGAGACCTAGTGAATACGCCCTTCAAACACTCTCGTTGCCCCCACACAAGCCTGTGCTCTTGATGTCTAGGATATTGGGCCAGTTAGATTTTTGGATAACACAACCATTTAGGCAGATGAATTATACTCTGGATGCAGAGCCCAGGAATCCAGTAGGGGTAATGTTCGCAGGTGAAATACGCTCAGTCTTACTCTGATATTAATAGTCACTTCTCCAGAAAATTTACAGACTAGAGTGAGGGGACTACTGGATGGAGTAGGTCAGAATGCAGTGAAGAATATATAAAGTGAAGAATTATAAAACAGAAGCATGAAGTAGAATGGAACTATGGGTAGGTGATTAAAACGGAGGTGGAGCTGTCTCAATTAGACCTTGTTCTGCTATTTGTTACTGGTCAAGATGGCTCTGAACTTGGTGGAGGCATGCTTAAAAGGGTGGGGAGTTTCTTGCTCAGCAAATTGACAACAGTAAAGAAGAAATCTGTTGCACCAGCCAGTGGAATCGTGAAAATGGCTCATACCCAGAGACAGCCAGGAAACAAAGTAATTTCAGAAGGAACTTTGAAGAATGCGATGTTCCCTTTCCCTTCCATTGGTGTCGGTGCCTGGAATTTCGGATGTAGTTTTGTAAAAAAAACTGTGATGGGCCCATTCTGCTGGAGTTACAGTATTTAGAGAAGGTAATCCTTGTGACAAGGATTGCTGCATCTGTCCTTGGGAAACACAGAAACCAAATACAACTGTTAAGCCTCGGAATATCCAACTACCATCTCTTTAGCCTTTTACTTTCAGACATAGTGAAGTTACATGCTTGAGGTTTACTCCTGGAGTGTGGTCGTTTTGGATAAAATGTATTCACATGCCTGTTTAAAGTCTTGACAAGTTTAGCAGAAAAAGAAAAATAGGAATCTTTAAGGTCTTTAAATCCTAGTTGGGCAACGAAAGGTCCCCTGAACCCACTGAACATAAATGCTGATAGACATTCACAAAAAAATATATAAAGACTTTTGTTTACATGGCTCCAACGGAGAGCACTTTGCTGATATTGAAACAAAGCGGTGATTTCAAGTGCGGAAGAAAATTGTGAGACCTAGCACATTTAAGGTTCAGAATGATTACATTTTTTAACTTTGTGGTGCTTTGCAAGCTTCTTGAAATTCTCACTTAGCATGAAAGTGAGGATTTACACGTCAAGATTTAGCACAGCTTAGTACTACGGTTAACATTAGCAAGTAAGGTGGAAGTGGGAATCCTAGTAGCGCCCGCAGACCAGAAAACCCTCACAAGACGAGCACTTCCATTTGCATATATATGTGCAAACCCTAGATCAAAAAAACTGACGTGGGTGTTTCATCAAGACATTTTAAGTAAGTACCCTACTCAGAAGTTCTATCAGCACCCTCATTGCTCTCTACTAAATATAAGGGAGATGTCTTTATTAGCCACACTTCAAGTTGCAAAAGACTTATTATGTGCTTACCAAGATCATATAGTGAGTTGCAGCCCGCCCATTGCTTACCATTGTTTGGCTTTTGTGGTATTCTTATTTGTTTGCTTTCAATCGGGTGGCTTTCCTTGCTTCAGCCTGTCTATCTTGTGTTAGTCTACCTCCTGAAGCATATCCTTTTTCCCGTCTCTGTAGATGGTTGGCTCCTATGCTTTTAGGTAATTACTGATTTCTTTTTGTGTTTGTAGCCCACAAGGGGTATGAGTTTTTTTCTCCAATTGTTTTTATTGATATTTGGTGAGACTATAGAAATAGAACAATACCACAAACGAGAATCAATAATACACAATGTGTATAAACAAATTACATTAAAAAAAGGCAGAGTGCAAATAAATTTAGTGACAGTAAGTAGCAAAGGAATGGGAGGTGAGGAAGGACCTGCGATGGGGATCGTAACATGACAACAAGAAGGTCATGTAAGTTATATATTTACACATCTTGTGAAGGCAAGTGAGGCGAATCGTCAAAGTGCATCATTCACCAGACAGAACAGCCCACCAACAATAGTCATCAGAAGGAGTGCGAGAAATGTAAGGAAATCAGGAGCTGTGTGGCCGAAGGACGCGTCAGCCCAACACAATTTGTTTCAGCGAAAAGTTGCCAGGTGGTTCCGGTGTCTCGTTTAGTGAGACCACCAGTGGCGAGTGTGCCGGTCAGTGCTTACATTGTAAAAAAAAAAAATGTGCCGAGTCCCAGAGTTTTCCTCAGATGGTCATTACTAGCGCTGCTGAATGTGAAGTGGACAATTGATTCTGCCCCCAGTACCACCAAACCATACCTGCCCCTTTATCTTACTTTTGCAGTTTCTTTTCCTCCCTGCAGCTTTCTACCTTTGTGACCGTTTTCTAGTCTTTCTCTTCCTCCTTCTTTACCCCCTTATTGCCTTTCTCTATCGTTCTTCCCCAGTGCTGGACAAAGGAAGAAAGCAGCAATAGTAAGGAGCATCTGAGAAATGGGAGTCCTAGTGTGTGGGCCTTGACTGTGGCTTATTGTTGCCAGAGCTAAGCTTACGCTAGTTATAGTGAGGAAGAACGGTTTAAAACACGACTATGTAATGTTTTTGGTTATAGCCATTAGCGCTGCTATTTATTTATTTTATTTGAAACGTTTTATATAGCGCTGGCTAGACCTGGAGGTATCAGAGGGCTTTACAAGAGGATCAGCGAGTTACATAGTTACATCAATTAAATCAAAGAATCGCGGAGGGAGGAGGATGGTAAGGGAAGGAAACACAACGGGGAAACGAGGAAAACAATGTCAGATGACCGGCTGGGTAGGTGACAGCTGAGGGGGCGAAACCTGGGCCAGACGCCTCTATAGCTGCACATGATAGCCCCACAGGGCATCGGCCAAGGTTGCCCATGGAATCAATACTTTTTTTTCAATGTTGACCAAATCACTTCAAGAATTTCAGTGGCAAAAATAAGCCACAGTTTCTAGCAGCAAAGGGGAGGCATAAACGTTACCTATGGAGCTCAGATAACACCCGCCAAAGCTTACATCTCTGATTCAGCATATGTAATCACTCCATGTTTACATGGTAGTGTGGAGTAAGAAAAGGAGGGTGTGATGCTAGTTATGATTCACATGTACCGTATTTTGTTTATTTACAACTTTGCTTCAGTTGTCGTGTTGTAGTATTTGGATATGGGATGGGCCTAAAATCCCTCCATGACCAATTAAACAGGTGAAATGACTGTACCCGTGGTACGTACTTCTTGAATTGCAAGCACACTTTAATCTTATTGTGAATTCATAGAGTTTTTCAGCCGGAGCAAATGTAATTGAGATCGATTGTAGCCAATATATATATATATTTTACAATCTACTCAGCAACAACGCTGCAAAGCGCACACTCCTTCCGCAAATTACGAGGCACTATCCATTTAGTGCATGGGGTAGTTTTTTGACTGATCAAGGCATACAAACACCGAAACGCGTTGGGTTTTCGACTTGGAACTAGCAATAAACCACCCCATGCACTGAATGGATTGTGCCTCGTAATTTGCGGAATAAGTGTGCGCTTTGCAGCGTTGTTACTTAGTGGATCATAAAGTATACAGGGTATCCACGTACCCTGATGAGCACCATGGCTGATGTGTCCCGGCTTTGACGAGGCATGTGGAAGATATATTATATATATATATATATATATATATATATATATATATATATATATATATATATATATATATATATATATATATATATATATTATAACCCCCCCCTCACCACCGCACACGCACACACACACACACACACACACACACACACACCAACCCACCTCCCCCCCCCCCCCCCCCCCCTCACCGGCACACTGGCAAGGCCACACTGAATTCCATCCCAACTGTTCCATCCAAAAGCAACACCCTGCAACAGAGTGCCAAGTTAGTCCTAGGCCCGTAATTTCCATATCTGTCTTGCCGCTGCTCAGCCATGAGCTAGCCCCGGCTATTATCCAATGGGAGGTTTGGGCAGAGTGCAGGCCTAGTGACAAATGGGCGAGAATGACAGCAGCTCGGAAGATGATTTGGGAAGAATAGATCTCCTCAGCCGCATGCATTGGTTTTGAAAAATTATCTGCACATCTGCTGCCCGAATGAAAGATCGTTATAGCACCGGCCCTGTAAAATAAGTGCCAGTGCTGAGCACCGGCACATATTAAGCACTGTTTACAACACTGAAGTCTTCATTTAAGCTCAAGCCGTGCGGGAGGCACTAGAGGGTGGGACAGAAGAAGCATGGGCTCCTCCGTAATGATTTTATATGGACTGAGTTTAGCTTTCTGAGGAAGAATGGCTTGAATTGAACAGATTGCCTAGGTTAGGGTATCAGACCTGCTTCAGAATATATTTTTACTGGTTTGTTTTTCAAGGTACAATAAAGCCCTCCCCTTTCTCTGAGGACTCTGGGCAGTGTGCACAATGAGTATTGTTTAATTCGTAAAACCTTTCATTGTTCTTTCACTTCAGGATAAACCAAGGGACAACCATTGTCACTGGATTGCCAGAGGACCCGAAACCTAGGTGTGCAGTTTCTCATTAGCCGCTTACCACCTGTAAATAAAGATGTGCATCAGTCCAACCTGAAAGCATATAACTATAATCAGGCATAGATTAATCAAGTGCCAACTATTTATTCTCGCTTTCCACTGGGTGTTTATAATCGGCCAGGGAGGGGCATGGGGGCCTGACTTGTGCACAGTGTTCCTGCCAGCCTCTGAGTGCATTGCTTCTGAGGCTTAGGTGGAAGCGACTTTGTTCCTCTGGCTATTTGTTGTGGGACTTGTCACTGCTTCCGTTTTCTCTTGCAGGCTGTGGCACACTTAAGGTACTTTGCATAGCCTCTCGTTTCTTAGTAGTAGCTTGCATAATGTGTAGTAACTATATTGCAGCTGGCTTTGCTCAGCCATTTATTAAAACCGTTTTTAAACACTAAAATCATTGATGCCCTGCCTTCCCCATGACAACAATGCCACCCACTGGTAAACTAAGAGGCAAGTCTGTTGTCATGTGTACCTTATGTGGCCTATATTTTGATACATGAAGCACCACTTTAGCCTAAATCAAATGCAAGAGGCGTTTTTACAGCGCGCATCCTGAACTTGAGTATGTGTGCAAGAGGCGTTTTTACAGCACGCACCCTGAACTGGAGTATGTGTGCTCCTGTCATTAAAATTACGGTATAGTGGAGTATAAGATCTTAGCTCATGTCAAAAACTGCCTATTAATTCACTGAAAAAAGCAAAGGTTAAAGTTACGTTACAGTTCTGGAGGGTGAGGGGTGATGGGTCCCGATCCCTTACTGGCCGTTAGTATTGAGCAAATCGTGTTGCGGCACCTAGCCTTGACTGGGGAAACCCCTAACCCCCTAATACATTAAAGAGTTCCACAGTGGTTGTCACGGCAGGTCTAGTTTATCAAGCTTTTTTCAGGAAAAAATTCCTGTGGTAGCTATTTATATAGGTGTTAGCACTCTCTCCGTGAGAGTGAGTGTAGAAGTCACTAACAGCCAACACGTGTTTAACCCCTTTATATGGCCTTCCAGCCTGGGGCTTCCTCAGGGCATATGGAAATCTTGGGAGACTTGGGTCGTCGATAAGGGGAGGTCCTGTATATCTAAAAATATCGGGCATAATGTCTCGTATTGTGGCTGCCATAGTGATAAAACCTATATAAATAGCTACCACTATGAACCCTTGTCTCATTGGAATTTTTTCCTGAAAAAGCTTGATAAACCAGACCTGCTCTGACAACCACCCTGGAACTCTTTAAAGTTACGTTACAGTTGGATGTTAAAATGAGTTTGAAACTAGAATTTAGGCAGAGGGTGTTCCCTTATGGCTAGAGCGGTCGACCTCAAAGCTGGGAACCGGGTTGGATCCTGGGCAAGGACGCTCAATATCCTGTGATTCTGGGCAAATCACTTAATCTCTCTGTGCCTAACAAAAATGGTGCTCATGTAAAGCACTCTGATACCCAATATCACGGGTCTGTATGTACTGTGGGTCCTATTATGACTCCCTACATGTCCCAGTTGGTTAGGCCATGGCCACCATTTCCCTCTCAGTTTTTATTTAAAAAAAAAAACATAAGGCTCTGGGACCGACTCATCTTGTAATGGCAGCTGTAAAATTCTCTTTCTAGTTGCGGCTAGCCAATCAAATATATTGATACTGCGGTACCAGATTAGAACTGCGGTACTGAAATGGTTTTTGCGAGAAGATGCTCCCTGGGACGATCCGCAGCTTATTTTTCTAAAAGACGGTCTTGTGGGACCAAGTTATCAAACAACAGCGGTCCTTAGCTAATTTACAAATCAACATAATACAGTATAGAAACACAATGGAAAGCTATACGAATTAAGATTTCCAAACCCAGCCGGGAAAGGAGTTTATTTTCTGGAGACAATGTCCAATCTTAGAATATACACAAAATAGTTTGACACAAGCCTGTGCCATACATAACAAGAAAAAGAAGAATAGAGTTAGGGTGAAAGGGGTGTCTTTCAGGCAAAGGAAGAGAGCTAAGACAGGGTACTGTGAGCAAATCAAAAAATAGTAATGACAGTATCGCCTGGAGTGAAGTATACACAATCACATTTACCAATATTATTAGTGTAACCCCACTTATTAGTGTCGACGTTTCGATCCCTTAAGCTCGACTAGATATATGGGATCATCATCAGGACTTTTTGATAAAACATGCCTGAATGAAAAAGCCTGTTAAGGAGAAAAAGAAGAAGACAGAGATTTTTCATTGACTTTAGAGAATTCTGCACATATATACCGACTTTGTAACGATTTGCCAGTGCGTAACCAAGTGCATAGTGTTTGTGCCCTGGTGGAAAACATAATAACAACAGTAATGACACAATTCTCGAAATCGCGGTGCCATGCGTGAAAAATTGCGTCAAGGAAAGTGCTTAGTTTGCTGGAGAAGGGATTTCCAATGTGAGTGATGGTGTCAGGCTTAGTGACTACGGGTAGTGTCCCTAAAGGGTTCCTACATAAGGATCGGTTTACTCATACCTCAGTGTGGCGAGGTGGAAGACCTCACAAGAAGTAGTGGAGGAGGGATGGTCCTTCTGCTCAGGTTGCAGTGTGGGTACTACAATCCTCTTGTAGTACCCACACTGCAACCTGAGCAGAAGGACCATCCCTCCTCCACTACTTCTTGTGAGGTCTTCCACCTCGCCACACTGAGGTATGAGTAAACCGATCCTTATGTAGGAACCCTTTAGGGACACTACCCGTAGTCACTAAGCCTGACACCATCACTCACATTGGAAATCCCTTCTCCAGCAAACTAAGCACTTTCCTTGACGCAATTTTTCACGCATGGCACCGCGATTTCGAGAATTTTTTTTTTTTTTTATTTATTTCATTTCTAAAGCGCTACAGCTACCCAACAAAGGGTTTCCCGGCGCTGATGATTCCGTGCATTGAGAAAATCAGGATTTTTAGATGTTAAACAGCCAGGTTTTTAGGGCTTTCCTGAATTTCAGGTGATTCGCTTCCTGCCTAAGAATCAAAGGAAGAGTATTCCAGAGGGAAGGTCCCAGGTATGAAAAAGATTTGCCGCCCATTCTCGCCAGCCTGATTTTAGGGATCACAAATTGGTTGGCTGTAGCTGAACGAAGGGTGCGGGATGGACGGTAGGGCTGAATAAGGTTTTGAAGATATTTGGGTGCCTTGTTGGTTGAGATCTTATGCATAAGACATAAGGATTTAAATTTTACCCGATTCTCGATTTTCAGCCAGTGCAATTCGCGGATGTACTTGGTGGTAGGTGTGAAGATGGGAATTTTGCACAGCAGTCTTGCGGCGGCATTTTGCACTGTCTGTAGTCGTCGGGTTATGGCCTTGTTGGCCCCTAGATAAAGCACGTTGGCGTAATCAAGCCTGGAGGTTATCAAAGCATTGATGACCGATTTTTGGGTGTTATTGGGCAACATCCAACAGATTTTCTTCAGCCACTTTAGAATCGCAAAGCAAGTGGATGATGTCTTAGTAGCTTGCTGATTGAGACTTAATGATTCATCAATGATGACTCCGAGATTACGTGCTGATTTGACTGGGACCGGGGGTGTGCCCATCACATCAGGCCAGTGCTGGGGTCCCCAGAGTTCTTTGTTTTTGCCCAAAACAAGTAACTCTGTTTTCTCGCCATTAAGTTTGAGAAAATTTTTTCTCATCCAGTCTGCGATGTTAGTGAGGCCGGTTTTTAATGACGAGATGTTATTTGGGTCCGAAGATGATAAAGAGAAAATAAGCTGGGAATCATCAGCATACGAGAACATGAGTAGGCCAGACTCTTCTATCATTTTGGCCAATGGACTCATGTAAACATTGAAAAGCAGTGGGCTCAATATGGAGCCCTGCGGCACTCCATGTTTAAGGGTCATAGTGTCAGAGCATGCTGATTGGGAGAAAACTTGGAAGGTGCGTTGTTCTAGCAGAGATTTAATCCAGTTGCAGGCGGCGCCCCTGATACCGGTGGCGTGGAGGGTTTGCTCAAGTACAGCATGTGACACAGTATCGAATGCTGCACTGAGATCCAATAACAGCAAGGCAACCGTTTCTCCGCGGTCCAGCAGTAGGCGGATATTCTCCGTTACGCCCAACAGAGTCGTTTCCGTGGAGAATCCAGTACGGAATCCTGACTGATGGAGGGGTAGTAAATCATGGATGGTAATGAAATCAGTGAGGACTCTGTGAACATGTTTTTCCAATATCTTTGCAAAGGTAGGTAGCAAAGAAATAGGCCTAAAGTTGGATGGCAAGTTGGGGTCAGTTCCAGCTTTTTTGAGTAGGGGAAGGACCATTGCATGTTTCCATTCCTTTGGTACGATTTCTTCCTGTAGCGATTTATTAAGAAGGTTGGTAATTGTCCCTAGGGTTTTATCATTTAATTTTTTCAGGATAGAACACGGTAGTGGATCGTTTGGTGAGCCAGATTTGATGGAATTCAAAAGTTTTCGAACCAAGTCTAAGTCAAGCAACGGCCATTTATCTAAAATGGCTGGAGGTGTTACATCAAGTGGGGATATGTAGGAGGACATCTCTGTTTTCATGGGAGTGATGGGGACTGAAGTGTTGATTTCAGGGCCAATATTAATAGAAGGTGGGATTGCTCTGGACTCGGCAATTTCCGTTGTGGTTTGTTCTATACCCTGATAGATTTTGTCGACTTTTTCTACAAAAAAAGTTGCAAGGGCATCACATTGTAATTTGTTTAAATCAGGGGGAGATTGTAATGTAAGGGAACCAGCTAGTTCTCTTACAGTTTTGAAAAGTGTTTTGGACTGACATAGGGCTTCAGTGATTTTCGTGCAGGCATGTTCAGCTTTGGTTTTGGCACAGAGCCTCTGATAATTTGAGAGTTTATGTTTATAGGCCAATTTGGACTCAGGGCAATAGGATTTCCTCCAATGACGTTCTGCAGTTTTGCATATACTTTTTTCTTGTTTCAAGGTCTCAGTGAACCATGGAGCAGGGGGGCGGTGGGAATTTTGTTTTAATATAGTTTTAGGCAAAGTGGAGTCGATGGCTTCTAGGAGCCAGGTTTGGACTGATGTAGAAAACTCTTGTACTGTAGATTTTGTACAAGGGAGATGGCCCTCGAGAAAGGAGTTAAGTCTTTCTAGATCGAGTTTTTTCCATTTCCTGATTAATTGTATAGGAGTTGGTGTTCTCATCCCATTGGAATTTTTTACAAGAAGGGAAAATGTAATCAGGAAGTGGTCAGACCAAGGCACAGGAATGGCCGTGGGTTTCGATAAGTCGTCTAGGTTGGAGAGGATAGGATCCAACAAATGACCGGCTCTATGTGTAGGGCCAGAGTTCTTTAAGGTCAGGTTGAGGGATGCAAGATCCGTTTTGAAATCATTCACTATTGGGCAATCCTCTTTCTCCAAGTGTAGATTCATGTCTCCTAGAATAGTGAAGTTAGCCATTTTCATAATTAGGGGTCCAAGAAGTTCTACGAGATGAGATATCCATTTCGAGGCAGATCCCGGTGGCCTATAAATGAGTGCTCCCGAGAAAGTAAAGTTCGGTGTGAGTGAAAGTTTATAAATTGCGCCTTCACAGCCCTCACATGGGAGTTTATTAAATTCGCAGTTATAGCGTTTTTTAAAAATAATTGCTATTCCTCCTCCTGGTGGTTTTTCTCGATCAAGTCTAACAATTGCATAAGTTTCAGGGAGTGCCATAGCTAAGTCAGGTCCAGAGCTGTCTTGAAGCCATGTTTCAGTTAGAAAAACAGCATCTGGAACCTCGTCCAAGAGTAAATTGAAGACTTCAGTTCTATGCTTGGGTAGTGAACGACAGTTAATGCTAAGAAGTAGAAACTGTTCTGAAGGCATCTTGTTATTATTTATAGAGTTTCTAACCTGTAAGGCTTTAATTTGTACATGGTTGGTGGATAAATGACAGCATTGGCATGTAGTTTTCTGTAAATAAGGATCTATTGTCTTGCAAGCAGGATGTCGAGAGGGTCGAAGGGCTAGTAAACATTCCGAAGAGTAATTTAGGCGTAAGTGGCTGGTCGTGTCACTTTGTGCCTCAATTATAGGAGGGCATGTAACTAAATCCTTGATACCTGAAGGGAGAGGTGCCATGGTGCGTGGCGCGTCCGAGGCGCAGACGGGCTGACTCTGGCGTGACTCCGGCGCTGGCGAGGCGCGTCCACTGCACGCGTCCGCTAACGCGGAGGATATCCGTATCCTTTTGTAGTAAAGGCTAGAGCGCTGAACCAGCTCCGCCTCCCACTAAGATGTCTGCCGTGAGGGAGCGCTACTGCCCTTCTGCTCGGTAAAACAGAATTGTTTCATTACTGTTGTTATTATGTTTTCCACCAGGGCACAAACACTATGCACTTGGTTACGCACTGGCAAATCGTTACAAAGTCGGTATATATGTGCAGAATTCTCTAAAGTCAATGAAAAATCTCTGTCTTCTTCTTTTTCTCCTTAACAGGCTTTTTCATTCAGGCATGTTTTATCAAAAAGTCCTGATGATGATCCCATATATCTAGTCGAGCTTAAGGGATCGAAACGTCGACACTAATAAGTGGGGTTACACTAATAATATTGGTAAATGTGATTGTGTATACTTCACTCCAGGCGATACTGTCATTACTATTTTTTGATTTGCTCACAGTACCCTGTCTTAGCTCTCTTCCTTTGCCTGAAAGACACCCCTTTCACCCTAACTCTATTCTTCTTTTTCTTGTTATGTATGGCACAGGCTTGTGTCAAACTATTTTGTGTATATTCTAAGATTGGACATTGTCTCCAGAAAATAAACTCCTTTCCCGGCTGGGTTTGGAAATCTTAATTCGTATAGCTTTCCATTGTGTTTCTATACTGTATTATGTTGATTTGTAAATTAGCTAAGGACCGCTGTTGTTTGATAACTTAGTTATACCCATGGTACTTAGCTATCCGTTGGGTCCCCCTTGTATTATAAAAAGGTCTTGTGGGACCAGCCATCCAGACATCGCTATTTTTAACCTCTTCATGGCCTCCCGAGCACATCTTTATACCCAAATTTCTCAAATTGCTGAACCGATTTCCACCAAATAATCAAAATCATGTTTTCTGAGTAAACCTGTCCGGTTTTGTCAAATTTGGTTTAATGCCAATCAATTGTTTATTTTTTTGTATCTCTCTCACAATTTGCCCTTATTTTCTCAAAATGGATTGAATGGTTTTACAGTAAATTACCACAAGCACTCTTTCGGAGTAAAGATTCTAGCTTTTTGCCAAATTTCATGTAATTCGTTCAGCTATTTTGGCTTTAGCTCTAAAATTGCATTGAGGAAAACTCATTTAGCGAATATCCCTCCCACTCGTGTGTGTCTCCTACCCCCCCCCCCCCCCCCCCCCCCCTCACCCTCCTCCTTTGTTCACTCGCTTGACTAGTCACCCCAACATTTTCCAGTAAGGAAGTTGTGAATGAAACATTTTTATATTGTTTTGGCAGCTGTACATTTTTACATATATTTGAAATGTAATCAAGGCATACCAAATAGTTGCCATGTAGGATAATGTATGCCTAACATAGTAGGTTTGAGTTTCTTATGATGACAGGTCAGTGATAAAAGGTATAGATCTCATGGTTATGAATAGTTACGGTTTTAGGCAATCTGCCAGACGTATTGTGAAAAGCATACGTCCATAGGCTTTTAGACAACCATTGCTTTTACTCTGTATTAAAGCTTGCACATTGGTGCTTTATATTTTTTTACAGGAACTCTCTCAGATAACCATAGTAGGCCAGAGTTTTAGTGTTGGTTACTCCCTCTGACAAACCATGAGCATAGATCTGCAGTGTGAGAATGTAAATTTTCCTAGCCATCGTAAAGGAAAGTTTCAATTCTATTAAGGACTCTGAGGCGAGGGCTAGGATTTACTTTTTTTCTCTTTTTCTCCACAGCAGCCAGATAAAACATGTGAAAAACCTATAAAAAAAACTTAATTTCCCAAAAATTAAGCAACCGAGTTTAAATGTCATACAATTAGGATACATTAATGTCCATATCTGCATAAGTCCTCTCTCGCTTTCTCTTTCATCCTGCGACACCAGCTGCATTTGGAAGATGTTACTCCTGCTTCGCGGACTACAAACCTGCGATAAATCAACAGACAAAAATGGAGCCTGCAGGTATACCAGCTTGACGTATGTTTATCCAGTACATACATTGAACTTCCAAGGAGAGACTTCATATGCCAGTTGAACATAAACATAGATAAAAACAAGCTACATCGCAGTCTTGTACAATTTAGGAACTTAAAGCAGATTACTTACATAGCTTAAACGATCCACCATGTCGGAGTTGGTAATGATCTAGCATTGGGTGGGCTAATACTCGCCTCAGTCCTTAACCCTTTGGCTGCGTCGAACGTTCAGCTCCAGTGCTGAACGTTCGAAAAACGGGTGGGGCAGCGTTGGCAAACGGACATGTGCAGCACTACCAAGGTAGTGCACGCGGCGGCCGTTGGCCAACGGCAGCAGCCAACGGGTTAATAGAATTTAAACTTTCCTTTACGATAGCTAGGATAATTTACATTGTATGTCAGGACCCGGAGGCGAGGATTAGGCTAGCTTAAAGTTTATCTACCACAAGAGTTGCAATGGAGGAGACTGGTCTGAAATAAAACCTTTTAAAGGTAGAATCGGAAGACCAGTCAGTCGCATTCAAGATACCCATCTAACGTATTGTGCAATGGTGGGAGAAGAGACCGCCCTAAATGGTTTCCGCAGGGTGATGAGCAGTTGTCGTTTCCCATGAATTGTAGATCCACAGTCAAGACCTCAGAGACTTTGATACAACGCACTTCACAACATTTCGAGGAATCTGGTAAAGTTGGATAGGAGATCAAACAGGAGTTTCATCTGGTGCGTCTGGAAACCTGGAAAGAAACCCCTTCTGGTGTTAAGGTTTTACCTGTAATATCCAGAGCCCGGAAATCCGAGACACACCTGCATGAAATCAAACACAGAAGAGTGGCCAGTTTTGTTGACGATTGTTTCCGCCAAAGGTACTTATTGCCATGCCATGATTGAATGTGTTCTGGAGGACGAGACAAGCAGATGCATCTAAGTAATTTCAGAACCTGAGTGGGCTCAGCCACCATGGAATAACCTGCCAAAATCGCAGATCGGAAGGAATTGATGGGCTTTTCCCTCCGATGCCAAAGAAGCCATGAAATTTAGGATATGAACATTCTCTGACCCCCCAGGATCCAAATTCCGTTGCTGGCACCAGCCCAGCCATCGGCCCCATGCTGACCTGTAACATTTGACCATGTTGTCTGCCCAAGCACAGGAGAGTAGGTTTTCAGCGTTTCTTTGAAAAGCCCAGGACTTGCCTTAGAGTCCTGTAATCCTCCACTCCACGAGCTGGAGGATTACAGGACTCCAGGGCCACCAGGGATGAGGGATCCTGGAATGACAATTGAGAGATAGATCCTGGGGTAGACTGATTGCAAAATCCCAAGAAAGTTCCATCACATCTGGAAACAAGACTTCAGACTTCAATGTAGGCCTCGGCACCACCAGATCTGCCCTCTGTCGGTGACTTTGGGCAGTCATTCTCATTATCATGGCGTTGAGGCATACCCGGACTCCTTCCACCAGTCCTGCAGGAACTCTTTCGTCTCCACCTCCTCTAGGTCTGGCCTACAACTGAAGTACTTGGGGAATGGTGCCAAGACGCAAAGAGGTTGACTGTGAAAGGGCCCCATCTCTGATTGGGCCAGAAAAAATTTCAGAAGTCACTTCCACAAGCTCATGTCGAGAAGGTGGCACGATTGCCAGTCCGCCACTTGGTTGGCGGTCCCAAGGACGTGTTCTGCTGTGACTGAGATTTGGTGAGAGAGGCAATACTCTAGTAGGTGAATGCTCTCCAATCTTGAAGTGGCGGAAATCCAACCACTTGTTGAATTTCCAGAGGTTTATTACTAGGTGTTTACCCCCTTCTCTCTTGTACACCAAAAAGAAGTTGCTAAAAATAAACAGAAGGGTGAGGAGTGGACAGAAAAAGGGCGCCTTTGTCCAGAAGTTCCTGGATCTCCAGCCGAATAAGAGTTGTCTCCTGCTCCGAAAAACTAAGGGGGCGAGGAGGGACGAGAAGGGACAGGCTGGTTGGGGTTGGGGGGGGGGGCTCTGCGAAAACCCGGGGTTGAATACTCTCTTATTGGAGGATTGCGCTTTGTCCACAGAGTTGAAAGTGGACATATATTTTCCAAGTTCCTTGACTACTTGTCTCCAAAGAGCCCTCCTTGTGCCACTTGGCCGGCCTCCAATCTGGCCAGGTCCCCCAATTTTGGTTAGATTTTATAAGAAGAAATCTGCGCCTTTCCGTAGAGATGGTGCAGTTGGCATTTCCTAAGAAAATTACCGCCCGTTGGGCCCCATCAGACCAGGTTTCTGGGAAAACTAGTGTCCTCGAAGCTTTGGTGTCTCCCGCCATATCGAAGATCTTTGTTACGGGGGCCTGTGATATCTAGCAGTTTGTCCTGGCTTGAATGCCAGAACCGATCAATCTCTTTTTTAGGGTCTCTGTTATATTTACTCAGAAAGGTGGGCATCCTGGCGTCTATTTTTGAGGTGGTCGCAATCTTACCCTGTGAGGAAGGACAGGGACATTCCTCGCTAAGACAGCTTCTGACCTCCAGGTCAAGTGGTTTGTGTGGTCTGCTGCCAACGTAAGTAGCTACTTTGTTCCCCTTAGTCCACTCAGAGGAGCGGGGATGTGTGAGCTCCTTGGGGTCTAACAGGTCTGATGGCGCAGTGAGGGATACCTCCGAGGAGAGTTTTGTCCCCACTGATGAGGCTGGCGACCAGGGTCTCTTGTGGTTCGCATCGCCATTTTAAACATTGTGGGAGCCGGCCGGGGGGGAGGGGTGACGCAGGGTCTCCAAAGGCAGAAACCTCAATTCCGTTTGGGGGAGGGGGGGGGGGGGTGATATGCTCCAGGAATTCTTTTTTGAGCCTGGCAAAAACGTCAAGGTCAATGGCAAATGGTTCTCGAGGGGGAGGGAAAGTGTAGCGGTGACCAGCACTCCAGGGTAAAGGGCAGAGGGCACAGAGGTCTTCCCTCACCTGGAGGGGTATTAGGCATCCATCACGTCACAGAATTCATCAGACAGGGAAGTAGGAGATCTCCTCTTGTATATAGCTGTCATCGAAGGGAAGTAGGGGAGGACTGCGCAGGATGCACACAGGGAACTGTGGATTTAAGAGGGATGGCTACATTGTGGGTGAGGAATATATAAGTAGCAAGGCTGCAATATATAGTGTGTTGCTATGTCACACCAGGGCTGCAGGCCCATGCAGACAACTCAGGACTGAAAGGGGGGAGGGTTGGCTGCCTGGGTTGTCTGCCAAGTAGTTGGAGTTAAGACTCCCTAATATCAGGGAACCCATGAGTGATGCTGTTCTGACTTCAGGTGGTTGCGGGCTGTTACGAGGCACTGTTGCCAGCTCACCACGATTTGAGGTGGTTGGAAGGACTTGAGGAGCTTAAAATGCGCTCTGATCCTGTGGCTCAAAGAGGAGTGCAGTGTGTTAATGTAGACACTTGCCCCCTAGCGGTCGGAGGACCGCCGTGCACCTCGCAGGCGAGCACTGATCAGGAGCTGCCATGTACTGGGCAAACAAGCGTTCCGATTGCCGCTGTGAGGAGGCAAAGTATGTGCTATGAGGAGGAAAAAGCGCTGGAGACCATGGCATGCATAAACCAAAGCATACACCGGACCGGGGTCCCAAGCAGCAATTAAGTGATGTCAAAATGTAACGCGCCGCATTTAAATAAATGTGAAAATATGTATAAGGGGACAGGAGTCTTAATACTGAGCATTCCCATGGCTGCGGAGCAGCAAAGAAAGAGGGAAAACGTGAGAGGACTTGCGCAGATATGGACATTAATGGCTCTTTATAGGATGACATTTGAACTCTGTTGCTTCATTTTTCCCAAGTGTTTAAGGAAATTAAGTTTTGTTATATATTTTTTACGCTTTATCTGGCTGCTGCAGAGAATAAATGAAGAAAGTAAAACCTATTCCTCACCTCCGGGTCCTGACATAGAATCCTTGTTGGGCCCTCATGGGAGAGATAGTATTTTGCTTTGCCAACTACGGTTTTGTATACATTTTGTGAATTTAGGACTGTATGCCTGATGGTTGCCTTGTGGGAGGATTTATGTTCTGTACAATTAGGCCTGAATTGGTTATGGTGACTAGCGAATCGTAAAGACAATAGCTCTAATTGGTGCACTGGGAAAAGTTG
Source organism: Lissotriton vulgaris (assembly GCF_964263255.1). Classification (NCBI taxonomy): domain Eukaryota; kingdom Metazoa; phylum Chordata; class Amphibia; order Caudata; family Salamandridae; genus Lissotriton; species Lissotriton vulgaris. Next base: position 1,140,598,268 of record NC_141695.1, on the reverse strand, counting down.
TGCAAGATGCCATATGTCTAGTCTGTGTATTATGAAAAGTTATGACAAAGGCAGCAGACCTGGTTTATCTGTTGTGAAAAGCATTTGTTACAGCCAATAGGACTCTAACAGTGTTGTATAGCGTTTTAGGACCCTGGTGTAATTTTCCAGATTCATGCCCTTATAGGTATAAATCACCTTGTCCTTATATAGGCATAGAAATCATAACCATATTTAGACATAGCCCATGCAGTCCAAATACTGGCATGGATAATAATGGAGTATTTGTTAAGCGCTAGAGAGAAAACTTAGCCCCCAAAAGGGCATCAAGGCGCTATCAGCTGGAAACAGCATAAACATAACCACTGGCAGAACATAAGAGAGTGGAAAGACTAGGAGAATCGGGGCTAATAAGATAAGGAGAACAGCCACGTTTTTATAAGTTTATGAAAAACTGTCAAAGATGGATGTCTAGCAATTTCGGGCGGGAGTGAGTTCCATAATTTTGGAACGAGCTAGGAAAAAGCTCTACCGCCCCATCTCACCTTATTAACACATACATACATCCACTAGTTCCGAAACGGCACAACAATTTCTTGGAAAACTCTTCCCCTTGCTTTAATATTGATTTGTCCAAGAACTCGTGGAGTTTTCAAAGAACAGACTTTTTTTTTTTTTTTTGTATTTCTTTTTATTGAAAAAACAAAGCAAGGCATGTACAAAACATAGGAATGTAAGGACTCTACGAGGGCTGAGCATCATATCAGAAAACATTACACTGAAAAATGTATTGACTGGGGAAGGGGGGAGGAGGAGAAGAGAACACAGAAATCCTACGAAAATTATCAATAACAATAAGGGGTCAGGGGGAAAGCGGGACATCAAGGACCGCAGCCACAGGTGGTACGCATATGTCCCCTCTATATCGATTCCAAGGACCCCATACTTTATGCCATTTCCGGGGGTGACCCTGAGCCAAGTACACCGTTTTCTCCCGGAACATGCACCAATCCATGTTTTCTACCCACAGCTCAAGAGTAGGAGGCCTCTGGGACCCCCACAACTGTGCGATGTTCCGTTTGGCAATCATGGCCCCTAGAGTCACCCATTGAGTCTGTGCCACATTATGATCAGTGGGCTCCCAAATATTCAACAAACAGCGTCTGGCCTCCGGTAAGAGAGCCACATCCGTAACCTCCTGCATCACCTCATGGACCCTACTCCAATAGTCAAGCACTTCCCGACATTCCCAGATAATATGGAGGAACGTCCCCAGCTGACCGCAACCCCGCTGACACAGACCCTCCTCAGAAAAACCCATCCTGACCAGACGGGGACCCGTGACATAGACCCCATGTAGTATTTTGGGCTGGACTAGTCTCAGTCATGCTGGAATCGCAACCTCCTTCGGCGAGGAGATTGCAGACTGCCAGTCTTCATCGTCAAGCTCAAGGCTGTCACGGGTCCACTGATCACACAGTTGCGATAGAAGGTCCCCCCTGTTATTGATCAGTTTCTTGTACACCAGGGAAATGATACTATCAGGCATATGGCCATCCAGGATACGATCCTCTAACGGGGTAGACTCCGATATCACCTCCCCCTCCAGGAAAACAGACAATAGCGCATGCCGGACCTGAGCATAACAGAAGTATTCCGTCCCTCCCAATTCAAACTCTTTTTGCAAGGCTGCGAACAATTTCACCTGTCCCTTCCCCCATAGGTCTCCCACCTTGGAGATGCCAATGAGATCCCACTTGTCGAACCCTTTAGTGTTCCACAGTTTACCAAACTTATCAGAGCCGAAAAGCGGGGTAGCCAAAGTCAGACTGTCCTTCCACCCTAACAAATTGGTAGCGTTGCGCCAGATCCGCACAGCCGTCTTGGTTGGCCCCGTCAAAGTCTTCACCACAGATTTAGTGTACAACGCTCTATAATAATTGCCACCAGGAAGTAGCCACCTATCCATGGCGAAACCAAGGTTTAACTCTGGGCCGTACATACCGTGATTGATGGCTCCCAACTGCGAATTTAGCCAGCGCAATCCGCTGTCTTCCATCCCACAACAGCTTCCTTTGCAGACCCTCCACCACACGAAAGTAACTAGCTGGGACAATATCAAGCGTGTTCTGAAGGGCATACAGAAAACGAGGGAGCGACATCATTTTGAAAAGGGCCGTCCACCCAAGCGTCGACAACGGGAGTTTCCGCCAGCCCTCAACATCTCGATTTTGCCGAGTCAAAAGAGGGAGAAGGTTCCTTTCGTATCGAACCACGGGGTCCATCGAAACATAAATTCCAAGATACTTGAACCCCTCTTGTGTTATTTGGATAGGACAGTTGCGCGGTAGGATGGGTATCTCGCCACTAAGAACGTACAAATAGGATTCCGCCCAGTTAATGACCAAGCCAGGGTTTCTACCGAAGGAGGTCAGAACATCGGAGTACTATCAAATATTTCCTGGGAGAGGTCAAGTACAGCAAGATGTCGTCTGCATATAATGAAATCCGATCAAACTGCGGAGACCAATAAATACCCTTCATCGAGGGCTCTCAACGGATCCAAGCAGCAAGAGGCTCGAGGGCCAACGCAAATAAGAGACAGCGGGTAACCCTGGCGAGTACCACGCCCGAGACAAAATGGCTCTGAGACGCGACCATTAACCACTATCTGGGCAAGAGGGTCTGCATAAAGGAGACTCACCCAGCTAATGAAATCCGAACTGAAACCAAATTTAGCTAGCACCGCCCACAGGAACTGAGACTCTTTGATGACGTTATTATGTCCAACTTTACGTCAAATTCGATACCTTCAAGGTATAAATATGTCCACACTTGCCATAGCAAAACACAGTGGTTTGGAGCACTTCGACTGAGTCTGGATCTTTTATTATTGATGTGACTCCCCTTATTTCACTGATTGCCTCCTACCGGATTGCCACCACATCATATGCTGATCCCGCCCAACTAATTTTGTCTTTAGATAAAAACTTTTAATTCAGAAACTAACTTTCAGAACTGCTTGACTGACATTATTTTTTGGATACAATCCAATCATCTTAAGTGCAATTTCAACAGGAATGAGATACCCCTCTTTGGCAAATCCAAGTGTTTCTCATCAATAAAATGGTGGCCAAACTCTTCTCCTCCTCCTCCCCACCCAGCTACTGTAATGATTGCAAAAAAGACCTTGAGGTGAAATCAGTGCTTAATTTGTAAAAAAAAAAACAAAAAAAAAGTGCTGGGTACACCAAAGCTTTTCTCAGACGCTCATTACTAGCACTGTCAAATGTGGAGTTGACGTTTGATTCCAGTACCAGTACCACTGTACAATATCTACCCCTGTATCCTACTTTTGCAGGTTCTTTTCCTCTGTGCAGCTTCCTTCGTCACTGTTTTCCAGTCTCTATTTCTTCTCCTTTAACCCTTTAGTGCCTTTCTCTCTCGAAGACCACAAAAGCGAGTGCTGGACAAAGTAAGAAAGCAGCGCTAGAAATGAGCGTCCGAGAAATGGGAGTCCTAGTTTGTGGGCCTTGACTGTAGCTCATTGTTACTAGAGCTAAGCTGAAGTTAGTTATAGAAAGTAAGTACTGTTTAAAACATGACTAGGTAATATTTTTGGTTATAGCTATTCGCGCCACTACTATGGAATCAATGCGTTTGTTCAATGGTGAGCACATCCCTTCAAGAATTTCAGTGGCAAAAACAAGCCACAGCTACTAACAGCAAAGGGCAGGCATAAACTTTTGCCAAAAGCAGAAGTCTGATTCCGCATATGTAATGACACCATGTTTACATGTCACGTGTTGAGTAGACCGAAAAGGATGGTGTGCTGCGAGTTATGCGTCATGTGTACAGTATTTTGTTTATTTACATCTTTCCTTTAGTTTTCGTGTTCTATTATTTGAATATGGTAAGGGCCCCAAGTCCCTTTAGGGCTAATTAAACAGGTGAAATTAAACTACGCGCGCTGCCCCATTCGCCAGAACACTTTAATCTCATTTTGAATTTATAAACTTTTTCAGCTGGAGCAAAGGGCAGTGAGATTGTAGCCAAGATCTTCGCAGAGCAATTAAAGGGGGCTGGCGCGCTTGCAGTGAGTGGGAACACATCTTGCACATACCAGGCCTGCTCTCTCGCTGCATAGCAAAGTGTGTTGGACGAGGCCCGGTAGGGGGGTAATTGAGGAGGCAGAAAGAAAGTCACTCACTGGCAAGTCCACACTGAATTCCATCCCAACAGTCCGGTTCTGAAGCAGCACCCTGCAACAGAGGGCCAAATTCGTCCTAGGCCTGCACTTTCCAAGTCTGCCTCGCTGCTGCTCAGCCATGAGTCAACCCCAGCTATAATTATCCAATGGGAGGCTTGGGCATGGTGCGGGAGTAGTGACAAATTGGTAAGAATTACTGAAGCCTGGAAGATGACTTGGGAGGAATACATCTCCCCAGCTGCATACATTTGTTTCGAAACGTTATCTGCACTCCAGCTGCCTGCATGAAAGACATCTCCATATCTTGTTATAATTTTTCAAGGAACTGATTGACAAGATAATATAATTTGAGCTGGTATATCCTTTTGCTGTGATTCAATCATAAGACGGAGCAATAAGAATAGAGTATCCAAGTCAATTAGGTACGTACAATTACGTTCAATATTCCTAAATTCAGAAACCTAGGTAGCCCGCAATCTTAACTGATTTTACTCACTTCAGCCGAAATGAGTTACATATTTATTTATTACCAAAAGATTGTTATTTAAAAATGTATGTTTGCCCACCAATTCTATACACAGTACAAAAAAGAGAAATATTTATATACATATTTACGACATGTGCCCCCAGTGCAGTGACCATAACCAACACGTTGTTCAAACAAGGTGACTTTTTTTACAGAGATTATTGGAAGAGAAAGGATGTCTGATTAGATTCTGACTACATTTCCAGATCAAGGACCAGATAGTACTTCAAGACTATCCGAGTATAGTGTCGACGACTCTTCGACCCGGCGGACGGTTGTAGGGTCTCTTCAGGACAAGATATCCCTGGAGACTGTAAGGGATATTTGTATTAGAATTAAGGATTTTTTTTTATATATGATGTGCAAGGGCTACTGGGGAACCATGTTTTTTGAGCGGTGCTTACTTCAGGACTTAATATAATTATGTACCTCGTGGATCAGAGTTCAGTGTCTTGCTGTGGCCTGCATGTTGATAAGAAATGGGAAGGTGTGTTGGAGGAATCAATCTCCAATGACCACCTGTAATTTTTAATTTCCTGATTGAGCTTACACCTAAGGGTTAAGATGGAAGCAATTTAAAATTCGTCCTATTTTTAAAGGAGTGTGGTGATAATAAATATGGTTGTGCACTCACCTAATAGGTAGACAGCAATATTTTAGCAGGGATCTAAAATGCTCTGCGTACAAATAATCAGATGTGAAAGGAATATCCAGAAAGTGCGGGGTGCTTAGATAAGAACTCACCACAGTACTGACGAGAAGTCCCCATACCGTATAATTTGGGGTGGCGTAATAGAAAAAGTGAGTTGAGTAAAATTACGGCCTAATTCTCTTAAAGACCAGGTATCTACTTGCTTAGTCAGGTGGCCAAGGTGAATCCCTTCGGATATGCAACCGAGATTAATGCTCTGTGTTGATTGAGGGGCCGAGGTGAGCCGTGGAATATATGCTGGGACCTGCGGTTCAATGAACCGGAATTAGATCTCCATGACCTGGAATTGGGGTCAAGTGCGCATTACGGGGGCCATCTTGGAAGGGAGTAAGGGCAAAACTCTCCAACCATGTGTTTATTGTGTATAGCATGGCCCCGCTGTCATTCAGTGTCCAAATTATTAAAGGGACTCTTGAGGCTGAATGATTCACGAGAATACTTCTCACTGAAATTCATCATTATTTCATGCGGGTCAGACCTAATAGTAATTACTCTAGATGGAACTGCAGGGGTGTGGAATTTTTTGAATAATCTACTTGGCCAAGGGACAAATCGGTACTGAGATCTACATGTCCTGTAAAATCCACTTGTCCCACCTGCTCCATAAATCAATTATAAAGGCTGACCGAGAAACAACTGTCTAGTTTATGGGAAAATATGTACTTTTCCCACTGCTCGCCATATAAACAGGATGATATCACAGTCCGCTTTATGTGAGGGCAGAATTAATGGTGGATACATTTGCTCGAGGAATCAGCAGCCTCTCCTATAATATTTAGACCAGGAACCGGCACCCCAACCTCGAAACTGGGCTCAAGAATCAACACTCTCTCGACTTAAACTGGGCTCAGAAAACAGCACCCCTAGGCCGTTCAACTCCTAAGCTGAGCATATGCACCAGTGCCTCCCGAATTTTGTCCCACGAGCCAGAGCCCTCTAGAGCACACCCAGGAGTCTTCAGCCACCTCTATAGCATGCACAGGAGTCTCCAGTCTATTGACAAGGCCCAGGAGTCTCCAACCATGCAACAAAGTTGAGCTTTAACTCCCTAAACCAGACGCAGAAGCCAGCATCAGCACCCAATCTTCCTCTCAAACCAGGCAACAAGTCAGCACCCCATTCACACCCAAATAACTCGGGCCTACAAGCCACCATACCTACAGTCAAACAAGACCAATGAAACAGTTTTGCCAGCCCTCTAAAACAGGCTGACCTGCCGCTGTTATTACTCCTCAAACACCAGGTCAAGGAGCAAGCGTTCCCCCGAAACACGGCCCAAGAGCAAGAATTCCCTCTAAATTTGTCACAGAGGGAGTAATGTGCATAAATAATTTACAGCTGGACAGTCTGCACATTTTACAGCTGGACAGTCTGCACAGGTCCACAGATGAGGAAGCAGGCAAGCATACTGTACAGAGATCTCTCCGTTGATCACAGGAGCCGAAAAGATAACTTCTGCAGGAGGGAAAAGCAGCCAAGAGCCAAACTGCCTACTTGCACACAATCAGAAGAATATATACATTACAACCATGATGGGAATTAGTTCTCAATCTAGCAACTTTGGAAGGATTCAAAGCTTAAACCACACATCAACTCCCCCTTATTTGTGTGTGTTGTCCCTCTTGACATCACTGCAATTCAAATTTTTTTTAAATGTGGGACACCTACAAGAGTCCAACAGCATCCCACAAATGCAGAATCCGCCCTTTAGGGGGGGCCAACAACTTACTTACTTAAATTTCACAACTGAAACTACATGGGATACCACAAGCAAGGGGTGTAAATAAAGTGAATGAGCATAGAGAACTGGAGAACAGAGCCCATTCAATGGACCAAAGAGCCACTGTTGTATGTTCACAGAAAGGAAAAGTAACAGAGGAAAAGAGCACACAGCTAACTTCCATAGACCTAGAAAGGGATGCATACAAGGACTTTAGAGACTGGTAAAAGCGGACGACCAACAACCTGCGCGAAGGAAAGAAGTTTGAGAGATATGAGGTAAGGGGCAGTCCACCCCCCTGCACCCAGAAGTGGGTATATGCAGCGCGCACAGAGCAGGTTGAACCCTTCTCCTTGCAACCATCTGGATCAGAGAGGTCAATGGGACAGACACAGAGCTTGCGTCCCTGCACTAAGGTGAATGTGATGTGTACAGAGGGGCAAGGGGGAGGGGACCATTTCCCTGACCTCTAGAGAGGGGGTAGTATATGAGGTGTGTACAGAGAGTAAGGGAAGACCTACTCTCTCCACCCAAAAGACAGGCGCATTAAGGGGCCCATCCTGCCTGAATCAGGGATACACAGGTTAGAGAAAGACACACAAAGACTGTACATCACTGAGGGTATAATCATTTTAAGCAGGATTTAATTCTGTACTGGAGAGAACGGATCTATCAAGCCCTTGCATAAATTGCAGGAGAGAAGAGGCAGGCTGGGAAGCATCTTTCCAAAAGCGAGGAATTCTGCAGTGGGACATTTGAAGAAGTTAGTGCTAGGGAAGGCCCCTGTTATGGCTGGGTTTATAGCACAGTCTTAGAAACTGAGGGAGTTAGCCAGCATAGGTTTCAGGTAGGGGCTGGAGTTGGTTCTTTGGTTAGGGCCGGTAAAAGGGAGGAGTCGTTAAACAGGGGAGAGGCCAATCCCCCAAGGATATGGGGAGATCGCAAGATTGGGGTGCGAGTGGAGGGTCATGGAAGGCGTGTCGTGCCAAGTGAAGATGGTCCATGAAAGGATGTGCAGCCTATGCCCTCACTGCTACAGCCTCATGATATATTGGAGGTTTAGAGTGATCCTAGCACTGGTAATGTATCTGCTCCACAGCTGCATCCCAGAAAGTCCCTTAACTGCAGCCTCTTCTCTCTGCTCTGTGGCAGGGCCAGAGCGACTGCCTCGGTGTCTCTCTCCTGTCCCATGCTGGCGGCTCTCCTCCTCTGGTGGCTGCCCCTTTATTCCTCGCCGGCGTGTGCCCCTCCCTGAGCCCGCCCTGACAGGGAGGCACACCTATCCCCGTTGTTCACAGGCTGCTATGCCGAGCCCGTCTGGTCTGTAATTCCTGGAGCTGCCTCTCTCTCTCTGCACCCGATTCTGACACTCTGATAATTTTTTCCGGGCCTTCCCTCTGAGCAGCCTGCCCACTGCTCCGATCATAGCTACTGTGAGCCTGTCTCTGCCCCATGGCCAGCCTCTTTCTCCCGCAGATCGACCTTTTCCCCTAGAGCCACAGGCAAACAGCCTCTTCTCCCTCTCACCATCTTAAGTACACCAGACAGCTTCTGTCCTCTAGGCAGCCTCAGACCTGTTCCTCCTTTTTCCGGGGTCTGTTTCTGAGCCCCTACCCGGCCACTGTCTTCCAGTGCACGGGGAGCTTATGTCTGCTGCCTCCCTGGCCCCTCTCCCGGACCTGGTCTATGTCTCCAGCCCCGCTCCACTCTTGGGGTCCTGTGCCCGTCCATCTGCCCCTGCGCACACTGACCTCTACCTTCCAGCAGCTGCAGAGAGAGTACAGTTCTCTGTCTATCTCTGTCAACCCCGCAGCTCCACTTCTGGGGCAACGGCATCGCGCTTCCAGATCAGAGCCATGGAGCTGGAGGGCAGAGACCCGTGTTTAGTGATTTAATGTCTTCTTGTACGTCAGACAAAATAGACCTTCAATCTTCTTGTCCATTTTATTAATCTACATGGTTCTGGCGTCGGACGATATGATTCCCTCACCCCTGCGGAACTACATTGGTAGCTGGACTGTAAGTGTAATTTAATCGAATATAGGAATAAGAATGGAGCAAGATCCCTGCGATATAGCAACCAAGTATAAACTGTGTAATATTCATGATGGTGTTCATAATACACATATTGTTTTACAGATAGGCAATCACACGTAATTAAAATATGAAAACATGCAATAGATCAACGCATGTAGACCAAGTTTTTTGCATATAATTACATTGGTGATCTCTATGCTATACAATGGGCTCAGTCCTACAGGCGTAACCGGACTTAAGTGAACCACTGTACCTGATTCTTGCTAAAGTAATAGTTACTTGTATGATTAGTCAAGTATATCACAGTGGCGGATTCTCCATATGGGTGTTTGGGCGCTGCCCCACTGCTTTCTCGTCGTGCGAGAAGGCAGAAACAAATAGTAGAGAACTACCATTTGTTTCTGCCTTCTTGCACGGCGAGAAAGCAGAAGTTCCTGCTTTTCTTCAGTGGGAGGGGTTACTCGAGGGCAGGGGGGAGTGGTTTTCCCCACTGTTGTAAATACAGTCTGTTTGGCAGCCTGAGAGGCTGTCCAAACAGGCAGTATTAACTGTATTCATAACAGCGGGGAAAGCCGCTCCCCCCTGCCCTCGGGTAACCCCTCCCACTCTCCCTGTTCTCTGTATGCTGCAGCATACAGAGAAATCACGTGGTGTTGGGGCAGCCGGCCGAACCAATCATAGCGCTGTGCTGGAGCCGGAGGGGAGGGAGGCTGCCTGGCTTCCTGCATGACGAGTCTGATGACGAATACAAGAACAGGACGGCGGCGGGGGTCGGAGCTAACTTGAAGGCGGGAAGCCGGAAGGTAAGGTAAGTAGTTAAGTTTATTAACCCACTTTGCTGCTGTTAGAGCAAATATGTCTTCCTTTCTACATGAAGCAGGAGGCCCCTCTCCGTTTCCTGCCCTTTGATGCTCACTTTCCCTCCGTGTCCCTTCGAGTCAGACCAACTTTATCTGTGCCTCAGTCTTGTATGCCTTTGTGTTTGTGCTGCACTCTACAGTTCCTGTGTTTGCGGCACTCCTATCTCTTTTTCCGGCCGCGGTCCTCAGGGATGACCAGTGGGAATAGATACTGTCATCATCACGCCCGCCACTTTCAAATGTCACCAGCCGCGACTGGTATATCATAAGACTGGTGTACAGTATGGTCTAGAATGCCATATATGAATTCACAGATGGGGACATGTGTAAGTGATAGGTGGAGTCTTTATCGTCACTGGTGATTATTCTAGCAGGGAGGTAAAATTAGAAGGTCTATTAATAATGGGTACATATCTAAGACAACAGCATCATGATAGTTCATGTTGAGGGCATGTTTAATTCAAACTTATGAATTTACGCCATTCTTCAAGGCAGTTTAAACCCTGTCTGCTTGAGTTGCAATTGTTAATCCATTTACATTCCAGTTTCTGTCAAATCAAGTTGATGTCGCCACCCCTCTGAGGAATTTTGCCTTTCTCAATTACTTGCCAACTTAATTCGTCAGACGTGTGTGTTTTTTTTGTGGTAGTGCTGTACTAATGAGGCATTCTCAGTCAGACATCTTATCCTGCTTCAATGTTGTCTAATGTGGATCTTCACAGGTTGGGATGTCTGGCCTATGTAAATCAAGTTACACAGACACCAGATGCTGTAGATCACACGAGAGGTGGAACAATTGGTATGGTCTCGTAAGGTCATCTTAATGTTTCCGTGTACATGTAATTCCTTAGTGTTAGTGGTGTACTGCCACGCAATACATCCACCACATTTATAGTAATCTGTAATAGGTTGTAATCCCCATAGATTGGTGGTAATTGTTCTGTTCTGTGTGCAAATACTGGTATCTGAATGTACCAAATGGTCTCTGATGTTTCTGCCTTTTCTGTAGGAGAACATAGATTGCTCTTTAAAGATCTTTATGGTATGCAATATGGGCCAGTGCCTTTTGATGGTTTTGATAATTTTTGTGCTGTGTGGGCAGAATGTGGTGACACAAATGTTTTTTTGACAATGGGCCTTTGTTTAGGTTTCAGTATTTTCTCTTGCGGACTATACCATGCCCTCTTCATAGATGTTTTAACCAATCTTTTTGGATAGCCTATATGAGCTTACCTCTGAGAATAGTACTTTCGATAAAGAAATCTCAAGAATTGGCCAAATGGTAGACCATCCTTTAGTGCTAGAGGGTGGAAATTCTTAAATTTTAATAGTGTATTCCTTTCCGTTGATTTCCTGTATAAACCCACAATCAGTTCATTCTCTTTGTTTGATCTCCAGGTCAAGGAAGGCAATTCTTTCTTGGCAATGTTATAGGTGAAGGTTAGGGCCGATTGACCGCTATGTAGATATGTGATAAATAGCTTATGTCTGTTCCCAGTGGCTTTCCATATAAGGAAGATATCGTCAATATAACTCTTCCAACAGTTGATGTTGTCACGGAATGGTTAGGCACGATATTTATGTAAGTTTGTTCTAGGTCTCCAACATACAGATTGGATAGATTAGGAGCAAAAAATGCTCCCATGGAAGTACCTGAACATTGTTGGTAGTATGTATAGTTGCTGGACGTCAGTGCAATTTTTAGAAGATCAGTAATACATTCAGTGGGTATACGACATGGTGACTAGTGTGAATCAACAGCCTTTTTTTATTACTGCAATACTATCATTTTGGGGAATGTTGGTATACAATGATTCTATGTCCCAGGTGACTAAAATATCTTCAATTGGATTGTATTTAACTCCATCAATGAGGTTGACCATATACGTGCTGTCCCTAACATAAGTCTCCAGAATGGGTACAAATTCCTGAATGAATGCGTTCATGTATCCACCTACTGGTTCTAAAACTGAACCACACCCAGACGGCATAGGTCTTCCTGGTGGGTTTGTGATGTTTTTGTGGATCTTAGGCAGGGTACAGAGGACCAGAGTTCTGGGGAATTTTTTGTTAAGAAATTCAAATTCCGATAGGAAGCCTTGCTCCAGACCTTTTGTAGTTATTTCTTGTATCTGTTGTTTGATCTTTGTCAGTGGATTCCAACTGAGTTTCTTGCAGTGACAAGTTTTATTTAGCCATCTCATTATTTCGTCTTCACATTCAGTTCATTCCTGAGTCACAATGCCTCCACCCTTATCAGCTAATTTGATGATAATGGAATCCTAATTTTTCAGACTTAGTAGTGATTGTCTCTCAGACAGGGAGATGTTGTAGGGGGTGAAAATGTGAACCCTTTTTAAATTAATGATGTCTTCCAGTGCAGCTGTTTCAAAAGCAAGGATCTCGGAAGGCATCACATTACTTGCAGGTATAAACAACGATTTAGGACGAAGAATGGATACCTGAGATGTAGACTGTTTCTGTGTCTTGATAGAAATATTTTAATCTCCGTGTTCTGAAAAACTTGTGAAGTTCCGTCTGTATCTTGAAGAAATCAATCAATCCATCTTAACCCGTAGGTGTAAGCTCAAACAGGAAATTAAACATTTCAGGTGGTCATTGGAGATTGGTTCCTCCAAAACATGTTCCCATTTCTTATCAACATGCAGGCATCAGCAAGACACTGAATTCTGATCCACGATGGACGTAATTACATGACGTCCTGAGGTGAGCTCCTCTCTCAAAACATGAATCCCCATTAGCCCTTGCACATAATATATACAACAGTTCCTTAATTCTAATACAAATATCCCTTACAGTCCCTTGAAATCTCTTGTCTTGAAGAGACCCTACTACCCTCCACCGGGTCGAAACGTCATCAACCCTATACTTGGATAGTCTCAAAGTACTAGAAAAAGAATCTGGTCCTTGATCTGGAAATTTAATCAGAATCTAATAAGACATTCTTTCTCTTCCAATAACCTCTGTAAATAAGTCCCCTTGTTTGAACAACGAGTTGGTTATGGTCACTGCACTGGGGAAACATATGTCACAAATATATATGTATATAAATATTTCTCTTTTTTGTACTGTGTGTAGAATTGTTGTGCAAACATGCTTTTTTAAGCAACAATCTTTTGGTAATAAATAAATGTTACTCATTTCGGCTGAAGTGAGTAAAATCAGTTAACATTGACGACTACCTATGTTTCTTAATTTAGGAATATTGAATGTAATTGTACGTACCTAATTCACTTGGATACTCTATTCTTAGTCTTCCGTCTTATGACAGCAAAAGTGTATATTCTCTTTTGAATCAGTTCCTTGTGAACAATTGTAACAAGCTATAAAGCTAATACCCAGTTCACAAGGACATATGATTTTCTCTTGTGCTTTGAAATATTGAAAGAAATCTATAGCAGCAGCCCTGTAAAATAACTGCTGGTGCTGAGCACCCTAAAACACCGGCGCAAATTAAGCGCGTGGTCAAATTCAATACTGACCTATCTTTTCTTCCATAAGCTTCAGCAGTCACAGGCATGTGTGTTTTTTGTTTTTTTTATGACCTATTTTATTGAAATTTTCACAGTACCACTTGGGCTAAAGCACTCCTAATCCACTTGATAACATGTTGAAGGGGGATGAGTAAAGGAGATATCGACGGGTACAGTTTATCTACAAATTAAACTAACTGAGAACTGTACGCAGACTGCCCCACACCCCCGGCAATGGCACAGGCATGTATTTTAACCTAATAAAAACTCTGAAAAAATTATTTCACTCTCTGCCCTTGGCAGCCAGGAAAACTGTAACCGTTGCTCTTCTTTTCACGAGATTGGACTCCTTCATCTCGGATGGTACAGAATACAGCCGCCAGGCTGGTCTTACAACCTCCCAGGCAGAACTACGCATCAGCTGCACATAATAAGCTGCACTGTCTTCCAATTCATAAAAGGATCCTTTTTTAAATACTTCTCATTTATAGAGGTTTAAAACATTCTGGACCTAAATACCTCAGTGACCGGTTTTGCCATTATCCTGCTCTAACATACCCCAAGGTCATCCTCTGAGAACTTTCTGAAACCACCCTAGTTCTGCCTGAAATCTCGAGCTGGAAAGTTCACAGGTGTAGGCTCCAAAGCATGGGATCTACTTCCCAGCAGCATATAATCCATTAAAAAAAAAAACCTCAATGTGGCTGTTCCGAGCTCCAGACTCTCTCTGTAGTTAATTCTACTAGCCTATCCTAGAAAGTTGTAGTAGTTTAGCACAGCACCAGGATGCTTTCTTTTGAGTGACAGTTACTCTACAAATACATATTCATATCATATTAAGGATCATGGTTAGATTGGGGCCACAGTTTGGCCTGGGCAGCCAAAATAAAGTAGCCCACATTCGCAGAGCGCATCCTTTCACACTACACTGTTTGGTTAGGATAATTGAGCTAAATGATTGAAAACATTTTAGGTTATAAAGGCATTTTAGAGCTTATAGGGCCAGTACTCAAACAGTAAATCAACATTCCAATGGATAAAATATACGTTAGAAGCAAAGAATGATCAAAAATACTAGGATCTCGCTTTTAATTGTTTTTTTTTCATACGTTTGCCGTGGATGTTTTGATTAATGTTCGCTGGGAAAGATGGAATGGCACAGACCTAAAATGCTTATTACACTCACCCTGGGCTTTATGATATTCATTTTATGTTTTGCAGTACTTAAGAGAGGTCCTCCAATGCTCAAACTTGTGACAGCTGCATCAGTTTTGTTTTACTTGCTGCTAGTATCACATGTTCGTTCTGAGAAAGGGAATGATGCTTTTGTATAGATACAAAAATATAGTCCCTTTCCTTACATTCAGTTTTATATAGCATGAGCTAGGTCCAGAGGCATTGGAGTGCTGTACATGAGCACCAGATAACATTACAGAATGTATATATATTTTTTTAGGTTCATGTAGATTAAGTGATTTGCTCAGAATCGCAGGATGTTGAACAGACTTTGGAACTTGATTTGAGTTAAGCATTTATAAAGTGCCCAGGGGCGTCTAGGCGCTAATACCAGAGAATCCAGTAAGGTTGCCAATGAAACTGTGGTTGAAAAATGTTAGTTGGCGAAGAGCCACGTTTTTAGCGATTTCCTGAAGGATAACAGCGTTGGACTGTTCCTTATGCCAGCCAGGAGTAAGTGCCATGTTTTGACCATACCTATCAAGAAGCTTCTTCCACCCCCAATGAGCTTTCTTAAACCTGGGTGATTGTAGGAGTTTGCTATGTGCAGATCTTAGGTTTCTGGAAGGCATGTACCAGATCAGATGACTCTTCAGATAATGAGGACCGGTACTGTGCAATGCCTTAAATGCCATGCATTGGAATTTAAATTTGAGAACCTTGCACTGTCTTCCAGTGGACAAGAGGATCAAACAGTGGGAGACTGGCTGAGACCTCGGGATATCCACCAGCAGTCTGGCTGCCGCATTTTGGAGATGCTGTAGCTCTTATAGATACTGCGTTTGGATACCCATGTACTAAGCATTACCATAGTCCAATCTGAACAAGGCTAATGCCGTCCCAAGTGTTTTAAAGGTGTCAGGCGGAATGAAAGAGCAAACTTTCCTGATTATGTTTCAAATGATAAAGATAGTTGGAGTGAGGGTACTAATCTGGTTTTTGAAGGTCCGATTGTAGTCAAATATGAACCCTCAGTTGTTCACCTTCTGCACTGGAACTGGAAGGTCTCTCAAACTGGTAGGCCATTATCTGGGTGACCGAAAGGAGGTATCTGTACCCAACAGGAGACCTCCGTCTTTCCACCGTTCAATTGTAGGCAGTTCGAACTCCACCACTGGTTGACCTGGGTCATGCTGCTATTAAAAACGATCTGCTATCTCCAACGTTACTGGAAACTGGCACTACTAGCTGGGTGTCATCAGCGTATGAGACCACTGAGGGTAGGGTTTAGGGACGAGCCCTGTGGCACCCCACATGGGAGTGTGAATTGTTTGGACGAGAAAGCTCTGGACTCTACTGACTGAACCCTTTCAGAGAGAAATGATGTCCGCAACGTCAGGGCGGTGCATCTGATTCCTAATTCTGATAACCTTTTGGCGAGTATTTCATGGTTCACTATGTCAAAGGCCTCCGATGGATCTAGCAGAATCAGGGCGGCCTTACCCCCAGTGTCTAGGATTGCTCTTAATTCTTCAGCAGCCATGACCAGAGTGGTCTCAGTGCTATGCCTCTCCTGGAAACTGTATTGCGTTGGATCTAAAAGTTCCATGGAAGAGATGAATGCAGTAAGTTGTGAGTTTAGTACTTTCTCCAGCACCTTTGCCGGGAAGGGTGGCCTAGAGATAGGTCTATAGCTGCTGAGAGCGCTGGATCGAGAGTTTTTTTAAGAGTGGGATAATTGACATTGTTTTCCAAGCGTCAGGGAAAATACCGGAGCAGATGATCTCTTTGAAAACAACCCCCAGATGTTCGCTGATGATTTCTGGGACAAGGTGCAGTAGTTTGGGAGATGGCGCCCCTGATTTGGAAGTCTTTACCACCCGAGTATCTGTTCTGCGGGGGCGGGGGAAACAAACAGATTAGGTGGGGAGGGAGATGTGACTGCTGGAGAATTCCCAAATACGGGTTTGTCACAGTCCCTAAAGGATTTATACACTGTCTCCACTTTGTCCTTAAAAGACTGTGTCAATAAGTTGCAAAATTCAGCACTGCTTTCCATCCTAGGGGGCTCTGGTAGTTTATCTAGGCTTTTAACTGTGAGAAAAGCTCCTTACTAGAATTCTTTGCCTGCAAAATTTTTGCTGAGAAGTATTTGCTTTTCTCTTCTATTATCAATTATTTGTAATCGGACAATGATTGTTCATATTTAGTTTTTCTGTAAGGTCATAGTTTGCTGTCCACTGCCTCTCCTTCCTTCTACAAATTTGTTTCTGGGCTCTTAGTTTGTCAGAGAACCAGAGTTCTGTGGGATTTTTCCGCCTAGTGGAAAAGGCCTTTACCGAGGCTAGGGGGTCACTGCCACTTTAATCCAGTTGGAGAGCCTGTGAGCAGCAGTATTAGCATCTATAGTAAGGTCGAGCATTGAGCTAGATAGGGACAATTGAAAAGTAGGGGGGTCAATGTTCCACTAGTCACGGCCTTTGGATATAACATGAGGTCTCTGGGTGTACTGATCAGTACTCAGTATCTCCGCCTGTTGCATGGAATGTAGGAGGACAAAAATAAACTGGGAAGTTCCCATGCTCGCCCTTACCAACCTGGTTCTCCAGTCCTCTACCAACCCGTCCTCCTCCCTCCCTATACCCCCCCCCCCAACCCCAAACCCAAAGTACTGCAGTCCCCTCAAAGTAAATGCAAATGGCTTCCCATCAGCAGCTCCTTGCAGACCTAGAGGGCAGTCACACCTCATGCTGTGACAAGCGGAGCGGCCCATTGTCACCCTGCTTCAATCTGACATTAGCCCACTGGCCTGACTTTATGTGCATGGAGCCATGTTTATTAAGGCTATAACAGCCTTTCACACTGTGCACCATGGGTGGAGTCCTTAATAGGCCAAAAGACTGGCCCACCATTGGCCGATGGCTCGCCTTGCCAATCCAAGGCTAAGGATGGATTATTGTTACACTGTTTTAAAGTGGGCAGGCACGTATTTTGTTTCACGGAATACCATAGAAGACCGTGTTTTTGGCGTCTGTCACCCACTCGAACAAACCATGGGTATAGAAGAATTTCACTGATTAGGCTATATTAGGAGGGTTTAAATATAGTTTTGATTACGACAAAGGCAGTAGGCCGGATTCATTTACGATATAACATGCTAAAGCCAAGAGGCCTTTAAGGGTGCATTGTTTTTGCACCATGGTAAAGCCTGCAGTCAGATATTTTATTATCTGAAATCTTACTGACTATTTTTGTATAAAAGGATTTTAGTGTTTATTACTCCCTTTAACAAGCCCCAGGGATAGATTTGCTATGTAATAGTTCTAGCTACAGTCTCCTCGGAAGGGAATTCCTGACAGGCTTAGCTGCTGACAGTATCTTGTAATGAAGATCAAATAAAATACACATCCATATGTATGAATAGAGGTCCATAGAGATACCCAGAGAGGCTTGGGGTCAGCCCTCCTCTGACATTGGTGTGTCTGAGTGTCATTTATACTCTACCCCATGCTTTAATCTGTCTGAGAATAAGCTATGCGTCTGTACACATCAATCATTAGCTCTCTTGTCATGCGAATGGCGGCATTTTATGCTCACGTGTGCATCCACCTGACAATTGGTACATTTTAGTTTCAGGGCTGGTCCGGCAGTCCTTTGGTTTTTAGGCCTAGTGGTGCACTGCGCAGCAGTGCTCATGCAGCGCGAGACATTTAGTAGATGCAAAACGGGGAATGTGAGCTAACCTAGGAATCGAACACACTTGTGCGTTTCCTTTTGAGCTCCCCCATTGGGCTATGCGTGCATCTTATTCTAAAAGACAGCACGCATTTGGCCCAAAGCACGGTCATTGCTCCTCCCATGGCCTTTTGGTGTCTATTACGCGCACCAAGTGCGTAATAGACACCAATAGGCCATATAATCGCGGCACCCGCGCTTTACTTTTTTTTTTTTCAAATCTTTTTAACAAAACAACAAAGAAGGACATCAGCTGACATTAGCAGCTCTCACAATTGTCGTAGTTACATTTCCATACATTCAAAATAATAAATACAAAATATAGGTAATGGATCACGGGGACTCATGCGCCTCCACTTCTTCCAGATGTATCAGGGGCGTACAGATATCTCCACGGTATCGATTCCAATCCTCCCAGACCTTCCCCCCACTTCCCGGGACAACCCCTGGCTACGTAGTCCGACCTCTCCCTGAACATGCACCAATCCAAGTCTTCCACCCACTTCTCAAACCGGGGTGGTTGGCTGGCTCCCCACAGCTGAGCAATGTTACGCTTGGCTACCATACATGCCAACGTTACCCATTGTCTTCCATACACGATCCGATCCATGGGTTCCCAAACGTTTAAAATACACCTGCGGGCCTCCGACCGTATCTCCACCCCAGGACGTCTTGCAGCATATCATGGATCTTTACCCAATACTCCTGCACCTCTGTACAGTGCCACAATTTATGCATAAATGTTCCAAGCTCTCCGCACCCCCACCAACACTACCCACCCATACGAACCAGACGAGGCCCCGTAACATATGACCTGTGGAAAATATTTAGTTGCACTAATCTGAGCCTCATCTGTATCGCTACCACCCGTGGAGAGGAGACCGCCTCTTGCCAATCTTCGTCATCTAGCTCCACCCGATCTGCACTCCAGTGCGTCCTGATAAGTACCAGCAGGTCCTCCATATTATTTATGAGCTTTTTATATATTAATGAGATGGTCTTCTCTTGTAGGTGACCGTCTAACACTCGGTCTTCAAGAGGGGAAGCGGTGTGTCTCTGGGGATGTGTGTAAGCAGAGCATGCCTAATCTGGAGGTAACGGTAGTACTCACTTTCGTGAAGGTGGTATTGTTGCTTGAGGGAATTAAATGTGTGAACTGTGCCCTTCCCCCAAACTTCTTTGATCTGCGTGATCCCAATAAGATCCTATTTGTCAAATCCCTTGGACTTCCATAAACTTCCCAGCTTCTCCGAGCTCCATAATGGGGTGGCAAGTGTGAACTTCCCCTCCCACTTGAGATGCCTATTCGCCGCGTGCCACACCTGCACGGCGTGTATCGTTGGTCCCGCAAGGGGAAACTGGCGAGATCTGGCATATAGCGCCCTGGTGAGGTCACCTACTGGCACCTGCCAGCGTTCCATAGCATACCCCGGATCCCCGGGGGGCCCCATTTATGGCATAATTCACCTCCGCCAACTGGGCGGCCC
Source organism: Lissotriton vulgaris (assembly GCF_964263255.1). Classification (NCBI taxonomy): domain Eukaryota; kingdom Metazoa; phylum Chordata; class Amphibia; order Caudata; family Salamandridae; genus Lissotriton; species Lissotriton vulgaris. The sequence continues at coordinate 1,140,578,332 of NC_141695.1, read as the reverse complement.
AATAATATTTCCATACATCTGGCAATCCTATCTCCCCCTCATACCAGGGGAGAGGGAGCTTAGAAAATCGTATACGGGCTTACAGTCCCAGAGAATCGGTCTCTGGAGGGCTTCTATTTCCCTGAAATAGGATGCCGTTACTGGGTCCATTGAGTTCTGGAGTGCGTATAAGAATCTGGGAAGGACCATCATCTTGAAAAGTACCGCTCTACCCAAAAGGGAGAGCGGGGTGCCTTCCATCGCGCCACGTCCCCCTTAAATTGAGTCAGAGGGGGACCCAGATTGTTGGCATACCTTAACTTCGGGTCAAGCGTGACATAGATACCGAGGTATCTAAACCTTATCGGCTCAATTTGTATCGGGCAGGTCTGTGCGATTGCCGGCGGGCCGCCTCTATGGACGAAGAGCACTGATTTCGACCAGTTGATGGCTGGGTTCCAGCCACGCCCCCATCCCCCGGTCCACTCCTCGTTTGATCTTCCCATCCCTCCTATACTCCCCTCATTTATGTTTTGTTGAAAAGACTGCATTTATAAAGATATCAACGCAGATTCAGTTGACTGCATTTTCCTTTCTTGCACTGCCAAGTGGTGATTGATTCAACTATTCCCTTGGTTTGCTTCCCTATGCAAATCGTCTGCAGCTGCTCCTGGACTTTGGGCATCCGATACTAACCAAAAGAATCTCCACAACATACGGAGCTCGTTATTTGCATATTCAGAAGTAACGGAGTATAACTCAAACACATACTTTAAATGTTTTAAATGGTAATCATGGATTCACCTTTGATTTCTTTACAATTGACTAGCTTGTTCCATCAGTCTTGACTGATCTCATCTTCCATTATAGCATTTGCAAGGTGTTCTTTGCAGTCATGAGGGCAGATGTATCATAGAAGATTTGTTGAGGCCAGTGCTCTTCACCTATTTTTTCCTCACTTACTCGGCACAACAAGTTGCAACAGTTGACCTGCCCAATTAGGTTCATAACATTCAAATACTGTTTGGGCCGCATACACAAACGTTCAAGGGCTTTTTAGGGGAATAAGTTACCATTTATATCCCTTGATTCCCTGCAGATCTCTGTTCTACCATTGGTCCCCAGTATTCTCTTAAAGGAAACATGGCATCTACAGCATTATCGCTATCAATATCACTAGATTGAGGGGGTGTGGTGATCATTTCAGGGGTTCCCATCATGTTCTCTTGACTCTACGACTAGCTTTACATCTCAGGCTACCCAGGGTTATAGTAGGACTGTGTGTCCTTTATTTCATCATCTTGCATCAGTAAGGTACAGTGTGTGAGTGGGCTCTTTAAGATCTAAGGGCCCGATGTAGGTGCCCTAATACCGGTCGGAAACGGCCGAATTCGGCCGTTTCCGACCGGTATTACGTTTTTCAGATGTAGGGCATGCATTTACAGAATCGGTATTTTACCGATTCGGTAATTTTACCGAATCGGTAAATACAGAATCGGTAAAATACCGATTCTGTAAATGCAGATGTAGCTGGCACATGTCAGAGTGCCACAAGGCTTTAAGAATCTGTAGTTTACCACCCAATCCTATTGGGTGGTAAAATACCGAATACAGGTGTGCATGCACATCTGTGCATGCACACCTGTGCAATGTGACACACAGACATACCCTTAGGGCATGTCTGTGTGCCACATGGCACACAAGTCCGGAATTGAGGTGCTAGAGGGTGTCAAAGTGACACCCCCTGCACCCTTGCAACAATCGGAATTTACCGAATCGGTAAATACCGATTCGGTATTCCCCATTGATTCCTATGGGCTTCAAGGCCCATAGGAATCAATGGGGGATACCGATTCGGTATTTACAGAATCAGTAATTACCGAATCTTACCGATTCGGTATTTACCGATTCTGAATTACCTACATTTCCCCCAACTCTAATTTACCACTTCTTAAATACCGAATCGGTATGATTCGGTATTTAAGAAGTGGTAAATTAGAATTACCTACATCGGGCCCTAAATGTTGCCTGGAAGTCACCATTCTTCTAGCATGTGCCATCCTCTAACACTTGATTCAATTGTGCTCCCTGTTACTTGGCTTGCGGTATTTGCTGAAACCCTCCTGCCAGCTCGTTGACCAGTGAAGCTGCTGGCGTGCCCTGGCATTTGCTGGCAGGTGGAAGCTTAAGATGTCTAATCATCATCCTTTTCCTCCATAGCCTTTTCAGATGTTATTTGGAGAACAAATGCAGAGGAGGCAGAGCAATAAGGGTACTAGCTCGAACCCTGTTGCTCAGGTTAACTTGAGTCTCATGGGTCTACCTTACTTTTGGGATCTTTTAGTCTTTATTTAAGTACTGTAGATTAAAGATGCCATCATTTGGAAAGAGCATCTCTTTATCCTTGTTCGTGCATCCAATCTACTGTTTATATACACCTACATCTGCTTTTTCCATACTGGTGGTAGGTTGCATGGACAGGAGTCTGCTTTGCTGGGATTTTTTTTTTTTTGGGGGGGGGGTTACTTTTTTGCCACTGTTTCTTTCACTATTTCCTCATTCACGACTAGGAAAACATTAAGGTAGCTACCAACCTTGTTCTGCAGCTCATCCTGTGGAGTATGAAGGGTGTGGATGGAAATAACTGCTCGTTTCGCTACTCGTGGAGGGAAGTAGGAAAGGGATCCAGTCAGCACCTTTCTGGTGGAAGATACTTGGAAGAAATGAAAGCACGTTTCGCAATGCATGATCATGTACACCTGGGTACAACAGGAGTTGCAGAAAAGAGACCATCAGACTCCAGGAAGAGAGGTGTAGAAACACACTTGTAGGATAACCCAGCCACCCTGAAGCAATGGCGCCAGATTCAGACTACTCCTAAAGTGGCTAAAGACACCGGCTACTGGAATACCATCAGCAAAGCCTCCATGATGAGGCATTCTTAACACATTTGGCTACCCTGAAAACAATCTGTATATCGCATCCCACTTCCTCAACGGTCTTCAGAAATTTGACAGAATATCTCAGAGCTCCACTGGCTCCTTTGTGCGTGCAAGAATCTCCTCCGGATGTGCTGCGTCAAGCCTGCAAGGTATTCACCGACTATTCCTCACAGTACACGATAATCATAATCAAGACACCTGGAGGGCCATGCACGACTGAGAAGCAGCATCAAAAGATGATAATCCAGGATGTGCAAATTGTAAAAGACAAGATATGAGGCTTTCTTAGGCTGTACTGTGAGCTTTTGGCCCTTTACCCGAATTGACATATGGTCGGGACCTTCTTCCTTGACTTACGAAAATAATTAATGGCTCTACTTCTCGAGCAGCATCTCAGTTTCTATCCTCCCACTTACCTGCTTCATCTGAAAGCGTGGTCTGTTGCCAAATGTTACAAGTCCACTTGGAACCCTCCCGGTCCCAACTTCCACTCTCCCTGGGATTCCCAACCCACTTAACCAAACCAGGCTTCTGGAACCACCATGGCCTGCCCACCATGGAACTCCCTCTCCCTCCCTTGCAGTAACCTAATCACCCCCCTTTTCCCAAGTTTGTTAGCGCCCCTCCCACATCTTCTATTTTTGTTTTGTGTCCCCCTTTAATAATGTATAGGTTTCCATTGGTTTGTCTTTGTTTGCATTTTATAAGCTTGCAAACTTACATGAAAGTGAACTGCAAAGCAAAGTATTGAATATCCAAATACTCAATTTCTGTTTTCCTGTTACTATATTGTCTACAGGCAAAAGCTGAAAACTGATTACACTTCCCCTCTTTCGAAAACCTGGCCACCCTTACATGTTGTCCAGCACTCTTGGAGGAGTCTCTATCTAACATACCCGCTGGCCCGCTTAGGGGGAAAAATTGTATTTGAAAGATTTCCCAAAAGCCAAATATTCCACTCTATCTGCTGGGCCCTACCCTTAACATCTGAACTATTGTAATCGCTGTTTGAAATATGGTTTCTAATACTACTTGACTCCCATCAGTCACAAATGTGCTGAAAGTCTTTGTGCCAAAAAGGGACTCCATAAAAGAAATGGGAATTAATTGCCACCTGCCAAGGTAAAATTATGCCTCTATCTATTTTGATTAGATTGACCTGGCAAAAGTTTTAGATACTACTTTTGCAGTCATCACCACATAATCTACCTGTAGATGGCTGGTCCTGTAGATGCTGGTTAGCTATTTTGGCTATCGGAATTTTTACTCAACCCTTGCAGTCACAAGAATAATTCTGCAATGTGAAAGTGAGATTGCAGTGTTTCTCCCGTCACCTAGGACTGGCACTCTTATCTGTGAAGGAAGATGCCCTCCTACTGCTTCTAGACTGTGTGGTGGCATAGACAGGGAGCCGAGACTTAGCTACAGGATGGTGTGAAGGAAAATCCATGGAACAATGCAACCAATTTTCGCAGTTGCAATAAAGATTTATAAATGCATATCCGTGTCGTTAGATGTCATAAATCTGTGCAGTAAAAGCTACGGTCAAATAGCAGAAGGTACACAATGGCAATAAAAAGCTAAGCTAAGGACAGTAGAGGGAGGAACCGGAACACATGGATTGTACACACTGTATTACTAATAACAATCGCAAAATTACTGCGAACAGCAAAGTAGCCTGAAAGAGATTGAATGAAACCCAACACCTTTGCTTTATTTAAAGAAATGAGTACATCAACACAATACATCCTGTTTGCATTCGTTCTATATAGATGCAAGTATATACTATGTGACGTAAAATAGACTATCACAATCCTCCTGCCACCTCAGTTCTTTGTATCTAGGTTTACAAACTCTAACATTCCGTGCTAATGTCCACCAACTCTGAAAAGGTGCAAAAGAAAATAGCAGCAATGTGAAAGGCAGTTTCAGCAGTAGCTCAGAACTGTAGAAACAATGTGCCTTAAGAGTCCAGTGGTCCTAGAAAACACACACAGAAGATCTGCTTACCTTCCTGGTAAAGAGTTGGTTCCTTTAAATGTTTGTTTCACGACATGGGGAGGTTAGGGAGCTGGGATAGTGTCTTTGGTCCACTGTTGTGCATTTGAGTGGAGGGGGGGTTTAAGGGGACTGACAAATGCTACAGACTGTTGCCTAAATCAGATTTAGTGGAGGTAGCTTTCAGGCATTGGGCACATACTGGGACCCCTCTTGATGCAGTTAGTGCACAGCCCAACTGGGTGCTTCACCTGTGTATTAACCGCATCGCTGCTGCGGCGTTTTTTGCGCTGTGCGGCTTTTTCATTTTACCGCGTTACATGACGAGCTCAGCTCGTCATCAGCACACGCCACCCGTGGCTGATGACGAGCAGCGAAGGGGTTAAAGGGTATGCTCAGGGGACATCAAAACATAAAAGCCAGTGCTTGCCAGGCAATGTCACCGCTCAACTTGCCAAAAGAACATTTGATGGACAGAATGTTGAACAATGTCAAACATTCACACAAGTGCAGAGATCTGGGCCTAAATCCATCGTTTTTTGCTCCCCATGGCATTCCAGTTTTAACCCAGCCATATGCAAATGAGTCTTGACCCTGCTCCCCATGAGAACAGTCCAGCCCGAACAACCAGGCCTGGTCCTACCTGGACCGGAAACAAGCCAAGGCTATGCCCAGACGTGTGTCCCTTGCTCGTTGTGCCACTGGATTCAAGCTAGCCTGCCTGATGAGGAGTAATACCCCCAAACTGGTCCTAGAATGCTTGTTTCTGGTCCAAAGAGGACCTGGCATGGCAGTTCAGGCTGAACTGTTCCCATGAGGAGCAGGATCAAGACTGATTTGCATATGGCTGGGTACAACCTGGGATGACATAGTGACCAAAAGAACAATGGATTAAACCCAAATCTCTTGCCTGGGGGTGAGTAGTTGAAATGTTTCATCACTCCGTCCATCATCTTGTGGTTACCACTTAACTTGCCTGTACATTTTAATTTTTGTTTTTGATGTATCCTTAATTTTGAGTCTTGGAAAGGAAAGCGTCTGCTTCTAAGTGCTGTTCCTACATCTTTGGACTTTTTGGGCAGGCTAGGATCTGCCATACAGCCTAACACATTGGCAGCTAAAGCATAGCATGCCAGCAGATTTTTAGAAGGTCTTTTATGCTTTGGAAATGAGCATCTGTATGTTTCATGATCTGGACAGTTCCACCAGGGGTTTATTAAATTTGGTGTTCAACAAGCTGGAGTGGAACAAAGGCATGCATCCAGTTCCTTGGAGTTCGGCGGTAGACAACTGCCAGTCTGCCCCAAGCTTCCTCCAGAGTTCGTTCGTTCGTTCGTTCGTTCGTTCTTTTTTTCTCTCTCTCTCTCTCTCCCCCTGCCCTATTCCTTCAATATCTCCGTTTGTCCTTATCTTCCCCTCTCTGTGCACTTGTCTTTCCCTCCCTGTCCCTAGGTTATCTTTCCTTTAATATGAGGTCTCCAATATTTGTGTGACAATGTCTATATTCAGATTGAGTTCAGTAGCATGACGAGATGCATCTGATGTGGGTCTTTACTTTTTGACTTTAACTACTTTTAATATCTTTCACTTATTAAATGTAATAGGTGGATATGAAAATATATTTAACCTTTAAATCCTTATATAAATTAAAGTCCTTGGATAAAATAGACTGTTTTTCCACTTATTGAAGCTATGGTTTAAGGCCTTCAAAGTCTTGGTTTTGTGACTTACTGTTAACTGCTTGCATAGCAAGGTTTCATTGCACTGAGCACTGTGCATTTATTGCACATTTTGATTACTATTTCATTGTGATAAGTTACACAAACATATTGTATAAACGTATTGAATTATTTTTGTGTACTTGTCCTTGACAGCTGTAATAACTGATACATCATTCCGTATTTTAATGGGCATTTCCTGAAGGGAGGAGAGGAACCGCTTGTTGCTTTATAATTACATACACAGGTTCCTCTAAACTCTCTCTAATCCGGTTTAATATAAAAGTGATTTATATGTTGGGCATGTGTAAGCCTCTAATTGTCATAGTGAAAATGAGTCTACAATTTACAACATACAAAGTGCTGTTGTGTCATGGCTACCAGCCCCAATCAACCGTTTTAATTATTGCTTAATTTGAGCTAAGGGTTTCCAATGCGCAACATAGCACTTAATTGTTAACACCAGCACTTATGACAGTCTGCCACATGATGGCACTGTTTGTCTAATTTAGGGAGGTGCACAATCACAGTTTATTGATTCAATATACATTGAAAATAACAAGTCCCTGCCGCCCAAGCTATTCTTAAAGCATTGGAGGCCTGTAACGGTCTCAATTGTTACTCTTGTAGGAGTGTGCTGGTTAGGATTGTGTTGGTACTGACATGGTTAGAGCCGGCAGGGGCAGTAGGTGGTGCAGGTGGTAATCTGACGAGGGTCCTGGCACTTATTTTTGTTATAAATTAAGCACTGAGCCTAATATAACAGCAGATTTAAAATTAGAGCCATTATCCTCCATGACCCCCATTTATTCTTCCACATTTCCTGTACTTAACTTTGCCTGTGGTTCAGCTAATGTCGTTCAGCTAATCCTACATAAACTTGCTTCATTTGGTTCCTAGCGCCCTTCTTGTAAGTGATACAAGAGGAGATAAATTGTCGAGTATGTAGAGTATTCGGGTCCTCTTTTATTAATTTGTCCAGGATAGTGCTCTTCGATAGCAACTGCTGGAGGGTTAACTTAACTCTTAAAAATTATATGGTTTGATCTTTCCAAAAGCCTATTGCTTGCAGCCAATACAATTCTGCATATTTGCGCACAGCAAACTTCCATGAAATATACTGCATGCTTTCTGAAAGTGGACATTTTAGCACATTAAACTCCACTTCATCCAAAAGCACTTCTTAGAAATGTTACCATTACTGTATCTCTTATATATTCTTCAGTTCCCCTCTCTTAAAATTGGAGTGCATCGGTATAAACCTGCTTTGTTCATTCAGTTCTAGTGGGCCTATCCAATCAAGTGCAGATGATCATGATGATTGTATAATCATCTGCATACTGCACTTACACCACTTTTTCCTACCCACTGATGATTTGTGTGTTGTTTTTATCGCTGTGCCCTCATCAGTTGATTCCACAAAGTGCCATCTTTCTTGCATGGGCATGGGTATGCCCCCACTTTTTGCTCAATTGCTGATGTGCTTTGACTGAGTGTGCCCTGGGCTCCTGCCAACCAGGTGCCCAGGGCCTATGGTCCTTCCCTAAAACTGTGTTGAAACTAAACCCCAATTGGCATCTCTGGCCACCTGTCAGCCCCTAGTATAGGGTACCCTAGGTACCCAGGGCATGGTGACCAGAGAAGACCCCTAAGGGCTGCAGCACTTATTGTGCCACCCTTAGGAGCCCTGTACCCCAACACCCACACACTGCCTTTGCAGGCTGGGTGTCTAAGTACAGAACTAAACAGAGTCGACATGGCCCTCATCCCTGTGTGCCATGCCCACAAGCTCACTGCCCTGGCATCCATCATCCACCCCTCTAGCTGGGTGCCCTATGCCAGTGGTGTGGACACAGGTGCATGTACAGTACTCATGGCCATTCATGGGCACTGTAAGTACAGTGCTGCCATTTAAGAGTATATGGTGCTGGGAGGTAGTCATTACGAACTCCATAGCACCATGATGACTTCACTGAAGACTGAGGAGTTTGATATCAAACTTCTCAGCACTTTAAACCCTCACTGATGCCAGTGTGGGATTTAATTTAAAATGCACGACAGAGGGCATCTTAGAGATGCCCCCTGAAACCTAACCAACTCCCAATGTCCTGACTGTGTGGCTTCCGAGGCTGCCACCACCTGACATGTTTCTGGACCCCTTCCTGGGGCGAGGTGCGAAGCCTCCTCCTCCAGGATGGGCAGGGGAATCTTCAAAGGCATACCGCCCTTGTGAGCTTCTCCAGGCCACTTGCTGTACTCAGCAACTGGCCCCCACCGGTTCCGACCCTCACTCTGGCGGGAAGAACGGCAGGAAAACCTAAGTGATGAAAGCGGGTGTGTCAGCCTATTTCAACCCCACCCCTCAGGTGGGGAAGGCGAGGTGAAGCACGACTCAGGGCTCCGGCAATCTTGAAGATGGAGAGCCCTGCCCAATCACATCTAGGCTCCTGTCCCCCTCCCACAGGAGAGGAGCAGTCTAGGGGGTTTACTCTCCCCAGGACAGGGACCCATTGGTCCCTGCCCTTGCCCTACCTGTAACGCCCCTAAAGTTAGTATTTAGGGCCACCCTGAACCTTCCTTCCTAAGATCCCGATTGCAACAACAAGAAGACCAAGAACTAAGAAGACCTGCCGCGCAGCTGCTAACAAAAGGACGACGCCCACTGACTTGGCCTGAAAACTCTACAGGCTTATTGATCCTTGAACCTGCTCCTGTGAAACTCCGGCGTCTCCTGCGGACAGCAACCTCGACAACCCCGGAGGACCTGCCTGCCTTAAATCTTCCAAAAGACTGGGACTCCCATGAACAGTGGTTCTGCTCCAACAGCAATACCCATGGTGCCGGCCAGGAACCGCAAATCCAGCCCACTCTGCACCCGCCAAACCCGGCCTGTGCCTGAGTGACCCAAGACCACGAGGACGTCCCCCCGGCGACTGGGATCTGAAGTCCAGTGCCCAAAGACCCTCCTCGACGAACCAGACGATGCCTACAGCCTCAGAACCAGGGACCCCTCCAACCGAGACCAGCCGAGGGTAAGATTTCCCGACACCAAAAGACACCCCTGCACCTGGCGGTCCCCTGTGCCCTACTTGGGGTACCTTCCTCTTCTCCAAGATCCCAACTTACCTCTCGAAGTGGTGGTCGCACCTGAAGAATCTCCGTCCCCGAGTCTGCAGCTTTTGTTCACTTTTTAACTTTCCCATTGGATAACATTGAGCGCCCGACGGCTCAAAAGCACCCTGCACCCAGCGGCCCGAGTGTCGCTGGAAGTGCAACCACTACTCTACTTCCCCACTTTCCCTGAGCAAGTAACCAGGAGCTTAGCTCCCACAGCCGCTTGTCCTGTTTGCTTTTTTTTTGTGATTGTTATTCATAATATTGTGTACAATCCAGGTGTCCCGGTTCACCTCTGTACTCCTCTTATGTTAGCTGTTTATTGTGATTGTGTACCTTCTATTTAACCTTAGCTTTTTCTGCACATATTTATGCCCTATAATGAAACTGATATTCATTTATAAATATTTATTGCAACTGCGACAGTTGGTTACATTTTTCCATAGATTCTTCTTCACACCACCTTGTAGAGGTGTCTACTTCACCACAAAGTCTGGAAACATTCAGAGGTAATCTTTCCTTCACAGATAGAGTACTATGAGTCCTAGATGATGGGAGAAACTCTATAATCTCACTTTAGACATTGTTGGATCATTCTTGTGACTGCAAGGATTAGGTAAAAATTCTGACTTCCATAATTGCTAACCAACATCCACTGTACAAGCCATCCACTGGCAGCCAACGAAAGTCTTGTCATAAATACAAGAGTATGTGGTGAAGTGACTGCAAAAACAATGTCTAAAACTTTGTTCAGGACCATCAAATTAATTAGATGGTCCTGTGGTTGGCTCGAAATCCAGATTAGGAGGGGTCCATTAGGTTGTGGTGTTCTAGGTATCGAGTGAGTTGCTGGTTGATTGCTTTCTCATGGACATTTGCAGGAAAGGGGAGTAGGAATGGCCCGGTATTTCTTAGGTTCTGCTGGGTCAGCGGATGGCTTCTTAAGGAGGGGTTTCGCGATTCAGTGTGTTCCCACTTTCAACAATTTAGGCTGCGATGACTGAAGTGTGTAGGACTTTCCTGGCTTTGTCGCCGATAGTCTTGCTTCCCAAGTTGAAAATAAGGAGGGCGCAGGGGTCTTTGGGTGCTCTAGAGTGCACAGAGTTTGTGATGACTAAAGTGTCATGTGTAGTCCCAGTGGGAGAGCTGGTGTTAGGAGTTTGTTTGTTGGTACAAGCTGGTTGATGCTGTCGGCGGTGGGGGTTGGCATTCGAAGTTTTCGTTGATGCCCAAAATATTGTTGTGGTAAAAGTCAGCAAGGTTGCCACAGTTCCTGGGAGGGACTGATGTTCTCAATGGTGTCTGTGTTTAACTCCTTTACGATGGTGAAGAGGTCCTTGCTGCAGCTTGTGCTGCTTTCAATGCTGTCTGCCAGGGCATTCTTCTTGTTTTCTTTCAGGAGGCATTGTACTGGCTCAATGCTGCCTTGAAGGCAGTGGGGCCTTCAACTGTTTGCTTAGGCGCCACTTTCTTTATAGTTGTCAGCAGTTGCATTTTGTGGCTTGCAGTTCCTCGGTGAACCAGCTGGCTCTTTTAGCTGGTGTTCTGGTCTTGGCAGGGGCGATTGTCGGATCCTACTGGGTCTGGTATCGAGTCTGGGATGTGGGAGCGAAGAGTATTGTTCTTCTGATATCGTTTTCCAGTCTCTGCACGCGGATTTGGGGGTGCGGTGCCTACATTGGTGGGTCCTGTGATGGTGAAAGGGATGCAGTAGTGGTCAGTCCAGGTGTGTTGTGTAGCATGGGCGTACTTGGCTGTCGCTGGAGGTGAAGATGTAGTGGAGTGTGTGTCCTGTGATGTGGGTGGGGTTGGTGACAAGTTGCCTGAGGCCGATAATGCTCAAACTTACCAAGATGTCAGTGGTGGTAGTGTCGCTGGCATCATCGTGAAAGTTGAGGTCCCGTGGGAAGAAACAGTGCTTGGCATTGATAGGGATCTGGCCAATGAGGTTTGGAATGGCATTGCAGAAGCTGGGGCACGGTCCAGGTGGTCTAAAGGCAAGGGTGCCCCTGATGGTGCTTTTTCCATCTGTGCATAATTGGAAGCTGAGGTATTCCATCAGCAGGGTTGGGTTGGGTTGTCTGTCTCTGGATGTTGTGCAGTAGATGGTGTCCTTGTGGATGATGGCAATTCCACCTCTGTGTTTGTTGCTTCAGTCTCTGAGTAATTTTGTAGCCTTAACCCCTTCGACGCTTATGACGGAACGGTTCCGTCATCAGCGTCGGTTGGGCTGTGCTGATGACGGAACCATTCCGTCACGACCACGCCCGTTTTTCTAACCGTCAGCACAGCGCGAAAATTCGCACCGCGCTGAAGGTGTTAAGGAATGTCTGATTCGATGTCCGGTGTGGAGACCGGGTTCTGCCAGGTCTCTGTGAGAGAGAGACTATGTTTACTGTGGTTAACCTATCTGCTGAGAAACGTTCAGTCCTCATCCTGCATCACCCCACCTACCACCCCTTTAAAAAGAAAAACAAATCTCCTTAGCAGCTGTCCTTAACACCTTCAGCGCGGCACGAATTTTCGTGCTGTGCTGAAGGTTCTAATGAGCCAAAGGGCTCATGACGGAACGGTTCCGTCATGAGCACAGGCCAACCGACGCTCATGACTGAACCGTTCCGTCATGAGCATCGAAGGGGTTAACGGAGTGTGGTATGCTTCATTTGTCTCTACAACCAAACAAGAGGCTCTTGTTAGCTAGTCTCCTATTCTGGTCTGTGTAGAAGATTACCATGATAGTACCTACCATTCTGAATTGGTACGTTTTCAACCTCTGTTCATTTACCAGAACAATTGTGCCATATTTTTCTTTCCCTCTATCATTTCGTTGATCACCTCTTCACATGCTTTCCCTCTCAACAAGCATATTGGAAATACTATTTGCTCTTTCACAAATTCTTCATACCTGCATCGTTTCAGTTGTCCATTTCCCCTGCTCAAGTTCCACAACCTTATTCAGAGTAGGTTTTTTGTAAATGTGATGGGTTCTACTATACCTGAGAAGAGACCGTGAACACTATTGAATGGCAGGCACATTGAGAGAATCTTCTGAGATGGGTGGGGCACAGGGTGTCCTTACAGGCACATGGTTGATATCCACCAATGGAGTAATGGACTCTTTGCAGTAGACCACCACTTGAGTGGTGATGGATTGGCATTTGTTAGTGTTGTTTTTTTCTAAAAATAATAAATACATCTGATCTTAAGAACCAAAGATTGGAAGGCAAGTGTGGCGCAAGAAGCTCGAGAGAAGAATGTAAGGGAGATTAGTGGGAGAAACAGTTAAGTGTTGAGTCAAAGGTTATGTTTGGAAACCACTGCCAAAGTCTGTATAGGGATTGGTTATAAACGACATTTTAGGACAGCCAGGGTGAAAGAGCATTTTAAGTGGCATGCCAGTGTTTATATTGGTATAATTGAATACTCTAAGAAAATCCATAGTTGGATGCGGCCAATGTATGCTCACCAGCTCCTAAAGAAGGAGGTACATAGGTAATTAGCCAACAATCGCTCATTTTATTTTATTTTGCATTTCTTATCATAACTTCCTCTTAGAGTAGACCTCCTATAATTCAGAACATGGCAGATTTTCTTTCATGTGCAGCAAGATGAACACTCGTGAAGGACGTGTGCAGATTTTTGAACTTTTTTTTTCTCTTTGCGTCCTCGCTTCCCTCAATCCTAATTGCTTTTGCCAACTGTTTTCTCTCATGTGCCATGCAGTGGGATTTGCTGTTAAGCTGGCAAAAGATCAGTGTTGTCTGGGGCGGAATCCCTACCCCATCTCAATTTTCGTTGCGCAGTGCTATTCTAGCACGTTCTCTCCCGTTTTCACCGTGCGTCTGTATTACATGAACTTGGTCTTTCAAAATGCTCGATGCAGGGTTCCCGTCGACTGCAGTGGAAAAAGCCAGGCAGAGCCTCGCATCGCATTAGAATGCTCCTTGGCTGCACACCAGAGGGACTGCTAAAGACCGTTCAGATTGTTCTCTGATCGCTGTACAAGCCTCCTCGTATGCCCGGATGTAAAGGAACCCTTCCTGTGTTGCCAAGAGAATAGTTAACGCTTATTGTAAAAGGTTGGGAATAAATCCGCCTTTCTCCCCAATCTATTGAAAAGTGATTTTGTCAGAAGGCTGGTACTGTTTGCTAAAGAGATATTCGCGTTTCTTCTTGACTGCTGAGTCACTGTGTATCGTGTATATACTTTCTGTTTATTTCAAAGCTTTGTAATCTGTGGTTTTTCAGGACATCCAAGCTATATGCCAGAACGTTGCCTTATTCGCTGCCTTTGGAACCACGAGATGACAGGTGTTGTAGGGACGCAGTTCTTAATTTGCATATTAAATAAATAAGTAAAAGAATCGTAATTAGCAGGGCCCAAGATATTTCTCAGGAGGCCACTACAGCTTTCGCCACCCACTGTGCCTGCCAGTGCTGCCAAATCTCAGTACCAGCGATGGCAGTTGCTATCACACTCCTATAAATCTGGCAATTTGGATTTCTCCTAACCACCCACAGCTGCAAGAATGACCGGGACGAGTTGGCATTAATATTTTAATGTATCTTGAATTGTTAAAACGGCTGCTGATGTTATAAAAATAGACCGACCTTGCCAGTGTTGGGAAATAAGTGCCTGTGCCGAGCACGAATTAAGAGTTCTTCTCGTTGGGGAAACACTTGCAGTTAGGTTTTCCCGAGGTTTTCACTTTCCAAATGAACTGGCGTACCTGGGAGTGACTGAAAGCCTGTGCCATTGGCAGCAAGATTGGTTTGTTTCACTTAAGACTGGCCACTTGCATGACAGTTGCATGTTCAGTTGCATGACATGGCCGCAAACCATCTGGGTAATAGTTTGAGAAGGGTAGTCTAATACATGACAGCACATAAAAGATGCAGACCAGGTAGTTTAGTTAACAACTAACTTAAAAATGTATTACGCAGAAAGGCTAATTAACAAAATCGTTGCCACTTCAAGTAAAGGGGCTTTCCAAAGAAATTCACGAGAGAACCAAAACGAAACCATAGGTCTGTTCAATGCCTTGCTTCCTTTATGTATAAGCAGTGTTGACAGAAGTCTTTCTGCAAAACTAATTTTAGTCGAGAATAAAAAGTTATTTTAGAACAATTTTTAACCACAGACAGAACAATAATTTGATTGTGTAACCATTAATAAGTTGACAATTTTAGTCATTACGCTTTTCTTTCTAAGTACTATTTCACCTTAATCATACGGGTTCCAGCTACTGTGGAGGGTAGAAAACACATTCAGAAATGTTCAAAAAAAGTTAGCATTTATTTGTTCTACTCTGTCATTCTAAGCAAATATTGATTTGATGTGAGATGTGGCTGCAAACCTTCCACTAAAGTGCTCTCTTGTCAAGCAGACTTCCAGCAGAAAATTATCCTCAATTCCGTGGGCAAACATTCATGCTTTGGTAGCTTTTTCTATGTTTTCTTTTTTTTTTTTTTTTTAATTTGTCCAATATAAAAAAAAAGTCAAGTTGCCAGGTTCAGTTATCTCCGAGTCAAGACGCCATAGGTGACACAGGATGGGGCTTTCCTTTTCCATGTGTAGATAATGGTGTACCTAGCTGTTTCCCTAATTCAGAATTAGTAATGCGACTGCTTGCTAGAGACCATGAAGCTAGGTACTTGCTCTGCGACAGCAACTTGGGCATGCAAAACCTGCTCCTCACTGTAGATTGGACAAGCTGCAATGGAAGGAGGTGATGTAGAGGGTGATCCAGATTTAGTATGGTTTTACATATCATGCACAACTCAGGATTATAGTCCAGTAAATACGAGAGAGAACGGTGGCAGTCGCTCGGTTAAAGCACTGGCTGTCCAAGGGATTTTTTTTAGCAAACTAGATGTTTGGCCATGCTCTCTTTACCATAGACCGTTTCAGGGGTCTGCAACCTGCTTTGTTTTGGTGCAACACCTCTCATAGGGAGCAAAGGACCAATGCTTTCCTATAATAATTTAGCAGAGTGATGGCTCCCGAGCTGTCCAGAGAACCCACTAATTTCACATCAGTCACTAGAGTCGTAGAGGCACAGTAGTTAAGTTTAAACGTCTGATCGTATTCTGGAATGGTGGGTTAGGTATGGAACATCACTACTGTGCCTCTCCAAACATTGGTCTGCATACGGTTTTGAAAGAAATAAGCCTGGGTAAAATCGGGGATGGATAAGTCAGTTGACCCTTTACCTACTGGTTATGATCAGAATGTTTTAGTTCTACCATGATGGAATATTCTTCTGGCAGCTTTGCTTTTAGGGTGAATGGTCACCTTAGGTAGTTGGGACTGACATCTTAGTTCTCACTGTCCGAGCGGATAAATTCCAGTGCTATTAGGATACCGGGCTAACCTTTTGTTAAAATAAAGTGGATCTACAAGGACCAGCATCCCCTGCTGTTGGGCAAGAAATTCCAATTGATTTTTGCTGTAGAAGGATTTAGAGATGCAGGGGCTAATTTTTTCCTAGGCCTCTAGAGAGCCTAGCACTGCTGAGGATGATGTGGCACCCATGCCGAAGGCTGCTGGAGAACCTTGCTGGTGCATAACTGGTTTAAGGACATGTGATCAGATAATTAATACTTTGCATACATTTGCAGAAATGTTACTTAATTAAAAAGTAGATTAAATGTTTTTTTGTTCACAGGTGCAAACTTTTTTTTCTTGTCTCCCCCCCCCCCCCCCCCCCCCGTGTTTTATATAGCGCAAACTAGACCTGAAGATATTGGGTATCGGAGCGCTTTACATAGCACCAGTTTCGTTACACAAGGACACATTCGTTTTAGTTGGGTACGGGGAGATTAAGTGATTTGCCCAGAATCGCAGGATGTTGAGCGTCGTTGCCAAGACTCGAACCTGGTTCCCCAGCTTCGACGTTAACTGCTCTAGATGTAAGACTACATCCTATTTCAAAACGAGCTTTGGTTATTCTTTCATTTCCCAGGTTGGTATCCACTCTAATGAAGCATTGTCATAGTTTAAATGAGAGCAGCCCTTTCTCGAGTGATGCCATGCAGCTTCTGGCAGTGCTAATCAGTGCAGGGGTAGCGGGCCCAACAAGGATGAGCAGCAAATATTTCACACATATTGAAGTGTCCTGGTCATTACTCCTGTGCCATCTTGAGCATAGCATCACCGTGGGTCACATATTTTGCAGAACTGACTCATTATTTAAGACTGTTCACTCTCTTGCATCTAGCTTCTGTAGGATACCTTTCTTCGTGACATGGCTAGGCATTTGCCTTTTATGTGCCACCTGTAAAAAGTGGCACCCGGGACACTAATGCTAGTGCTGGAATCCTGAGAAACAGAAAGAAAAGATGCAGCACCTAAATAGCTCATGAGTTCTTAGAGAGTGATCGGTACCACAAAGTGTTGCAGTCTTTTTGTCCTCCTGTAACTGTTACCTTGCTGTCCCTTAGCAGCACTGGGGCCTTCATGTTGGTTACTCTCTGAACTCATGGCTGCTTATATGATTTTTTAGGTCCAGCCTGGGCAGTGCAAGCACGCTTGCAGGTTTTGTCAACACATAAATAAAAGGCATTGTCCTTTACAAAGGCAATAGCTTAAACCCTCGCAAATGCGAGACCTATTGCATTGCAGATGCTTGTTTTTTTCACTTTTGTTGCTTTTCCATGCACCACGACCCAGCCTATTTGTCTTACTTTGGTGACCATTTCTATATTGACTCTGACTTGCTCAAGGGCATGCTTTCAATTTAGTTCATTGTTACTGAACTCAGTGGAATGCCCAAGTTTCTAATAGGGCTTGACTGCCCTTTTAAGACCGTGTCATTGATCGTGTTTTTTTGGTGCAGTGGGTAATTAGTGGATTACATTCTGAAAGAGTTTAGTGCAAGTAGGTTATCCCAGTCAAATGGTTATGGCCACAAAGGACTGCTTTCTGTAGTACCTTGGTTTCGGCCAAGGGTGTAGAGGGAAGGCGGTTAGTTTAAACAAGTGTCCTTGAGAGTATAAAGCAGAGCAGTTAAATATTTCTATATATTTTATATAAGAAACCCTGAATAGACATTTTGCCTATAAAACCCCACACAAATGTAATAGGATACAATTCATGAACGCCCCCCTACCATTAGATTGTTATAAAATGACCTTTAAAAATGTTCATGCAGTATGGGACTCAAGCCCACTCAATCAAAATAAAAGTTCATGTGGAGTGTCAACAATATCAACATCACTAACCTTAAAGGTATGACACAAAAATGTCCGTATAAAATGTAGATACTTATGACAAGAAAAACAAGTGAAGCAAACCATTGTTTCAGAGTTTAAACAATCATGTCTCTCAAAAATTTTGACCTGATAATTATTCGGTATATTGCCAATCGTTTAATTGGAGAGTATGCCTTCAAACAGGATTCAGGAAGATGGTAACTGATGGACCTTACTACCTTTTAATTGCGAGAAAGAGAAAAGCAATTGTTTTCCCCGTTATAAGCAAAATTGTTCCAAAAGATTTTATGAATAGTATTTAAATCCTAAACTTATTGATAGTATATCTAAAATCATAATAGAATAGAATTGCTCTTGTTTCTGCAAAAGGGAATTTACGTGTGTTAAAAGTGTGTAAGCCCAATGTGATTTACTCTCTAGTAGATTCACTGCTTAGCAGATCCACAGAACTTTTCCGAACAGTTGTCTTTTTCTCGTTTTAGTCCGTGGATGCAGAAAATTGATCTCCAGGGTTTCTGGCTTTATTTATATATTTATTTATGTATTTATAAAGTTTTATATAGCGTGAACCCAATCTAATTTCTGAATGCAGACAAAGGAATTCCTTGTGCATTATTTGGACAACAATTTTTTTTCTGAAATAAATGCACTTCCAGATTTGCTGGAGTTGACTTAAGAGTCCATCATAAGTTATTGTTGCCATAAAAGGTACCACTTAGCACTCCTTGTGTGCTGAAATTTAAAAGGTTTGACAAGTTCTCTGTAACCTCAATTGATTTGTGGAAATGCAACCACTGCAGCTGTTTAATTGCTTGCAGGCATGGCACAGTATCTGTCTAAGAGTATGCAAGAAAAGTAGGATTAAATATAATCTTGGCCTACAGCCACGAGTTCTCCCCCCCCTCCTCCCCCCTCAGCTCCGCTATTGAAATTTGTCTTCTTCCAAAATTGACAATCTTGATCTTGAATACATTGACAACGTGTTCTCTTCACAGAAGTAGTTCAAACATCCATTTGGGGTTGGAGACGAAGTGGCATCTGATCCTGAACTGCATGCTTATGGGTTTACTATAGCAATGCCTGTACAAATCTTTCTCAACTTCTCAGTCAGTGTAGCTCTAATGCTAGTTTGCTAATTCTCCCCATCTAGTTCATTCATACTCTCTCCTCTGCCCCAACCCCTTCCTTCTAATCAGCAGAGGGTGGTACTGCTCCGGTTAGAGAAATGTATCTGGAGGGGAGAGAAGCTTGGTGATGGCACAAGGGGAATGAAATGTATTAGTATATTGTCCAGAGACAAGATGGAGTGGCGCAAATCCTCAAATGTTTGCTGCTGCAGGGAGGCAGTTGACATGGGTACTGTTTCTCGCCTCCCCGTCTCCTTCTTCCCTCGCCTTCCGATAAATAATTGAAATCTGCTGATTGCGGATCCAATGCCAACATGGCCGATTCCCAGTTGAGCTGCCTAGATAGCTGCTGAGAAGATAAGCTGGGGATCACCCCTCCGGCCGTCACCTGCCTTCTGGACTTGACCACAGTTGGCTGGGTTCCCACTACGCCTTTCCGGGATGGCGGCTAGGACACACGAAGTCTTGCTTCCCCGACAAAGCAGCAACCAGTTTGTTGACTTGTTTACTCTGACTCTGTTGATGTTCCTCTGAAGTACTATCTCCCTGGCCGGTCTGCCTGACCCAATCAACATTCTAACCCCTCACTATTCCCCCACTTCCTTCTATGCTCCATAGGACTTGTTTCTGTGTTAAGCTATGCTCTGTTAACTGATGGAACTATGTAACACTGTTTTTTTGTCTAAGTAATGCTATGCTCTAGTAACTGATGTAAATGAAGTAACAGTTTTTTCTAACGGGAATTGTCATGTAAAGCGCTCTGATACCTCCGGGTCTAGCCAGCGCTATATAAAACTCTTCAAATAAATAAGTTGACAAGGGTTTTTTTTTTGTGATTTTCTAAATCAATCGGTCATATCCACAACCCAGAGCTATGTGTCCCAAAGTGCTATTTTAAAGTTAGGAGTACATCTTTTCACTAATTCCTGGCCAAGTCTTCTTTGTCTTTGGTCAGTTGGGAACAAGAAGCAGGTTGGCCTGGAATCCATGTAAAGTATTTTGTGGACACAAAGTCTATATCAGAAGACATAATTTGTTAATGCTTGTTTTTATATGGAAAATGAATCTACTTTTTGTTCTTTGCTTCTACGGGTGGAAGCTCACATAATGCATAGATGATTGAAGTATGGATCATTTATATGCCTCTTGCAATTGAGGAGATTTACACAGGGCTTTAAGTGGGATGAAAAAACAGTGGTGGGGTCTCAATGGGGCGTGACCAATAATTAAGGGCTTGGCTTAAAAACATGTAAGCTAAAAATCTGTTCTTTGCATAGTGTGCCACCTCACTATTATTTTGCTGTTTGTCATTGCATCCAGATATAGGACACAACAAGTAACATCATACCTTCAACAAGTCAGGGCTATTGGCTTTGTCAATGGTTGCTAGTTGTATAAGATAAATAAGCAGCAACTATGGCTTGTATAAAATATTGGAAAAGCTTCCACTTTAAGCCCTGGTGACACCACGACTATGTTTCTCCTGAGTTTCAAAAAGAGAAGGGAAATCTAGAGAGAAAATTACTCTTTAAAGGATTTCCCTTCCCTTACAACACTCACCTGGCATGACGTCATGCCGTAACTTCTCCACTAGTGAGAAGTGTGAGCACGTGCACATTGATGTGCCTGCTGTCACTGCAGTCCAGGAAAAAAACAGATGGCCTGCCAGGGCACAAAACAGAGCCCGGTATAGACCCGTTTTGAGGCCCCCTTTAAAACAAGCATTGGCATAGCCAATAGGTCTCGCTTTTTGGACCTTATAAGTGTTTAGCCATGCAACAGTTGATGTTGTTGCACCAAGGATATTGTGCTGCATAACTACATACTTATAAGGTCCCAAAAGCGACACCTATTTGCTATGCCAATTCTTGTTTCTGGTGATGGGTGATAGTTCCTTTGTTTACGTTTCTTTTAGGAGGGAAAAGTTTAAAGATACAGTACACATGTTATGCGCATCGTCAATGCAAGCACTATGTGTATATTTAAATGTACAATGCAATGGCATGTGTTTGTTATATGAAAAATCTTAATAAAAAAATAAACACAAACACGGGAGACCAAAGGCTACAAAGCGAGCCAGAAAACAAAGAACGAGAGAAAAAGTGAGTCTGATGAGAATGTGGGTACTTTTGCAGTCTGTGGCAGTTAAAAACAGTACGTTGTAGGGATCCAAATTCCTTTTCCCCTTCCAACAAGTTCAATGAACAGTGCCTCCGTTTTGGAATGAAAACGAGCTTCCAAGAATGGCCGGTACAGTCCTAGGGTTTCACAAAGGCTGACACATACTGCTAAGGGACTGTGGCAGCACTTAGAGGCCACCCAATGTACATTTAAAAACACGCAATTGTCTTCTCCCAGTTTTACATCTGTAACTATAAACAACAACAGCCGACAAATAAGGAAAAGAAGGCACCCTGGTAACATCAGAGCTTTTCAGGACAAAAATGCGGGCGCTCTCGGGATTAGGGTAATTATGGAGAGCACCAGAAATGGAGCAGCTGGAATGCGGGCAACTGTTTTGGGGATAAGGTACGGTGGCACCCGAAGTGAGAGGGGAAAACTGTGCAACAGTCTGTAGCACCTGAAGTGAGAGGAGCAAAGTCTTCGTGCTGCCGGGGTACATCTGTACGTCTGATGGAGAGCAGGTGCAGCAGCCTCCCACGGTGGTGATTAGAGACGGCGCTGCTGCTCGCGTGCTCGGTTTCCACCTTCAGGTTTGCAAGACGCGCGCTCTTTGAAGCGCTCACATGTGCATCGCAGTGACCATGGTGGAGCGGTGGGAGAAGGCTGAGCAGGGAATGCTGCCGGAGGAAGCTTTGCTGTCTGATAGTGCACAGCTCAGCCTGAGCAGAGCAGAGAATGCTGGGGGGGAAGGGGGGTGGTAGCGGTGCCACCTGATAGTACACGGCTCAGCCTGATCATCACAAACAAACTTGATTCCTGTTGTGCCACGCCCCCGAAACACGTCAGCACAAACAGGCAGCAGATCGCTAGATTGCCTGAACAGTACATGCGAGAACAAATAGGGCCCTGTTTAAACAAACGCTCTTAGGAGTGCGAACAAAGCGTTCCCCTTGTGTGAACTACTCTTTAGAAAAGTTTTTTTAAAGTTCCTTTAGCCGTTGCTATAATGGAACAAGTGAAATGATCCACGTAACAGGACAAGTCCTCATGGAAGGATACAAAAGACTACAAGCATTGGCAGCGCGGCCGTAAAGTAAGGCGGCCGCGCAGCCTTGAAAGTGATCGCGTGCTCTGTGGTGGGGGAGGGGCGAAGCGAGTCGCGCTGTAAGGGTGCCGCAAGAAAAGCCAGAGGGCTGCTGCGCTTGTGCTCGCTAGCTTGAGGCCACACAGAAAGCGTGTGGTTGCATTTTAAAATGTATGTTATCAACAAGGACTAGCCAAGGGTGACCTATGTAGGATTCTAGGCTGTATTTATCAGCAGGCACCTAGTAGGTGTTCATGAAGCCCTCCCCCTCCAACCTAGTTGGTGGCATGCTTCATCGGGCCCACCCAGTGACACCTAGCGTTTCCCGGGTGTGCTACGACGCCTGATTACAGCGGAGCCGCTGTAATCAGGCTAGTCCTTGTTGATATCATATATAAACCTCGGGGATCCGGACTAGCTAGTTAGTCCTCTCTCTCTTGATATATGCATTTTAAAATGCCCACTCACTAAAAGTCTCGCCAGAGCAGCGAATGCGCTGGCTTTGGAGGGACCTAAACACTGCTGGTGCTCAGCACCGGTGAGACCCGCCCTACTTAAAGCCCTGGGTTTAAATAATTTTGTATGATCCACCCCAAATCAAGTGGTAAATGGCCCCTAAGATGTGGTTGCATTTTAATTCAAAATAGTGCAGCATGAAAGAATATAACCGCATCCGTATTTTAGATTTTCGAGCAGTTATGGTAAATTAAAATGGTACACTTTGCAATTCAATTCCCAATGTCTGATTGCACTACCCTCAAAGAGAATATATTCTTTTGAAATAAGCTGCTCCTTTGTAGCCCCAGATGCTTTGTAAGGACTCTAGCAGCAAGAGTATTTATCATTTGCACATTACGAAGTAAAGTGTTATGATTTTGTTTTCATTCTATGAAAGTATTTTGTTTCCATTGCACCGAATTACAAAGAATGTCCTTTCCCAACTATTGAAATATATATTGAAATATTTGAACAGCTCGTTTTTTAGCTATTTACAGGTGTTAAAAAAATCCTACAGCCTTTTATTTCACACTGCATGATTGTTCGATAGTTCACTTTTCAAAATCCTGTAACTTTGCTGTCAGAGAAAGAAAAGTAAACACCAAGCTAACATTTGAGATCTGTCTTTGAACACAGAGCAAATGTGACCTGAAGAAAACACGATTTAAAGCATCTTTATTGCTCATTGACCTCGGTGAACAAGACACCTGTTTGCCTGCTTGCCGGGCCAGTAGGGCCTAAAAATAGCTCGTCCTGATAAAATCTGACTTGCCATAGCGAGTGGGCGATTAGATTTCTTGAGGCCTGAAATTACCCATGGCTCCATTTAAAGCTAGACTCTAAGACGGCTCCCTGCATAATGACTGTATCAACAGGGTAGTGACCTCCCAAGCGGTAAGGCCCGATGAAGTGGCATAGCATGCTTTTGTTTCCTTTAAATAAAACTGTAACAGAATTCTTCATGCAGAATCGTTTGGTACAGAATAATAGTAAAAATCTTTTATATTAAATGTATTCCTTTAGGCAGTATTTGGAAGCGGGGAGATTTCGAACTACTATTCTATGTAAATATCGAGTTAAAAACGTCAGCTTAATAAAAGGAAAAACTGGTTTCTGCCAAAGGTTGGAAACCAGTCTGAAATCTGGTTTTGGCAGTTCTGTTGGTCTGCCTGCCAGCAGAGCTTCCCGGGAGTCGTGCCTAACAAACATCACATATCTGACACTACCCAGACTTGCAATGGCTTCCAGGTTGAAGAAAGTCATGTTTAATTCCTATGCCCCCTTGGGCGATGGTTTTGGATATCCCAAAAACAGTTTGGGATTCGCTGATGGAGTGGTTATATCTGGCAATTAAGGACCTAAATATGAGTAACTATGGGTTGAAAAACTATGGCAGTATTGGGTGCAAAGCTGCAACGCATCCTGCCAAGTCATCTTTGATTTGAGTCGAACTTGATGCACTTTGGCAAACAAATGAAAGCTGGTTGCTAGAGTCGTTAAAAGGCGAATCATTCAGCTTGGTAACAATATTCTTTTGTGCCTTGTTAACTGTCCTGGTGCTGAATGCGTCTTATAATAAGCCGTACCTTTTTTGAGTTTGCCACATGTTTGGCACTCCTTCATAGTCTTCAGTGTTAGACTTTCAGTATTCTGGACACATTATGAGCTATCCACGGTGTTGAATATAATTAGGAAAAGATTGACGAATTGTTTTCTGTGAAAGTCATTCCCCTGAAGCTACCCTTAACACATACTCAGAGTGGTCTGCAAACCTCAAATCACCCTGGAACACTTGAATATTTCATGGATGTTAAGAACGATAAACTTGTAGTTATTTCATTTGATGTGTTAACCGTGTGGGTGGGATAGGGCGGAGGTATTCTTTGGGGTGGGGGACCTCTTACACCACCATGTGACATCTGCAATTCAATAGTGCGGCCAGGCATTTTCAATTGTTGTTTCTCTTTTCACTTCCCCAATTTGCTCTTGACTACTTATTGCCATTGCGGCTGCTGCCCCTGGCGAAACTGACTGATCCACACTATGCTTTGAGCTGCAATACTTGTGTAATTGTTAACATGTATGTGATTATACTATTGAAGAGTAAAACTAATTAAAAAAATGTTAACCAAATAAACACAATGGCTGTGTGTGTGGGAAGTACTATAACTGAACAACCTTTGCACACCTACGCTAAGCTTAATAGCCCAACCAAACTATCCAGGGAAGTTTCCATCTCCAATCTAAAATCCTGAATCCGGTATGTAGGGAACACGTACAGTCTTGCCTTTTGCATTTGTAAAGATTACTTAGCAGTAGCATAAATCTGGGTTAGTGCCTGCAAGCACACTTGCCAGCTTTCATTTTTGGTACTAATTCACTTGTTTTTGTTCATCAATGTCCAAATGTAATCTTGTTCTGCTACGAACTCGATGGTAGCAGTCTCTCCCATCCTCACCCTTTAGGTCACTTCATACACTCCAGTATCCCCTCCTTTTCATCGAGCTTTGAAAGGACCTTAGTGTAACATAAGCCCAGACAAGCAACCAACATGACCTATTAAGTCACCTTTCTCTATTGTCGTTTGTTACACCCTTTCCTTATTTCTTTGCACTTAATAGATGTTCAGGGGTAGGTGATTTGCTCTACAAACCCGCTGGGACATATCATTTTACAAAGCAGTAAATTACAAGTCGGTGTATAGTCTATTCCTGCTGTTTCAGAGCCACTTGAAAGCTTTGCGGGGAACATGACCGGGACAGATCTGTTCATGGACCTTCTTTTATATGTCTAAACCCCACTTAGCCTTCTCAGCTTTTCTTTTGACGTCGAAAACGTGATGCTAATTCTAAGGTGGTCTCCTCCTTTATATTATAAATAGCACACAATTCAGTAAATTACTGAATGCTTTTTATTTACAGGTTATTTTAAAATTAGTATTAAAAAAATACTGTAACTCATTCGTTGAATGTTTTCTTTGGAGGACACAATTTGTTTTCAAAGATTTGCCCTCCACTGTTCTGATTCCGCTCTGAATCTTGGCTTGTCAGTAATTTTCCACGAGGCAGCCGTGTCTGTGCCCTACCCTTTGTGTCTGTATATCATTCCCCTGGCTGATAGTGCCGCGAAAGGGCTGCATTTGTGTTCCAATTGCGGCGGATATCTCTGCCCGCTGGTGATGCTGTCTGCTGCCCGAGGGGTGTTCACCGTGTTTTAGCACTGCTTCTAGTCCGGAGGCTGCCGCCCGCCCCATGGTCCTCGCGTGGCCGAGGCCGATGCGCAGGGAAGTCATTGAGAGGTCAGAACATGGGCGGGGGGGGGGGGGGGATGAGATATAAATAGATGGTATCTGTCTGTTACATAATGTCGGCCTTTGAAGAGCCGTGCTCCGGCCACGCAGTATCTGCAGACCGGACCAGTTGTGCACATTCAAAGGAACACGTTATCTCCCAACTTCTGTAGGCGTAGAGAGCTTTCTGGGCCTCGTAGCGCACTTCAGTTCTCACAATAGCAAGTAGAGCAAACGGTAACCTCTGCGTGCAAATGGACTCGAGTCTGTATTAAAAGACCTGTCCCTAGTGTGTGAATCACTTCAGATGAGTGAAGATGACGGAGTTTTTCTGATGGAAAAAAACCCCGTTGGTAAACGAAATTAAGCAAGACTTCGATGCGTAAAATGAAGAAAACAAAACGAGGAAATAGCAATCTTTGAGTGCACAACTTCACCCTATTATAGATGCGGTGCAACTGGGCCATCAAATCGGAGCAATCAGATAACTGCCGGTGAGGTGCAGGACAAATGCAGTTTGATAGTTTCGGAAAAAACGTGCCCGGCGTATAGACCCTCAAAACAGCCGTGAGGGAGCAGTGCACAAAGTTGTTACTGCCACGTTTTTCATGCGCAGAAAATATCCTCCGTACTGTACCAGCCTCGGAAGTGCAAAGAATATTAGATTTTGTCATTGCATTAGGAAAGTTGTTCTGTGAAATGGAGTTGTTTTTTTTGTTTGTTTTTTTAAGGCTTGTCTGATGACAGCCAACAACCTCTGCCACAAGAAATTCTTGTGGTGAACGTCTGGCTTTTCTTAGGTCGGGTCAGCGTGGAGATGGAATGTTAACATTTTTATAGACCTGCTTTAGCTCCCATTCTACTTCAACTTAATCTTGGAATGGGGATGAGAAATGCATTACTTGTTGCCTTTCACTGCTTAATTTTCAGGCACAATTTTTATCTTTTTGTTTATGCACTCCACCAAAGTGCATGTGTTTTCCTGAAGTTTCCCTAGTGTGCTTCTTCCCCTCCCTTCTTTCGTGTTTCGCTCTCTTGCCCATGTGATTTATCCCTTGACGTCTCCTGTTGCTCTCGTTTCTACTCCACCCCACCCTCCACAGTGCTCTCTTACTTAGTTTGCATCATTCCCCATTTCCTCAATGGTGCTTCCCCGCCACATCCCCCTCATCTCCGGTGTTGCTCCCTCGCTGCCCTCCTGTTGCTTCCCCAACCCCTTGCTTTCCATCCCACTCTCTATATTGCTTCTGATCCCCGCCAAACAGCTCTCTCTCCGTTACCTCGCTTCCCTCCCTGTTAACTCGC
Source organism: Lissotriton vulgaris (assembly GCF_964263255.1). Classification (NCBI taxonomy): domain Eukaryota; kingdom Metazoa; phylum Chordata; class Amphibia; order Caudata; family Salamandridae; genus Lissotriton; species Lissotriton vulgaris. The sequence continues at coordinate 1,140,550,940 of NC_141695.1, read as the reverse complement.
TTCCCTCCCTGTTTTTAGGTTTCGCTGGTGAGCGGAGCCGATTAGGCTCCGCCTCCAGAGAAATCTAATGAGTATAGTAAGCACTATGGAAGACGCCCCCCCGTCCGATTGGCTAGCTCCATAAACGGAGCCTAGCCATTGGACGAGGGGCCTGTCCGTCAATGCCGGACCAGACACGGGGGCGTTCCCGACATTCTTTGGCTTTTGCCGACGTCACGGGACGCCGGGAACGCCCCCGTGTCTGGTCCGGCCGGCCGTGCTTGCTGCTGTCCTCCCTCCTCCCGCCGTCCCCCCTCCCCCCTCCCCCCCTCCTCGCTGTCCTGTGCACGTTTCCCGCCGGCCGTCCGTGTCCCCTTCCCCTCCCACAGAAGCAAAACAACCCTTGTGTCCCATTGTCTTTGCAGCATTCCCTCCCCTCCCACAGCAGATCCCCGCCTCCCGAGCCGCAGCTGATCCCCGCTCTCCCTCTCCCCTCCCACAGCAGATTCCCGCCTCCCTCTCCCCTCCCACAGCAGATCCCCGCCTCCCTCTCCCCTCCCACAGCAGATCCCCGCCTCCCGAGCCGGCCGAAAGTGCCAGAATGCAACCGGAACCTTAGAAGGCCAAAAACACAGCACACATGTAGCAACAGGCAACAATAGAAAATGAGGGCACAATTCAAGCCTAGTTTTGTATTTGCGCCGAAGATGGCGCCGGGGCCCGTCGACTTCTCGTTGCTCCAAGAAGTCCAGGTGAGTGCTCTGCCTTTTGATTACCCTTTCCCGCCCCCCTCTCCCCGTGTGTCCGCTAAGAGGTGGACAAAATGCGGCAAATTAACTACAAAGAAGCCATTAAATACAGAAAATCTAATAACCCATTTGATAAGGTGTGTTGAGTTCCTTTCGAGACTCTGAGATTCGGCGCTGTAGGCGGGAAGTGTAAGCACGGCTACGGGATCCTTTTGCCGTTTGTGTTAATACGTTTGAACAACGGACAATGCTCAGAGGTATTTCATCTGTCAGACTTTGGGATTAAATTACGACCGCTGCTACTCCGTTTCTCCTCACCTTTTCACTTTCGCTGCCCGCCGTATTATATTCTCTGCAGCCTTCTACGCTCGCTGCTCCTTCGCAGTCCCCCCCGCCGCAGCCTTTGGATATTTGGCAGCGGCCGCAGCCTTTGGATATTTGGCAGCGGCCGCAGTGTGGGTAGGACTACATGTCCCAGCATACCTAGCAACAGACAGTGGAATCACGAATTACAGATCAGCTGCTGCGGCAATTGTTCATCATCACCAGAACTCCCGCTATCCCGGAGAGGGCATTTGCCGAGGGTGTGTCATTATCTGCTGTTGTGGGGTCAAGTAGAGCGCAAAGCACGGGACTCCAGTGTCCAGGAGTCCGTGCGAAGTATCATCTGCGCTGAGGCCCCCCCCGACATGCCCACCAGCCCCATAAAACGCCTACCGGTTCCCGCAGCAGGACGAGCAAAGGGCGGGCCATCCCCTAAGCATTGTTATAGATGACGTCGATGTTGTTTCCAGCACTTTAGAATGCCCTGAAACGATCAGCGATTTAGCAAAATTAGTCTCCTTACTTAGGGACGAAATTGTGGCCATGAAATCAGCAGCATCTGTCTGACTTGGCTGAGGCTCCAGTGATTCAGTTTGAAGTGCGTTTAATCATTTGCTAAACCTGTAGCAGGTGACCCCCTCGCCCCCTTCCCTGTCCTTCCATCTCCGTTTCACATCTTGCCGCCACCCCCAACAAACAGCTTGGTACCAGTGTGAAGAAAGCTGAGCTTTGGGTGATTCGTGTGAACTCGAAGAGGTGCAGGGGTGTTTGTGTTTAGAGGCTAGACACCACCGTGATCCCATCAGTTAGGAGCTAACCTGTGAATATTGCGAGGGTGACATAGGTCTTTCTGTATGGCCGGCTCTGAATAGCAGGCTAGGAAACCCCAGGTATTCCCATAACTGTGACTGCTCAAGCAAAACAGACAACCATGACCCACAGGAAACAAGAGCAAGCAGCAGGAGCTCTCTCTCTCTCACACAAACAGCGCTCACTTGGGGTTAGACGGTATCTGCCGAGTGACTCCATCTTATGTGACATCATCAGCCAAACCTATCTTTTCAGCCAGATAGCTCAGTGAGCTAAGTGCTCACGGTTCACACCCTTTGTGACGTCCAGGTAGCAGGTTTGGCTCACGGCAGGGCTGACTCAGCGTGTTATCCTTCAGAGGTAGATAAGTGGGTAATATAGTACCTGTGATACACGAAACTGCAACATGGTGGATGGAATCCAGCACTATAAAAATAAGTAATTGGTATTTGTCCATATTATTGGCATACTCTGCCTTTGTGCTCCTAAACAGATCTCATCCACCATCTCTCTCGAGACATAAAAAGGGAAATTTACAACAACACCTTCAGAAGTAAACACTTCCAGTCCAGCCGGGGGAGGAGGGGACTCCCGACCGAAGTTTGTTCGGAGCATGAACCGCGACCCTCGCGCCGCCGGCCAGGTGAGCTGCCCCGGGCACCCATGGGCGTTCAGTTCGCAAAAGGCACAAGGGGGGGGGGGGGTCCTGGGGAGCCGACGGGTTGACCTTTTTAGCTCCCAGGTCGTCCTTGCTCCGGCCCACGGGGGCCTTTACCTCAGTCCCTCCTCGCCCTGGTCGTAGCCGATGAACCCAGCGTCAGTCCGCAGTCACCCGGGACCCGCTCCGGTGAAGGATCCGAGCTGCAGCCGGGCCGTGGGGGGCGGCTGGGACGAGGGCGCTGCGCTGCACGTGTGTCTTCTCTGCAGTCCATAGATGCTAGCAGTAGCTTCAGTCCGCGGGGGGCCCTGGCTGTACTCCGCAGGGTGTTCCTGATGTCCTGACTACTCCACAATGTCCCGACATCACCCCTCAGGGTGTTACGACTGCTCACAGCAGGATGTCCCGACTTGCAATCTGTAATGTGACTGACTGCATAGCACTGAGTGGCTGCCTGGGGATTCATGCCTACTTTCTGTCTTTTGGGGGGTCCTGACTGCACTTTTCATGGGGTGCTGATTGCTGTCTGCTGGGGGCTCGCATTAACTGTACTCTACGGGGGAGGGGTCGACTGCTCTAGACGAGTCGTCCTGACTACATTATGGGAATCTCGACTGCGCCCCAAGGGGGCTGACTGAACTCCGGGAGGGGGGCTACTAGCACTGCACCGCACACAGAGAGGCTTGCCACACTCCCAGGACTGACTGCAGCTCTCAGGGGGCCCTGACCTCAGTCCATGTGAGGGGGGCGGCGGTTGCCACAATCTACAGTGGTGTAGCCGCAGTCCAGAGTAGGCAGCCCTGCATTGGTGAAGCCAGTGTGTGTCCGGGAGAGTAGGATGGAGGCAGGGGCGTAGCTTAGTCAAAGGTGTAGGGGGGTGCGAGTCTGAGATTTCTCAATTAGCAACATCCTGGATCCAACTGAAAAGAGTAGCTACCGGCTGAGGTCACTGAGCGGCAATAATGGACAAGCTCAGGGGCATTACTCAGTAGCTTTAAGATATTTAGTAAAGCAAGGACATTCTTGGTAGCAATAATATAATCTTAAACCACAACTCAATTAGCATAGAACTCAAAATGTCTATGTGTTTGCAAACTGCAGTAAAATATAAATCATTCGTTTTAGTATGTGCTTATATGGGCACAATAGAACACTTATAATAGAACACCTATAGTTGGAAACAAACGGCTTTTACCAGAAAAATTATTTTATTGATTCTTTTCCACATGTCTGCAACTATCAAAACCTTTGTACTCTGTTTATAAGCATTCAACTAGTCTGTTATCATTCTATATTAGCTTGTGTCCATTGGAACTATTCAGTGGATCAGTTTCTCTTTACAATGATAAACCTTTAGGCCAGATAAACCCCAATTTACAAAAGAGCAGAGGAACAAAATCATAAAAGGTGGACTTTTACGAAAAAGAAAGCAAAATAAAGTTGGACCTTAAACTGAAACATGTTTATCCTTTAAAATGATCCACTGTGAAGCAAATGATTTAAGCGCTCATCTATCATTGCGGATGTAAGGTCATTCTTTACCAGTTTGCACACTTGTTAATTGCAAAAGTATATAGAACGCACTTTAGCTCTGCCTCAGAGTAGTAATTCTCGCTTGGTTATTTTTGTGTGAACCACGTGTTAGCCTTCATTGACAGAGGCGTTGCTTGATTCGTAAGATTAGGGGGAGTGGGTGAGCTTCAGATTCCCCCATAATCACGCTGGCATATAATGTTAAAATATACTACATGATGGCAGGACTCAAAGAGGGGCATTAGGGGCAGTGGAAGGAGGGATGGATGCAGGTCTGTAGGGGGACTAAGTAAGGGGAAATACTATTTTGTAAAATAACCAAATCATTTTAGGGCTTTCAAAACTGAGATGAGAATTTGTGTTTTTGTCTGTGTATGCATGCAAAAATCCCAAGTGAAATCTGACAGACACCTCACCATAGCCAACTGAAAGCACCTGTACCCAACTGCTAGGGCGTGCTAGGGAGTGCAGAGTGACTGCAGATTGCTAGGGAGGGCTAGGGAGTGCAGAGTGCTAGGGAGTGCAGAGTGCTAGGGAGTGCAGAGTGCTAGGGAGTGCAGAGTTCTGGGGAGTGCAGAGTGACTAAGGAGTGCTAGGGAGTGCAGAGTGACTAGGGAGTGCAGAGTGACTAGGGAGTGCAGAGTGACTGCAGAGTGCTAGGGAGTGCAGAGTTCTGGGGAGTGCAGAGTGACTAGGGAGTGCAGAGTGACTGCAGAGTGACTAGGGAGTGCAGAGTGACGAGGGAGTGCAGAGTGCGAGGGAGTGCAGAGTGCGAGGGAGTGCAGAGTGCGAGGGAGTGGAGTGCGAGGGAGTGCAGAGTGCGAGGGAGTGCAGAGTGCGAGGGAGTGCAGAGTGCGAGGGAGTGCAGAGTGCGAGGGAGTGCAGAGTGCTAGGGAGTGCAGAGTGCAAGGGAGTGCAGAGTGACTGCAGAGTGCTAGGGAGTGCAGAGTGACTAGGGAGGGCTAGGGAGTTCTAGGAACTGCAGAGTGACTAGGGAGGGCTAGGGAGTGCTAGGGACTGCAGAGTGACTAGGGAGGGCTATGGAGTGCTAGGGACTGCAGAGTGACTGCAGAGATTATGCTAATGGCATTGTAAATGACAATGCCATTTATTTATCTGTTTTCAAAACCAACACATAAATACAAATTTTGTCATTTACAATGCCAATAGCTCTAACTTTTCCAAAGGCGAAACCATTGCATTGTAAATGCTTGTTTCATAGTGTAACTGCTCACCCACCCCTGTCCCTGTCCTCAGTGATTCTGCCCCTTTCCCTCTGTATTGCTTCCACCTGCCCCCACGGTCCATGTTGCTGGCTCTCGCCTGTGTTTGTTTCTATGTGCTTGAATCCCTAAGCAGCTGAGGGTATTTGGATCTGTTTCACCAGGGAGCAAATGGCCTACACAACTTTTGGATCTGCTACTGCAGCTCTACTTCTTAGGGGCGCGGTGGCGCCAATATCACTGCCTGGGATGTCATAGTGGAGGAGATGCAAGCCCTCTGCTTTCTTTCAGTAAAGTGCAACCCCATCCCACCCTGATGCATAACATCAGCTATGCTTCTGGCCTCCCAGAGATGCCCCCTCATGCCTCAACTTTTAGCTGTCTGTAGACAAATGCCTACAGTGAACCATAGGGCCTTAAGTAAGATGAAAAAGGTGGAGTGGGGGGCCTCTAAAAGTGGCATGGCTTCAGTAATTGAGAGCACGGCTTAAAACATGTCGACTACAGTTGCGCCTTATAAAGCATGCTATCTGACCAGGATTTAGGTACTCTTTTGAGTTTTCTCCCATTATATCCAGACATATCAAACAACAAACATATGCGTAAAACAAGCCATACCTGTTGTTTTGGGAATACTTGTTAGCAGCTTGATATAAATAAGTGATAATAGTTTTGTTGTAAATAATGGTACATATGTGCCAATCACTATTTTGGCACTAGAGCAAGACCAAGGAGTGGAGGATTGGTTGATCTTGTAATGTGAGCACTGTTCTGGCTCACTGACTAACGCTGCCTTCGGCTCCAGAGCCTTCACTTACGGTCCATTACTACCACCTTTCTAGAACCAGAACATACCCGGACACCTAAATGCATATCCGCTCACTTGTACCATACAAGCAGTGGAAAACTCAATAGCTCGGCCTTTTAGAGCAGAGACTGCTTGGCTTTACTAGTGCTTGTAAGTTTCAATAAAAAAACAAAATTGCACTAAAGCAAAGAGGCTTTACCAATGATAACACATTCAAAGTCTTTAATTGAGTAAAATATGCAAAGCATATACAGAAACCTGCTGAAGCCAATTGCTTCCAAAATTGAAATTGGTTTTCTTTGTCGATGCTCATTAAAGCTTGCGTCACTCATGGCAAACATTATATTCATTCATGGCAAACACTGTATTTTTTATAGAAAGCTTCCTACGAGCAATAGCTTATTTGGCTCTAGAACCGCCAACCTTTGGGTGGGACGTTTTTACTTCCATCTTGGATCAGCTCGCAGGCATATTTTAGCTACATTTTTCATCTGGTGGCAATTTAAGTGTATTTCTTTGCTTCCTATTGGCATGCAAGAGGGACTATTTAATACATGAAAAGTGCACTCTGTCATCATACTTAATTCATTACACATACATGCTCTGTATATACAAAACAATGGAGCAGGTATTTTTCTATAGCTGATTTTGGTGCTAAAATGCTCGTATCAAACCTGTTGGCCTTGCAAGTATTTGTTTTTTCAGTGCTCAGATTGTCTTAAATTTTGATCTTCTCTCTGGAAAAGCATGTGGCAAAAGGGTCCATTTTGAAACATGTTGCTTTAAAAAGATTGGTCAGAGATGCGCAGTACATGCCCGGAAACTTTGTTTGGGAAAATTGGTGAAAATGGCGAATACAAAAGTATCTTTGAACAGTTTTTTTCTTTGCTGAAATCTGTATAGCTTTAAAGAAGTTTGTGTGAAAAGTATTGGTGAATTGTGTATTCTATGGAATTTTAAGGTTATTTAATGGAGGGGCAGGTTTTTTTTCCAGAGAAAGTTATGCTAAGATTTGGTTTTAAAATGCATAAGGCTTGAAACATTAGTGAAAAAATGATTTTATTTGTAGTACATGGGTGATAACCCATCCACCAAATGAACTTTTGGTAAGATGTGTGTCAAAAATGGCATTTTAATGTACTTTCAGCCAAATGCTTCACAGAATGCTTGGATTCGAGGGTAATGGCAGAGCGGGGCCTGAAGCTGACACTATAACAAGGTTTATCATTTTTCACACACACAAAAACATATATTCTGACATGCATGAGCCTATTTAGTTATGTCACAAATAAAAACAGTTTTCAAGTGGCCACCACAGTATGTGCCAGTACTATGAAAAAGTATTTTGTTGTGTAGCATGGCTTAAAGCACCAGGTTTGCACATTGTTCAGAGCTACACAAGATGCAGGGCATATGGAATCCAGGTAGAACTAGATCAGTAATCTGCATCTCCAGCCAAGGATCTGTCACAAGCTGGTATATTAAAACTTCAAGTATTCTCTTGAATTAAATTGCAATAAAAAACAATCTATATAATCTTCCCTATGGTGGGAGACTTGGTAGTAGACACCATGTTAACACATAATTGCTCTATATCATTAAGAGAGTAACCACAATGAATTGCTGAGCATAATTTTCCCTTTGATAATGGTGGTAATGACACAAGACAGTGATAATGCATATAGTCACAATGTCAAATCTAATTTCTCCATTTCCGACAGAGGACTCACTCGTTTCAGGGCTACAGTAATTCATATGTTTGCTAATTTTCCATAACGCCAGAATGCTTGCTTGCCATTCCGATTTTCCACAAAACTACGGAAAATCATGGTTGTCCATCTACCAAAGTAATCATTCACATACATCCTCGTTTTTCTCAAGTGACAGTTGGCTTTTATCCAAGGGACAGAGAACATCTAATACAGTTTACAGCTTAACATCTGTAATGCCAGATAGTCACACATTCACATAGATCTAAGGGACGCACACGCACACATACATTCTCTCTCTCTCCCTCCAACATTGGGCCTCGCCTTCATGGTGAGACAAGTTTTTCACAGGAGTGATCTAGACGGCCCTGGCACACGTATCCGCAGCAAGGCTGCCAAAGCAAAGTGTATAGTGGACTCTAGATGTAGCTCGTGGGTCTACAGGACGCAGGTTCCACCAATAGTGTACATAGCAGAGCAACAGCCAGACTTCTCCCGGTCTTAGGTTTTACTCTTTGTGCCAGCTTTGCACTGTTGCCCAGTAAGCTGCGACCCAGTCTCAACACGGTGGCAGTTTAGGAAGGAGCTGTCACTTATTAATGAGCCTAGTTAATATCCCCTTCAAACCAGGCCACGCTGGTGTATTCAGCTGGTTGTAATGCAGAACCCCATGAAACCAATGGTGTGTCCAGGACTGAATTTAAATATGTCCAAACATAGTGGGGTAGATATGCTGAGTCTGAGGCATGATTTTCCAGCATACTGCTTACAAACTTGGACTCTTCGTTGTTTGGTGCTTGAATTTAGCAATTGGCTTTCACAGAAGATGAATGAACAGAGGGAAACTGGATGACACAGTTTAATCTAAAATCAGCCTTTATCCTTTTGATTACCTTGAAAGGCACTGTGGTGCTTCCCAAGCCTCATGTGCCCTTTGCTTATCAATGGCCCGGTATATTTCACAGCCCTTCTGCTGTGTATTATTAATCCTTGCATACAAGGGGCTGGAGTGTCAGTGTGTGCGTCTCCACAAAGTGACATTGAACAGTCACAAACTCTCCGATGAGATCACAAATATTCACAATGAGGGCCAGTCTTATTGCAGGTTCCTTCGGCTTGTTGCTATGTATACCACTAAACTAGACACCTGAAGTTGGCCAGTTCAATGAAGGGCCTCCAGTGCAGACTTTGAGGCTGGTGTGAACTGTATGTTGAGGGGTGATTGTCGCTTGAGCAGTAGGTTTTGGATTCTGACCGTTGTCGTGGGGCTGCCTGGCTACGAATCTGTTTGGGTGTGGCTGGTAATAAATATATGTGCCCTGCTAAAATAAAAGATTTAGGTGTTGAGATAAAAACATCATATTTCAGAACCAAGAGCTACACAATTTGAGAGGGAAGGTGTTGGCTAATACTGATGATACACACAAACACCCCTGCCCCTCCAGACTCTAACCCTATTTTTCCCCACCACCTTCATTGGTTAGGCATGCTTTTCAACTAAGGAGACGTGTGATAAATTAAGAGAGCCTCCATCCTTAAAAGCCAGACTCTTATTCAGCTCCTTGAATAAAACCTAGCCAGAACACAATGCCTGTCGCACATCACAAGCTGAGTCAGGCTCTGATCTGCGCTCGTTACCAACGAATCGCGAAAAGGAGGTGGACTACAGAAGGCTCTATACAACCATTGACGTTGTGCAACAATAGGATTCCGTTGTTACGACTCTATAAAATGTAAATATGTGACAAATGTTCACTTGTTTCTTCCTTGCTTCTGTTGAGTAATTAACTGGCTGTTGACAATTCTTTTAGTTTGTGCAGTACTTTTCCACCCTCCCCAACAGACTTCCTCACTGTTATATTTTCACATTCTCTAAAGAAAAGTTTGTTTTGTTTGTCAAAGTTCGAAATATTTTTGCGTTGCTGGTTTTAAAGATTGTGCTTTGTTTTGCAGCTGGCTCATAGCCATCTTGGCGCAGATCAACCCACTCTTTGGGCCGCAGCTGAGCAATGAAACCATCTGGTACCTGAGGTATCACTGGCAGTGACCCCGTTCTGCGGTCTTCTCCCCAGCTACAGGTAATACTGCCATGGGACTTGGGGTTGGAGTTAGATGAAGTCATTCTGTGTGTTTACCTTGTCCTATCATGTCTGAATCCTTGTCACTATTGACCTACAAAATGAGTTTTTGGGTTGAGACTTGAACCTGAGCATGTGTGCGTTTGGAAGTCTAAGGGTGGGGACCAAGACCCACTGCAAGGTCCTTGAGGGAAATGTGTTGTCATTTTCTTGCTGTGATTACTATACTAGGACCTGGCGTTTTATTTGTTGCAGGCTGTCTGTAGGTTGCTGCAAGCCACTTAAATCACGCACTGAATATTCCCTGAGTTCCAATGAAAGATGGAAGTAAACGAAGTAAATGCAGGGTGGTCCCTTTTGACTACTGTGTTGGCTACTGAATCAACAGTGTATGCATCTTTGGGGGCTGCAGGATACATGGGAGTCAATCATTGCTTATGTAAAGAAGTCCGAAAAGAATTCTGTGTTTTAAACCCATACCTTTTTTGTTTAATGACTCTATTTTTTTAATTGTAAAATGTGGTCAATCGCATGCAGGGGATAATTCTACAATGGTTATTAAAGTAGCCTGTCTTTGGATGCGTGTAAGAGTAGAACTATTGGGAAAAGTTCCTCCTGTCCATGTATGTATTTTAAACAGTAGCTCAGAAGTTGCACAGCTCCTGTACGCTTATAGGATCGGGGAAAAGATATGGCTGAAAGAAAAGGAGGCTCTGAGAAATCAGAAGGGTGGGGTGAAGGTGGCGAGACCTCTTGCAAGTTGTTCAGTTGAAGGCATACTTGGAACTAGAGTAGGTGATCAGTAAACCAAGGACCCCTATAGCCCTTCGCCTAGATGTTCTAAAGCCCATACTTTTAACATGCATGTTTGTGGCTATGGTCATTTGGTTTGTCGCTCATGAATACCTTACATTTTGGAACACTGGAGCCCTAGACATACGTTGTAATGCTGTGACCAGGGATGAAAGGTGAATGGAGAGTTGTGAAAGAGAGGGCCAATTATATGAGGGTTACAAAAGGGGGTGGTGATGGACGGAGCATCTGAACCAATCAAACACTCACACCCAGTCAACAGATTTGGGTTTAATCCTTCACCGTTCTTTGCATATGGCCATGTCTGAACTGGGGTGGCAGAGTAGGCCAAAGAACGGTGATGGATTAAACCCAGATCTGTTGACTGGGTGTGAGTGTTTGATTGGTTCAGATGCTCCGTCCATCACCACCCCCTTTTGTACCGCTTTGTTCGCCATAAGTTGGCAGGGTATGCTCAGACGTGAGTCCCTTGCTCACTTTGCCACTGGATTCAAGCAAGCCTGGCTGAAGACGGCTGGAATGCCAGAAACAGGTCCTAGGAAGGTTGTTTCCGGTCCAGGGAAGGCATGGCTTGGCAGTTCGGGCTGGACTGTTCCCATGAGGCACAGGGTCAGACTGATTTGCATATGGCCATGTCTGAACTGGGGTGGCAGAGTGGGCTAAAGAACGGTGATGGATTAAACCCAGATCTGTTGACTGGGTGTGAGTGTTTGATTCAGATGCTCTGTCCATCACCACCCCCTTTTGTACCGCAATTATATGAGGGAGCAGCATCCTGCCCCCTAGGATGTAAAGGTTTTTAGCCTGTTTCTGCTGAGTAATGCAGTGGGCGGAAGATTTGGCATTTGTTCCGGCATCTCACTTGCAAAATAGCATTTTTCTGTGGATATTATCCATCTGCTTCTTAGCCTTTGAGGAGCAACGGACTAATGTATTACAGGAGTAAGTTTAAGATATCAGACTGGCAGTCCATGAACGCTGATCGGAACAGTCAGCTGTTGTCAGAAGCACAAAGATCCATTGATAAATGATATCCGCTCCCAGCACTAGCACATACTGTTCGCTTGTCTCTTCCCAGCATCTGTGTCGTACACATCCCCGGCTGTACCCACTGCTACACTTGGATAATGTCAAACTGGTTCTTCCTAATCTATTTTGAAATGTAATTGCTGAAAAAAAACTCTTTTGTCATGAGTTTCTACCTAACTTTAGCTATTGTACGCTTGAAAGTAATCTGTCTTAAACGTTGGAGATATTGGCATTTCAGCGATGGTTTCTTTTTTCATAGCACATATTATAAAGATGCTTGATTCGAATCTTAGCACCAGAATACGACGCCATTTAAATAATAATAATTTAAAAAAGTACACCTGTTCCAGGTTTTCATTCCGACGATTACTCTAGTGTCCTAACAGAGTAAGATTGAGCCCATGGCTGCATCATTTGAGTCACTTCTGGCTCATAATTGTAACTTGATGTGAGGCACACGTCACGTGGGAAGGATTCCCTCGTACATCACCATGAATCTAAAATACTTCTGGAATTTTTATCACTGACCCAAGGTGGCCGCCCATTGCCTTCTCTCTATAGGGCATTGTGTGAGGAGCGCCCATAATCTGAACTGCTGATAAAGGCTGAGGGAAAGGGACAGCAGTATGCAAATCTTGGATGGTGATTGAAATAGAGTTCTGGACTATGCCGAAGGGGGTAGGGTGTCTGGGTGGGGGGGGGGGGGGGGGGGGGGGGAGTAATGCTGAATTTCTTCTTCCACTTTTTAAATTCTTGCACAGTTTACTTTGTGCCTTCAGTTCTACATAAGCTATAACCCACACACCAATGGAAATGCTCAAGAAATGGTGTGAATGTTGCATGTTTGATTTACATGGTTACGATTTCAAGGTTTTTGGAGTTGTTCTGGTACTAAGTGATGTCCAAATTCCAGAGAGTCTGTGGAAAATTATTACTTTGTAGCCTGTACATTGTATCTTGGTTTACTCCCAAACCCTAGAAAGAGAAGCATTTATTACCACCTAGTGCCTGGAGCTAATACTGACGAACAGAGACCTAACCATTTGTTGGGTACTAGCTAGGCGGCAAGTGTGGGATGTGTGGAATGAGGATGTAGAGGAGTGGTTAGTGCCTAAAGAAATGCATACAATTATTGGCCGGGTGAATCCTAAGGTTAATGAAGATTTTAATGAAGGTAGGGAATTGGATAGATGTTATACTGAATTGAAAAAACTGCCCTCATCGAGAGAGAATTTATTGAATACATTCTATTTGGTATTGACCCCCCCCCCCACACCGTGGCCCCTCCCTACTGTGCTGCACTGTTAATCTGAGTCCGAGTACCACACATTAGGTTGGACCTGAGATGATTTTTGGATATATTGGGGGTTCTTACAGTGCAAGGAAGCCCAGGTCTAAAAATACTATGTGAATGTCTTCATTCTAGTGTTAATCACTACGCGTTTGGAAAGCAGTTTTAGTATATTCAGCAACTGTTTCCAATAAAGTGCTAAAAGTAAATAACGTTTGGTCACTATCGGTAAGCCGTACATAGTCTAGTGTTTTGTGCCTGTTCTTCTGATTCAATATAAGGAGAAGATTGAAATACAAACACTAGACTATATGACAAGGTCAAGAGCTAAATATGGCAATTTTTAGCTGTTCAGACTTTTGTCAATTTGCGGACTCAGAAATTGACCCTTAGACCAGTGGCAACTGGTAGGGAGTGGTAGTCTGGTGGGGGCTGGTGGCAGTGGTGGTGGGGGGAGGGGGGGGGGGGGGGGGTGTTAGAAAAAAGAGTAGATGTACCTGCTGGTCGCCAGCCACGTCTCCTCCATCCTCCCTGTGTTCCTGGCTCCCGGTAGCAGCCCCCCCCCCCCACTCCCCAGGTAATCGTGACAATGCTGTCACTAGCATGCCAGTAGCGTTGTGATTGGTCTGAGCTGACTGGTTTGGCACTCAGACGTGGAGTGAGAGCCTTGCCTGTGCAATTCAGCCGGGTAGAGAACATGTGAATTTTGCATGATGGTTTGGCCGGCCAAACAATCATGTGCACTTATGCTGCACCAATCACTCCTCCTCCCTCTGACGTGAGCCCAGACCTAACCTGGCTTCATGATAAAAATAAAATGATGATCATGTTCGGTTATAATTTTATTTTTTCGCCGCTGTCATAGACTTTTCTGATCAGGATATTTGTTTCTTCTCCTTTCTAAAAAAATAAAAAATGTGCAGCGTTCATTTCCCAAAAGTTGTGAACATTTTCAGAGATGCTTCTAAAAATCTTACAATGTTGCTTTTACCCATTCGCCACCTGATATTAAGCAGTCTGATTTGTAAGAAATTGGATTATTATTTGGGGTGTGCGACTGCCACACTTCTAAAGCCCTTCGGGAGAGGCACCTAGCGATTCATAGGGTTTCATGCAGAGACCAACAGCAGTGTCCATTTGCCACTGGGCAGTTAGGTACTTCCAGGAAAAGGCCTCTAGTAGCTTGTTGTTTCTGTGTAGCTTGAACAGGAGGTCACTTTATGACTCATGGAGTCCCCTTTTTGTCCTGGGTAATAGAGGGAGCAGGTCCAGTCCTTAAGGGCTCCTCTTAGATCACAGGCAGCAGGTCCAGTCCTCTTCTGAGCTTGCACAGGTCCATGAAGTTTTCTTGAGGGGTTATACTTATACAAATACACAAAAGATGGGTAGGGAGAAGGATAATTATTGGAACTACTCAACTTCCAAATGTACATCGAACTAAATTGAGGGGAGTGGAGCCACTATGACGCCTTTCCTACCCTAGAAATCCTAAAATATTTTTTTTAAATGTCTCTCTCTCTCCCTCCGTGCATCATTAAGTCCATTTCCAATGCAACTACTGTGCCCCGGATGGGCTCAAGCTCTAGAAGGAGGGAGGGAAAACTTCTATGGGAGATTTCCTTATCTGGTTCTGTGTGAAATTAAAATTACTTTTAGTACCTAAAAGGAACGATTCTTTAACAACTGGTACTAGGATAAGGTTAAAAACGTATATGATGCCTAATGGAGTAAATTCAGGCCCCCCTGGCATCAACCAGATCATGGCAACATGTTTGTCATCTTAACCCCGACTGGGTAGTGTGGCTTTCTTATGGATCGTGAGTGAGTTGACAGATCCAGCCAAACAACTATTCTTTGTTAAAATGTGTTTGCTAATTTGCAATCTGTGCCATTTAAAATGCATGGAAGAACACACACACACATTTATGCATTTCATACTTATGCTCTCCTAGGTCACAAAGTTTTTAGTGGGTACCTTTTTTAATGGGCTCCAATAGCCCTCATAGGATATAAATGGAGGAAGATCAGCCCTGTGGTCTAACATTCATCAAGGGTCCCATCCTGCCGGCAAACCTAGCATTGCCTCCAAACCCTGCATGGTGATTTATTTATGGCTGGTACTACCCAGTGGGTGGGAATAACTTCTGGGTACACCCTAATCAATGGGGTAAATGTTCCCTATGCCAGCCCTACCTTCTTTGTGGTTTTCATGTTGGCTGAAGTCTTCAGCCACACTAAACTTGGACTTTAAGGGCTGGGGGAGGTGGGATGGTTGTAGTGTACTATTGTAATCCTAGTGTCCCACATCGAACACTAAAATCCAGTTAGCAGCAGCCACTGTATGCACAGTAAACCCAGACAGAAGTCTGGGTTTGGCAAAACAAGAGTCCATTAGTAACCAGGCAGTGGATCCACAAGAATGGTCTTAGCACCCTGAGTGTTATATGTGAACCTAGCAGACGTGTCTAGCAGGATTTGACACTCGGATTTTTTTATTGTAGAGTTGAGATGGCCACTGCCCCCACTCAGCATATGCTGAGGAGCTCAGAATAGTCCTCTCTCCCCATTCAGGTCAGCCTATTTTTTGTTTCAGTGAGGTATTTTGCACCTATTCACGGATAATTACTAGCTGGGAGAAGCCAGTTCAAATTAGCTACTGAGAATGCAAGACAGGAAAGAGGTAACTTTCGAAAAGTTATTTTTCTCTAGTATTTATTAAAAATCTGACTTAATCTTTGAATTACACTTTTAATAACAAATTAAAATAGTTGTTTAATAAGTCCCATTCCCGAGATGGTGTTCATAAGACCCTCAAAGACTCGGTGGCCTACCGTGACCCTTAGGGGTCTTACGGATGATATTAATGCAAAAAGCTATTAATACCCCATTGCAGGGCGTTGGGGCAGCTAGAAATGAGTTCCTCAGGCCATAGGGGGCCGTGAGAAGAACGCAACAGCGATCCCTTCATCCCGGAAGAGACGGTTGTTATCCTGATAGCTGGGGGTTGGCCTTATCTCGCTCTGTGGTGGCAAGGGTGCAACAACCACATGAAAGCACTGGGCCGCAGTCCCAATACGAAATATATAGCACTGGATAAATAATTAGATGGCAACGTAATGTCTTGTGGCTGGAGATTGTTTCAGGATGGCTGTCAGCGGTTAGTCCTAAACGGTGTTCCACTCTGATGATCAACCGTAAACTAACCCTACCTGTGTAATGCATAACAGAATGCGAATAAACATTGCGACAGTTTTCCCACAAGAAAAAAGGTGCTGGTCTGTTTTTGTTGATGATGCAACTGTATTTTGTCACAAATGGATGCTTATCTATATGTGAGATAACAAGGGGCTAGGGGTGGAAATGCTAAGCAAAATCCTTGCGTAGTGGAAACCAGCAACACCCTAATTATTTGTCTGGTTGGGCAGTTAGAAATGTGCCACCGAAAAGAGGCCAAGCCCCTTTCCTACTCTGTCCTCATTTCGCCTTCAGCAGTGGTTTAATATTTAGAAAAGGGTACCCTGCGCCTGGAACCCCTAGGATAATAAATATCCTATTTTGTTTTTTTAATTTATTTGTTTTTGCAGTTTTTACATAGTGCGAATTCGACCCGGAGGTATATGAGCACTTCACATGATCACCAGTTGCATTACAGAAGGGTGCATTCATGTTTACGCACGGGGAGTACAAGTAATTTGCCCAGAATCACAGGATGTTGGGCCGACGCCGAGGCCTGAACATGGTTCTTCAGTTTCAAAGTTGAAAACTCTAGCGGAAAACCCGCTTCCTCTGTACTTCTGTTCCTCATTACTCCTGCTGCCTGAGGAGTATTATGTAATGGATGTTGGCGTGTTTTGTTAAACGGAGGCCTCGGAGGAGGGCGGATGGTTAATTCGATGGCTTTTGGTTTTGCCTACGTTCTTTCTCCTATTTAGAACGAGTAATAGAATATTTGTATCACAAATGCTGCTTATTGACCCTTTGCTCCAGTTATTTAATTTAGCCTGTGAGAGCTGTAATAAACTAGCGTATTGAAATTAAATAAGACTAAACCGGACAGTGCCTTTGCCAGACTCCTGTTAATCAGTTTTGCGAAATTCTAGCAAAACTGTGTGAGGTGTGTGGTGGCCGCAATTTGTCACCTCGATCTCAAAACGAAGCAATCTTGCAGGTTTTGTTTTCCTTCTTGGAGCCGCCTTGAGACCGAGCCTGCCCTGCGTAATTAGCAGATATCTGCCAAGGAACTGGTCCCAGGTAGACCCTGCTGATCTCCAGTGTGACATCCATGAGCTGTGCTATGCGGGTAGGGACGGGGTACTTGGCCGAGGGCCTGTGCCCCTGAGAGTGACTGCTGCTAGCCCTGTCTCCATACATCTCGGCTGGTACCTGGTAGGGTAGTAAGCGGCGAGAGTAGGCAATGGAGGTGAGCGCCGAGGAGCCGGAGGTGTGATGGTAGAATTTACCGGTCAGAGATTGCTGTTCTCCCTCACTTCGAGGGCATGCTGCCAGCCAGAAAGATACAGAACGGGAGGTATTATGGCAGCGGCCGATCACCGAGCACTCTTGGCTCACTTATGTACTTTCTGTTTCCTGCTCTCAAAACCTAAAGTGGTGCTGTACCCCTTAGCTAAATGGGTTCCCTTCATAATACCCCTATTCGAGGACTCAGTTGTGTAGATATTATTACTCAGTGATTAAGGGCTGCAAGATATCATAGCATGCATTTTGGAGGCCGCAAAATGTCCTTGGCTTTATACCACAAAAGTTGAGTTATTATTGCTGCTGTATCATGAGTGGGAGGGTTGCTTTTTGACCTCTGAATGGCTGGACATGCTTTGGCCGTCACGATATCACACTTGCCTGAACCACTGAAAGTTTTGAAGTGTGCATGTTTTTTGTTTAAACTCTTGGATAGCAGATTGTCAACTCCTAAAAGTTGCTTTCATCTCCTAAGTAGCATAGGGAATCTTTTAAGTTTCTGTAACTTCCTATATAAGTTAATCATGATGAATGTTTGTGCTTTACACTGGATTCTCATGATTAGTGTTTGTGCTTTACACCGGATTGTGCCAGCCTCTTTACTTGTGTTCATGAATAGATAGCCCGGCTTCTTGAAGTTTTTTAAGGAGACCAAAAGCATGGCTGCTATTGGAATGCAATCCAGGTTCTTGCACATTCATGCAAATATGCCAATCAGTGGACACTGTGCTTCCTAAATCAGTTTATAATAACCTATGCGTCTTCCTTCCGCGTCATTTCCTATAGTTATTAATAATCCATGGCCACTATTACACATTCTAATGGTACTCTATGGCACTCTGAACCTTCCCACTGCTGCATATGGTAGAGGTTTCATTGATTTTCTTCTGGATGGTTTACTCCTTCCGGAAAGGAAGTACCCAGCCCTTTTGAAACCGCTTGTAGACCATACAACAGAGCAGATCTGTGATATTACTGGCACTGCTGTTTAAATGGGAAAACCCGAGCCGGTCAGGAAGGTCAAGCCAATGCAAGCAGTGGAATTTCCCTTCTTACTGCATTACCAGATCCTTGAAACGCCGCCCTACCCTAAAGCTTTTGTGTCTGGGTTTAGAATATTATTGGGCCATCTAGCTGCCCGTCCGTGGGCCAGTGTTTGAATGTGTATCCATAAAGAATGATTCCCTCTTGCATTTCAGAGTTGCTATTCAGATGCTTATCTAGGTTATGGGTAGCTAGAGATGCCCGGTCATTTAATAACATAAAAAGCTTGCAAGCTTGGTGATTCTGAAACTCACCTGAGGTGCTTTGTCCAACCCACAACTCTTTATTAAACGCACACTAATGCACGCCACTGTTCATTACTGTTCAGCTTGAAGGTTTTTTTTTATTACGTCTCCAAAACACCTGTAGATAACTCCGTGTTTTGTCCAGAACTGCCAATGGCAAACTGCGCTAATTCTGACAAATGAGGTCTTGGTTGTGATGTTATTTATTGATACCGACAGATGAATGATAACCTGAGTTTTGCTAGTGATCATCAGGGCGATTTTGTATAGGTTGTGTATTGTTGTAGGATCACTTGTTCACTGGAGAATCTCACACAAGGAAATTAGTTAATTGTTACGTTTGTATAGCGCACAGTCGGAATTACCGTAGTCTCGTGGGCCAGTTAAGAGTGTTGGGCGGGTGATTGTGAAAGAAGGTGTATTGAGAGCAGTCACAGCAGTTCTCAGTAGCGTTGTAACATAGTGGGAGATAGTCCTATTCTGGTCCCTACAGCTTTTCCCGAGCTCTAACTGGAATCCTGGAAGGCCACAGAGAATTACTTGTTGATGTGTGCTGACAGCAGGACATAATTTAGGGCTCACCCAAATTCATACATTCTCCGGGCAGAGTTGCAGTGGACAGAGGGTGAGGGCTCTTATTTTCCTTCCTACTCAGCCCAGCGTGGACAAAAATCCCCTTTGTCTAAGCTGTGTCTAGATGGGAGCACACTGGTAAGAACCTTGTCTCCGGGTTCAACAACAGAGGTACACTTCTGTATCACTTAACACATTTCCAAGAGACTCTACCAAACCAGGAAGCTTGTGTCAAAAACAATTTTCTTATGCGTTTTGACGGTTTGTTTTTTGGATGAAGCACTCTGTATTGGTATAGTGTTACTGATGGATACTTCTAACCACAGATTTCTCACCTTGTAAATACGCCGAGGTGCCAGACTGGAGGATTTTCATAGCAACTCCCTTCTGCCTGTGTGTGACCATGTGCAGGTCCACGTCTGGTTCAAAGTGATGTTGATGCCACTACATAACCACCACCTCTGAGCGCTGATGTCAGTTCCTTTTTTTTTCCTGCACCTTCCAATGTAGATCTGTAGTTCACTCCCTCAAATTAGGTCTAAAAATTGTATCGAGAAAAAAAAAATCGCCAGTGTGCAGGTTGTTCAAGCCATGAAGGTTTGCCCCAAATGGATGTGGGTGATGGCCCCCTGCAAGGTCTGTCTCTGGTGTCTGGCCTTCAAACGCAACTCTGTCATGCGACAAATGTGCAAAGATTAACCCAATGCCATCTGTGACCGCAAAGCCACATTTTACATTGTAAAGCACCTCCAGTCCAGGTTGAAGTTGAGAACGTGTATGTGCACCTGAGGCTGATGTTTGAACAGTACTCCTCGAGCTCAAGGTCTACAGGAAATTTAAAGAAACAAACGCTATCGAAGCACAACTCCCCTTTGTCCCACTGCTCCCACCATGAGAAGCTGTGCCACACCCGCACACCTCTTGTTCAGAAACTGTCTCTGTCCATGCAATCGATTCAACCCTTTTTCCCATGCACCCTAGTTTCCTGGGTCCAGCGGTGACGCCGCAACAGTTCACCAAATTCAAAGAGACCATGGCCAAATTTTTTTGTATCTGGCCGCATCCCTCTTGAGCACCTTCCAGCCCTAGGGATACGAAGTGGCCCCCAGTTCGTCTGTGACTGGTGGATTCGTCCCAGGCGCTGACTGTGGCCCTCAGCCTTGCCCCATGGTCAGCCCCTACTTTGGGCATGAAGTAGAACCCTACACTGCTTATGGTGTCACAACCCCATGCATTGGCTAAGAAGGGGAGCCATTAGTTCTTGCAGACTCAGAAGCCCACCCAGAATTAGTTTGTCAACCAAAGACTATCGAAGTTTACTGAAACCAACTACCTTCTCCACCCTTCCCAGTCTCTTTCGTGTGTGCCACAGCACTGAGGCTGCTCTTTTTATTTCAAGTCTATTTTATTTTCAGGTAGTGGCATATACCACAGGTCCATTTTGACACAACGTTAAGCCTACAACCCTAAGCAGGGCCGGCCGCGAGGAAATGCAACATTAGAGCCTTGAGGTTTGTTAAGATAGGCAGAGTGGTACACGGCGTTTTGCCTACAACCCCTCTGGGGCCGGCAGTGTTCCCTGTATTGGCTGTGTTGCCATATGAACAAGTAAAAGATCCGGACCCTTAAAAACTACTTCAAGAGACAAACGGGCAATTAGCCCTGTACCAAAAGGTAGTCCAACAGGACCCAACAATTATAGGAATGAAGGAGAGATGAGAAAGAAAGGGGAGGGGAGGAGAAGGTACAAGAGGGAGAAGAGCACAGCGAGAGAGAGAGCAGGATGCGATGGGGAGCGGAGCCAACCGAGGGGGGCCCGCAGCTGTCACCCCATCTCAAGGGACCTATTGTGTCAGTCTACCGGGATCAGAAGGGACAATGGCATCCTCAAAGAGATGCAATGTTCTGAGCCTGGTAGGCATGTGGCGCGCATGTTCTACAGTGCAAAGATATTGGAATAAAGGCTGCCAAACCTCCTTAAAACGCGTGTCGCGCGCCTGCAAGCGTGCTGTAAAAAGCTCGGTCGTGATGACATACCAGAGCCGTACAAACCATGCTGCTATTGGGGGGGCCTCATTTCTCTTCCAATATAGGGCTATAAGCTGCTTAGCCACTCCCAGCATCTGGAGCATCAGGATCCAATTGCTTCGGGTGAGCGCCTTTAGGCCTGCAGGTTTGATGCCTAGGAGGATAGTGCTCGTGGCTTCAGGCAGTGGAAACCCCAATACCCCTTTGATATGGCTAAGAACCTCCTTCCAAAAGACGGTCAGCAGTGGGCAAGCCCACCAGATGTGGATAAAATCCCCAGATGCAGACTGGCACCTCCAGCACAGGGGGGGAGGATGTGGGGAACATCCTGTGAAGACGTTGAGGTGTATAGTACCATTGAGTCAGAAGTTTATAAGCATTCTCCCTCTGTGGAATACTCCAGTACACCTTGGGGATGTCCCGCCAAAGTCTACCCCACTGCGAAGGCTCAATGTCTGCGCCGGACGCCAACTGCCATTGTTGCTGGTACGGGTCTGAGGGCACGGTCTGCGGGTGCTGCAGGATCTTGTAGCTCTGGGATAGCAGCCCTTTTGATCCCCCGAGAGAGCAAGCTAATCTCTCAAAGGGAGTAAAGTTGCGTGTGGCCGCCTGGTACATGCCCCCCGCGGACGTCCAATGCCTCAGCTGAACGTGCTGTATTCTCGCTTCCAGCAGTACTCAAAATTCCTCTCTGCACTGGTCAAAGGTCTTAAACGTGCCCCCCCCCCCCATACAGGTCGCTGATTACCCTGCAATCTCCCTGTGTCCACTTATCAAAGGCGCGGGTTAGATGGGCCGGCAGGAAGAGCGGGTTACCCGCTATCAGGGTGTGCGGGGAGGGAAACGTGGTAAGGCCTCTAGACACAGCTACAGTGTCCCATATTCCTAGGACAGTTCTCGTAGGTACCGCTATGTATGCGCTCCTCGAATGTGCCACCCGGTGCAGCCATGCGAGATCCCAGACGGTCTGCCCCGTCACCACTCGGTCCATATGTAGCCATCCCTTCTCGCACCCCGCCCCTCCACCACAAAGCGGAGGTGTGAGGCCCAGTAATAATCCACTAGGTTAGGGCAGGCCAGCCCCCCCTATCTCTGTCATGAGTAGCTTCTGGGAAAATCCGCCCCAGATAAAGGACGTGAGCTCACGCTGTAGGCCTCGTATACAGCGGAGCGGGATGGAGGTAGGGAGGCATTGGAACAGGTATAGGATTTTGGAGAGGATCGACCTCTTGATGGCATTGAGCCGACCCAGCCATGACCTCATCAGAGGTTTCCACTTCCGCAGATCATCAAGTACCGCACAACGACATTCGCTCCAGTTCACCAATGTCCACATGCCCAGAGATGGGGTTAGCAGGAGGCCTAAGTAGCGAATGTGCCGATCGGGCCACTGATAGGGTACCAATTATTTCAAGGGAGACAGTTCCTCTTGCGGGATTGTGAGGTTGAGGGCCCAGGATTTATCTTGGTTGATCTTGAGCCCTGAGGCCCTTTCAAAGAGGCGTGCAGTGCCGGGAGGGACTCCTAGGGGGCACGTAAGGGTGAGGATAAGATCGAGAAGTGTGACTCAATGGTTAGAGCGGCAGACCCTGATGCAGAGGTCTAGCCCAGGACCAGGGTTCAATTCCCGCCTCAGCGGGTCTTGGGCTCAATTTCCACGGACCTGATAATTCTCGCCTCGGTGCCTATTCTAATCATGGGTCCCACTCTGCAACTCTGGGCAATAGCTTGCTTAATCTCCACAACGGCCCCAACAACGCTAGGATGCCTGGCTTCACCTTGGGGGTACCCAGGAGTGGGCACTTCACAGGGAAAACCCAGGAAGGGTTCCACAGCGGTATGCGTACAAGCGCCTGAGATTCCCTTCGGGGGTCGATTCGGTGCGCTATACAAATACTACTACTACATTTACATTTACATCGTCCGCAAAGACCGGCACCTTGTTTTCCCGGCCACCGAGGGGGATCCCGTGGACAATGGGTGCCTGATGAATAATCTCCGCGAGAGGTTTCACTACCCCTGTGAAAAGCAAACGGTGCAGTGAGCTGCCCATTGACCCGAATCCTGGCTTGAGGCCCTATATATGGGGCCAGGACCCTCGTGATCATCTTAGGGCCCAGACCAAACTTCTGTAGGACTGCCCGGAGGAAGGACTAGTCCACCCGGTCAAACGCCTTCTCCGCGTCCAGCGAGAGAAGGCAGGCCGGGATCTTCCAATGATGAACTTTCCACACGAGGTGTGCAAGCTTGCACACATTGTCCGCTCCCTGCCGATCACGTATGAAGCCGACCTAATCCGGGTCCACGAGCCCCGGCATATAAGGATCTAGGCGTTTCGCGAGGAGTTTAGTATAGATTTTCAAATCCGTATTTAATAGTGCTATGGGGCAGTAGGAAGCACAGAGAGTGGGATCCCTCCCGGGCTTCGGTATCAGCGCTATCTCCGCCATACCCATGTCGAAAGATGGCCCCTCCGTATCTGTAAAGAAGTTAAACAGCCTCAGAAGATAGGGGCGAAGCTGTGATTGGAACGTGCGATAAAAAGACAAGGGCAGGCCGTCCGGCCCCGGGGTCTTCCCCAGAGGAAGATCCTAACGGCTGCCTTTACCTCCTCCTCGAGGATAGGTCCCTCCATTTTCCTCGCACAGAGTGGATGTAGAGACGTTCCCTCCATAGCCCTGTAGAACAGCCTCCACCTCCTCAGAGGACGGGGTCTCTCCCCGATACAGGGCGGCATAGCAATCCCGGAACGCCTCGCATTTGTCCCTCCCCGAGGTGACCCTGGTTCCGTCCGGCATTGGACTTTGGCTATGTGGGCTTTGGGCGCACGCGCTCTGTCGCCCCGCTAGCAACCGACCCACCTTGTCCCCTCCTTCAAAATAGCGCTGCTTCAATGCCAGCAAGGAGTGCTCTACCTTGTTAGTGCGTAGGAGCCTGAGCTGTCCTCTCAGGTTGGCGAGCTGCCCCCTGGACTCCAAAGAGGAGGACTCCCGATCTCGTAGCTCAGCTCGCTTGATATTTCTCGCCAGGCTATCTTCCAACTTGCTGGCCTCCCACCTCCGCACGATCCAAAGAGAGGTGATGTGACCTCGAATCGTAGCTTTAAAGGCGTCTCACACCACAGGAAAGGGTGTCTCCGGGAGATCGTTACTGGCAAAATAAGAGTCAATCGCAGCCCGGATGCTCTCCACATAAGCTGCATCCCGGAGAATACTCGGCGGCTAGCGCCACCGCACCTCTCGGGTAGGGCAAGTGGCCGGGTCCTGCAGGAGCAGCTCAGCGTGGGCATGATCGGACAGCGAGATGTCCGAGATGGAGACTCCAAGCGCATCGCGTACCAGGGCGTGTATGAAAAAAATAATCTATGCGAGAGTACGAGCGGTGTGCATGGGAGTAAAACTAGTAATCTTTCAACCCCGGGGAGAGGTATCGGCACACATCTACCAACCTCAAGGACATGGCCCCAGTACCACTGAATGAGGTATCGCTACGGTCCACCGTTGGGGTCCCACACTAAATTGAAGTCCCCGCCGAGGACCAAAAAGGGGTCACCACAGGGAACATGTTTCCGGAAGAGTGTCTAGAGGTACCCGTCCTGCTGCTGGTCTGGCGCATAGACATTGCATAGAGTAAGCTGCCGTCTCCCTACCTCCACTGTAACTTTAAGAAAGCGCCCGTCCCCACTCCTAAAAGGTTTAGTGTCTCCCCGCTGAAGCCAGATCTGCACAGTATCGCCACACCCGCCGTTTTAGTATCCGCCACAGCCGAATTGAAGAGGATATTTAGTGTGTGCCATGCGCTTCTTATCCGCCTGTAGCAGATGGGTTTCTTGCAGGAATATGATGTTGGGGTTCCGTTGCAGGAGGTAGCGCCAAGTTTGCTTCCGCTTATTTGGAGAGTTCAGGCCCTTCACATTAAGCGTCAGGATCTTTTAAGGGATTAGGTAAGGTCAAAGTCATGTTAAGTGCCAAGCGGGCTCCACCAACGCCCCCAAAGTCGCCACAGCAGAGACATGAACACAGGAAGAGGCCCAGCCGCCCACACGCGCTCAGGCAGCCGCAGCCGCCCTATTCCCCCCCCCATCGCACACAGATAGAAAGAGAAAAGGGGGAGGGAAGGATGGTAAAGGAGTAAAGAAGGGAGGAAAGGTCAAGAATCCCAGAGGCGGCCAACCAGACCACACAGCAGGAAGTATCAACAAAGGCCAACCAGGCCAAACTGTACTGTCCCAGTCACAGGGCATCCTACACCCGAGGGTTTAGATGCACTCAGGGATGTCACTCCCTTAGGAACAGCTCGGGGGAGTTCCGTTGCGGTCTCAAGGGCATGCTTCAGTAGAGCCTCGACAACCCAGCTACGCTGATCTGGAGCTGGGATGCATACGCAGGGTCTCTCGTCGTAGGGTCATCCGGGGTGAGGAAGACCACGTCAGCGGGGGTGCAGACTTCGAAACACTGTGGATCGTTGACCAGACGATCATGGCGTAGCAGGGCGTGAGGGCGGCCCCTCCCGATCCCCCTCCAGATCCCCCTCCAGGGTGCGAATATATGCTATGATGTCTTGTTTGGCCCGCGAGGCAGACCGCTTCAAGGGGTGGGGAACGGCGATGTCGCTGCACTGTGGTCCACGAGGGCTTGGCCGGGACCCGGTGCCGTTGTCGAGAGGGACGGGGCAACTCCGGCAGCCGAAGTAGTTGCGCCGCCTCCTGATAAGATCTGATGACTCTGAGCTTGTTCTCCCACTGGAAAATGAGGGCGAAGGGATGGCCCCATTGATATGGGATGTCTAGGACCCGCAGCTTCTCCGTCACTGGCTTGAAGGCTCGGCATCTGCGCAGGGTGTTGGGCGCCAAATCTATGAAAATTTGTATCCGGTGTCCTTCATATTTGAGGCCAGGTTTGTCTCTTGCCGCTTTCAGAATAGCCTCCTTCTCAGTGAAGAAGTGCACCCGCGTCAGGGTATCTGGGAGAAGTCCCGGTCTCCCCGCGGGCCCGGAAACCCAGTGGGCCCGGTCCGAAGCCGGCGGGGAGAAGTCCTCATCCCCCCCAGACCTCATGGAGGAGTTGCGCCACATAGGTCATGCTGTCGGTTCCTTCCACCCCTTTAGGGACTCCCCGGATGCGGAGGTTGTTCTGGCGGCTCCGGTTCTCCAAATCCTCCTGCTTGACCTGCAGCTCAATGTTTTGTTCCTCCAGCGCTGCCAGACGCTGCCACAGGTGTTCCTGGTCTTAAGTACGCATGTCCAGCGTTTTCTCTAAGCTGTCCACCCGGTCCCCCAGCTCAGTGACGTCTTTCCGAAGCTCCTTCACGCAAGAGTGCACCTCAAATTGTAGGGAACCAATCTCCATTTTGAGTTCAGACATAAAGGATGCCATTAATGCCTGGGTCACTGGCAGCGAGTCCCCAGTAGCCTGCGATGGTCCTTCAACGGACGTCGACGCTCCTGCTTTACCTCGCATCGCCACAACCGAATTGTCCTTGGAGGCCGCCGTCTGACGGCTTTGCCCCCTTTGGAGCGCGTCATCGCCAGCTCCGGTGCGGCTGGTCCGCCAGCCCCTGGGTGTGCAGAGTCCAATGAGCAAGAAGCTTGGAGTCCGCGCCTCCAGGTGCCGGGTTTGGGCCTCAAGATGGTGGCGCAGACACCCCAGGAATGCTGTGAAGCAAGAAAGGTAGGGAAAGGCACCCCAGGCCCCGCAACCCACTGCTCGCCGAATATCACCGGGACCAACAGTCCGTTCCCCAGAGAGCGTTTTCCAGCGTCAATCCGCCCTCTGGGTAAAGTAGAGTAGAGTGCAGGGGGAAGCGGGTCGCACCTCCAGGCCGCTGGTAAGCCCCACAGAACCGGTCCCCACAAAGCCCCCCAAGGGAACCACCAGAGAGCCGGCACCTCTCCCCCTGTCATGGTTAGTACACCCTGGGGCCTCGTCCTGCAACCTTAGCAATATGTGACGCCGGTCAACGCCGGAAGAAGCCACCCAGCGTCCCACAATCCACCTCCTCCAACAACCTCATAATGGCGCCATGCACTTCCGGTGAGGCGTGTCCCCGTCCCCCCCGAGGCAAAAGCAACACAGGCAGCACAAATCCCCCCCGAGGCAGCAGCGCAGGGATGCCAATGTCTGAGGGCCACACAACAGGGAATCACAGCAGGGGGGTGCACTCGCCTCGCTTCACCCCATGTTAGTCACCCCCAGTCAGTCACCCCCAGTCACAATCTCACTGCTCCCAGCTCGCAATCCCAGAGGGTAAAGTCCACTCACCCTCCTCCCAGACAGCCGGGGTGGCGTAGGGCACAGACCACTGCTGCCAATCACTTAGTACCTCAGGGTGGCGGACAATACAGGGCCTCACTTGACCACAGGCAGCACAAGTCCCCCCCGAGGCAACAGCACGGGGATGCCAATGTCTTAGGGCCACACAACAGGGAATCCC
Source organism: Lissotriton vulgaris (assembly GCF_964263255.1). Taxonomy (NCBI): domain Eukaryota; kingdom Metazoa; phylum Chordata; class Amphibia; order Caudata; family Salamandridae; genus Lissotriton; species Lissotriton vulgaris. The sequence goes on along the minus strand of NC_141695.1, from coordinate 1,140,523,138 downwards.
AGCAGGGGGTTGGGGGGGGTGCGCTCACCTCGCTTTACCCCTGGTCGGCCAGTCACAGTCCCGCCGCTCCCAGCTCGCAAGTCCCAGAGGGTAAAGTCCACTCACCCTCCTCTCGGCCAGCCAGGGTGGCGTAGGGTACAGACCAACGCTGCACTGCTGCTAGTCACGCAGGACCTCAGGGTGGCAGACAATACAGGGCCTCTCTTGACCAGGGTCAGCGGCACACAGGGCTTTCACTTCAAAAGACAGAGCCGCTCTCCTGCAAACCCTCCGAGGGCCCCCCACCCGCATCCGGATCGATGCCCCAACCTCGCCGCCCCTAACGAGGCTCCAGAAGCCGTAGGAGCAGGCCAACCAACTTGATATATGCAGCGGGCCTCCGCGGCATTAGGGCGGGCCGCCCAGAGCCTCCAGGCGGAACGATCGCAAAATGGCAGCACTCTCGCCCTGAGTCGGGTATCTCCCCTTGTGGACACCCTGCCGTCGCCTCGTGGTCTCTGGTAACTCAGTCACTCTGCCCCCTCCCTTCCAGGCAGTATCACGGGGTGCAAAAGTTTCATGCAGGGGCAGATCTTTTGGGTGTAGCAGCTCGCCATGCCCAGGGCCCCCTGGCCGCACAGTGCAATGATCCCTAAAGTGTCGGGGGAACGCTCGCACTGCCACACCGTTCTCCTATGGCTCCCTGGTCCCAGCCTCACCAGACCGGGAGAAGGCTCAGTGCTTCCACAGCTCGATGAGGGCAGATAAACCCACCGGGGCCCCGCGCCGTGCAGGAATCACAGGGTGGGCCCTCCCCAGGCCGCCGCACTCTAGGCCGCTCGCCTCGATCACCACCAGGCGCTTGTGGGCTCCAGGTCCGCCGCTCTCACCTCCGCTGCTCAGTGCGGGCCCCCACGAGTTAGGGTCTGGATGCTCTTCCGGGTGGGGGGGGTGTGGGGGGGCCTCCACCAGGGTATCGCACCAGGACAGACCTCTCCCGATCCCACCTTCAAACTGCTGCAGATACGATCCCCAGGTTTCCCCTGCCGATGCACAGAGCAGGGGGTCCGGGTCTCGGCGCTCTCCACCGAGGGGGCCCCGCCGGGCCGATCCGCAATCCCTCACGTCGCCGCTCACCCGCCGTTCGAGCTCCCACCACCACAATCGCTCAGTCCCCGGCCAGCCGTCTGAGAACTACAGCCAGGGCCAGTCCTGCAGGGGAGTCTGCGATCTCGTCCTCCGGAAACTTCAGGGAGTCGGCAGAGCGCTGGAGGAGCTCTTCCCGAGGGTTCACAAAATGGCAGCCTCTTCCTCCGGACCTCCGAGGTTCTGCCGTCCCCTGCCTGAAATGTCGCCGCCAAACGCCCCACAGCTTGCCCCGCAGGTGCCTTGAGTCCAGGGGGTCAGAGTCCACCCCTGAGGCTGCGATGGCGGTACCCCAGTTCCGCTATAATAGCTCAATACAGGTAGCGGATCACCGGAGCTCCCCCGAGGCACGTCTCACCACATTGCCGCCTAGACCACGCCCCAGAGGCTGCTATTTTATGAATAACTGATACCATTAAGTTGGTTCAAGGCCACAATGCTGCCTTAATGTTGTTAGATCTTTTGGCAGCTTTCAACACTGTCACAATACCTTGGTCTTAAGTCTAGCACACATAGGCCTGGGAGGAGAAGCCTTGAAGTGGTTCAGCTCCTTTCTGGTTGACCAAGAATAGTCTGTATCTATGAAACCATACTTTTCTAATGCAAAACCTCTTAAGTATGGAGTGCCCCAACGGTCAGCATTAAGTCCTATGCTGTTTGATTACATGGCCCGCTGGCCTTTCTAGTGGAGTCCTAGGGTTTCAATATTATGTCCTATAATGATGATGCCCAGTTTCTCTTCTTTTTTGAGGAGGCTATGTATGTGGCTAGGAAAACTTTCCCAGCCTGTATGAGGGTGGTCATCAATTGGCTGAAAATAAATCACTTACAATGCAACCAGGATAAGACGGAAATCCTCCTATTTGGGCCCTTACTGCCTTTTGTGAAACAGGCCTCCACTAGTCAATTAAATCCCAATGCACGTCAGACCACCCCACCCCACCAGACCGTTAACGCCTCCTTGCGTTTTGATTCGAAGTGAATTTTCTCCTATACCAGCCTTGCCCCTTGGTCAGTAAACACCAGTTGCCTTCTCGGTAGATACTCGCAGGCGTTGTAGGACATAGTGGAAGATATTTTGCCAGATGACATTCAGACCAACCTACACTGCTGTATCCAAAACAGCCAGGATGCAGCAAATTACTCCATAAGATCAGGTCTGGACACTACCGACTGCTTTCGTTAGTCAGTTGGGGCAAGTGTGGTGCTTTGGCGCCATGCTTGTATTCACTCCACCAATTTCTCAAGGGAACTCAGTCGCTCATGGACATGCTGTTTGATAGCACACACCTCTTCAGAGAAAGTTGGTCTCAGCCCTGGAGCACTTTAAATATAAGCAGGCAAAATCATGGTCTGAGGGTTTGGCACTGCCAGGATGGCACTTCACCTAGCAAGTTCGCCCCTTTCGAGACTTCGGAAGAAGATACCAGCAGAGTCAGAGTCCAACTTTGCCTCAACAACAACAGACCTCCTATGCCTTTCGAGACCAAGGGATGAGATCTGGCCCCCAGCGGCATGTACAGGCTCTCGCAGGCAATTTTATTGCCATGTGGTACTGCAACAAACCGGTCGGACTGTAGTCATGGATCCTCTACCAAGAAGTTGCTGAATCAGGGCATCTCCCTGATTGTACAACACTAGCAGGATCTTTGAATGTAAAGGAGAACGAACATTCCAGCGTTGCTTAGTGAATCACGAACGGCCGCTTCATTTAGAGGTGGCACAGAGTTTCTTCCAGCAATCGGGAGAATCCCGCCTCAATATTTTCGCCACTCCAGAGAACATTCAGTGTCCTAAATTTAGCATGTTGGAGTTCCCAAGGCAGTTTTCGCTTGCAGTTGACTTTCATCTTGATTGTGACTCTGGACTACTGTATTCCTTCCCGACTCTACAGCTCCTACCCAGAGTTGTAAAGAAAATCAGGACTGACTGGTCAATGACTTCCTCGACTCTGGACTGGGTGAGTAGAGTGTGGTATTCGGAACTTCTGGCTATGAGCATATGTCCTCCAGTCTGGAAGGCCCTTTGGGAAGACTAGTTGTTGCAGCAGCAGGACAGCATCCTTCACCAGAGCTGGCCCAAGCTGCATCTCTGTGTGGAGATTGAGCAGCAGCAGTTGATGGTTTTCCATCTTCCTCCCATAGTGGTTGGTGTCCGACTTGGAGCCAGACGTTCCTCCACCAAAACGGTTTATGTTGCCTGCTAGGAGAAGTTTATTGTACGGTGTTCCTCTTGCAACATTCCGCCTTTATGGGCATGATTAGCTTATGTACTTTTACATTGTCTTTAGTCTAGCATGGTCTTGCTGTGGCAAGTTTATTTGTCATCCTTTCGACCTTTTTACATCTACCTGATCAGCCATCTCTTTTCAAATCGCCAGTTGTGGTGCTTTTCTTGAAAGGGCTGATTCGTATGTTCCAAACAACACCATTTGTTATGCTGCAGTGGGATCTTAATCTAGTTCTCACCTTAGTCTTTTGCACTCCATTTAAATCGATACATAGTTTTTACCTAGGTCTCTTGACATTGAAAACATTTCTCATTGTGATGATCTCAGCTCATCGCGTGAATTCACTATAAGCTCTGCCTGTGCAACAGTCATCTAACAACTTCTACCTGTGCAAGTTGGTTCTTCAGACAAAAGCTTCCTTTCTTCCAAAAGAGGTCACACCATTCCATATAAGGCTATAATTCCCCCTACCTGCTTTCTCACCAGTCTAAAGAGGAAGAATGACTCGATTGCCTTGACCCTGAAAGGACTCTGAGCTTTTACATTGATCGCATCATGGAACATCGGGTGGACAATCATGTCTTTATGGGTTTCTTTGTGGCAAAAAAGGGCAAAGCGCAACATAAGAACTATTTCCAGAAGGAATGTGTTGTGCATCATGATCTGTTACGGTCTGGCCAAGAATCAGCCTCTGGCAGGCTTGTGCACCTATTCAACCAGAGCGAGGATAGCTACCACTGCACTGATGTGCCAGTCTTGGACATCTGCCAGTCTGCTACGTTTGCGTCCTTATATACATTCACAAAGCACTACTGCCTGGATAACCAGGTCTGGTGGAGGAGCATTTTGATCAGTTCCACAGACCCACAACTTGAGGAGGTACTGGTATGGTATCTACTCACAAGGTGAGGATTCTAATTTTCTCTCGTAGGGGATTTCCATGTGTAGTCTTAAGCACTGAATAGTCCCGCCCACGTTCAGGGACCCCGGAGCTCTTTAACATCATCTAAGTGTAGAGGTTCGCCTTTCTTCTGGAAGGTGTGCAGAGTCACTTAAAGAACAATATTATGCAGCCTGTAGGAGGAGGCTACAATGGCCAAATTCATTATTTTGAAGATAAAAAATGTTGCCAGGAGAGGTGTCTGCATGTAAATGCATAATGCTTTTGTAAAACAATTCAAATGTCTTTCACAAACCCTTTGTTAGAAGAGTATAGAAATGAAGAAGCACAAGACAGTGTAGTCTCAAAGGCTGCCATTAAAAGAGCTGAAAATAGACATGGTCCCTTTAAGGCCCGGAGACGTCCAGTATCCCATCATGCTTCACCAGAGGCAGTTACCCACATTCTTTTTCCAGCACGTGCTGTCAGAGCATAGGAGCATTGAACTCTGCCTTTTTAAGGCTTTTCTCTTCAAAATGTACCTGTGATTTTTTCTTAACCTATTTACTCAATGTTTTTCTACTCTCCCTTGCATTTTTGCAATTTTCTGACCAGAATTGGTACACTTTGCCTTTCAAAATGCCATCTTTATTTGATAAGTGCCCTTCCTTTAGGAGAACGAAAGCCAAAACGGATAACGGGGCTTTGTCTGTCCCGATCTAGACGATTGGCTCATAAAGGCGTACATTTTCAGGAAGTTAAACTCCATTTAAACTGGGCAAACGACTTCCTATTATGCTTGGGACTTCAGCTCAATCGCAACAAATCTCAACTAGTTCCTGTTCAGCCTTTACATTATTTGGGTGCCTCCATTTACAACGTCTAGGCAAAAGTGCGGCCTTGGGAGGAGAGAAGCTTAGCGATCCTTCAGTAATGTTGCTTTCTCACGACTGTCTCAACCCAAGGTGAGGACGGTTTCATCTCTCCTCTGTTTGATGGCCTCCTGCATATTTCTCACTCAAAATGCACATCTCCACATATGACCTCTCCATGAATGCTTAGATGACCAGTGGGATCAGCTAACGGGCAGTTGGAATGAGAGGATCCATTTGTCCCTCCATGTCAAGCATTCCCTTAAAGGTGGTGCTCCCCTACCAATCTGCTTTAAGGAATGCCTTTTCACCAACAGGTTCCTTCTCAGATCATAGTGACGGATACATCACTTTAAGGCTGGGGAGCCCACATGGATCTTTTACAAATGTGGTCCCCAAAAGAGATGTCTTACCACATCAACCTCCTCTAACTTCGAGCAGTCCGTCTAGCTCTCAAGGCCTTCCAGCCATCATACAAGTCACAGACCCTGCTTGTTCAAACAGACAATATCACCACAATATAATACTTCAGCTAGCAGGGGGGGGGGGGGCGAGGTGCAGGCCTTTGTCACTAGAATCCCAGTCCTTGTGGAATTGGTTGATCGCCCAAAACCTATGGATCATAGCGACTCATCTTCCAGGAATTTAACGCACAGGCGGAAGCTCTCAGCAGAGTTCTGCAAAAAAAACGCAAATGGATCTTGCACAACGACGTTGTTCACTACGTCTTTGAGCTCTGGGGCACATCCTCCATAAATTTGTTCGCCACAGGACAAAACAAAAAATGCCATGACTTCTCCTCGAACTTCCAGGGACACTGGGGAATGGCCTGTAGAGCGACTGTTCCAGCAAACTTCTTTACGCTTTTCCACCGATTTCCCTGTTCTAGGCGATTCTAATCTAGCTCTCCCTCTCCAATGCCTAGGTGATACTCCTAGCGCTAGAGTGGTCCCGTCAGTGGTGGTTCATGCACCTGCTTCACCGGTCACAGCATCCCATGCAGACCCGAAGTACTGACAAAATTCAGAGGCCAGATAGTACACCCCAATCTCTCCTCCTTGAATTTGGCTGCATGCCTCCTGACACTAGCACAATATGGACATTTGAACCTGCCACAAGACTGCATGGAAATCCTGAAAGAGGCCAAGCGACCATCCACCCAGTCAGCATATGCCTTAAGTGGAAGAGGATTTGCATCTGTTGTCCATCCAAAAGTTTGGATCCTACAACTTGCCAGGAAAATATTATTCTTCATACTGATTACATCCTGCAAAATCTGGCCTCAAATTCTCTTTCATAAAAGTTCACTTGGCAGCTCTTACTCCATACAGTAAATTTCATTCACAAACCCTTTTTTTTTTTTAATCCCATTCTCAAGGATTTTCTAGAGGAATTGAAGACTGTTTTTCCTTCTATTAGGCGTTCTTCCCCTCCTATGGAGCTTAATGTAGTCCTCTCCCGCCTTATGCAGCACCAATTTAAGACCATACACAAGGGATCTTTCCATCAGCACTCTTGTAAAACCGCTTTTCTTGTAGCAATTACATCAGCACGTAGGGTTAGCTAGCTCCAAGCTTAGTGTTCTCACAAACCTTGCACCGTTTTCTATTCATTCAAAGTAGTTATGAGAACTCACCCAAAATTCCTCCCTAAGTTGGTTTCAGATTTCCATGTTAATCAAACTATTTTATTACCCACATTCTTTCAGAACCCATCCACACCAGTCGAGAGAACTCTTCACGGAGAGTGTTGACATTTTATCCCGATAAAACATGCAACATCCGCAGATCAGACCAAATATTTGTTAATTATGGTCTGATCTGCACTGGTCTAGTCACTCCTAAGCAATTCATTTCAAGATGGATTGTTTCTTGCATCCTGTTATGTCATCAGAAATCGAGTAAACACTCTATGCCAGACCTAAATCACATTCCACTAGAGGTAAAGCAGCCACTGCTGCCTTAATGCGGAATATTCCCATTACTGAGATTTGCAAGGCAGCTACATGGAGGACATTACTGCCTTCATTCTGAAGCTAGGGCAGTCCTCCATGCAGGGCAGACCTACCTCAAATCAATTTGCTTAAAGTGCTTCTGCAATTCACTCTGTCTTCTCCACCGCTATAACTAGGTATGGCTTTGCTATTCTGTTCAGTGCTTATGGTTATACATGGAAATCACCTACGAGAGAAGGAATAGTTTCTTACCTGTAACTCCAGTTCTCTCGTAGGGGTATTTCCGATAAGTCATAAGCAACACTCTCTCCTCCCCTGTGGAAGGGACAGAAATACTCCTAGATCTTATACATATCATTCTTCGCCTCAAAAAGAACTGAGGTAACTGCCTCTAGCCAAGCATGATGGGATACTGGAGGTCTCTGGGGCCTTAAAGGCACTATGTCTATTTTCAGCTTTTAATGGCAGCCTATGAGACTACACTGTCTTGTGCGTCTTCTTTTCTATACGCTTCTAAAAAAGGGTTTCTGGAAGACATTTAATTTTTTTTATAAAAGCATAATACATTTACACGCATAGACACCTCTTTTGGCAACCTTTTTATCTGCAAAATAAAGAATTTGCCTACTGTAGCCTCCTCTTATAGGCTGCATAATATTTTTCTTTCTTAAGTGTCTGCAGGCCTTCCCAAAGAAAGGAAAACATCTACAACTAAGCAGATATATTAGATAAAGTGTTCTATGGTTCCGCGCGTGTGCTGGACTAGTCATTGCTTATGACTTATCATGGGAATACCCCTACGAGAGAACTGGAGTTACAGGTAAAACTATTTTGTAGAAGTATCCATCAGAATAAAAGGTTACTCTCCTCCTCTAATGCTCCTTCTTGTGGATACTCTTAACAGCAGATTCCTCACTGACCCACCCTTCTCTGTGTTCTGTGGAATGGACTCATTTATTGCATCCTAATAAGATTCCCGTTTAAAGAGCTACACACTGGCACAAATTTGATTTCTAAGAGCTCCACGTCTGACAGTGCAGACAGATCAGAACGAAACTGGCAGAGTGCAATGTGGCATCTATGTATGGGCTGTGACATCACTTCAGGGGCGAGGCGGGCCTGACGGATAGCTGCACTATATACCACCTACTAATGCACAAGGGAGTTCTTATGAAAATGTTCTGGATCCAGTCTCGCGTCTGGGGGTATTCGCAAAGTAAGGAATCTGCACTTACAGTATTATCTACCAGAAAGAGAGTTACCAAAGGTAATAGCTCTTTCATTTTGTATCACAGTGAGGTACTTCTACCCGTGTGTGCAGTTACTGTAATACCCATTATGTAGCTCACAATACAAAGCTAATATCCAACACTTAACTGTGTTTATAACAACTCTCGAGGCAATTTTATAAACTTCAAATAATTAAAGATTTTGTTTAAATCATGCATGGTTTCAAAATCAAGCTTTCTGGTTTCCCTGCAGATATTTATATTGGGTGCATAATTCACAGAGCTGTTTTAAAAGTTTGTAACTTCTGATTGGTATGCTACATAAGGATCTTTTCAATACAAAGCATCATCCGATAATACCTATTATAAAAATAGAAATCTGTGACATGCTGCATGTGATTTGTATACAGTGGACACCTCAACTGTCATTTATTTAATGTTCCAAATCTTTGACCAGATACTACCACACAGCTGTACATGGATTATACCATGGAATGTATATCTTTTTCCCACAGGTGTCTTATCTCCCTAACCTATCTTAAAATTGTGTCTTTTGTGCTCAATTACGTAAGAGCAAATACCTTTAATATTATATTTTTCCACATTTCCAGTATCTTTGGGGTTAGTCCGAAGGAAAAAAAAATACAGTCTGACTTCTACTGAACAGCACCTCGTGGATCTGCCCACTTTGACTCTACATGGTACCATTACTGTGTGACTACTTGGAGTTCATTTAATCCATTTTCAATTCTACCTGCAAGTGTTTAAATGTGTCACTGTGAAACATTTAAGTGAAATCTTTTGTGCATTGTTTCTGCTAGGTTTTGTGATTTATCATTGTGCTAAACTCTGTTAACGAACTGCTAGCTCCATCCTTTGACCTGCCTTGGAAAGAACCACCCTCAGATTCTAAGAACAACATGGTCACAGAACTCACCCTACATTGGTTAACTAATCCAATGAGGTGAGAATGAACACCAGAGCAAGGGTAGTTGATGGTGTGTGAGGTGGTGCTAAACAGAGCACAACACATATCCACACTGTGTCCATTAAAAAAAAAATGTTTTGCAGCCTGCTGTTTAGAGCAACCAGATGTAGAAACCAAAAACTGGCGTATACCTCTAGCGAAGAAGTAGACTATATTATAACTGCAACTTTGGGCCAGGGAATGAGATCATTGACGACTCACTTAAATGACGAGGTACAAGCTTGGTAATTTTGTGTCAATGGCACAGAAAATGAAATCCAGCTTTCCTGTAGTTATACATGCCAACAGACCGAATTTTGACGGGAGACTCCAGTTTTTCATGCCAAAAATGGCTTTATTTGAGATATCTTCTGCTTCAAAAGAAGTAAATTGGGGAAAATGCATTCTCCCACTTTTGGGGGGAAAATCTACCACTTTCCTGTTCTAAAATGTTGTCATGTATGCACAGTATCTGTGCTGTGTAATTGCTTCTTGGTAAGTGTTTCAAACTAATCCTGCATCGGTACACAGACTTGTCTCCATCTGTTCTTAGATGTCTGTCTTAAAAAAAAAAACAAACGTGATATACTTACAGAAACGCTCCTAGACGACGTTCAAAATCAGGAAGTGTCCGGCAAATCTGTGATGTCTGGCCACCCTAAGCCCTAGATGTTTTGTCGCACTAAGCCTTCTTTGTGTCACTTTCTGGTGTACTAATGTCCATGAACTCCCCTTTTTTTCCACAGTGTCACTATTGCATTCCTCGGGCTCAACCAGTTTTACCTTTTGACATAAATTTACCCCTGGGATCTGCTGGCTATTTTCCGTCTTTTCCCTTTCCATGGAACTTGCAACTTGATTTTTTTTTCTATCAGTTAGCGCACCCTATTGATTGCCTGGCTTTAGCTGCTAGAGTTCTCCAAGTACAACCAATGGAGTAGATTCCACCGGAGTGCAGCTACCTTGTGATGCTCTTTGTCGGATGGTGCTAGACTCCACACTCTAGGGGTTGTGCTGAGGTGGACACTGGGTCATAAGGCCCTCTTTGGACACATGAAGGTGAGATCATGGATTTCCCCTCTCACTAGAAAGAAGCAGAGTGTGGCCGCAGATTTGCAGTTGAAAGGTAACACGCCCCTATCAAAGGCTAATAAGCTTGTTATAGCTCATGTCCTCATTAATTCCTTTTGTGTTAATTAAGCACGCCTTGAAAGAACTTGTGTTTAGCTGTCTCCATCATAAACAGAGTTCTCTATCCCTGCACTCAGTGTGGCTGTTTCCCGGGTGCTTGCCTATGTGTTCCTCTCCATTGCTTTCTCCTTATGCAGCTCCTCCAGCCCTCCACTCTGTTGCTTCTGTATCCCCTCCCATATTGTTACCTCCCGTGTTGCTGTTACCCCACCACCTTACTTCATGTAACATCCGCCCCTCCACCTTCTTTATAAAACACAAAACACGTTTTCATGCTTTAGGTTTAAAAAAAAAAATTGAAAAAATCACCCATCGTTTTTTAGATGCACGCGCATGTATGGTGTGTGCTCGCCTACAGAATGACAGCGCAAAACATGTTTTTTTTCTTTTATACTTTAGCTCTGCTGCACAGTGCTAAAAGCCATTGTACATTAGACAAGGCAAGACCTATGGGCGTTGCCAATGCTTGTTCTTGTTTTAATGCCACCAGTGTAGTTGCAGGCAGTTTGTTAGTGTTTTATGTTTTAAAAACATGCTGTTGCTAATTAACCATTATGTACCATCCTACGATGTTCAGTGTGTTGAAACCTCCAGCTGGTACTTGCACTACATAAAACACCACTTCTCCTACCACCCACCCCATCACTACCCATCTGCTAGCCATTTTTGCTTTTCCACACCTGCTGGGACCATTGCTGCAATCTTTTGCATAATAAATGCAACCGTGGCTGCTTTGTTGGGCAAAGTAAGTGGAGCATTGGAACTGCAGCACTACTATTAGTGTGTGTACACAGTTTTCAACTGTCCCTTATTTCTCAATTGTACTTTTTTGAGGTATTGCTGATAAACTATTTTGCAGATGCGTTATCATCCAGGGATGTTAAGATAGGATAGTATCTTTAGGAGATATACAAGTGGTCAGTTGGGTAGCTTTATGTCCTCTTGAGCCGTTTCTGCATTAATGTAGGAAGCCTTTCATGATTTAGTAACTCCTATTTTGAAAGGTTTGAGTTTGTGGCGTACTGGTGCTCTGAAATCTAAGACCCTGTCATAGAGGTTGCATATAGTGAATAGATATGAGGCGTAGCCACTATTTAATCCTTGTTGGTGCCAAATGTTTCCTAATTTCCTTCCCCTTGCAAGAATGCAGGTGTGAATACTCCCATAGGCAGGAGGGAGCACTGATGGGCGGGTCCCACTTGTCCCAGATTCCAGCACTAATAGAACTGTTTCAGAGTCCATTCCCGATTGAAATTTGGCTTGTTTAAGACTTCGGACTAAGAAAAGTAATGCGCCATCTTAATCTTTTTGCAGGTAACACAGATACTTCCGGTTGACATTCCCATCCACAGACTGCCTTGGAAGATGCTGTTGCCACAGACTTTGAAAATGCCTTAATTGTATGGCGAAGCCTTAAAACTTTCCTTGTATTGCAGAATCTTCTGATTCATACCTCCCCTTTGGGGCAAAGTGTTCTCTGTTTCACAAATCTGTGCCTTATTTAAGTGTGGAAATTTTAAGTACATGAGACTAAACTATTTTCTTCATTAAAAAAAAGTGCTCGTTTTTTCACGAGCTCTACGAAATTAAGCTATTGTGTGTGTGTGTTCATCTATTAAATGCCTTGCGTGTGCTGGGTTCAAAAACAATTGTTTCTCTGGGTTGCTAAACGTACCTAAGCTCCACCTTCTGAATAGACCAAGAGATAATAATGTATTATTTAAGTTAATGACCAAAAAGTTCAGTTCTCACCTATCCGATGTGAGCATTGTTTAGTGTTCTATTTAAACTTTTTTTTTTTGCATGAGTCCCAAAATATGCGATAGAACAAATGCCAATTCAGTATTAAGTGCTATTTAAAACAAGTGAAATTTTGTTTGTACTGTTTTGAAGTTCCATTTTGTATTCGGATTTCTAATGCCATATGACATGCCCTTGACTATCTGTTCGTGGAACATGGCTGGATCAAGGTGCATTTGAGCGTAGGACTGGAAAGTGTCCAAATCGGAGATGCTTGTTCATGTCTACTGTGATCTTTAATGGACTTATACTGTTAGTGTTAGCAGTTGCTCAGGTGAAAAGGTTATTTGCCCTGGAAAATCACCTTTATAATTAAAGGCCACAAACTCCGCTGGGAATGAGATGTGAGCAACCGCAATCTTCTTTTCCATTAACTTAGGTTGCCTTTTTAAAAGTTGAGTGTATGGCGGTAAGAATGTGGCTTGGCTGCCTTTCCAGGGCAACCCGGAAAAACGATATTCGGGTTCCGGCTTGTTTTGCTTGCTTCCTTAATAAAAATAGCCAGAGATGTCAAACATCTGCACGCCTCATGACTGGTTCAAATCTGATTCTAGAAGGCATTAATTCATTGTTTCTTGTGATTTGTTTAATGGTGCATTGACTGAATGGTTAGTAAAGTTTCCACTAGGCCATGTTGTTGAAACTCTTTGAAACTGGCACTACTGGTCACTTCTGTGGCCGCCTACTTCCCAGCGGTCAAAGTGCATCAAATAAAAGTCTGGGTACTGCGATCCTGAATCCAATGGGGCTGTAGTCCATGATCATGGGAGCAGGATAAAAGGCGCGGCTAAAAATAACAAAATATTCTAACTTTTTGTAGGTCTTTCACCTTCACGTAACTGCATATAAAATAACTCCTACCATAAATGAAAAATAAATGCAAGTTAAACTAATCGGTGACAGGTGCGCTATATTATGCCGAGAAACATCTGTTGGTTAATGCGATCACTGCAGATTTGTGTGTAACCAGAGAGAAACAATTTCATTCTGGTTAATGCAGTGCGGAATAATGACATGTGTCGGTTTTAGTGTTAAAAGGTCCCAGCACTGTATGTACGTCATTATTTTAAACTTTCATTACCCACATTATAAGAAAGGCTCCCGCAAAGTGCACAAAAAGATAAAGGTTCAAAACACAGCTTATCAGGTCATCTTGCAATATCTCTTAAGAAGCATGATCTTGAAGTGACTCAATCCATTAAAGCCAATACCGGCTTTCTAGCAAGCAGCCCTTAGATTTTCTGGTTAACCAGATGCCCACATTTACATTTCTTTCAGACAGCAGACACCCTGGCAAGAAGTCTTGTTTCTTGTTTAGCTTTCTGTCCTTCTCACGGCTTCACAACCTCTTCAGCCGAGGCATCTCAACTGTCAGAATTTACCGTCCCAGGGCGTTGCCCTCTGCGCAGAGGTAACTATGCCTGTTTGCCGAGTTCTGAAAACAGCTGTGCAGCTACAATAAATGGTGCTGCAGAAACTTATGAATATACTGCTGTCTGATCTGCTGTTGGAATACCACCATTCATGTCGTCGTAAAAAGGGCCCAATTTAAGGACTGGGCTTTCTCAAAGGAATCATGGGTGGTGTCTTGTGAGTTGTCCACTTGTTGACTTATTAGGTTTTTAATTAGTGAAATGTTCCTTTGCAGGTAGTCAGTCTAATTGTTCAGGTTCAGCGTATTATTTTCTCATAATTTACTAATGTACGTTGTGTGTGAGAAGTCTTCATTATACACTCCTAATGTTTTAAAGTGCTCAGATTTTGCTGAGATGACTGTGTGATAAAACCATGGATAAGGAGGCAACACACGTATGGACAGTTATGTGCCTATTGTGGTCCTGTTAACGGAGAACAGACACCAAACAGGAGGCTCTAGATAGAACACACAAAAAAGCGTATCAGAACGATAGTGTGTGTAGTCACAGAAATATTAGAGTCCACATAAATTGGAAAATAAATAAATAAAAAAAGTCTTAAACGGCGAGGTGGGACTCTACCGCATCCTGCTTCTCTATCAAAATGGTCGCAAAAATACCATTAGATATCGCTTCCAACTTGGGTGTAAATTTCACAGTTGTTCATGATGCACCATGAGTTCCTGGGTCCATCGCAGACACCGCAGCAGGTCGAGGCCTTTAAGGAGGCCATGGTGCATATCTTCTGGATCCCTCTAGTAAGCTTTCGGTCACCAAAGAGCCATAGGAGCCCTTAGTTGATTTACCACTGCCGGATCCCTCCTCTGACCCATGTGTACACCTTTGACACAGGTTCAGCACAGACTCCAGTGCAGACATCCACCTTGGCTCCGAGACCCTTGTTGGCCTCTCCTTCATTTAACTCGCCAATGCTGGAGGAGATCCAATTCCTTTTCGAATATCCAGGTTGAGGTTGTTCTCTGAATCTGCTACAGTGCACCCGGACCCCACATAACCTGTGTCTTAGCTTATGCTTTAACTACATCGGATGTGCCCTCAGAGGCTCCAATGTCTTGCCACCACTCTGAGATGACGATGGTTTGGATGAGGATGACTGTCTTTACATGGACATACAGGAGGACAGTGGACTAGATTGAGCCCCCCACACCCCATCCCCATTATAGGTTTGAATTCACCTTGTGAAACCCCAGTTGAGAAGTCCTAGTTTGTTGTGGTAATTCAACAAGTGGCTGGGGTTTTGGACCTACCGCTGCCTTCCCTTGACGCCAAGACAAATGTCATTACAGAAATTTAGCAACTTGGGCCAGCCTAATCTGAGCCTTTGCTTTTGTTGAATTAAGTAAAGTCTTAACAGGCACTTGATATTAACCTGGTTCTTGCCCACTGGTGATTACGCAGACTGGCTCGTGGTGATCCTGATTTCCTTACACAGCATCCTACTTCAGACAGTCTGGTGGCCCTGACTTCCACCAGTAAGATAAACCACAATGAATTCCCTAGAACCCCCAACCCTCAGAGTCAAGAGGATTGTGGCTTTTTAAAGACAAATGTCTTCTTCTGCTAGTCTGGCTTGGAGGTTGATCAGTGCGGCTTGTTTATTGGGCATGCCTTCTAGGACATAGCCAACAAGATCTTCAAGCGGTCCCAGAGGAACTTGGGGCTTCCTTGTCCCAGTGCATTAAAAAAATGCCAAGATGCAGCCTTATTAATAGTTATTATCTGGGGTGAGTGATAGGCACTAGTGTGGTCATTATACATGGATTCGATCCACCGGTATTTCAGGAGATGCACATGCCTCCCATATGGATATACCCTGCGAACACTCGCGTCTATTCAGTAAACAGTGGATTTTACCTCAAAGTGCTCTAAAGACAATAGGACCATGGCATGCTTTCTAGTTCCTTAAGCCCCTACCTAACCATTACTTTACCAGTTGAAGAAATTCCAAGAGAACTACAGGGGATTGGTGTATGAACAGTGCCAGTCAGCACTTAAGTCACCCCAGTCCTTTTGTAACTGGGCAGTCAATGCAAACCATGGGCATCAGTCCTCCTAGCCCCCCACTCACGTGGCAACACTCTCCAAGCTGCTTTATTTTGCCATTCGTGGTGCTCAACCACCCTTTTGGTAAGCTACATCCTGCACTTTATTCCAGGGTATTGATTGATCACATCTGATGATTTTTTTCCTACCCGCTACACCCTCCCTTTGCATCAGAACTGCTCTCAGAAGCACCAGTACATTCTGATGCAAGAGCTGTGAGCGTTACTCTGCAAAGGAGCCATCAAGAGGATTCAGGACTTGGAAATAGGGGTGAGTTACTACTTTCTATTTCCTAGTGCAAAGAATGATGAAGGGCTCCGGGCAATCTCAGATCTATGCCCTCTGAATACCTGCCTACAGAAGAACAAGTACTTATGCTGGTAAGAGCTCTGTCCGACTTGGATCCAGGCAACTTGATGGTAGTCTTGGACGTGCGGGACTCCTATTTTCATATACCCATCCTGCAGTTGTGCAGATGTTATATATAGTTCAAGGTAGAGCAAGAGCATTTTTAGTTTTCCATGCTCTGCTTTGGCCTCACTATTGCCCCTCAGGTGTTCCCAAAAGTGATAGCAGTGGTGGCCTCCTATTTTGAAAGGTTGGGGATATCAGTTTTTCCCCTACCCGATGACTGGCTCTTGAAGCTGGGCTGGCCACAATCAGCCAGGGACATTCTCCAGACAGCATTAAACCCCCTGACATCATTGGACTTCTTGATCCTCAATCTGAAAGTACACCTGACTCCTTTGCAGATGCTTCCTTTTTAGGTCTCTCTTACGCAGTGTGTATTTGCTGCATAGGAGGACCTTTAGCCATCGCTCTGCTCTTTTTGGAAGCACATACTCGTGCTTGTGGCGGCATCCACCTTGCGGGAGCGAGCAGGGGTGCGCCACAAGCACAAGTATGTGCTTCCAAAAAGAGCAGACTGCGCACGCACCACTGCCGGGCTTGTTTTAAACAACCGCGCGCGCAGGGGCCTTTTTGGTCATCTGCAGCCGTCGTTCTCTCTTAACCTCCTTTCCTATACCAAACTTTTTCATCCCAGCCAGAAACCCTGTTGTACTGCCAGCCCCTCTCCCCTTCTATCCCAGAATCCATTTTCTGAACCATCATCCACTCAGAAAACCGTGCTGTATCCCCAGTAACCTCAACTTTTCTTTTTTCATCCCCAAAACTCTTCTTATATTTCGGCCTCTATTCTCCACTTCTTTCATTCCAGGATCACTTGCTGGGCCACCGTCTCTTTTCCCTTGTTTCATCTCAGAAATCCTTTTTTGTGCCGCCCTCCATTTTTCTTTCATCCCAGAAACCCTTACTGCACTGCAGGCCACTCATCCTATCTCCTTTCGTCCCAGAATTCCTTGCTGTTCTGCTGACCTCTCCTCTTTCATCGAGAAACCCTTGCTGAACTGCTATCCCCTCTACTGCCCCAAAAAATCTAACTGTACGACCACACCTTTTCTCTTCTTCTTTCACCCCGTAAACTATTGCTCGACAGCAGGGCTGGCTGTTGTTGAACTGGGCCCATGCTCAGAGCGCCAATTTTCAGAGGGGCGTTAGGAGCTGTATGCAATCAGGTCACGCAGACAGCAGAGTCCCTATCAACTAGCTCCAGTGGTCCTCCGGGTGCTGTTTTAACACCCCATTAGCCTGCTTTCTTGCCCCTCCATACCCTCTCAGCCCCTGCTGCCACACACTATTAACCCTCCTCCAACAAACATCTTGGCAGCAGCGTGAGTTACTAATCTGCCTAATCAGGAATATGGAGGTACAGGGGGCGTTCAGAGGCCAGTCACTACTCTGATGCAGGCAGCCATGGGCTGACTTCTGAGCACAAAAGCTGCTCTCTGCTGCCTTGTTTTATGCACCAGCAGCGAGGGCGCCAACTTTCTTTCCACACAGGGAGCTACCTTGGCAAAGGCCGACTGCTCTACAGCCAGCTGCTATTCTCTCCCATCCTGGTATTCACCCGTGTGGTTTTGGTATGGAACCTGGCATTCCCGTTCTGGCTGCAAATGGTCCTCACTCCAGACTGCACCAGGTCACCAGTATACCCTCCCAAGAACGTCTGTTTGCCCAGTTACCCTGCTCTGCCCAGTTCCTTGCTTTCTGTGCTCTTCCCTTTATTTAACGGTGTCCTATGGTTTCTCCTGTCTTACCTATCTCTTCCTTGTTAACCCTTTCCTTGCTGCACTACCTCCCCAGTGCTGCCGTCGGCCAGTGGCCGACACGGCCCCACGTGTTTTGTGGAAGTGCTGCACTGCGGGAAAATCGGGGTCGCAGTAAACGGGTTAATTTCTTTCCTTCATCCCTCCCTTTCATTTCACTCTCATCCGCCATCTTCTCTTCATATCTTTCTCCTACACCACCCCTCTCGCCCCAACCCTCTTGTAGCCTTCCCTGCTCTTCTGAGCTTAACCAGCCAGGCTCAAACCCCCGCCAGCGCCCCCCCCCCCACCACCACCAGTCACAGGGCTGTCTGTGCTGCTCATTACCTTGTAGGGCTGCAGCGCTGCTTTTCACACACTTCTGCTAAAATATGTCATTATTGCCACTTGGGACCACCGCTTCGTACAATCTGCAAGAAGGCCCAGGACAGCGCGGGTTATGAACACCTTCATGCCCCTCTGGCTGGCATCATGGGGCACTTGCTTACTGTTGCTGCTCATGCACTGTGTGGTTCCACTTTAGCTGTTCATGAGGTGTGCGTCCCCTTCCTACCTGTGTGTGAAATGTATGCACCTATCCCAGTTGTTCATGCACCTGTCTTAGCTGTAACGGGGAAATTATATGATGTGATCAGTATCACAGGCTGTAGACCCGGCGCCGAGACTCAAGCCTGGCTCCACAGTTCTCATTAGCTCTATAGTAATGCCTCATCTTCTCCAGTTTTGTTTCCGATATTGGTGATAATTCTGGCTTTCAGGAGCAGTGCAGTTGTGCTACCGTGTGTTTTGCCTGTGACCCGCCCTGCGGCCACCAATCTAAAAACAAAGTGCAACACCGAATCCAGGTACTGCCCGAAAAACATCTTTAACACTCATATAAGCATTAGAACATTTAGAAGCATGATTTGTAGCTCGAGAAGCATGCGTTGCTTACCAAACCGCTTAGCACTCTGGGACGTGTAGTTTTGTATGAAAACAATCATGTGAATGGTCAACTGGGAGGGGCTTAACCGCTGTAATCAGTGTAAGGGATCCTTTGGGCCCGGCCAATCAACACTGAAAGATGGAGCCCTTAAAAGCCTACGTGGGGGGCTTATAAATGCCAAATCGATGAGCAAACATGCACTCCACATCTATGATTTAATTACGGAGGGAGATTTGGACTGGCTCTTCATATCGGAGACTTGGTTAAAAACCTGGAGTAACCCAGATATTGCGAAAGCTCTCTTCCCCCCCCTCCCCCCGGTTATCTAATTTTAAGGGCTGACAGATCCGAGCAACGTGGAGGGGGGCTTGCAATAATTTACCGTGACACCCTGAAATGCCTAATATACGAACTTCCGGACCTCAAAGGAGCAGAGCGCATGGGCTTTAGTATACAGGTCAATGACTCCTTTTCCTTTGCAGGAGCTTTAATATACCGACCTCCAGGACAGCCAAATGGGTTTCTGGAGAGCATCGGTGAAGTACTGAGTAACCCAGTTCTTAGATTTGCTAATTTCACACTACTAGGTGATGTAAATCTGCACCTTGAGTCCCCCACCGATTCGGCTGCAAATGGCTTTAAGGACACAATGAGCGTCCTAGGCTTAACACAGCTTACCTTAGATACCACCACAGGGCAGGCCATATCCTCGACTGTATCTGTTCCAATTTGGATAAACTTGAGGCAAACCACCCCTTAGTGCAAATATGGACAGATCATAGACTCATTCCATTTGAAATGAAAGTCAGAGATAGCATTGTAGGCATAAGCAAAACCAGATTGAAAACACCAGCACAGGGAAAACCCTGTTGGAAAACCATTATAGGACACCCTGACTTTCAAAAGAGAGCTCTTGAAAAGAGACCCACCTTGATAGGAGACCCGATCAAGGATAATCAGCAGTTTGGGTATTTGGTGATGGAACTTAGTAAAGAGCTAGGTCCCGCGGCCCCGAGAAGGGAAGCGCGGAATAATAAAATGTCGGCACCATGGTTCTCGTTGCCTCTTAAAAAGAAACCAGGGGAAGTAAGGGCACTAGAGAGAATATGGCGGCGAGACTATGATAGCAAGAATCTCATCAACTACAAATCCGCCCGGCGGCAATACCACGGCCAAATTAAGACTGCCAAAAGGGATTTTTATACGGAAGCCATGAAAAACAATGGAAATAAATCAAAAGAGATTTTTAAGATTGTCAACATCTTTATGAATCCCAAGGCCCTGTCGCAAGATATTCCTCCTTCTCAAAATCTCTGCAATACTATAGCAGATTTCTTTGAAAACATAGTCCACGTGTTAATCAAAGACTTCCCCCTACGAACCCACTGGACCTAAACGAGAACACCAGGGCATTGTCACATAAGGCTAGCATGAATCGTTTCTCTCCCATTAATCTGGAGGAAACCCACACAGACATCTTGTCCCTTAAATCAGGATCTCCCTTTTGACCCGACCCCCCCCCCCTCTCCCCCCCTCCCCTCCATGGTCTTGCAGTCCATGGTGGACACAGTAAATCCCATCAATAGTATAATAAATTCTTCGCTGGACCAGGCACGGATACCTGCAAAATGGAAATTAGAGGCAGTTAAACCCCTTCAAAAAAAGTTGGTAGCAGACCCCACCACCCTTTCAAATCTACGGCCTATCTCGCTCCTACCCACGCTTTGTAAATTAACTGAAAAATTTGTAAACAAACCGGTTACCACCTTCCTGGAAGATAACAATGCTTGGCATCCAAACCAAGCGGGTTTCAGGGCCCAACATTCCACAGAATCAGCTCTCCTCTCAGGGCCGGCTCTAGGCTCATGGTGGCCCTGGGCAGGGAGTGTAGGTAGGGGGCCCAGATGAGGGGGTCCGGGCGGGGCGGAGCGCGCAGGCCAGTAAAGAGGGGAGGGGGTCAGGGAGTTTAGAAGTTGAACAGAGCCAGAGGCCTCCAAATCCCTGCCAGGGGCTACCACGCAAATATGTATCCATCCTCAGCGGATTAATATATTAAGGATATATATTGGCATGGTGGCCCCTGGGGTTTGGTGGCTCTGTGCAGGTGCACAGCTTGCACATGCTTAGAGCCGGCCCTGCTCCTCTTTACTTCAGAAACATTACGGGCTGCTATGGACCAGGGCAAGAAGGCCGTCCTGGTCCTATTAGACTTATCTGCGGCTTTCGATACGGTCTCACATGAAATACTCGTAGACCGCTTAGCCGCAGTGGGTATAGCAGGAAACGTGCTGGGCTGGATTAAGGTTTTTTTTAGAAAATAGAAGGCAAGTGGTCACGTTGGGTCAGTTTAGCTCAGAGGAGAAAAAGCTTACCTCAGGGATCCCTCCGGGATCCTGCCCGAGTCCTACTCTTTTCAACTTATATATGACCCCTCTGATTGAACTGATATCTTCCTTTAGGATAAACACCATTTCCTATGCGGATGATGCGCAGCTCATCTTGGTGCTGGATGGAGATTCAACAGAGACGGAAGAAAACCTAAAAAACTGTCTCTCAGCTACTTTTAGATGGATGAGTGAGAATCACCTCAGATGTAACTCGGGGACAACCGAGATCCTGCCTTTTGGCCTCCACAATTCTTTCAGCCCCAAGCAGTGGTGGCCTAAAGATGCCACCGTACCCCCTAATACAATTAATGTAGTGAGGAATCTAGGAGTCAAGTTCGATGCTGCCCTATCTTTTAAGCAACAGGCTCTAGCCGTAGCGGGTTCGTGTTTTAGTATCATCAAAGGCCTGAGGATTTTTTGATTTCCTACCACTTACAACCAGGCACACAGTAGCAGTGGCCCTTATAACATCTCGACTAGATTACTGCAACAGTCTATATGCAGGCACAACCAAATCGGTCACCCACAAGTTGCTGATGGTCCAGCACGCAGCAGCCAGATTGGTGCTGAGATGGCCTAGAAAATCATCAGCCACTGCGGCAATGGACGCCCTCCATTGGCTACCGATCCGAAAAAGAGTACTGTTTAAAGTTCTACTAATTACCTTTAGAGCCTTCCACTTAAAAGGGCCCACATATCTCCTAAAGAGTTTCAAGCGGTACATTCCAACTCGAACTCTGAGATCTTCCAATGCAAACCTGCTGACCATTCCGTCCTTTAGACTGACCACCAGGGGGAAAGCTCTGGCAGTCCTAGGATCAAAGGCCTGGAACAAACTTCCCCTGCCCATCTTCGAAATTAGCTCGGAACAGTGTTTAGGAAGGTATTAAAAACCTGGATCTACAGCCTGCCTGATATGCAGTGCAAAAGCCTAATCTGATTTGTGCGGTGGACCACAATGAGCAGTTGAAACCAGTCTTTTCGAGCTGTCTAGTCTTTCTCCTAGCGCCAAGATGCTCCTTGGCGTGGTAGTTGCGCTATATAAATAAATCCTTACATTACATTACAAATCCTTACAATGCGAAGATAGGTCTCGCCTTTTAGACTTTATAAGTGCTTAGCCATGCAACAGTTAATGTTGTTGCACCAAGGAAATTGTGCTGGATAACTAAACACTTATAAGGTCCCAAAGGCGAGACCTATTGGCTATGCCAATGCTTGTTATGAGCTGTCTTGGACAGACTGCAGTTCAGGGCCTTCCTTCATTGCAATGAAATGAAGACATATGAGCTATGATCCTGATGTATCTGATAGACTTCTAGAAGCAGATTCCCTACCTTACAATTATCTCCAGGAGTCAGACTCGATCCAGAAATTCTTTAGCAGTACCCCTGCAAGCCGGTAGGTGACCTCTATCAGCTCTTTGGTCTCTACGCCGGAAGCGGCGTGTGCGGTGCCCATGTAGGCGCCACCCCAGTCCATGTCAGTCGCTCAGATCTGGAAGGGCACCCCCTGTCGTTTTTTGACTGAGTTTTTGATTTTTTTTGTCGAAGATATTTTTGAGGGATACTTTCTCCTGTTGTGCAGAGGGATGGCACCCAAAAAAAACGAACTTCATGCGAAAGGTTCCAGGAAAGCTTGCCACAATAGTCGTCCCAATCTAAATTGTGGGTTAAGTTGCACAAGAAGTCCAATCACTTTTCGAATTTTTAGTGCAGGTCCAAGTTCTCCGATGAGGTGAAGGAACCACTGCTCTGCTCATGTCCTCACTCCTGCATGGAGCCTGTACGAGCTTCTTCTCGGCTGCTCCCATAGTTTCCCGGAGCCAAAGCGACCCAGCTTAAGGAGTTCCATGAGGCCGTATGCCTCAAATTTGGGTGCCCTTGCCCCTCTGCAGCGCCTTTGCGCCATACGGGTTCAGATGGGCCCTACTGAATTCTCATCAGTGGGTTCACCCTAGGCGTTTGTTGGGCCCCACTGATTTGATGTTGGATCTGGAGCGACTCCCTGTGAGACTGCATCCTTCTTCTGGGCCCACTCCAGTGGCAATATTCCCAGCGCTACTGACCCCATCCTCCTTCCCAACTCCGATACATAGCTGAATTGGCTTCGCCCGACTCTGGCACCAGACAATACCATGTCTTCTGAGTTGTAACCTGCACATTTTTCTTTGCATAGGCCTGTAGAGGGAGATAAATGGGAAGGGTCTGAGGACGCTGCCATCTTCCCCTAGGTGACCCAGAGGACAACTGGAATGAGGTTCTGGCAGGTGCCAGTGGGCTAGACACCTTACCAGACACTTACTTGGTCTCTCCTCCCACTATAGCTATGGAGGAGTGAGCCTCTTTTTCTATGGTGGTGCGGAGGGTGGCTGGGGTCCCGGACCTTCAGATGCCCCTGGTGGCATTCAAGATAAAAATCTTGACAGAGGTGCTTCAGCAGTGAGTTATCCCCTCCAAACCTTTACTCCCTTTTAATAAAGCCCTTACACTCCCTCTCTCTTACCCCCCCACCTTACCTGCATCTCGAGTATCAGAGTTGCTCCAGCCACACGCAGTAAGAATTATTCTTCCCCACTCTGGAATGAGGGCAGTCTCCTTGCTCCGGCGAGGCTCCGACTACATCTCCTCAGGTAGTCTTGGTTGTAACAGCAATTTGGGTCACAGGCAAGGAACCTGTCCTGTGGCCTCAGAGCTTCGAGTGACAACTCCTGGAAAACAGGGTCAAACCTTCTTTGTTCAAGTTCTGTTGTCACTAGATTTCTTAAGGGACTCCAACATCTGTTTCCACCAAGACCATTCATCATGTCCCAATGGGACCTCAATCTGATCTTAACCTTCCTCCTGTGCACTTCCTTTGACACATAACACAATAGCGTTCTTCGATTATTAACCATCAAAACAGCTTTTTTTGGTGGTCATAACGTCGGCTTATCGGACATGAGCTATCTGCAGCCCCTCTCACCACACGACGTTCTACCCTGACAGACTGGTTCTGAGAACCTCGGCTTCTTTCTTCCGAAGGTGGTGACACCCTTCCATGTAGATTAAACATCACCCTGCCTGCTTTCTTTGCTCCGCCTCATCCTCTAAAGATGTCAAGGTCCGATGCGTTTCTCCTCGGAGCTGTGCTGAAAGTACCAAACCTACGATCACGCAACCCACCCGTGACCCAGCATAAATCTCAGACCAGTAGGAGGGTTCCGCAATCGCGGGAAAGGAAGGGGACAGCGGGGAGGGAGATCTGGAACGACAAAGAACACAGGATTTAGTTTCACGCCCCTCCCTATCTACTCTGTCACACCAATACACTCTATAGCAAATCAACAAGATTCTTTTCTTCCCCCACTGCTACTCAGGCCTACCTGTAAAGGAAAATTCTAACTCTTTATCTGCAGGAGATCGAGGGAAGGTCCTATGAGTGGCAATCATCTAGTAGGGAAAGAACACACAGGCACGTGTAATATTCCACAAATGTACCAAAAAGCATAAGCTGCTGTTTCCACCTCACATACCCATACTTGACCAGGAATTGTCTTGATCCACTCTTTAGTTACAAGGTACCCCCCTGTTTCTTCTCCTGCAGTTTTGAAAAGAAAGCACAAACAAGTTGTGGAACATAAAAGAAACAAGGAATAATACGCCCAGTTGAAGGTTAACTGCACCTTTCAACTAAATCAGTTCAGCACACCAGAATATATCGTGTTTTGACATAAGAGAGAAATGCCACGTAATAGTTCGTGTCCAAAGTTTTGAATCTCACACCAAGATTCCTTGAAGTTCAAACAGATCAATAAATTCCAATTTCAACGAGTAGTTGCGTCCTGAATCCAAGGATTATTCCCAAAATAGAAGCGCAGCCGCGCTTCCCAAACTCTCGGTACACAACCCTCAGCCTCCGGGAAAAAAGATAACGAGAGGTGAAATTGACAGACACAGCCGTGTCCGCCACTCCCCGTATCTTTGCAAGTATCCAGCAAGAATACCCAAACAGAGTCTCTGGCGACGAGAGTTCCCAGCCGGGAACACACGGTATCCTTTACTCACGGTTGACTTTAGCAGACCTGCACAGCAATATTCCTTGGCGTCTAACCTGAATTATCGGCTCCGTTTGTGCCGTGTGTGGGGTTTATGTTTCCGGATTAGCGCGCTGACATCTCGCGCTACTACCCCCATGGCCCTCTGGGGATTGTAGTTTGTTCCTACAAGGCCTCCGTTCCCCACGCATTGCGCGGACAGCGGCCCACAAACGGACCGATTCTGACAGTACACCCCCCTTTTACAAGGGGCGCTGTCCAGGAGCAGGCTTCTCTGGATGACGGCGATGAAAACAGGACACCAACCGAGGAGCATGCACAGACCCCGCAGGCTCCCAGGAATTCTCTTCAGGCCCGTACCCCTTCCATGAAAGCAGATACTGCAGCTTCCCTCTCACCCACCGGGAGTCCAACACCCTCAACACCTCATACTCAGATTCATTCTGCACCCACACAGGTACGGGAGGACGATGAACAGGGCTTCTGGAAGGCTTCAGTAGAGACACATGGAACACAGGGTGAATGTGCAAATGAGCAGGCAAACGTAACTTCACAGCCACAGGATTCACCATTCGCACCACCCTATAAGGCCCGATGAACTTAGGGTTGAACACACTATATCTACGGAATTTGATGTGTTTAGTGGCTAACCACACCAGATCCCCACGTTTGTATACAGGACTCGGCCTACGGTGTTTATCCGCCTGAATTTTGTATCTCCCCTTGGCTTGGACCAGATTCTTGCGTGTCGCTAGAAGTATCTTGCGAATGCGCAACAATCGTGTCTTGACATCAGGAAATCGAACCGAGGGTCTGGGGAGAATCAGAGGAGTAACCCTAGGGTGATGACCATAATTGCTAAAGAAAGGGGAATGACCAGTGGAAGAGTGTAAAGTGCTATTGTAGGCCAGCTCCGCCACCCACAACCAATCCACCCAAGAATCTGTGTCAGCTTGAACATAACAGCGGAGGTACTGTTTCAATGACTGGTTCAGCCTCTCAGTTTGTCCATCCGACTGCGGATGGAAACTGGTGGATAATGAAGATGAGATTCGTAACTCTTCACACCATACTCTCCAGAACCCTGCAGTGAACTGGGCCCCCCTGTCTGACACTATCACTTTCGGTAGCCCATGCAACCTAACTATGTGTGTTAAAAGGAGATGAGCTAAGTGACCTGCAGTAGGCACCCTATCACAAGCGATAAAATGGCCCATCTTAGTAAGGAAGTCTACAACTACTATGATGGCCGTCTTTCCCTGGTCTTTAGGCAAACCCACTATGAAGTCTACAGAAATGCTTTCCCAGGGCATTTCAGGGGTTGGCAAAGGTAGCAGAAGGCCTTGAGGTTGTTTTCGATCTGATTTCATCCTGGCACATTGTGAGCACTGATTTCCCCATCTTTTCAAGTCTAGCCGAATGGAGGGCCACCAAAACTGTCTTAAAGCCTTTTCCAAAGTTTTTACGTATCCCATGTGTCCGGCGCTAGGTATTTCATGGCACCACTGAAATACTAGACGTTGTAAGGTCTTTGTGGGCACTAGCGCTTGTTTCCCTTTCATTGCCACACCTTGTCTCAATCGCCATTCCGGATGATGTCTAAGCCAGGTTCTCCAGACACATGATTGGATCCCTGAACGCAAAGATTGCACAAAATCGGTGGATTGAGTCACACATACCACCTTTGAAGGGTCGATTATTGATCTTTCGGGGGTCTGCGTGTGTAATACTGGGTGTTCCTGCCGGGTTAAGGCGTCTGCTTTTTTGTTCAATGTTCCGGGTCTGAAAGTGACAATAAAACGATATTCTTCGAAGAAGAGCATCCAGCGTAACTGCCGGGGCGTCAGATGATGTGCTGCTCTAATGAATTGCAAGTTGCGATGGTCAGTGTAAACCGTTACCTGATGAACTGCTCCTAGAAGCCAATGCCTCCACTCAACGAAAGCGTCTTTTATAGCCAAGAGCTCTTTTTCGGCTATTGTATAATTGATTTCTGCAGGGTTGAGCTTTCTGGACATGTATGCAATTGGGTGTAACATGCCGGTGTCTTCCTGTCGCTGTGATAGCACCGCCCCCAAGGCGACTTCAGATGCATCTGCTTCAACTATAAACGGCAAAGAGGGGTTGGCATGTCTCAGAACAGGAGCCTTGATGAATGCATTTTTCAATCCATCAAACGCTAATTGTGCCTCGATGTTCCAGTGAAACGGCACATTCTTCCTCGTTAGACGGGTCAATGGGGTTACCAAGGCAGAGAATCCACATATGAACCTCCTATAGAAGTTCGCAAACCCCAATAAACACTGTATGTCTTTCACATTACTGGGACAAGGCCAGTCCTTTATGGCTTGTACTTTTCGTTCAACCATGACCTGGCCTGAAGGGGTAAGCATTACTCCCAGAAACTCGACGGTGGTAACGTGAAATTCACATTTTGTGATTTTACAATAGAGATGGTGTTTCATCAGGGCACCCAACACCTTTTTCACATGAAATGGATGTTCACTCGTCTCGGTGGAATATACGAGGATATCGTCAATGTAGACAACTACGAAGAGGTCTAGATAATCTCTCAATACTTCATTAAGAAAGTATTGAAACGCGGCGGGGGCGTTGCACAATCCAAAGGGCATCACAAGGTATTCGAAGAGCCCATACCGTGTCTTGAATGCGGTCTTCCATTCATCGCCTTTTCTTATGCGGACCAGATGGTAGGCTCCTCGCAGATCTAACTTGGTGTAAATATTGGCAGTTCGGACTTGTTCTAGTAGGACCGGAATCAGCGGTAAAGGGTATTGGTTTTTTACCGTGATGGTGTTCAAGGCGCGATAATCGATGCAACACCTCTTGTCCCCATTGGCTTTTGGAATGAAGAACAAGGGCGACGATGCCGGCGACCGAGAGGGGCGTATATACCCCAAAGCCAAATATTTGTCCAGATACTTCCTCAAGTATTCATTTTCTGGGACAGTAAGCGCGTAAAGCCTACCGTTCGGAATTACCGCTCCAGGAACAAGGTCAATGCGACAATCAAAGGATCTGTGGGGGGGAAGTGCCTCCGCCTGTTCCTCACTAAACACTGTGGCGTATTCAGCATAACACGACGGGAGTTGCACCTCCTTCTCGGCGGCAGTAGCGATGTTGAAAACCCTGGCCAGGGTCTGAGAAGGGCTAACAGCGGAAACCATACAATGTTCTTTGCAATATTCAGAGGCAAAATTGATCGTCTTCGACGTCCAATGTATGGATGGTTCATGTTTTTGAAGCCATGGAAGACCCAAGATGATACCATATTGTGGTGCTTGGATGATATTAAATGACAAGGTTTCTTGATGCAAGTCCTTGCTAATGCACCGATATTCGGGAGTGTGGTATCTGATGGGTCCGGCAATCAGTTCGCTACCATCCACTGCATATACAGGTTCCGGGTGTTTCTTTTCAAGGAGCGGAATGCCCAACCTCTCTGCCTCCGCATAATCCATGAAAACACCAGTGGCTCCAGAATCCACCATAGCTTTTACTCCTTGCTCTCCAGTATCCATTATCAATATCATAGATAGAAAGACGTGGTTCTTGTCTTGATCACAACAGGCGGTAATTGAAGGGATGATGGTTTGGCTTGAGGGTTCCCCTCCATTCACACTCAAGCTTTGGAGTTTCCCGACTTCTCCTCCACGGAGCCCACTGCGGTCTGGCCAGTCCTGAACCTTCCGGGTTTTGGTTTCACCGGACACTCCCGCAGATAGTGCCCCTTTTTTCCACAATATAGACAGAGTCCATTTTTTCTGCGGTATTCTTTCTCGCTAAAGGACAGTGCTGCTCGAACCGCTCCTATCTCCATCGCTTCTTGAGCGGAGGTAGATTTTTCACTGTTCCCCCCTGTTCTCTCATGTCCCATCACCACCGGTTCCTTCTTACGTAACTCCCCTCTGCGTTCTCTTATGCGGTGGTCCAGGCGCAGAGCGAGTTCTATGAGTGCGGTACATGTACGGGGTTGAGGGTCAATATGTGCCAACACGTCTTTCATGTCGTCGTTTAATCCTTGATAGAATAAGGCAGATTGCTTGGCCTCGGGCCAATCGGTTTCAGCCACCAAGCGGCGAAAATTGTTCAGATAGGAAACCAGATCGGAGGTGCCCTGCTTTAAAACCAACAGCTCCCGGTCTGCAGAAAATGTTTCTGCTCTGCGATCGAAGGTTTTCTCGAATTCCAACCGGAATTCATCCCAGTCGTGTAACAGGGGATCATCTCTCCTGACTATGGGAACTGCCCACTGCGCTGCTTCCCCCCCCAAATATGAAATCAAAAAGGCCACTCTGGCTTGGTTAGTCGTAAACATTTTAGGTTTACACATAAAGTGTAGGCGTACTTGCGTCATAAATACCTGAACTTTTTTATTATCACCAAAAAATCTCTCAGGGGGGGCTAGTGGAATTTGGGTGGGCATTTCTACCACTACAGAGGAAGGTGTGGATGTACTAGCTCCTGCACTAAATGGATTTGCATGTAGGCTATCTAAACGGGCCTTAATCTGAGCGTTCTCTGCTCTGGAAGCAGCAACCTCTCGATTGGAGGCGGCTAATTCCGTCTGTACCAATGCAAGGGCAGCCAAAACGTCATCCATAATGGCCATTTTCTTTCAACACAGCTAAGAGGAGGACCGTCTCCTTGGGCCGATAATTCTGTCAAGGTCCGATGCGTTTCTCCTCGGAGCTGTGCTGAAAGTACCAAACCTACGATCACGCAACCCACCCGTGACCCAGCATAAATCTCAGACCAGTAGGAGGGTTCCGCAATCGCGGGAAAGGAAGGGGACAGCGGGGAGGGAGATCTGGAACGACAAAGAACACAGGATTTAGTTTCACGCCCCTCCCTATCTACTCTGTCACACCAATACACTCTATAGCAAATCAACAAGATTCTTTTCTTCCCCCACTGCTACTCAGGCCTACCTGTAAAGGAAAATTCTAACTCTTTATCTGCAGGAGATCGAGGGAAGGTCCTATGAGTGGCAATCATCTAGTAGGGAAAGAACACACAGGCACGTGTAATATTCCACAAATGTACCAAAAAGCATAAGCTGCTGTTTCCACCTCACATACCCATACTTGACCAGGAATTGTCTTGATCCACTCTTTAGTTACAAGGTACCCCCCTGTTTCTTCTCCTGCAGTTTTGAAAAGAAAGCACAAACAAGTTGTGGAACATAAAAGAAACAAGGAATAATACGCCCAGTTGAAGGTTAACTGCACCTTTCAACTAAATCAGTTCAGCACACCAGAATATATCGTGTTTTGACATAAGAGAGAAATGCCACGTAATAGTTCGTGTCCAAAGTTTTGAATCTCACACCAAGATTCCTTGAAGTTCAAACAGATCAATAAATTCCAATTTCAACGAGTAGTTGCGTCCTGAATCCAAGGATTATTCCCAAAATAGAAGCGCAGCCGCGCTTCCCAAACCCTCGGTACACAACCCTCAGCCTCCGGGAAAAAAGATAACGAGAGGTGAAATTGACAGACACAGCCGTGTCCGCCACTCCCCGTATCTTTGCAAGTATCCAGCAAGAATACCCAAACAGAGTCTCTGGCGACGAGAGTTCCCAGCCGGGAACACACGGTATCCTTTACTCACGGTTGACTTTAGCAGACCTGCACAGCAATATTCCTTGGCGTCTAACCTGAATTATCGGCTCCGTTTGTGCCGTGTGTGGGGTTTATGTTTCCGGATTAGCGCGCTGACATCTCGCGCTACTACCCCCATGGCCCTCTGGGGATTGTAGTTTGTTCCTACAAGGCCTCCGTTCCCCACGCATTGCGCGGACAGCGGCCCACAAACGGACCGATTCTGACAAAAGAGGAGGCGGGACTATGCTGGCTGGACCCAAAAAGATGTTGTTCTACATTGATCCCACAAGAAAGTTTCCAGGTGGAGGATCACCTCTTCGTTGGGTATGTAGGGGCAAAGAGTCAATTCTGTACAGAAACTGACCATCTCACAATGGAGTGTGCCCTGCATAAAATCTGATATGCATGTACAAAGCAGCAAGCCCCTGAGTTCTTTCAAGCGCATTCCACCAGAGTCGAGCCGAGGCCAGATATTTGTTAGGCAGCAATATGGGCGTCTTTACACACATTTACTAAGCACTTCCTGGAGGCCTTTTTGCCCTATCGGTCCTGCAGGTCATTTTGGTCTAATCTGTTTGCAGACCCACCTCTGGGGAGTATTGCTTTGGGTATCTATTCTAAGGTAAGTAATCTGCAGCTAAACGTCGCTATCAGATGAACAAGTTACTTATCATTGGTAACGCCTTATCTGGTAGAGAATAGAATATATCCATAATAAAAAAACGAAAAGAGGCGCACTCAATTAAATGATATCTACAATATCAGTTCAAATCTCAACAAGTAAACCTATGGGGTGCTACACTTCGGTCATGTGTTGGCAACACAATCAGTGAATAACTCGGAAGAATACAGGACACAACCTGCATGAAGTGTGCACTATTCCTAACTGAAGGCTATTCACACTCTATTAAACAAATAATTACTCCAAGTTTGTTAATAAATCTGTGTGTAATTTTTAAACAAGAAGATAATAGTTCATGAAACAAAAAATTGACATTGTTGTTGATACATTACATAATTTCATTGATTAATGTCCATCTTGATTATTACAATCATTGTTGGTACGAAAAATTCCTACATGACTGTCTATACAATTAAATATCATGATCCATGAACTTCACAAATTTCACGTGATCCAGAGCCCAATGTATTTCGGGAATAACAACTCCCTTCATCAGGGGAAATATCCTGTAACAAAAACATTATTTCAAAAAAGATTCTCATATATCTATCATGATTTACGATTTAGCAAATCACGCATGGGGTGAGTCCCGTGACCAGCATGTTTGAATACTGTAGTGATATTAAAAGACTCGGAGAATGCCAAAGTTCATAAAATTGCCATTAGATTTGAGAGACAATGTTATCAGTATTAAATGGTCAAAAAACGGAAAAAGAAAACCAGAGGAAATGTAAATAAAGAAACTGACAAAGAACCATGAGGTGTGCTGGGTTTGCCCATGTTGGAATCACCATGTTGGAATCACGTGTCAACACCCTCATGCAGTAGTGATGTAACGCTGCTGAGTGTAATGTATCCCAAGAGGTGAAAACCTGAATAACACCGGTTCCAAATAGTCTACCTGAATTTGTTGTTCCAGTAAAAGTTTCCCGACAAAATGTAAAGGGGTGTGCCGAGATCCCACGATCCTGAAACTGCTAATAAAAGACAATGGTGTTCCAATGTAACCATAATTTCACGATCCACAGATTAACTACCTACTCGCTACACTCATATGTGTTTATGATAATATATGCTAGTACCAGTGTGACGCGCTTACCATATAATAGTATCGATAAAACATGTAAATACTCGTCATCACAAAACAGTAAAATCAAGTGCCTCAATGTGTCTTATCAAAATAGGACATTAATAACGCATTGTCCTCCCTATCACTAATTACCAAGAACATAGTGACTGACCTTGATAGCCAACTAAAGTTGACCAAAGAAACACAACTGTCGACACCTTCAGATAAATGAATGGGGATGTAGAATTCAGAATCTGTCCTTGCATAATCTGAAAAAATTGTTATAAAGACCTTTTCTCAAACCCTCTGTCAAGAACGCGTTCTTACTTGATATTAAACTGCCATGTGGTGCTGCACATACCTCACAACGACTGACCCGAGGATACTCTGGACTTTGCTTATGGCTAATTTCACCTTGTTATGTTTAGCCTTTGAACTGTGGGACAATCAGGTGTAATTGATTGGTTGGGGGATAGTTAATAAGGGCGGGAACGCACGGGAGTAAGTTTTTAATATTCCACTTGGCAATGAATACGGGTCATAGACGGTAATAAAATAATATGCCACATGAGATTTACCACGCACTGCGATAATGGATGTGGAATTTTGACACTACGTTTTAAGAGATTAGAGGGATGAGCATGCCAAGATAAGTGGAGAGAAGTTCGTCAGTATTGGTGTTTGACGTGGTGTAACTATCCTCATTACACACTAGAAATCAGGGATGGGAGAATGCAGTTTGTAATTGATGCGCCATAATGAATGTGTGAAACTCGCGGCTGGGGTATGAATAGAATGCAGCATGTTGGAGGTAACTTTTTAGGTATAATTAGCTGCGTCTTAGCTTTGTTTACTTGTAATACAAAATTTGGTGTATAACTGATCAGCAATGGGTTTAATGAGATACAAAATATACAATGTTTTATGATGTTAGCCAAGACAATTAAAATTAATATGTATGCTTATAATTATAGATACCCCTGACAAAGGGATTTCATTCCCGAAATGCATTGGGCTGGTGGAATAAAAGTATGGCATGTGGAACCTATTGAGGACTCCTGCGCTTTTTTGAAGAACGACGATACATAAGGATTGAATATAATGCATTGAAACTAAAAAGTTAAGAGTGGATGAATAAGAATGGTGACAAAAATAGGAGAAAAATAAAGAATACAGATGAATTTGATTCATTGGATTCAAAACGAGGTTGGGCTGTGCAGCTTGATGGGATCTAATGTTTGGTTCCATTTCTTCTGAGTTATGTTGCAGCACAACGAGACGAAGTGTGGGGCAAGCTTGCACGCCTTCAAGATATGAATGGACTAAAAAGACGGTCTATATTGGAGTAAGATTGGTGTGCATCTCTTTCTATAACTTTCATAATTTCACCTTGAGGCCATATATCAGTGTTGTCTGTAAACACACGTAAGATACCTGTAAGTACCATTAACAGATCTTGCCCCACTGAATGGCTAAATGCGCGTAATGCCTCATACCTTGTTTAAATGTGCTTATTAGGCTTGGAACTCCTACTCATCCAACACTGTGCACGAACAACCAGCAAGTGTGTACACCGCGAGGAAACCCGCGGACGGATACCAAGAAAACCAGAGAAAAACACCAGAACTTAAACGCACGGATCAAAGTGCTGAGCATGATGGGAAATGTAGGACTATGCTAGTGTAGTGGTACCACTTGACAAACACTCCGGTATTCTATTGGACATGACGTAACCATCTACTTACATGCTAGCCGACAAGGCAAAAAAAGGCGAGGTACAACTTTATTATCCCACGAACTCCTACAGTGTTGTCTTCTTAACAACCAGATAAGGTTATTCCCGAAATGCATTGGGCTCTGGATCACGTGAAATCAACCAATTTGTGAAGTTCATGTATCATGATATTTAATTGTATAGACATTCATGTAGGAATTTTTCGTACCAATAATGATTGGAATATTCAAGATGGACATCTAATCAATGAAATTATGTAATGTATCGACAACAATGTCAATTTTTTGTTTCCTGAACTATTATCATCTTGTTTAAAATTACACACACATTTATGAACAAACTTGGAGTAATTATTTGTTTAATAGAGTGTGAATATCCTTCACTTAGGAATAGTGCACACTTCATGCAGGTTGTATCCTGTATTCTTCCAAGAGAATATATCCAACCACAAATTTCTTACTGACCCTCCCATTCTCCCCGCTCTGCTAACAGATTTCTGTGGAGCGTATCAACGCCACCTACTGGCGCGCAGGAGTACTACTGAAAAATGTATGAATATGGTCTGATGCCCGGGGATAATTCTGTGGTAAGGAATCTGCAGCTAGATGGACTTTACCAGATAAGTTGTTACCTATGGTAAGTAACTTGTTCTTCATCCTCGGTTCTGGGTCTCAATAAGGGCAGCTCAAACTTCTTAGTTCACTGTTCTTCTGCATCCTGCTTGTCGACTAGGCCAGGGGGCATATTTGGGCCCTACAATTGAATCTGAAATCCCAATAAGTTCAGTACCAAGCAACCAGTCAGATGCAATCCGGGTTTCTGAGGTGATTGGATGCAATCAGCAGTGTTGGCTGCTCAATCACAATTGGATCTGTGGCAAACCCCTCTACCTTTCCCAACCAGGGCTTACGGTGGGGAGTCTGTATCAATGCTGGGTTGGGGAGATCATCTGTGGGAGTAGGAGATCAGGGGACCTTGGTCTCCTGCGGAAACACAGCTCCATATCAATATTTTGGAGTTAAGGGCTATTCGTCTGACTCTGCTAGCCTTCCTGCTATCCACCAAGAGGAGGCTGGTACAGATTCTCATGACCAACGCTACCGGCATGTGGTACTTCCATAAGCAGAGTGGGTAAGGATCTGGCTCCTCTGTCAAGAGGCTCTGTACCTTTGGAGTTGGCCTAAGCATATAGGCATCGTCCTAATTGTGAAACACCTGACTGAATTCTTGAACGCCAGGGCAGACAAATTCATCCAGCAGTGCCTGCCAGATCACGAATGGAGTGTACATACAGAGGTGGCAGAGGGCACTTTTCAAAAGTTGGCGGAAGAACTCAAACTAGATCTCTTTGCCACTGTTTAATGCATAGTGTCAGACTTTTTTGTGTATTGGATTTTCCATTAAAACTAGCACTGGGATATGCATTCCAGCTGGGGTGGAGCACAGGACTCTGCACACCCTTCTGCCTCTCCCGCTCAGAGTTCTGAAGATGATCCGGAACGAATATGGCCAAGTCATCCTAGTGGATTTGGATTGGCAGTCATATGTGTTACCTGTAACTTCTGGGCATCAGCATCTGTCCCTTTACCTGAGCTGTGGCAGTTGACTGAGTTTGTTCTACAACCTTAGGTTGTGAGCGTCATCTTTGTTGAAGGGAGTCCATCTACAAAGTCCATTTAAAACTAGGTGCTGGGACAAATTTGTGGTCTGGTTTTTAGTCCTCAACACATACCCTGTACAAGCCAAACTATTGGTTGTTGTACTGTTTGTTTTGCCTTTGGTCCAGCAAGGCCGTGCAGTGGGCACTATTAAAGGTTATTTATTGACCTTTTTGTTTTGCTAGACCAACCATCCTGGGCTAAAAGGGCTGTCAAGGTGGATATTCCTCTGCATTAACCTATTTTGTGACTGGCTAAAAAGCAGCATACAGAAGGTCTGAGAGCCCATTCCACCAGGGCCAAAGCTGCCACCACTGCTTTGGTACCCTGGTGCCTTTCCTCAACATTTCAGGCTACGACTTTCTCGAAGCACTACTGCCTTGAGAGCCAGGTCCAATGGGAAGACCATTGATCCTACAATATTCTCTGATCGTAGCCCATTCCACTTACCCCCCACCTTCAGGAGGGTACGGCTTTGGTATTTATTCTAAAGGTGTGTTATCTGCAATTCGATGTATCCATCAGAAGAACAAGTTACTTGTCCTTGGTAACACCCTTTCTGATGGATCTAATCTCTGGGTTCTCACAATACTACCACCTCCCCATTGTGTGGAGTGGTCTCTTTTTATCATCTAAAAAGGTCCCTAATTAGATATAGACTCAGTGATCCCACCAATTGTTTTGTGCTTCGTGTCAATGGATGCAGAAAGTCTCACACAAGAAACTGACATCGGTACACAGGAGTGGCGCGTTTAAGCTCTGCTCGATAACTTCCTGGATGAAATAAAGCCTATGCAGATTCTCATGCTGCCACCCAAACGGCGAGGAGGAGCACTGCTATGAAAAATTCCTGATCCAGTCTAGCACCTGGGGAATATTCAAAAAGTGAGAAATCTGAAGTTT
Source organism: Lissotriton vulgaris (assembly GCF_964263255.1). Classification (NCBI taxonomy): domain Eukaryota; kingdom Metazoa; phylum Chordata; class Amphibia; order Caudata; family Salamandridae; genus Lissotriton; species Lissotriton vulgaris. Next base: position 1,140,486,221 of record NC_141695.1, on the reverse strand, counting down.
GAAAGAGTATCCATCAGAAAGCGTTACCAAAGGTTAGTAACTTGTTCTTCTTGAGCACTTGTGCATAAATCCTCTCCTGAATACTTTCATTCTCTCCCCGCAGCTTGGGGTTGCGTGCCTTTAGATACAGTGAAACTCCACATCCTGATATCTGAGCCTAACCGTGAACTTAATTTGAACAGTGTCCAAGAACAAGCAATAAAGTGTTCTTAAGAAGCTCCCTGGAGCATGGAAATGAAGGACCTTGCTTTCACCTTTACAATAAGAGCGTTTTTTGTTGTGCTGTCTTCATTGGTTTGCCCCTACGGGCATGAATCCATTTGGATTATGTGTTTCAGGACTATGCAAAGTGGATTATTCAAAGCACCAGGGCATTTAAGTCCTCGACAGAAGTTTTGCCATCTTCAACGGCCTACCCGTGAATGAACAAATATATAATTCCACAGTGCTGTGAATTTCCTCTTTGCCTCAATAGTTGAAAGTGGGAGTTAATGCTGTGTCTCAATGTGAGGTGGTGTCAGAACTCAAACGCATGCTCACGTGTTGTCTCATTTAGCACAAAACAGAACTAAAATCTCTTGAGTATTCATTTTGCAGACCAAAACGCCATTATAATTATTTACATGTAATATGAATTAATGCGATTCATGCCACAAAAGATCTAATAGCTATGAAAGTAGCCTTAAAAACCTACTGATTGAATTTACACGTGCACCTCCACCACAGTCACCCCAGCCTTTTTGTGGCCGTGGATTATTACACAGGTGCCCTGCTCCACTCAGTTTTCTGCTGCTGCATCATCACCCTCCAAGCTGCTTAAGCTTGTCCTTAGCTGTACACAGGCACTGTGTCGAAGGTAGGGTCATACATTTTCTTCGGGTTTTTGTACTGTCACAAACTAAAGATGGGTCCTTCAGATCATGTTTATGTTTGAGATTTATAAAGCGCTCAACTACCTGTGGGTGTCTCGGCGCTGAGGACAGCTGACTTGTACCTTATACCGGAGGGACTTATTGATTAAACAGCCAAGTTTTTGTCATTTTCCTGAACGTAAGAAGAGACTGGCCGGATCTGATCTTTATTGGAAGGGAGTTCCAGAGTTTTGCAGTGGCTTATCGGCCCATGAAGCCGTTTTGGTGCGTGGAACCCTAAGCAGAAATGCAGTGGATGAGCGAAGGGCCCGAGTGGGAATATAGGGTGCTAGCTCCTTGATTAGAAACTGAGGTCCAGATTGCCGGGAAACCTTGTAAGCAATGCACAAGGCCTTAAATTGTATGCGGTTCATCACAGGGAGCCAGTGATACTTCCGAATGACATGAGAGATAGGCTTGTATTTGGGGGTTCCTGATAGCATTCTGGCTGCTGCGTTCTGGACTAATTGGAGTTTATGAATGACCTTATTTTGGGCATTCACAAAGAGCCCATTTCAGTAGTCAATAGTAGACATGACTAGTGTGTTGACCAAAGTTTTTCCCGCAGTCAAAGGAAGAAATGGTAGAATCATTTTATCATCGCAGTTTATGGAATGAAGCTGAGACCACCGAGTTGGCATGAGGAACAAAGGTCAGCCTGTCATCATATATGACGCCCAAATTCCTAACCCTGGTGACTGGAAGTGGGGGGGACCCGGTGAGGAAGGCCACCAAGAGGGGGACCAGGTGGGCGTTAGCTTGCCAAATGTCATCACCTCGGTTTTGTCAGAGTTCAGCTTAAGGCAATTGCTGGTCATCCAGCTACTGATGGCCAGCATGCCCTTTTGAAAGTTGGCTGCTACCTTTTCACCATCATTGTGTATAGTCAACACCAATTGCGTATCGTCGGCATACGATGTAAGGCCCATCCCGTGCGCCTTGATGACTGGCTAAGTCCAACACATAGATGTTAAAGAGTGTCGGACTTGGGGATGAACCTTTCGGAACACCACACAGGAGGGTCAGCTGGTCAGAATGGAAAGTGCCAACATTTACCGACTGAGTGCGATTGGTGAGGAAAGAGGTCAACCGTGCTCTTGCTTTATGTTGGATGCCCATTTTAGTGACACAGTCTATCAAGATGGTATGATCGACCGTGTCGAAAGCTGCTGAGAGATCCAGCAGTATATGAACAGCCGTGCCTCCCTGATACAGAATGATTCTGATATCTTCAGACGCTTTGGTAAGCGCGGTCTCTGTTCCGTGGCCCCTAAGGAAGCCAAATTGAGTCATCTAACAGATGATGATCTTCAATATACTTGGAAAGTTGAGTATTCATCACCTCTTCAAAGATTTTGGCCGGGAAAGGCAAGCTGGCTATTGGCCTATAATTCTTATGGTCAGTCAGGTCCAGGTTTGCTTTTTTTAGCAATGGTTTTATGATAGTTTTTTTCCAGGTTGTGGGGTATATGCCTGAAGCAAACATAGCATTGCAGATGCTGGATAGAACCGGTGCCACCTGTTCTGTGACCGGTATAAGTACAGCCGGAGGACAAGGGTCAATAGCGGAGCCTGATTTCACAGAAGAAATTAGTGGCAATCTGATCGGGTGTGGTGTTATCAAATTGTAATAAGGAGTATTCAGTGGTACCACTTATTTAAGACTGGTCGGCTCTGTTGGTCTGGGATGCAAATTTCGAATAGATGTCATTTACTTTTTCAAAAAAGTAGTTTGCTAGAGAGTCACACAGTAACTGTGAAGGGGCTGGATTGCAGGAAGATGTTTGACCTGACAGTTTGGCGACTACTTGATAGAGCTGCTTATTAAAATCTTGCTCAGATTCAATCTGTGCAATATAATATTTGCTTTTTTCCTGCGCAATCAATAGTTTGTATTTAGTGAGCGCTTCTTTATAAAGTAGTTTCTCCTGACTATTGTAAGATTTACGCCATTGTCTTTCACGGTTTCTACACAGTTTCTTTTGTTCTCTGGGGGATTCAGAGAACCAAGGGGCTGAAGGAGAGCACCGTTTTTTTTAGAAAGTTTTGTTTGGCACCAGCAAATTGAGTGCATTGTGCAGCCAGTTGGCTTAGTTTGCTGAGGCAAGGTTTGGGTCTGAAGAGACATCTGGTTGGGTTAAAGATAGGTGTGTCTTCAGAAACTGATGATCTATTCTCTTCCAGGCTTTGATTACAACCAGCGTATTTGTTAGGGTGCTAGAAGAGGACTTATTGTCAATACGAATGTTAAATATAATCGCATGATGGTCAGTCCAGACTAAAGGGAGAATGCTCTTTGTGTGAATAGCTTGAGAATTAGAGAATAGGCCATCTAAAGTGTGGCCTGCTATCTGTGTAGAGTTTGGAACTGACTGTGATAGACCCACCGCTTCTAGGTCTGAAAGTAGTGTGTTAGTGTCCTTATCAAGATGATTTTCTAGGTGAAAGTTAAAATCACCTAAAATCGTGAGGGTGGGTTCAGCTGCCATTGGTTCTACCAGGTTACTTAGTGTAGAGAGAAACACTGTCCTAGGTCCTGGTGGGCGGTAAAGTAAAATGCCCTTAACCGCATCGCTGCTGCGGTCATTTTTGCGCTGTGCGGCTTTTTTCGCAAAACCGCGTTACATGACGAGCTCAGCTCGTCATCAGCACACGCCACCCGTGGCTAGCTCGTCATCAGCATCGAAGGGGTTAAAGGTTTGGAAGGGGGTGAGCTGAATAGAGAAATGTATAGCTCCACAAGTCAGGTAGGGTATATAATCTATTTTTGTAGTAAGATTACTGCGATAAATTATCGCCAGCCCATCGCCTATTTTGTTAGATCTATCTTGTCTTAAGGCTGTGTAGCCCTCTAGGGTGGCAGCAGTAAGATCAGGTTGTGATGAGGAATCTGTGCAAGTTTCCGTTATAAAAAGAACATCAAGATTGTGATCAATTAGCAGGTTCGCTATCTCATATTTGTGTTTAACTAGTGAGCGAGTTTTTGAGTGATGCGGTGAAATTTTCACTGGCAAGATAGAGGGAATGCAGTTCAGTTCCAATTTTCTTTAATAAAAGGTTTAAAATTACGAGGACAGGCTTTGCAGAGTCCACCGGGGGTGGCATCTAAAATCATGCAGGAACAAACATTATTGGGTGCTGGGCGTAGGTTTGAAAGTTCCATGCCTGAATAGTTTATTTTCTTATGATCTAGAGGCAAAGGACAGGGGGGCCTGGGCCCGGTTCAGGTGCGGACGGGCGCAGATGGGCTTGCCTTTGGCGCGAGCGCATGAGCGAGGACCTAAGTACTGGTGGGGGCACCAAAGACTAGTGCACTGACCCCAGCAGGAAGCTGTTGTCGCTCCCAGAAGCCCTCCGTGCAACGGCACTTGCCGCGTCGGACCGGGGCCAGGGAGAAAAGACGGATGAGATCTTTTGAATGTGCTAACAATTACAAAACCAGTTTAAAAGAGTTCAGAGCAAACGTGTAGCATTCGACAGGGCTATCCCCTACCATTCCTTTCCAGCCCACCTCTTGCTCCCTTCAACAGCACAGCACCTTTTGGTGGACTACTGTTCTATCCTGCTGTACAAGGTGCTGACTTTCTTGCCATAGTGGCCATCAAGAGGGTCCCGGCCTTGGAAGAAGGGACGGATTGGTACTCTCGCCAATTCCTTATGCCAAAGAATGATGGAAGCCTTCATCCTGTTTTACATCTGTACCCTCTGAATGCCCTTCTCTAGAAGGGCAAATTCAAAATGCTCACTTTGTCCAAAGTTCTGTAAGCCCTGGATCTGGGAGACTTGATTGTTGCCTTGGACCTGCAGGATGCATATTTTGATGTGCCCGTCCTGCAGTCAGTACTCAGGAGTTCAAGGTCAGGAGCATTTTCAGGCCTTGCCAGCACCCCTTGGGTGTTAATGCAAGTCATGTCGGTGGTTGTGGTGCACCTTTTCAGGTTGGAGATAATAGTTTTACCTTATCTCGACAACTAGCTGCTGAATCCTCATGTATGATCAGCTCTGAGAATGGTGGGCCTGTTGGTCTCATGCATCCCTCCTGTCCCATTCACCAAGTGACTTATGGGGGCTGTGCAGTGGGAACTGAAGTCTCAGTGGACCTAGTACAAAGGAAACCTGTTGGATGACATTCAGGTTTCGTAAGAGACTGCTCAAGATCCGCATTAGTGGCTGCTTGAATGAAATCCCATGAGGCAGACCCCCTCTCCCTTCCCCAGGCAGAGCTGACTGTGGTGACAGATGCGTCCCTTCTGGGTTGGGGAGTCACCTGGAAAATGGAGATCAGAGGTTTCTGATCTTCGGCTGAAAACTGTCTCTACTTCAATCTTGTTGGAACTTTGGACTATTCCCTTGTCGTTGAAAGCCTCCCTGCTGTTTATCAGTGGAAGGCTAATACAGGTTTCATGGACACCAACAACCAGGAGGAGTAAAATTCTGGGTACTATAATGGAGAAGTTGGTCTGGTATATGATGTCCACTATTCTAGTGGGCACCTTGCACCAGTCCAAACAACCCTTATTGATGGTTGGTTATAAAGTCAACCTTGTAGAAAGCTATCCTAGTGGTAGCTGTGGAGAGCAGCCTTCAGGCTAAGACTTAGAGGCATGTTAAGCTAGTTGTTTTACCAAATATAATCTCTTGAATGATCAAATGAAAGCACACCACACAAGGTATATATCAAATATATATGTATTTATTCTAAACACATCCCCTCTGGACGCTTTGAGGTCAGAGGTAAAAGTACAATACAAGGAACTTAATTAGCATGCGATATGTTGCACAGTATACGTTATGCCCTAGGGGCCTCACAAACCATATACTAAAATAGTGGTATAAGAACCACGTGAGAGTCAGAAAGCAGGCGTAGGGCCTGTAGAACCGCTGGGGCTACCTAGAATCACTGAAGGTTAGGATACAGGAGGCCCACGGGGGACGTGTGCAGTGTCTAAACACAGCCACGGATCACCATTGACTTTCTATGGGAAACAAACACGTTACAATTTTAAAGATTAAGGGCACTTCTAGGTGAACTACGATGGAACCCTTTTAGTCCAGGACACTTTGGAAGTCAAGACCCACAGGAGCACCGGAGTACTCTTGTTACCTCACCCAGGGAAGCCGGGTGCATAGGTGTCTTTTGGTGTCTGGTTTTGTTGTCGATTCCAATGGAGAGCTGCGAAGAAATGCTGCAGGTGACCAGAGGAAAAGTGTCCGTGGGGATCGGAGATGTGAAGAACCTGAAAGCAGAGGAGACAGTCTGGGTCACTAGCCAGTGGCCAGGATGGCGATGGGAAGATGCCAGCCGATGTCTGGTGATTTCAGGTGAAAAGGTGAAGCTTGTCTCTTCAGCCCCAAGGACCAGGAGGCATTGACGATGACCAGGAGCTGGATTTGAGCTGTCCCACGAAGGATCTAGTAGACTGCGGTGTCAGAATCCGGATTGGACCCAACAAGCCTTGGCAAACGCAATACACACAGGATGTCGAGATGGGCTTCGGTGCAGACCAGCAAGGTCTGAGGAACTCCTCCTTTAAAGAGGAGTGGGAGCAAGTCTGGAGCAACCAGGAAAGCTCAAGAGTTCAAAGATGGCCCTTCGTGGGGGCTCGCTAGCCAACGGACTAGGATCCACGAAGTGACCTCGAGTGGAAATGCACAAAGCGGGTCCACGGGACACTCGTGGAGTGTAGGCCGCTGAGCTTCGGTGCAAAAGGTGCTCGGGGCAGGGGCTTCAAATACCCCAATGCACAACTTCGGGATACCTCTGGAAGTAGGTGCAGTAGAAAAAATGCAGGATGTCCAGGAGTTCCGATCCCACGTCTCTCGTGTCCGCTACAGGTCTCAGCTTTGCCGGGAGTGCAGGTCAGCATCAGATGTCTGGAAGTCTGTGTCCTGTGTCGCAGATTCTGCGGGAGCCTCAAAAATGCTGACCGGCAAAGATGCTGTTGGTGCCTGTTTGGACAGGGTGGGCACTCCTTGGCCACAAGGGAGATTTTTTCCGTCTTCCAGTCGAAATGGAATGTTGAAGGTCCAGGAATTATGTATCAGAGTTTCATCCAGGGTAATCTAAAGTCTTAGGGACTGGGGTTCTATACTTATAGCAAGTTTAGGGGTTGGACTAACTCTAAGGTCCCTACTATGGGTTTACCTGGGGAGGGGGTGGTTACACCCCTGCCCCTTTGTCCAGGTTCGCTCTAGGCCTGAGTGCCCCAGCAACCGTTTTGAACTGGGAAATGCATGGAGCACCTTGTGTGCCCCAGGCAGTGTCTGAAAACCATTCACTGAGTGCAACCCACCCTGCCCCAATACACTAAAGCCTGTCTGAGAAGGTGCTGGCCCCTCCCTGGACAGGAAACCTGTTGTCCAGACCTCCCCTGCCAGAGTTTCCTCCAGCAGCAGGAGGGCAGACTCTTGTCTGTAGCAGCAGCATCCATTTTGTGATGCTGGGGCCACGTTTAACTTTAACCGGGTTTACCAGTAACTACATGTCTTCTCCCTCAAGAAGGGTGGAATGCTACCCCCGCCGCCAGAGCTAACGGGAGGTAGTATTCCAAAGTGTTTGACACCTTACACAACATGTTTTGATAAAGCCAAGCGAGGATTATAATGCATTTAAGACTATATGGTATGGCTATATCATAGAACAGCTATAAGGAGATGGTTTCGAAAGAGGGGCTCAGCTCATGCTAGGGCACCCTCTCACTCAAAACCAAGCACTCTGCCTCCAGGATTGTCAAGCCTGCCATAGGAGTGACTAATAGGTTAATATGTGTCTATATATAAGGTAGATATAGGTATACTATATCTAAGTAAGGGGTGCTTAAACCACCTCACCCAGGCTGGAAGTGCAGACCAGTGGTGTCCGTTTGGAAGGCTAACCAGGGTGGCACAATACATGCTGCAGCCCCTGGTAGGCCTAGGGTACACCTATGCCCTGGGTACCTAATGTACCATATACAGGGGCTCACAAGGGTGACCAAGTAACCAATCTGGTATGTACCTAAAGTACATGGTATCAATTTAGAGAGAGTACAGCTAGGCTGTGGGCCTGATTAGCAGGGCTACAGCCATACTGAAGTCGAAAAACTAGTGAAACACAGCAAAAAGTGGGGGAGACCATTGGAAGCAGACCCTACTCTCCTACACTATACCAGAAGTTGACAGAAGCATTGGCGGGGGAAGAGCTCAGTCAATGCATCTAACAATCACAAAATTACCCTGGTGTGGCGCAGAGCATTTTCCCAACATTGGGGAGAACCATGGCTACATAGGTTCGCCATTGTCTAAAGCAGTGTCACAACTTTTGTGTATTGGTGTTCCCAAGAATGCTCCTGTTGGACTCTCAGGCTAGAATTGAGTATTGGGATTCCCTTCTGCCACAGCCTCTCCTGCGCAGAGTTCCAAGGAAAATTAGGACCGGCTGAGCCCAAGCCATCCTAGTGGGGTAGGATTTGGCCAGAAGAGTGTGGCACCTGGAACTTCTAAGTATGCGCATTTGTCTTCCAATCTGGCTACTACTGTGGTAGGATTTGTTGTTGCAATAGCATGGCAGGGTTCTGCACCTGAAACTGCGCAATCTACACCTCGAGGATTGAAATTGAGCAGCAACAATTGACTGCATTCGATCTACGACTAAAGATTTTGCATGTCATCCTCACGTCCAGATGTCCTTCTACACCGTGCACTGGACAAGTATGCAGCTTTACGAGCCAAACTGTCAGGTGTATTTCTGTTTGTTTTGTCTCTAGGTCAGCAAGGCCTTACATTGAGTACTATTGAAGGTTATTTAAATGCCCTTTCAGCCTTTTTTCGTTTACCGGACTAACAGTCCTTGTTTAAATCCCTTGATGTGATGCATTTTATTAATGGTTTGACATGTCTCCTCCAAAACAGTTTGTGATGCTGCAGTAGGACCTTAATTTGGTCCTAACCTCATTTGCATTCCATTTGAGCCCATGCACATGTGTTTGCCGAACCTTTTGACTCTCAAAACTGCCTTTCTGGTAAAGATTACTTCAGCTTGTCACGAGTGAACTCCAGGTTATCTGGGTTCAACCTACCTGCATCACCTTTATCCCAGACAAATTGGGGTTTAGGAACAGGCTTGCCTTTTTTTTGTTTGTTTTTTTGAAAGCTGTGATGCTTCTTAACATTGGGCAGTCCATCACTCTCCCAGTGTCTCTGCCTCACCCTGAAAGACAATAGACTCCATCAGTTTGACCCCGAAAGAGCCCTAAGCTACTACATAGAACACACCAAAGACCTTCAGGTGGACGATTTGCGCTTTGGGGTTCCCTAGGGGAAAGAAAGCGAAGGGGACTCCGAAAAGGACTCTGTCCTTGTGTATAGTCCTCCTCATTGGGACCTGGTAAACACATTAACCAAAAAGCAGCCTCCAGAACGTCAAAGTCAATTCCACGAGGGTCAAGACGGTTACCAGTATGCTGGCATGCAGAGTGCTTGCCGAGATCTGTTAGGCCGCCACGTGGGCGTCAGTGCACACGCTGATGAAGCACTACTGCCTTGACATTCAGGTCTGATGGGATGGTCCTTTTATCCGTTTAGTCCTGCAGGAATCTTTGGTCTGCTTGGTGTCCACTCCACCTTGGGCAGGTACTGCTTTGGTATCTAGTCTAACGGCTAGGAATCTGTGGTTAGACGTAGCCATCAGAAGAATATGTTCGTTACCTTTGCAGATTCTCCACTTTCCTCTCTTCTCCCTGTTCTGTGAAGTAGGCTCTTTTTTAATACAAAAAAGTCCCAATTTAGAGATCTGCAAACCAGTAACTCTGATTCTGTTGTGCTCCGCGTCCAAGGGCGCAGAAAGAGTCTAGTAAGCAGCTGAGATCTGCATGCCGGGGTGGTGCTTATATGTAGCTCTGCTCCATCACTTCTGGGGTGAAACAAAGTCATTGAGGATTGCACGGCGCCACCCAGCTTCATGGGGAGCACTACTATGAAAATGTCAGGGTCCAATCTGATTTTAGGAGAATATTCTTAAGGGAAGGAATCTGCAATAAGAGTGTCCTCTAGAAGAGCGTTAATGAAGGTTCATTACTGTACAAGAGGGAAGATCAAAAGCTCTCTTGAGTAAATTCTTCCTTACATGTGTCAAAATTGTAACCTGAAGGGAGAACCCTCTGGGAGTGACTGGAAGAGATACGTGCAATTATTTGACCTCTGTGCTGTTTAGAATGGAGTCACAGACAACACTTCATACTATACAATACATAGCTCGCCAAAACCACCTTTGCTTTACTAAGTGGGATTTCACTATGTGACTTCAATGCAGGAAATCTTGAAAAGTAACTTTGAAGTATTTCTAATCCAGCCCCGTTAGCAGGTATATCCAGTCCTTAACATGAGCAGGGTCAAAGCCAAGCTTTTCCTCGTTGTTTCAAACTTGCCTCTGGTATGTTCTTCACTGCTGACGCCGTTTATAGTTCTCCAGTGGCCAGAATAAGTCTGTAGACCGTGAATCTCGGGTGCGCCTTTGCTTTTGAAAAGAGTGATACCGTGGTGGTGGAAGCTATCCAGAGCAATACATTTTTAAAGAATCACAATGCATTTTTTGTCACATTAACAAGGTAGTTAAATCTGTAACCTACGAATGCATCATCTTTGACAGATGGCTAAGTATATTAAAAACAGGCATGTTTCCTAACGAGCAGATTGTACGTAAAAATGTGCTCTGAATTGCTCAAATTTAAATCGTTGTAATCCTCAAGTGTGTTAAGAACACGTCACGCGTAAATTGTTTTGCAACCGCCACCGCGCGCCCACTTGCAAACACGTGCCGGGGCAGCAGGTGGAGGCTAGTCCGAGGAAACCTATGGTAAAATTTGAGACACTTTTGGGCCTAATCCAGCTGGAAGACAGAATGACTGGATGTGGTGGTCATCGAGTGAATTCTATTTCTTTAGTTTGTGCTCACCCAAAAAGTTTCCACCATTTTACAATCGCCAACTGTCTATTTTGTCTTAAAGTAGAGAGCAAGTCGTTGACTCTGCATCACGTGACGCGACGGAAAGTTCCTGCCATGGACACGGGACAATGACGCACACCTTTCCAAATCTGCCTGCGGAACACGACGTTCCCTTTCATGCTCTGGAAACGTTGCATCAGTCACATGTCTAAATGAGGCTACAAAAGTTAGTTTTTGCAATTTTAATTCAGAGACGCCTGCCCGCGTTCGGTGTCTCTTTGTGAATTAGTACAAAGTGCTTAATGTCGCTGAAGAATGTTTTTGTTTTTTTTCACAAAGCGTTTTAGATTTTCTTTCATTGTGGCTGTGGCTGAACCAAATTAAAACTTACCCGGTTTCCAGAGTCTCTCGTCCTTATTACAGCAAACCTGTGGTTCTAGATGTTTTAAATTAAACGGACTCTCAAAGATCCACTTCGCTGGACGACCTCGGTTTTCTATTTATTTTTGCGTTTTTTTTAACACTTGAGCTTTAATGCATACAAATGCTATTCCTATTTAAAGTTGGTGTCTTGAAGGTGTTCTCTTGTGACGCAATAGTTAATTGAGGAGGAGCTTTGTTCGGAGGTGTTTACAGAAGATGGTCGGGTTTAGGCACATTGAGTGGGCCTTCGGGTCCTGATGGGAAGGAAGGCCTGAGGCTTAACCGGTGTTTGATTTGTCAGAGCATGGTGTTCCTGAGTGAGCAGTGACTGTAGCAGGATTTTTATACCAGTGGTTAGGGCTGAGTTCCTGCCGATCTGGCGAGGTGATGCAGTTTTAAAGTGGAATACAGTGTAAGAAAAGAAGTTTGAATTGGATGTTTGATTTATCATCATTCAAGAAACCCCTGGAAGTGCTTTCTGCTGCTTTTGCTGCTTGTTACTGAATTATTGCTGCATTACCACAAGTTTTGCAGCAGCACCATTTCCTGCTCGTTGAGAACTTTTTGATATTGATAAAAGGTAACCATAGTTCAAGCATGCCTTGAGAGCTGCCATCGCTGTCTTCTGTCACGTGGCGAGTCTTGTTTGGATGGTGTCGACTTTCTTTCAACATCTACAAATGAGAGCATATGCCTTTTAACATGCTAGGTTGCCGCATTTAACCCTGTGCTTCCAAGGAACAGGAATTGTGCCTCGTTTCTTGGGAAAGAGTGTTTAATCAGGATCAAATGAACCTCTGCAAGGGCCAACTGCAACTCAATCGTCCTGTTATGCACTCTATATTGTAAACAACATCCCTGTTTGTAAATTTTTTATTGCTTTACATGAGAAACGCTGTGTTTTATCTCCGTCCAAGTGCCTTTATTTGTTAGTTTTTTTAGTCTTTGGATAAGTGCATGTCCTCAGTTTTACGTATGTATGGGGTTCACTTTTTGTTTTCTTGGTCTAGCGATTCTCTTCAGTTTTTATAAAAATATCTAAGCATGTGTGTGGTATCCCTCTACCTTAATCGCTGATTAAAATCAGTTGTTTTCATGAGCCTCTTTAAAATGTTAAATGTGAGATTGTTTGCTCAAAGGCTGTGGCTTCCGCACACAGTAATTCGTGACGCACAAGCATGTTTCAATAAATAATAACAATATTAAGGTTGAATGCGATGTTAGGTAAAATGGTGCATTTTTTGTGTGTGTGGAGGGGTGAAGAGTTTTATCTCTTGCTTACGGCATATTCAGTGTACAAAAGAGTTGCAAGACTTGTTCTGGTAGGTTTAATTTGGTCTCACCAATAGACTACTTTTAGGTGTCTTTTGTTGGAAACCTATTGTGGACCATAACAACACTTGCAATGGATTTTGGACCAACCCACTACTTACTGCTGCTCGACTTTCTTGTCACTCATTTGCTTGCTTCTTATTTGATGACTTGCTGTCCACTATAAATGGTTTTTCATTGCGTTGGCACACAATCATCCCAGAGGACTGCCTCGGAAAATTCATCAGAGAAGCGAGGGAAGACTTTGAGATATGACTGGATGATAGTGCACAACCAACAGATATCACTAACTCTTTCCTAGCCAGAAGCAAGACGGTGAAAGAGAACCTGAGTCGACAAAAAATTAAGGAAGAATCAAAATGGTTGGTTCGACACACATTGTACAAAGGCAAATAAAAATCTTAGAGGCACTTCACAGAAACCCTAGGAATGCAAACTAGGTTAAACAGTGTAGATCAGCCTACAGACAGCCTTTGAAAAATCAAAAAATAAGGCTAAGATGAGGCCTGGGACGCACTGTGTGTAGGTTAAACGATATTAATACATTCTGGAGGGGGGCGTGGCCGAGTCAGTCAAGATGGCGGCCGCACTTCCCTAGTGCTCCGGTCAGCTGCCCTCAACACTGATGACCAACACCGCAAAAACGGCTGCAAAATACCTCATGTTCCAGTGAGGGACTCCCGCGGACACCTCCGGTGCCTCTGAAAGTTTCTGCGCTATTGTCACGAGCCCGGGATGACACGCGACGGCTGACGCCGGGACCCACCTAAAATGGCAGCGCCCAGCAATTGAAACCGGAGGACCTGAGCTGCTGGAACCTGCCTCCCGGTGACACTGTCCGAGAATCCTGCTGAGCCCCGGGAGACACCCTGAGCGCCTTGTGAGCGCTGCCGCCCCGACTGCAGGAACTGCGTTGCTGTGGGGGGCGAGCTCTGGATGGTGGCCAGCCATCCCTGTTCCCGACCCGCCCGGACAAGCTAACTGGCTCGAGGGGCTGACGGCGACGGGAGGGCTGGCCCCGTGAGAGAGACCCCTGAGTGCACCCCTGAGTGTGCCCCTGAATGCACCCCTGCTGCCCCCGAAGTCACGGCACCACTGATGAGGACCTGAGACGGCGAGCGGTAACGGGCGTGTAAGTACACCTAAAATGGCGCCATCCAGCTTGCCCTGCAGGGGAGCCTGACGACGAGGCTTCTGGTGCCTGAGGACATGAGGTGACGATCCCGGTGATCCCCGGAGACACCCTGGGCGGTACACCTCGAGAGCACCACAGCTGCAGCAAGTACACTGGCGCGGGGGCACGCACGCTTCCAGTGCTGGCGGTCCTTGATTGCCCGCAGTCCACCCGAACAGCCCCGCGCACCACTACCAGCACCGAGGCCCCCAGCAGCCCCATCGGAGATCGGTGAGGGGCCAGAGGACCATTGCAGTCACCCCCCTGGAGGGTAGTGGAGCTGCAGAGCATGCGTTACTGTGGGGGAGCATGTTAGACGGTGGCGAGCCCTCCCTGCCCCCGACCCGCCCGGACAATCCGGAGAACACCAGGCACCACATGCAGCGAGAACACTGACCCAGTGCTGGGCCACTGAGAACCCCTCCCCGCGGCCCACAGCGTTGTCGCACCACTGACACGGGCCCACGACGGTGAGCGGCAACGGGCGCCCCAGCTCACCTGAATTGGCGACATCCAGCTTGCTGTACAAGGGAGTCTAACGAGGAGGATACCGCTGAGCAGTGACACACGACCGGAGCCGGGTGATTCTCCTGGCGACACCGCCACGAAGGGCGCGACCCACAGGGGAAGCGAAGACAGGTCGCAACGTCTCTGGAAGACCCCACCGGGCCAGCAGGCCACCTTCGCCAACAATGGGGAGACCTCAGAGAACATTGACCACGACGCCGGCCCAGAGGCGCTCACCCTCCCCGGGCCCCTCGAGTAAGCCAAAAACCGGATGGCTGCCGCAGGAGGTAGATATGTCAACCAAGCTGGACAGAGTGTTAGCAGCCATCGAGCACTCCTGGATGTCCATGGAGAGCAAATTCGGAGAACTCTCCTCTGACATTACCCTCCTACGGGATGACCACAGGAAACTGGCAGATAAAGTGAACCAAGAGGGACAAACGCTACAAGAACTGAAACCACAGGTCCAACTAAACCAGAAATCTATCAAAGAACTGCCGGACAAAGTCAACTTCCTGGAACGCAAGGCTGCCGATTTGGAGGCCCGCTCCCGCCGGAGTAACATACGCCTGCTCAACCTACCGGAAGGAGGGGAAGGAACCGACCCCATTCAATATATTGAAACATGGATAAAAACGTTCACCCGAACCCAAGACCTCACACCATTCTTCTCAGTTGAGAGAGCGCATAGGGTTCTGGCCCGACGGCCGCCTGCGGGCTCCCCACCCAGACCGTTTCTGCTAAAGCTGCTACACTACCAGGATAGGGACACAATCCTGCGGGCGGCCAGAGAAGCGAAAACACTCAGGGTGGAAGACAAACACGTGATGGTGTTCCCGGACTACTCCCAAGCAGTACAACGCCAGCGCGCCACATTCCAGGCGGTAAAACAAATCCTGCGACAACACAAGATACAGTATGCCCTCCTCTTCGCGGCCCGCCTCAAAATCATTTATGAAGGCTCAACACACTTCTTCACGGATCCAGCTGAGGCGAGGCGCTGGTTAGACCACCACAACCAGAACCTGCTGGAGCGAGGGGCTACGCCATCGCACTCCTCATCCAACAGGCGGAGGCTGCGATCCAAGAAGGTCAACCTCAAGCAGATGAACCGCATATCGACTCCCAACACCAGACCTGGAACAGATCGTAGCGGATCGACGGAAGGCCCTGCAAGTGGCGACGGAGGTCCGGCAGGCAGAAGTCTAACTGGAAGAGGATCGAGGCCCCCACTTTTTCACGTCTGACGACGAAGATCAGAGCAACACCCGCACCTCCAGAGAGGGCTCAGCCTCCCCGCCACTGGTAACTCCGCAGATGGTGGACACGCTCATCTGGAAGGCGACTAGCACAGAATGCGGTAAGACCAGGGCACTCTGGTAGGTTAGCCAACGGAGGACATCGCGAATCACCAACAAAGGTAATGGCAGTTGCGAATACACTCACAGAGACACAACGCTGTGGGCAGCCCGACCCTGGGCCCACAACAGCGACGCCGTCCCACCCCCCATCCAAAACGAACCAGAGACCGTATGAGATATACGGTTTGGACTTATTGTGCCAAGCAATAGGCCCCTTTAGTTGGGACTGTTTCCCAGACATTGTTCTTAATTTTCCCCCTCTCCCATCTATCCCTAATACCCTTGCGGGAGCGGACAGCTGGTCTCCAAATGAACATGTGTGGAAGGATTATGCGGGCGGGAGTAGCTCTGGTCATGGGCCGCGAGATGAGGGAGTACCGACCTACACGACTAGGTGTCACACATGACGAAAATCCCCAATACAGACATCACATTCGTCACGCTAAATGTCAGAGGTCTACACACGGCGAGTAAGCGCTACACAGTCTATGCTTATCTAAAAAGACAGCAGGCACATATAGCCCTCTTGCAAGAGACCCACTTGACGACAGAGGTTGGACGACTACAGAAAAAATGGAGGGGCATTGTATGCGCTACAGGGTACTCTGCATTTGCCAGGGGGACATTGATATGGGTCAGGCCAGGTGTCCCGTTCAGAAAGCAGACCAGGGTGGTGGATAAGGAGGGGCGCTATGCGTTACTGGAGGGTCTATTAGATGGGCAGTCAGTTCTGATAGGTAGCATTTACGCCCCTAACATAGAACAGAATGTATTTTGGAATCGCCTCACGAAAACGTTGGCACACCACACCCATGCCCCCTGGATATTAGGAGGGGATTACAACAGTGTCCTAGATACGACCCTCGATCGCTCCCGCCCCCCACCGGCACGCTCACCGCTTTACAAACAAACGGACCTCTTTAATGCATGGGTGCAACACTGGGCATTGACTGACACATGGAGGGTGCTACACCCCACTACAAAACTGTATTCATTTCATTCCATTCCGCATGACCTCCGAGTGCGTCTGGATAGATTCCTTTGTTCGGCAGCTCTACACACTAAAGCACAGCACACAGACTATCTGGGAAGGGTACTTTCGGACCACGACGCCCACGTACTGACCCTTCGATGGAAACCACCCCACCCCCCAGTGCCGACGTGGAAACTCCCTCGGGAATGTCTCACAGACCAGGTATTCACACACGGTCACGGGGAACACCTGCAGGAACATTTCACTCTAAACGCAGGGACGGCATCCTCTAGGCTCATAGAATGGGACACACATAAAGTGACGGCAAGGGGTCACTGTATACAACAGGTGGTGGGTGTGCGTAGGATCCTAGAGCGCACGCTACAGGACGCAGAATGCGCGTTAGCAACCCTATTAAAAGAGGAAGACCGCGGGGAGGCGGCCCTGGAGCGCGTGGCTGAGGCCAAAACAAAGTACGCGGAAACATTGAGGGATTTACGCAAATATAACTTCAGAATCTATGCAGCCAGGGTACACCGGGAGGGCAACAGGGGGGAACACTTCTGGCCTGGTTAGCTAGACAGGACCCCGATTTGAAACCCATCACAGAATTCAAAGATCAGTCCGGTCGGCTCCAAACCTCCCAACTCTCAATCATGCAAGTTTTCTACACATATTACTCCCACATATACCAAGCCTCGAGACAGGGAGACCCCCATGCGATGGACAGTTTCTTCCTCACTCTGCCAATCCCCCAAGTCTCGCCGGATGTTAAGAAGGACCTTGACCAAAAAATAAGACCTACCGAGATTAAAGTAGCGATAGGAACATTAGCCAGAAACAAGGCCCCGGGAATGGACGGCTTCCCCCTCGAATACTATTGTACATTCTCGACTCGCCTAACCCCACGGTTGGTCACTATGTTCGAGGACGTGCCCAAGGCGGGGGTCTTGCCAAGATCCCTCAGGGAGTCGATAATAGTCACATTCCAGAAACCACACAGGAACCCCAAGCTCCCGTCGTCCTACAGACCGATCACGCTGCTTAACTCGTACTGCGAAATCTTATGTAAAATGTTAGCGGAGAGATATGCCCAGGTCATACCCCAGCTGGTCCATCCCGACCAGAGTGGGTTTGTGCCAAACCACAACACGTCCCACAACCTCTGACTATTTCATATCCAGGACACGACACAAGAACGGTACCCTAACGCAGCCTGCCTTATATTATGTATTAAATATTTTATTGAGCATAGGCAAAAAATGCACCTCAGCGACTTCTGTAAAGGCCGCCACCACTCTGGGGAGGCCGAGATCAGCGACCCCGCGGACACCCACATGGGGCCAGCGGGTACATCATCTTATTAACACAGCAAGCCGCCTACAACCCAATGGGCCGGCCGCGTCTTAAGAGGTGCTACAACGGTGCAAGCTGGTCAGTGCTAGTGCATTGTAAGGAAACACGAGAAACAAAGAACTGTAAACAACCCCGCCACCCACCCCACCCCCGCCCTCCCTTCTCCTTGTCCATGTCCGGAATCCGGCTATAGGTCGTGAACCACCCTCAACAGTCAGTGGACGCCACACGCGTGGGGCCTTTGCGCTTACGGGTATGTGTTTTGGGGTCCGGGAGAGGTGTTTCCGCTAGGCGTAGCAGACGCAGGTAGCGTGGGCAGCTCACCTCCCGAAACTCCCCGGTAAGCAAGGCGAGGAATGGCCGCCAGAGTTCCGCAAAGTCCGCCCCCCTCCCTGATGCTGCCAGCGATAGTTTCTCCATTCCCAGGATTGCCCACAGTCGGTGAAGCCACCCCAGTTGTAGTGGAGCCTGGGTCGCCCTCCAGTGTGCCACAATGTTTTGGACCGCAGCCCCAAGCGCAAGCGCGATCAGGCGCCCGCGCCAGGATTTCAGAGGATACATGAGTGCGTTTGGGAGGCCTAGTAGAATGTACGCTGGGAAGCGCGGCAGTTGTGTGTCTAGATGTGCATCTATAAGATCCAGGATAGGGTCCCAATAGGGGCGCAGCGCCTTACAGCTCCATAGCAGGTGTTCCAGTGTCCCTAGTTCCCCACATCCCCTCCAGCACCTGTCACTGATTCGGGCATCCCAGTGGTGTAGTCTCTCAGGGGTGTGGTACCAGTATGTTGCTACCTTAGTCAATGTCTCGGTAAGGCCAGTGTGGTGCGCCGAGTGTCTGGCTCTATGGTACACCCCCTCCCATTCCTTCCTGGTGAGCTGCCTCCCCAAATCCCTCTCCCATCGGACTTGGCCCGCATTGTATGTGTGTGCCTGTGTGAGTAGCAGCTGCTGATAGAGGTCCGATAACAACTTCTTATCCGAGGTGCGTGTCAGCAGCCATCGTTCGTAGGGCGTGAGGTGCCGTTGGGCTCCGGGCTGGATCGAGGGATGGAGCACCCAGTGGCGCACCTGCAGGTACTGCAAGCGTTCTGATTCGGCCACGCCGTAATCCGCCTTGACCTGCTGGAACGGCAGAATGCCCTTGATATCGAACATATGTCCTGCCGCGCGACAGGGTGTCGTCCGCCACGTCGTGAACGTGCCGGTGTCCAATCCCGGTGTGAAGTCTGGATTCTCAAAGATGGGAGTCATGGGTGAGGGGAAGGTGGTCAGCCCCTTGGCCACGGCTACTCTATCCCACACTCGCAGGGCGGTGCTGGTGATTTCAGAGGCGTACAGGTTAGGGGGACGGTGTCGACGCGGAAGGAAGGGCACGCCTTGGAGGGTACGGCCGGCTACTGCCTGGTCCAGGAAGAGCCAGTGCTTACCGGACTCCAGCCGGAACCATTCCACAAAGGTGCGCAGCTGTGCCGCCTGGAAGTACAGTGTAAGGTCTGGCACGCCGACCCCTCCGTTCGCGGGGGGTAGGGTGGCGAGCGTGTGCTTGAACCTGGGTCGCCGGCCATTCCAGATGAACCGAGACAATTCCGATTGAGTTTGTTGGAGCCAACCCGCCGGGGGGTTCAGGGGGAGCGTCTGGAACAGGTACAGAATCTGCGGCAGCAGTGTCATTTTGACTGCGGCAATTCTTCCTAACCACGACAGCGTAAGTGGTTTCCAGCGCCGGAGCTGCTCCCGGAGTTTGCGGGTGAGGGCGTCGTAATTGGCCCGCGCAGTGTCTCGGACAGTAGGAGCCAGGCGAACGCCCAGGTACGGGACGGTTGCGTCCGACCATTGGATTTGGAATTCCGATTTAATCTCGGCCACCACATCCGGGCTCAGCGAGATATTCAAAGCCTCAGATTTGGCTTCGTTGATCTTGAAGCCCGAGGCTAGGGCGAAGGTGTGTAGCTCCACAAAGAGAGCGCGCAGGGATCGCATCGGGTCAGTGAGGGACAGCAAGACGTCGTCGGCGTATAGGCTGATCTTATGCGTGTCGGCCCCAAATTTAATACCTGAAATGAGAGCCTGTTGCCGCACCCTCTGGGCCAACGGCTCCATGTACAATGCGAATAGGAGCGGCGACAGCGGGCAACCCTGGCGCGTGCCTCTGCCAATGTCGAACCTCGGGGAGGTATGACCGTTCACTCGTACCGCGGCGTTGGGCCGGCGGTAGCAGTTGAAGATGCGGTGGCGGAGTTTCTCTCCAAAGCCGAAGTGACGGAGGGCCAGGTCGAGGTATGGCCAGTGTACTCTGTCGAAGGCCTTCTCCGCATCAATGGTGAGCAGCATGCATCCGGGTTTAGTGCGCGATCCGGCCTCAATGAGGTGCAGCACCCGCTTGGTGTTGTCGCTGGTCTGCCGTTGGGGGATAAAGCCCGCTTGGTCGGGGTCTACCAGTTGTTGCATATATGGGGCGATGCGGCTCGCTAGTATGCCAGTGTAGAGCTTCAGGTCTACGTTCAGTAGCGATATGGGTCTGTAGGAGCCGCAGACTGCCGGATCACGACCGGGTTTGGGAATAACAGAGATAGACGCCTCCAGCAGGTCCGGATGTATGGCGCCGGGCGTGTCAAACGTGTTAAATAGGTCGCGCAGGAGGGGGGCAAGCTGCTGGCAGAAGGTTTTGTAAAATGCCGCAGTATAGCCGTCTGGTCCCGGGGATTTCCCAACCTTGAGGCGGGCAATGGCCGAGATGACCTCTTCCAGACCTATGGGCCGCTCCAGAAAGTCCGCTTGGGCTTGGGTAAGGGTGGGGAGTTCCGCGCCCCGCAAATAGGCTGGACCGGCGTCAGGGTCTAGGTGATCCGCGTCGTAGAGTGCCGCATAGAAATTGCCAAAAGCCGTCGCAATCGCTGCGTTTTCTGTGACCAGGTCGCCATTGGGCAACCGGAGAGAGCGCACTTGTTGCCTCTGGGTTTGCGCCCGAAGTCTACTCGCCAGCAGTCTCCCGCAGCGGTCGCCACCGGTATAGTAGACATGTTTGAGGCGCATCGCGGCGTATTCCGCCACATCTTGGTCCAAGGCCGCTAGCATTTTCCGCTCGGCGCATAGTTGACGCCATGCTCTGGCTGCCCCCGTGCGTTGGTGCATCTGTTCCAATTCCGCCACGCGCTGGGAGAGCTCGGCACGTTTCAGCTCCCTCTCCTTGTTGTTGGCCGTGGCGATGGAGATGATTTCCCCGCGCAGGACCGCTTTGAGGGCCGCCCACTGGGTCGCTTTGGTGGTGTCATCATTGGCGTTGTGCTCCAGAAAACGGTTAATCGCCGTCGTGAGTCGGGCCTGGGTGTCAGGCAGCTGTAAGAGACCGTCCCGCAGCCTCCAGTGCCGTTGTGGAGCTGGCATTGCTCCCACCCGAAGCGTCGCTGCCACCGGGGAGTGGTCCGAGAGCGAGGCTGCAGTATCTCCACGCTCTCCACTTGTAGCGCCAGCTGCGAGGAGCCCAGAAAATAGTCAAGCCTCGCGTACGTCTTATGCGCAGCCGAATAATACGTGTAGGCGGTAGTTTGGGGGTGCGTGTGCCGCCAAAGGTCGATGAGGCCCAGGTCTGTCAGGTGCGCGTGACCCGCCGCCGTGAGCGCCCCTACTTGACCGGATCTCTGACCCGAGCGATCCGCCGTGTTATGAAAGACTATGTTGAGGTCCCCCCCCAGCAGCAAGTGAGTGTGTGTGGTGGCTGTAACGGTCTCTAGAGCTGCATGCAGGAATTTCTCCTGACCCTCGTTCGGGCCATAAACAGAGCCCACAAGCAAGGTGTGGCCCGCGATTTGGAAGCTATAGAGTAGGAGCCGCCCTCTAACTTCGGCCTCTTTTTGGAGGACTTTCCCCTCAAAGGACTTAGCCACTAGGATCGCCACCCCTGCAGACTTCTTCGGGGAAGAGGAAAAGAACTGCCACGGGAACGCGCGGGATTTGAGTCTATGCTGGTCGCTGCGCACAAGGTGTGTTTCCTGGAGAAGGCAGATATCCGCCTTGGAGCGCTCGAGGTAGGATAATATCGCCCTGCGTTTGTTCGGGCTGTTGAGACCCCGCACATTAAGCGTAAGCACTATGAGGTGTCGTGGCATATCTGGGGTCGTACGAGTAAAGCCAAGCCTGCCCGGCGGCCGTGACTGTGGGCCCGCGGGTCGCGAAAGACACTGGGTTCGGGGCCGCGTCAGAGCACCTCTTGGCGACCAAACCCTCTGGACAAGGAGAACCCCCCGCCCCTCCCCCCTCTCTCCCCAAGGCCCCCCCAACCCAAACTGCCCCCCCAAGTCCCCGCTCAACCGGAGCCCCAACTCCCCCCCAGCCCCAACCGCAACTGGTGCAACACCCCCCTCCCAGAACCCCCTCTGTCCCATTGTCCAAACGCTGAAAAGGGTGCAAGCACCAACAAACCTCCCCCCCCCTCGTCCCACCCTCCACCCAGATCAACCCAACCCCAAAGAAGTCTGATCCATTACAGTCCCAGATCCAGGTGAATGTCCGCTGGACCCGCGGGAAGGAAGTCACTTGGAGTGTGGGCAGTGGTGACGGTGTCGGCGGACAGAGCGCCTCTCCATCCGGGTCGACCATCAAAGGATTCGTGGAGAAAGGGTGTAATTAGAAAGGCTTCGCCCCCGCCGCCGGAGTCAGCAGTCCCGGTCGAACCGCCACCCCATTGATCCATGGGCCCCTGGCAAGGGGGTCAGTCATTGTCTTGGTTCGCTAGGCCGTGAGTGACGGCCTCCACTGCCGCCCGTTGGCCTTCTACTATCTCTTTAGTGGCGGGACGCCTTGGCTTGTGTCGCCGCCGCTGCTGCCGCCAGCGTCCCGGCGCCTCTGCACCGGCGGTGCCTCCATCCCCCCGGCTCTCCGTCTCAGTCGGCTCTTCGATATTCAGGAGACTACACGCCTCCCTGAGGGAACGCAGCTGGTGGAGGTTGTTGTCCATCTTGAACACGAGCCTAAAGGGGTGCCCCCAGCTATAGGAGATGTGGCGCTTGCGCAGTTCTGCTGTGACCGGCCGGAAGATGCGTCGCTTCTCCAGAGTCAGCGCTGCGAGATCCTGATATAGAGCAGGGGAGTGCGTGCCATAGGCCACCGGCGCCATCTGGCGCGCTTTGTTGAGGATCTCCTCCTTGGTCCGAAAGTCTTGAACGCACGCCAGGATGTCGGCCGGGTGGGCCGTCGATGCTCTAGGTGGACCCGTTCTGTGCACCCTGTCCAGGCCCAGTGGAGAGTCCGTCGGCCGGCCTAGGATGTGGTTGAACAGGCCCTGTGTAAACAGAAAGAGGTCCTCTGTGTCCGGGGAGTGCTTCACCCCCCGTATTCTGATGTTATGTCGCCTGGAGCGGTTCTCCAAATCCTCGGCGTGGGTCTGGAGGTCCACTTGCTGGTCGTGTATGCGTACGAGCTCCTGTCGCAGCGCCTCAATTTCCGTGTCTCGTGCGTCGCTCTTCGTCTCCAACTCCGCCACTCTCTCACCAATGGCGTCGGTGTCACGGCGTACCTCTTTTATCTCGTCTTGGAGTTCTTTCTTCAGGGCCTGTATGTCTTCTCGCAGCCCCATGAAGAGCGACTCCAGAAAGGAGCGCGTGACCGGGCCCTCCGGGTCCGTCTGTCCCTGGGACGGCGAGGCCTGGCTTTTCTTTTCGGCGCCCACTCGGTGGCTGGTCGCTGCGGCCTCCGTCTTCTTTCCCACCGCGCCGGGAGTGAAGAGCTCCGCAATGGAGCGGTCCTTCCTAGTCCTGTTGTTGGACATGGCTTGCGCGGCCCACCCCTGCCCGGCGACCGGCCGCCACTAGTACTGGCGGTCCCAGGCCGTGAGCGTGGCCGTGTCCTGCGGTGCCCGGCACGTGGGCAGTGGAGTGAGTGGTGCGCCAGGTGCGGTAGCTGCGGACCCCGCCGGAGTCCGGTGTCGCAATGTGGCCCTGCGGTGAGGGCCCGGGGTAGCGCTCCACCAAGGGTTCCCCAAGGAGGCAGGGGTTGAGACTGGTGTGGGGGCCCCTTCTCGCCGTGTCACTCAGTTTTGTCTCACAGCCGGTCCCCGGGCCAGTGCGGAGCCCTCCGCGTAAGGCAACAGCGTGGGCGGGTGGGCAGTCTTAGGCCGAGACCCCCATGAGGTGCTTGGCGCCAGAAGCTGCAGTGCTCCACTGTGGCCTCGGCACTGGGCCAGACAAGATGGCGGACCCCCGTCGTGGGGCGCAGCTCCAGCCCCGACTTTCGCCTGCCGGGCGGGGGCGGGAAGCGGGCGCTCCGCGGAGGGGAGGGGGGGGCACGGTGTCACTAGTTCTCCCCCCCCCCTCGTACCTCCTTTCCGCTGTGTTGGTCCGCCGGGTGTCCGCACTTTCGCGCCTCCTCCGCGCGCGCCGCCCGGTCTCTGGGGCCGCCGCTGGGGTGGGCGGTGGATCCTAACGGGAACCAGGGACAGGGCCGCGCCGCCGAGTGATGTGAGCGGCAGGTCCGCAGAAGCCTCCGCGGTGGGTCGCGGGAGGCCTCGCACGTCGCTGTGCGGGCCGGACCTACCACTGATGCTGCTGCCCGCCGTGGGCGACCCCAGGCGGCTTCTTGGCTCCTCCCCTCGCGGCCTCACTCCCGTCCTCGTCCCCCGCTCGGGGATCTCGCCAGGCCTCAACTGTTGTCACCTCCGCGGCAGCTCCCCACCAGGGTCGGGGCACCTCCGGTCGCAGCACCGGTCCAGAAAGGGCGTCGCCGCAGCGGGGCCGGCGCCGGGTGTCTCGCGGGGCCGTTCTCAGCCGGGCAGTCGCTATTTTAGTGCTAAAGTTGGTGGCCGGCGGCGGGAGCTCAGCGGAGCACGTCCGTCTACATCGCCATCTTGGCCACGCCCCCCAGCCTGCCTTATATTAGACCTCGAAAAGGCGTTTGACGCTCTCCTATGGCCATACTTGTTCGAGGTCCTCAGAAAGAACAACTTTGGCCCACGCCTGACAGCATACACTAGGCTTCTATATACACAACTCACGTCCAGAGTCCGGATGGGAAGCTACATCTCATCAGAGTTCACGGTGGAGAGAGGGACCAGACAGGGGTGCCCGCTGTCACCCCTCCTGTTCGCCCTAGCGGTTGAGCCCCTAGCAATACGCCTGTGACAAGAAGGCGAGGACTGGGGAATTCCCATGGCGCACACATGGCACTGCGTGTCCCTATACGCAGATGACCTCGGAATCTATGTTAGGGATGCTACGAGCGACCTGACCAACATCTGGGAAACGCTGGAGGAATTTGCGGACGTCTCGGGCCTCAGGGTCAACTGGGGGAAATCCTCATTGTACCCGCTGAGCTCCCGTATGGCCCCATTCGAAGCCCAAATAGGTGCCCGGTCACTTGCATGGAATGCAGAGGCCCCCCGCTACTTGGGAGTGCGGTTGTACCACACCCCAGAGGATCTATACGAGGGAAATCATAGTAAAGCCCTAGCCGGACTACGGTCAGCGGTGAGCCTTTGGAAAACGCTACCGCTGACACCTATAGGCCGAGTGACCCTGGCAAAAATGGTCATGGTCCCCAGGCTATTGTATCATTTCGTGAACCTCCCAGTGGTTCCGCCACGATCGTTCTTTAAAGAACTGAACAGCCTCCTAACTGAGCTGGTGTGGGGCGGAGAACGGCGACAAGTAGCGTTATCCACACTTTACCTGCCTACCACGGAAGGGGGACTGGGAGCACCGGCCTTCGAGGCGTACTTCCTGGCGGCCCAGCTCCAATGACTGTCGTACTGGACAGCAGGGCGTCACATAGGGGAGACAATCACTGCTGACGGCCCTATGCCACAACCAGCGATCCATCGAATGCTGCTGCCGGGCACTAAACCTATACGGGCTCGCCCCCTACAACTGTCCATTGCCCGCACCTGCATGATGCGCATCCACCGCATGTCCAAAACACAACCGCCGTACTCGCCCCTGCTACCACTGGTAGGCTTCCCACGAGGAGACACATACTATACACAGGGAACACTTCGAGTCTGGACTGAATTGTCAGTCACAGAGGTAGAATCATTTTTCGAAGAAGGACAGCTGAAAACATTCGATCAGATGATGGAGCAATATGATCTCCCCCCCCGGGCAATTCTTACTCCATAGGCAATTAATAGATGGCAGTTGTAGGCACTGGAATCCTGACACAGGGGAACCCACACCACACCCAGTGATGCACACGATCTTACACATGGGAGTGGGGCGACACCTGGTAACTTGGCTTTATAAGGCGGTACGTACACTACTCCTCCCATCCCTTCAACCCTTACGCCAGAAGTGGGAGACGGACATCGGCAGAGTGGTCCACGATAAAGAATGAAGCACAGCCCTGGAATACCCCAAAAAAGTATCCAGAAACGCCAGATTCTGTAACATACAATTAAACGTCCTCCATAGAGCCTACCTCACCTCACACCACACCGACTGCAGCGCTTCTTTCCAGATACACACTTTGAGTGCCCCCGATGTCAAACCCCGGGAGCGGATTTCAGGCATATGTTTTGGGATTGTCCCACACTCCAAGGATTCTGGGGCACTGTCCATCGAACCCTTGAAGAGGTTACTGCCATCACAACCATGTCCACATGGGAAGCATGCGCGCTCGGGATCTCCCGCAGATGGAAAACCGAGAAAGTGCAGTATCGTTCCCTCTCACTAGCCATTCTTTTGGCAAAACGGGGAATAGCTATGCATTGGAGGTCCCCCACGGGACCACCGGAAGCGGCGTGGATAGGCGCGATACATAAGTGGGGCAAGGCGGAGGAGGAGATACTCCGGGAGAAGGAAGTGAGAGGACACCGCAAACACCCCATATCCTTAGACTGGGCCCAGTTAATGTACAAATTTACACAGGCAACATGCCCCCAAGAGTCTCCAACGGCCTCGCAATCCCAGCCACAAATAGCCACACCAGCCCCCACACCTCAATTACACATCCACAAACACTACCCGAACATCGCAAGAAGCCGCGCCCGCAGCCTTTGCGACTTGACGCGCGCCACTAACTCCCCACACGCTGTCATACCCTGTAACCCAGGAGCGCCGACACTGCACCCCGGCGCAGCGGCTCGCCCCCCCTAGACTCCCCCCCCCCCCCCCCACGCCCCCCCCTCACCCCCACTCCACCAAGTTCTGTAGTAGGGGATCTCTGTGTATAGTCATAATCTAGTGAATAGTCCCGCCCATGTGCGCGGACCCCGGAGCAATCAAAAATAATCTCTTAAGCTGTCAAAACATGCAGACCTGCATAGACACTTAAGAGAGAATTTAAAGACAGATAATGCAGCCTATATCCACAGGCTACACTGTCCAATACTTCAACTGGAAATTCCACCAAAAACCACAACAGCACAGCCTGTCCAGGGTTTTCCACAGAGAAAAACCTTACTTTGAACAGCAAAACCCTCTGGAATGATAGAGAGGAAGGAGTGGACAGACAAGCCCCATAGGCTGCCATTATGTGGCTCAAAACAGGATACTGTGCCTTTAAGAGAACTTCCCAGAAGCCTCACAGTATCCCAGAATGCAGTGCAGGTCCCTTTCACCTTCAGTTCTTTTTTCCGGCTCCTGCTAGCAGGACCCTGGAGCATTAGCTCTTCTTTTCTGAGCTTTTTCTATACTATTTTTGTGATATTTTTGGATATTTGTAGCTTCACTCGACGTCTTTGGCCTTTATCTGCATTCTGCTGTGGTTTTTTGGCAGAATTTCTGCAGTCTTCTTGTCTTTAGACTATTTCTAGTCTGACATGTGCTTTGTCTGCAGCTGGACTGAAGGCCAAAGCTGAAGCTCACAGGGTTTGTACTCTGTGCTTGCCTGTGTCTTTGGACACCTGTCTTCTCTGTACCTTCTTTTCTAGGGGGCTTCGGCTTCCAGGTTTCAAACAGAGGAGTTTGAAGGCATCTTCAGCCTCTGGGTGAGGTGAGGGTAGGTCCTCTACCGAGTCCCATGCTGTAATCTCTGGGGTTATCCCCAGTAAGGGCACGTCTGAGCTATGACGCGGTTCCAGTCGGCGTTGGGGCCATCGTGGAGTGCCTGGACGTCATGGGGTGCCTCGACGTCGACGTCATGGGGTGCCTCGATGTCGACGTCATGGAGTGCCTCGACGTCATGGAGTGCCTCGACGTCATGGAGTGCCTCGACGTCGACGTCATGGAGTGCCTCGACGTCATGGAGTGCCTAGACGTCGACGACGTCGACGTCATGGAGTGCCTCGACGTCATGAAGGGCCTCGAGTGCCTCGACGTCGACGTCCTGGAGTGCTTCGACGTCGACGCCATGGAGTGTCTCGACGTCGACGCCAGGGAGTGTCTCGACGTCGACGTCAGGGAGTGTCTCGACGTCGACGTCAGGGAGTGTCTCGACGTCAGGGAGTGTCTCGACGTCTACGTCAGGGAGTGTGTCGACGTCAGGGAGTGTCTCTATGTCAAGTACCTCGACGTCATGGGGTTCCCCGACGTCATGGGGTGCCTCGACGTCATGGAGCGGTGTTGCTCGACGTCATGGAGCGGTGTTGCTTGACGTCATGGAGCAGGGATGCTCGACGTCATGGAGCAGGGATGCTCGACGTCATGGGGCAGGGATGCTCGACGTCATGGGACAGTGAGGCTAGACCTCATGGAGCGGTGAGGCTCGACGTCATGGAGCAGTGATGCTTCTTTTGGGGCATTGGTCACTTGGGCTCTGCCCTCTTCCGTTGGGTCCGGACGTCACCGTTAGGGATGGCTCGGCGTCTCCGTGTTTGACACCTAGTGACATTTTGACGTCCGAGTGTTGGTTGTCGTAGAGACAGTCACTGTCTTAGTGATGGTGACGTCGTAGTGAGGTCGGCGTCATGGGTTACAGCCGCAGAGTACTGCCGGCTCTTGACGCCTGGGTCTGGTTCCAGGCCTCGCTCCTTGGTGAGTCTCCCGTCGTAGGAGGGGACTTTGTGTTCCCGGCACCTTCCACTCACGACGCAGAGCAGTTGATCAGCGTCGAGGAACCCTTCTGATGGGGAGTTTGTGGTTACTCACCACGTGTACGTGAGGGACGTTTGTCCTTTTGCTTAGTTTTGAGTGCTTGCATGCCTGCGCGTCTGCTAGGTCGCCTCCTGCTCAACCACTACTGGTGAGACCACCGGGGAGGTTTCAGAATCCTCTCGGTTCCCTCTTCCGTCCACCACCCCAGGGGCCTTTTGCCCCTCAGTCTGCGAACCTCCGTGCCTTGATGCCTGGGATGCGTCTGCCATGAGTACGGGGAGTCTCTCTCCGACTCTTTACTGGTTGGCGGGACTTACCTTTTGTCCACTACCGCCTGGTAGGAGGTTCTGGCTCCGACCGTGCTCCTGACTTGGTCGCAGGGGTGGCAGCATGTAGACCGTTGTTGTGAGATCCCTCTGTGGGGGGGGTTTCTTCACCGATTTGTGGTTCCTCTGCCGAGAGACAGGAGGGAAGCCTTACAAGAGGTGGTCTAATGGGCCCGATAGTTTTGGGTCTAGGCATCGGTGTCTGAGCGAAGTTTTTCTCTCCTGCCGACCCCCAGGTATTGTGGGTTTGTCCTACTTTGCCATACTTTTATTCGCCTGACGTCTCTGCAGCCTGCGGCTCAGCAGTGTGCGTCTACTTTCCCGTTCTTTGGGCAACCCTTGGGTTGCCATGAGAGTAGTGAGTGGCCTGCATGAAGTCTGAATCGGAGACTTTTGGACGGCTGTAGGTTTGGGGCATGGAGGCCTGAGGCCTTCTGCCCTTTCTAGCGGCGTTTTTCCTCCCAGGATTTGCCGGTGGTCCCGGGCCGCCATTTAATGCTTTACAAGTATATTGTGCGCATACGCGGGAGAGCTTGCGGCCCCTCAGCGAACAAAGGCCGGCTGGGTTTAAGTCAGTCTTCGGTTCATCGGCCCTCCTCCCGCACTTCCTCCGGTCGGCTCGCGGTTTCAGCGGTGCGAACTCTAAGCAGAGGCCGTTATCCTGTTACCTCTGTCTCAACGGGGGAGAGGTCTGTACTCCCGGTTCTTCTGGTTCACGAGAAGGACAGGAACGGGTTCAGGCCCATTCTGGATTTGCGACAAGCAAACAAGTGGATTCGCAGTAGAGGAATTTTGCATGCTGTCGTTGCATCAGGTTTATACTCAGCTGCAACAGGGAGATTGGCTTGGTGCCGTAGATCTACAGGATGCATACTCCCATGTGCTCATTGCACACAGGAAGATCCTGCGATTCCAAGTCGCCGCTCATCATTATCAGTACACAGTACTGCCAGTCGGGCTGAAGTCTGCGCCCAGACTATTCTCGAAGTGCATGGCAGTGGTAGCTGCACGCCTGTGGAAAAACGAGGTGGCTTCTCTACCGTGCCTAGACGATTGGTTGATCAAGGCCTCCTCCTTCTCGGAAGCTCAGGCGCACCTCAAGAGGACGTGCGTTCTCTGGAACGAGCTGGGGTGGCACATCAACATGTCCAAGTCTGTCCCCATTCCGGTCCAGTGCACACGGTACTTGGGAGCCTCCGTCAATACGCTGTCAGCAAGCGTGTCTCCTTCGGTGGAGAGTCGATTATCTCCCCTTTGGAAGGCTCAGGCTCTTGTGACCGTCCCATCTACGGTAGTGGAGACGGTGTCTTCTCTACTGGGGTCGGTGGCCTCTTGTATGTTCCTCACGCCACACGCACGGCTGCTCATGAGACCTTTGCAGGAGTGCTTGGAGGATCAGTGGGATTAGAGGAAAGGATCCTTGGGCGACAAGATAAGACTGTCTCTGCGTGCTCTTCAGTCTCTGAAGTGGTAGTGTTCAGTGGAGAATCTCCTAAGAGGAGTTACCTTTCACAAGGACATTTCCACACAGACTGTCGTGACGGATGCGTCTCCCCACGGCTGGGGGGCGCTTTCCGGAGACTTGCAGATACAAGGAACGTGGTCCCCGATGGAGTCCACGTAGCACATCATTTTGTGGGAACTCAGAGCTGTTCCCTTGGCATTGAAGGCGTTTCTTCCGTCCTTCCAGACCAACTCTCTGCTTGTACAGACGGACAATTTGACCACAATGTATTACCTCAACAAGCAGGGGGGTTCGAGATCGCGCACTCTGTCGCAGGAGGCGCGGGCGATCGGGCGACTGACTCTTACGGCTACCCATCTGCCAGGTGTGCAGAATGCTCAGGCAGACGTGCTGAGCAGACTGATTCAGGAAAGCCATGAGTGGGTCATAAACGACGAAGTACTAGGAGAAGTCTTCGGCGAATGCCGAGACTTCGCCTCCAGGTACTGCCTGTGGGGAAGCTGGGGAATGTGTTCTGGATTAACTGGTCGAACAGCTTTCTGTACGCTTTTCCACCCTTTCCCTTGATTCCGGCGGTGTTCATCAAGCTGTCCCAGTCCAGGGCGCGGATGATCCTGATTGCCCTGGAATGGCCCAGACAGTGGTGGTTCACGGACCTGCTTCACCGGTCTCTCCGTCCTCTCATACGGAGGCCTTGCAGGCCGGACCTTCTCGCAAAGTTCAGGGGGCAGACGTTGCACCCCAACCTCTCGTCTTTGAGTTTGGCTGCATGGCTCCTGAGATAGTGTGATATGGCCATTTGAATCTACCAGAAGTTTGTATGGACATACTGAAGGAGGCTAAGCATCCTTCCACTAGGACTTCTTCTGCTTAATAGTGGAAGAAGTTTTTGCATCTGGTGCAAGTCCAAGGACCATGACCTGTCGACGTGTAAGGAAGATGTCTTCCTTCTGTATCTTCTACGCCTGGCGCAGTCGGGCCTTAATGTCTAATCCATTACGGTTCATATTGCTGCGCTGACTGCCTACAGGAAATGCCCTTCAGACTTCCTTCTTCCAGATCCCTGTGATTAAAGATTTTTTGGAAGGCTGGAAGAAAGCATTCCCTCCTGTCTGGCTTCCTTCGCCTTCATGGGAATTGAATGTGGTGCTGTCCAGATTGATGTAGGAGCCTTTTGAACCTATTCATAGGGCTTCGTTGCAGCATCTGTCCTGGAAGGCGGCGTTCCTCGTGGCCATCACATCGGCCCGCAGGGGGAGTGGTATTCAGGCGTTGTGTTGCCAAGGACCTTATACTGTATTTCATGCTGCTGAGGTTGTTACGCATACTCACCCTAAATGTCTTCCTAAGGTTATTTCTGGTTTTCATGTCAATCAGACAATAACTTTGCCTACGTTTGTTCAGAATCCGGCATCTCCAGCGGGAAGGTCCCTACATTCCCTGGATGTTAGGAGGGTGTTGGAATTTTATCTGGCTAAAACCAGAGATATTTGTGGTTCAGATCAATTGTTTGACAATTATGAATCAGTCTGGACCGGTCTTGCTACCTCAAAACAGTCCATCTCTAGGTGGATTGTGTCCTGTACACTATTGTGTTACCAACAGACTAATACGACCTTAGGAGGTAAACCTAAGGCTCATTCCACCAGGGGCAAAGCTGCCGCGACTGCTTTGCTGCTTAATGTTCCGATTGCAGAAATCTGCATGGCCGCCACTTGGAAGACGGTCCATACCTTGGCTTAGCATTACTGTCTGGACACTGATACCAGGGCAGATGCTCAGGTTGGGCAGGCTTCGCTGCGAAATTTGTTCGCACAATAGTGGTGTTATTTCTCGTTTCTCCACCGCCGCTTTGGTGTGGGGATGGGCTTGCCATTCTGTTCACTAGATTATGACTATACACAGAGATCCCCTACTACAGAAGGAGTAGTTTCTGTCCTGTAACTCCAGTTCTGTAGTAGGGGTATCTCTGTTATAGTCATAAGCGCCCGCCCTCCTCCCCGGTGGAGAGAGATATTCATGTAAGGAATGCTACAGGTCTGGCGTGTTACGCCTTCAAAAAGAACTGAAGGTGAAAGGGACCTGCACTGCATTCTGGGATACTGTGAGGCTTCTGGGAAGTTCTCTTAAAGGCACAGTATCCTGTTTTGAGCCACATAATGGCAGCCTATGGGGCTTGTCTGTCCACTCCTTCCTCTCTATCATTCCAGAGGGTTTTGCTGTTCAAAGTAAGGTTTTTCTCTGTGGAAAACCCTGGACAGGCTGTGCTGTTGTGGTTTTTGGTGGAATTTCCAGTTGAAGTATTGGACAGTGTAGCCTGTGGATATAGGCTGCATTATCTGTCTTTAAATTATCTCTTAAGTGTCTATGCAGGTCTGCATGTTTTGACAGCTTAAGAGATTATTTTTGATTGCTCCGGGGTCCGCGCACATGGGCGGGACTATTCACTAGATTATGACTATAACAGAGATACCCCTACTACAGAACTGGAGTTACAGGACAGAAACTACTCCTTCACCCCTAAGTTTTGAAGAAGTTGGAAAGTTTAGATTGGAGGGGGTATTCTCCCCCACCAATGGTTCATTTGGAAGACCTATAGATAACGACATCACGACAACACATGCAGCTACGGATTATGCCGACTTAGTCGGCGCTATTTGCGACGATCAAATAACCGTTAACACACCATGAGGTCATTACCTTGCCGAGAATAGTAGACCGCTCACCACGGACAGTCTTTGCTCTTCCCAGGGGTGAACAACCAACCCTGCAGGGGACCATAAGGTAAACGCTACTGGACCGCACAGCTAGGTGTGGTCGAAGGACACGTGATTACTGAACGGGGAAGTCTACTAAGCGTTTTTTCTGGACTTGTTTTCCTATGGTCATGCATTACTATACAGTATAATCACTGTCATGTTGGTTGTAAAATGCAAACAAAAACCCAATAAACAAATTAAAACAAAAAAAAATTAATACATTCTGGAGATTTGTAAATTCTGCCCCATTGAGCGAAGATACTAGTCCTGGCGTTGTTCTTGCAATCCCGGAGGATGATTGGATCAAACACTTTTCTGCTATTTATGCCGCACAGTCCCCCCTTGATTCTACCACTACTAACAATGGTAATATGGACACTGACCAGCCACCAATTATTTCCCCTTTTACCCTAGATGAGGTGATTGAAGCAATATCTTCTAGTAAAGGGTGCAAAGCACCCTGCCCTGATGCCATTTTGGTGGATCTGTATAAAGCTAATGTTCCATTGTGGGGGCCCATCTTAACAATTGTTCTAAAAACTTGCTGTATGTCAGTATTTCTCCCAACATGGGGGGAATCTATAATAGTTCCCATTCATAAAAAAGGGGATCGACCCAACCCTGCCTGCTATAGGCCGATCTCACTGCTTGACTCCTTAGTCAAAATAGTTGGTAGAATAATTTTAAATAGACTAAAAGAGTGGGCTGACAGTAAGGGTGTGTTGACCAATATGGGTTTCGTACTGGGGTGGGGACAATTGAACAGAGCCTTAATTTGTCCAGCCTCCTAGGGAAGTACATGAAAATCAAAGGCGGCAACCTGTATTTGGGATTCATTGATCGTTCTTCTGCCTTTGGCTGTGTTACCCATTCCAAACTCAGGGCGAGATGGGTGTGGACTCCCAGATAATTTATTTTTTATGGGACCTATACTCAGTAGCTAAGGCTAGGGTTAGATACAGAACTCACTGTGAATGCACTCCGTCGTTCAGCATAGGAAGGGGGGTGAGGCAAGGCTGTGTTCTTGCACCTTTTTTGTTTTCCCTTTATATCAACAATGTGGGCACTGCCCTGGTACTGCAACCAAAATATCTGGCACAGGTGGGACACCGTCCAGTGCCTGCCCTTCTCTATGCTGACAATGCTGTACAGATGGCGCGCACCCCAAATTCAATGCAGCTGGTACTTAACGACTTTGCCAACTACATACAGGATCTTGACCTACATGTTAACCAGGCCAAGACTTTTATAATGAAGTGTGGGAGGAAAATATGCAGCTCCTGAGATATGAGAATTAAGGACACTATTATTGAACACACCAATACCTTCTCATATCTTGGAGTGTTATTTGACAAGGGCGGTTCTTGGAATCCAGCTATTAAAACAAGGTTGCTCTTTTTCATAAATGCCTGTATAGCCGTACGTAAATTTGCTTTAAGATTTGGTACTAATCCCCTAAGGAAATGCTTACCATCTACAAGGCAAGGTGTGTCAGCAAAGCAGTATATGGGGCAGGCATATGGGGACACGTGAACTGCACGCCGCTACAAGTAGTGGAGAATGAATTTTTAAGATACCTACTGCTAGCCCCAAATCTGCATCAACGGTTGTCTGTTACGCAGAGTTAGGACTATCGTTTCTTAAAGATTTAATTAAGACCCAACTGATCCTGTTGTGGCATAAAGCATGGACATCTGAGTACACTGTTTTAAATCAACTTGTTATTAGGGACTGCCTAAACTCTACTCATTATGCAGAAATCACCTGGTTAAAGTATGTAGAGCGCTTTTGCAAGGACTTGGGTTCTCCTGAATATTTTAATAACCCTGACAGCCTCTAGAAACTGAGCAGGAAAGACCTAAAAGATGACTGCTAAGCACACTTGGAGAATAACAGGATGTTGAAAGAACCTTTAAAACCTTCTGTTCAAAGAAACCAGCTAATTTTAACCAGCTACTACATCCATTTATACCTTAGGCAGGTCCCACATCAAAAGCACAGATCTGTTTTAACTCTTTTTAGGATGGACATCTTTCACCGCATGGTTATGTTTACTGAAGTAATGATTGGTCCCCTACTTTAGCTAATTGCCCATGCGATAATGCTTCATCACGGCAACTATGCATGTTCTTTTTTGTAAATGTTATAAAAAAAAATGGAGGAAGCATTCTACATTAGGTTATCTAAAGCACATAGATTTTTATCAATGTCGTCCGGCTTATCTATTCCTGCATTCCTTACCGACAATTGACATCTGTGAAAGAATGTAATCCTTCCTGTGGAGCGTTTTCCACGCCAGGAAGTCTGTTTTTACCAATTGTATTATATGTTATTTATGGATGATCTGTATGTATTGCAGCAAATAGGTATTGGTTCGGGCGAGCTCATCAGGATCATATGGCGGGCCCAGTTTTGAGGTTCTTACCCTCCTGTATGTTGCTCTACGACAATGTACCAAGAATTTTTTTAATGACTATAAGACTGTTTTCTTACAAATGAGGGTTGATTTATATGTGTTTTGCACTCTATCGGATAGCGTCCTATTTTTTTGTTTGCTGGATTGTGATTTTTTTGGTCTAATATCTTTTGACCGAATAAAGATGATGATTGATTGACTTGCTGTCCTCTTTGTTTACCTCATCTGGAGCGTAGCTTCTTTACCATTCTTTAGGTTAGATAACATGTATCCTTTCACTGCTCAGATTCAGGGATCTGCATTTCTCCTTTCAGCACTCCAGAGTACATATGTTTTGTTGCCCTTGTGTGCTGCTTCCCTCCTCAAATACCCACTTGCTCCATGTGTATCCCTCAACTTGTGTTGCTTTCTCCATTCCCCGCATCTTTTTTTTTTTTACCATTCTCTTCATTCCCCTTC
The DNA here is from genome assembly GCF_964263255.1 of Lissotriton vulgaris. Classification (NCBI taxonomy): domain Eukaryota; kingdom Metazoa; phylum Chordata; class Amphibia; order Caudata; family Salamandridae; genus Lissotriton; species Lissotriton vulgaris. The sequence goes on along the minus strand of NC_141695.1, from coordinate 1,140,449,879 downwards.
CACCACTGAAAAACCCAACCATTGCTCTCCTGCTCCCCCAACTCTCTTTTGCTCCTTCCCTGAGTATCCTTCATGGCTTCACTTCCAGACAAAATGACAATTTAATACCCCTACAAGGCCCTTAACCACCAAGGACCAGCATACATCAACTATCGCCTGAACTTCCACCAATCCTCCAGACACCTGCGCACTGCCTCCCTCTCACACACTCCCTGCATCCGCCTAAGCTACAGTGGAGGACGATCCTTCTCCTACCTTGCCTCCAAGCCCTGGAACAACCTTCCCCTTTTTAAAATCATCCTCTCTCCCCGAATTCAGAAAGGGACTCAAGACCTGGCTGTTTGACTGATCACAGCAAGAACCTAGCAGCTGGATACCCTCTCTGGTGAGTATCCACACTTTATAAATCCGAGTTAATTGATTAATAATAGTAATTTTTCAAAAAGTTTTTTTGTTTTACTTTTTTTGGAGGTACTGGCAATTAGAGTCTACTGCAGCCTGCTCCTTTTTGTGTGTGTTTTTGTTTTTTAAGAATCTACTTTTGTACTTACTTAACTTTTGTTTTTTAATTACAGTATCAAGATTGTCTTGGGCAATCTTTAAATGGTAAATAAAAAAAAATGTGAAATCATCATGATGCATTCCTCCCAATGTTATGACAGGCATGCACATTTGAGGACTCATGCCAGTGTCATTAACCCCCCCCCTTTTTGTTTGCTGAATCTGGGCAGCAAAAAACGTTTTTTTTTTTTTGAAATGAGTCATGTACCCACCACACCCATATTCATCTCCAGTCATACTTGCTGATGTTGACTCCCTCACTTCAATGATTCCATCTTTTTATTTTGTCATGTAGCACAATCAAAACCCAATCACAGGGTGATGGAGCTCTTTACATGATTCAGTAGTATAAAGTTAAATGTTAACATTGTAATATATGTACCAGGCTATAAATACAATTTTAGGTTTAGGACCAGTTAACTGAAGTTAGATGCTGCTGTCCCAACCTCGATAAAATTGTTTAAAATCTCGGTGTCCAGATGCACCAAAAGCTCTTTCTGGTTGCCCAAGCAGCCAAAGTAGCTGTTACTTATTTTTCTCACATTAGAATTTTAAGACACATTGTACCTTATCTAGAACTCACAGAATCTTTTCCTGGTTTTGCTATTTGTGTGTGCATTGGTACATTCATACCTAGGCTAGCCATATCAGAAAAAGTGATTTGTTGGCTGCAGATAGTTGCAAGATTGGTTGTAGGCTGGCACAAAGAGGACCACATACCTTTCACCTTGCAGATCCTCCACTAGCTGCACGTACGCAAAACTCTTTTTAAAATCCATGACTATTTTCCATAGATCCTGTTGAGTTCTCGCCCTTGAAGGTACTTTGGCACTCTCCGGGTCACACACACACATCTTCCAATTTGTAACATTTAATTAAAGAGAAGTCCATACTTTCCGACAGCCAAACAGGATTCTGTCCAAGAAGAGGCACTGAATCTGTCCTCTTTGCCATCTGGGATGACCCTAAAAACACATTAGACCGGAACAGGCCACAATACTTCTGTTGGACCTTTCATCTGCCTTCGACACAGTTGACCATGACACTCTAATCCAAAGACAACGAAGCTAGCATAGAGGGGACTGCTAATGTACTACCTTAAACATAGGGCCAATGTCATTCATACTCACCCTTTCTCACCCAAACTGTACTTTACAAGAGATCTGTCATCTCGCCCATGCTTTTCAACATTTACATGGTTATTATCGGCAGTGATCAATAAATTTCAGCTCGCATGCTATAACTACGCAGATGACACACAAATACTTCTTAAACTGGAAAGCCCCAAGGACAGCGGAAACTCAGAAATCTTAAGTTGTCTCTGAGCCATTGATTGGTGGATGACATAGAGCTATCTCAAATTGAATGTGTCCAAAACTGAAATACTCATGTGATGTGTGGAAAAATTAAGACCCACTCTGCACCTGGCCTGACAATGTGGGACCACCTGCTAAAGCATCTAAGGAAGTGCTAAACCTTAGAATTACAATGGACTCCAAATTATTAATGAATGCCCAAGTGGACATGTGTCACAAGTCTGATAACGGACTACCGACTCTGTTGCCCTACGGGTCTGAAACCATCCTTTCATCCTCTGTGCAGGAAGGACATGACCCCTTTAAAGGAGTCTCTCAGATGGGATCCCCGGGGGCGTGGCCTGTGACGTCACACCCCAGCGGCCTATCAGAGGAGCGGCAGACACAAACAAGAGGGCCATGTCAGATAGCTCACTCGAAATCCATCAAAGCCGACGATGCTCCCAATACCCATCCAACTCAGAAGCCGCCAGAATATTAAATCTAGGCCACTGCTGAAGCAGGGGGGGAGGGGAAGTGGACAGAGAGAGAGACTGCCAGATAGAGAACTTGCTTCTCTGGTCTTCTGTCTTTGCTGGTGAAGTTGAATACTGCACCTGTATAAAGACAACACTTAACACCCACACTCAATGTATACTTTTATCCAAAAACCTATGGAGACTTGTATTACCTGCAAAGCCTGGCTTGTAGCTTCTCTCCCATGCAGTTTAGACTGACTTCTATACTCAGTGGTTAGGGTATACAGCATCTGCAAACACACATAAGTATTACCTATTGTGAGCTAACCCTAAACTCTCCCAATACCCCGTCCTGTAACCTAGACTTACCAATAATGTCTAAACTGTTGCAGAAAATACAATGGTCCTGTTGAATACTTCTTCAACTACTGTAAAATGTTCATAAAAGAAATAACTAATGCTGCAGTCACCAATGAGAACACACCAGATAGCAAGGATACTTGTACAAGTCTTCAAAAAATAAGCTTGCGGAACGAGGTTTTCACAAGGACAAATGTCAATAAATACCTTCAGGTGGCGCTCTGAGCTAAAACACCAGCTTGCCAGTTATAACTCACGGTTCCCCAAGTTGCTTCTCGACTCGAGGAATACTCGTGGCAAATCCGCTGCTAGACTGGTTTCGGCTCCCTCGTTGCGCATGCGATGATGACAGGTAGTGCTGTAAATGTCTCCGAGACTAAACGTTCCACGAACAGCCTCTAAAATAAACTTGCTCATAAATGAACTGCAGGCTTTATGAAACGCCGCTCCCAGGGCGTAATTCAGTTGAAGTGCGCCGTTCTAAATTCCTTCACAGTTCTTAAGCGGCTCGGCAGTCACGCGACCACTACCGCTAGACTGCGACTTCAGAACTGCGTGACCGGGACATTTGGCTGCAATGCTGGTGGTAATCACTAGTGACCGCAAACATTGCCTGAACATTAATTTGGACACAATAAAACTTTTCTTCCAGCGTGGCAGTACTTTTACCCTTTTAGATCTATAACGCTTCACCTGTGCCTCACCCTCTGATCCTGTAACTGCAATTAGGTTCCTGACAGTACCTCCCTCCAAAGGGGGCCCTCCAAATTTTGGTTTAGTAGGGTAAGTTTTATGGAAAAGCCTCACTAATCTTGGAGCATGAACGTAATCTGAGGGTTCCCAAGACCTCTCTTCCGGACCTAACCCCTTCCATTCTACCAAGTAGTACAGTTTTTTTCCTAGAAATCTTTGAGTCTAAGATTCTGCTGACCTCCAATTCCTCCTCAGACTCTATTCTGATTGAAGCTGGTTTCCCTTTATGCCGGGCATGGGGTGGATTTCTTTTTAGCAAGGAAATGTGAAAAGCTGGGTAAATTTTTAAACTACTAGGAAGTTGTAATTTCACTGCCACTGGATTAATTATCTTTTGAACCTTAAACGGCCCGATAAACCTTGGCTGAAACTTCCGATTACCCTTCAGCTTTAAATGCTTGGTGGATAACCAAGCCTGATCCCCAACTGCAAACTCCACACCCGCACGTCTCTTTTTATCTGCCTGCTGTTTATATGATAACTTTGCTTTGGTAAGGTTTACTTGTGCTTGCTGATAAGACCTTTTTATGCCCGCTATCCACTCAACCACAGTTGGGCACTCCTCAGTCAGTTTCCCTAGCATCAAAGTTGGGTGCCGACCATAATTCAAGTAAAACTGAGTGAACCCCGTGGATGCGTGTATAGCATTGTTAAAAGCGAACTCAGCTGACCACAACAGGTCATACCAATTCCCTTCCTGCTCCATCAAGTACAGTCTTGGATATTGTTCCAGCTCCTGATTTACACATTCAGTCTGCCCATCAGTCTCTGGATGGAAACTGGTTGAGAGACGAGTGTCCACACCCAAACTATGCATATAGTTTTTCCAGAACTTGGACACAAACTGAGCTCCTCTATCAAAAACTATGATTTGTGGAATACTGTGAGCACGAACCACATGCTGATTGAATAACCTTACAAACTGAGGAGCCGTGGGAATCTTTTCTAAGGGGACAAAATGACTCATTTTTGAGAATGTGTCTACCAGTACTAGAATGGCGGTGTACCCCTGGCTGCGTGGCAAATCTACTATCAAATCTAATGATACAGTGTGCCAGGGACCTGGAGCATTAGGAAGTGGTTGTAATAGTCCCTGCGGGGACTGTCTAGTTGGTTTGCTCTTTATACATAATTCACAGGTTGCGACATACTGCCCCACTTGAGCGGCCATACCAGGCCACCAAAAATGTCTCTGTATCAACTGCAAGGTCCTCTTCGTCCCCTTGTGACCCGCCAACTGATCATCATGCCAACCTTCTAATGCCTTTTTTTGCAAATCACAGGTGGGTAAATACAAGGCGTCATCATAATACGGCAGGGAGTTTTTGATGGATTTTCTCTTATCATCCGCTGCCCATTTTTCCAGATCCTGGAGAGGACAATGCTGCCGGATTTCCTTGGCGAAATCTTCCAAATGAATTATTTCCACAATTTTCTCAAATGAAATAATTGGTTCCTCCACTGGAATTCTCTTGTCCTCTGAACAGTTCATTCGGGATAGGGCATCTGCCTTCTATTCTTCACTCCCGGTTTGTATGTGATGACAAAGTCGAACTCAGAGAAATACAGAGACCACCTCAGTTGGCGCGGGGTGAGGGTTTTGGCTGACGTCAGAAATTGCAGGTTCCGATGGTCTGTATACACTGTCACCTTGTGCTTGGCCCCAGTAAATAATGACGCCAATCAAGAAAAGCCTCCTTGACCGCTAGCAGTTCCTTATCCGCGATGGAGTAATTAAACTCTGTCTCTGATTACTTCTTTGATCGAAAAGCCACAGGATGGAGTTGCCCGGTCAGCTTATTTCTTTGTGACAAAATCCCACCAGTGGCGAAGTCGGAAGCATCGGTTTCCACAAAAAACTCTTCCTCAGGATTTGGATGCATCAAAATTGGCACCGAAAACAAACGCCCTTTTTAGAAACTGAAAAGCTTCCTCTGCTTCGTCTGACCAGATGAACGCCTTCCCTTTTCTTAGAAGTTGTGTGATTGGCTGGACCTTGGCAGAGAAGTCTGGAAAAAACCTCCTGTAGAAATTGGCAAAGCCAAGGAAACTCTGAATGTCCTTTACATTCCTGGGAGAAAACCAATCCTGAATTGCCTGCACTTTTGATGGGTCCATAGCCACCCCCTCCGCAGACAGGATGAACCCCAAGAATTCCACTTAACTCACATGGAATGAACACTTCTCCAGCTTAATTTACAGATGATTCTCTAACAACTTCTGCAAGATGGCTCTCACATGTGGGATGTAATTCTCAACGCAATCTGAGAAAATCAATATGTCATCAATATAGACAACTGCCACACGATCCAAGAATTCTCTTAATACATCATTCACAAAGTGTTGAAACGCTACCGGGGCGTTGCTCAACCCGAAAGGCATCACCTGTTATTTGTAGAGGCCATACTTTGTGCGAAACGCCGTTTTCCACTCTTCTCCCTCAGCAACTCTCACCAGATGATAGGCGCCGCGAAGATCCAGCTTCGTATAAACCCTCGCCCCCTTCACCTGATCCAACAGAAGGGAGATAAGAGGTAGTGGATAACAGTTTTTGATGGTCACAAGATTCAAAGCTCTGTAGTCAATACAGGGGCGCAATGTGCCGTCCTTTTTCGGCCGGAAAAACAGTGGCGAGGAAACTGGCGATTGCAATGGACGTATGAATCCAATTTTTAGATAATCCTCCAAATATTTTTTCAGGAACTGGTTTTCCGCCTCAGTGAGTGCATAAATTCGACTGCACGGCAACTTGGCACCTGGTTCTAATTCAATCTTGCAGTCGTACTCCCGGTGGGGTGGGAGTTTCTCTGCATTACCCTTATCAAAAACACTTGCCAAGTCCTGATACTCAGCAGGAATTTCTTTTGTTTCCAAAACACACACTTGGCGGGTAAGTTGGGCCAATTCTCGAGCAGGCGAGCTCTCCATTTTCTGCGTACAAGTTTAGTAACAATTTCTGCGACAATGTTCTGAAGTCATCTCCACCGATCTGCTTTCTCAGTCAATTGTTGGGTTATGCTCCGTAAGCCAAAGCAATCCTAATATTAATTGGAACTGCGCCGCATCGATTAAGTTGAAACGAAGGAATTCATGATGACCCTGAAGTCCCACCAACTCCAAGGTTTCCGTTTCTTTAGTAATTGGTCCGGACGTGACGTTGGTGCCATCCACAGCCTTAACTACCTCACTATGTTTTTTCTTTAATTCTTGAATGCCCATTTCCTTCGCATAAGTCAGATCACAAAAATTTCCGGTAGCCCCGGAGTCGATCATTACCGATACGTCTTTCACCTCCCTGGTTCCAAACCTCATGACAAATGATACAGTTAAATGAGGCGCTGCCGATTGAAGAGTGTTTATCAACTGTTGTATTTCAGGAGTCGACTTCCCTTGTTTTCCCACCAGAGCAACTCCCTCTACTGGTGGGATTTGGCTTTTAAACCCACACTGATTTGGTTTTTTTTGGGGTAGTCTTTCACAAAATGACCTGATACGCCACAATAAAGGCACAAATTATTAGCTCGTCTTTTTTTTTTTTTTCCTTTTTGGACAAAGGTCCTCTGATTGAGCCAATCTGCATTGGTTCTTCCCCAACAACATTTTCTGTTTTTGTAAATTCACTTTTTGCTCGGTCTAGCCGTGGAAAGTATGCCCGAAAATCTTTCTTCTTTTCTGACTTCCTTTCAGATAATCTATGTTCTAGCTTCAAGACCAAGTCAATCAGTTCCGATATCTCCCGTGGCCTTTTCGGAATCTGCGCCAGAGCGTCTTTTAATTCGTCTTTTAATCCACGGTAAAAGATAGCGGAACGTTTACTTTCTGGCCACTCCGTCTCCACAATTAGCTTGTTAAATTGGGCAAAATATGCTATCAATTCCCGGTTTCCTTGTTTCAGGTCCAAGAGTTCATTATCTGTAGCTTGTTCTGCTGTTCTCCGATTAAAAATGCGTAGAAATTCCTTCTTAAACACATCAAAGTTGTACAAGGCAGGGTCGTCTCTGGAAATCAGAGGCATCGACCAGGCAGCCGCATCACCGCTCATGTAGGACAGCATGAACGCCACCTTCACCCTGTCATCCTTAAACACCACAGGTCTGCACAAAAAATGCAACGAACACTGGGTCAGGAATATCTGTGCCCTGTGTGGGTCCCCCCCAAACCTCTCAGGGTTAGCCAATGGAACAATTGGCGCAACGAAGCGAATCACTTGCGTCGCAACCTCTGAAGCGGAGCTCTGACTGGATTCCGAACAACTACCAGCCAGTAGCTCCTCCATTTTAGTTCTAATTATATGATTCTCTTGCTGGGACCTTTTTATTTCTTCTCTCAATGCCCTATTATCCTCTGCGGATTGGGTTAACTGGCTTTGCAGTCCATCCAAAATTCCGGCCAGAGTCTTAAGGTCTAAACCCTCTGCCATCGTGGCTCAGATGGAAACAGTGGCACTTCAATCTGTCAGATAGCTCACTCGAAATCCATCGAAGCCGACGATGCTCCCAATGCCCATCCACCTCAGAAGCCGCCAGAATATTAAATCTAGCCCACTGCTGAAGCGGGAGGGAAAGGGGAAGGGGAAGTGGACAGAGAGAGAGACTGCCAGATAGAGAACTTGCTTCTCTGGTCTTCTGTCTTTGCTGGTGAAGTTGAATACTGCACCTGTATAAAGACAACACGTAACACCCACACTCAATGTATACTTTTATCCAAAAACCTATGGAGACTTGTATTACCTGCAAAGCCTGGCTTGTAGCTTCTCTCCCATGCAGTTTAGACTGACTTCTATACTCAGTGGTTAGGGTATACAGCGTCTGCAAACACACATAAGTATTACCTATTGTGAGCTAACCCTAAACTCTCCCAATACCCCGTCCTGTAACCTAGACTTACCAATAATGTCTAAACTGTTGCAGAAAATACAATGGGCCTGTTGAATACTTCTTCAACTACTGTAAAATGTTCATAAAAGAAATAACTAATGCTGCAGTCACCAATGAGAACACACCAGATAGCAAGGATACTTGTACAAGTCTTCAAAAAATAAGCTTGCGGAATGAAGTTTTCACAAGGACAAATGTCAATAAATACCGGCAGGTGGCGCTCTGAGCTAAAACACCAGCTTGCCAGTTATGTTATTTTTTTAAAAAATTTTTGAAAACCTTTATTGTGCATGAATAAAAGAACAAATACGGGCCTACAACCGTCAGGCCGGCCACAATACTTTGTCAGCACAGGTGCAAGCATTACAGTTCCCCAGCAGCGACAGGTAAAATTTCAATAATCAATGAGCGTTACACTGGGAAGAATCATGTCGCCGGGGGGAGGAGAATTGAAGGGTAATTTTTTAAAGTTTTTTTTGCGTTTTCATCATAAGATAAGTCAGTGAAGAATAAGAACTAAGAAGATTCGAGTCCGCACAATGGCTTCACGACATGGGTAAGCGGCGTTGTAGTTGAAAACAACAGTGGAAGTTAACATCAAGAACAATATGGCGGTGCAAAACAACAGCAAGTCTTCATCCAGCATTTACGCACCCCATTCAGCGCCGCCCCCTCCCTGCCAACCCGGACCCAGAATCGAACCAGATTAAGAAAGCGCAGAGAACAGAAAAATAAGGCCCATAGAACTAAAAAATACCAAATTACCCCCCCACCCTGCATCATTGTGGAGGCTACGGCCTACCCCCCCACCCCCCACAGAGTGCCTGTCGCCCTTTAAAGAACCCGAAATATAGACAAGAAAGAAGGAGGAGAATGAAGAAAGAAGAATAACATTAACACCTATAATATAGGGAGTGAGAAAAGAATAAACCAATCTAAACTCCCAAAAAGAAGAAGGTGGGGAGGAGCCCACTCGATATCAGGTCACCCGGAGACCCCGGCCATCACAGACTCCCACACCATAGATATCGTCCATCACTAAAACACCAATACAAAATCAATTAGCAATATCAATGCAGTTGGAAAAAGTCATCGTGCGATGCGTGCCCATGAAATATATAAATCCGTTCCAACCCCATCCCCGTCAGCCAGCAAATCAGTTAGCAACAAAAAACAGCCTAGCCCTGACCCGATCGTGGATGTAACTTTGAGCATACTCCCCCATGAGAGCCCACCCCCCGGTGCACAAAAGGACAGTATGGCCGCTTGGAAGAAGAAGACAAAGCAGGATCACAAAATGGCCGCCGACTATCGTTAAAAGGTCCTTTGTCCACCGTACATAGTTCCATCAGGGCATCTGGAAGATAGAGGTTCCGCAGGGGGAAAGGCGAAGGCCACCATATAAAAGCCAGCAAGTGGGCCAAAAGTTGCGCAGCTGGGTCCATAGACAAGCGCGATGGTACAGGCAACAGTGAGTCAGGCTCCGAGGGAAGGGGAGACAATGTGTCAGACGCGGAACTGGAGGGCAGCCAGCCGTCGGCTCCGATAGAGGTAGCAGCAAATACAGAGTCACCATAGTCACAGGGAAACATTGTATCTCCATAAATCGGCAAAGGCAGATCCACACCTCGCTGGAGGCAGACGGTGCGTTCGCGACCCACATCAGACCTCATTCTATCAAATTGCTCACCCAGTGCCCGGAGGCCATCACACATCTCCGAGTGGAAGTCACGCAGGGCGGCCAGGATGGATCCACAAGATACTGGAGGCTGCAATCTCCTCGTATCAGGTTCCAGAGCCGGTGCTTGCAAGCTGGTGCACAACGCAGGCAGGGCGAGACAGTCCACAGGCAGGGATGGGTGAACTCCCCCCAGCCGCGGGTGGTCAAACGAGGCCATGGTTCCGGTAATGCGGTATAGGAGCCGGGGAGGGTGTAGCACAATCAAGCACCGCTTCAGGACTCCGACACTACCAGGGTCGAAAGCAGTCGGGCGCACGTCTCATAAAACCGCTTCGCAACAGGCTGGGCACCGGATGAAAAAGTCATCAGCCTGCGTTGAGCCGGCCCGCTGAGCACCCTACGCCGCTCACCTCCCACTCAGAACAGGGAATCCGCTCCCTCGGGGCTTCCCCACTCGGCCATCACGTCCCAGGCGCAGCTTGCGGTGGACCTCGGCATCAGCGCGGTGATGACCGCATCTTGTGAAACGGCGCCGCATCTAAGTCCTCGGCGCTACGCAGATGGTCCGGCCATTTCCGAGCCTCCAAGAGCCGGTAACGAACGGCATTGCAGGCGAGGGTCCAGGGCGGGGGACATTACTACAATTATCTCCGGCATCCGGGCAGGCTGAAATGTCGGGAAAGGACCGAAGTAATCAGCGCATCGTCACACACGTTCCGCCACCGGGATCGATCAGGATGGAAAACAGGATACCGTTGCGGAGCTCAAGGGCCGGTGGAGCCGGGTGACTACACGTCTGCTCCGGTCGCCATCTTGGCTCCTCCCCCAGCTTGCCAGTTATAACTCACGGTTCCCCAAGTTGCTTCTCGACTCGAGGAATACTAGTGGCAAATCCGCTGCTAGACTGGTTTCGGCTCCCTCGTTGCGCATGCGATGATGACAGGTAGTGCTATAAATGTCACTGAGACTAAACGTTCCACGAACAGGCTCTAAAATAAACTTGCTCATAAACGAACTGCAGGCTTCATGAAACGCACGCTCCCAGTGCATAATTCAGTTGAAGTGTGCAGTTCTAAATTCCTTCACAGTTCTTAAGCGGCTCGGCAGTCGCGCGACCACTACCGCTAGACTGCGACTTCAGAACTGCATGACCGGGACATTTGGGGGCCATGCTGATGGTAATCACTAGTGACCGCAACCATTGCCTGAACATTAATTTGGACACAGTGAAACTTTTCTTCCAGCGTGGCAGTACTTTTACCCTTTTAGATCTATAACGCTTCACCTGTGCCTCACCCTCTGATCCTGTAACTGCAATTAGGTTCCTGACAGGCCGTCCTTCCTTCAGGATACGGAAGCTGATTTCCCCGAAGCAGAGAAGGACGTGACGTGAAGCAACGGAGGCGGAATAGAAGCCAGAAAAAGCCGAGCCGGAGAAGACACCGGGACCAGTGTTGCGTTTGTGTGCAAGGACGAGAAGCGAGGAGGCCAACAGTACCACACTTCGCCCAGCCCCCCCCTGGAGGAGGGTGGCTTACTAAGGTACGGGCGACTTTTCAGGGGCTTGCGGGTCACGGGAGGGGGGGAAGGACGGTGTATAGAGGAAGGTCACTTCAGGGACCACTTGGTGACGGTCAAAGGTGGCATCTTCCCCTCACTCCTTTCCCCTGAAAGAGAACCGCTGTTTTTTTTTCTTCTCCATAACTCACCCCGGTTTATTTCTTTGTTATCCCATCCCCATCTACTCACGCCATCCCATCGAAGCTGGAGAGGCGACCATCTAAAATCCAGGGGACGTCTTGGTGAAGACGGGACCTTTTTTTAACCAAGAGTTCGGATCCCCGAAGACACTAATGACGTTTCTTTTATAGTGTATCATTTCTTTTGAATAAAGAAAAGAATTCTGAACCAACACATCAGTCTCCTGAAAAAGTCATTGGTTTGGCCAACTCTTTATCTGGGAAAGACTCTCGGGTCACAACATGTTAGCAAGATCAAGCTTTATTCCCATGAAAACTCTGAAACTCATCTTCCCACATCTAGGTTTTCCACACAAGGTCCAACCAACTTAGCAATACATGGAATGGGACCACTTTTTCTCGGGAATAATATCACAAAATACATACAATGAAAGAACCTCCGCTCAGCATTGACACCTCTCTTCAAAGCCCCAGCATACAAGAAAAAATCCATAGGTGGCACCTTGTTCCTCTGTGCAAGCAGCCAAACTATGGACTTCATTACCCCTAAAATAAGAGCCACCGATTACTATCTTATCTTCAGAAGACTACTCAAGAGCTAGCTCTTTCCTACATGACCACCTCACTTCAACACAAAAGTACAGTATATACCTGTGCATTTAAAGGTGTATAATTTGATTATATGTAAGTATTTAGATAAGTGCATTTCTTTGTACAAAAATGTATACTACTTGTGGTTTATAGATAGATATTCTTCAGGCTTATTCTGTCTATTTTATTCTTTTCCAGAGTTACAGTGGATCTCAAACACAGCATTTTTGCAGCCTCAACCAAGGAAATAAGGAAGGACTGTGAATTTTGAAGACACGTTAGAGAATTACAATTGGGTGTACATATGGAGGGGACATAAACTAAGCAGTGAGGCTCTGGGGGAAATACAAATGAATCTGTTAGATGGAACCTTGGCACTTCCTTGGACAGGCATTGATGAATAGATGACTAGCTGATAAAGTAGAACTAGAGAAAGCTACTAGAATATGATTTCTGCCATCCAGGTGGCAATAGAGGTTTGGAGTGAAAGAAGAACATAGTATTTTAGTCGGAAGATCAACAATGTAGACCTTGAACAACCACACACCCAAGTGCTTATGCATCCTCACGCGAATCCCCAAATGTTTAAAACGGAATGTTTTTTGTGTACAATATCATCTACAAGGTAGTAAAGTAAAATTGGTGGCTCCCTGTCAGGTTCGCTTCCCCCCCCCCGCCCCCTTGTTCCCTGCACCTCGTTCCCTGCATACGAATGCGGCGAAGCGCTCATCAGAGTCCGTGGGCGCCACCGCACTGCTGAACTACACAACCCAGCAGACCGTGCGCGGAGCATGCGCAGGCTGCCGCGGCTCAGAGCGGCGTCGGATATTGAGCCTGACGCCGTCGGATGTCCGATTTCCCCGAGAGAAGCGCAAGGCTGGGCTCTTGTCTTCTTCAGTCTCAGCGAGGTCGTTGTTCCCAGCATCAGGGCGGAACATCCGCTCACTCTTGGGTTGCTTCAGAGCTTGCCAGCACTCGATGGTGTTCGAACAGGCGGTTTTGAGCCTGGATGTAAACGGAGTACCGAACAGACATACCCCACAGACCAGCAGGCAGGTGCACAAGCGGTGAAGACAACCGCTCGCGTAGTACCGCCGCAAGTTGCAAACACCCCATCACAGCAAGCGGAACTCGAGCGGCATTTTCGGCCGCTGCTTAGCACGGTGTCCTCTGTTGGCGAGTAGCCAGGACTGGTGCTCATGCGGAGGACGGTTGGTCCCTGGTAATCGCTCAGTATTGTCGGCCGAGGGGGTTCTGCAAGGAGTAGCTGCATGGTGAAGGGTATCGTTGACCTTACTTTCTTGTTTATTCGGGATATTCAGGGTGAAGTTAACCCTTTCTTTGGTGCTGCATTATAGAGCCTAACAGCACACTAACAAGTTGTTTGTATTGGCTTTCTTTTTGATCTCTCATTGCACAGGGAATACCTAGCTGCTTACAGACCTCTACTTCGCTATCATAGGGAACGCAGTGTTGTTTATTGTCTTTACTGCAGGTATCCCTCCGTGGCAGTTCCTATTGGCGTCAAACCGATCCTGAGGACCGAAGAGGATCACACTCCCTCTTTCATTTTAACTGAAAGGCTGCAGTTCATTAAGAACAAAGCTAAGCTACTGTCCTTAAGGACTTGAGAGCCAGATAAGCAGCAACGAGTTCAGTAGCTTAGGATGCCCTCCACAGGTATAAGTGTGTATGGAGGACGTAGGGGAATGGCACTGACTGTCTGCCAATAATCTCTCCAATATCGTTCATGCTTTATGCATGGGTTAATGGTACATTCAGATCATTTTGTGGAAATATGGGTGGCAGCACCACTGTCTGTTATATCTAAGGTAACAGAAAAACAAGAGGTTCAATGATTCATGACAAAGGATTTTGCAAGACAGAGAAAGTTTAAAGAGAATAATGTTGACAAATAGGGGACCCAGAGGTGCCTGGTGTTCATATGAGCAGATACATTTAAAGTGTTTTTGTTTAGGCGTTCCCTCTTGTACGTACTTGTTTCAACCAGGCTGAGTGAACTGACTCCAAAGATAAAGAGCAAAAAATCAGCAGCATAGTCCAGAGGGAACTATGGAGGAAGAGCAGATGGGTTTCAGAATGACATCAACCAAAGCTGCAAAGCAGCTTAAATGACTGGGATGGTTACATATTGTCCATTTAGGGAGCTGCAGCGATGTCTCTGCCTGATCTCATGACTATTCAGAGCCTTCGGTGCAAGCTGAGCAACCCTTTTTATCTCTTACAAACAATAATAAAAACATGCTTGGTGGCAGGGGGGGCAGTGGTTTGCATTCAAAGACTTTTGGAATCAACAAATTGCTTCCGCACCAGAATCGACCTCAGAAAGTTTGGGGTCTGTATCAGCAATCCCTCACAAAAAGAAAAACCTGGTTATAAGAAACGCTTAACGCCTATAAATAATTTCTATCAAATGGGTATCCTATCTTACTCCTTGGTAAGGCTATGCTCATTTATCTAGTCATGCCTACCTATATGTTTTAATCGTTGTAAAAAAATAAAATCATCAACCAACCAGTTCAGGTCACAGGCCCATCAGCCAATGGTCTCCAAATGGGCTTATCAATTATAATCGGTGCTCCCGCATTCATGGTATTTTTTTTTTACTTTTCCATCTGTATTTATCCATATTTCTTTTTTGATTTTTTTTTTCTGTATTTATCCATATTTATTTTGGGTTTTGTGAAAAAATTGAGCTGAAACTAGTATATTTCCACATGTATTTAACCGATAAATGTTCTCTCATGCTTAAATGCCTGAGAGATTTTAATGATCTGAAAATCCACTGACGATAACTCAATGCACTTATATGAAAACGTGCATATCAGTATCAACCTTGTGCATATTTACTGCTGTTAAAGCAACTTTACTAACATTCCTTTCTTTTTTTTAACACCCTTGCCTGTCAATCCGCACAGCTATACGCTTGGCAGCCATGACTGACAGCATTTAGAATCACTCAAAAAACAATCCGATTTCCGTTTTTATCCACATTTAAAAATAAATATAGACAGGAAAATTAATGGGGGTCTGTCTGTATTTATCTGTAAAAATCCGTAAAAACGGATAATAAAGGAAAAGTGTGAGTGAGGTCGGTCAGAAAGTGACTCACGTAAGCACCATTCATTGGGGCTACTGGTTGGTACTCACCAGTTTGCTCTCTCATCTACACCTTCTTGACAGAAAAAGAATGTTACCGAACTCATAAACTAATGTGATGAAAAGGGGTGCAAATAAAGGTGACATCTATCCACCATCTAAGCCCTGTAATGTAAAAACAGTTAACTAATCAACCCAGAAATTAAAATAGAGATGTAAACCTCTATCCCACATATTTCAATTTTTGAACTCATGTTCACAGGCCGATAAAAGGCAGCATGTATAGACCATTTAAACCTGAACGGCCAACATGTTTCATTGCCCTACAAATTCGCTGCAATTTCATCAGGGCACAAGGACACATCTCCACCTCAAAAAATGCACTGGACCAAGTGGTTGCCTGGTGGACACCTACCAGCAACTAACTGGGGGAGGACCCGAAGTATAACTACCCCCCCACAACTCAGTGCAGCCAAGAACAAACAATTCTGGGTGCTCGCGTTTAATTGCTGGAATATTCAGTTGCCTGTATCAGCAACACACTGTGGGAAAAGAAACCGGGGAGCTACTGTATCTGCTTAGAAGTAACGCCTGGGAACCTATAATATATATTAAAAACATTATTGTGGAGAAGGAAGATACATTGAGACTTGGAGAAATTATGTATTGCAGTTCATAAGCCCTTGACTCTCTATTAAGACATTACTGAAAGTCCATTACTTTGCAATCTGATTGTATTGGATCACAACCGACAACTTAAACTGGTGTACTGTTATATGACATCATACCAAACCAATCTGCAAGCCTGTGCTATGCTTTCTGTTGGTTTATAAAAAACGAATAAAAAAAGACCTTTGGAATCCATTATTTTGGGATAAAAGCTCAATCTCAAGCAGTGCACTATCCAAGATCGGGATTAGAAAGCAAGTTGCTTGCCATCAAAGTTTGTCAAAAGCTACATTCCTGCAGTGAAGCGGTTACCGCAAGGCAACAAGCCGCCTGATGACAGTCTATTAGATTGTTCTGCCTGGCAGAGACTAGTCTCATCTACAAGCCAAGGAAATTTCCCCTCCTGTCCCAACCAAATCTATTCAAGGTGCGTTTAGGCAGATGAGTTTTCACTTCTTATCTATGGTATGTTGAATGCAGTGATAATAGGAGTATCTGGAAGTCTTCAGAGTGCAAAAGGATTGATGCAATCTCCTACTTTTGCCATAAGTTTTATTTCTTTGGATAAGGGTTTAAGCTGTGACTCCCCCTCTTTTCTTCCTATAGTATGTCTATTTTTTCTATGGAAAGAGTTGTCAGTTGGAAGGCTATACGAGTATGCTGTTTTTGCAAGGTTTATAAGTAGTGTTAAGAACCGGTGCCCCCAGTCCGCATGGTGCAGGCCCACCCTTGGATATACCAGTGAAATGGTCATGTGCCAACTAAACTGGAATGTAGGGTGAGCCAGGTATGTCTGCCAGAAGGTTCTGCTTCAAAGGTAGTAGGGCAGTGGTTGTCCCACTCGCTAGAGATATGTAGAGAAGTTACCAACACATGCCTGTATTACCATAACAGAGGCTTAAGGAAGCATGGATATAATTTATGGCCAGGAACGTTACAGCATGGCTAGTCTTTGGACAGCCTACAAGCCTGGTGACAATTAATCTAGTGCAATCTAGTAAGAGCCTTTTCCACCAACATATTTCCTTCCGGTCCTTTTCAAACACAGGACCAGTTGCATTACAGTCCCAAACAATGTAATTATTAAATACTTCGCACTTAAGGGATTAAAGCCAGACTAATGTTACATGGTCTTAATTGTCTTTATGTAAAATTATTTTTTGGAGGGGTGTAGCCAAGATGGCGCCGAAGTGAGTGTGTCCTTTGCTTGTTCCACATCCCTGCAAAAAGCCTGTTCTTGGCTCCTGACCAGGAGCTGAGATTGTCTTGATGAAGAGCTGAGTGACTCCCTAGGACGAGGGGAGCGCTCTGGACTCCACGGGGCACCTCTGTGGTGAAAAAACACCGGAGGACCAAGACCTAGAAGGCAATGCCAGCAATGATCCAGTGCCAGACAGGCTGCCACAAAGCACAGTGGAGGCCTGTTATGGCCGGATTTCTGCTTAGATGGGATCAGCCCCTAGGGGCCCCTCCAACCCAGCCAGAACGTAACCACATCCCTCCTCAGGACCATCTATCCAGGCACCTGGGTACCTACCTGAGGATGGGGAACTCTCAATATACAAGCTCATATTATCAGAAACACCACTAAATCTATAGGGATACTAAGAATACTCACTGATTACTAAGGATATCCATGCCTTACACCACACTCATACCTTATAGTCTCGCGGCCACTCAGACCCAGACTAATCTACCCTGGGGCAGATATGACACACAATCCGGCGTGTCTACACATGGGCCTGCAGAACCCAATGCTCTCTTTTCCAAACGGCTTACAATCCGGCAAACCTACACGTTGGTAATCCTCCCCAATGCTCTCACTTACACAAGCCACAATCCTGTGGGTATACACGTTGGTAATCCACCCCAACGCTCTCACTAACACCGTATATCAACGACGACCACATTCCTATGAACACCTTCAGTTATATGTTGGGAAGTCTCTCTCTCCCTATTCACTAAGGGCTTGCTACTACAATATTAGGAGTTAGCCAATTAATAATATGTGCCTTCTGCTCCTGGCATCAAAGGTCCACTCGCTCCCTATTTATTTGATCACCACTTACCTGATCGGGATTGAACATCCGTTCACATAAACAATCATCAACTAGGAACTACATTTACCCGGATTGAACAAGAATACAAGGCACATTTCAGTTCACTAATAAACTGGGGTTGGTTTATTTTAACAATATAAACACCTACACAGATTTGTATTGTAATGGACACATCCACATGTAACTGACAAAGACTATAGATAGAACACACCGCTGCAAGGAAAAGGATTAGCAATACAATAGCCTAGGTAATAAAGACAAGATTAAGATGTAAGTGTAAAGTAAACTAATATGACAGGACCGATATCACCTGATTAGTGTGAAGTCTTGTTCTAGCTGTCATCTGGGTTCCTCTCTCGTCTGTGCCTTGGCTCATCTCAGACTCTCTCTCTCTCCTGCACTCTTGGATACACCTCTGCACTGATCACTTTGCACTGGACTCCTCTCCCCCACGAACTGTCTCCACCTTCCAGCTTCAATCTAATGGTTTCTGCCGCTCTGATGCTCTTCATTCCACTAGCTTGTTCACTCTGTTTTAAATGTCTCTGTGCCAATGTCCAATTAACTCCAGCTGCTCCCACAGGTTAGTCCACGATCTCTCCTCCGTCTCTTCTAAAAGGCATTACTTCAGACTCCAGCTATTCACACCTCCTCCTGATAAGTAACTGCTTCTGACTGCTTCCTTCAGTTCCAGCTCACTGACTGTCTGTTTGTCTTCTCTCTGTTCCAAGCATGTCCTGTCTCTTCTCCTCTTGCAATTTCACTCCTCCAACTCTACCAACACTCTCTGCTCCTCCAATTCAACTCAGCTCTCTCTAGCTTGAACCCTCTCTCTCCTACTCCAACAGCTCCTCACTCTTCTACCACTCCAGCTTGACTCCTCTCCGCTCCTCCAATTCCACTCGACTCTCTGGCTCCGCCAACTCAACTCGACTGACTGACTCCGCCTCTGCACTTCACTAATATAGAATGCTGTTTCCTCATGGAAAGTTCCAGCCATCAGCCTGCCGCCCACCAGATCTCTGCACCACTTCGCATCAAGGACACACACCCAGCTGGCCAGCCTTTTGTGGTGTCTTCGACACAGAGAATAATACAGCCTACCGATAAGGGCTGGCCCAGACCGGGTCTCTCCAAGTGAACAACAGCTTTAACTATAAACTTTACCTTTACCCTGAAAGCCTCTCAGCTCCATCAAGATGGAGTCCCTCTAGTTCTAGGCCTATAGGCCTGAAATACCCCTTAGCTCTGTCAGAATACCTACATAAACCATCAAGTATGTCAAAGCCAATAGGCAATAGACAGATTAGAGTCAAGAATAAGGGATCTATCATCATATTAAGCAGCTATCCTCTTCTAGGTCTGGAAAAAGGGCTTAAAAGGGCCAACACAAGCTAAGAATACCTATCCTAGATGTGAGCAAGATTAAAGTCTATATCACTGCTAAATAGAGCCAAAAACCCTGCCAAGACAAGGCCCCACTTATTTGTGCCTTTTGGATGACTTTTGAAAACTATGCCAGGACATTGCCTCCCTCCGAGATGATGTCTCCAAGGACCTAAAGGAAATGAGACAAGACCTGGAGTGCCTTGGACAGAGGGTCTCCACACTGGAGGACATGGGAGGTGCTAGAGGGAAAGAACTGGAGTCTTTCAGGAAAGACGTATTGGAGCTAAAGAACCAAAATATTGAACTATAGGGTCACAGCAAAGCGCTTGAGAACAGATACATCATATGTAGCAGGTAGTCCGGCGAAAGGCCAGTCAGGGAGGCTTGGAAATCTATACAAAGAGTTGTTCCACTATATACTCCCTGTCCTTGCAAAGGCAGATATAAAACTGGATAGAACGCACTGAGTGGGACGTTCACTAGGGGCAGGAGACAAGCTGCCAAATGTTCTAACCTGTGTCCATCACTATCAACAGAAAGAGGCCATAACGGAGGCAGCTGGGAAGAAGGGTGTGATTATGTTCGAGTCGAGGGAGCGAAGGTGTGGCTCTTTAGGGATCTATCTCCTATCATGCTCCAAAGATGACATCTGCTACGCCCATCTAGCTCACTACTGGAGGAGAAAGGGATTACCGATCACTCAGGACACCCCTTTACATTGATATTTACTTTGAATCAGGACACCCATTCTATTCTCATGCTGACAGAGGCCAGAACAATATTGGATCTGCCCGAGCCCCAGTCTGGACCCTCGGCGTGTCAGTTCAGGAGCAGCAAGGAGAAGAAATTGTCACGCCAATCTGGAAGATGGAACACAGTCCCTTTTAGCAGGCCACGTACTAAACCAACCCAGGAGGAAATAACATATAAATGAAAGGCAGCATTAGACAAGCTATTTTCGGACATCTATCATAATGATAGATCAGGGGCTCTTAACATGTTTTCTTCTGGATAACATTGTAATGTTGCAGAACGTGCCGGGCACTAGGACCAGCACAAGAGGTCTGTAAGTGGGAGGAGAATGGGAGGCGTAACAGGAGGGGTCAGAGGAGCAGTTAGAGGCAGGAGAGAAACAAAGTAAGATGTGTAAGGAATAAAGCTCCCACCATAGAATTGTGTCTGTGTCGTATATTCATACATTGTGACACTACAACTGGCGACGATGGTGGTCGTGGAATTTAGCTGCATTTACCTGGTGCAGGAGTGTCCCGTTAAGGGCTCAGCTGCCTCGGAGCTGCTGTGCTGTGTCACGTCCCGGAAGCTCACCCTGGTCGCATTGTGCCCCTGCTGTGTCTGTTGTCCACTCCGTTTCCTCGGAGCTGTGGGGCTGTGCCATGATCCGGGAGCCCACCCCGGTCGCGCAGGATCGGGGCTGCAAGTGCCCATGTTGCTGCTGCTGCTGCCTGCAAGCGTCCCTGGAGGTGTCAGGGGTCTAGTCCTGGACCCAGTGGCTGCTTCTCTTCACATTAGTAGGTGCCAGTGCCTGTCTGCTCCTTCACTGCCAACGTCTTCTGATTCTGACCTGTACTCTCGAGAGGAATGAGATTTCACTGGCGGCCATCTTTAGGTCAGGCTTCTAAGCCTACCCCCTGTGAGGAGCGACCGGTGGCCATTTTGAAGTGAGGCAAGTGCTGGGAATCGCCTTAAACACTGCAGTTAAGCGTTAAAGAAAAAAATAGAGAGAAAACGTACTTTCAATAAAACTACAGACTAATGTCCTTGTGAAGAGTGGACTACACGTTTTCCTGTTGTCCACACGTGACCACCTTTAATACTATTGGTGGTGTGCCTACGTCAAGTGGCTGTTGGGACTGCTACATTCCGAGGCTCCTTGCTGCTGATCCTGCACCATAACATAAGGGCTGAGTGCTGATAGCGTCGTGCATTACTGCATATGCGCCAGGTGATAGGCGCTGTGAGGCGTCCTGTGTTTAGACGCTTCAATCCAAATCATTTGCTTAACTATACTTTGCACATCCATACACCATGTCTGGGTCCCCGACGTCAAAACAGTGTCCTGCCTCAGCTGGCACCAGCACCAGGCCCCTACATCCACATCTCAAACTGGAGGCCCCAGACTGGGCATGCACGGAGTCCCTTTTCTACACCAGCGGAAACCCTAGTCCTCATATCGGGGGAGTAATGGACCTTTGCTGGCAGGAATGGCTAGAAGATTTTGAAGACTTCATGAAAGGTTCTCATGTGACTGGGGAGGATCAACAACTGATTGCATTACGCAATCTAATCGGGAAAGAGGTTGGTCAGATCATAAAGGAACTCCCGGCTGATGCTGCGTCATCCTATGCAAATGTGCATGACGCCTTAAACAGAAAATTTCTTCACAAACGGAAAATTGATTATGAAAGATACACATTCAATCTGGCATCTCAAGAAAAAGATGAGTCCATGGGCACATTCAGCAAGCGACTCAGACGTTTGGCCCGCTACTGTGAATTTGACTCTTTCACGACAGAAGACGCCCTTCGCCTGCAAATCATAGAAGGATGCCAGTCTGAGTCGTTATGTGGTAAATAAAAAGCTAGTTATTTACGCCGTGTCGGAATTTCTATAATTACCCAAGAAAATGGTAAGGCATAAAATGAGGAGCAGAGTCCGTGGTCTTCGAGTTGAAAGGGTTTTATTCCAGAACTCGAGTTAAGGGAGAGCTCCTTCACCAAGCGGGTTCAGGAGTAGTCTACTTTACTTGAAACATAACAGCACTTATATACAATGTGAGTACAATCAAAAAGAAGGAGTTTCCCTTACACTCGATTCAATCATTCGTGATGTAATCATACAAGAAACATAGCATACTTGTTCTCGTTTAAAGAATAACCTGTATAGCATTTACACATAGACAAACATATTACATCGGGGTGTTTGAGGTAACAAGTTACAGGGTTGCTAGTATCTGAGGACAGAGAATCGAGGCATTGTCACAGGGTCATTTCTGTTGGAAAGGTAAAGAGGACGAGGCATTGTGCGTTCTTTGCTTCGTACACAAGGGCGGTGAGGTCTCACAATGGTATGTGTGTGCAGCGGGGAAGAAGGAGAATGGGCTGTAGTAAACTATTCTTCTTTGTGGCAGTCTCGTGTGCTTGATTAGGTCTCCCCTTGGTTGTTAACCCAACCCGTGGCTGTCCTCGCAAACTAGGAAATCATTGACGAGCGAGAGCTGCTCGTTCGGTGACAGAGTTAGGGAGGGGGGTTTTCCGAGTCACCCATCCGACCGACTCTGTTCTGGTCTAAAGGAAAAACATTGAACGGGACGGAAACCCGTAGGTTACATGGTAGCTGGACATTATTCTTAGCATGTATCAGCTTTATGAGAAAGAGAGCAGGCAAGAGGGGGTACAACGGGATTTGTGCTTGACATAGGAGGATCGGCTTGCCTGGTCGATGTCAGGGTGGATAGGGTGCATGATGGGACACCAGAGAAAAAGGGAGCTTTTTAGTCAAATTCCACATTCCCTCCTTGTCCCATAGAAACCCTATTACAGAAATTCTCAATCAATTTCTATGTTCATCAAGTCGTATACTTGCTCCTGTAACATGATCATTTCATTTTTCTTTCCTCTATTTCGTGGACGAGGAGTACAGGAATTGGCACACAGTCCACAAAGGGGTGGGCCACACTGGACACAGAGGCAACAAGTGAAGATAGTGGAAAAAACGAGGCCTAGGACTGTTAGTCCCTTCCACCCCCAGGTGGACAAGAGATCCCACAACCAGCCGGTCAGGGACCATGTGTCGGTGTCCATATCCAATTTGTCGGATAGGACATGAAGGCGGGAGATAGCAGAATAAACTGATGGGGTGTTGTCAGGAATAAATACACAGCAACTGGACCCTATTACCTTACACACACCACCACGGTCGGCTAACAGGACATCCAAAACTATACAGTGCTGCAGTGTCATGAGCCTGTCTGCAGCTACCTCAGCTGTAATGTTATTTAAGGCGCCAGTTGTTTCATCTATGGCGGCCTGAACTACACGGGTTAGTTTCCGAATGTGGCGACTATTTGCCATAGGTCCCCAGAAAGGGAGAAAACCTTTAAAGAAGTCTCCAGCTTCTTGTCCTGTAGTATCTTCTGCATCTATGACCCCCCCTTCGTTGTCTTCTAACTTGGGTCAGAGGGTCAATCAGGTGGTAATTGGCAGGGGCTGTGTAAGTTGGTGGTAATAGGAATGCGATGTAGCACTTTCCAGACCAGCCTTGGGGCAACCAGGTGCGTGCATGGGGTCCACAAATGAAATAGGTGTTTGGGGCAGTCACTATGGTCGGAAAATCGGGAGCGGGCAGTGTGTATGTCCTGTCACACTCGCTGTTCCCCATTACTTCTCCTTTTCCCTTTCCCCTTATGCAAAACCGGCCGTTTTGCGGTACTACCCAACCTCCTTGATCTGTCCGTCTTTGATCGACGGAAAACATTTCCCTGAAGGAAGCAATGTCATGGAACTGGGAGTAACTGATATTCTCGTGATCTTCCGCCCTCCCCCAGGTAACAGTGAGATCCACCATTTTAGAAACAGCCTTTACTATTTTGGTCTTTACCTCGTTCCAATTACTTTTGTTTTTCAATTTGGTCGGGGGAATGTTTCTGACTGAGGCAGAGAATATCATGGCTAAGGCGTAGGCGGATCCTGAATAACCAAACGGGAGGGAGAAAAAGGGCATTCCCTTATGCACGGAATGTGGCATCAAGCCACAAACCCAACAGTTGGTCTTGTTGACTATGAGCTGGTGTTTGTGGAGGGTGGAAATGAATGTATTATTTATAAATTCCTTTCTTCTGTCCTCGAGGTGTGGGGGAAGATCAACATAGGAATGCATAGTGGTATTCTTTACAAGTGTGGAAGAATGTGGAGGGAAACTGTACATAAGACCCATCCTAGACAGGCTGCTACACAGCAAACAAGCAACATTGTAAATAGAAAGATCGAGAACCTGCTATGCAGTAATTTTACTTAATTAGTCTTTTTCCATTGACGCACCGCGTCATTTCTCCTCATCATGTCTATTGATTTAATATCAAGATGTCTCTGGACACGAGATCAAAACGTCTCCCAGCAGCGGCTTCACCAAGAGCTTGTTCCTGGGCTTAATTAGCCACCGGTGCGTTATGATCAGGTGCAATGTCTTTAGTCTGTTTTTGGTGGGATCGCAGCCGCGATCGGTATTCCTGTTGAGGAGTGAGTTCTGGAATTGGTGAAATTATATCCGGGGCGTTGGTAGTTGTTGGACAAGGCACAGTGTCTGTAGGTCCAAAAAATTTTCGACAGTGGCTAGCGTGGAGCCATCCTTTGCGTCCTTCCACTTTGACGGCGGTCCTCGTTGTCAGGAGGACCAGTTTAGGAGCTGTCCATCTCTTCTCCAGGGGGCTGGTACGATCGAAATTGCGGATCAAAATCCAGTCCCCGGGCCTGATCGCGTGTTCTCCAGGCGTGGTGAGGTCTGGAAATGCTGCTGTGACCTGTGAACGACAAGATTGGAGTGCAGACATCAAGGAAGCCAGGTAATCTGTCAACATATTAGAATCAACATCAGTCAGTTTTCTAGGAGAAGGGACACCCCAGATGTTAGGAGGTCTCCCGAATGTTATTTCGAAAGGGGACAGTCCCGTCCGGGAATGTGCCACCATTCGCATATAAAAGAGAGCGACCGGTAGGGCAGTGACCCAGTCTATACCTTTTTCTGCACATATTTTGGCTAGTTTTGTTTTAAAGGTCTGGTTGTGCCGTTCAACTAGGCCTGCTGCTTTAGGGTGTCGGACACAATGGAATCTCCAGGAATATCCCAATAAAAGGGAAACAGCCTCCATCAGTTTGGAGGAGAAAGGCTGTCCATTGTCCGAATAAATGACCCTTGGTAACCTGTATCTGGGGAAAAATTCTCTCACTAATTGTTTAGCTGTTGTCTGGGCACCATAGTCTGGGACGGGATATGCTTCAGTCCATCGTGTCAGTGTACACACAACCACTAGCACATATTTGTACCCTCTACATCTGTCCATCTGGATATAATCCATTTGGAGGACTTCGAAGGGATGATCAGGAGGCTGGAATCCACCTTGTTCTACTGATACACCTTTACCAGGATTAAATTGGCAACATATCATGCAAGTTTTTACTTTTTGTTTGGCTGCAGCTCTTAGATGTTTGTTAAACCAGATATTCCGTAAACTATCCAGCATACCTTTCTCACCTAGGTGGGCGGGGCTATGGGCTGTATTAATTATGACTTGTACCATAGAATCAGGGAGAAACCACACTGTTCGGTCTTTAGTCATCCAACCTTGATCTGTCTAGACCCCTCCTTGTTCAGCCCATTTCTTTATTTCATCTGAGGTGGCATGTGTCTGTATGTCTAGCACATCTTTCAAGGGGTCTCTCACTACCATAGTGACAGTCTGTGTTGGTAACTGAGAGTCTGATGTTTTCGCTGGACCCTGGGCTGTCTGTTTAGCAGTCCGGTCCGCTAAGTCATTTCCTTTGGATATGGTGTCTGTAGCTTTGGTATGTGCTTTGCATTTCAGAATAGCTATGGCTGTAGGTAGGTGTATGGCATCTAGTAGGGCTTGAATCAGGGGACCATGTTGTATTTTGGCCCCATGTGAGGTAAGGAAACCTCTTTCCTGCCATAACACTCCAAAATTGTGAACTACACCGAATGCATATTGGGAATCGGTATAGATGTTCACTTTCAATTGTTTTGCCCATATGCAGGCCTGCGTCAGAGCGATGAGCTCCGCTGCTTGAGCTGACAGAATGTCAATTCTTTGGGTCTCTATAACTTTACAGTCCGTTGTCACTGCATAGGCTGCTACTAACTCTCCAGCACTTGTCCTCATGCATGATCCATCCACATAGAGTGTTACATCAGGATCTGGGAGTGCAACATCTGTTAGGTCTTGTCTTGGTTTTGTCACTACGTCGATCATTTCCACACAGTCATGTTGTGTCGTGTCATCTGAGCTTGAGGGCAAAAGGGTAGCAGGATTCAATACATTGTATCGTCTGATCTCTATGTGTGGCTGAAAGAGCGTTAGTTCGTATCCTGTCAGTCTTGCTACAGTCCGGTGTTGTGTCTGTGTTCTGTTCAGAAGGACTTCAACAGCATGTGGTACTTGTACTATCAGGGGATGTCCTAACACTATTGAGTCACTTTGTCTTATGGCCAGGGCTGTAGCCGCGACAGATTTCAGACATGCAGGCAAAGCTTGTGCTAGGGGATCCAATGTGCTAGAAAAATAAGCACAGGGTCTGTTTCTTCCTGCTTGGTCTTGTGTGAGGACGGATAGTGCTGTTCCGTCACGTTCTGTCACGAACAGGGTAAAAGGCTTGCTATAGTTCGGGGTGGCCAGAACTGGTGCTTGACACAGAGCTAGTTTCAGAGCTTCAAATGCTTGGGAGTGTTCTGATGTCCAAGGGAGAGTTGTATGAGTGGCTGCTTCCACTGTAGTTAACTGTATGAGTGGCTTTACTATGTGGGCATACTGAGGGATCCATTGTCTGCAATATGAAGTGAGACCAATGAATGCGCGAACTTCTTTCTGTGACTTTGCCTGTGAAATTGTCGAAATCAGTTGGATTCGTTCTTGTGTTAGTTGCCTACCCTCTTTCGACAGCAAATGTCCTAAGTAAGCTACTTGCTGTGCGCAGAACTGCAATTTTGAGGGAGACACCTTGTGACCTTTGTCTGTCAGGAAATGTAGGACTGTGAGAGATGCTTTTTCACATTCTGGTTCTGTCCTTGCAGTGACGAGGATGTCGTCTACGTACTGTATCAACGCTGTGTTGGCAGGCATATTGATACTGTCAAGCTGTCTTTTTAGTGCTTGGCTGTAGATGCTTGGACTTTCTGTAAAGCCTTGGGGAGCTCTAGTGAATCTGAAGCTTCGTCCTTTTAAACTGAATCCGAACAGATACTGACTGTCGGGATGTATTTGAATGCTGAAAAACGCATTCTTCAAGTCGATGACTGTGAAAAATGAAGCTTCGGGGTCTATGGCAGTCAATAGTGAAGAAATATCTGGGACCACCGGATATTGTGGGATTACACATTTGTTCAGTTCTCGGAGATCAACCACCAGTCGGTAGACCGGGGGTGCCTGAGGATCAGTCCTTTTGAGGACCGGAAGAACTGGAGAATTGCAAACATTCGAATCAGTCTCGATCACCACACCATGCTCTATGAGTTCTTGGATTATTTTTAGTAAGGCTTGTTCAGCCTCGGGTGGAATCTTATATTGTCGTATACGGGGTAAGACTACACCTTCCTTGAGCGTGACTTGATGTGGGGTGATGTCCATGTAACCGACATCAGTCGAGCTTTTCGCCCATAAATGTGGTGGAATGTCTTTTAGTCTGGGGTCGAATTCTTTGACTGTGTAATGTCCTTTGAAGTCTCGTAGGAACAATTTTACACCTTCCGGTGAGCAGCATATTACTGCTCCTAGTTCTTTGAGTGTCTTGATACCTAGTAAATTCTCTGGGCACGTTTCTGTAAGGACCAAATCCGTAGTACGTGTCAGAGGACCCACTCCTAAAGAGACTTGTTCAGATACTTTGTTTATGATCGGTTTTCCTGAAAAGCCCAGAGATATATTATGTGAGCCAGAGAGAGGAATCTCTGGGACTTCCTTATGACTTATAGTAGTCCTACTCGCCCCCGTGTCTATGAGGAATGTTCTGTCTTGTCCCAGTAGGTGAGCTTGTTCATATGGGCCTTTCTGATCTACTGGAACTGGAATAAGGGGCAAGTCACTTTCCCTCTCAAGGCTGTCTCATGCACACGGTTCAAACTCTGGGTAATCTGATTGGGCGTACTGGTACATCTGTGTGGTAGCAGTAGCGGGCTTCTGAACCTGCGGCGGCGTAATGGTTTGAGGCTGCTGAGTGTTACTTGGTCTAGGAGTGTGTGGGCGTTCTTTTGTCCTTCCTGTCGCTATGTTATGTTTCAGAACTGGACATTCTTTCACAAAATGGCCCTGCTGTTTGCAGTAGTTACAGGTACCTCTATTGGCCCCTACATTACCTTTGGGGCCCGTATTTACTGGTGCCGCCTGTGCAACCAGTACCTTCATTTTTGTGTCTTTTACTCTTTTCTTTTCCTGTTCCTGTTCTTCCCTTATTCTGTTGTGGTGGTACTGTAACATCTGCAACATTTGTGAAGGACTATTTGCTTGCCAGGTACTCTCAACTTTCAACACTCTATTCCTAATGGAAGGTAAGGCGTTGTCCACCAATTTGGACACAAAAAGATGAGGATATGCCTCGCTGCTATGTGCGAGTCCACTATTTATAGAAAAACATTTTTCTAATCGTAGTAATCACCCGTATCCTCGTCTGGCTTTTGTTTACAGGCAGAAATGGCATCCCAGTCCTCCTTTTTCGTTGTCAACAACAGAGGCAAGACCTGTATGAGGAGACTGGGCAGTTCTCTTACGCGCGCACCTAAACCTTCACCTGGTTTTCTGTCTGTCTCTTCTTGTTCTAGGGCAGCCCACATGATCTTTTTACCACCCACCTCCCAATCCTTTTCCTTCAATTTGTCGAATATGCCTATCGGTAGAATTACTTTAAGGAGTATTATGATATCTGGATATGTAAAACTACCCATTTGGAGGATGTCTTTCAGTTCCCTATGAAATCCTCCGGGATCTTTTTCGTGAGAGGGGACCATTTTTTTCATTTCCATTATTTCTAACTTGGTTAAGGGAGTATAAACATGTACTCGTTTCAGTGTACCATCTGGCTGGGGTATGGGGTGAACTTCTCGTAAAGGATATTGGCCTATACCGTAGGGTTCATGATCTGATGGAGCTAAAGTAAGTTGCAGGAAAAGGAGGCGCAGGTCCAGAATGGTGTTGATCAATTCCGGTCCCCGGGACCTCCATTTGTCTGTCACTACTTCCTGTAACAATTTGTATAGCTTGTCTGGTCGGTGGGAGTTATTCTCATACAAGGTAGCCAGGTGTTGGACCATATAAATACTTGCTAGTCGTTGTTCTGCTCGGGGAAGAGCCAAAAACATTTGCGCCACTATATCTGGGCCATATACTCGGTGCTGTGATATCCAACAGGTGGCAGACCTGGCCAATTCTTTTTCTTGCTGTGTAAGGGGAGGCTCATTGTCCATCCATTCATCTAGGGCTCTTTCTGTGGATTGAAAAAGATCTTCCGAAGAAGGATCTAATCTTTTAATTTTTAGCGACATCCGTGGGGTTCGCCACTTGGAGCCAGGACAATGTCGCGCTACAACCAGGAAATTCATTTTATCTAGTGTCGGGCTATCATCTTCCTCTGAGTCGTCCTCCTGTGTGACTTTCTCAGAGTGAATAGTGACAATTTTCTTAACCAATCTTTTAGTTATTTTGTTGATCTGATGTCCCAGATCGTGTGCTCCTCGGTGTATCTGATCGCTAAGATCTATTAACTCGAAGTCTACGCTTCCATTACCCGGGTCTAGTTCCCGGATCAGACAATTTATGATGAACCGCAGGAGCAGTCCTCTGATGGGAACTTTTCTGTTCTTCATGACCTGGACCAGAGCATCCGGACCTTCACCTGTCCGGATGAATTCGTAAACTCTATCCAAATGCTTCGTTATATCAGGGACCTTTTGGAGTTGATCCACGGCTAGTCTTAATCTCTCTGATATCGTGGCCATTGGGCCACTACTGGGTTCGGGGTCGTAAGGACACTCAAGAGGCGGGACATCGTCTTTATCCTCAGCCCTGTTCCTGGACACTCCTGAATCAGAGGTAGAACCACCGGCTACTAGTTCAGGAGCACGTGCAGGCGGGCGTGTTCTAGGCATGTTTACATAAGCGGGGGTGGTTCGGACAGATAGGCAGGGAGGAAATTTTCGGGAGCAGTGGGAATTACTTTTACCGGGGACTTGGGGTTTTCTTCTACAATTTCTTCAGACAAAACGGGATAAATACCAGTAACAAGGGCGTTTCTCTCTCTCTCTACCTGTTCAGCTAAGACTTTCTCACCTTCTACCTGTAATTGCTTTTCTTTAGCCTGTTCCGACATTCTCTTACTTTTCTCGACTTGCCCTAGTTCTTTATGGGCCCTCCTATGCACTTCCTTACGCCATAACTCAATGGCTTCTGTCTGTGAGGGCCTCGCCTTCCTTTTCCATAACTCTTCCTCCACTCTCATAATGCATTCTACATCCCACGTACCTGTGGCAGGCCACCTATACGCCGTCTCTAATTTCTCGGTATAATCTACCCAAAGGTCTAAAAACAATATGGCACTCAACCCATGTTTGTTGTGAATAAAATATCCAGGAGTATCTCTAGGCGGAACTTTAACTGGTTTTTCTAACAGATTCTTTTTGGTGCCAATTGCACGTAATTTGGAAAACAGAGGCATTCTTAAACTCAACAAATTACGATTAAAAAAAAACTTGGAATATACAAAAACAAAACGAACACTTTATACACTAGAATATAGTGCAACCATACCGGTTTCACAAATGAAACACGTCTTTACCGTTTTCCAAAAATGGAACCCGTCTTTATACTATCTCAGTGGTACTCACCAAGAAGCAAAACTAGAAGACCTGGTCATCGGACTCTTGACGCTTGCGCAGGAATTTGGGGCTCCAAAGACCTCGGACTCTGCACTTTCACTGGTCAGGCTCTGGGTTGGGACGCTCCGCAATCTTCTTCACCGCCTCGTGTGGATGATCAGTCGCAGTCTGCCTCCTCCTCGTCTCGAGGGAGTTAGCGGGAACACCCCGCTGTTGTGCACTTGAAGTCCGTCGAAAGTATGGAAGGGACAAGGACCCGACTTACATCGCCGGCGCGTAGGGAAGAGGGAGCGTTCCTGTTCAGGCGCCAATTAATGTGGTAAATAAAAAGCTAGTTATTTACGCCGTGTCGGAATTTCTAGAATTACCCAAGAAAATGGTAAGGCATAAAATGAGGAGCAGAGTCCGTGGTCTTAGAGTTGAAAGGGTTTTATTCCAGAACTCGAGTTAAGGGAGAGCTCCTTCACCAAGCGGGTTTAGGAGTAGTCTACTTTACTTGAAACATAATAGCACTTATATACAATGTGAGTACAATCAAAAAGAAGGAGTTTCCCTTACACTCGATTCAATCATTCGCGATGTAATTATACAAGACACATAGCATACTTGTTCTCGTTTAAAGAATAACCTGAATAGCATTTACACATAGACAAACATATTACATCGGGGTGTTTGAGGTAACAAGTTACAGGGTTGCTAGTATCTGAGGACAGAGAATCGAGGCATTGTCACAGGGTCATTTCTGTCGGAAAGGTAAAGAGGACGAGGCATTGTGCGTTCTTTGCTTCGTACACAAGGGCGGTGAGGTCTCACAATGGTATGTGTGTGCAGCGGGGAAGAAGGAGAATGGGCTGTAGTAAACTATTCTTCTTCGTGGCAGTCTCGTGTGCTTGATTAGGTCTCCCTTTGGTTGTTAACCCAACCCGTGGCTGTCCTCGCAAACTAGGAAATCATTGACGAGCGAGAGTTGCTCGTTCGGTGACAGAGTTAGGGAGGGGGGGTTTTCCGAGTCACCCATCCGACCGACTCTGTTCTGGTCTAAAGTAAAAACATCGAATGGGACGGAAACCCGTAGGTTATATGGTAGCTGGACATTATTCTTAGCATGTATCAGCTTTATGAGAAAGAGAGCAGGCAAGAGGGGATACAACTGGATTTGTGCTTGACATAGGAGGATTGGCTTGCCTGGTCGATGTCAGGGTGGATAGGGTGCATGATGGGACACCAGAGAAAAAGGGAGCTTTTTAGTCAAATTCCACAGTTACGCAGACGTCTGCTAAAGAAAAGTTACTCCCTGGATGAGATTGAGGAAATGACGAGAGTACATGACCAGGCAGAAGAACATGCAAAGCGAATGGAAGCTGGAAGAGGCGAAAAACGAGAACAGGCATTCCTGCTCCAGTCTCGCAGCACTAACTGGTCACCCACTGCAAAGCAACGATCATCAAGACCCAAAGTTCAGTCTCACCATACAAGTCGTCGCCGTCACAGTCGGACTGACAAATGTAGGAGCGCCAACTAAAATGCTATTGCTGTGGATATGACTTTCCTCACACAGAGATTTGCCCTGCACTAGGCCTAAGATGTAGGAAGAGTGGCAGGGACAATCACTTTGAGAATGTCTGTAGAGCACCTCGCAAAGACACCCACGGAGACACTTGCAGACAATCCAACATTCACCATCATGCCAAAGCAGTGTGGGACCGCAGAGATTCATCCACTGGCTCTTCACGGTCCAGCGTCATTCTCAAGGGCACATATAAATCACGTAGATCACAATCTTGTGAGTAGAGGTCGCGGTCGCCAGTACCGCAAGACAGCAATGAATATGTCTGCATGGTCGCAGATCCTGACAGGCTGAAGAAATACCCCGACTACATCTTCAAATGGACACACACATAGCCAAGTTTGTATTGGACAGTGGGGCCTCTCTCAACTATATCTCAGTTGCAGAATACAACAACATGAATCCACACCACACCTGCATAAAGCTGCCATGCAGGTATATACATGGATGTCAAAGGAACCTCTTCCTTGTCCATGACAATTTCAAACTAAACTCACATACAAGGACAGGACTAGTGCAGCCTGCATTTATGGCACTGAAGGTCCTGAAGCAGATTGCATTCTTAGCCTGCCCATGGCAGAACGACTTCGACTAGTAGACATATTGTATAAAGTTGATGAAGAACCTGACATAGTTCATAAGTTTTCAAAACTATTCACCGGACTCGGAAAAATGGCTCATTGTCAAGTTTGATTGCATATAAATAGGCTTTCCTGTTTTCAGTTTCTATTATTTGTAAATTCTGCTGGTGTTTCTTCACTGTTTTCCAGTCATTTCAATACCTTGAAAAAAGTGTTTTTCAGTGGTTACTCATTTTCACGCCACAATAAACAGCAAAAACAGTGTTTTACAGGTGTTTATGAAACGCTTTGCTTTTATTATTGCTTACTTTCTTCACTGCTGCATGGTATATAGACAGTGTATGTACAGTGTATATGAGGTCCAAATACATTTTTACAAGTCAAACTTATTGTAGTACACCATACAATATTTCTTCAGTGATTCTATGGTCATGCACGCTCTCTTTTTCCTTCCCATGTAAACTTTTATTTGTGAAAAGTCCATCTCAACATTGGCACTTGAGACTGGCAACGCCAAAACAGCCAGTACACAATTTGCCAACTCTGGCCGATGATGTAGCTTTCCATGCCAATACTGGTGCACCTGAAGGTTGAGATTCTCTGAGACAGGTTCTGTAACATATGCGTTGAACTGGGTGCATATGCCCTTAGAGATATTAAAGCGGTCAAAAAGGAAGCTGTACTTTTTAAAGTCTGGAGAAAATTCCCCTTTACAGAAGGGATCTATTGCTTGTGCAGAGTACCACAGTGAGGCTTCATTGATATGGGCCATCACCCTCCTAAGATGGCACGTTTCACAGTAGGGTCTACAACTTGCCCCAGGTGAGTGGTTATTGTTAGGAGCAGGCTCAATTAGAGCTTTTTAGTTGGATGGTCTTCAGGTGGAGTCGGGCTGGTGTGGTAGGAGCTCTACTGTATTATGACCCCATGTCTTCTACCAAGGCCTGTTAAGCTATCCTAGGTGTCAGAGAATCACTAGGTTGCCATCACAGAGTTTTTTTTGCAGGCATGGGAGTCCTTCACCAAAAGTCAACATGGCATGATGAGTCACAACAAAATGCATTAGGTTTGGGTAAACTATATATCTAAGGTTTATTTATTTGAGAGTTTTATATAGCGCCGGCTAGACCCAAGGATATCAGAGCGCTTTACAAGGCATAGCATTGATAGAAGGATTCATAATTGACATCCTCTTACAAGAGGGGATGAAAACAGTGTAACATAAAATACATATCTTAAAGAGTAGCTGATTGTGCAACATTGGCCGAGGTGTAGACACAGAATTGGGTCAGGTGACCATATTGGATAGTCCTGTGATTCTGGGCAACTCACTTAATCTCCCACCGGTCTGCTTTTGTAAAAACAATTGCGTTTTTATAATCTATCAATGTTCCTAAGGGTTATTGAATGTTTGTTGAACATCACTGTGCACGACTTTCCCGCAAATTCATTAAGAAGGCGATTGCTTACAAAAACATTATCTTAAACAACAAACATGTAATAACAGATGTGAGCTGGAGGTGGGCAGCAACACAAGACATCAGTAGATCAAGGTAAAGTGTGTACTTTTGAAGACGACACTTCCTGACATGCCTGTACATATATTTAGCAAGAGAAAATCGCTTTCTAAAATTCTTAACTATTGGCTTTGTTATTGATGTCAACTAACAAAGACACTAGTTAAGAATTTAATATAGCGATTTTCAGAAACTTCTGATATATTCACTAGCATGTGGGCATTTTAAAAAATATAGTAGGCATGCAGAAAGGTATGTAGAGAGGAAGGGTTAGAACTAGGATGAGTCGGGCAGAACGCAATGTGTGGTAGTGATGTGAAACATTTTGTGCAAGCTCAGACATCTATGGGGTACACGCTCTGCAAAATAACCCAGTGTAGAAAAGCAGGCATATTTAAATACACAAGACCAAGCCCCCTAAAAAAAAGTCACAAAAGTGGATTCATAACCAGCCCACAGAACCTTTCTGCACAGAGATCTATACTAGAAAACAAACGATTCACCATAACGAAAAAGAAGAGAAACCTGAATTGAAAAATGTGGTCATTCTATTTCTACCAAGAGGAGTCCAGAAGCTGCTTATTTTCCCATCAACAGTAGCAATGAGGTGCCTTTAACCAAACAAATGCAAGTTGAACAACACCAGCACAGTAGTCCTACATGCATTAGCTGCCTGCTGCATTTGAAAACACAGGGGTATTGGGGGGTTGACTGGAGAGCAAAAATGTTTATAGTTTAAATATTTTATCAAATATTAAATATAATTTGGAATGTCTAACATGTTGGCCCTTTATTAAGGCAACTTCATAGTAGAGCCAATGCATTATGGAGTTCTGTAAAGCATTACATGAACAGTAAACAGACTTCGAGGTCAGCCAAGTTAGCAAGAATCACTTTAAAATGCATATCAGGTTGCCCTTAAGTGGGCAACCGAGCACAGTACAACACTATCTGGTATAATATTGTACTCCTCTGACGTGTGGGAGACAAGTCCCCTCGGGCAACTGCAGTCCTTGGATATGCTAAAATGCTACAAAAAAAATAATAATGAATCCTCCTTCACTCAGGATTACATAAACTAATTCCGTGCACATAGGCACCAAGATTTGCCTTCAACCTTCTGGCAAAGTTTGAAAAAACAAATGGTCTCATTTCATTCGGGCCTTCCAATACTGCACTTGATCAACACAATGATGGCAAAATAGACAATTTAGCTCTATCTTACTTTTTAAACTGTTTGTTCCTTGCTCAAAGAAACTGGCTCTAGAAGTTTGAAGATGACTGCACTGCTCTCATCTAAGGTTGCTTGTGTGGGGGCAGGGGAGACGGGAAGAGTAAAGCAGAGTCCCTTGGGCCATCTTCATGTAACACCCTCCCCCCACATGAGCCAGGGAGGGGCCTGGTGTTGCTCTGGCCCTTGGGCCATTCACACCTCGGCTCCCCATATGCAGGACTGGCCCAGGCCCAGAGACAGTGTCACCCCCCCCCCACCTCCGCGCCAGGCCACCACGTGCAGGCCAATGTGGGTGTGAAAAAAGAAGTAGGCTTCACACAGCACTCATACTGAAGGATGTTTCTGTAGTCACTTTAAACTTCCAAAAGTTACAGAGCGTGCACCTACAAAACTTAAAGACATTCTGATGGTCTGTGCGATGTGTCTCGGATATGTTTTTCAGCAGTAAAACAGTAATAAATGAATAATTCCATGAGAATATGAGAACTGTATTTATAGGCAGATAGATGAGTGGCAGGGAAGGATGAGATGATGGATGAGTGGGTGGACAACTAGGTGGGCAGCTAGAGGGAGGGATGTGGGAGCGGATGAATGAATCAGGCCATCGGACGCCTGCTTTGATGGAAGAGCTGGTGGCCGGAAGAGCGGGTGGAGCAATGGACGAGTGAGCAGCTGAGTGGATGGATGAAGAGATTGGCAAGTGCATGCATAGATAGATGCACGGATGGATAAGTGGCTGGGTATTCTGATGGGTTAGATAAGGGATTGAATTTGATTCATCTCCATGGAGTAACGTTGTAGTAAAGGAGCCGTGTGTCAAGTTTATCAAGCAGCGTGTTTGTTTAAAGACCCGATTAAGCTGGACAAGAACACTAAGGTCTGAGGTGTGAGAGGACAGACATTGCTTTTGTCTGGCACGTCAATATATGTATTGCCCAGTTTCTAGATTATGTTTATTCTGGCAGTTTACATGGTCCTAATCACTCTCAGTTAGCTGAGCGAGGACTTGACACTAGGCGCTTAAACTTGCATGGTGACGTCAGCAGTCCGATCTCTTGTTGTCCTCCGAGTACTTTTCATCTGCACTATTTTTGTTTCTGCTGTCTCCACCAGGCGGGCAACTAGAGCCAAATTTGGGGGGGGAGTGGGGGGGGCTGGAAATTATTTTGGGGAGGGCTATTTCCAACCATAGACAGAGTGACTGAAAGAATGGGTGAAAACACCACAAAAGCCTAATTTACAAGTAAATGGTCTTTTAAAGACCTGTGAAGTACTCGGGTGCAGCTGCAATTAGATGGTCGCCAGCCCACAAAGCTGTGTCAGCCCAGTCCGGGCTGAAACACACGATGGGGGTAGGGGGGCCTGAAGCCCCGTGAGCCCAATGGGTGTTGCGCACCTCGTCTCCACCGTTACACTCTGTAAGTCATGGACCTAGAGCAGGGGTGTCCAGCATTTGCCTATGAAGACTCGATCAATACCACATTTTTTTAGGACAACCACTGACAACATAAATTGTACCTTCTCCTTTGAATAAATTTCCTGACCCGTGTACCCATTAGACTGCAGTGCCCACACAGAGACGGCACAACATTACAGGGAAAAAGGGGCCTGAAAATGCCTTCTTAATTCTTTCAGTGAACAGGGAGACTCAAGTTGGCGACATTGCTCTTTTCCTGTAGCATGGACTGAGGCTCCAGCAGACCTCCTCATTAGCTGCTGAAACAAAGAGATGATTTACTCATGTCATTCTATTCAAATGCTGATATTCAGCGTCACTCGAGCTTCTCCCAAAAAACGGGAAATAAAAATGTCACATGCGTCAGGACACCCCGGGCCAACATCTAAAGACCGTAAGTGTCTGCGGAAATACGAGACGTCTGGTCGCACTGGCACAGGTCCAGCACTTGGGGGGCAAAGGTGGGCACCCCTAATGTAGAAGGTAAGCAAAGGGAGGTAATTCTCCTGCTGTCTGGCAGCCTGCGGGGAGTTCTACAGATTTGCAGCCAGAATTTACCTGCTGGGCCTTGGAGCACTGGCGGTCATCGTCATTTCCTCGTCTGAAGTGTGAGGTGGGTGGGGCCATGCAAAGTCCAGACAACAATTTCAATAGGATGCACCCACCAACCATGCCAACTAATGTGTCAAATTTAATGGGGGCGATTGCAGTTTTGAGCTGTTTATTTCTAGGGCATAAATTGCACTTTGTTTTGCACTGCTTTGGCTCCACCAAGTGGCCAAGAGGTGCAACGAATATGTAATTCAGCGACACTCAGTTTAAACCGAGTCAGCTGAATTTCCTCCGGTAGTGTATTGTCGGGGATAGTCGGTTTTAACCGAATTCCGGATAGCCTACATATAATGAACGTGTGACCCTATAGCACAACATCACAGGAAAATTCCATTGCACCTTCAACAGTCCGTAGAAGAGGAACTGCAGGATCTTCTCCGGGTTGACATAATTGAGAGAACTTCAGGACCCACTCCTTGGGTCTCTCCAGTGGTCGTAGTACCTAAAAAGGGCTCGCCTGGCAAAGTGCGTCTCTGTGTGGATATGAGAGAACCCAACACTGCCATTGAAAGAGAGACACACCCGGGACCTCACATAAGCGACATGATTGTGTCACTCAATGGGGCGTAAATATTCCCCAAACTAGATCTCAACAAGGGCTATCACCAGCTGGAACTCCACGAAAAATCGAGATATATCGCCACATTCTCAACTCACCAAGGCCTGTTCAGATACAAAAGGCTCAGCTTTGGGGTCTCATCTGCCACTCAGATTTTTCAGGAAGCCATCACAAGTAATCCAGCACATTCCCAACCCCCTAAACTACAGTGATGACATCCTTGTATATGGAGCAACTATGCAAGAACACGACATGTCGCTGGACCGAGTATGTCATGCTCGGCAACCTCACATTTAATAAAGATAAATGTGAATTCCACAAATCCACATTAAAAATTCTTTGGACACATTTTCTCAGGGCAAGGCATGAGACCTGAACCTGAAAAGATTGCAGCTTTGGACGATACCCCTAGGCCGCGAGACGCGGGGGATGTGCGTTCGTTTCTAGGCATGGCAAACTACTCTGCACGCTATATCAAAGATTATGCTACTATCAGTTCTGCCCTCTGATAAAGCTGACCAAACAAGGCTACCCATTCCAATGGACCACGAGATGTGATCATGCTTTCCACGCCATCAAAGCTTCTGTTGAATCTGCCAACAATCTTGCTTATTTCAATCCTCGATGAAAAACTGTGATCACCGTGGATGCGAGTCATGGGGACTGGGAGCGATACTAGCTCAATATGACAGGGAGTGTGATCACCGGTACATTGTAGCATACGCCAGTCGGAGTCTCACGGAGACAGAGAGAGCGTACTCTCAGCCCGAAAAGGAAAGCTTGGCGATAGTCTGGGCTTGCGAACATTTTCACATATTTAGCTACGGAAAACACTTCACTCTTATCATGGACCACCAGGCCCTGATAACCATCTCTGGAAATCCCCGAGCCAAAATTCCACCCAGAATAGAGCGTTGGGGCATCCACCTTCAAGAGTATACCTATACTATCATCCACAAACCTGGAAAAGCTGCAAACCCAACTGACTATATGTCAAGACATCCCAAGGCAACGTCCAAATCAAATCCATCATTGGCGGAGGAATACATACATTTTATAGTGGCCCAAACTAAACCACCAGCAGTCCCGTTGGAGGCCATCCTCGAAGCCACTAATGAAGATGTCACCCTACAAAATGTAAAACATCGCATCCAGACAAACAGCTGGAGACATCTGGAGGAATCCGGACAGAGTGAACAAATTGACAGTCATGAGCAGTCCTCCTTCAGACATGTGAAGGCTGAACTGTCCATCACCTCAGATGGTCTGTTACTAAGAGATAAACGGATCATCATTCCGAAATAGCTGCACCAAGGAGTCATCAACCTAGTGCATGAAGGGCACAGACGTATTGTAGCCATGAAGAGTGCTGCGGGAGTGGGTCTGGTTGCCTACACTTAATCAGATGGCTGAACTCACCCTGAAAGACTGCCCGCAGTGTCAGCTAGTAAGTGAAGAAGATCCACCTACACCTCTACAAAAGTCAGAATTGCCGGACGGCGTCTGGCACCATGTAGCAGTAGATTTCTTTGGCCCATTGGAATCTGGCAAGTACATCCTGGTCATAATGGATGAATATTCATGCTTCCCAATTGCGCACTTCATAGCATCAACCAAAGCTGCCCCCACCATACCTGTGCCGGATGAGGTTTTTGCAGCATGGGGCATACCGAAGATAGTGAAAACAGACAACAGACCACCATTCAATGGGCAAGACTTTGCCGCATTTGTCAACCACTTCAATTTCAGACACCCGAAGATTACCCCCCTGTGGCCACGGGCCAATGGGATGGTAGAAAAATTTATGGCCACTCTAAAAAAAAAAAAAAAAAATAAAAAAAAAAAACATCCAGCAAGCAGAACTTTCAAAGTGTGATGTTCAAGTTTATTTAAATGAGGCGTTACGAGCCTATCGAACCACACCACATACTACACACAGACAGATGTCCCGCAACCTTAATGTTGGGTCGCACAGTGCGCACAAGACTACCGGTCTAGGAAGACATAGCTAGTGGTATTCATTAAGACTCTGATCACAAAGAATTAGTAGCAAGAGACGAACTCAAAAAGGAAAAGATGAAGGAATACGCAGACAAACTGAGAAAAGCTGAACGGCCATCCATCCAGGAAGGAGACTGGGTGTTGGTGCAGCAAGAACACCAGAGAAAAGCAGACTATCGATATCATGCATGCCCATTGTTGGTGACAAAACAATAAGGGACTATGATCACAGCCGCATCAGGGTACAAGAAGATCACAAGGTATGTGAAGCATTTTCAGAAATGCACGCCTAATGTCGGAGAAGCGTTGACTCCACCTAGCAGCACATTGAAAGGGAACGCACCTGAGCTAGTAAGTGATAACCTGCCTTCCACTTCTCCTGATGAAGGGGAACTGGCGACCCCGGAGGCAGCTCACCGGCCACAGTGAATTCATCGAGGACTGTTCGCCTCATTGAAGAACTGTGACTATGTTGTTTTCTTTTATTGTTTACTCTGATATGCACGGATGCATCTTAGGTGTTTCAAATTGTTTAAGATAGGGGGAGATGTAATGTTGCAGGACGTGCGAGGCACTAGGACCAGCGCAAGAGATTTGGAAGTGGGAGGCGTAACAGGAGGGGTCAGGGGAGCAGTTAGAGGCAGAAGAGAAACTAAGTAAGATGTGTAAGGAATAAAGCTCCCACCGTAGAATTGTGTCCATGTCGTCTATTCATACATTGCGACACTACAGACATTAGGGCAGACACTACATCCTGGTTTTTCACTGCATGTATGGGGGGGGGGGCAGTGGTCCTGGCATACTTTGATGTGGCTGAAGAGAGACGCAGCTTAGGACTAGTCGGGGCTAGGGTGTAGGGATGTAGTGACTTCTCTCAGTGGTGAGACTGACATTCTCACAGACCAACGGGACTGGAATGCATACGTTTCTGTCCATAGGACTCTCAGTTGC
Source organism: Lissotriton vulgaris (assembly GCF_964263255.1). Lineage (NCBI taxonomy): Eukaryota > Metazoa > Chordata > Amphibia > Caudata > Salamandridae > Lissotriton > Lissotriton vulgaris. Next base: position 1,140,408,256 of record NC_141695.1, on the reverse strand, counting down.
AGGGAGAATTTTATATTTTGTTCCTGTTTTTTTTGTTTGTCAAGAGGTGGTGTACTCTGGTATATGTACCAGATTTGTCCTTCACGCTGCTTGCAAGGGATTTTCTGTTAGAAGGAGGGGTGGGGATTCCTATGGCATTATGATTGGGGAATGTCCGGTGACTCCGACTCGTGTGTACAGTTTTGAGTCCCTTTTGGGAGGCTTAGTGTCCTTGTTAAGCGAATATCCTTCTTGTACATTAAGAGAGTCCAATTGTGATTTTTGTCCCCTCGAGGAGACTCGACTAATGAAGTGTGATTGGAGGTGACTCATATCCCGCTGGTTCTCCAGGCAGTTCTCCTCAGGTCCCAATAAGAGAGGTAGTGTAGCTATCCTGTTAGCTAATAAGTCGAACGGGAAGTCCTGACTATGTACTGAGGATCACAATGGAAACCCACAGATTTACAATCTATTCTCTTTATGCCTTGAATGATAATCAAGGGAGGTTACTTGAGAGACGTGCTATATGTAGTCATGACTACTCCAGACACTGATCTATTAGTGCGAAGTGATTTCATTGCGGCAATGAACTCCATGCTGGATCGTTTTGTCTGAGTGGGCCAATCAGGCGCTGTCTTTAAGGTAGGTCTACAGTGAATGGGGGATCTTGGCTGATCAGACGCATGTAGAGCTAAACACCCCACCACAAGGGATTACACATTACCCTACCCTCTAACCAAACATTTGCTAGACTTGACAATTTCCTGGGTATCTGCAGACACTTTTGAGGACTCGCTATGTTGATAGTTGGGTCTGATCACTCACCCCTCATATCCCTGTGGGATAGTCGTACTCAAACCCCCAACTTGGCTGTGGCGTCTGAATGAGAACCTCCTAAAAACTGAGACCACATGGGTGACGACGGGGGAAAGAATCTCTGCATACAACTTGGAAAATAAAGGCTCAGTCTTAGATATGGGTGTTTTTTTTGGGACTTGTTCAAAGTGGTCATAAGGGGAGAATTAATTTCTCTAGCAGCAAACAAAATGCGGACATACAGAGGAAACAGGTGTAAATCTAAGCACAAGTAAGGGACTTAGAGGCGCACCATAAACTTACAGGCTCCAAAAAAACCTGGTGCCAACTCACACGAGCCAGGCAACAGATCAAAGGTCTAGGCATGGAAAGAGCAGAGTATGCCTTGTTGCGTCTCCACCAGCGCTCCCACAAAGGTGGAAATAAGGCAGGGAGACTCCTAGCATGTAAACTGAATGCTAAAACACCAAAAGATGCTATTAACACTTGTTATTGATCGAGGGGAAGAGCTGCATAAGGCTGATGGCATTTTAGAAGCATTTTAACAATATTACACATCCTTGTACACCCTTGACACAGTGCTGTACTCCGACATCGCCTTCTTCTTTGACCCCATTCAGACCCGACCCTCACAGAGCAAGAAACTGCTGCCCTCCAGAAGTAGAAAACTGTAGAGGAAGTGAACTTGTGTATTAGTAAATTGACTTTGGGGACAGCCCAGGGACTGAATGGTTTAATGGCCACCTTTTATACGGTGTTCCGCTCTCTATTAGCAACATTAAAAGTCTAGCATATATGTCTCTTAAGACAGGCACGCTAATAGCAATAATGCAAGAATCTTGTTTTTGTTATACGTAAGGGGGGAAAGTTAGGGAGTTTGGGGGATGGTGAAGATCCTACCCAGTCATCATATTTCCCTATCTTGCTCTTAATAGAGACAACAAGACCTTAACGGGCTTATTGGCTCGGAGATTTAGCCACTATAAGCAGGAACTGATGGACCCAGAACAAATGGGCTTTATCACAGAGTGGGGCTGCGGCGACAATACCAAGCATATCTTACATTTACTGGATAAGGTGGTGCACTCTAGGGTGTCCCCATTCTTACGTTCCAAAGATGCAGAAAAGGCGTTCAACTGGGTTCATTGGCTATTTTTCATGCCCCCCCCCCCCCCACACCCCTGCTTCTTCTCTCCATATATGGAGCCTTTGGCTGAAAGCATAGAACACAATCCTCAAATATGGAGCATATTATTTGGAAGCTATGCGCCTGCCCGAGGCCACGCAGTGGCCATAAGGAGGGCGGGCCCCTTAGTCACGGAGGGCTGTCCCGCCCCTGCATGACGTAGTGTTTCTCACCTGAGGCAGTCTCCCCTGGTTGGTGGAGACTGGTAGGTGATGCACGTCCGGGGCGGCTGGGAGGAGCCGTCGGGAGTACTTCTGACCTCTGCCCTGCTGGGGAGGCCTCTTTGCCGCTCCGGACGTCGCTGTGCCATGTTTGGACACTCTTTTGCTTCCGGTTGTCGTGGGATCACCTTTGTGACGCGTTGTACCGGGTCTGGCGGCGGTTTGTTCCGGTGAGTGTGGGCATGGTAGCCGTTGGTTTCCTTCCCCTATCCTACTTCTGGCTCCGTGTGGGAGTCGGGTCGTTTGTGTTTTGTGCGCCTCTTCCGATACGCTGTGAATGTTCAGACCCTGCTTTGGGTGTTCGAGGCTGCTGTTGTTCAGAGTACTGTTCTGAGTAGGAGTTGGGGTCGGCGTGGTCCGGTGGTGCGGCGCTGCAGAGGATGGAGTGGCATCGAGCTTGGGGACGTTTGTGCAGCGCGGGCACTGCTGTTTGTTAGGAGTATGGTGGCGGGTGTGTACCTTCCCACCCCCTCCCCCCCTCCCCCCCTGGCCATGTTGCGGAGGCCCGATGAAGTTCAAAGGCAGTTGCGCGAAGCTGTTGTTCTTCCAATGTCTGCCTGTGGCCGCTGCGTTTCTCTTATGGTCCGGACCGGAGTTAGGCTGAATAATCCTAGTGGGGTTTGACGTGTGCATACTACTCTTGGTTTGGTTTCCGCTCTTTCTACGTGTTAGCCTGGTGGCGCAAGTTACTAGGTGAAGGGTGCTTAGTCATTGGAGCCATGAGTTCTAGACTGCTGTAAGCCTTTTAGAACGGGTACATAGCTGCTGTAGGTCTATCTTCCGAGTTCGCAATCCTAGGATGTGCCGCGTTTCTCGTGCCGTGCCGCGCGATGCTTGAAGTCTCTGGGGGGTGCCTACGCCATCTGATAGGATGCCGCCTCGGGTATCTGTTAATATGGCTCCTCTGGTAATCCGACACGCGTAGGACCCCGCAAGTTGCCCCCTTCAATGTAAGGAAGGCAGACATGCTCATTGATTCTTCGGGGAGGCCATGTTGCGGCGAGGCGGCTACTAGAGTTTTCATTTATATTACAAATGTTAGACAGGAGTAAGATTTGTATAAGGGGGGCCGGTAGCGGCGCACCGAAGGCCGGTCGCTTCTCGTATGGGCGCATTACCTTTCGCTTAAGAGTTGTGCTGCGGGTCGCGAAAATGTGTTTGTGTGACCCTGGTCCATTCTACGACGTTCATCCGTATTAGCTCAGTGCGCAGAGCGATAGACCTTTGATCTGTAGGTTCCCGGTTCGAGCCTGAGTTTGGGCAGATGCCCTTGGTGACTATATATTTCCTCAATACGCTTGCAAGTGTGAATTTAAGCGTTCGGATGCTTGTGGGTCACGTTTGTGCGTTTTGTTCCCGCCAGAGTGTTTTCTACCCATGGCATTTTCCTTCCCGCTGCTTAGATGGCGGTTGTTCCTTACTCTGCACGGCAAATTTATGGGGGGGGGGGGGTGTTTTGCAGTGATGGTTGGAAAATGTTGGGGGACGCAACGGGGCCAATTCCATGTGGTTCACGTTTGTGCGTTTTGTATCCGCCAGTGTTTCCTCCCAATAATGTTTTACTTCCCGCTGCTTGATTGGCGTTTCCCTTCCTCTGCACGGCAAGTTTGGGGAGGGTGTTTACAATATCGGAGCTTGGGTCCTGCTCGATCTTCTAACCAGGTGCTTCGGCTTTGCGGTGCTGGGGCCCGGAATGGTGATGGGCCTCCCTTGGCATGTCGCGTGGGCAATGGTGCCCGGGTGCGGCCATCTTGGCTCAGTTGGTGCACGGCGACATGTGGGTGCGACACACATGGGTAATGGCGCCCGGGTGCGGCCATTATGGTTGCTCTTCATTCGTTTGATGCCAGGCAATTGGACTTTGCGGTTTCTCTGGCGCGGCTCACCCTCTGCGGGTATTCGTGATTTTGGTCGGGATGCGATCCATATGGATCTGCGCATAGGGGTTTTGATGCGCCAGTGTGCAGGCATGATCCTCGAACGGGCCACTCGTTATTTGCACTTCGACACCCGAGGTGGGGCTGTGGCACAATTTCCTGGACATGGCGGCTGGCCCCTTCAGAGCTCGTCCACTTCCGGGCTTCAATAGAGGGTGTGGCTTATTGGCATGAGCGGCCGACGTTGAGACGGGTCAACCTTGTTCGAGTCCGGCGCGAGGCTCTAACTCCTGGGATTCTGGGCACATCCCTTTCTCTCCCCTTGTCCAAAGAAGGATGTGATCGGGTGCGCCTTCCCTGATACCCCCCCCCCCGCGCTGTCGATTTCTTCTTTCTCCTAACGGCATTCGGGGGCTTGCTGATGCAGAGGGTGGCTCGTCTAGTGGGGCTGATGCCGTAGGCTTTGAGGTCTTGGTGGCCTTCCGTGTAGTCTCTTACCTTGCGCAACAGTACGCACGAGCCTGGGAAAAACTGTACTTAGGGGCTCATTTCCTAGGGCTCTCCCATCGGGGCAACCTCGCGGGCACCGTGGTTTCCCACATCCCTGTGGGGACCTCTCCTCCGAATTCTAGGCGTACCTTCTTAGTACGATATAGGTGATGCCCCCCGTGACTGGTCTCCAGACCTGGGGCTCTATGAAATTTGGGATTTAATTTTGATTCGGAACGTACCAATGTGGTTAAAGCAGTGGTGGCACCTTAGGCCGCGTCAATTAGGCCTGAGTGTATGCTTGGCGTTCTCCATTTGGCATGGCGTTTCGCCATATTTTGCAGCTCCAGGGCATTGTAATCGAGTAGTACACTATGCACTCCTATATCGGTTGATTTAATGTAATGGCACTCCTATAACTGTTCATGTTTATCGACAGGGAGTCCTTAGTACTGTTACGTGAGCACTTGGGTGGTTTAATATGCTTTGTGCTAATGTGTGGAGACCGAGTGCAGAATGACTGGAAGTGGTAATACCGGCTTGTTGAAAACTTTTCCTGATTATTGTTCCCATGACTTGTGTTTTGAAAATGACAAGCAATTTTAAAGAAAGGCACAATACGATTTTGAGTGAGGGACGTCTAAGCACTGCTGATGCTGATTGGGAGGGTCTGCTGTGACAGTGCTAACTAACCTTAATACCTGTCACTCCTTGGAACTGTCACCACATATCGGTCGTGCCTCCCCTTTCAAGTATCCAGGAACAGGCGTGGGTGCACGAGCCTTAAAGTTTTATCGATGTAGCAGAACGGTACACTCTGCGATGGAGGGTGCGAGTGGTTCATTATATACTTATACATTGAAAGCGATCCTTTCCTTTTATCCCTGCTTCTAGTTAGGATAATTAATACTTTCAGTCTCTATGACCTATCCTGTACCCTGAATATTTTGCATACCCTCCAGCTTTAGAGTATTAGTTTGATCCCATTATTACGAGCCCTCGTGTTAAGGAGCGCGCTAGCATGGCTCACTTGCATACCATTGATATACTCTTCCAATGTGTACCACATATTGGTTTTTCGATGCCATCCTATTCTTCGGCAAGTATTGCGCATCTGTAGCATAGTGTCAATTCAGAAATGGGTAATATAATCTTGGTTGGTATCATCATCTTCTAGATGTACACCAGTAATTCCGATTTAAAGTGTGTTTGAGATCGCTGAGGTATGATATGCCCAGCGCTCCTGTATGGGGAAATACTTTTGGTGACCATCAGCAAACGTGGCGATTACAGCCCCTGCAAGAGAATTACACCCGAGTTCTCTTGTCGGCTGTGAATCACTTCTGAGCTATTTTGCATTGTCAGTCTTTTAGGGATCTACTTTGTCAGGTAGTTTATTGGCAGTCCAGGCTCAGGCTGAGGTTGCTTTCCTTACGAATGTGCGGGGTACAGCACCATTAGTGCATAGTTCACACGTACTCTAGTTATAATATATACTCACAGGTACATGCACCTGTGTGCTGGCAGATATGAGATGTTTTCGCTTTATGTACACGGGCCTGTGTACTTGCTGGAGTGGGGTGCGGTACACCAGAACATCTGCCAGTGTACTCTGCTTGATACCGCCATGTGTACAGGTAACTGGGTGCCCCGGCGCAAGAGAGGTATGGGGCATCAGGCAAGCACCAAGTTAGATCTGCAGGATGTGGCTAGTGTGTACATGCATTGGTGTGCCGGGTATAAGATTTGTGTGATTCAGTCTAGCGGTATGCTATCCTTGCATGAGGGGATCAGTACGTCAGTACGTACACGTGATTCGGTATTCATTCCTAGGACAGGTGCGATACACCGGCCAAACACATGCTACTGCATAGTGTGGACATTGGGTACACACGACCGTTTGCTGGCACAAGGGGCGTGCAGTAGTTCAGGCCACCAGTGTACACAGAATGTATGAGATGGCTGTCCCAGGATGCCTGCTCGTTCCCGGAGAGGTGCGTAGTCGCGCGCTCAGTGTACACGCATGGGTAGGGACAACTGCTCTGGGGCAATCTTAAGGCCATTTGGAGCGTTATTATTGTACCACCCCTAACCTTACACTCTAAATCCTGATAGTGCGGCGTCCGCCAGCACGGAAGGCATGTAGGCCACATCAGCGAGGAGGCAGGTGACAAAGGTGTTATCGGCAGTCACTTTTATGGGTCTAGCGCCTAATTTGGGAGCGTAGCGGCGGCTGGGGCAGTGGCACCTGGACACTTGCCCCCCCCTCCTCATTGCTGTGGTTGTTCATGGCTGCAATTTTACCTTTCATTCATCTGCATGGGGCCTGGCACTCCGGGCCATGTTACGGAAAGTAACCTGTCGTCTTTGCAACACACGATTACTTTACTTCGATAGTTCTGCCTTGCGGCTGCCACGCAGGTTATATCAAGGAAAAACCCAGTAGCGTTTATGTTAATTACTTTTTTCGAAGCACTTACGTTACAACTGGGTCCCATTTACCACTAAAGAGGTCTCCATCCTACTACATAGGCCCGACGGCCGATCACTTTTCAGTCCTTTTCTAACATGCAGCGAAGTGCTAGACGTAAGACACCCATATGCCACACGTAAAAGGTCTGGATATGCCACACATACATTGTCTCAACTTTGTCACCTATGTATAAGTCCCCGTATCTTCTCCAGTAAGTTAAACAAGGAGGTTTGCTATTATTTGAAATACTAGGGGTTTTAATGGTTTTACAGTGACATTGAATTTATGTATGTGTGTGAAGAGGTGTGAATATACAAGCCTACAAGCAGGTATGCGCTAGGGCACAAATCATTATGATCTGATAATTACGATCCCTTGCGGAGCATCTGCTTTTTCCTCGTATTTCGGGAAGGCGTCTCCGTTAGCTATTGAACTGTCACTCTTATTTACACCCAATTAAAATGTCTTTATTAAGCTACCGGTACTTGGCAGTATGCGGACTGGCGTAATCTCCCCAGCTCCGGAGTTAAGTTTATGCCAAACAAGTGAGTATTCATGGCAAATAAGCCAATACCATATGTACTGCCCTGTCGTGCCCGGTCGACGAAGTTTGCGCCAGTACAGGTGTATTGTTCCCGAATGTTGGTTTCATGATAACCGACCAATTTCTTGCAACATTAAGCTACTATGCCGTGGGGCAGAATCCTCCTGGGTTTGAACAAGCTAAAACAGACTGTACTCAGCACATCTTGGATGGGATGAATTTTCCTCCTCCCACTTCTCGATTCCTCTTTAACAATTACCAGGCTAAGTACTGCGTTAGACCAGAGAATCCTGATTGGTTCCACATTAGGACTCCCTCCCCGATGTTATCTAATTCAAATTAAACTATTCTCCCAACGAAATCGTCCATGTTAGGAGTACTCTCTTATGCCAGAGGTTTTAAGGTGTGGCTTTAGGCACCTCTGAGCAGGTCCTGTAAGCGATTTTCTGACTGTTGGATTACTATCTAGGGTACTCAGACATGCTTTGAACTCTGGGAGTTGATAGTACCCCCCATAGTATTATGGGTAGGCGTATGGGGTACAGCACAAGGATTGTGCCATGATTGGTCGGCAACATGCCAACCTGTGTGCGGTTCAATGGGTATTGCACGCAATGCACTCCAGGCACAAGAACAAACGTTATCCTTTAGGGTGGGCCCCTAGCGGACTTTGAGAATACTCTATCTGGTATCTTACCCAGTGCCCTTTCCCTTGGGGGGGTCCTAGTTTCATAGTTAACTTTAAGGAAAAGCTATCCCTGTGTCAGGATGGACTTGTAGCCGACAGGGTGGAAGGGGGGGGCATGATTTACGTGGTTTTCTGTTGTTCCCTTCTACGACCATGTCGCTAGTCATACCAATATATGCATTTGGGCTATGCAATAGATTCCTGTATCCTTTGTGGGATTAGTTGTTCTAGCATAAACTTGCGGTGTGTTTCAATTTGTTTGCCAGCACCTGCATACTTGGGAGGGTTTCTCTTCAGGGGGGCCAGGTCCCTTATTGAGGGTAGCAGCTCAAGTGTCATGTAAGCACACTTTCTGCTAGACTGCAGAAGATAGCGTTTCAGTAAGCACATTTTATACTAGATGGTGTAGAAGACTGCGTTCAGCTGCGGCTGTGAATTCTCCTTTGCACAGTTATTCTGCCGCTCAGTGGGAAGGGATGTGTGGCGTCCCAGCGACACACGCTGGACAGCCTAATCCACGATACAAAGGACTTTCAGTAGTAGGGGCCCCCCTCCTATCCCCTTTAGTTTCTCTGATTGGGTGAAAGGACCCGGGGGGACCTGCAGAGTAGTGGCAGAAGGGGCCTTTCTTGCATTCTGGCTTGTAAGGTCATGACAGGGGCCTTGGTCTCCTCGAGGTGGATGGGGTCCCCTGGTTTATGGTGGCGGATGGTGTCATCCCACACCCATGGGCATTGCCCTGTTCCTCCTCTATCTGAAGGAAGCAATTCTAGAAGGTTGCAGGTAAAGGCAGTAGCAGTGGTGGGGGGGCCCGTGCGGCAGCGGGAACCACCGCACTGGGCTGTGGCGGAGTTACTGGGCGATCCGGAAGAAGAGAGGTGCAAACGCTGGACGTCAGCGGGCACATAGGGGTGCCAGAGCATAACCTCAGAGCCTAACCTGTAACCTCATGGGAGGTGCAGGAATTCGTGTCGGCGCCCCAGTAGTCCTTCGGGCGGTTGTGGGCCTGTGCAACCGGGGGTTTGCCTAGTCACGCCCAGCAATGGGCATGTCAGTATAATTATGGTATTTGTACAACAGTTGGGTGGTTCGCCACTGTGTTGTTTGGCTCAACAGGCGGGCAGGTGGCGAGAATGCGACCTGCCCTAGGATCGCCCGTAAGCTAACCCACCGTCATTACATATGTTGTATGTAATAAACCTGCAGCAATTTTTCCCAAACCTAACATTTGTGTCTTTGTGTTATTTGCGGGTTTGGGCATGTGGGGCGGGGGTTCATGTGGCCCTGAAGTGACTATGCGCCTGCCCGAGGCCACGCAGTGGCCATAAGGAGGGCGGGCCCCTTAGTCACGGAGGGCTGTCCCGCCCCTGCATGACGTAGTGTTTCTCACCTGAGGCAGTCTCCCCTGGTTGGTGGAGACTGGTAGGTGATGCACGTCCGGGGCGGCTGGGAGGAGCCGTCGGGAGTACTTCTGACCTCTGCCCTGCTGGGGAGGCCTCTTTGCCGCTCCGGACGTCGCTGTGCCATGTTTGGACACTCTTTTCCCGCCCTTCCTCTAACCCAGAGTGTCTGCTTGAGGGGCTGGGGGGAGCTTTTAATGTGTTCCTTTTTTCGTTGCAGGCGGAGTTACTGGGCGATCCGGAAGAAGAGAGGTGCAAACGCTGGACGTCAGCGGGCACATAGGGGTGCCAGAGCATAACCTCAGAGCCTAACCTGTAACCTCATGGGAGGTGCAGGAATTCGTGTCTGCGCCCCAGTAGTCCTTCGGGCGGTTGTGGGCCTGTGCAACCGGGGGTTTGCCTAGTCACGCCCAGCAATGGGCGTGTCAGTATAATTATGGTATTTGTACAACAGTTGGATGGTTCGCCACTGTGTTGTTTGGCTCAACAGGCGGGCAGGTGGCGAGAATGCGACCTGCCCTAGGATCGCCCGTAAGCTAACCCACCGTCATTACATATGTTGTATGTAATAAACCTGCAGCAATTTTTCCCAAACCTAACATTTGTGTCTTTGTGTTATTTGCGGGTTTGGGCATGTGGGGCGGGGGTTCATGTGGCCCTGAAGTGACTATGAGAATGGGCTAGCTCTCTATACGGACGATAAAATGGTAATGATAACTAACCCACTCGCCTCATTTTCTTAGCTTCTCAGAGAACTTGAGACTTTTGGGACTGTCTCTGTATTTAAGATGGACACATCAAAATCCAGATCCTGAGTCTCAACACACTGAGTACTGTCCGGGAAGCCCCATACAGAACATTTCTCCTTGCCTGAACGTAGCAGTCATTCCAATATCAGGGTGTCCCAATTTCCCCCACAATCGACAAAACAGCTACCCATTAAAATGATGCTACTTCCCAAAAAATTGCACACTATGCAGTCTGTCACTTCAGCCACTAGTAGGGATACTTGAAAAAGTACAGGAATAGATTGAGGGCTTTATCTGGGAGAGGAAAAGACCACAACTGGCCAAAAACCGGTATACTTATCTCCAACAGAGAGGAGACTGGGAGTTCACACTCCACTACAGCTATATGGTAGAGTGGCACAGATGTACTTCAGAGAAACACTGGTGCTTTATGGACCTATCAGTCATAGGCATTCATATTTGGAAGGCAGCGAGCAGCGCAGGTAGAGAGATAGGCCCTAAGGTCACTTTATATGGTATTACACCCCGGCCTGGTCCCTGGCAAAATCACCAGACTGCTGGAGAGGTTGTAAGCAGAGTGGACGCACCTACTATGGCACTGCAATAAAAGCTGGGAAGACTTTCTGACCAGTATTGTACATCTACCACGGATGTCCCGCAGTTCCCAGCATTCATCATCCTGTGCCTACCTGATAAATTGACGTATCCTCTCTGCTCCGTTGGATCAAAAGCGATAATACTGGTACTGTGTGCATCATGGGGGAAAAAGGACGTGCTGGTATACAATTTATTTATAAAGTTTTATATGGCTCATTCAAATGTGGGATGGAGCTGTTGGGAATGGAAAAAATCTCAGCGGCCTTGAAGGGCAGAGGCTTACTTTGAGAAAGTTGAAAGTCCCTGCTTAGCACATATTCCACCTACATTGTAGTGACCCTTCTAATGGGGGGAGTGGAGGGCGGGTGGGTGTGGTGGTGAGTGCGCCTTGAGATTACCACCATCTGCCAGTGCAGATTAGTGCATTTCGTTTATTATATTCTCCTTTCTTGCTCTGGAAGACGGAGTAGGGGGAGAAAGGGAAGGTGTATTTTTTAGGTATTGGCATTGATATTGATGGGAATATGTGTAGGTATGAAATTGTCAATAAAACAGAGATAACCCGTAAAATGATTGTGTGTCTCCTAGTTATTCTGTGTACATGAGGTATTAAATCTGCGATTGGGCAGCCAAAGTTGGTGCTGGGCTGCCGTGTATCATGGACAGTTTTCCTATTCCTGGAGTTGTGTGACTATCGTATGCATTTTGGGTGTATCAGCCTTGATTTGCTTTAATTGAATTCATTAGCCTTACACTCCTGATGGCAGTTGTTTGTAGTTGAAAAGTCCTGGACTGGAAGCCATCTTTGAGATGGCGTTTAGTGAAGTGGCTATCTTAGCAAGGGTGAGCAGGAAGCCGGGCCGATGACGTGCCCTCCTCAACGCAGCTGTAATGTGGTCAAAGTGTGCTCGGTTGAGCTGTGGGTCTGGTGATCTATTCTCGAGCGGAGGGATCCAGGCCTTGCTGTGGAGGGGGCGGGACGGTGTGACCGTAGCGATGCATTTCCCCCTTCTGAAGCTCGTGCTGAGGGGAAGCTATCCAGAGGCTAGCAACAGGTGGGATTCCGACCGGTGCCCGCGAGCTGCTGTCGTTGCTCTACGTGACGTAAACTGACCTGTCATTCACAGAGCGCAGGCCTTATGTCGCAGGTGGAAAACAATGACCTGACCTGCATCTCCTGACTCATCCGAAGCACTGCTGTGCTTTGTGCTGCTATCGCAGTCAGTTCTATTTCTGTCCTGCGAGCCCTGCGCTGTACGACTCCTTCTCAGCCAGTAAAACACCCTGGTACAGCAGATGCCACTCATTCTAGCAACAAAGCGCAAATCTATCTGTATGCTACCTACACACAAGGCACAACGGGAGCCGTAATACCGTCGTGTATTGACCTGCTTAAGACTGTGTGCAATAAAGTGCAAGCTCCCTACAGACATGTTTTCACAGTACATGTTCCAGATTGTAACATTACCTGCCAACATAAGAGCCCCTTGGAAGGAGGAAAATACCAATTATTTGATGGAGTGCTGGGAGAAAGAATGATGGTACGACGACATGAGTTAGAAATATAATACCGTCCACTGTAGATGAAAACAATATCTATATATATATATATATTTTTTTTTTGTTGCAGATTTATATAACACGAACTCGACCCGAAGGTATTCGAGCGCTTTACAGGAGCACCGGTTACGTTACACAAGGACACATTCATATATATTTTTTTTGGGTAGGTGCGGGGTGATTAAGTGATTTGCCCAGAATCACAGGATGTGGACGCAACCCTGAGGCTCGAACCTTGGTTTCCAGCTCCAAAGTCAGCAGTTTAGCCGTCAGACCACATCCTCACATCACTGTTGAGTTACATGACATTGAAAAAGAACTGGAGTCACAAATATGGAGTTAAGCAGCACTGTGCTAATCGCTGCATTGCCTTACTCTGCGCAAGGGAGGTGTTCCATGGGTGTTCCTACGCAACTCCCATGGTATTTGAAGCATTGCCAGATTTGCCAGGACTTGAAAGCCTGGGAATGTGTCAAAATATTACGCCTACCCAAGTGGGGCACAATGAGGAGAATTATCTTTATTTCTGCAGCACACACAGAAAGAGGAAAAAGCCTCTCTGGATTGCTTTTGTACAGGAAGGTGCCCCTTCCTGCAAACAAACAATCCTGCTTGCAATTGAGGCACCCTTGCACCATGCTGCAAGGGTAGCTGTGCTGGCACTAGGCTGCCGAAACGTGCCAGGGCAGGGGGAAAGGTCAGGGGTGCAGCATTGTATTGGATACAAATGGTGCATTCCAGCCCTTTCCCTGTGACGTAGGGCAGCACAACAAGCTAACTTGCTATGGTGCCCTGCGCCACATCTACCATACATATGCCCCTCTACCTTTGGCAGAATTCTATTTGCCCACATATTTACTCGATAACTTAACATTTTATGGGATGCATTATTCTATATGCTATGCATTAGTTCCACAGGAAGCCTCTCATTTACACCAGATTCTAAACCTTGTAACCTACTGTCATAATGTAGCAACAGTTGATAACAAGTCTCCTTACCCACTGTTGCTACGGCAAAAAAAGCCTTCCAGGCTAGGATGACAGGGCTTTCTGAGAGCCTGTCAGCGCAGTGCTGCTTGTCTGCTTTCACTGAAAAGGAAGGCAGGCAGAGTGGGGTTAGCTAAGAGTGGCAGGTTAAGTTTTTTGTTTTTTTTTTGGTTAATGTGCGTGATAGTAATGATAGGCCATGTTGTGTATCGCTCTCCCAATACTACCTTTGAAAAGGGTCATATCTGGTCCTATGTTCAGGTCTTTAACTTTACAGGCAAAAACACTGACAGATTTTTCAATAATTACTCTAAAAAGCCTTAAGGTAATCGGTATCACTGATCCAGTACCAGTTTACCTTTCATGTCTTATTTTGTATTGTATCTCAAGAGTATTTGTTTTTTTCCAACTGCTGTGTTTCTGTATTTTTTGTAATGCAATGTAGGACTCTTACATAGTGCATACTGTTTCTAGGTGTCTTGCTGAGTTCAGGTTGTGGGTGGGTGTTCTTGACAAGAAAATTGAGAGCTTTGGAGTTGGGCCGGAAGGTAGTGCCAGTTATTGACAGTCCTCATCACTTTGTCGTAAAGTCTAATCATAGACCTCTCTGCGGAGCGCTGATCACATAAGGGGATGTAGAGTGCTGCTGTAATATTTATATTGCCAAGGAAAAGAATTGCTATTTACAGGTGAGGAGAGAGAGAGAGAGAGAGAGTAGTTTTTGTGGGGAGCATGGTGAAGGATAGACAATGTCAACTAAACACATGTAGGATTTCACAAAGATGTCCAGAAAAAATGATTATAAGTGTACCCCTAACTGAAACATTCTTTTTAATAAGAGGGTAGTTCTAACTCCGTTAAAACCAGTGACAAAAATGCGGACTAATAAGTGGTTGTGTTAGTTTGAACCATCAAGTCCTATTAATAGAGACTTGATGGTTCAAACTAACACAACCACTTGTTTCAGTTTGGGGAGTAGTCCACACTCCTTTTAATTCACTTTCATCACCAACTCTGATCTCTTTTCTACTACAAGGACCCAATGAAGACAACTGGCTACCAACTTTCAGTTGGGGCCTGAGGGTCCTTTTACTTTACACTGAGCACATGTAGCTTACCTCCATACTAACTGGGAATTTGCTCTGGTGGTAGTAACTATATTACGCCTTGAACCTCTTTTGTCTTTTATTTTTCTCTAGTTATGCTGTTACTCTTATGTTGATTGATATATCCACTGATAACCCATCATATTGAGCACCAAAACTTGTTAAATGCATTAGTAGTTGTCATTAAGAAGGTTTTTAGCTTGATAAAGTGTCTTCCATCGCAAATTATTTGAAAAACGAATGCCCAAATACTTTTATACCTTGACCTGTACCAATCGAACATTGTAAGGAGCCAAGCAAACTTTTTGGTTTTTTAGAGAAAACTATGGTGGTTTTTGTTGCATCTATAGTAATCATGAGCTTATTGCTTTCACCATATGTGTAAAGAGTGTTAAGTTTTCGCTGCAGACCACTTTGTATGAAGCCCATAAGGACGAGGGATTGGCATACATTAAGCACAGGAAATGCTGACCTACAATTTTTGGGGAGAATGAGCTTATTGTGGAATGTTTACCTGGAACGTCTGAAAGATCAGATTAACAAGGGAGGGGGGGCAAAAAGACATCCCATGTGGAGCCCGTTTTCAACCAGGGATTCTATCTGATAGGATACCATTCCCATCTAGGTCTATCTGAACCCAATTTTCGTGGGAAGCCTTTGAATTGCTGACAAGAAATCTGAGGGAATCCGATTATCCTTTAATTTCTGCCTTAGTGTTGCATGGCTGACCAGATCAAAAGCAGCTTGAAAGTCAATGAAGCAACAACAAAGTTTGCCAAATGAATGTACCACCTTCCCTGCAGCCGCCAAAAGAGCTAGGCACTGATTCACCGTGGAATAATTTTCCTTAACCCCTTGGCTGCTGGGGTAATTTTCCTGCTATGCTGGGGGCGGGGGAGGGGGGCGCGCACAGCGCCCCGGTGCTCATGACTAGCTCAGCTCGTCATGAGCTACAGTGCTCCTGTGCTCATTACGAGCTGAGCTCGTCACGGCCACACCCGTTTCAATAGAACGTTCAGCACAGCAGGGGAATTATCCCAGCGTTCGAGCGTTCTAATGGCCATGACGAGCTCAGCTCGTCATGAGCACCGGAGCACTGTAGCTCATGACGAGCTCAGCTCGTCATGAGCATGCAAGGGGGACTCCCTGCTCTCCTGGGATGATACCTGCTTCAAAAGCCCAACTTTCAAGGTGAAGTTGCAAGGTTATTAGCAAAAGTCTTCTAAGTAGTATCTAGAAGGGAAATAAGTCGGTAGTTTGTGGGTCCCGAAAATTCAACCTTCTTATAAATTGGATTAATAATGGCATGTTTTCAAGAATCAAAAATGAGTTGATATTGGGTCCATTTATAAGTAAATACTAGGCATCGTACTTTTGCAGTGAACTATGAATTCACTGCAAGACTTACTGAATGCATGCAAATAGGCATCTTTTTGTTATAAGATTGGGAGGATTGTGAACAGTCAGTATACTGAATCGAGAAATCTGGAGGGCAGGCTTGCCCTTGGCTAGTATGTTAGCCCATTAGCCTGCACCAGGCTAATCAATGACCTCCCAATACGGCACTCACGTTTCTAGTTGTTAACTTATTCTGTTAAATGTGCATGTCGATACAAAAATGTATAAGGAATTAACAAAAATACTTACGAACAAGGGTGCAATTGGTCTGTGTGTAATTTATTTCATGAGGGGAAACAAAAAAGGAGGGAACGCCTTTGAATGTGACTGAAACCAACAAGAGAGGGAATCATTAAAGTGGCCAGCCAAAGAATCTTGTCCCAATAAAGCTGAAAACCTAAGCAGACATTATCAATGAAAAATTCTGGAATGCCTCTTGCTAGTGATGGTTATTGATGCAATATTGATGTTTTGATTCTTCTACACTAGATGCTCGCTCTAACAGATGTTGCTGCATGTCACGGTCATATAAAGAAGGGTTAGAGTCTCCAGTGGTCAAAACTCGCACAGCATTCAGACAAAAGGTTGTATCACTCATGGGACTAAGAGGTTACCGGTGGCTGTACTGCTGAAAATTGACCTTTTCTACTACTATTTCCAGTCAACACAAACTCTTGCCACTTCTGAGGGTATTTTTTGTTGTTTATACTTTATTTCCATTGTAAAGAGGCATACATTATTGGGAATCCTTTTCAGTATAAACCTAGTTGGCAGCGACGTGCTAACATCTACATCAAAATTACACATGCCAGTCAAATTAATACCTTAAGCACACGCATCACAGTCAGACATGGTTGAACAATAACATGGAGGGGGTCATGGTACCTTGTTAGTCCTTGATGTATGCAGTAAGGGTCGTGCCAGTCATCGTGGCCCGGTCAGCGTGCAATGCACAAGGCCAGTCTAGCTGTAAGCGGGTGTGGAGTATGGCGTGTCCGATGTGAAAATTGTGAGTTGGCAGAGATATGTCGTGAACGGGTCCCACATGTTGTGAGGGCGATTCACTGGCAGCACAAGGTTCCAAAAGTAGTCAACTGTGCTTGACGATGTGTTACGTCGGCCAGCCATGCTTTCACCCCGGGCGCCGGTCTACGGCCCCAGTACTTCGCCACCCTGCGCTTGGCCAGCAGCAGCATTGCAACTAGTTGGCGGTGTGTCCCCACAATTTCCTTGACATATCCAGGTAGACACAGTCAGGGGTCAGGTAGGAAAGAGTCCCCTGTAATGGCGCTGACAGTCTCACATTCAGGCCGCCAGTAGTCCGCCACCCTTGGGCAGGTCCAGGCCAGGTGCACAAATGTGGCGTCCGGCGTGAGCAGAGTAAGCATCTTGCATCTCCAGACAGTCCTATCCTATTTAAGTATGCAGGGGTGCTATACATTCTATGTAGAAATTTTAAATAAATCAGTTGCAGTCAATCAGTTGCAGTCTATAAATGAGGGAGAGGCGTTCTGTTTGACCACAGCAGTAAAGCCATTTCTCAGCAGATATTTCCAGGCTTGTATCTAATTCCCAGGCTTGACGGGCTCTCGAGGTGTCTAACGGGGAGGCAGTCAACGTCAGGGAATAGAGTTCTGTAATGAGTTTACGCTACGATGGGTTTGCATAGATATGTTCTAGTGCCGTGGTGACTGGTGGAGGGGCAGGAAATTAGCTGTTTGCCTTCCTACACGTCTACCTGATTTGATAATATAAGAGTGTGTCTAACAATGTGATCTTTCGCTCAGCGTTACAAGTAAATGGGGGGGAGAAACTGGCCGTCCTGGTACAGGTCAGCAAATGTTTTGATGCCCAATGCCCCAGCGCTTTGTGACCTGCCACTATCGTGCAGTGGGTGGGGGGGGGGTTTGTTCCCAATGAAACAGGTGGCACATATAGCTTGGTGGTGCCAATTAGTCTGCGGATGTCCTCCCATGCCCATTGTATAAATCCACCATGCTAATTTCGGCCTTGGGTGCTTTATATGGCTGGAACAAGGCAGTTTTTAGCGGTTATGGGGATGCCTGGTCACCCTCCATTGCCAAATGCTGTTGAAACGTGTAGGGTGCTGCCAAAAATGCATAAAGCTCGCTTGGGCGCCGAGGGCGTTTAGCTTTAGGTCCGGTGCGCCCAGTCCTCCACGTGCTGAGGGCAACGTGAGGATTTTAGAAGAACTTCTGTGGGTATTGCTTTTGATTGATTCTTCTCTTTCTGTTTCCAGAATGTCCTGAGGTAAAGTGACATCCCCGGGTTATCTTTGGAAATTGACTGTCTGTTACATCAGTATTCAACATATGTTGAACACCGCTCGGAAGTTCTAGAGAAATGATCGCATACATAATAGGTCAGGGTTATACAACGTAGGTCCAGGAGGAGCAGAGCCATGGAGGTTTTGTAGGATATTCACATATGATAAATTTACATCCAAGAAACCTAAATTGAAGTCATTTACTTAGTCACTGGTTACTTTGTAAATTTTGAATGGATCCGCTCTCCTGGACGAATGTTGAACAATCCTGACATATTAGATATGTGGTAATTTCTCTGAAGCTTCTATTGTAAGAGCTCAGATTCTTAGGAGTTTCCGCTCTGTTACCATGTGCAAGATGTGGTTGCTTGCACTTGAGCATTTGGACTCCATGCTTTCCTTCCATCGAACTTCCATCTAAATTTAAGGTTGTTAGTTTCAAGAATATTCATCGTTACAAAACGAAACATCCTACAGTCCCTTCTATGTATAGATATGCTGACAAATATAGCTGTAAAGACAATTGTCCAAGCAAGACATTTGACCATTTTTAATGACAACAACTCTTCCTCAAAAACGCTCTAGATCTCGTGGTCACCTAAGGGCTTCCCTGCAACTCTGTATACACAGGCTACCCCACAGGAATGTTGATAATACCCATTTTTGAGGTGTCTCGATCATATATTAGCCATACATACAGCATTACATAGGCTACATGTCATAGAGGTTAAGAAGGAAAAGACTGGTTTTTAAGGTTACATTTGCATACACTAGGATATTTCTCCAGGGCCACCATTCAAGTATTGTAGGAGCCTGTGGTTAACCAATCATAACCTTCTTGCCACCTGACCATTAAGATAAAATCCACTCTGCGTAAAAGGATCTTTGCCACAGAACAACCTTTCTGGTTACGTAAGATTTAAGCAATATGTCCTAGAGTATGAAACAGGCCTGACTACCAGCCTCATCCTCCCAAGCTGGACTCCTCACTCTCAATGACCAGACAAGTCAACGCTGTCTCTTCTTCCTGCTTCAACATTCTTCGTATGCTTAAAAAAACTTTTCGCTGGATCCCTACCGAAACTAGAAAAACGGTCACTCACGCACTTGTTACGAGTCGCCTGGACTACGGAAACCCCCTATACGCCGGTTCCACCGCAAAACTCCAGAAAAAACTCCAACGCATCCAGAACGCCTCAGCCAGGCTCATACTTGATATCCCGCGTAAAGATCACATCTCTGGTCAACTGAAAAATCTCCATTGGCTACCTGTGAATAAGAGAATTACCTTCCGCCTACTAACCCACGCACACAAAGCACTTTACGATCTCGGACCCGAATGTCTCAACACACGAATGTCTTTCTACACCCCCTCCCGTCAACTACGCTCCTCCAACCAAGCCCTGGCCACTGTTCCCCGCATCAACAAAGCAACCATGGGAGGTAGATCCTTCTCCTACCTGGCAGCCAAAACCTGGAACTCTCTCCCCACTCACCTTCGGCTTACTCAGAACCACCTAGCATTCAGAAAGCAACTTAAAACTTGGATATTCGACAAGTAATTTTCCCCTTCCTCAAGCGCCTTGAGACCCTATGGGTATGTAGTGCGCTATATAAATTTTTTGACTTTGACTAGCCCCAGACATTTCAGAAATCATTACTACATATCGCAGTTGACCAGCTGCTTAAAGTTGGACCCTAATGAACAAATTCTTCACAACTGCTTGTTTGTGTTTTGTGGTTCAGTAAAGACTTTCTCCTTGTCTCCTCAGCATTCGAGTGAAGTTTTGCTGCTACACTAGAGTACAGCTTCTCTGTTTCTCTTCAAAAACTGATTTTGCAACCGCAGTCTCTACTTTAAGTTTGAAGCTCCCAGACGTTTTCCAGCTGTGTGATGTGATTTGCAAATGCAAGGAAGAACGATATATAAATGTAATGTTTGAGACGCCCTCCTGTTGTGATAGCCTTCCTTAATTTCTTTGATGGATAATAATTGTATTTTTGCAAGAGTTGACTACATCTTTTGTTAACATTTCCAAGCTTACTACTTGTCTTTGTTTTTTTGTGTCATAGGGAGTGCATTTTTTGAATCCACAAAACAGCTAAGAGGACAGGACCATAAAAGATACTTCACCACATATATCGTAGCTGCACTTTTTAGATTTTTTTCCCCAACATCTTCAGAATCTTCCTGAAGTGCTGTGTACCACTTAAGCAGTTAAGCTCTTTTTATTTTTACACCCTAGAGTTTCTTTGAGCAAGGACTCGCTTTGGCTCGAATAAACTGTTTAAGGTGTCTTACAAATTGTTTGCAAACTAGTGGATCCCAATTTTCAGACATTAAGCTTAGAGGACTGTGCAAGTCATTGGGCTGATTCTCTCCAATCAATAGACTGAGCCTGGCCTTAACCTAATTGCACTTGAGTAAGATATGTTTTAATCTAGTGAGGTCAATATGCAAATCTTGAGAACCAGAGGGGTTATATAATGAAAATATATATATATTTACATATATGCTGACTATTGGAGAAATAAAGCACTGAAAATGTAATCATCGCGCTTCTGTGGTCTGTACCTGATTTGTCTACGGGATATATTCTGTGGCTCAGGGCGACTGGTGATATATGTATGTGTGTATATGTGTATGTATATATATATATTACCTACTGGCTGTCGCCAGTAGGTAGTTATAGTTAGGATTTTTTTCAATGCGAAATCTCAAAATTCTATTGTGAATAACTTTGGCGCCGGTTGACGAATCTGCCTGAAAATTTCCTCAAATTTGCCTCGCGGAGTTCTGGTCCTTCCTTGAAAGTTTGGGGGGATTCGTCAAGCGGGGGCCGAGATAAAAGGGGGGTCCCAAAACGTGTTTTCCCCATGTTAATTTCCAAAGGGCGGTCAACCTCACTTTTAGCCCGAACGACTGAATGGATTTCCACCAAACTTGGCAAAATTGTAGGGACTGGTAGCCCAATGTCCCTTTGCTATGTCTCAAGAAATGTGCTCCAGTGGTTTTTGAGTAATTTAGGTTCAAAAAAATATATATATCTATGGCCGCACCACGGTACGCACACCGGGGCGCGCCACGCACGGAAAAGCTAGTTGGCTCTCGGGTGTCTGTAAACATTCGAAACAGTCCGGAGCGGCCGCCATCTGGTGTCTCGGTAGGATCGAGACACAAGAGGTGGCAAAAACAAAGGGGGAAATTACCATAAAGGGGCAGATCAGACCCCCCCCTGACCCCCTAGGTTTGATGTGGGGGCTATAAAAGGGCCCCGCGGGCAACATTTTTATTTTATTTTTTTTCAATTTGCGCGGGGGGAGCGTCCGGTACGTGCACCGGGGAGCGGACCGGGGAGCGATCCATGGGGAAAAAAGAATGATAGAGTTTTCAAAAAATGTAGCATTTTTTTATACATTGGAGGTAGTTCTAAAAAACTGTTTTTTTCTTCTTTTTGTTTTATATTTTTTTTATTGTTTTTTGAACATTTTGTATTTTTTTTGGCTTTTATGAACTATTTTGTAATTTTTTTTGTTATTTTTATGGGGAGAAACAAAAAACAGGGAATTGAAAATGGCTCAACTGGAGTAAAAAAATAAGGAAAAAATTAGTGTTTTTTGGGGCAATTGTGGTTGTCACCAGCAAGGAGGATGAGCTTTAGGCTCTGCTCACCATAGGAGATGGTCTTACCACAAAAAATACATGTGACCCTAAATTCTCCAAACCGTGGTTGTATGCAAGGGATTGTCTCCCTTGTCTCTGGTCCCGATGGAGTGGGTTGTTTTCGTTTGGAGGTGCTGGGTGTAGATTGGGGAGGGTTGCTGGCCAGTTCTCTCATCTCTGCGGCAGCATAGTTGTTCGGATGCTTGCGCTGCATGTGCCTAATCATGGTATTATTCCCAAATGAATATTTTTTATTTGGGTTACCCCTTGAAAGTTCCATGTCACAGATAAGGCAAGTCACCTTTGCCGCATTCACTTTCTTTTTTCCCTCAGGGATGGGAAAAAAACTCCCATACAATGTGTGGCTTGGGTTGGTATGGGTTATTGTGTTCTTCCAGCCACCTCCTCCTCTTCCTCCTCCTCCTCTTCTTCTTGACCACCAATGTGATGTTGTGGTGGTCCTCTTGGTGGTGGTGGTGGTGGTGGTGCAGATGCTCCAGCTGATGCTGCTACTGTAGCCATTTCAAAGTACAAAATATACATCAAAGATCTCAAAACAGGTCTTCCTCAGTCAAAGGACAAAGTCAGAATAAGAAAAAAAGGTGGGGGCTTTCATCATTTGGAAAAAAAAAAATCCTGAACCGATGAGAAGTGTTATTTTCAGGTCACAAGACCAGGGGTTTCATCATTATGAAACCAAAACAGTTCTGCACCAATTAAAAGTGTTATTTTCAGGTCACATGACCCGACGCGCTTACTTAAGCACGTCGGATGCTTACGTTGCGCGATCGTATGCACTCGAGTGCTTCCGGGTGCGTTTACGCCGTGCGTATCACGCGGACGCGGCTACTTGGTACATCACAATGATGTTTTCGGCCGCGGCATTGGTGCTAACGGGACGCTCCCCGATGCGCGACCTGGGGCGCTTCAAAAGACTACGCTTTCCGGGGCGGTCACTGGGGCGCGCCCCGGGAGCGCTCCAGGGCAAAAATTTTTTTTTAAATATACATTAAAAAAATTGTTTTAAATACAAATATAATATAGGATTCATTAATTTTCAAAAATATTACATTTCATAGCTATAGACATTTGCTATTAACAAAACTTTGAAATTCACTGAAAAAAACATAGGTTTGGGGCCTTATATATAGTTAGGAATTAGCATTAAAAAACCTATGAAATTTACTGAAAAAACCATAGGTTTCACACCAGTTATAGTTAGGAATTAGCATTTAAAAAACCTATGAAATTCACAGAAAAAACAATAGGTTTCACACCCGTTATAGTTAGGAATTAGCATTTAAAAAACCTATTAAATTCACTGAAAAAAACATAGGTTTGACACCAGTTAGAGTAAGCTGGAAATTTTACTGACATAAAACCATTGAAATTCCAACGTTATAGTTAGTTGGACTCACTATATCAAGCGCGCCTGCAATGCACTGCTGATGACGTCACATATTACATCACTCATGACATCGTCAGTGACATCACTCATGACATCACTTATGACACCATCCTTGTGAAATAGTGACAGACCTCCTTTTAGTGTAATGTAACGCTTGAAATAGATATTCAAAAATAGAAACTAACATTTTCAAAAAAATGGAGATACCCATACCAGTTACAACAACCAATTCAGTAATTCCACCATCTATATACACATCCACTCATTTACCAACAATTCTATATAGTCACTCATACATATACTCACTCGTCATATGTAGTGATACATCTATACATCCTGTTAAACACCGACAGTCATCCTAAAGTTACTCACACACATACTCACACATGCAAATACATTATTGAACACCCATTTATTTGCATATAAAACTATACACACACTACCTCTTTACTTCTAAGGAAACTTACACATACTTGCTCTCTTAAACAATCATTTATATAAAGATATACTTATTTAAACAGGAACTCTTACAATCTCTTACTCTCACATATACTCACTTATATACATCAAAACTCACATACACTAGAATAAAATATATGTTGTTACTAAAAAACACAATAGTGAGACAGTCATTCACTCACTAACACACACATATACACAGTCATCCACCCGTACAGTCCTGCACATATGCTGTCTTCAAAACACAGACAAACAGTGAGTCAGTCACCAACCCATGCAGCTACTTATTCACAAAGTGAAACACTGATATATATATTTCAATATTTAAAAGTTACTCGCAAATATATGTATTCAATAAAATACACTTAATAAAGCAGTTAACCAATCATTTTTTTTGAAAAACATCCATTTACACACTTATTTAACCATTTATTCTTCCATCAACCTTTACAAATACAAATATTAAACATATTAATTTTAAAGAAAGACCCACATTCACTGGCTGGTGTCATCAGTGATGTCATGAGTGATGTCACCGACGATGTCATGAGTGATGTAAAATTTGACGTCATCAGCAGTGCATTGCAGGCGCGCTTGTTATAGTGAGTCCAACTAACTATAATGTTGGAAGTTCAATGGTTTTATGTCAGTAAAATTTCCAGCTTACTATAACTGGTGTCAAACCTATGTTTTTTTCAGTGAATATATATATATATATATATATATATATATATATATATATACACACTCCCTCCCTCCGCTGCACCTTGACCAGCGCACTCTCGGACTGGTGCTCAAAACGCGGAGGTGCGTCTGCGTCAATATTCACGCTCACTCTACTCCGTCTCCGGATCGAAAAAGGGCACTCACAGGGGTCTTTGTCTTTTAAGCTTCTTTAATTCGTACAGCCAACATGACGCGTTTCGGCTTGCGCCTTAGTCAAATGTTTTTCAATTACGTGCCAAGAGACAACATTTTTTAAAACATCCATAAATGAGTCACATGATGTACCAACGTAGTCCGCAACGTCAGACAAGCATATGCCATGTAGGTATGAGCACCATCTTGGTACTTATACTATCTGAATAGCTCAATACTACACAGCTTAGTTCGTAATTTTCGTGTTGCTTTATCGACCTTACTACAGATCCACATTTGCATTATATTAACTCAGTGTTAAGATAAAATAAAATGCAACATTTACATAGCAAAATGCTGTTCACGCAATGCAGGGCGCTGAGGAAGGCATCACGCCGAAATGCATACGCCACCATTGCTTTGTCTGCCTAATAAAGCCGGTTTTTCTTTGGAATCCCCTCTGGACTCTGCCCTTTCTTGATTGGAGGGGAGTTTTGCGATATATATATATATATATCAAAGCAAAACAAGACAGCTCCTGCCGGGATACTGGGACCCGTAGAGGGGTGGCGTACACTCCGGCGGAGCGTGCCGGTGATTTAAATGTCACAATCCTTGAAAACAATCCAAAAGTACGCTCTCAGGAAAGGAGTCAGGAATCACAGGTACAGAAACACAGGTTTATTTCCACACAACGCGTTTCGCCTCACGGCTTGATCACGTGTAGACAATACAGAGACCAACCACAGTGATAAGGTTTTTTGCGAACATAAAAGAAGGACCAGTGAGCTAAAGTTGCATGGTGGCCATCTTAAGTTAGTCACATATTGGAGAAAACAAACAAAGTTTGCACAGAAAATAATCCCACATGTGTAACATTTTAGAAAATAATATATAAATTATAAACGCCCATATCTGTTGAGAATATTCAGTTCATAGAACACAATAGATCTACTGAACATCAACTTCTATCTCTCGGTGAATTAATGGCTAGTGCCAGAACAGCAAGAGGACCAATGCTCGCCATTTAAGACATACACCAGGGACTAATAATGTTGCACCATTAAGTTATTAGGATGTAGTCACAATACACAATACTGGCGGAAGTAATTCAATGGTATACACCACCAATAAAATTCTCCAAACTACTCATAGCGACCTTCATCAACCAATGCTGGCAAGTGCCAAAACCAAAGAACATTGATCACCATCTTCTCATAATTGTTCACAAAAAATTATCAGTGCAAAACATACGTGGTCTCACAACAAGGAGTGCAAAGGGTAGATACGCCCGTGAGAGTGAATGTTCGTGAAAGGGCCCCTTCCTTTCCTCCTGGAAAAAGAAGAGAAAAAGAGTATGAGAAAAAGTAAGAAATCAAAAATAAAACATCTCAAAGTACATGTCCTCTAATGTCTCACATATACAGTTTGCATTTTTTAAAGAAAACATTAGAATATAGAAAACCAATAACCTATAAACAGAGCTATATCAATCTTTAAGATGTACTGCTAATTCTTCGTCCATGTTAAGGCCCCACGGGGTTTTACTCTGAAAATCAATTATGTATCGTGACTCTTTTTTCCTGAGGGCCAATACTCTGTCACCCCCTCTCGATTTCATTGGAACTTGTTCCAAAATCAAGTAACTGCACTCAGAAATGCTGGAAAAATGATGTTGTTCAAAGTGTCTGGCCACAGGGTATTTGGGATCACGATTCGTTATGGCCCGTAGATGTTCCAAAATGCGTTTCTTGGCAGCACAGGTTGTACTGCCTATATACCACAGACCACACGTACAAAAAATGACATGAATGACAAAAGTCATCCCACAGGTTAAAAATTGGGTTATTTTCTTGGTCACCCCATTGTACGTCACCGTGTTCTTAAACGTACTGTTTTTACAGGCCTTACAGTGGCCACATGGGTAAAAGCCTATAAGACCATGTTGTGAAGTAGGTGGGACGCTCGTTACATCATTTTTGACCACAATATCTCGTATATTTCGACTCCGTCTATACGTGATATTTGGTCTTTCATGTATGGATTTCCCTAGTATGCCATCAGTTTTCAAGATATCCCAGTTTTTAGGAATGATCCTTTTGATTTTTTGAGAGTCAGAACTAAAAGTGAGAATCAACCGTGTGACATCGGTGTTTTGTGATAACCCTGTAACAGACTTTTCACACAGGGTATCACTTCTGTCAACGTCTGCCACACGTTTGAGGGCCTTATTGAGTACCCACTGTGGGTACCCTCTTCTGCGGAATCTATCAATGATGTTGTCAGATTCTGCCTCAAATGTCACATTTGAGTTGTAGTTCCTCTTTGCTCTCAGCAGCTCACCGTATGGAATGCTTCATTTAAGTGATTCTGGGTGGCTGCTGAGAGCATGCAGGACACTGTTGCCAGCAGTGGCCTTCCGAAACAGAGAAGTGTGTATGGTGTTGTTAATGATCTCTAGTTTAACATCGAGATATTCCATCATGTCTCCACTGATGTTACCAGTGAGCTTGATGTTATAATTGTTGGTATTCAATTTCTCAATAAAGAGTTCAGCTTCCTCCCTGGTGCCACTCCATACAATAAACAGATCATCAATGTAGCGAAGCCACATGATAATTTTGGACAGATCTACTGATAGGGTCGTGCTTGCAAAAATCTCCTGTTCCCAGAACCCCATAAAGAGGTTCGCGAAGCTCGGTGCAAAGCACGACCCCATTGCAGTACCATTTATTTGTCTGTAGAGGGCGCCATTGAAGGAGAAGATGTTATTTTGTAGACAGAAAAGTATCATCTCTAACAACATTTTTGTGTGTTCCCTGTAACGCAATGCTCAATTCAACAAGAAATGTTCACAAACCTCAATTCCCTGTTGGTGATCAATAATAGTGTACAAAGAATGTACATCTAAGACTATAACAACAAGAAACACTACGATAGGGGAGGACCTCGGGGAAATTTACAGACCTAGCTCTGGATACAATCCCCAAAGAACCTGAAAACAACAAAAGGTACCAGAGGGTCTAAGGCCAAACACAGCTCAAAGGTATACGCTAGCCGCCTAATCCACCACAGTCCCCTGATAACCCAGGGTTCAGAAATGATTCAGGCACAGAAGACTCTCAAGGGATGAGGAAAATACCCACCAGTCACCATACAGATCCGCCCTTCATCATTTGGGATTTTATCCGGACCACCCGTCTGAGGAAATCAGTGCCACAATCAAAGGATGACCTGGTGGTAAGGAGGTCCCTTCCGTGGTTCTTGATTACAGTGTGGTCTACCACTCGTTCTTAATGAGTGGAAAAAGACATGGGACTGGGGTGTGCAGTGCAAGTAAATGTGAGTGAGAAAGAAACTAAGACAAAAGGGTGTGTTAAAATTGGTCTAAAGAGCACGGAACAATATTTATTCTATGTATGCTCTCAATACCAAGGTTAAAAATATATGTGACCTTAGGCAGTCAAATTATGTAGACTGTCTGAGGTAGGATCGGTCAACATGTTTCAGCAAACATGTACTATTGCGTCCTTGCTTTCATCAGGACCAGGACTACAATGTTAGAGCTACTGCACAACGTGAATAAATAATAAAGTGAAAGAGTGACAAAAGGAGAAATAAAACAAGTGCAAAAAGTCACCTGTATAGTCCAAATGCCATTACAGTTAGTGCTGATCACTTAATCTGTAAGGTAGACTTGCCTCACCCCACCTGGCAGCGGCTCCGGGGAAAAATGAAGCACCGCTCTCTCCGTCGGTACTCCGGGGCCGGCGTCCTGGCCGACTGGGGAGGTCAGTCGGCCAGGACGCCGGCCCCGGAGTACCGACGGAGAGAGCGGTGCTTCATTTTTCCCCTGAGCCGCTGCCAGGTGGGGTGAGGCAAGTCTACCTTACAGATTAAGTGATCAGCACTAACTGTAATGGCATTTGGACTATACAGGTGACTTTTTGCACTTGTTTTATTTCTCCTTTTGTCACTCTTTCACTTTATTATTTATTCACGTTGTGCAGTAGCTCTAACATTGTAGTCCTGGTCCTGATGAAAGCAAGGACGCAATAGTCCATGTTTGCTGAAACATGTCGACTGATCCTACCTCAGACAGTCTACATAATTTGACTGCCTAAGGTCACATATATTTTTAACCTTGGTGTTGAGAGCATACATAGAATAAATATTGTTCCGTGCTCTTTTGACCAATTTTAACACACCCTTTTGTCTTGGTTTCTTTCTCACTCACATTTACTTGCACTGCACACCCCAGTCCCATGTCTTTTTCCACTCATTAAGAACGAGTGGTAGACCACACTGTAATCAAGAACAACGGAAGGGACCTCCTTACCACCAGGTCATCCTTTGATTGTGGCACTGATTTCCTCAGACGGGTGGTCCGGATAAAATCCCAAATGATGAAGGGCGGATCCGTATGGTGACTGATGGGTATTTTCCTCATCCCTTGAGAGTCTTCTGTGCCTGAATCATTTCTGAACCCTGGGTTATCAGGGGACTGTGGTGGATTAGGCGGCTAGCGTATACCTTTGAGCTGTGTTTCATCTAAGACTATAAACAGAAAATTGGGACTCCAAGTAAGGTTCTCAATGTGCCCTAGGAAATCCTTAGTATCTCTGATGTAACTGGCAAACATATTCCCTAAGAAAGAAGTCAACATATTTAGAGATATGTTCCCCAGCGCTGCCTATAGAGGACACAATGGGACGTCCAGGTGGCTTGGTATTATGTTTATGGATCTTCGGTAGAAGATACAAAATAGGGAGTTGAGGGTAGTCACGCTTGAGATAACAGTACTCCTCCCACGTGAGTAAGCCCTTATCCTTCCAATCTGCAAGTTTATCCCAAATAGAGGAGATACTTAGATTGTAGATTTGACTAGTCACCGGTATGTAAAAATTAGTATCATTTAATTGCCGCATGGCTTCATTGATGTAGTCATCCCTTTCTAAAATCACGATGTTGCCCCCTTTGTCGGCAGGGCGGATAACTAGGGACGTATCATCATGCAGGCTTTTGAGAAATGTACGTTGGTTTTGGGAAAGATTATTGTAATTTCTGTCATTATTTTTACCACGCTTGTGTCTAAGTTCAGTAAGCCCCTTGATGACACACTCATGAAAAGTGTCTACACTGTCATGTGGGAGAATAGGCATGAAAGTGGATTTCACTCTAAAATCAGTTAGTGCAGGTGCCCTTTGTTCAACTTGCATATCATCTAAAAGTTGTGTCGTACTTATGTGTGTGTCTGCAGAGACTTCAGGGTTGCCCATCTCAGCTATAGTTACCAAAGCATCTACATCCCCAATATCAAATTGCACATTAGCATCTGTATCCACATGCGGTACAGTTCTGGCATTTTGCCCAAGTCTTTTCAGTTTGTGCCATTTGCGTAACTTCAGTTTGCGCACAAATTTGAAAGTATCAATCCTGGTATCAGTGTAATTAAAATGGGAAGAGGGGCAGAAAGATAGTCCCAAACATAAGGTTCTTTTCTCATAGTCAGTGAAATCTTTTTTGGATAAGTTCACAATTGTTTTATTTACCATTGTGGCATCCATCAGTATGTTTTGTTTGAGCGCGTTATGCGTTTTCCCACGGCACCCTTTGTTTTGTCTGTGTTCCCAACGTTGTTTGAGACATTTTTTTCGGTTGTGGCGTTTCCCCTTGTCCTGCCCTGTCCGCGTCCTCTCCCCCTTGGTGTGGGTGACGCATGCTCTCTCGTGTTCTATTGATCTTGTGCCATCACCCGAAATTCGTCTAAAAAATTCACTTGTTTTTTAGGAATAATTTCATCATCTGATACACTGCCTTCTGTGATGTCAGACTCAGTCTCGCTCAGAATGGTGGTATCATTAGGGTTAATGCTCGCGGTGTTGGGATTATGTTGGGCTGATTGCTTTTTGTACAAATGGTCATATTTCCTACTGAAGGTAAGTATCCTCCCACATTCATAATCCGCATAGTCTCTATTCATTTTTCTCTGTTTTCTGATTTTGATATCTTCCTCATATTTGTTTAATCGTTCTTTCATGCTAACTAGCATTTTTTTCAGCGCGTCTTTCTCCATTTCAAGAGTAAGTTCATCCATAATTTCTTGAATCTGTTTTAGAAGGTCTTCCCTATCCGACCAGGCAAATTTAATCAGGATTTCCATAATTTTACGTGAACTGGCAGCCGAGTTTTCAGACCACTCTTTCAACATGATAGGATTTGGTGCTTCATATGTTGGAGTTATGAATATTCTGAGACCTCGAGGAGCCATATCTTGGTCCACATAATTTTGCAGCGAGATCGCCTCCCACCACTTCGAAATTTCCATGCGTCTTAATTTTTCCAGTTTCTTTATCTTATCATCAAGGCTTTGTTTAAGCGGATCTTGGTTTTTTTTTTTTAAATATATTTTTATTGCAGAATTATAAACCACAGGATACAATTAATCAGCCAGTTCACTTGTGATATCCCCCCGTCCAATAAGAAATCCAAATCGTACACAGCCATTCAGCCCGCATCCCGGAGGCCGGGCGGCATATTACTTCATACAATAGGAAAACATCACGGTGCACGTCCCATAGGGACCATGGTTGAAATGTCGTTTTGCGTATCTGCTTTTACCCCCCCACCCACAACATCACTCCCGTCAGCCATCCCAGTGATAATCAGTGGTACCGCCCTTGTCGGGACCACCCTAGGCACTATGGGTTGTCACTCCTGGCCGCTCTCCCCAGCCATTCCACACTCCACACAGTGCCCACCATCCTAGTAGATCCAAGGTGCCCTAACGGGCTACCATCTAATGGCTTCCGGCCCACCCCAAACTCCCATTAACCAGACCCCCCAAAGCCCCCCCTCCCCTGGCAACTGCTAAGGTGTATGCTTCGTCCTGTCGAATTGGATGGATCCACTACAGTGCGTGGTACCATACTTTTGTGTTCGCCCCGCGGTGTCCACCGGCTTAGTTCTCACCATCCTCATCCTCTACCAAAGAATCACGCAAAGCTTGTACCACTAACTCCCATGCACGCGCCGCATCCAATGCCTTCTCATTCCCCATCTTGACAGCCTGCTTCATCCGGAGCACACTCTCGCAGTCAGACCACCGCAGCAATTCATTCTTCCATCTACGCAGTGAGGGTCCCCCCCTGGACTTCCAATGCCACGATATTTCCCTCTGCGCCAATATCAGACCCAGGTCAATGAATTTGCTTGTCACCTTGGTGTGTTTAGTATGCGGGAACCAGAGCAGCAGGCACGCCGCCATATCGAATTCCACCTCCCTGTCAGTCACTTCGTTCAGGAGGTCCCCCACCTCCGCCCAATAGGTCCCCAGGTGTGAGCACCCCCAAAACAAATGGTCCATGTCCGCTCCCAGAGACGAACACCGTGGGCATCGGGCATCCGGCACCTGAAAGTACCGCTGTAGTTTCTCAGGAGTTAAATAAGCCCTATGAAGCACATAGAAATGTACTTGCTGAAAGCGCGCATTTCTCGTGCCCTTCCACGTGCGCCGCAGGATGTGGCCCCATGCCGTATCCGGTATGGGCCGGCCCACGCTCTCCTCCCATTTAGCCTTGAGCCCTTGGAGTGGTTCCAATCCCTCATTCAGCATCCTAGTATGGAGGCACGTCACAGCTTTGAACGTACCTGCCGCCATCACCACATATTGGCACGCCATAGTCGTTGTTGGTTCCATGAGCCCCCCTTTCCAGTGCTTCTGTATGGCAGCCACCACTGCCGCGTGTAGGAGGAAACCCCCATCGGGCAGCCCGAACTGGTCCCGGAGCGCTTCGAACGGCGCCAAAGCCCCGTCTATGTATAAGTCGCCTACTACCTGCAGTCCCGCCTCTTCCCAATCCAACAACGGGGACCAATCTCCCCCGTGCGGCAAAGCCGTCAGCATTCCGATCGGGATCTCCGGTGCATAAGGCCGCGATGCCTTCGCTCTCCGAAGGCTCCTCTGCCAGCACAGCCGGAGCGTCCGCTCCTCCATGGAGAGGGCCCGCAACTCGAGCCTCTGTTGCATGATGATGTAGGACAGCACGTGGCGTTGTAACCCCCGATCCCGGTCCTCCTCTGGACCCCGGAACACCCTAGCTACGTTCTGTGTAAGGACCTGCAACTGCGCCGCAAGATAATACAGCTCGAAGTCGGGCACAGCCATGCCCCCTTCTAGCTTGGGGCGAAGTAGCGTGCTCAGGGCCACTCTACGGCGGCCATGCCCCCATAGGAAGCCAATAATCATTGACCGCAGGTCTCTAAAGACCCCCTGGGGAATCCAGACAGGCAGCGTTCGGAAATAATAGAGGAAGCGGGGGAGCGCCACCATTTTCAAAAGTGCAATCCTACCCAGAACCGTCAGCGGGAGGGTCGACCAGAAAGACAAGCTGCCCCTCAGTGCCCGGACACAGCGACCAATGTGGCCCTCCAATAAGTCCGCAGTCGCGTGGTAGATGCGAACACCCAGATAGGTGAAGCAAGAGGGCTCCCATAC
Organism: Lissotriton vulgaris; assembly: GCF_964263255.1. Lineage (NCBI taxonomy): Eukaryota > Metazoa > Chordata > Amphibia > Caudata > Salamandridae > Lissotriton > Lissotriton vulgaris. Next base: position 1,140,375,013 of record NC_141695.1, on the reverse strand, counting down.
CACGCCCAAATCGCTGCCAGGGAGTTGCGATCCCGCTCGCAGCGGGAACACACAAGTCTTCGCCCAATTGACCTTAAGGCCCGACAGCCGGCCGTACTCAGACAACAGATCCATCGCTCCGACCAATGCCCCCGAGGTGTCAGCTAGGTACAGGAGCAAGTCATCCGCATATAGCGATATATAATGCCACTGCCCGCCGCTGGCTATCCCCGCGTACCTGTCACCTGACCTCGCATGGACCGCCAAGGGTTCCATCGCCAGAGCAAACAATAAGGGGGAGAGAGAACATCCCTGTCGTGTGCCCCTGCCCACCGGGTACGCCGCAGACACCAGGCCGCCCAAACGCACTCTCGCCGTTGCCGAGGTATATAAGACCCTCGTCCATGTGCGGAACCCCTCACCTATGCCAAACCTCTCTAACACTCCATCCAGGAAAGACCATTCCAAACTATCAAAGGCCTTCTCGATGTCCACGGACAGGACCGCCGGAGCTCCCTCCCCGTCCAAGATGGCGTCCATTATTCCCACCAGGTGCCAGATATTCAGCGCCGTGCTCCTCGTGGGTATAAACCCGGCCTGGTCCCTGTGTACCAGGCCCGTCATATGTGGGGCCAGCCTGGTGGCTAGGATTCGGCTCAGAATCTTATAATCTACCGTCAGCATGGATAGCGGGCGATAAGACCTCACATCCGCGGCATCCCGGCCAGGTTTTAGGAGCGGTACAATCAAGGCCTCCCGCATGGACCCAGGCAATGCCCCAGCCTCGAAAGCGTCCGTATACACCACCAGCAGCCTGGGAGCCAAGCTGTCCACATACTGTTGATAAAATTCAATCGGCAGTCCGTCCACCCCGGGCGTCTTGTTGCGGGCCATATGTTTGATGGCCACCCGTATTTCTGTGAGCGTGATCGGGCTACCCAGCTCCTTCGCGTCCTCCTCGTCCAGGACCGGAAGATGCCTCTCCCCCAGGTATTCCGCAATGTCCTGAACCCCCACTCCCAGCTGACTCTGGTATAATTCCTCATAATACCCCCTAAAACGTTCCAATACCGCTGCCTGGGAGTACACCATTTCACCCTGCGCATTATTAATGCTGAGGATCGGGCAGCCCCTAAGTTCCGGGTTAGCTAGTCTGGCCAAGAGGGTACCCACCTTGTCCCTTTCTGCATGCGCCCTGATGATATACTGCCTGTAGTCATAACACCTTAAACGTTCCGTCTCGGTGGCAACCACTTCCTTCGCTTCCGATAACTGGGCCTGTAAATCTGGCCTAGCCGGCCTGCGGCGCTCCAAGTCCCTCAAAGTTTCTTCCGCTTTCATGAGGTCGTTCAACACAGTCGTGCTAGCATTCGAGAACCTACCCAAACACACCCCTCTCACCACCACTTTCATTGCATCCCATTCAGTGGACCTACTCGTGGCCGTGCCCTCATTCACTCCGAAATAGCTATCAATGCCTTGCCGAACAGCGTCGCCGAACACAGAATCCTCAAGCGTCTCCGGCCGAAGCCGTCATGTTGGTATCACTGAGCGCTCTCTCTGCCACTGAATGTGTACCAATAGGGGGTTATGATCGGAGATAGTCCTAGCCAGGTACTCCGCGTGGGAAATCAATGGGGCTAGGGATCCACCGCAGAGCACCGAATCAATCCTGACATGCAGATCATGGAGAGCAGAATAAAAGGAATAATCCCTGGCTCCCCTGTGCCGCTCCCTCCAGACATCCAGCAACCCCCATCTATCCTGCCAGTCCTTCCTGTGCGCGGCCAGCCTGCGCACCGGGGAGTCCACCAGGGGGGGATGGGACCTATCCAGAGCCACATCCGTGATCGAATTGAAGTCCCCCCCTAACACTATCGGGCCCGCGTGGAAAGAGGCCAATGACCCCGAGAGGCTATCAAAGTATCGAGCTTGATCAGTGTTCGGTGCATATACACAGCAGAAAACCACATCCCGTCCATATAACCTCCCCTCCACCGCCACAAACCGGCCATCCGGATCCACCACTTGATTCAGCACTTGAAAGGGTATCCCCGCCCTCACCCAGATCAACACCCCCCTGGCATACGCTGAGTAAGTGGTGCCAAACACCTGGCCCCGCCATCTTTTCTGCAAGGCAGCGCACTCTTTTTTGGTGAGATGAGTCTCCTGGAGCATAGCAATCTGAACCCCCCTGCGTACTAGATATGCATGGACTTTGTGACGTTTCACCATAGTTCGTAGCCCCCGGACATTCCACGTCAGGCATTTCAAATTAGGTAATGTCCCCATTCCAGCTTCGTACAGTCCGATTCAAGTAACGAAGGTTCATAGCCCCCCCAATGCAGTTGCCCCCCCCCCCGAACATACCCAAAACAGCAAAACTTCCCAAGCCCCACTCCCCAGGACAGAGCACACGAACCCAATGGCCGCCCCCATCCAAACCTTGAACCAACTTCTCGCACACTTACCCTGTGGTCTCCACCACAGTCGGCCTTAAGGGCCCAAGGGGGGTGAGTCACCGCCGACCCCAGCAAGCGGAGCCCGCGCCCCGCGCCTTCATCCCCTCCGAAGCACACTGCCCCCCTCCCGGCATCCCGCCCTCCATCAACAGGATACCACCCTACCATGAAGTCTCGATCTAGTCCCAATTCAATCTCAGCCGCAGAAGATACCATCCGATGTCTGTGGGGTCACTATCGGCCCCTTCGAGCTTTCCGCCTCTGAGAGTTCCTCTCCCGTCCTGCTGCCTTCCCCTCCCGAGTCCGTTTCTGCCCGTTCACTGTTCTGTTGCGACCCTGTAATGGCCGCCGTCGCTGCGAGCGCATCCCTCTTCTCCGCCGCCATTTGAGCCTCCCGTTTCTCCCGCTGGCGCCTGTTGCGGGATCTGATGCGTTGTGATTGCCTCACCCGGGGCTGCTTGGGTTGGTCTCGCCTACTTTTATGCGATCTGTCCGTCCCCGCTCTATACGACTCCAGCCATTGCCAAACTTCATCCGGAGTCTGAAAAAAGTGCGTAGAGCCATCCATTATGATCCGCAGCTTAGCCGGGTAGAGCAAGGAGTACTGGATGCCTTCCTCCCTGAGCTCCTTCTTCACCGCGAGGATCGATGCCCTGTTCTTCTGGACCGCTTGAGTGTAGTCCGGGAAGATCGTAACCTTACTGTTCTCCACCTCATACGGGCCCGACATCCTGGCCCGCTGGATGAGGAGATCCCGGTCCTTGTAGTGGAGGAGCCGCACCACCATCGGTCGGGGGGGGCGGCCAAGCCCCGGCGGGCGAGCAGGTACCCGGTGGGCTCGCTCCAGAGTGAAAAAAGGAGTAAGCCCCTCCGGCGCTACCACAGTGCGGAACCAGTTCTCCATATAGGCCACCGCATCCTCCCCCTCAATCCGTTCCGGCAGGCCTACGACCCGCACGTTGTTCCGTCTATTGCGGCCTTCGGCATCCTCCGCCCTCCGCTCCAGCGAGTCCAGTCGGGCCAATATGTCCGTGATCCTGTGCTCCGCGGTCACCACCGATGGCTTCAGGTCCAGCAACAGTTGGTCATGGTCCTTGACCCTGTCCGCCAGCTTCGCGTGATCCGCGCGTAGCAGCCCCAGGCCCGTGGCCACTTGGGCAATGTCGTGGTGCAATGCTTCGTTAGTTGAGGTGATCGCATCAAGTATGGCATCCAAACGCCGGTTCAGCCGCTGTTCTTGGTCAAGCTCCGGGGAGGGACTCTCGCTCAGCCGAGTTGGTGTCGCCGAGTCCCCCTCAGCGCGTCTCTCGGCCATCGGCCCTCCGATCGCCGCCATTCCAGGGTGCTGCGTCACAGGTCAGGAGCCCGTTTTGCGTTGGCGCCCTTAGTTCCGTGCCAGTCTCCGGGCACCGGGCAGTGTAATGTCCCCACCGACGCTCTCAGGAGCAATGACCAGTTAGACGAGCTCCATTCCGTCGCCCCCCTCAGAGCCCGAGGGGGGAAGGATGAGTCTTAGGGCGGTGGCCAACGAAGGTCCCCAAGCTCCTGGGCAAATCAGGTCAGCGTCCTCTGGTCTCAGGACACAGCACCGCCGATCCTAGTGCCTCGATCGGCCGATTGCAGGATCTCTTGCCAGTCGGCGACAACTTGGCTCAGGGCTGAAGTTCGGGGCCGTCCGACCTCCTCGCCGCCATTTTCTTCGCACCCTCGGCAACACCTCGGCCGCCTCTTCAACTCGGTCTTCTCGGGGCCAGCAGTCCCCCAGCGACTCTCCGATTGTGCCCAGCTGTCCCCTTACACTTCAGAGGGCAGGAGTGTCGTCTTCGGGTCGCCTAGGGTCCCGAAAACAGGAGAATTAGCGGGATTCCGCGCGGAGCTGCGAGCTCACGCCGCCATCCCGATCGGCGTCCAAGCCACGCCCCCGCGGATCTTGGTTTTTTGCTCCGTTTGTATTAGTAGGATTGCTTGGTTTTCTACTGAAGAGAGTCGGGGCAGCCGCCCTTCTCTCAGCTTCTTCCTCCATGTAGAAGAATTCAAGGTTAAATCCAAAATAACCTGTGTAGAATATATATCAGGTTGCAATTGTAACTTAGTGATTAGACTGACTCTCATTCCCCTCGCTACAATAGCGAGTTCCCCTTGCCAAAGACGTGTAAAACGCTGCCATGCAGCCGAGTGCCACACAAATAGGTAAGCGTTACTCGCGAGCAGCAGCTACCGAACACAGTGCAACTTAAGCTCACTGGTCCTTCTTTTATGTTCGCAAAAAACCTTATCACTGTGGATGGTCTCTGTATTGTCTACACGTGATCAAGCCGTGAGGCGAAACGCGTTGTGTGGAAATTAACCTGTGTTTCTGTACCTGTGATTCCTGACTCCTTTCCTGAGAGCGTACTTTTGGATTGTTTTCAAGGATTGTGACATATATATATATATATATATATATATACACACACTCCCTCCCTCCGCTGCACCTTGACCAGCGCACTCTCGGACGGGTGCTCAAAACGCGGAGGTGCGTCTGCGTCAATATTCACGCTCACTCTACTCCTTCTCCGGATCGAAAAAGAACACTCACAGGGGTCTTTGTCTTTTAAGCTGCTTTAATTCGTACAGCCAACATGACGCGTTTCGGCTTGCGCCTTAGTCTAATGTTTTTCAATTACGCTCCAAGAGACAACATTTTTTAAAACATCCATAAATGAGTCACATGATGTACCAACGTAGTCCGCAATGTCAGACAAGCATATGCCATGTAGGTATGAGTGCCATCTTGGTACTTATACTATCTGAATAGCTCAATACTACACAGCTTAGCTCGTGATTTTCGTGTTGCTTTATCAACCTTACAACAGATCCACATTTGCATTATATTAACTCAGTGTTAAGATAAAATAAAATGCAACATTTACATAGCAAAATTAAAAGCGGGTAAGTTGTCATTATAATCAAGCCTTGTATCGGCATAGTGGCTGCACTATATTGATTATGACATTTTTCCGTGTATCTGCTAACTCTGTCTCTAATGATGCTTTTGCACCCAATAAGCTGAACAACTCATTATTTCGCCGTATATGGGCTAACCCAGTACCCGCTCTAAACATACACATCATCGACAAATCAATAAAGAACGTTTCCTATGAAAGATACATTCAAAATCAGAAAATTTACACAGACTTAGCATTTCATTTCAGTAAACCTCAACATTTTCATACATTCCTTTATGAATTGACACTTAATCACTGAGATGTATAGCTAATTCTTCCCCTATATTCATTCCTTTCGGGGCCTTAGTCTCTAAATCAATTATATATCTTGATTCCAATCTTCGTAACTTCGTAATCCTGTCCCCTCCCCATATATTGTTTGGAACCTGATCTAGACCAAAATAGCGTAACAGCTCCATGTCACTGTGGTGTTTCTCTGCAAAATGCCTTGCCACCGGCTAGGTGGCATCCTTTTTGGCTATCCCCCTCATATGTTCTAGTACTCTTATTTTTATGGGGTGGATAGTACTGCTGATGTATCTCAGTCCACACGAACACTCTAGGCAGTATACTACATACGTAGTATTGCACGTCAGAAACATATTTATGGTCCTTTGCTTTTTTAGACCTGGCACTTTGTACATAAGTGTTCTTCTGCTTCATGTGCAGGCCTTGCACTTCCCGCAAGGTTTCTAAGATCCCTTAGGGTCCCTCCTGTATTCGGCCTTGTTTCCAGATGACTCTGTACAAGGCTGTCCCTCAATGATCTAGCTTTTCAGAGGGTTATAAGGGGGAGGCTGAGATATCCAAACCAATGATATTATCAGGCTTAAGGATGTGCCAATTTTTTCTTAATATTTTTCTTAATTCATTGGCATCATCCGAGAAAGTTATCATTCTAAATTTGGTATTAGTCGTCCTGTCTTCACCCATCTTTTTCTCTTTTCAGAGATTTTCCTTAGGAATATTTTTCATCCTGTTAATGTTATGTTAATGTTATAAGGGACTTATAAAGCGCGCGTACACCAAGAGGTTTCATGGCGCTACTCTGTAACTGGTCGAAGCCAAAGAGAAGTGTTAATTGTGTGCTTGTTCGAATAAGCATGTCTTAAGCATCTTTCTAAAGCGGAGTAGTTCTGTACAGGACCGGATCTCCAAGGGGAATGAGTTCCACAGACGTGGAGCCAGGTATGCAAAACGACAGCCTCCTTGTCGTTTTAGTAGATGGGGATGTTTTGAGCGGAGATCACAGGAAGGGGTGTACCTAGATAGCAAGTTGTTGATAAATATGAGGCTCTGACTATTTAATGATTTAATGATCAGGCAGCCTGTCTTAAAGGCAGTCCGTTGAGGGAGTGGAAGCCAGTGTAATCTTTTTAAGAGAGGTCTGGCAGATTGCCACCTAGCTTGCTGGTGGATCAATCTTGCTGCCTAGTTCTGCACCATCTTGGGATGTTTAGTCAGAAAGAGTGGCATCCCCAAGTAGATCGAGTTGTCATAATCTAGATGGGATAGTACCAAAGCTACCACCACCTGAATTATTGCTGCATGAGTGAGCAAGTGGCTGATCTTTCGGATCTTTCTCAGTTGAAAGAAACAGGTTGATACCACTGCACCTACATGCACTTTCAGTGATAAGTCGCTGTCTATGGTCACTCCGAGGCTTTTTACAGAGGTGGAAGGCTTTGAGGGGGAGCAGAGTACCGCTGGCCAGTAGTGAGGGGCCCAGAAGATCTGGCTTCCCCCTATCAGTAGCAACTCCGTCTTACCTGGGTTGAGTTTCAGGTGATTGTGATCCATCCAATGACGGATGTGTAGCATGGTTTCCTGAAAGTTGGTAATTGAATTGAGGGAGTTGTCAATAGTGAATGTGAGCTGAAGATCGTCAGCATAGTTGAATGTAGTCACATTCCTATCCTTCAGAGACTGGATCAGAGGAAGAAGGTACAAATTAAACAGGTGGGGAGATAGAGAGGAGCCCTGCGGGACACCACATGTTGTAGTTAGCTTGGGTGCTGTGAAGTTGGCCAGGCGCACTGCTTGAGTGTGACCCTCTAGGAAGGGTTCAATCCAATTGAGGGCAGGACCCTGGATACCAGCCTGTCTGACAAGGTCCCTCAGTATCCTGTGGTCGACCGTGTCAAATGCGGCGGATAAATCCAGGAGCACCAAGGCCCGTGGGATCCCTGTGTCTGCTTTATCACGTAGATTATCCAGCACTGCTAATATCACTGACTCTGTGGAGTGGGCAGGACGAAATCCTGCCTGGTGGGGGTCCAAGTAGCCAGATTGTTCCACAAAATTAGATAAGCATTTATCCACGTGGGCTTCCAAGATTTTGGCTAAATAGGGGAGCAGGGATATAGGGCGGTAATTAAAAGAGTTTGATGGGTCCACTCCGGGTTTTTTTTAGAAGAGGGACCACAATGGCATCTTTAAATGCTTTAGAATGCTTTAGGTACACAGCCCTGTGACAGCGACATGTTCAAAAGAGATGCAGCAGGCTGTGGAAGAGTAGAGAAGATTTCTTTCAGAATGTGCGGTGGGCACCCGTCTAGTGGAGAGCCAGATTTTACTTTGGTCAGTAAGGCCAGAAAAGCCTGAGTGCTGATAGCTGGGAAGTCTTCCAGTGATTGAGCATTAGTAGTTGTGGCAGGGAATAACTCATTGGGGATAGAGCATGGAATACTTGCTTTAATTGTGGCGATTTTCTCAAAGAAAAAATTGTTCAGGTTGTCACAGAGCGGAGGTAGGTTTTGGCGACACTCTGCCAGCGTTTGATAGCTCAGTCACAATTGAGAAGATTTCCTTCGATTTATTACGGGAATTCAATATTCTAGTGGAGAAGTAAGCTGCCTTTGCTGCAGTGATGGCTTTTTTATAATCTTTCTGAGCCTCCGCATAGAGGAGCATATCTTCAGGAGCATAATTTAGTCTCCACTTTCTTTCTTTTTGGCGGAGTGCTAACTTCTGTTCTCTTAGTTCTCTAGAAAACCATTTGTGTGCGTCCGCGCGACGGTTTAGTCTGAGTTTCTTAGATGGAGCGAACCTATCGCTGGCTGCTAAGAGCCAAGATGAGATGTTTGCTTTATGGAGATCGATATCCGGATTGAGCACTGGGGTTGAGCTGGCTAATGCGTTCATAAATTCCTTTTTATTAAGGGTGCCCCAGTTCCTTATCATGCCCCCCTCCTCCGAGGGAGACATATTACTAAGAGGTACTGTTACTGAAAATGTTATTAGGTGGTGGTCAGACCATAAGCATGGCGAGATCGTGGGATCAGACACTGTGAGATTTGTGGTCCAGACTTGGTCAAGTATATGACCTTTACTATGTGTGGCTGAGGACAAGTGCTGGGTGAGATTGAGGTTACTTAGTAAATCTGTAAGTTGCTTGGAGTGGGGACCACCAAGTGCGTCATTAAACCAGTAGTTTAGGTCGCCAATTTAAATAATGTTAGTATAGTTTGTTACCATGTTCGCCATTTGCTCACTCAGTAGGAGGGGAAACAGAGGCATGTGCTGAGGGGGCCTGTATATTACAACGCATATCAGCGGGGCTGAGTTTGATTCCAGCTTGATAACCAGATTGTCCACTGCCGCAAGACTCAGAGAAGAGACTGCCTTGAATTTATGGTTGCGATGAATAATTGCTGCAACTCCCCCACCCGATTTACCAGATGGGCGATCCACATGAAGAATATAGTAATCATTAGGTAGTGCAGCCAAAATGTCGGGTGTAGAGTCAGGATTCAGCCAAGTTTCTGTTATGAACAGAATGTCAGGTCGATCAGCTGCCAATAGCATGAATACCTCAAGCTGATGTTTGACTAAAGAGCGTGTATTTAAGTAATATACGCGTAATGCTGCCTGCTTAGATATAGTAACATCAGCTTTCTGCTCAGTACAATCTGTTATTTCTGGGAAAGTTTTGCGTATCTGATGGATGTTATTCCTGCTCAGACACATTTTAGTTTTTCAACAGAACAAGGGAACCCTTAAGGTATAGCATAGGGACCTTAGGCATTATCATATTCTATAAGACAGTGGTCCCTATATGTAAATGGTATACACAAGAACATTATTCATACACTTGATAAGTGGTATGTCCTCTGTCCGTCCGGACAGGAATTTTATTTTCCATTGAATACAATTTCAAAGTTTTTTAAAAACAATTAGATGTCAAGCGGGCACAGCCGTGACCCTCAACATACAAGACACAACAACGAAGTAGGTGGCCAAAAAGGGCAAAGCAAGAAGTATGTCTGTGTACTTGTACTCAGTATAACAGACTTAAAATATTCAAAAACCACACCATTGCATTTTTCTCATCATTACATAAATGTTTTGCATATGGGGTTTGTTATAGTCGACGACGTTTCGATGCCTTTTTATAATTGGGGCATCATCATCAGGACAAGGAATATAAACATTGTTGTCTTGAACAAGAATAGTAAGCACTAAGCCTTTTTGTTACATTTACTTTACATATATATTTACATTGGAAGAAAAAAAGGGGGGGGAAAACAAAAGATATGACATAAGTATCAGGCATGTAATAGAGAACCTCATGGTTATACTTAAAGTGATTTCAAGTGACGCATTCTGTGTCTTATCTGGAGCTGCGTGATAAGTGATTGACCTTTTGGTTTTCGGCAAGTGCATAACAGCAAGCAATCAGTGAAAGGAGTGAAACTTGCAACAATTCTAGGGGTGTGCGTTTATTTTGGGGGGGGGGAAGTCTGTGACACTGGATGAGGACGGTATCGGCGCAGTGGCTGTGCCCTGGTGAGAAGACACGAGAATAAAAACCGGCGACTTCATGCTCAGTGGATCTTATCGTGATGTGCACATGGATGGTCATAGGTGCAGTATACCGATAAACACTGCTGGCGTGACGGCTCTAAAATGGAAGTGAAGACACACGGGTGTGTGAATGATCCGAGAAGAAAATAAATAAGGGCACGTACGTGGTTACTGTATGGCCAAGGATAGGTTGTTCCATACGCGTAGGACTGCTTAAATAAGCTATCTGTGCAAAAATTGTGTTGCCGATTAAAATACTGAAATTACGTTGGCGGGAGCACCTGCTAGGGGTGAGCGTAATAACGTTTACCTGGCGTGCCGGGTTTGAACCTGGATCGATGGACCTCGGGTTCCTTTTGCCCGGAAATAATTATAAGAGACTCGGTCGTCCAGGATGTGCCGCGAGGAGCACAATGGCTATCTGAAAAAGGGGAAAGTAGCCGGGTTCTGCTAATCTTAAACAGCCGGCTAACCTTAGCGTGATCTTGGCGCTATGGGGGGGTAACTTACTTGATGGGTGCAGCAGCACTACAGCGGGTGTGACGATCCGGTAGGGAGTGAACCTGGCTTCCGGTGGTTATCTCAGAGTGGTAGACAGCGTGGACGGACTTAATTACGTGTCTATGGTGGAGGGAGTGCATGCGGCGGCCATTTTGAAGTGGTGACTTATATTATAGTGAGCATACAAGTTTTATGTGACATTAAAAGAATACATTATCTGCATATTTGTACAAACAGTTACATGTAAGGATTTACTGAAACGTTACAGCAAGGAGGTCCAGTCCTCAAGTCGGTTTAACCCATTCCGAATACTGTTGGTTCTCAGGATCCAATGGAGTTCTTCTTTGTTAAGCAATTGTGAAATGTCTGCTCCCCTGGGGGGCGGTTTGATAATGGTAACCACTGTCCAGAGAAGATCTTTCTCGCTGTCTCCTTTGGCTGAGAAATGTTCCACAAGTGGCGCGTTTGCCGTTTTACATTTGATCCTACTCCGGTGCTGCCCAATTCGGAGTTTTACTTTTTGACTGGTTTGCCCTATATAGATAAGCATACATGGACAGAAAATGGCATACACTAGATTCGCAGAATTGCAATTGGAGAAATATTTGCGTTCAAATTTAATGTTACCATATTCAAACGTTTTACCTTCAATTGTGGTGTCACAACATATACAATTCCCACATTTGGTATGGCCTGTGAGTGGTGGGAGACCCCATGCATCATTTATAGTGGTTTTCAATGTTTGCGACGGGAGGGCTGCCCTAACTAGGTGGTCTTTAATATTCTTTGCTCTCTTAAAAGCAAACATAGGCTTGTCTAGTGTTAATTGTCCAGCGTTAAGGCCTGGCCAATGCTTCAGTACACTTTTTCTGATGGCATTGGATACCGGTGAGAATGTGGTGACACAGATGAGTCTGTCCTGTTCACGCTTTTGTTTGGGCTCAAGAAGGGTTTCTCTTGGGCAGTACCATGCTCTTTGGAGAGATCGGCGCACTAATTTACGCAGGTAACCTCTGCTTCTAAGTTTTTTGCTAAGGGTTTTCGCCTCAGTAAAGTAATCATCCCTGAAATAGCAGTTACGCTTGATGAGTAGGAATTGAGAAAAAGGTAAGGAATCACGTAGGGCCCGGGGGTGGTGGCTGGTGTATTCTAACAGAGTATTACGCTCTGTAGGCTTACGGTGCAGTGTGGTGGTTAAACGACCTTCAGTATACTTTATTTCCAAGTCAAGGTAAGGAATAGAATCCTTACTGGTGGACAAAGTGTAGCTGAGGCCACCACTGTTATTGTTCAGCCAGTGTTGAAAACATGTAAGGTTATCAAGAGAGTCATTCCATAGTAAAAAGATATCGTCAATGTATCTTTTCCACAAGGCAATACCATTGTGGAAAGGATTAGACGTGTCTAGGATGCTGCTCGTCTCCAAGTGGTCCATGTACAGGATAGCTAGGTTGGGAGCAAAAATTGCTCCCATGGAAGTTCCCCTGACTTGGCCGTAAAACTGTCCCTCAAGTAGAAAAAAAGTTTTTGGTCAAGAAAATTTCAAGTAGCAATCAAATGTAAAACGGCAAACGCGCCACTTGTGGAACATTTCTCAGCCAAAGGACACAGCGAGAAAGATCTTCTCTGGACAGTGGTTACCATTATCAAACCGCCCCCCAGGGGAGCAGACATTTCACCATTGCTTAACAAAGAAGAACTCCACTGGATCCTGAGAACCAACAGTATTCGGAATGGGTTAAACCGACTTGAGGACTGGACCTCCTTGCTGTAACGTTTCAGTAAATCCTTACATGTAACTGTTTTTACGAATATGCAGATAATGTATTCTTTTAATGTCACATAAAATTTGTATGCTCACTATAATATAAGTCACCACTTCAAAATGGCCGCTGCGTGCACTCCCTCCACCATAGACACGTAATTAAGTCTGTCCACGCTGTCTACCACTCTGAGATAACCTCCGGAAGCCAGGTTCACTCCCTACCGGATCGTCACACCCGCTGTAGTACTGCTGCACCCATCAAGTAAGTTACCCCCCCATAGCGCCAAGATCACGCTAATGTTAGCGGGCTGTTTAAGATTAGCATAACCCGGCTACTTTCTCCTTTTTCAGATAGCCATTGTGCTCCTCGCGGCACATCCTGGACGACCGAGTCTCTTATAATTATTTCCGGGCAAAAGGAACCCGAGGTCCATCGATCCAGGTTCAAACCCGGCACGCCAGGTAAACGTTATTACGCTCACCCCTAGCAGGTGCTCCCACCGACGTAATTTCAGTATTTTAATCGGCAACACATTTTTTGCACAGATAGCTTATTTAAGCGGTCCTACGCGTATGGAACAACCTATCCTTGGCCATACAGTAACCACGTACGTGCCCTTATTTATTTTCTTCTCGGATTATTCACACACCCGTGTGTCTTCACTTCCATTTTAGAGCCGTCACGCCAGCAGTGTTTATCGGTATACTGCACCTATGACCATCCATGTGCACATCACGTTAAGATCCACTGAGCATGAAGTCGCCGTTTTTTATTCTCGTGTCTTCTCACCAGGGCACAGCCACTGTGCCGATACCGTCCTCATCCTGTGTCACAGACTTCCCCCCCCCCCCAAAATAAACGCACACCCCTAGAATTGTTGCAAGTTTCACTCCTTTCACTGATTGCTTGCTGTTATGCACTTGCCGAAAACCAAAAGGTCAATCACTTATCACGCAGCTCCAGATAAGACACAGAATGCGTCACTTGAAATCACTTTAAGTATAACCATGAGGTTCTCTATTACATGCCTGATACTTATGTCATATCTTTTGTTTTTCCCCCCTTTTTTTCTTCCAATGTAAATATATATGTAAAGTAAATGTAACAAAAAGGCTTAGTGCTTACTATTCTTGTTCAAGACAACAATGTTTATATTCCTTGTCCTGATGATGATGCCCCAATTATAAAAAGGCATCGAAACGTCGTCGACTATAACAAACCCCATATGCAAAACATTTATGTAATGATGAGAAAAATGCAATGTTGTGGTTTTTGAATATTTTAAGTCTGTTATACTGAGTACAAGTACACAGACATACTTCTTGCTTTGCCCTTTTTGGCCACCTACTTCGTTGTTGTGTCTTGTATGTTGAGGGTCACGGCTGTGCCCGCTTGACATCTAATTGTTTTTAAAAAACTTTGAAATTGTATTCAATGGAAAATAAAATTCCTGTCCGGACGGACAGAGGACATACCACTTATCAAGTGTATGAATAATGTTCTTGTGTATACCATTTACATATAGGGACCACAGACACGTTTTAGTGGCAGGACTTAGAGGGAGCAAGGCCCGGTGGAACCCTCTAAGTTCCTCTGATGAGTATTTGAGGATTCGGGCGGGGTAACTAGCCCCTGGCCCCGTCCGGACGCGGACGGGCGCAGACGGGCTTGACTTTGGGGGGCCGCCGGCGCGTCCGCTGCGCTCCCGCGGCATAGGAGATTCAAATACCGATTTCCCGCCTAAGGCTCTGCCCCCGCCCTTGTGATTGGCTGAGCATAGGGTAACACCGAAGACCGCTAGGGAGTCAGCGACGGCCGTAAATGCAGCGGAATTCTTCCCCAATTCTTTTCCAATTTTAAAAAGGTAAAGTGCAAAACGTCGGTTTTAAAATAAACACATTTAAAACATAGTGCAAACACAAAGATCTAGTCTTCCGCAGGGTAGCTGCACAGTTTTTAGAGTACCCGCTCCCGCGCCAAAGCACCTTCAAGTACCGATTCCCCGCCTAAGGCTTCGCCCCCGCCCTTGTGATTGGCTGAGCAGAGGGGAACACCGGAGACCGCTAGGGAGCCAGCGCCGGCCGTAAATGCAGCGGAACGCTTTCCCAATTCTTTCCCAATTTTAAAAAGGTAAAGTGCAATACGTCGGTTTTAATATGAACACATTTAAAACATAGTGCAAACACAAAGATCAAGTATTCCGCAAGGTAGCGGCTCAGTTTTCAGAGTGCCTGCTCCCACGCCAAAGCACCTTCAAGTACCGATTCCCCGCCTGTGGCTCCGCCCCTGCGATTGGCTGAGCAGAGGGGAACACCGGAGACCGCTAGGGAGTCAGAGCCGGCCGTAAATGCTGCGGAATTCTTCCCCAATTCTTTCCCACTTTTAAAAAGGTAAAGTGCAACACGTCTGTTTTAAAATAACACATTTAAAACATAGGGCAAACACAAAGATCAAGTCTTCCGCAAGGTAGCAGCACAGTTTTCAGAGTGCCAGCTCTCACGACAAAGCACATTCAAGTACTGATTCCCCGCCTAAGGCTTCGCCCCACCCTTGTGATTGGATGAGCAGAGGGGAACACCGGAGACTGCTAGGGAGTCAGCGCCGGCCGTAAATGCACCGGAATTCTTCCCCAATTCTTTCCCAATTTTAAAAAGGTAAAGTGCAACACGTCGGTTTTAAAATAAACACATTTAAAACATAGGGCAAACACAAAGATCAAGTCTTACGCAAGGTAGCGGCACAGTTTTCATAGTGGCATCCAGAAAACTCTCATTATAACCCCTGATAGCAAATCTGTTGAGACTAGCTTCTGCCGCTGCGGTAAAATCATTCTCCCTTGTACTGTTACGCGTTAATCTTAAAAGCTCCCCATAGGGGATACACTTAATCAATCTCGAGGGATGATTACTCGCCGCGTGTAAAATTCCAGCAGTTGGTTTACGATACAATGGGCTTATTCTCAATAATGCTCACTTTTAGGTCTAAGAAGTTTACTGTATCTGAACTGATCTCACCACTGAACTCCAGATTAATTACATTACTGTTCAGACTGTTGATGAATTCCCTTGCTGACTCTGTGGTTCCATTCCAAACTATACACAGGTCGTTGATGTAACGATACCAAGATATTACCCTGGACATCCAGATATTGTCTGGTGATCTGGACACCTGCTCCTCCCACCAGCCAACGAACAAGTTCGCGTAGCTGGGTGCGAAGCAGGTGCCCATAGCTGTACCAGAAATCTGTCGATCGAAATCTTCACCAAATACAAAGATATTTCAAAAATAAAGAGAGACAGTGGAACCTTCCTAAATTATAGCACCTAACCCAAATCACTCCCAAGTTTTAAATCGCCCCCAATAGTTTGTATGAGCGAAGTGTGTGCACACTGGTTAACACCCACTGTCACAGTGATAGTTCATCAAAGAACTCAAGTAATCGATACATAAACGCAAAGGTGCACCACACAATTCTTATACTGCAGTACTAATAATCACAGACGTAGATTTTCTTGGTTGTGATTTTCTTTATTCCAAAAGGGTGTACAATCAAAACACGGGTGTTCACAGCCGACGCGTTTCGTCCTCTAGGGACTTCTTCAGGGCGAATTCTTTTGGTCATGGATAGTCGTCTTACTGGGTAGATAATTTCTTTATAACACAAACGTCTCAAAAGATTTCTTAATTAATAGTGCTGGGATGCTACATAATCCCGGATTAAAGCACGGGAAGGAAGCCGTTTTCACGCGGTGCGGTACGAAGAATGATGGTGCAGGGAGCATAGGACTTTATCAAGAGACACCCCTGTTGGAACAACTGTTTCTCTGACCATCTTCCTCTGAGCTTTAGACTATATAGCAACTATAGAGGACTGACCGTAGACGTCCTGTCAAATTTTTGAAGACGATTTTCTTTTGACTACTTTTGCGCACAATACAACAATTATGTGGCATCCCAGCACTATTAATTAAGATTTGTATCGATTACAAATATATTATTTGTTAAACAGAATTCAGTGAACTGCAAGATCATTTTATTATGCTTGGTAAACTCCATTGATTTTTGCTGCAAAAAGTGCGCTACCGCTTCAAGTCCATGGTCATGCTGGATGCATGTCCAGAACGATTAATTTGTAGTCCGGATCCCATTGGAGTGTTTCTATGCGGCATAAGAAGTCGAGTGAGTCTTTAATGTATGCTGGCAATTTCTTTACAAAGGGAAAAAGAAAAAAATCAACAAAGATGGACAAGTGCTCCGTGAGTCCTCCTTCTCAGGAGACTATAGGTCTCCCCGGTGGTTTTTCCCGGTTTTTATGGATTTTGGGGATGTGGTAGAACGTAGGGACCACTGGATTAAGACAACGAAGGAACAGATACTCATCCATGTACAGCATTGATTTATCGAACCACAACTTTATTAATTTGTGATATCTCTGTATGCTTTCCAAGTAGATATCCTTTGAAATCTTTTGATAGCTATCGCTATCTGAGAGTTGCCTCAGTGCTTCTGCACTGTACTGTTTCCTTGTTTGAAGGACAATGTTTCACCCCTTGTCCAGGGTTTGCATATTATTGTTGTATCCTTCCGTAGGCTATTTACTGCTTCTCTTTGTTCTCTTGTTATATTGTGCTCTTTCTTTTTACATTTCTTTCTCAATGTTAGATCTTTATTGACCGCCTCTGCAAATATATCAATCGCATCTAACGGTAGCTGAGGCAAAAACTGGGAAATTAATATAATGGTGAGTTCTTGCTTCTGAATGATTGGTATTTTGAAGAAAATATTACCTTTTCTCCAAAAGAGCTGAGGGTGTCCGTGGTCATTGCCCTTATCACCTCTCTGTGAGCAAGAGTACAGTCAAAACATGTCATTAGATTCTATAATGCTGAATTAAATGGAAATCAATGAATTTATTCACAGCTTGGAGCTCCACCTACTTTGTCCTTTGAGTATACATATATATAAATAGGAGGCCATAGCTTCCTCAATCCCTTGTTGTATGGACAACACAATTTGTGTGTCATCTGCATAAGATGTTGGTTGCAGTCTGAAAGATCTTATCAGTGCTGCCAACGGGCTGACATAAATGTTGAAAAGCGTGGGACTGAGGGATGACCCCTGCGGCACCCTGCATGGGAGGGCAAAAGGCTTAGATGTATCCCGCTGTTTGGATTCTGTCAGCCAGGAAAGATTTCAGAAGGCTCCAGGCCCTAGCTACCACCCCTGCCTTCGACAAACAGTCCATCAACACATCGTGATGGACCATGTCGAAGGCTGCCGACAGGTCCAGCAAAATCAGGACCGCCACCCCTCCCTGATCAACCGCTGCTCTAACCTCCTCCGTGGCCTTGATAAGGGCCAATTCCTTGCTGTTTCCTGCACAAAAACCAAACTGCGTGGGGTCGAGTGCATTGGTCCTCTGAAAGAAAGAGCTGAGTTGCCTATTGATGGCCTTCTCTAACATCTTAGCTGGCAACGGGAGTCGAGATATGAGTCTGTAACTGTTGGGATCGTTTGTATCCAGATTAGGTTTTTTGATAAGGGGGAGTTTCTAAGCGGATTTCCACGATCTGGGATATTCGCCTAAGTCTATGATGGTATTAAACAAGGGTGTAAGGGTGGTTGAAACAACCTCCGGGAAGTTTTTAAGCACCGCAACTGGGTAGGGGTCCCTAGGGGACCCAAACTGAGATGCCCGCAGAAGGTTATGTTCTCATCGATCAATATCAGATTAAAACCCTCTAGCCTATCTGAATCAGATGTCTCCCCCGACTTAAGGCTGACTGCCGCATCATCCCTTGCCTCTTCCACCTTGTTCCGGGAAAAAAGTCAAGCAATTCACACAGTTCTGCGCTACTGTGTGAGTTGTGTTTAGTTGGATTCGTCAGATTAGAGATGGTCCTAAACAATTCCCTAGAAGATGAGTTGGCCTCTTTTATCTGCTCCGCAAAGTAAGTTTTCTTGGTTTCTAAGAGTAATTTCTGATAAATACTGAGGCTTTCTTTATAGTCTTATTTATTTTGGATGTTATACCCTTTCCTCCACGCCCTCTCTAGTCTCTTGCAGTCTGTTTTGTGCTTTTGCAGATTAGCTGAAAACCGAGGAGCTGAGGGCTGTGCCTGCTTGGGTGTGAATAGCTTAACCAGCGCAAATTTGTCACTGGCGCTCTCTATCCACCTTGAGTACAGCGCCGCTGCCTCGTCTACATTACCTGGAAGAATAGGCTATTTAAGTCAAATAGTTACCCATTTCGGTGCAATCTAACTTTTTCCAAACCCTGATGGAAATACTCTGCCTGGGAGTAGACTGGTTGAGAGACGTTTTTAGGAGCTTAAAGATAATGGCCGCATGGTCCGATCACGGGAGAGGCAGAATTACCAATATGGCAAGAGCAGGATTATTGGAAAAGAGGCCATCCAGGGTGTGCTCAGCAGCATGTGAAGGGCCAACTATATGTTGTTCTACCCCCCCCCCTCTGCTCATAAGTTGTGTCAGTCTCATATTGTCCATGTCTAATGCATCCTCCAAGTACAAATGTAAGTCTCCCATAATCATGAAGGAGTTTGCACACAGCCCCTCCTCCAAAAGAGAAGTGATAGAGTCCAGAAATGTTCCTCTAGGGCCTGGAGGACGGTATATCAGCATAGATTTGAAAGTGTCATGTGCGCAGAAGCGTACACTGATTGACAGAGCTTCGCTAGTTTGAGGCTTTCGAGAAAGTGGGCTCAAGACTATTGTGATAAATGACAGCTAACCTTCCACCTCTTCTAAAAAGGTCTGTTCAGCGTGTGGCACAAAAATGTAATGGGCAAGGCCTTAACGATATCAGGTCCTGAGGTATTGTCTGTCCATGGTTCAGTTATAAAGGCCATCAAGATTTGACGTTCTTCAATAAAAAGATGCCATTCCAGACTGTGTTTTACCAGAGACCTGGCATTTAACAGTAGACAGTTAAGGTGCATGGCTGCAGGTCGCTTCAGTGGGCCCTTGACCTCCTTAAAAGGAAAATTACTGGGGTGCGCCAAGATGTAAGGGAGGGGACCATGGCAATTAGAGCAAGCCGCAGGTAACTCTCCCTGCCTGACACTGGGCATAAACCTAGGGCAGCATGCCTTCCCACCCTCAGGGTCCAAACTTCTCAGAAAGTTGGTAGAGTATGTTACGATATCTGGCGTAGTAGAACCAGGGGGACTGGCCCTGAGCCCGATCCAAGCACGGACGGGCTTGCCTTAGGCGCACCCTTGGCACGCCCACTGCGCGGGAGCACCAGTGTGTGTTTAAATAAAGTGCAAACTCTGTTCAATCACCACAGAGTTACCCGCCCCCCTGTCCCACCAATCAGGTGATCCGCAGAGCGGCGTCTGCGAGGGATTCCGGAGGGTCTAGCTCCGAAGCAAACACCAGCCAAACTCGGGTAACAGAGTTAAAAAAAGGTTATAATAACAGGCTTAAAAGGCTAAAAAGTATACAAGTATACAAGCAGCAACAAAGTAAGTAGCTTAGGCAGCGTTTTATAAAATGGGAAACCTGGCGGGTATTAAACACAACCCGGAGTCCAGGAGTCAGCGCTGCCTTTGTTTTTTCTCACTGTGTATATATATATATATATATATATATATATATACAGAAACACTCCAAAGCCACTTCCAATCCCCACGGACCGGCGAAGCAGGAGAGGGACCACAGGATCTGGCAAAACGATTTCTTTATTTGTGCAGGTAAACAGCAATGACGCGTTTCGGGCTCACGAGCTCTTGAACCTTTTTTGTTTTTATAATAGCAATGTACGTGCACGCCCCCAAACCTTCTCCTTGCCGGTCATGTGACCATAGACCATGTAGAAATACTGTCCACACGTCTTTGTGAAAGGTAACATGAAACCTTATCGCTTTGTGCAGTTGTACAGTTTCCAAATACATGAATGTATTAAAAACCTTAAAACAACATATTTTAAACAGCATGTTGGTGGCCACTTCTTTCAGAGTCATTAATAAGTATATAACCAAATAAAACAGTATAAATGCGTGCAAACTTTCAATCTTCCTGCAAAATCATATATCTGTATAAATACATACTCAATTTTAAAAGGATAAATCCTGCGAAATAGAGGAAGTAACAAACCTAATCAAATATAGGTTATTAGTATACTCATGTTGGTGCTTTGGACAGTACTGAATAGAGGATATTATCATAATAAAGTGCATCGAATATTCATATCTAACTAGGTAACTAACACCTCTGCCTGATGTGCAAAAACTGCCTGTTAAGACCATTGGGCCATTTGCTATCAAATTCAAAGATCATAGTTGTTTCGAGTTGCCTCAACTGATGTTCTCTGTTTCCACCTCTGCACGATTTAGGAATGGACCCCACCACATAGTAAGTCAGGCAAGCCACGTCATTTTTATGTATCCGTTTAAAATGGCGTGCTGCCGGATAGGCAGGGTCAGGATGGCTCTAAGATGTTGTAAGATCCTGACGTGTACCTGTAGTTTTGTACTGCCAATGTAATTTAGGCCACAGGTACACGTCAGGACATAAACTGCAAAGTCAGTCTTACAATTAAAGCTACCCGTGATAGCAATATCAGAGGAACAAAAAGGAGTTTGATAGTGAGTCTTATTGGTTCCAAATTTACACGCCCTACATGTAGAGCATTTCCGGAACCCCAAAGCAAGTTGAAGCCACATGGTATTCTGTCTGGTCTCTGGGCTGCTCCTGTCTAGAACTGAACCCAATGCTTTTAGCTTTTCGAAAAAGTGACCAGCGGCGTGCTAGGTAGTTTAGGACCCAGTACCACATCCGTTAACACTATGGGCCAATTTTTCTTTGTGATGTTCCTGATTTTACTTTCTTCATTGCTGAAGGCAGTAATTAACCTAGGGCAATTCTTTACCTCATTGGTGGAAACCAAATTAGTATCCATGTTATCTGGGCCAATAGGATTCAACGAAAATACACTTTCTCTAGATCGTAAGTTAGCTGTGGTTATAGCCTGATGCAACATTGCATCAGAGTATCCACGTGCCTTTAGCCTTGCCTTCATCTCTTTCACACATATGTCAAAATCACTAGTGGAACTACATATTCTTTTAAGTCTTAAGATCTCGCCATAGGGAATACTGCTGATAGTATGCTTAGGGTGTAGACTAGTGGCGTGCAATGTCGTGTTTCCAGCGGTTGGTTTTCTGAAAAGCGGTGTCTCTAATCTGGCATTTTTGATATACACTTTCACATCCAAAAATTCTATTTCACATTTGCTGATGTGGGACGTGAAGTTTAAGTTGAGGGAGTTATCATTTATCTCTTTTAAAAATGCTGACGCTTCTTCCTCATCCCTTTGCCATAAAATGAAAACGTTATCTATATAACGCAAATATTTCACAATCTTTTCCTTGACCCATACACGATGTTTAGTGTTTAGGACCTGTTCCTCCCACCAGCCAACGTGTAAACACGCATAGCTGGGTGAAAAACAGGATCCCATTGCCACGCCCCGTAGTTGTATCCACAAATCTTTACCAAAGAGGAAAACATTATTATAAAGACACCATTCAATCAGACTGATAATGACTTTGTTGTGTTCATGATATTCGTAAACTCTTCTGCTTAGGAAATGTTCAACCGCTTTCAAACCACTAGTATGCCCTATACTGTTGTATAGGGACTCTACGTCCAAAGTTATTAACAACATATCATCATTCCATTTTTTTTCAATGTATATATATATGTATATGTATATATATATATATATATATATATATATATATATATATTCACTAAAAAAACATAGGTTTCACACCAGTTATAGTTAGCTGGACATTTTACTCATACAAAACCATTGAAATTCCCACGTTATAGTTAGTTGGACTCACTATAACTTGCGCGCCCGCAATCCACTGCTGATGATGTCACATATTACATTATTCATGACATGGTCAGTGACATCACTGATGACATCTCAAATGACAAGTTTTTTTGCCCTTCAGGGTCCTTCTAGGCCCCCCTCAGAAAACCTAGGGGGTCAGGGGGTGTGTACCCTGCCCTCTTTTAATCATTTCTCCCTTTTTATTTTCACCTCTTGTGTCTCGATTCTACCGAGACACAAGATGGCGGACTCTCCGGACTGTTTAGAATGTCGACAGCCAATCAGCTTTCCGCTCGCGCACTCCCGTAGCGCGCCCGGTGCTCCCTGGTACGCGTACCGGTGAGCGCTCGGAGCGTGCCTATAGATATATATATGTTTTTGAAGTTAATTTTCAAAAAAACCACTGGAGCAAATTTCACCAAATATAGCAAAGGCACATCTGTGTACCAGTCCCTACAATTTTGAAAAGTTTGGCGTAATTCCGTTCAGCGGTTCAGGCTGTAGCCTTGTTAATTCGCCCTATGGAAATTAACATGGGGAAAACACGTTTTGGGACCCCCCTTTTTTCTCAGCCCCCACTTCACGAATCTCCCCCAAACTTTCAGGGAAGGAGCGGAGCAGAGCTGGCCTAAATTTTGGAAAATTACACGCAAATTCCTCAACGAGCGCCAAAGTTATTCCTAATAGAATGTTGCGGATTTCCTATGGTAGCTAGGTCCTAACTATAACTACCTACTCGCGACCGCCAGTAGGTAATATATTATATTGGAGGAAGGTCTTCTGGAACGATTCCCTAGGCCAAGGCAAAGAAGGTAGGCACCAAGTTTCTATATTTAGAATTGACCCTAGTCAAAAGATGTATAGCGCTAGCATGGAAATCGGAAATGGGGCCTAAAATATAGGTGTTGGTAAGAGATGTCACAATCTGGGCTAGAGCTGAGGAGAGAGCCCTCATTAGGATAGATGCTAGGGGCATACGTAGGTGTCCAATAGCAGGATTGTGGACAGAGGTGCGTGAGAATTGGAAAAGCCCACCTGAAGAAACCTAGGGTAATGTAGACGAAAGGGGAGAGCACATAGAGGGGGAGGGAGAGGATCCTCTGCAGAACACGACAGATACAGGTGATACGAACTATCTGAGACTTGGAGCTATTTATTCGGCGGGCCTGAACTTGTATCTGGGGGGATGCAATCCACCCCTTCTGTGACATTGGGGTTCTCTACTACTGGTGTTTCCATGTTACCCCAAGCCCCCCCAGACAACCCCTTATTTTTCGGGGGCTTGCCGGAAGAAACGGAAACGGCTGATTTAAAGCCAGCCATATTGATTAGTGGACACCCCAGGATAGTTTGGTTACCTTTAAGTTGTTCTGTGTTCTAATGGTCACTACAAAGGTCCATCTGAATGCTTTTGACGACCACTGCGATTTAATGAAGAGAACTCTGTCTGCTGATAACCCATGGTAATACGTTGGAGCAGTGGTGGATGATAAAATTGATAGAGGGGGCATAGCGATTGAGCAGGAGGGTTATTTGGGTCGACATGAAAATGATCCGGGTAACTGAACGGGCCCCTCCAGTAGGGGGGCAGGTTGGATACTATGCAATGACTACTTGATTTATATGGGGAATGTACCCTCAACCCTCATGTACTTATTTGTGGCCCCAATGCGGCCTCTTCACGAGTTTTTGCAATGTTGGGACCTTGTTGAACCTGATCCTGTAAAGTGCTGAGATAATGTGACTGATGTATACCTTAAAATGCCAATAAAGATATGTAAAAAATGTAATAATTGTATGTATGTGTGTGTGTATATATATATATATATATATATATATATATATATATTGCACATTATCAATTTGCACCATTATTAACATACCTGAGAGATTTTTTTGTTCTTCTCCAATTTTAAAAGCACTTGTTACTAACATTTTTTACCAGCCAAAATGATAAGTACCACTCTTAGCAGAAGAGAACTTACTATCATTTTTCATGTACAACTGACATTCTATGATGTTAGTGATTTGGAAAGTTATTTTTTCACTAGACTTACTATATCTAAACCACTCTCCTCTCAACTTTTGAAAGCACAGTTTAATGAAGTAGCCTTCCCCCGCGCTGTTTTACATCAGTTGCCATAGCAACCTCCTTTGCAACACTCTACTGTACCAGTAGGTCTTAAGTTCACAGCACTTTCTGTCCGCACATACAAGTTTCATGTTCAACTGTAGCAGGTGTGGTAGACTGTTTGAGAATGTAGGCATATTCAAAATAGCATGACCTGTTTAATTTATTCAGAACCAACCACAGATATACTTATGTTAGGGTTTAAATCACTACCTATTTTTAGCTACCAACATATTTACACTACTTAATCAAATATGTCCTTTTTTAGGTCAAGCCTGGGCAGCGCATGAACATGACTGCTCTGGGAGGCATGTTGTAATCTAGACTGTTCGGTGCTTGCTGCACCATCCATCTTTTCCATTTGTTCCTCTTCCTGCCCGTCATAGTCACCTGCATTTGATTGGTTAGCAGACTGCCCCTGCTACATGTCCCGATTACTTATCGGTAATCTTCATTACTCCAAGTTAGTCTTCCTCGCCACATGACTAACAAAGTGAACTTCAGCTCTACACCAGAACCCTTCAAAGCAAAAAAATTCAGCCTCACATGCCTCCCATCCATTCCCAATATGGCCGACCCATTACACTCCATGATCACTATATGAGGCGGGCAGGCCCAACCCCAAAGCCTGAAACAACCAAGCCCAAAGATGAAGCCGATAGCCAGACAGGGAGGAAGGGATGGGAACTCATGTGGCGAGGAAGACTAACTTGGAGTAATGAAGATTACCTATAAGTAATCGGGGCATTACCTCCTCATTAGTCTTCCTCGCCAAATGACTAACAAAGTGAGCACATACCAAAGCCTTTTGGTATGCCATTTGGTATCATGGAAACTCACAAGAAACCAACAGACCAGCACATGGGCGTCCGCAGGGGAGGGCAAGGGGGGGCACTTGCCCCCCCCGGATCACCGGTCCGTCACTATTGACAGCCCCACAGTGGTGTTTGTCTGCAGGGCCGAGTTAAAGGCAGAGTGGAGCTGCAGGGGCCCCAGGAAGGGGTGAAAACCATCAAAGCTTTATTAGCAAAAGGTCTTTAAAAGACCTGTGAAGTACTAGGGTGTGGCTGTGTGTGTGCCCGGGAACTGTCTCATCCCGGGCTGCCACACACAATGGAAGATCTGTTATAGAGTGTTTGTACTGTTAGGAGTTTCTACGACTTCTCCACAATCTTCTCCCACAGCTCCACACTCGTTGCACCGTCTACTCTTTATTGAATTAGGAGCACGGTTTGAACTTTAGAATTAGAAATAGTGCAGCAAAAGGGATTGATAAGGTTTTAGAATATTGTTCATGTCATTAGCAATGCTGTTCCCTATGAGCATCCATCCCCCATTCCATACTAACGAAGGCAGAAGACCCGGCACCGAATTACACAATTCGCCCAGAGATGCAATGGGTATGTCTGCCTGTTTTTTGCACCATAAGCACTAGTACAGAAGGGTCTGCAATGAGATGGATTAAAGGGTTTACGCCTTGAGCGCCAAAGGGACAGTCCCTCATGTTCATTGCAGCATCGAGTGTAGCCCCTGGACCACTGTCTGTACTCACTGTCGCCTGACAAGATTACTGAAGGGAAAGCTGACCCACAGAGACAACTTTTCTTTTCTGAATCATGTACCAACTGCAGCTCAGTGTTGGTATCAGATCAATGGTTTGCGATTGCCATTGCGTTTGAAAACCATTGATACATGTCATTGTAAATTGCAATTTGAAGGTAGCACCCTTTTCGCTGCCCCTCCAAATTCCATTATGGAGAAAGATGCAGAACCCCTTTTGTCAATCATGAAGGTTATACACAACTCTAAAAAGGGGTTTTGCAGTAGCAACCACTGTGATGCTGCAAATTGTAAGCTTTATGACCACAAAATCCTTTTGTATATGCGGGCCCTAATTATTTAGATAAAGCAGGAAGTGCAGTGAAAGGAATGACTCTACAAATGAGTAGTTCCTTTAATGCTCTGGAAATGCTAGGATCTCCAATCTACCACTCTACCTTTCTCTCTCTACCTCACTCTACCTCTCTCTCTCTCTCTACCTCTACCTCTCTCTCTCTCTACCTCACTCTACCTCTCTCTCTCTACCTCTACCTCTCTACCTCTACCTCTCTCTCTCTACCTCTCTCTCTTTACCTCTCTCTCTCTCAACCTATCTCTCTCTACCTCTCTCTCTCTCTCTACCTCTCTCTCTACCTGCCTCTCTCTCTCTCTACCTCTCTACCCCTCTCTACCTATCTCTACCTACCTCTCTCTCTCTCTACCTTTATCTCTACCTCTCTCTCTACCTCTCCCTACCTCTACCTCTCTCTACCTACCTCTACCTCTCTCTACCTACCTCTACCTCTCTCTCTCTACCTCTCTACACCTCTCTCTCTCTACCTCTCTACACCTCTCCACCTCTTAACCAGTTGAATTCCGGGAAGCCCAAATGTAATGATGGGTCTCAATCAGTTAGCATCTTAAAGTACTTTATTGGCAACTCTGCAGTCAGGGGACATCAACATCAACCTCTTCCATCCCTGACTCCTCAACCGTCTCCCTAGCCTCCCTGTACATTCCACCCTCAACACTCCAGATTCCCAGTGATGTCCCCAGTATTCTAACACAGAATACTCCGACATCACACATCTTCTCCCTTAAAGAAAATAAAAAAACTATATACAGAAAAGCAAATAAAAATAAACACATTAAAAACAACATTCCTATTTTGCATAAAGAACTCACCCACATTTTCCTTCCCAAAATATTTCAGCAAATAACCTCTAAATAAATAAACATATTAAAAACAACATTCCTATTTTGCATAAAACTCACCCACATTTTCCTTCCCAAATTATTTCAGCATATAACCTCTAAATAAATAAACATATTAAAAAATAACATTTCCATTTTCCTTAAAACTCATCCACATTTTCCTGCCCAAATTATTTCAGCATATAACCACTAATAGTAAACATATTAAAAACAACATTCCCATTTTACATAAAACTCATCCACATTCTCCCGCCCAAATTATTTCAGCATATAATTTCTAATTATTTCAGCATATAATCTCAAAGTTTGTTGAAGTATGACTTTTTATCTGTATCTGCACACCCCTTACACTCCCTCACAATTCTTCCACCTCTATGTCAACTTCTGGCCACCAATATGTTTCTTTGACTCACTTCTTTGTTCTCATTATACCAAAATGCCCTTCATGACACATGTCAACAATTTCCTTTCTCAAACTCCTTGGTGGTATCATTTCTCCACCCCTTAACAAAAAACAAGACTCCACATTTAACTCACTCCTCACTTCTAAACGGTTTCCTTTCCTCCCATCCTTCCTTAACTACTCCTTAATTTTCCAACAACTCATTACTTACCCATTGACTTTACATCATCCTCCTCCTCAACCACAGCAACATAGTAATCATCCCGCTCACTTTCAGGTACCTCCTTAATCAACAAATGCATACAACTTAGACAAGCCGCAAACTTGTTCTCCTCACCTGGAACGTTTTTAACTCTGTAATTAAAATCCTGTAATCTCATTGAAAACTTGGCTATCCTTGCAGAAGCCCTAATCATATCACTAGTAGTCAATAAATACACCCAAAACTTACGATCCGGTCTCACATCTATTTCTTTTTCCCACAAACATGCTCCTAAATGCTCCATCCCCCAAACACAACCAAGTGTCTCTCTTACAATATCCGCAAAAATCTCCTTCACAGGTGTTAAACTCTTAGATGCTAAACCAATTACCACCTCTCTTCCATTCCCCTCTTCTTTAGTCAAAACTTCACCTTTTCCGCTGGCATCCACCATTAAAACACTCCTTAAATCCAGATCAAACCCCTTGAATGAGGTGGCACTGCACACCTCCTTTTTTAGAACACCAAAACTCTTCCTACACTTGTCACTTTCCTCAAATTTACTTCTCTGTATTAATAGTTGTCTTACATCACATGACTTTCCCGAAAAGTTCCTGACAACCTTGGAGTAATACTCTATTAAATCCAAAAAGGATGTCCTTGCCACAACAATCTGAGACATACACATCAAGGACTCTATCCTTTCAATTTTACCATACATTTCTGATCGTCTTAACCCTACCTCCAATACACTCCTTACTGCAAACAGAACATCACTCACTTTAAAATTCACTGCCACAGCATTTTCTTCCAACTCAATTTCGTGTCTAAATTCCTTCAGTGCACCAAACTTTCCTGAAAAAACATCACTAAACTCACTCGTAATCTCATTCCTCAATTCTTCACTTGCATCACTAAACTCACTCGAAATCTCATTCCTCAACTCATCACTCGTAATCTCATTCCTCAATTCTTCACTTGCATCACTAAACTCACTCGAAATCTCATTCCTCAACTCATCACTTACATCCACATCCAAAACCAAATCCTGTCCTCTTGCGTTTGGATTTAATATTATATCAAGACTTGCTTGATCCTTCCAACCTAAAACACAAAGACCTTGCTCTGTAACATACATCCTCCCCTTGGCCACTCTTCCCTTAAACTCAAATCTCACATCTCTGTACCCCACAATAGAAATCCCTTCTCCCGTATAACTCCTTGGATTAATGTCACTCCTCATTAACTTCCCACCAATTTTCCTCTCAAATTTTCCTTTCCACACATCCATATTCACCATAGTATAAGGTGACCCCGAATCTGCTACCAACATCACCCTTACTCCTGCAACATCCATTTCCCATTTTGGTTTGCTGCCACCCTTACTTTTTACATCCATTATAAAATCACTTATTATAAGGGTATCATCATCATCTTCTGACTCTTCTTCTTTTCTTCCTTCACAACTATCTCCTTCTTCCTTTCTAACATATTTTACCCTCGTAGTTTTTCCTCTTCTGTAACATACTCTCGCAAAATGCCCAATAAGACCACAAACAGTACACTTCTTGTCTCTCGCTCTGCAGTTCTTACTATCCGCTAAATGTGTATAACTTCCACATCTGAAGCATGCCAAATTGGGTTGACTTCCTCTCCTTACGACGCCCACTTCTCCCAAAACTTCCTTTGCGCATCTGAGAATTCCGTTTAGTGTTCCATCTCCCATAGACCATAACCGCTCTTGTACTCCTTTTTTATTTGTCAGCATATTGATTTGGCCCCTTATTAACTCCTCTTCTTCCTGTCCCAATCTACATTTTTCTGCCATGTCAACCTCTACGCAGACTGTTCTTTTTTTTAACTTGCAAGAAATCCTGTGATGTTGCTGAAAAGCTTCTTTTAATGCCCCTTGGATTCCGTTATGTTCAGCTAAATAAAATCAATTGTCAAATTCTTTCAAAATGGCGTTACGCATTGCACGCAGTCCCGGATGGTTCTTCTCACGCACCGCTGATAACACGTGTATCAGCAGTGACTCGCGCGCCACTGAAGACTGTCAAGTAAGTAGCACGTGTTGTTTTCCTTTTTAAATGTCAACTGCTAGGGTTTTCTAAAGCACACCCTCTGCTTTTCCTCAAATTAATTATCCTCAGTGCATCCGCTTTTCTTCTAATAACAAACGTGTTCCTCACACCGTCTAATAGTAACAGTTGTATTTATTTCCTTTCACCCTCATGGCATTGACATTTGCTCCGCTCATATGACATTGTACACACTCTCTAGCATGTCTATGCCACTCACTCTTAAGGCATTTTCAATTGCTCCGCCCATACAGCATTCTTCCCTCAGCCGTCTTTCTACAAATTTTTTAAACGTGTTGCTTTGCTCATCTACAGAAATAACTGCAGTTCTTCCTTTGTCACTATTTCAATCTCTTTCCACCCTGCGATAAATCAGATGCTTTAATAGCGCGTTATTCACTTTTGAAAAAAACAGACTTGTGCTCTTCTTCACACTTCACCACACACAGTGTGTTTACATAGAAAGTGAATACTCTTCCTTGCTTTTGTGCTCCATTGCACGCAACGTGTATATTAAACTCGAGCTACCTCTCGCCTTCACTGCGCACAGAATATTTCCTTTTAAACAACTGTCTCCAGCTGCAGTTCGAGCTCCCTTCACGCACTTTATTTATATTCAGTTAAATGTCTGTGCTGCACACATTTTTCTTTTAATGCAGAACTGTTTCCACTTTATTTTACTCCACTTCTTTCTTTTTACAGTTATAAAGTTCCACTGCCCAAAAGTCCACCTTCAATAAACTCCACTTCTTTCCTTTTAATCCTTTTTTAATCCTTTCTCCTTTTCTTTTCTTTTTTTTTTTACAGCAGTACAGTTCCACCGCCCAGAAATGCACTAATGGGCATTTATTGTACTTTATTGCCGCTTCTCGTTGTTTCCAACTTTATTTCCGCCTTCCGTTGCTTTTCCCTTCAAAAACGAACAACTCGGTTTTACCAAAATGGCCGCCGACGTGATGATGTCACACGCTAGCCAATTGGCGCTTCTCCTCGCTTGTGCGTGACCACGCTGCCTCCTGAGCTGCTCTTCACGCGCCTCTCTACGCGTGTCACAATCGTTCAGACGTTGCTGCCGGGCGCCGGCATGCCTCACAGAGTTCCACTGGCTGCGCGCTCCCCTTCTGACACCACGCGCTACTCTGAGCTTCACTCGCCGGACGCGCCTCCCAGCTGACAAGCGCTAACTGAACGGTACACGATACTTTCTTCTTCCTTTCTCTCAAATTCGTCAATTACTTTTCTTTTCTTCACTCCGCCATACCGCTCACCTCAATTCAGTCCATTTCAAGGATCGTTTTTCTTTTCTTCCTGCCACTGTCAAGGATCGTTTTCCTTTTTTTCCTGCCACTGTACTGTATTCCTTTCCTTCTTCCTCAGTGGGTCCACACAGAGTTGCCCAATCCTCCGTCGCCAAAATTGTAATGAAGGGTCTCAATCAGTTATCATCTTAAAGTACTTTATTGGCAACTCTGCAGTCAGGGGACATCAACATCAACCTCTTCCATCCCTGACTCCTCAACCGTCTCCCTAGCCTCCCTGTACATTCCACCCTCAACACTCCAGATTCCCAGTGATGTCCCCAGTATTCTAACACAGAATACTCCGACATCACACCAAACCATCAGTATTTCAAATCTACGCATGAAACGTGGGTAGGATGAGCCCTGCAGCTCAGAAAGGGATGTTCTTTTTACATAATTTGTATTTAATGGAATTGGGAAGCAGTAGAACAGTCTCACATTTGAGATAGGGATTCGCATACACTGGTGACAGCATTTGAATTGGCTTTAACACCATTCAAAGATGGCTGTAGCATCTACGTGGGATGTGGTGGCCTAAGTGGCAGCCGGAGCACCATAGCACTGCTTGACGTTTAAAAAAAAAACAGCATTGACATAGCCAATAGGTCTCCCCTTTGGGACCTTATAAGTGTTTAGTTGTCCAGTACAATAACCTTGGTGCAACAACATCAAGTGTTGCATGGCTAAACACTTATAAGGTCCCAAAGGCGAGACCTATTGGCTATGCAAATGCGTGTTTGTTTTTTCCTCTGTTTCATTGTAGTTGCCAGGTCATCTGCTGTGGAGCCTCAAACCTTTTTTTCTCTCCCCCCCCCCCCCATGGGTTTCTTTGTATATTTAAGCTCTTTGTCTTATTCGATTTTTTATTTATTTATTTACTACTTGTGCTCAATCATGTAGGACAATTGTGATGAAGTAAAAATGTTGCCCCCCCATGGAAAGATTTCTGCGGACGCCCCTGGACAAGCATTGGATGCCCATGAAAGAGGGCAAACCCAACAGACCAGTACGAGTGGAAGGACCAACCAGGAGAGAGGCAACCACAAGCAGGAAGAACCAGCCTGGGACTGAAAGACACCGGGAAGGCCGAAAACCCGGACCCCAGGGACACGAAGTGCCGCCAGGAAATCCGCCCCAAGCAAAAGCCGAAGGAGGACAGAGAAAGGCACAGGACAAGACCGCAAGGAGCCAAAAGCAACAGCAAACAGGGCCCAGAACAGAAAAGAGCAAGCCGGACCAAACACCAGGACTGCCCAACAGACAGCCAAAAGTGAGAGGGGAGCCAAAGTCCAGAGAGAGGAACCGAATGACCAGAGGGCATCCCCACCACAGTGACCGAACAAAAAAGCCACAGCAGAAAGACGCAGTCCGACGAACACAACAACACCGCATGGTCGACCACCACCCGCGAGTAAGCCAAAACCACCAGAGGAACAGGGCAGTGGAACCAGACGTAATCAAACAGAGTGGCAAGAACCGCAAGAACGGAAAGTGGTGCAGAGGAGAAACAGGTGAGGAAATACCCCAGTCACACAAAGGACCCCCCGGAAGGGACCGCAACCACAAGGAGAGAACCCAGGCAGGCACAAGGCAAAATGGACCCAGGAAGGCGCCGGAAACGACACTGAAGAGTCCCGGCCACCAAGGGAACCCAACCGGCCAACAGCAAAAACCAGAAAACCCATAGGTCCGCCCACGTCCGGAAGGAAGAGAAATGCAGCGCAGCGGCCTGAGACCACCCCGCCAGGGACCAAGCAAATCTTCCCAGGAACGTACAAGAAGGAAGCGAGACGCTGAAGCGAGCACCCAGGCGGCCATACAGTCAGCCAGCCAACAACAAGGCCCTGCCCAGCCTAACAACGAAGAACCGACTGGAACAGGAGCGCACAGGGAGAAAAAGCCACAGACAGAAATACACCAAAGGCGAGAAGGACAGAAGGGAAGGTCGAAAACGAGCCCGAGCCATGTCAAGACTCCCAGGGAGCCATCAGAGGCAACAGGCCCCGGGACCCCAAAACCAGGGACAAAAACGAGGATATGACCCATACCGGAAGCGCAGGGCCCCACCAGGGAGATGAGAACCGGGAGTCCCGGCACCCCCAGACACCCAACAGCACTACTGGAAACAAAAACCAGCAAGGGAAAGAGAAAGGAGGGGCAGGACACAAAACCCGCGCCCACATAGGCATAACATGGACCAATGAGCCACAGGGCCCAAGACAACCACCGCAGCAACAGACCCCAATGGAGATGCACCCAGGCGAGTACCACCTACAGGACATAAGCCCTGGCCAGGCTAAACAAGCCCAGAATGCCAGGAAGAAAAAGGACCCCAGGAAAGCGCAAAACAGAGAGCCCGGACGAGAAGGCCTTAGAGCCAACACTGGGCACCCAAATGAAGCAGACAGCACCAGACCCCCGCAGGAGAACTCCCATCCAGGCACTAAAGAGGCCCGACCCACAAACCACCTAATGAGAGCAGATGGGAACATGAGTGTGCAGGTAGGAACGGCCGGAGCCAAAAACGACCCAGACAAGGCCAGCACCAATGTGCCAAAAAGCCAACAGGGGCGAACCCCGCAAACACCCCGGAGAAAGAGGCAGGGGACAAATCCACCAGAATGGCAACAATAAGCCCCAGCAAGGCAGGGAAACCCCATAGAATCCAAGGAACGGCAATCAGAAGCCAGACAGGAAAACCGCACACAGGGAAACCCACCGACCCAGTACAGATCGGGAACCCAAGAATGCCCCCCAGGAAAGCAAATGTCACCAACACTCGGGAAAGAGGTACCTAACAGAAAACCACCGGCCGCACCAGGAGCTAGAAGGGGAAGGGAGTCTCCGGGGCAAAAAGAACCAAGGAAGGGGAGGATCCGCAAAGGACAGACAGGGGTGAAACACCGCCAGTCAACAAGACACAAAACACGACTCGAGGAAGGCCACTACCAAGGCAGACAACCCCAAACCGGTGGGGGGGGGCAAACGAAACCCTATGAACAGGACCCGTCAGCGAAGGACCAGCGAGACCACCAAAAGCGACCCTGCAATAAAAAGGATAGAACGCACACCCCACCAGAGGCGGGCGCCGAACCCCTGGCCTGACCAAGCAGGCACCACCCAAAGGAAGCAGAGCAACCAAAGAGTCACAGCTCCATGGACAGGAGCAGGGGAGCTCAATAACCGCCAACCGGAGCAGCCTGGCATAGGGCAGGATACCGTAACAGAAGGACCACAACAAAAACCCAACCCCCAGGGGGCGAGAAGAAGCATGGCCACAGCAGGAAGCCATCAGGAAAAGGGTGCAGGAGCCGCCCGCCGAGAAAGGGAGCAGGAGGAGGAGGGAGCGACAAAGCCGCGGATCTGGACAAGACAAGGCGAGCACTCCAGGGGCAAAACCAGCTAGCAAGAATACACCAGGCGACCACCGATGTAGCCCAGAGACGGACGGACAAGTGCCCACTGCAACCTGCCCCCACAGACACGCCACAGCCCATAGCCCCTGGAACCCCCCGGAGGGCGTCCAACAAGGAACTGACCGGGACAGCAACTTTGGGAACAGGACTCCACAGGACGAAAGGACCTCAGGCCCAAAGCCCGGAAGGGATGAAGGAGACAGGGAGAACACAGCAAACAATGAAGCTGAGGCCCTGCAACCCAACGCCACAGGCGCTGAATAACAGACGTGTCAAAGTCACCCAAGTCAAATCAAGGAACCCTGCAAAAAAGCGGAGAGAACAACCCAGTGGGACCCGCCAAGGCCAACATAGAAAAAAACCAGAGTGAGAAAACACCTGGAAGGCCCCAATTTAGGGTCATGCAGAGCTTGGAAGGGCGTACGATGACACCTCAACGCCGGATGCCAGGAAACAGAAACCGCATCACCAAAACAGATAGACATGACCAGCAGGGAATAATAGAAAATTTATTGCAACCATAGCAGTAAGTGGAGGACCAAATGCCAAATCTGTAAACTGCTCCTACACCCTGCGCCATGAAGCAGGCCTGTTACCACCAGAAAAGGAGGAAACCAATAACCAAAGCGAGTACAGTCCCCCCAGATCTGTACATGACAGCAGCAAAAACGGGACAACAGCAGAAGAGCCAAGCCGAAGTGAGAACTCCCAACATGTCACGGCACATACACCAGGGAGACAGCCACGGAGTACAAGGGAGCTGCCCAGAATTACAGGAGAATGAGCGCCGTAGCTGAGACACGAACCAGGAACCCCAGCTCCGAGACCGGCCGCGCAAGCCGGAAGGACACATCCTCCACCCTGAGAATAGTGAAGCATGAATGCGTGTGAGCAAGAAACCACACCAAAACCATACACAACGAAAAGCTTGGATAGAAGGTGACTGCTCTACCCCACTCAACGGAAGGCAAAGATAAAAACCTCAGTAAGACCCACACGAAGGAACGGAGTCACAGTGGGATACATGTCAAGCCGCACACCGGTGAGAAACGGAAAAGAACGCAGCTCCGCACGGGGGCGAGCCCGACAGAGGCAATGGAAGAAGCGAGTGGCCCCTGGCTGAACGAGCGCCTGCATGGACCGGGAGAGGGCCTTGCACGGAAAACGGAGGCATGGCGGAGGCAGGAGGACTCAGCACACTGAGCCTACCAGCTGCGCGCCCAAGGAACAGAGCCGACAGCGCGCCTACACCTGCACCGCGACAGAAAACCCAGCCCGAGAGAAAATAGCAGGGCAGGAAACTAGATGAAGCCAGAGCTGTCCCTGGAGGACGGACCACAAAGCTGCTGAAAGGGGCACCCCGCCCCCAAGGAAGACTCACAGGAGAGGAGCGAAAAGCAGGTAAGCCAGAGGGGCTCTGGGGAGCCAGTAGAAACACAGCCTGCAGGAGACTCCCACATCTGAATATGGAGAGCCCCACGCCGTGAAGACTGTCAGAGCTGTGCAGCACGGCCCCCGCCCGCCGCAATGCCCCGAAGGGCAGGCGGGAGGCAAGAGCAGCATGAGCGGGGTACCCAGTTCGAAATATTACAGCAGCCGCAGGGCTCTAGGTGGAAACCGCGTAGAACCACCGCCGCAGCGCTTCGCAGGGAAGGCGGGCGGCAAGGCCGTGCTGAAAACAACTGAAACCAGTGTGAACTCGCGGCGATTGGAACTTGCAACCTTCTGATTGATGAAA
Source organism: Lissotriton vulgaris (assembly GCF_964263255.1). Lineage (NCBI taxonomy): Eukaryota > Metazoa > Chordata > Amphibia > Caudata > Salamandridae > Lissotriton > Lissotriton vulgaris. Next base: position 1,140,338,618 of record NC_141695.1, on the reverse strand, counting down.
GCTTCCACAGCCAGCACACAACACATGGAGCATATCCTGACGGCTGTACATCCGGGAAGGCGGGCGGCGAGACAAAGAGCAGGGAAAGCAACAATACGCACAACCGCCGGTCGCCGCAGCGCCATGAAAGGCAGGCGGGTGGGGACAAACCGGGCACAGAGTAAAGGGCACAGCGGAGGCACAGCAGGGCGCCGGCCTTCCTCCCAAACAGTACCTCGGCCACCCCCCCTTGGAAAACCGACGGCTAGCTGGAGCAGAGCCTAACTGGCATAATATAGAACACCCGAGGGGAAAAGGGAGGGAAAAAAGAGCCCATGATCCTAGGGTCCGCTAGAGCAGGACCTCTAACCCGAGACCCACGTACCTGCTACTTCAGGCATCATTACCTGACGCATATGGAGATACGTGCGTAGAACTAAAAAAACAGGCTTTGGGGTTGGGCCGGCCCGCCTCTTATAGTGGTCATTGAGTGTAATTGGTCGGCCATATTGGGAAGGGATGGGAGGCTGACTTTTTTTGCTTTGGAGGGTTCTGGTGTGGAGCTGAAGCTCACTTTGTTAGTCATGTGGCCATGAAGACTAACAAGGAGGTAATGTGGTATTACATGTGTTTTTTAATCTATGTTCCTTGCTACACTATTTTTTGTGGCGGCTGACTGGGGCTTATGAATCAGCACAGCACCCGGTTCTCAAACACCGTAATTGTTTGCTCTTGCCTTTCAAGAGTGCAGCTGCTGCCTATGATGTGAGGTAAGATTCTGCCTCAGACCTTTGTCACTCATACTGCTGCACGGGCTGGAGCTGACCTGCATTCAGCAGCTTCCTCACTCCTCCAGTCTCCTAGCAGGCTCAAGTGCATGCCACAAACACATTGGTGTTTGTGTGACACCCACTCACTCCCCCCTCCCACTCTGTTCCCCTCTCCCTCCCTTCTGCAATACCATGCATCTTTGGAGCTCTGCTGCACAATACTGCTTATTTTAAATGCTTTTACTTTGTTCTATTGTTTGTGTGCCAAACTAGGGACCTATATATCAATATCTCTGACCTGAATGCACTAACACATGCAAATAGGCTTTGTGCATGCCATTCTTTACATTCATTACCACATATCCAGTCCTATGCCTGCTTTTTAATGAATTTGCGAAAAATAGTTTCACTTTTTGCTTCCCTTGCCTCAAAAGCACACCCTTCCCACCTCTGACACAGCATGGCTGCGTACATCGCCACTTTCAATGTGGACTCTTCTGCTTGCAGTGTTTATGGAATTTCCTCCAAAGCAGACACCTCCCAACACAGCATGGCCGTGCACCTTTATTTATTTATTAACAGCCCGCTTTTACTAAACATTTACATGTAAATAGCTTTACCTGTTCCGTTACTGCACAGCAAAACAACCTGAAGTTATTAACATTTACAATGCCAATAGCTCGAACTTTCACAAATGCTAGGCCTATTGCATTGCAAATGCTTGTTTAAACCAGCAAACTGCCATTGGTTTTGAAAACTGCCTCATCCAGCTCCAGCCTTCTCATGTATGCTACTGCTCCTTGCCTTCAGAATGGTTAGAGTGTGGTTTGTGGGTCAAAGCTCTGTGTTTTGGGCCAGAGAGTGTGCTAGAGAGAGTGCCGTTGAAAGGTACTTGGGTTTGCCTAATGTGAACAGTACTTGGATTGGCCAGAGAGGGTTAAAGTGGCATCAATTGCTGCCTTTGGTTGAAAGCATTGCAGATTGCCAACACGCAGACCTCATGATTGTGCACTGTGGTGGCAATGACCTAGGCACACTTAGTGGGGTATGACTAGAAATCCTAATGAGGGATACCTCTGGTCAAATAATGAAACCTTTCCCTCACACTGCTTTGGTGTAATTTGCCAAAGCAGAAATTGAAAAGGTCAAATTAATTCTATCCAGTACAATGTTCCTTAACAACTGAAAATGCGGCATTATATTTTACGTGTAGTTTTCATCTACACACAATAAATACAAGGGCTCTTCTAAGAGCCACCCTTTTCCCAAACCCTAGATAATTTTCAATTAACATAAAAACATTTTGGGAGTCGCAAATCCTTTGCAGATTCGCAAACCAAAAATACACATTCAATGAACAACAGCAAACTTAGGATTCATACTCTTTGACTATGTGATGTGGCAATGCTTCTGTGAGTAGCTGTGTGAGTATCTAATAGGGTCTGTAAGTGGGTGTGTTACTGTCTGAGTGGATTTATCAGTGGGTGTGTTGGTGTGCGAGTGGGTCTATCAGGCTCTAAGTGGGTATGTGAATGGGTGCATGAGTGTCTCAGTTGGTCTGTGAGTGAATGCGTATGTTTGTGAGTGGGTTTGTGACTGGGTGTGTGTCTGAGTGGGTCTCTTAGTGGGTGCATAAGTGTCTGAGTGAGTGCGTCAGTGTCTGAGTGGGTACGTTTCTGGGTACATGTCTGCCTGTGGGACTGTGAGTGGGCGTATCAATATAAAGGTCTGTAAATGAATGCATGAGTATATGTGTGACAGGATGCGTACATCTTTGGGTCTGTGAATGGGTCCCTTAGTGTCTGAATGGGTCTGTAAGTGGGTGCATGAGAGTCTGAGTGGGACCCTCAATGGGTGAATATGTGTCTCTGTGGTCTGTAAATAGGTGCATGAGATCTGTGAGAGGGTGTTTCTGAGTTGGTCTGTGAGTGGGCATATGAGCATCTGAGTGAGTGTGTCTGGGTGCATTAGTGTCTGAATGGGTCTGTAAATGGGTGAATCGGGGTCTTTGAGTGGATGTGTGAATATGTGAGTGGGGGCATGAGTGTCTGAGTTTGTCTGTGAGCGGGTGCATGGTTCTCTGACTGGGTGCATCTGTGAGTGGATGTGTGAGTCCGAATGGGCATGGGACTATGAGTAGGTCTGTGAGTCGGTGCGGTAGTGTGAGTGGGTCTGGGTGGGTACATAAGTCTCTGAGTGGGTAAGTGGGTGAACGGGTGGCTGAGTGGGTCTGTGAGTATATGCACTATCGTGTGAGTGTGTGAATGTATATATATATATGGATCGAATTCTGTTTCCAGGTTGAACCCACAGAAAATACGGACCACCACACGAATTTCAGAGTGTCACAGCAGGCGTTTATTTAACCATTTTGCAGCTTAGGTTTGGCATGACGCGTTTCGGGCAGGGTCTGCCCTTGATCACATGACGGACATGCAGTATTCTTCATTTAAATAGGGCACACACTCATTTTTTTCATTTCACAATGACACCACGTGATCTAAACATAGACATAAAAAGTAGACTATCAATGTGAGGTGTTTTACACGTGCATACGATTGGGCGCTGTATATGGGCTACTTATAAACCTTGGCAGCATTTCTGTACAGGGCACATGAAAACAAAGATTTAAAATCGCAATTAAGTAACGATGTACATTTATAACCGCCTAAATGCGTGTTAAAATTGTGTAACAGTGAGCTAGCAGCATATTCCTATGTAACTAACACTTTTTAAGAAAAGTGTTGCTACACATGTCTGTACAGCGAAGCAATTTTAACGCCCATGCAGCAGATACATAACATATAAATATGTTAAAAATCTAAAAAGACAATTTATAAAAGTCCATGATAATAATTTATAGTGCATAAATAAATAAATATTATGCTAAAAAATACATTGTGCAAAATGGCAGTGTGTTCCACATTCGCTGAAATAACCTTTTTGTATCTAGTTCATTCATTAAGGTTTAAGTTAGCTCACTCAAGTATTACAATATACTATCACGTTACAATGTAAAAATCCTTGTTTCATTTAAAGTGCCAGTGCTGAACCACCTAAACAGGGATAGTGGCCTATCCCTTGCCCATTTGGCAACCCAGAAGGGTTGCACAACTTGGTCTTACTCCAACAGCAATTCCAACTGTAAAGTGCTAAGTGTTATAAGTGCAACCAAAATTGTGGAAGGTTTAAAAATGATGATAAAGGAGAGAGATGAAGTTAACAGGATAAAAAACATAATATGTTTGTGGTCAGTCATGGATGGGTCACTAGGGCATTCATTATATTGATCTATTGCAATTAGCCCGGAATGGATGCAGTTTTAGTGATCTCATGATTGTAGAGATGGTAACATAGGGCAGGACAGATTAGACTCGAATTAAAGGAAGGTATGCATGTCTTCCCTATCGTTGAGGCCGTTAGGATGCTTGCTGTTAAGATTAAGGATGTATCTGGTCTCTAACTGCCTCAAAGTCTTGTCCCTATCCCCACCTCGCTTTAACACCGGTGCCTGGTCAATTACAAAGTATGTCAAACAGTTCACATTCTTATTGTGACTCACTTTGAAATGTCGGGCTACCGGGTAGGCTGGATCACTGTTAATGATTGCACGAATGTGCTGTAGGATACGCATGTAAACAGGGTTTTTTGTGCTGCCTACATAACGTAAGCCGCATGTACATGTGAGGACGTATATGGCGTACTCAGTGCGGCAGTCATATTTTCCCCTAATGGATATTTCTTTTGTTTTAAAAGGGGTTTTGTATGTGGCAGTGTTGGCTCCAAAGTTACATGCCCTGCAAGTGGCACACTTGCGGAAGCCATTACTCGTGGGCATCCAAGTTTGAATATTAGTGGACCCGGTTGGAATCTCCCTTGATAAGAGATTAGCCATGTTTTTAGATTTCCTGAACGTCACGCTAGGATGTTCTGGCAACGTATTTTTCAGAATGGGGTCAGTTAGAACTATGGGCCAATTTGTATTTATGATGTTACGTATTTTACGTTCCTGTCTACAGTAAGTGGTGATGAGTCTAGGTGAATTATTCTCATCTGCTGTACTTATGTTCCTCACACTGGTGCTGGGTAATAGGGTAGTTCTGGGTCTTTCGCTGGTCTTAATCATGGCTTTCTTCAGAATTTCCTCACTGTACCCTCTCTGGCGCATACGCTCTAAGCATGATTGACTGCAGACCTCGAATTGCTCCGATGTACTGCAGATGCGCTTAAGCCGTAGCAATTCCCCGTAGGGTATGCTAGCTATTAAGTGACGTGGATGCGCGCTGGATGCATGTAGTATTGCATTGCCAGCAGAAGGTTTTCTGTAAGCTGAGGTAATGAGTGTCTCGTCAGTTATTTGTATCTGGACATCCAAAAATATATATATATATATATATATATATTTAATGTTGGCAAAGTGTGCAACTCCGCATCCACATTACAAGCGACACTGATGATCGCAATGGGTCCGCAACTACATGCACATGGTGAAAAAACCAGTTTGGGGCATCCTGACACTCATAAGGGGTTCCTCGGGGATCTCTACACTGCACCCATGAGATCAGGGTACCTCTACCCTGATCCCTTCCATACTTTTTATCCTCTGTTTTCATCCCATGGGACCATGTCACAGTTTATAAAATGGCAGCAGAGTGTGTGTGTGTGAATATATATTTCCCTTTGGCAAGGTTCGGGATTCCGCTACAAGGAGGGCCACACTGAGCATCACAGTGGGTCTGCGACTCCCTGCATAATAAACGGTTTGGGGCATTTTGATACTCATAAGGGGCGGTCCCCTCAGACACCCTACAATGCAGTCATGGGATTAGGTTACCTCCACTCTGACCCATTCTATAGTATTTAACTTGGGGTTGGGTGGATTGGGTTAGAGTGGATCTATGACGTTACAACTCGTTATTTTACAACGCAGACCGTTACATCGCAATTTTTACAACGCAGGATCCATTACAATGCATGCCTTTACAACGCATGTCATTACATAGCAGATACTATTACAACGCATGCCATTACAACGTAAGTATAGGTAAGTATATCTTTTTTAAAATAATGTAATTTAGTTAATTTAATTAATTTAATTTAATTAATTTAATTTTATAAATTTTTAAAAAGTAATTAATTTAATTTAATTTAATTATTGTAATTTAATTAATATTAAAATTGTAATTAATTAAATTTAATTAATTTAATTTAACTAATGTAAATTAATTAATTTATAAATTGTAAATAATATAATTTAATTTATTATAATAAATTTAATTTAAATAATTTTAAAATAATAATTAATATAATTTAATTTAATTAATGTAATTTAATTAATTTATAAATTGTAAATAATATAATTTAATTTTATTAATTTAATTAATTTAAAAAATGTAAATAATTTAATTTAAGTAATGTAATTTAATTAATTTATTAATTGTAAATAATATAATTAATTTAATTTAATTTAATTAATTTAATGTATTTAAAGTCGTGTTTTTAAAAAAAGTGAACACTAAAAATACCCCTGTACCCCAAAAACCAAACCCAGCCCTAAAACCTAATACCCCTGTACCCCAAAAACCAAACCCAGCCCTAAAACCTAAAAATACCCCTGTACCCCAAAAACCAAACCCAGCCCTAAAACCTAAAAATACCCCTGTACCCCAAAAACCAAACCCAGCCCTAAAACCTAAAAATACCCCTGTACCCCATAAACCAAACCCAGCCCTAAAACCTAAAAATACCCCTGTACCCCAAAAACCAATCCCAGCCCTAAAACCTAAAGATACCCCTGTACCCCAAAAACCAAACCCAGCCCTAAAACCTAAAAATACCCCTGTACCCCAAAAACCAATCCCAGCCCTAAAACCTAAAAATACCCCTGTACCCCAAAAACCAAACCCAGCCCTAAAACCTAAAAATACCCCTGTACCCCATAACCCAAACCCAGCCCTAAAACCTAAAAATATATTTAATTTATTTTATAAAAATACATAAATTAATATATTTATTTATTTTTAATATTAATTAAATTAATTAAATAATGTAAAATAAAATATAAAATAAAATTATATACATACCTATACTTACGTTGTAATGGCATGCGTTGTAATAGCATCTGCTATGTAATGACATGCGTTGTAAAGGCATGCATTGTAATGGATCCTGCGTTGTAAAAGTTGCGATGTAATGGTAGTGCGTTGTAAAAGTTGCGTTGTAACGGTGCAATACCGGTTAGAGTAGGTGGTTTGGAGAGGGGTTAATTAGAATCGAGTGCAGAGGGGTGGATTGGGCTGTATGGAGGGGAGTGGATTGTAGTGGGGTGGACTGGAGTGCAATGGATTGGAGTGAGGTGGGTTAGATGAACTGGATCGAGTGGGGTGGACTGAACTGGGGTGGGGGGGATTGGTCTGGGGTGGATTTGGGCAGAGTGGGGTGGATAGGACTGGAGTGGATTGGACTGCAGTGGAGTAGGGTGGATTGTAGAGCGGTGGATTAGATTAGATTGGAGTGGGGTGGATTAAATGGTACAGGGTGAATTGGGATGTATTCAATTGGGGTGGACTGTGGTGGGGTTGGGTAGAGTGGGGTGAATTAGATTGGCATGGGGTGGGTGGATTGGAGTTAGGTAGATTGGATTGGTCTGGAGTGGGATGGATTGGATTGGGGTGAGGTGGATTGGATTGGAGTGGGGCAGATTATTTTGAAGGAATATGGCAGACTGGAAAGGTGCAGATTGCAGTGGGGCAGATTGTTTTGGATTGGAGTGGGGCAGATTGTTTTGGATTGGAGTGGGGCAGATTGTTTTGGATTGGAGTGGGGCAGATTGTTTTGGATTGGAGTGGGGCAGATGGTTTTTAATTGGAGTGGGGCAGTTGGTTTTTGATTATAGTTGGGCAGTTTATTTGGATTATAGTGGGGCAGATTGTTTTGGAATGAAGTGGCAGTGGTTTGGGGAGGCAGTGGGGTGGACTGAATTGTGGAGGCAGGCAGTGGGGTTGACTGAATTGGGGTGAGACGGATTGGAGTGGGGTGGATTGGATTGGATTGGTGTGGGTGAATTCAGGAGTGAGGGTAATTGGGAAGGAGTAGGTGGAGTGGAGTGGGGGCAGACTGGAGTTGGCGGATTGTTTTGGATTGGAGTGGAGCAGATCAACTGGGGCAGATTGTTTTGGACTGGAATGGGGCAGATTGTTTTGGATTTGAGTGGAGCAGATTATTTTGAACTGTAGGAGGGCAGATTTGAGTAGGGTGGATTGTTTGGGAGTGGAGTAGACTGTTTTCGATTAGAGTGAGGCTGATTGGAGTGTGGCAGATTGTTTTGGACTGGACTGGAGTGCAGTGAATTGGGCAGATTGGAGTGGAGTAGACTGTTTTCGATTAGAGTGAGGCTGATTGTTTTGGACTGGAGTGCAGTGAATTGGGCAGATTGGAGTGGGGTAGACTGGAATGGATTGGATCAGGGTGAGTGATTTGGAGTGGGGTGGATTTGATTGTGTGGAATGGAGTGGGGTGGGGTGGATAAGGCATCATTTCAGATATTTCACATTGGAGAGAAACAATGTTGCTTTGTAAACAGATAATCCTACTCTTTTGAGACCCGCCCCCACGAGCAAAAACAAAAGAAAATATGAGTGCAAGGTGAGAAAGAAGACTTGTCAAAATAAAAGAAACTTAACTATAGAAGTTAAATCTGTGCAATTTTGTTTGTCCTGCTGGACACATTTTAGCCAGTCACACATCGTCTGTTTGCAGGGCACTAAAAGTTAAACAGAACAAAATAGTACCTTAATCACGTCATTAAATTTAAGGCTACGCCTGAAAAGAATAAAGGCATTATTACCCTAGGAAAATTAAGGTATTTTTAATTTCCGTTTAGATCTCCTCTTCTTTCGATGTTGTCCAGTAATATTTATTGAGGAACTCCCTCCTTCCAATACAGTCTTCGAGGAGGTTGAGTCCGCCTCTGAGCATTGCCCTACCAGGGTGGGGAGCGAGTTCCCATGATGAAGCATGACACTATCAAGTGTGTTAAGTTTCAGCTTCCATTAAGGAGGACCTTTCCCAGCTAGGAGACCAAGTTTTCAGTGCCTCCGAAATCTGGAGAGGTGTACTGGATCAATTAAATCCGAATCATAGAGGACACCACTTAGTTAGCTCTTAAGCAGCCACAATACCCTTTTTTAGGTCGCGGACCGTCGCACTGCGTAGCAGTGGGCGGAGTCCGAAGATTTTATGTTTTTTAGTTAGGGGGCTTGAACCCGCCCCTCTTCTCCATTGGCTGGCTTCCTAAACGGAGGCCAGCCATTGGAGGAGAGGGGCGCCACTCGGTTGAAGCCCTGTCTTTTTCGGATTCAGGGGCGTGTTTTTTGCGTTTTTTCTACCTGTGACTTCACCCGTCACTCAGCAAAAAACACGCTCCCGATTCCGAAAAATTTCGGACCTTTGCGGTAGCCATTTTTTTTTTTTTGGTTGTTGTTGGCAGGAACAGCCCCGCTGCCACTCCAGGTAAATCACTTGTTTACTTTTGTCCCTTATTTGTTGCACATGTCGGCAAGTAAGCAGAAAACAAACAAACAAAAACACAGATGGAAAATTAAAATATGCATGAATATATTTGGTTGCGGGATGATGGAAGCAGGCGGGCTGAGAGTAGACAGTGGGATGGAACTGAGCTAGATTTGTATCAGAGCAGAGAAAAATAAAGAACGACAATTCCACGACCATTTAAAAGGTTGACGACAATATAGTTCTTATGGCTAATTTTTGCGAGTCTTCGATAAGAACAAAGCAAACGCTGAATATCTCAAATATATGCTAAATAGATAACAGAAGTATTTTGCGAATAGTCTTTCCTAGAAATGTGCCTCGCGAGCTCCTGTAGCCGCGGCTCACCCCCGCCCCCTGCTCTGCCTCCCTTGGCTGCCTGCCTTTTGATTCACAAGAGTTCGGCAGAGCAGGGACTCGCCAGCTCCAGGGAGCGATCTGCACGGGCGACCCGACCCTTCCATTCGGGGACCAGCATGAAGTGAACACGCCGCCCTCTGATGTCACCTCCAGCGCAGCTTTTTTTCTTTTATTTTTCGTTCTCTTTTCCCATTCTTTGAAACCTCCTTGCCGGGTGGATATATTTTTTAATTTTGTTGCTATTGTTTTGGATTTTCTTGGTAGTTTTTGAAGGGAGTCTGCTGGGTGATTGCTGCGCCTGATTACAGATCCGCCTTCTTTGCTAAAACGGAGGCCGGGGGAGTACCAGCCGCTGACCGAAGCATCCTCGTCGTCTTCTACTGCATCCTTCAGCCTCCTCCTGCACCGGAGGGATTTACACCATGGTGACGCCCACCACCGCGTCCACGGTCCTGCAGCCCATTAGCAACGCTGTGCAGCTGCCCATAGACCAGGTAAAGACCCCCTCATTGTGGGGCTACGAGACTCAGCCGGACTCGATTGTTCTGCAGGTCTCTCGGATAGGGGGCAGGCTAGGGGCAGACAGCGAAGGGCGACCTAAGCGAAGGAGGGAGTTGTCTCTGTGGAATGTCATCAAGGAATGTGACTGGGACTTGGGTGTACATACATCAGGCGTTATGCATACCTCGTAGCATCTCTTCCCGAACACTATTAGTATGCTGGGGCATATGTGGGCCGTGCCATTCAAATCTCTGCAGATCTGTTGTCAGTCACTAATAATCTATACTCTGATTCGTGCTCTGTGTTGGTGTGGGGGGGGAGAATGGGGGTCACAGTGGTCTGAGTCACTACCCCCACACACTCAATGGATCACAAGGAGTTTAGCAAAATCTGGAAAGAGAGGGGTCTCGCTCCAAAGCTTCTGCACCAGTTAAAGCCTTAATGAGGCCATACAGTCTCAAGAGGCCATTCTGTCCACATGCCCAACTTAACCCCTGCGGGGAGTCTCGTACAAGCAGTGCAGGCCTCACACCCCAGCTCTGACGCTGACCCACTGCAGCATTTGTGTAGGCCACAGAGACCATATCCCCAGCACATGCACTGACCCCCTGACGCAGCTATGCATACTTCTAGCACACCTCTGACTCTGTACCAATCTAGCACAGGTCAGCATTGTCAGAGCACCCCAAGCTCTGACAATGAACCCCAGCACCAGTACGGGCTTCAAGTGAGGTTATACTGCAGCTCTGATACTACCCCTCACCCCAACAGTATACAGGATTCAGGGAGGTTATACAACAGCTACTATACCAGCCCCTCCCCACCAGTGCAGGGCTTAGAGGTTGTACTCCAACTCTGACACAGAGTCCCTACAGTACCAGCGCAGGCCTCAACGGTTGTACTCCAGCTCTGACACGAAGCGGCTCCTGCACCAGTGCAGGCTTCAGAGGTTGTACTCCAGCTCTGACATTGAGCCCCTCCAGCACCAGTGCAGGCCTCAAAGGTTGTACTCCAGCACTGACACAGAGCCCCTCCAGTACCAGGTGTGCTTGCTCCCCTGCCCCCTGGCTGTGCTTTCTTCCCTGCCCCCTGGTTCCCCAGCCCCCTGGCTGTGCTTGCTTCCCTGCGCCCTCGCTGTGCTTGCTCCCCTGCAGCCTCGCTGTGCTTGCTCCCCTGCACCCTCGCTGTGCTTGCTTCCCTGCCCCTTGGCTGTGCTTGCTTCCCTGCCCTCTGGCTGTGCTTGCTCCCCTGCCCCCTGGCTGTGCTTGCTCCCCTGCCCCCTGGCTGTGCTTGCTCCCCCGCCCCCTGGCTGTGCTTGCTCCCCCGCCCCCTGGCTGTGCTTGCTCCCCTGCCCCCTCGCTGTGCTGGCTTCCCTGCCTTCTGGATGTGCTTGCTTCCCTGCCCCCTGGCTGTGCTTGCTTCCCTGCACCCTCGCTGTGCTTGCTCCCTGGTTCCCCTGCCTCCTCGCTGTGCTTGCTCCCCTGCACCCTCGCTGTGCTTGCTCCCCTGCCCCCTGCCTGTGCTTGCTCCCCTGCCCCCTCGCTGTGCTTGCTTCCCTGCCCCCTCGCTGTGCTTGCTCTCCTGTGTGTGTATGTGGCTCTGGGTGTGTGTATGTGGCTCTGGATGTGTGTGTGTGGCTCTGTGTGTGTGTGTGGGGGGGGGCTGTGTGTGTGTGTGTGGGGCTCTGTGTGTGGGGCTCTGTGTGTGGGGCTCTGTGTGGGGCTCTGTGTGTGGCTCTATGTGTATGTGACTATGTGTGTGTCTGTGGCTCTGTGTGGGTGGCTCTGTATATGTGTGTGGGTGGCTTTGTGTGTGTGGCTCTGTGTGGGTGTAAATGCAATAGGTCATGCATTTGCGAGAGATTAAGCTATTGGCATTGTAAATGACAATGCCATTTATTTATGATTTTAAAAAATAAAAAATAAAAATGTCATGAGCAATGCCAATAGCTCTACCTTTAATAATACCGAGACCATTGCATTGTAAATGCTTGTTGTGTTTATGCTCCTTGACATCTTTACAGCAGAGGCAAAGCGAAAGCTAAGTGATAGGAATTCTTATTGCAAGGTCTTCCAAACAAATACAAAGGAAATCAAAGACAACTATTGTAGAGAGCTATCTAGTGGAGAGGAATGGGTTTGATTTCACAGGAAGAATATCTGTTCCTGACTTTAGGTGGGGCAAAATACCAGGTGAAGTGATACACCTCACTGTCCGATGTCTCGTGCCCCATTACTAAAACTGTGTAGTAGATGGGAGACAGTCCTAGACAGGGAACTTTCAGATCCGGAATGGGGCAGAATTTTAGTATAGACCAAAAAGGTTTCCTGCAACACCAGGGTGAAACACACAGTTTAATTATTCACATATGATATCTGTGACACCCATTAGGCTCTGTGTCGCCTTAGGTGGTGAAATACTTAACTGCCAGAGGTGTAAATATATCGACGCTGATTTCATACACATGACCTTTGGCTGCATTATAATAATACGCAGGTTCTGTGACGAAGATCTGAAGGTTGCAGGCGTGGTGGTGGGGCATGTGCTTGAACCCACGCTTGAAGTTTGCCTGCTGGGGCTTTTTCCCCCCGACCACCTAAATGCAAGATGGGAATTAGATTTCTGAATTTCACTTTGGTCCTGGCAAGGAGGAGGATATATTAGCCTGGAAATCTGCCATTGGACCCACGATCGGAGATTGGAAGCATGATATGACCCACTGGGTGGGGTGGAAGGAAGGGCCCTGGCTAGGGAAGACTGAGACGCAGCCCTATGGAGGAAACCTGGTGGAAGTCCTTGAGACCTAGGAGCACCCTGAAAGGGATCGCAATGGAACGGAGGAGAGTGGAGATAGTTCTCAGTCAGATGGGGAGCACACCTGAGTAGTTGGAGACTCTAATAGGAGCGATGATGAATGCTGGGAGTAAAAGTACTCCTGGTGAGGAACTCTGTGGCACATGGGCAACCATGAATGGAACAGGTGATGCTCCTTTGGTGAGCCATCGCCCAGCCTGTCTGAGACTGGAAGAGAATTGCACGGTAGCCGCTGGTCGGACTGGCGGGGACTGAGATCCCCTGACACGCCCCCCCCCCCGTTCAGCAAATCCCCCAAACCTTTTTTCTTTTCCCTGATATGCTGATGTGTAACTTAACCCCCATGCACAGTAAGTTAACTTTTTAGATTTCTATAAACTGGGTCACTTTCCCCTAGAGGCCCCCCTTCCATTATCAGGTTGCATATTATTGAAAGGCATACATTTTATGAATATTTGGCAGTGCGCTGAGCTGCAACAATTATGTGCGAGTTGCCACGGACATTGGCTCTTGGGGTTATATTACATGTCAGGTTGTTAGTGGCTGAGATATGGTCAAGGTTGGGAAATGTGGCCCAGGCATACCCGTTTATTGTAATGACAAACTGTACTTTAAACTATCACATGCATATGCAAATCAATCTTGACCCTGCACCCAATGGGAACAGTCCAGCCCGAACTGCCAGGCCAGGTCCTCCCTGGACTGGAAACAAGCATCCTAGGACCTGTTTCGGGTTTTCAGCCCTCATCAGCCAAGATATATTGACTCCAGTGGCATTGGGCGCAGGGTCAAGACTGATTTTCATATGGCTGAGTCCAAACTGGAATGGCTAGGTGAGCAAAAACTATGGATTTAGGTCCAGATCTCTGTACTAGGGTGAATGTATGACATTGTTCTGCCTTCTGTCCATCAATTGTTCTTCTTGCATTTGTCATCCTGGGTGAAACAGGTATGCCCAGACATTGGTCATGCGCTCTCCATGCCACTGGAGTCAAGCTATCCTGGCTGATGAGGGCTGAAAGCCCGAAACCGGTCCCAGGATGCTTGTTTCCAGTCCAGGGAAGACCTGACCTGGCCGTTCGGGCTAGACTGTTCCCATTGGGCGCAGGGTCAAGGCTGATTTACATATGGCTGGGTTGAAACTGGAATGGCATGGTGAGCAAAATAACTATGGATTTAGGCCCTGATCTCTGCACTGGGGTGAATGTATGACATTGTTCTGCATTCTGTCCATCAATTGCTCTTCTGACACTGCATTAACAGCTCTAGACTCTCAACTCTTATCCTTAGGCCTCACATACTGTCCGGAGAGTAACTTTGCGTACCATCAATCTAGAATAAATGTTTTCAAATGTATTCGCAAACGGAAGCTCAATATGTTTTATCAACACTACAACTTGTTCTGCTGATAATATTTATTTATTTTTGCAATTTTTAAAGCGCTACAATTACCCATGGGTGTCTTGGCGCTAAAGGCTAAAGGCAGAAGACCAGTAAATAGAACTTTAAGGCAATGGTTGAGAGATCTATGAGTCGTGCCGTTGAGAAAACCGCCACGTCTTTATCTGTTTTCTGAAGATAATCAAGGATGGGCTACTTTTTATATTGAGGGGAAGGGAGTTCCATAGTTTTGCTGCTGCTATGGCAAAACATCTGTCTCCCCAATTTACTTTCCTTGTTCTAGGAATCTGAAGCATATGAGCCGTATTGGAACGCAGCGTTCTGGGGGTTGCCAAAGGCTTAAAAGAACTTCTCAGGAATTTGGGTCCCATATTATTTATTGCCTTATAGACAATACAGAGGGTCTTAAACTTCGTACGACTCCTGACTGGGAGCCAGTGCAGTTGGTCCAGATGTCCGGAAACAGAGCTATGTTTGGGAATACCCAATAAAACTCTAGCGGAGGCATTTTGTATCAGTTGTAATTTGGAAATAACCTTTTTTTGGGCATTGAGGAAGAGGGCGTTACAGTAGTCAGTGCGTGAAAACACCAGTGTGGATATTAGTGTTTTTCCCGTTGCTATGGGGAGATACGGTAAGAGTTTCTTTATTTTCCTTAAGATGTTAAAGGATGAGGAAACAACCGCATTCACGTGATGATGGAAAAGGAGCTTGTCGTCAAATATCACTCCCAAATTTTTGACTTTACTGACAGGTTGAGGTGGAGTTCCCAGTTCCTCAGGCCACCATAAGGGGGACCACAGAGGTTGGATGTTTCCAAAGAGCATGACCTACGTCTTAGATGAATTGAGTTTTAAGCAGTTGGAGGCCATCCAACTGCTAATAGCCCTCATACCGTTCTTAA
Organism: Lissotriton vulgaris; assembly: GCF_964263255.1. Classification (NCBI taxonomy): domain Eukaryota; kingdom Metazoa; phylum Chordata; class Amphibia; order Caudata; family Salamandridae; genus Lissotriton; species Lissotriton vulgaris. The sequence goes on along the minus strand of NC_141695.1, from coordinate 1,140,323,339 downwards.
AGTTTGCTGCAACAGTAGGTCCGTTTTTGTGTATGGATAATACCAACTGGGTGTCGTCGGCGTATGTTGTCAAATTGATGTTGTACTCTTTTATTACCCTCGCTAAGTCCGAAACATAGATATTAAAAAGGGTCGGACTTAGCGAGGAACCCTGCGGAACTCCACAAGGAAGGCTGAAGGTGGATGAAGTGTAAGTACCCATCTTAACAGCTTGCCTACGATCCGCCAGGAAGGATGAGATAAGATCTCTGGCTCTATTTTTAATGCCTATGGCCTCGACACGGCCGATCAAAGTTGCATGATCGACCGTGTCGAAAGCCGCCGACAGGTCCAACAAAATCAGGACAGCCTGTCCACCTTTGTCCATTGTGGCCCTTATTTCGTCTGCCGCCTTAATTAGCGCAGTCTCTGTCCCGTGACCTTGTCGGAAGCCGAACTGAGTGTCGTCTAACAAGTCATTAGTTTGAATGTAATCGGACAGTTGTTTATTCATGACCGATTCCAGGATCTTAGCTGGAAACGGCAGAGAGGCAATAGGACGATAGCTGGAGGGTAGTGAGGGGTCCAGGGAAGGTTTTTTGAGAAGTGGCCTGATGATGGTATTTTTCCAGATGGTAGGGTAGGAGCCTGTAGAAAACATAATGTTGCAAATGTGTGTCAATGGTATAGTAATGATATTTGGAATATTGTTAAGTATGGAAGGATGACAAGGATCCAAAGGAGAGCCAGATTTGATTGACTGAATTAGTTTGTAGATGTCTTGTGGATTAGTCCTGGTAAATTCAGTTAATGCTGTCTGATTATCATGTGTCTGGGAATCAGATGAATCGGAGATTTTCACTTGTGGGTTAAAATCTTTAAAAATTGATGTGACCTTATCAGAAAAGAAATCTGCCAGTACATTACAAAGATTTTGAGATGTTTCAGTAGGGGGGTTGGGTGGTTCCGCAAAATGGTTTACAACTTCAAACAATTTCTTCATGCTGCATCGAGCTTGGTCTATTTGAGTAGTATAGTAGATGTTTTTCTCTAATGCTATGCTGTGCTTATAGCTGAGAAGTGCAGCTTTGTAAGTTGTCTTGTCTGCTGGATTATAGTTTTTGCGCCAATGTCGTTCCAAATTACGACAATGTTGTCGTTGGAGTCTAAGATTTTCGGTGAACCATGGTGCCGAAGGAGTCTTCCTGTTGCGTTTGAGTGTTCTAGGTGGAACTAAGGTAAAGAAAGCCTCTTCTAGAATAGAGGTATATGTAATAGCAGCAATATTGGGGTCAGTTACATTGTCTATACTCGTAAAAGCATCAGTGAGATTCTGTGCAAGTTGATTATAGTCTAGATTTTTCCAGTCTCTCGAAGTTAGATGAGGGTTAGGAGATATAATGTTAGGAACTGTGGTTTTGATTTGAATATCGAATAAAATAGCAAAGTGATCAGACCATGTTAAGGGAAGTATTTTATTCTTGATGATATGGGGGTTGTTGGAAAATATGCCATCAAGCGTGTGGCCTGCTTCATGGGTTGGAGCTGTAATCAGTTGTTCCATACCAACAGCGAGAAGATCATTGATAAGCTGATCGGTATCTTTATCTAACAGTGAATCGAGATGAAAGTTAAAATCTCCCAGGAAAGTGAAATGTTTATGGTCTGCAGATAACTCGCTCAGCTGATGGAGTTGTGAGAGAAAGTTCGAGCGTGAGCCTGGAGGTCGATACAGAAGAGTGCCTGTGAATGTTTGATTAGTGGTAAGAGTAATCGTAAAGGCGAGCGCCTCACAACTCTTATGTTTTAGATCAATAGCTTTAATGCGGAGGCAGTTGCGATATATTATTGCAATCCCCCCGCCTTTATGGGTAGAGATACGGTCCTGCCTATGGACACAGTAATCTTCTGGCATCGCAGCCTTAAAGTCTGGCCCTGATGCACTATCTCCCCAGGTTTCGGCAGAAATAGGAGATCGATAGCGTAGGTGTTGAGCAACTCCAAAATATCAATTTTGTGACAGGGAAGTGAGCGAGCGTTAACAAGTGCAGCATGTATGAGTTTCTGGGGAGACTGGGACTTATGGGGGTTTTGGGTTGGGGTGACCAAACTCTTATTGGTGCACATAGAGCATAAAAATGGCCCACCAATGGGGTCAGCTAGTGAGCATGTCGGAGGGACATGAACATTCTGTAAAGTAGTGTTTAAATTACGAAGTTCATTAGCAGTATAAACTAACCTTGTTGAGGGAGTAGATGTATGGGGGGTGGCCCTGGGCTCGGTCCAGGCTCGGACGGGCGCAGACGGGCTTGGCTTAGGCGCGGCTTCGGCGCGCGCCCGGCGCGCCCGCTGCGCCAGCCCCCTGCGCCGTCTGGGGGGAACGCACATTTTATAATTAGGTGAGGAGGGTGGGAGTCCTGCGCGACTAGAGCGCTGACCCCGCTACCCCCAAGATGGCGCCCACCGCTGCCAGACGCGTGATCAAATCACCACAGACAGAGGTAGGGAAAAAGTAAATAAGCGTGTTAAGGGTGTCAGAGTGCCTAAAATAATTCCCCAATTAATTCTCTGATAGAAGAGCCCCCAGATAGGAATTATCGTTCTATATGCAAATTAAGTCACAGCCTGGTGAAAAAACGCTATTAAGCAGAGTTAAAATGTCCTCTCAGTTTTAAAACACTGGTATACACACGATTAGCTCGCAGCCCCAGTCGCAATCCGGGGAGAGCTTATAGAGATACTATATCTGGAGATGATGACAGTAATTTACAGGCTAAGGATATTACCACTCTCAGGCTTTTGCACTGTATGGCCAATGATGAAATTGATTCCTCCAAATCCACACAACAAGATCTGTCCGAGGTATGAATCAACATCGGCAAAGCTGCCAGCAGTCCCTTTCGCCCTGCATCTACCTTCTTTCCATTAATGCCAAAAGATGCAATTGATGTTTTCAGTGACAGAGTTGTGGAGGAGCTCAAATAACTAAATAGCACTATCACCCATAAAAGGCATCAAAGAAATTACATGCAAGTTCAATATTTCAATCTCATGAAAAAACTGGGAGATGATCATATAGTTATTATCAACAAAGCAGACAAGGGCGGCAACATTGTCCTGTGGCCAAAAAAACAATACCTAGAGGAGGCCAATAGACATTTGACATTTGGCTGACACAACATGTTACAGGAAAGCCTCAGTACAATATCTTCGGAAAGTAAAGGACAATGTGTTCCAACATCTTTAACAATGGAAACGCAAAGGACTGTTAACCAAGAATGAATGCAACTTCCTAAAGATTGTACATCAGTTCTTTACTTCATATCGAAAGTACACAAAAATATTTCACCCATTCCTGGAAAGCCTATTATTTTGGCGAGAAAAAGTATCAAGGAATCCATGTCTAAATATGTTGACTATTTTCTGCAAGAGCATGTAACCAGGTTATCCTCTTACATCAAGGACACTGGTGACTTTTTAAGAAAAATCAACAAAATTGAATCACATCCAGGTAATCTGTTTATTGTAAAGGGCATTGCATCACTTTAGACAAGTATCCATCATACGGATGGATTGGCTGCTGCAAAATATTACCTTGATGGAAGATCGATTCATTTACATGAACACAACTGTATGATCCTTGCGATGATTGAATTATGCCGTACTAAATATTTCCTGTTCAATAGGGAAGTATACCAGCAGCTAAGAGGAGTGGCGATGGGGGCAAGCTTCTCCCCTAGCTACGCATGTCTTCATGTGAGCTAGTGGCAGGAGGATGTCCTCAAGGTACTACATAAAACCATTTGGGATTCTCCTTGTGAGACCCTTCTGGCAGTACATTGATGATGTTTGCATAATATGGGATGGCACCAAGGAGTCAGCACAAGCTTTTGTATCTTCTATCAATGACAATGGGTTAAGCTTAAAATTTATGGCAGAAATCAGTGAGCAATGTGTTGAGTTTTTAGATGAACAAGTAAAGATTGAAAAGAAAAAGTATCAAGGAATCTATGTCTAAATATGTTGACTATTTTCTGCAAGAGCATGTAATCAGGTTACCCTCTTACATCAAGGACACAGGTGACTTTTTAAGAAAAATCAACAAAATCGAATCGCATCCAGGTACCATTCAGTTCAGTACCTATTACAATCAAAGGTCCTTTCATGTGCCGCACTGAATACGCTGTGTATGTTTTAGAGTGTACATTCTGGCTTAAATACGTAGGAAGCATAAAGCTTCCAGTAATATGTAAGTGGGGGCATAATTCAGACTAAACTCCACCGTGAAAGAATAGCTGGGAACTTGATTCTCCATGCTAGTAGTTCCCATCCTCGACATTTGATACACCGCATTCCGTATGGCGAATTTTTAAGAATTTACCGTATATGTAGTTCGGACGAAGATCTGGCACAGTGTCAACAGGAAGCATTCGATCGGTTCCTCGTTCGAGGGTACAAACACTCTGATCTATGGAAGGCCATCGCTAAAGCTAACTCGCACACCAGGGAGGCATGCTTACTACCTAAAACCGGTAGGAGTTTAGATTCAACACCCCCTACAGACCTCACGGAGAATAACACACAGACCATCAGATTGATCACTACATTTAGTAAGCAAGAGAAAATAAGACATCATCTGCTCTGTGTCCTATTGTCCTAACCTTTATGACTCAATCAAATTCTCCCTGCACTACCTTTGATTACATTCAGAAGAGCTTCTTCAATGAGGTATGTCCTAGTAAAAAGCAGCCTGAAATGTACACCGACACAAACTCGGTTATCTAAAAAAGGTTTCTTCAAGTGCAGCTCGTGTCGCGCCTGCAAATTCAGCGCCAATACAACTGAATATATAACAGCATTCAGTTCAGTACCTATTACAATCAAAGGTCATTACATGTGCTGCACTGAATACGCTGTGTATGTTTTAGAGTGTACATTCGGGCTTAAGTATGTAGGATGCAAAAACAACAGTTGATGGACAGAATGCAGAACAATGTCATATATTCACCCCAGTACACAGATCTGGGCCTAAATCAATCGTTGTTTTGCACTCCACACCACCCCAGTTCAGACATGGCCATATACAAATCAGCCTTGACCCTGTGCCTCAAGGGAACAGTCCAGCCCGGACTGCCAAGCCATGTCTTCCCTGGACCAGAATCAAGCATCCCTGGGCCAGTTTCTGTCTATCAGCCGTCATCAGCCAGGATAGCTTGACTCCAGTGGTGTGGAGAGCACGGAACTCCCGTCTGAGCATACCCTTCCCACTCGGGGTGACAAATGCAAAAACAACAGTTGATGGACAGAATGCAGAACAATGTCATACATTCACCCCAGTACAGAGATCTGGGCCTAAATCCATCGTTTTTTTGAACTCCACACCACCCCAATTAAGACATGGCCATATGCAAATCAGCCTTGACCCTGTGTCTCATGGGAACAGTCCAGCCCGAACTGCGAAGCCATGTCTTCCCTGGACTAGAATCAAGCATCCTAGGACCGGTTTCTGGCTATCAGCTGGCTTTGCCAGGTGCAAGATGGTCGTGTCACCATTGCGTTATAGAGGTCATTTTGAAAGTGTGCTTTAAAGTGCATTAGTATTTGAATATCCAGCTGTATAGCTATAGGCCGATTGGATGTTTAATCTTCCTATCTAAATTTCTTTACTCAGTGTAAATTGTTGATTGTCCTATGTTTGCTCAAGCACTTGCACGTTATAAGTATCTAATTCCAGGCTTTGAAATACGCTTCTGGGCAGCCTAATCAATCATCAAATTATAGTATTATGGTCACATTTTTAGAACACTGTGCACACCACTTTTGGGGATTTTTTTGTAATTTTTAAGCACTGCATTTTATAGATGATGACTGTTTTGAAAACAACATACAGGAAGGATAGCTGCTATGATGCCTTATTAAGGTTCTGGCATCCAGTACAACAATGTTACAACAGTAAGGCAGAAGAAACAATACAACGTCTTAATGTGGTTTTATTTTTTCAGCAGGATCATTGGCATTACCACTCATATAAACACTAGCACTATGATGTCATTTATTTTACAAAATATATCTCGACATAATTATGGTCACTGTGACCGAAATGTGTTAACAAGCAATTGCACTTTAAATGATTATGTATAATAAATACTACCACCCCAGAAGAAATGAGAGAAACTATAACAATTTCAGTGTATATTTTAACAAAGGCTTTGTTGTCAAGCACTTGCACTTTTATTTTACAAGAGAGATTCCGAGGTTTTAACAAAACTTTGTACAGTGGGGTTGGCATGGATAATTTAAAATGATTTAATCATTTTTAACAATACAATTAAGTGTAAAAAATTGCCATTCATTTTTCAGAGTTGATAAGTTCTAAATATTCCGAATAACCGTACAAAATTGTTGGCCATTTGACATCTAAAACCTGCGAGAAACACAGTGTGTTTTTACTTTCTATGTATGTTGCATGGTTTGTGCTTTAAAGACACAACTGAATTACAGCCTCATTATCGGTGAACATGGCTGGTTACAGCTGAAACGTGTTTGATGTAGGATGACTGAATAAAGGTTTCAAAGCTCCCACAAGGCGTTGTCATCCTCCCCTTTCTTTGGAGTAGATATTGGTTATATATATATATCCTCCAAGAAAAGGCTCAATTTCCGCTGCATTTTGCGGCGTTCATTTTGTGGTGCAATCTCCCTGGCGGAGCCCAGCCGTTATTAATCCAATAAAGAATCCTTCCTTGACGAAAGGACACACGGAGCGCACTCTCAAAAGGTTTTTCAAAGGGTATTTATTGTTCCCAAATCAGTTTACACGGGTTGAATCCACAGTCTCTACCAACTCGTTTACGTCTTATTGAGACCTTGGTCACGGTTGGATTGGCAGCGCATTACTGGGCTCTTTATTTTGAACATAGTCACATGACTTCCTACCCCCAAAAAAACATTTCTATAAAACTGACAATTTCGAAATGGGCGCTTGGCATTCTGGTAAATGTAGTGCACAACATTATATTCACAGAAATACCCAGTATTTCACAAGTCGCATCAGTCACAATTACCCCATACTTTTTGTAAATTATATTTCTCCCCTCTACTGGGGTTCAACTTTTAAATACTTATGAAATTCAAAAATCTCTAACTCCACGTTGTTACCCGCCTACGTTCGTGCATATATTATAACCCTCTGGTGGGATTACTAGCGTGGAATTAAGACAGAATTATTCACATTTTTACAAAACCAATATTCTTTCAGAATTATATCGTTCTGTCAGGTATGGGGTAATTGTGACTGATGCAATTCCTTTTTTTATGAGTAGAACACCTCATGAGTCTTCGACCAAGGACACTGAGGCAAGACCAAGTACAAAACAAACTCTCAAAAAGCAGAAGGAGGAAGAACCGACGGTGGGGCAGAAATGGTGCAAAGAACAAAGCCGACTTACAGAAGAAACAGATGAAGATAGACATACCAATGGAGACATGTAACACAGTAATAAACCTAACCAACATGGCTCTATCAAATGAAGAACAACAGACACTTGCCCTAGGACTTTCGTTTGGTAAAGAAACCAATTTTAATTACACTGAAACAAGAATTGACCTATACCACTTCACCCGAAAACTAAAACTGAACAAATACTTTACCAACATGAAAGAGAAATCCCTGGAAAGAACAGAGGAAACAGGAACAACACTCGAGGCAAACTCGCTAAGTGTGGCAGACATAGATTTCCTGAGAGAAATGACAGAAATAGACTTGGACAGAGACAATGGAACGCTGAGCAACACCCAAGGAGGTGCAATTTCGAACTTCTCCATCTATGCTTCAGTGAAGACCCCATTCAAACCGAAATCGGTATTTAACCCACCCATGCCAAGGGACAACATAGACATGTTTTCAGACAAGGTCATCAAGGAGCTCAAACTTCTAGCACTCTCCAGCAGTGAAACTTTCAACAAAGGCTCTAATGATCTCAAATTCAGATACTCCAAGGTGATGGACAAAATCAAACTACGTCCAGACATAGTGGTCCGCTGCGCAGACAAAGGTGGAAACGTGGTGCTGTGGCCACTCGAAATGTATAACAGGGATGCCATGACCCAACTCCAAGACAAAGAGTGCCACATCAGAACTAGCAATACCAATATAACCAACATCAAGGAGAGATACCTTGCCTGTCTCTATGAATGGAGGGGCCAAGGCTTAATCACCAAACAAGAACTGGACTTTCTGAAAAAGGAGTATCCAATCACCCCCAGCTATATTTAATCCCAAAGGTTCCTAAAGACAACAATTGCCCACCAGGCAGACCCATAATCTCCGCAATTGGCAGCCTATTCGAGAACACCAGCAAATACATTGACTTCTTTCTGCAGCCTTTTGTGAAAACACTACCGGCATTCACACAGGACACTGGGGATTTTCTGTCTTACATTTCTGATTTTGTTTGGCATAATGATTATGTTTTTGTCACACTTGATGTGCAAAGCTTGTACACAAGCATCAGGCACAGAGATGGGCTCAATGCACTAAAACATTATCTAGGCACAAGAGACATCAAACTCCACTAACACACCATGATGCTTCTCCAAATGACAGAGCGGTGTCTAGAGAATAACACCTTCTCTTTTAACAAACCATTCTACAAATAGACGCAGGGAACAGCCATGGGTACTTGCTGCGCCTCCAGCGATGCGAATTTGCATATGGGCTGGTGGGAGGAGCAAGTACTCATGGCATCATACCAGCACATAATGAACAGCAACATAGTGATTTACAGATGCTACATCAATGATATTTTCATCGTGTGGCGAGGCTCATAACAGAGTTCTTCAGAATATGCAAACGACATCAACAGCAACACCTTAAATCTCAAGTTTACTTGCATCACCAGCAAGGAGAAAATAGTTTTTCTCGATTTGGAACTCTACCAGGAAGAAGAGAGAATACAAACAAGCGACCAGCTTGAAAGACAGTATAACCTACGCAGAGTATTTGAGAATGAAAAGGAATTGCAGCACAGACAGGGACTTGCAAACCAGTACCGACAGCCTTTACAAGAGACTGAGCGCGAGAGGGTACCATAACAAAACTTTGGAGAAGACCAGAAACAAATGTGAAACACTAAACCGGGCAGATCTACTTCACAAAAGCATGAGCAATAGTCCAGACCACTTGACAATGAGAACCACCATCACCCCCAGATTGATTACAGGGTACAATAAATACCATGCCAATCTTCGCAAAATGTTGTACAGGCACTGGCCTTTCATCAGGAATGACCCCATTTTAGGCCCAACATGTGCGAAATTACCACAGCTCACATTTCGTAGGGCAAAGTCCATGAGACAGGAACTTGTCAACAACGCACCAACCCTGGAGAAAGGGAACACCTGGCTTAAAGCACAGACTGGGTTATTCAAATGTACAAAATGCAAGGCGTGTAGACATGGGTGTAACACCAAGACAGTAAACATGCCACTCAGAAAAACTCTGTTCGAAATAAGAGAGCACTACACGTGCAAAACGGACTTTGCGGTTTATGTATTGCGATGCACCTGCGATAAACTCTATGTGGGAAGCACAATACACCCAGTACATCTAAGAATCCTGCAACACCTTAGGGCCATTTCAAATGATGATCATTCCTATCCAGTGGCACGACGCATAAATACACATCACAATGGCAGGGCCGGAGACCTGTCATATTTTGTGATAGATAGCGTCAAACAGAACCCCAGGGGAGAAACAAACAACAAACCCTGCGGCGAATGGAATCCAAATACATAATCATGCTTGATTGTAAAATCCCAAATGGACACAGTGCGGATGAAGCTTTAAGTGTACACCTCTAACATCTGCCAGCCGCCTGAGCCACCCAAATGCCTCCTCGTGCTCCACTTAAGTCAGGAACCAACTCCTCTGAAACATCTTAATTCACCATCTACTTGTAAATACACACACAACACTGCACACTGTACATAGGAAACACACACTCACCACACTACACTAGCTACTAGCCAGGCAGTGCATTGCAATCTCAGTAATTATTATCATTCATATACACTACTGCTCCCTCTCTCCCAACCCGCCAATATCTGACATTCACATAAGCACGACAGTTGGTAAAACAGATTTGGAAAGGTCCCCAACTCACGCTTTAGGTTGTTGATATCTCCACAGTAAAATCCGGCCCGGCAGTTGAATGGCGTAAGGCCCACTGGGGCAACATGCCAAGCATAAACTCGGGGACCTCGCAACTTCTCATACATAGAAACCAACATACAACGGTAAGATAGCAAATGCAACACGAGTACCCTAATTATGGAATTGTTGAGCCTAAAACACTATGGCTATACTCGAGTCACCTTGCACATACGGAGATCCACACATAACAACACAGCAGTCGAACTGATATATGTCTCAAGGCCTGGCAGTCACATGACATAAGGCCCACAGGGGCAACTAGTGAAGTACGAACTTGAGGGCCCCGCAATATTCTTATCGAAAAGAAACCCACATATAGAGGGAAAATAGCAAATGCCACACGAGTACCCTTAGTTTGGAAATATTGAGCGGGTAACACAAAGGTTATACTCCAGTAATCTGGCACCTACGGGGTTCAACATACAATAACACAACAAATGAACAGATCCATGACTCACCGCATCTCCGCGCTGTTACAGAATGCACGCACAAGCCATCGGCTTTATTCCACGTACACAAGATATTTTGTCTGTCAATTCTTACATGCACAAGCAGCTAACACCGCGAGAACCCGAGCCAAAGTTACAAGAGAGAGGAATCCTATTTTGATCATAAAGTTACAAAACATTGATAAATGTATGTGATCATAAAAAGCACTCGCAAATATTTTAAATGTATTTCAATGTATGTCTTCGTTTACATGAATGTAATGTAATGACAATACCTTGCAATTTTAAAACACAAACTTTTCCATATCTATCATCACTTCACCTGTTGCCCCGGCAACTCACCTTGGCCTCTCTGTGGTTCCACTGTACTGCTATAAAAATACTCATTCACTTTGGTGAACTCGGATGTAGTGAACAAGGCGGACTTGTCCGCCGAAACGTGTATGGTCGTTTTGGAATAAACATAATCTTTGATCATTATCCCACGGAGTCGGTGCCTGCTTTGAAACTGTAAAACCAGGATTGGATATATATATATATATATATATATATATATATCAGCTACAGAAGGTCGGCTTGGGATCACCTGTACCTCGGCGATCAAAACACAAAAGACCAACGAATCCCAGATGATGGCAAAGGATATTTTATTCCTGAGAGAAGTTCAGAAGCGTGGCAGACGACGCGTTTCGGGCAGTTGCCCTTGTTCACATCAGCATAACTAACGGCCGTCCCGCCGTGAAAGCGCACCGCCTTGTGAAAAGTTTGGAAGGTGCTGCTGGGGTGAAGAACTGTTTGTGCCTCAGTGTGGCCACAGGAGATAATTTAATGGACTGTGCAGGCATGTTTGGAGGCCCACTGGAGGGCTATAACATTGTTGAATAACATTCTGACAAACGGAACGACCTACTGAAAGGTTTTCTTCTATTGTAGGAACTTCAATGACCAGAATGCACGGCGCCAAGAGGAAGTTACCCGTTAAAATGCCGAAAATGATGGTTTCCGTTTTGCCAGCAAAGCCTGTGAACAAGAGCCAGGAGGCTCGAAATGCTTCAGGCCACTTTGAATTTCGAATATGAATGCACAGTCATGCTCCTGCAATCAATAAAGCTGTGTCTTTAATCTTCTGTGGAGTCGCGCTTTCGTCTCCGGACAACATGTGTAAAGAATATATATATATATATATATATACTACATTTGGCAGACCAACCGTCCTTGTCTAAATCAAATGCTGTAAGATTTATTAAAGGATTGACGTGTTTTTTGCCAGGCCATTTCTGATGCCAGGCTGGGACAGTAACTTTGTCTAGCCATCTGGCTTTGAAGACTGTCTTCTTTATTGTGATTAACATCGGATTGTCATGCAAGTCAACTAAAGACACTTTCACCTTTTTTCAGACAAGTGCATGCTGAGAAATTGGGCAGCATTCTTGCCACCGTGCCAGAGACTTTGCTACCCGCTTACCCCCTGAAATAGAAGAGTCTCCAATGTCTGGACCCTAAAAGGACTTTTAGCTTTTACATTGATCATACTAAAGAATGCCTTGTGGACAATCAGCTTTTTGTGGGATTTTCTAGGGTGAGGAAAAGAATGCGAACTGGATTTACCTCTGCATCAATATGTGCTATGTGTTGGCCAAGAGGAAACCCCCAAAAGATCTGAGAGCCCATTCTACCAGGGCTAAGGCTGCTAACACTGTCTAGTTAGTTTAGTACCCGTGCTTGACATTTGCCAGGCCACGACGTGGCAGTGATTTCATATATTAACGAAGCACTATTGTCTTTACAGCCACTCCACAGACTCTACGCCTTGGGAACGTACTGCTTTGCTATCTAGTCTAAGGGAGAGGAATCTGCAGTTAGAAGTATCAGAAGAAGTTACTAAATGTAAGTAACTTGTTAATTTTACTAAACAAAAAGATTTCACCAAAAAGATTATAAATCAAGGTTAACAAGCAATCACTCTCTCATTGGCGTAAGTGATTAAACAAGCGTGTCAAAATTTACACAGAAACCAAATTGCACATCCATTTGACTTTTTCCAGATAAATCTCGCACATTTACACAACAGTGCTAAAGTTTATACTGTGAAAAGCTGGCCTGGTATATGATGTCCACTAATGTAAGTGGGCACCTTGCACCAGTCCAGACCACCCTTATTGTGATTTAAGAGGTCCTAGGCAACATTAGGGGAACTCAGAAATAAGCCAGAATGGATCATATTTCACCTTATTTGTAGTATGAGAGTGAAAAAAAGATTTGTAGTATTTATCACCTTAACGTACACGAGAGGTGCTTTACACTGTTAAAAAAAAGAATCACAGATGGGGCACGTTGCAGGATGCACAATTAAAAATCCTAATTCAAGGCAGGAGCTGAAAACATACCTCGACAACATGTATGAACTAAAGCACTACAATGGAATCACAAAACAAGTTTAGTAATACTCTCAGAAGGGTAAATAATGGATCTTGAAGTGCAGATCGGATAAAAAGAGTCTGAGGAATTAGGGTCTGAATTTAGAGTAGATGAGTGAAATGCGATCCCAGCGTCCAATCATGCCAATTAAGTAAACGAATGTTTATCTGTCAATAAACTACAAAACAAATGATAGGAAAACTGATCTTGATAATAAAAATAATCTGATTGTGTCCACCCACCCGCACAACTAATTTATACAGAAACTACAAAAGAGCGGGATGGTGTTTAAAAGGCGTTTCATCTACGCGCCTGGTTGCGAGGTCAAGGAATTTCGTCAGCCTCCACAAGACTTCAGGAATGAAAACATTAGGGACATGAATCCTAATTGCAGAGGAAGTTGTGGTTTCATTGATGTAATACATTGGGCAACTACCAATGCTTAGTCATGCAATATCATCATTATTGATCACTCTAAGCCATGGAAAATGATTACATTTGTGCAACAGTTCGGATTGTTTATTGGCATTTCTTCGGTCTGAGGAAAGCTGGAATGGATTAGAAATGATGGTCAGCAATGGATTCACCTGCAGATGAAGACCTCAAAGCAACCAAGTAAGTGACTGGTGAACTATTACGCTAAAGGCCACTTTAGGTCTTGGGTAGTGTCTCAAAGTCCTTTGAACTTCAGCTAATTCATTATCCACAGTTAAAGCATTTGGCTGCGCTTTACGCTGATTATTTGTTGCCCTTTTAAAAGTACAACAGCTTCTATTGAGCTCTTAAAGTTGCTCAGTACTTGCATCGAGGTGGTCAGCAAGAATTGGCACTTCATCCTCCCCAATGATGTGCTCAGCCCAAAGCGGCCATACAGAAACCACTCTAGTGGTGCTGAACCTCTGTGCTTGAAAGTAATAGGATAGGGATTTTTAGACCTTCAAATTGCAGTATCTTCCTCTGGCTCTTCTGCATCAGAAGGAAGCTAGCCATTAGACCAGGATCTCGGTTAAGAGTTGGGGAGCCCACTAAGACCAATGGTCAGTTGTCTGTACTAGTAGTGTTGTTTTCTCACAGTGAATTGAAGGTGCTGTGTTTGTGTAAGTAAATGATAGTAAGGTTTTCCACAGAAGACAGCCAGTCCTTGTGGCTGAGTGTCGAGACCTAAGCCAAAAGTAACATCTTGAACTTCTGCAAAGGGCAGCAACTTGTAGTAAATACGCAGAACATTGTAGAGTTCTTCCTTGCACATAAATTGTTTAACATCCTTGCCCCATTACAGGGTACAGGGATGTCTCTGCTGCATACACTCAGCTTGACTATTTTCCTGTGGACACCTCTGGATCTTGAATCTGTGGGGACGATTGTTTGTATTGTATCTACATTGTTGCTTTCTTATTCCATCTTGCATTTTGATACTCTCTCCGATACCCTGATGGGTCATGTTCGCGCTAAATAAAACCCCTCAAATAAATAAAATACATAACTAGATGTCCGGTCATTACCAAGTGTAATGGCAGAAATATAATTTTAGGTTTGGTTATTTCAGTTGGTTATTATATGTTCTTCGGGCATAGGATATTCCATGTTATTACCTCTTTTGGGCTCCATGTCCAATAAAGCTGCAAGCTCATAGACGCATATAAATTGGTAGCCAACCTCTGCAGCATAATTATCTCCCATTATAACTTTGACCTAAAGGCATACATCCATACTCTAATTTGTGACTGTCCCTACAGTACCAGTACACTATTGTCTGCCTTATTGTGACTAAATATGTATTATTAGGGTGATACGTAATACTACTTGGGAGGAGAGTAAACATAAATATATTTTGATTATGAATGTTAAACACCCTGTATTATATATATCTTGAAATCCTTCAATATATTAGACAGTCATTCTTAAGTCTCCGATGAGGTAAAGTTATTATTTATTAGGTCACGATGTTGGCTCAAGAGACCGCAATCAGAACTAGCCCGAGAAGAACAGGGAGACTATATTCCTCGCTCTAATCCAGGAGCCATTTGGAGCTTTCATACTGCTGGACCAATCAGAGAGCTTATTCGACTGATACTGAGAAGTGTTCTTCTCCCACTCTCCCTGTTGTCGGCATTGAAAACTATTCAAAAGTGGAACCTTTTCTTTCGGAAGAGAGTACAATTTATTGAACCTAATGAAGCCTTGAAAAGCCTCATGCCTGCATGCCAGAAGAGGTGAGACACGAGTTGGCTGTACAGTGTTTCGAGGTCATTTGTATCCACATAAATGATTACTTTACTTCATTGAGGACTTGAGAATGACTGTCGAATGAATTGGTGGATTTCAAGATATATGTAATAGCATTTGTAATGAAAATGTGTGTTCGCCCATACTCTACTCAACCTCATTCAATTGGGAATTTAGTAACTTTTCTAATAGCGGTTTCATCTTATCAAAAGGCTGGGCAATGGAATATTTTTTGTGTAAGATCCTGTAGTACACAACAACCATCCTTTTACAGCTGCTAGGAAGGCCGTAAAGTTGGGGTTTTAGTATTTGTGATTTCCCTGGAATTCGGCCTGACACATGGTGCTGAGCCGTTTAATTGGGAAGCCTGTGTAGGGTTCCCTGACTACTTTTAAGACCTTAACTTGAATAAATGACCTATGGAGTCCAAGAATTGAAGAAACGCATGAACTGTGGAGTGCATTATTTCATAAAAATCAAATACGTATTATTAACTGTGTGTGCCATTGGGAATGTGAACATTTTTGTATTAGAAACTTCTTGTGGTCCCAAATTAGGAATGTAGTGTGAACATTAATCCCTTCTGTGCACCTACTCAATGCATTCAGACCTTGATACAATGTGTTAAATTTACCAGTTGAGCGCTATGTAATTTCCCATCTTTCAACCTCCCTCCGTTATTAGACCACAGTTCATGCCAGACCATGAGCGTATGAACCAGACCTCCTCTGGTCTGGACAAATGGCTGTGAAGAATATATTGGACTGTTGTGGGAATCAACCTCCCGCTGCCCTGATGGTGCAGTTGGAACCATTATCAAAAGAGCGGAGAAAAGGCTTTTGGAAAGGTCCAGCGTAAAGGCCCAAGAACAGTAATTAAACAAAAAGATTATGCTGTTCCTCTGAAATGAGAGACAAAACACAGGGAATATGAACCAACCTGACCTCTATGGTTCAACGTTGGGAATCCATTGTATTGGATTGTTATGCCCTCACACACCCAATTGGGTGTCATGCTTCAACATTGGGCTGCGCCTCGTCGGGTCGGCGGTGCAATACCCGACGGGCTCCCTATATAGTAGGGGCACTTTATCGGAGCCATGACATAAAACAGTTGGACTGGACAAGTGACTGAGTAGAGCTATTTTGGGAATCAGTCTCCCTTTGCTGTGATGGAGTAGCTGAGTTTCCAGGTTATCTCAGAACATGTGACTGATAGCCTTTCTCGGTTATTGGTCCAGCCTCATAACGATTCCTGTTCGGGGGGGTTAGCAGCTTCCTTCTAAACTAGCAAGTTTTTTTGCCTCCTCTGGATCGCTGATTGTGTTTTGAGCAGCGAGGTATAATGCAACTTGTTCAAGAGAGGGCAATATTATATTCTTAATTTTAACTACCACACCTATGCAACAGGTTACAGTGCGCAGCCGAAAGGCAGGAGTCCAACAGATAAAAGCAGTAGCTGAAGCCACTGCAGAAAGGATACAGAGTAACTCAGGAAATGTGCATAAGGAATATGGTATGTATGAAACTACAAAGCATTCTCCTACACCAAACCCATGATGGGCCTGCACCCAGCAGTGCCTTTGCTCCTCCTGTGGCGGTAGCAGCCCCCGCTTAAAACACTCCTGATTCACCCTGCCTCCAATGACACCAGCCTAGATAGCTCAAGTCCAGAACATCACAATCCTGGTCCCAAATAGCGGGTACAGTGGCAAAGACTGGGATAAACACTGTGCCATTGTCGCACTCAGGACAAGGGCAAGATTCAGGAAGATGGCCGTACAATCAAGGTAGTCACAACAGTGGCAGCAGTAGCAGCCATAGTGGTAGCAAGGCTGACAGATGAGTTGAAACAGAAAAGTGCAGGAGGGCTCCACAGACACACACACAGGAATCATGCACAAGTACAAGAAGGAGCCCTCCCAGCCTCTTCTGAGGTCAGTCAGAGACACAGGTGTCTAGACAAAATCATTTTAAAGTTCTCAATAGCATCCCCTCACTCTGGATTCTGGAATGATGCTCAGGAGAAACAACTATATAGTGTTGTGGCATCCTGATTTCATAAAAAGGGAGGTTTTGAACAATCTACATCTTACATGACCACCCACTACTTCCTTAAATCAATTACATTTCCTTGATTGCCCACGCCCCTTGTAAAACTAATTTTCTGCAGCCATACACCAGTCCATACTCTATGTCCATTCATCTATAGTAGAGACATCTAAGGCCCCTCCACCCAGTGATGGAGACTATTACTTCTCACTACTATCTGAGCTAGTTAACATAGTAATTTTGTATATCTGGAAGGTGCATCATAACACCAAGGACCAGATGTACATAGACTTCTGTTTGCGACTTCCTAATAGCACATTTTTCGATTTGCTATTAGGGAATCGCAAACAACTATGTACAACAATGTGCGTTACACTGTTTGCGGTTCCCAATGGGTCGCCAGGGACATGTTGCATTATTATTCACGAGTAGGCCTGGGCAGAGTTCTGCAACGCGGAACTCCGCCCAATTGCCAAAAAACTCACCCTCACTTTGCGGAGTTCCACAAGCGAGCAGAGTGTGTTAGTTCAATCAATCAATCAATCAATCAATCAATCAATCAAAGACATTTATAGAGCGCACTACTTACCCGTAGGGTCTCAAGGCGCTGGGGGGAGGGGGGTGCCGTTACTGCTCGAACAGCCAGGTCTTCAGCTTCTTCCTGAAGAAGAGGTGGTCTTGGGTCAGGCGCAGGTCGGTCGGGAGGGAGTTCCAGGTCTTGGCGGCCAGGTAGGAGAAGGATCTCCTCCTGTTGTTGCTCTTCGGATGCGGGGGACGGCGGCGAGGGCGTGGTTGGCTGATCGGAGGTGGCGTTTGGGAGCGTAGAAGTTGATTCGGTTGTTGAGGTAGCTCGGGCCTTGGTCGTGTAGGGCTTTGTGTGCGTGGGTGAGGAGGCGAAAGGTGATCCTTTTGTTGACGGGGAGCCAATGCAGGTCTCTCAGATGTTCGGAGATGTGGCTGGTTCGTGGGATGTCGAGGATGAGTCTGGCTGAGGCGTTCTGGATCCGCTGGAGTCTCTTCTGGAGCTTGGCGCTGGTACCGGCGTAGAGGGCGTTGCCGTAGTCCAGTCGACTGGTGACGAGGGCCTGGGTGACGGTCTTCCTGGTCTCGGTGGGGATCCACCAGAAGATCTTCCGTAGCATGCGTAGGATGTTGAAGCACGCCGAGGAGACGGTGTTGACTTGCCTGGTCATGGAGAGGGAGGAGTCCAGGATGAAGCCCAGGTTGCGTGCGTGGTCAGTCGGTTTGGGTGCGGAGCCCAGGGCGGGAGGCCACCAGGAGTCGTCCCAGGCGGAGGGCGAAGAGCCCAGGATGAGGACCTCCGTCTTGTCTGAGTTCAGTTTCAGGCGGCTGGTCGTCATCGACTCGGCTACATCTTTCATCCCTTCGTGCAGATTGGCTCTGGCGGCGGCGGGGTCGTTGGTCAGGGAGAGGATCAGCTGGGTGTCGTCGGCGTAGGAGATTATGTTGAGGTTGTGTTTGCGTGCGATGGCCGCGAGGGGGCTCATGTAGACGTTGAAGAGGGTGGGGCTCAGGGAGGATCCTTGAGGGAGGCCGCAGATGACTTCGGTGGCTTTTGACTTGTACGGTGGTAGGCGGACTCTCTGTGTTCTTCCGTCGAGGAAGGAGATGATCCATTCCAGTGCCTTCTCCTGGATTCCGACGTAGCTGAGGCGCTGTACTAGGGTGCGGTGGCAGACAGTGTTGAATGCCGCGGAGAGGTCTAGGAGGATGAGGGCCTCTGTGTCTCCGTTGTCCATCAGGGCTCGGATGTCGTCGGTGGCAGCGATGAGGGCGGTCTCGGTGCTGTGGTTGGCTCGGAAGCCAGACTGTGAGGGGTCGAGGGATCCATTCATCTCAAGGAAGGCGGCCAGCTGCTTGTTGACGGTCTTCTCGATGACTTTGGCTGGAAACGGGAGGAGCGAGATGGGGCGGTAGTTCTTGAGTTCGGTGGGGTCCGCTGTGGGTTTCTTGAGTAGAGCGCTGAGTTCGGCGTGCTTCCAGCTCTCAGGGAAGGTGGCGGTGTTGAAGGAGGTGTTGATAATGTCCCGCAGGTGGGGTGCGATGACAGCGTCGGCCTTGTTGAAGACGTGGTGAGGGCAGGGGTCGGTCGGAGATCCGGAGTGGACGGAGTTCATCGTGCGGACGGTGTCTTCGGTGCTGATCGGAGTCCAGGCGCGGAGGGTGGTGGTGGGGGGCGGTGGTTCGGTCGTGGTGTGCGTTGGTTGGGTGCTGAAGCTGTTGTGTATGTCCGCGATCTTGTTGTGGAAGTATGAGGCGAGGGAGTTGCAGAGGTCTTGCGATGGGGTGATGTCGTTGTTTCCTGCGCTGGGGTTGGATAGCTCTTTCACGATGTTGAAGAGTTCCTTGCAGTTGTGTGCGTTGTTGTCCAGCCGGTCCTTGAATGCGGTTTTCTTGGCGGCGCGGATCAGCTGGTGGTGCTTCCGGGTGGCAAGCTTGAAGGTGGTCATGTTGTCCGGTGTTGGTTCCCTTCTCCAGACTTTCTCGAGGGCTCGGCAGTTCTTCTTGGAGCTCTTGAGTTCGTCGGTGAACCATGGGGCTTTCTTGCTGCCGGGTCTGCTGGGCGGGGTCCTCAGCGGGGCGAGTTCGTCCGCGCAGTTGCTGATCCACTTCGTGAGGTTGTCGGCGGCCTGGCTGGGGTTCGCTGAGCTGGCAGGAGGGTGCTGGCTCAGGGAGGTGGCGAGCTGGTCGGCTGTGATCTTGTTCCAGCTTCTGCGGGCAACCTGTTGCTGGTGGTGGTGGGTCGTCGTTCTTTTGAAGGTGAAGTGGACACAGCTGTGGTCCGTCCATTGAAGCTATGTGGCGTGGCTGAAGGCGATGTCTGTGCTGGATGAGAAGACTGCGTCGAGTGTGTGTCCGGCGAGGTGGGTGGGGGTGGACACCAGCTGCTTGAGTCCAAGATTGGCGAGGTTGTCGAGCAGGGTGCTGGTGTTGCGGTCGTTGTTGTTCTTCAGGTGGAAGTTGAGGTCCCCCAGGAGGATGTAGTCAGCGGAGGGGAGGGTCTGCGGGCTGACGAAGTCGGCGATGTCCTCGCTGAATTGAGTGCGTGGTCCCGGAGGTCGGTAGATCAGGGTGCCTCTGAGGGTGGTGTTCGGTCTGTGTGGATCTGGAAATCACAGGCACAAATATGGTGACAATCACATAGAGATGCTGCAACATTCACACTGATTTTTAGTGGCAGGTGTTTGTCCCGCACTGGAAAATCAGCAAGAAACGGCACCATGTACAGGGCAAGAGGGTGCTGCTTCTTTCTGCCGCTCAAGTTGATATTCTACTTAATCAGCACGGCGCCTGCTTTACGGACACCGTGCTTCATGTTTCAGGACGTTTTGTTATTTTCACTTTGAAGCTGAGCGTGGCGCCCGCTACACAGACGCTGCGCTTCATGTTACAGACCTTTTCTATTTGTTGTCTGCTTTCTCTTAATCAGTGCTTCATGGGCTAAGCGCTTGATGGTTTATCTTGTTTTACTTTGAAGCTAAAAATGGCCGTATATTTGCTATCTCATGATAGTGGTCAAGGTAGGCATCTGTTTCCCCAGTCCTATGTTTCAGTCGGTAGCCGCACACTTTCTATTATTTAGAGCAGCTGAGACAAATGCCAGAAGCTAATAGTCAGCAGAGCATTTGGTAAATATAATTTGATCTTTCTTTAATACGTCTTGGAATGGAAGAATGTGGCACCTTTGACCACCATGTACACATCTCTTGCTTTCCTTTTCTGTCTCCTTTGATCAGTGATGCCGGTTTTGTTTACATTGAAATTGAGCTACAGGTATAAACATCCATTGTGGAGTAAACACCTCCTTCATGCAAGTATGGCTGGCCATTTGCAAGATTTTTGCCCATCACAAAACCAAGGCTGCATTTCTCTTGGGCGAATCACTCACATAACCTGTAGCGTAATGGAGGACCAGCCATGGGGATTACTTTGGAAGCCCCAGCTCACTATTTCCTTAAAACCCATCTACCATAAAAGAATAACGGCCCTACGACATAACAGCTAACTTTGTCAAATCAACTATGGCATAACCAGTCACAGGTCAGAGCCTCATTCTCCCAGAGTCAACAACATCCAGACCACACAGTGTGCCCCATCCCAAATCCCCAGCAAAAACAAATTATCTGTGTTCTATTTTATGCAGTTTTATTTTTACTTAAATACCAGTTCACAAGAAACCGTAACTGAATTTCAAATGCACTATCATTACATCTCCAACAGTGTTAAAACAGTTAAACAATTAACAGTTTGTGAATTTTTGGTCCAGATTTTATATGCTTACTCGTAACATGTACATTAAACAAGCACTGGCGTTGCCAATAGGTCTCGCATTAATTAAGTTTGAGCTATTGGCATTGCTAAATATTGCAACACCAATTGCAACAAAAGTCTATAAATTGTAGGCCAAAAAAAATGTGTATTTATTTTTGTAGCAATTGTGCCATGCTGCGCTTTAGATGAATGTGTTTAAAAGTAAAGAGTATGTACTTATCAATAAAGGACTAGCTTCGTTGTGTTTATAGGAAGACTCAGTAGGTATGATGGCAAACCATTTGGTTTGGTTGTTAAGCCCTCACCCACCAACCTAGTTGGTGGCATGCTTCATCATCGGGCCCACCACAGTGACACCGAATGTGTCCCGGGTGTGCTTCGACTCCAGATTACTGAGGAGCTGGTATACTTCTCTGAGTGTGCTGTGAGGGGGTGTGTAAGAAAGTGATTTAAAAGCTATG
This sequence comes from Lissotriton vulgaris, assembly GCF_964263255.1. NCBI lineage: Eukaryota > Metazoa > Chordata > Amphibia > Caudata > Salamandridae > Lissotriton > Lissotriton vulgaris. Next base: position 1,140,301,249 of record NC_141695.1, on the reverse strand, counting down.
CAGTAGGTCCCAGTTCCCGAGGGTATATAGAAAACTTTAATATCTGGGCCCACACTAGCGAATAAAAAGGCAGACGGACGCAGTGGAACGAATTATGAACTCCCACGTCCTATGTGGTCGACATGTTTCAGCCAGGCCTTTTATATTTCTGGCTTTCCTCAGGACCAATGAGTGTGTGGGTGAAAAAACTATAAATTATATTAAGTGATACGTGTTTAAAAAGTGTCGCACACGCTAAGGTGCTATACGTGTGTGGAGGGGGATTCCCTCCGCTTTACTGTACACAAAACAAAAAGGACGAAGACAGACGTACAAGGTAGAGTCAATAAGTATGATATACTTATAACACAACATGTTGCCGGCAAGTTAAGGTGTGTGAACTACCTCTACCGGCGGGTTGGAACGTGGCTATGAAAGTTACATGGCGGTTGTGACTACAAAAGCGGTTAAAAACGGGGTGTAAGTGGTGGACTAAACAGCGAAAAATAGACAAAGGGTGAGAAACAGGTAAGAAAATTTCTTTTTCCTCACACTCGCTATCAGCTGTTAAAGCCTCATGGGTCACCTGGCAGGGGGAGAGAGGACCCTAGGTATTGTAGAAGGCAGAGGTTAGTGCCAATCCTGTTGGGAGAAAAAGCTGCTTACCTAGGCAGTCGTGCTGAGGTAGTCTCTATACTCACGAAATTGTCGGTCTGCGAGCTCCGTAAACCTGTAGTCCTGCTGCTGTGTCCCGAGTGACTGACTGGTAAATCACGGTCGGGTATTTATAGTCCTTCGGGAGGGCGGCACCTGCAGAGGGGTGGAGCAATGGGCCCGGCTATATGGAATGCGCCTATTCGTTTACTAAGCAGCGCATGTGCGCATGTTCAGAGTCACTACAGCGTCACAGTATGCGCAGTGTGTTCATGAATAGAGCATGCGTATTGGTGCTGGTATGCGGTTAGTGCATCATGTATTCCCAGGTGTTGGTTGAGAGGTGGAGGGCATAGCACTGATAAAACGTACAGACTGGGACCAAACCACGAGTCCAAACGTAGACAGGGATTCAAGTATTCAGTGAATTCCATGGTATGGAATCGTTGAGTCCGGTTAGATGAGTGGAAAGGCGGTAAATCCACCGTTGTTCTCGTGTATGGAGAGTTTTTTCATCACAGTTTTCAAATTGTTCGATTACAGTCCATGAGAAATCGTTAGGAGTGTGATTGTGGGACAGAAAGTGTTCTGTCAGTTTACTTATATTTTTGCCACATCTCATGGTGCTCCTATGCTCAGTCATTCTAGTTCTTACTTTCCTGGTGGTCATGCCGATGTATCTCAGGCCACAACGGCATATGATCAAGTATACCAAGTTGGAGGAGTTACAATTTGTGAACTGACGTTGTGTCCAAATTTTGCCATTTTCCAAATTTAATGGCTTTGAGGGAGAGGTGAGATGGCAGACACTGCAATTGTTGCAAGGTTGGTGTCCAGTGAGTTTAGGTAGACCCCATGAATTGAGGATAGTGTTGTCTGTGGGTCGTGGGTTCGTTCTTGGTCTTGTGGACACCAACTGGTCTCTCAAGTTTTTTGCTCTCTTATAGGCAAAATGAGGAAGGTCCCACTTCCTTGCTCCTGAATTGATTATTTTCCAGTTTTTCTTTATAATGTTGGACACCTGATTTGAAGCAGTGTTATAAGTGGTCACGCAAGTCATGATGGGTGACTCAGATGGTTTAATTACGGTGTCAAGGAGTCCCTCCCTGTTCTGATTCCGTGCCCTTTTACAGGTCTTAGAGATGATTCTGGTGGGGTAACCTCGCTCCTCCAGTTTGTGGACTAATGCTTTCGGCCGTGATACCTATCTCCGGTTTACCTGTACTAGCAGCTCAACTGAGCTAGTGTTCCTGGACCTCAACATCAAAGCTGAGCAAAATGGCTTGATTACCACCACACACTACAAGCCTACCGCACGCAACTCCTTATTGCGCTTTGACAGTTTCCATCCTAGGCCACTCAGGGAAAACCTTCCCTTTGGCCAGTTTTTACGCATAAGGCGAAATTGCAGTAAGATTCAAGACTATAAATCACAGTCAAAAGCATTAGTCCACAAACCGGAGGAGCGAGGTTACCCCACCAGAATCATCTCTAAGACCTGTAAAAGGGCACGGAATCAGAACAGGGAGGCACTCCTTGACACCGTAATTAAACCATCTGAGTCACCCATCATGACTTGCGTGACCACTTATAACACTGCTTCAAATCAGGTGTCCAACATTATAAAGAAAAACTGGAAAATAATCAATTCAGGAGCAAGGAAGTGGGACCTTCCTCGTTTTGCCTATAAGAGAGCAAAAAACTTGAGAGACCAGCTGGTGTCCACAAGACCAAGAACGAACCCACGACCCACAGACAACACTATCCTCAATGCATGGGGTCTACCTAAACTCACTGGACACCAACCTTGCAACAATTGCAGTGTCTGCCATCTCACCTCTCCCTCAAAAACATTAAATTTGGAAAATGGCAAAATTTGGACACAACGTCAGTTCACAAATTGTAACTCCTACAACTTGGTATACTTGATCATATGCCGTTGTGGCCTGAGATACATCGGCATGACCACCAGGAAAGTAAGAATTAAAATGACTGAGCATAGGAGCACCATGAGATGTGGCAAAAATATAAGTAAACTGACAGAACACTTTCTGTCCCACAATCACACTCCTAACGATTTCTCATGGACTGTAATTGAACAATTTGAAAACTGTGATGAAAAAACTCTCCATACACGAGTACAACGGTGGATTTACCGCCTTTCCACTCATCTAACCGGACTCAACGATTCCATACCATGGAATTCACTGAATACTTGAATCCCTGTCTCCGTTTGGACTTGTGGTTTGGTCCCAGTCTGTACGTTTTATCAGTGCTATGCCCTCCACCTCTCAACCAACACCTGGGAATACATGATGCACTAACCGCATACCAGCACCAATACGCATGCTCTATTCATGAACACACTGCGCATACTGTGACGCTGTAGTAACTCTGAACATGCGCACATGCGCTGCTTAGTAAACGAATAGGCGCATTCCATATAGCCGCGCCCATTGCTCCACCCCTCTGCAGGTGCCGCCCTCCCGAAGGACTATAAATACCCGACCGTGATTTACCAGTCAGTCACTCGGGACACCGCAGCAGGACTACAGGTTTACGGAGCTCGCAGACCGACAATTTCGTGAGTATAGAGACTACCTCAGCACGACTGCCTAGGTAAGCAGCTTTTTCTCCCAACAGGATTGGCACTAACCTCTGCCTTCTACAATACCTAGGGTCCTCTCTCCCCCTGCCAGGTGACCCATGAGGCTTTAACAGCTAATAGCGAGTGTGAGGAAAAAGAAATTTTCTTACCTGTTTCTCACCCTTTGTCTATTTTTCGCTGTTTAGTCCACCACTTACACCCCGTTTTTAACCGCTTTGTAGTCACAACCGCCATGTAACTTTCATGGCCACGTTCCAACCCGCCGGTAGAGGTCGTTCACACACCTTAACTTGCCGGCAACATGTTGTGTTATAAGTATATCATACTTATTGACTCTACCTTGTACGTCTGTCTTCGTCCTTTTTGTTTTGTGTACAGTAAAGCGGAGGGAATCCCCCTCCACACACGTATAGCACCTTAGCGTGTGCGACACTTTTTAAACACGTATCACTTAATATAATTTATAGTTTTTTCACCCACACACTCATTGGTCCTGAGGAAAGCCAGTTGTAAATATAAAAGGCCTGGCTGAAACATGTCGACCACATAGGACGTGGGAGTTCATAATTCGCTCCACTGCGTCCGTCTGCCTTTTTATTCGCTAGCGTGGGCCCAGATATTAAAGTTTTCTATATACCCTTGGGAACTGGGACCTACTGCATAGCTTTTAAATCACTTTCTTACACACCCCCTCACAGCACACTCAGAGAAGTATACCAGCTCCTCAGTAATCTGGAGTCGAAGCACACCCGGGACACATTCGGTGTCACCGTGGTGGGCCCGATGATGAAGCATGCCACCAACTAGGTTGGTGGGTGAGGGCTTAACAACCAAACCAAATGGTTTGCCATCATACGTACTGAGTCTTCCTATAAACACAACGAAGCTAGTCCTTTATTGATAAGTACATATTAACTTGGGGATCTGGACTGGCTTACCTAGTCCTCTCTCTCCCTTTTGATTTGCTAAAAGTAAAGAGTGCCATGCTGCGATTGCTACAATAGTTAATTGTGGATGCGTTAACAATTGATGTGTGCACTGATGGCTGGTGGTGTGTGTGCCTGTAGAAATTGTGCACTGCCGGCTGGTGGTGTGTGTGCCTGGTGGAAGTGTGCACTGACGGCTGGTCACCTTGTGCTGTATGGCCTGCATGTGTTATGACTTATACCCGCATGATTTACTACACATGCCTACAGAATGGCGCTGTTGCCTATGTTTTTTTTTTTATTGACCAATCTAAGATGGGCATTACTAAGATCGTAAATTTCAATAATGCAAAAAATAAAAACTTAAGAGAATGAAAGCACTTTTCTTGTGGCAGAGCACATGGTAGCAAATGACAGCTGCCAAGCAAGACCTCAAAAAAATCTGCAATGTCCACAATTAGTAACAGAGCAATGGGGAGTGTGGAATAAAAAACAAGCAGTGCTGTCAGCTCCAGCTGCCATTAAGTCCACCGCATCCCACGTAGACGCAGCCATATTTGAGAGGGAGAGAGGTAGAGGGAGAGAGAGAGGTAGAGGGAGAGAGGTAGAGGGAGAGAGGTAGAGGGAGAGAGGTAGAGGGAGAGAGGTAGAGGGAGAGAGGTAGAGGGAGAGAGGGAGAGAGGTAGAGGGAGGGAGGGAGAGGGAGAGGTAGAGAGAGAGGTAGAGGGAGAGAGGTGGAGGGAGAGAGGTGGAGGTAGAGAGGTGAAGGTAGAGAGGTGGAGAGGTGGAGGTAGAGAGGTGGAGGTAGAGGGAGGTGTAGAGGTAGGTGTAGAGAGGTAGAGAGAGAGAGAGAGGTGGTGGTAGAGAGGCGGAGGGAGAGTGGTGGAGGGAGAGAAGTGGAGGGAGAGAGGTGGAGGGAGAGAGGTAGAGAGAGGTGGAGGTAGAGAGGTGGAGAGAGAGGTGGAGAGAGAGGTAGAGAGGTGTAGAGAGGTAGGGAGGTAGAGCGATGGAGGTAGAGAGGTGGAGGTAGAGAGGTGGAGGTAGAGAGGTGGAGTCAGAGAGAGGTAGATAGAGAGAGGTGTAGAGGTAGGTGTAGAGAGGTAGAGAGAGAGAGAGAGAGAGAGAGAGAGAGAGAGAGAGAGAGAGAGAGAGAGAGGTAGAGAGAGAGAGGTAGCGAGATAGAGGTAGAGAGAGTGAGGTAGAGAGAGAGGTAGAGAAAGAGGTAGAGACTAGAGAGAGGTAGAGAGAGAGAGTGAGAGAGATAGAGAGAGAGGTAGCGAGAGAGGCAGAGAGAGAGCTGTGGCAGCTGGGTAGTGTCTGCATGTCTTAAAGCTTGTGTACGGTATTAATGCAGCGTGAAGGTAGGGGAAAAAAGACAACAGAGTAGATGCGTACATGGTCAAAGGCAAAGAAATAGTCAACAGATGGGTGTTGTGTGACCTTTGACTGTGGGTGCTGTTACCTGTCCCATGAATCCTGTAAACAATCGGGTGTAATTTGCTGAGTCCAAAACAACTCAGTCCCCCCAGACAAACTATATGGATGTAGGGGTGGAAGTAAAAAAAAAGTCACAGCGAGTCGGACCAGAGCTGAGCCAAGGGTCTTCCTGGGCTCTAAGAGCGTGTGCACGAGCCCAGCCCGAAAAATGTTCGGCATGTATATCATGTAAAAATGAGACGAACTCTCTTCTAAATTCAAACAACTACATTTCTTTAAAATGCAGATGTTCACCCTGGTACAACAGTTCTAAATCTTTGCAGTGTTTTGGGCATTTTTTTAAAGTATTTTTTTTTTTACATGATTGTGAACACATTCATGCCTCCCGCCCTGACGACTTTGCCACTAGTGCACAAAGAGTCGATTTGGGTAAGACAAAGAATGCCAGCTCAGCTTTTCACGTCTTTCAAATGACAACAAACTGAACACGGGTGAATTTGGTCAAAGCAAATCAAGTTACTTACTGATTAGCGCTGAGAAAAAGCAAACTGCGGCAGTTGGTGCTATCTGAAAAGCAAGTTATAATCAACCACCAAAGTAGCGAAGTACAACAAGCATTGGCGTTTATTAGTCAAACAAGCACATGAAAAGAAGAAAAAAAAGATGCGAGCACAGTGTGAGGGTGAGGGGGCAACGCAGGGGGCAGGATTACAAACGCCACGGGAGAGGGGAGCAATTGGAGTGCGGCGGGAGCATCAAAGGGCTGGGAATGCGTGGGGGGAAGTGGCGCAACACAGTGACAATGTCACATACTTAAGTGAAATGAAGCAGCAGTTGCATGCAGTGATAAAAAGAGAGAATATATAGGAAGCAAAGAAGACAAAGGGATATGCAGAATCTAGCATATAGCTTCAGTTTTTAGAAATAAAGCTAAATGTTGAAAAGGTCATACCTCCCCATTAAAATGTCTGCGGTTTTGATTTGTGAATTAAATAAATTACTTCCGAATGTATTTGTTTGATGTACACGTTTCTGTATTATGGTGTATTGTTTGGGGGTTGACATTGTTAAAAATTGGTTAGGCGGAGATCAGTGGCTACTAAAAGGGATTCATTGGAGGTCCTCAGAATTCAGAAAGTTAAGCAACACTTGCATAGCGCTTCGACTTTTAAAAAGTGCTGAAAAGCTCAAATCTTTCCATAAATATATCAATATCTTTTGTTTCTGAATTCATTCAAGTACGAGAACAGGTGTAAAGCCGAAAGAAAAATAGAGAGGGGACCATTAGAAAACGCCAGTGCACTCGTCACACATCTCTGTAGCTTTCACACACAACGGCTAAGTCTGCAGGCGCTTTTTTCAAAGCGGCGCACAATACAGACTGGTAAGTTCAAACAAGCGTAACCCATGCATTTCTGCGAGTGTAAACTCTGCAAAAATAAACTTGAAAAACAACACCACCAGAAAGAAATGTTTTAGAGAAATACAGTCATGCTATTTTCCCAACAATCCACTTTACTATGACCTGGTTTGAACCGCAAAGAACCACAACCTTCAACAGCGACAACAAATGCATTGGACATATGGACATATTTTGATTTCAGAAATAGTAAAAATATAAAAAGTAAAACAAAACAAAAAATCACAAAAGAAAAACATGTTTTCACTCGCACGTGGGACCTACATCTCCACAGAGCCTAATGATGCCAGGGAACACTGGGACAAAAACAAACAAAAACATATTTAATAACGTTAAAAAAAGTAGATCAGCATTTAGTAAGACACTCTTCTTACATCGTATTTCTATACTAACTCGTACTTGGGACAGTCACGAGAGCTGCTGAAGCGGGGAGTTGTCCGATTGCTGTCTGCAGACTTTGTCCCAGAGGAAGAAGTAGCGCTGAGAAGCAGCAGCAAGACACCCAGAACGCAGTACATTTTGTTTTCAGGCACATCTAAATAGCACGCAACCACGGCTCGGGCTTCTACAAAGCAGCAAAAAAAATGCCTGTTAGTTGCTCTGTGCTGATCAGGGAAAGGGTTCTACACACGCATGCATACCATATTTCAACAGTACACCAAACATTGAAACATTTCATCGTATACGATATGCGGAAGTCATATTTTGCATGAAATACCTCTGCATGCGACTTTCATGCTTCTACTGTGAGTAAAAGCTGAATCAACTATCAGGAAACATGGCTTTAATGTGAGATTACCACCCTTGTGGTAGGCAAGGCTAGAGCCCGTGCAGGAATGGAGACAAGTTTAACAAGAAGCGCAAGCAACAAGAGCGGCCGGGAAACTGAATGTACAGCCGGCCACCGGCCAGCCATGAATAATTAGGGGAGGAGAAGCCGCAGAGCACACGCTGGGAGAAGCCCTTTGAAGTGGTGGCGGCCGTGAACAAAATTCAATTAGGAGGGAGGGAGGGAGGCTGATGCGCATGCTTGTTTGGTCACGTGATTCACGTGAACTCGAAGAAAACCGCACCAAAAAGCCCTTGGTTTCACGAGTATTTTGAGCACTTGAACTCTCTCCATTTCCCATTTCTTCGGAATGGAAAAGGCGAGACCTAAAAATGAACCCTTCTGTAAAGCTCTATTGTCCACTACATGGAAGCAGCAAACCTGTTGTGTAATCCAGAGTTCTCCATGTGACTACAGTGTGTGATCCTGGGCAAACTACGCTGTTTATCAGCGCCCCTTCCTAGCTGCAAACAACGATAAGGTTTTAGAAATAGCATAACCAGAGAAATGCTCCTTTGTTCATGTGTGTTTCTATATATTATTTGCTTTTTACAACAAGCTAACTTGAAACAGAAAGCTATTTATTTGGTTGCTACCAGTATGTGGGAAGCAAATAACAATAAGGGCTATTTCACACATCACCAATGGATGCTTTTGGCATCAGGTGACACAGCAAATAAGCTACAGGAATCCCATGGTTCATGGACGCATTCTCATTGTCTCCTGTCTGGGCAACATACAAAGAGGTAGTGAGCATTTGATTGATTGTTGTCAAACATATAGAATGCCTTGCACCAATTCTAAACAATAGAGAGCCACCCAATAGTCCCCTAGGGACTGGGTATATTCAATAACAGAATTCAATTGTCCCTCGAGGAATCATTTGTTCTTAGTATAATGAATTATAACAATGTCACATCCGTGATCAATATTTAGCTTTTTTGCAGGAAATGGTCACTCAATATCAATAACCAGTTATATCAGAAACAGTTTTTTATTCTTGTATCAAAATATTTTTCTTTTTTATCTGGCAACATACACAAAACTGAAAAGATAAAGTTGATTACAGTCGTGTAGGATCACCATTCGCTAAAATCATGGGTTTTTTCAATACCATAATATGTGTCACAAAATCACAATAATATATATATTTTTACATGCATCTTATTTGTATCATATAAGCAAAAATGGTGATACAGTGTCGACGTTTCGGTCCTTCTACGGTCTAAACGATCCTTAGAACCATCATCAGGACGATGTAGTTGCTCATGTGTATATCTAATAAGAAACAAACTAGACTTTAGTGATTTACCTGCATACTATGATCATGTTGCTTCACACAGCTAGACAACAAATAAACCAAACCAACCAGTGAGAGAGACATTCCAATATTTACACACCAAAGACCCAGTGCAAATAACCAAGTGCAAAACTTAAGATAATTAGATGAATGTCAAATGGACTAGATGTAGCGTGTGTTCACCTTATTCAAACAGCCGTAACGCACAAGATAAAACCGGGAACAACAACCACGGCTAAACTTCAAGAAAGCAAATCTGCAATACAATATGTAAAGAGCAGATCAGTATAATGATCTAGCAAGCAACCTGAGAGTGTCTCAATCCCCTAATTCCCGAGGGCACTTACTTCTGTAAATCACAAATCAATAGTGACCTGTTGAAGACAAAAAGGGGAAAAAACGAACCTTTGTAATGCCTGAGTTTGCTATGCCAACGGATCAGTTAATATACACAAACACCGTGAATGAACAGCCCATAGTGTTTAGAAGAAACTGTACTCACTGCGTGTAACTACAAGTAGGCGTTTTACCTGAATAAAGAGGTGAGAAATCACTATTTAGTCTGGTCGCCTAGTAAGCTAAAGCAGTATTTTTCTAGCGTTTTGTAGCAACTTACTTTTGTATAGTCGGCTCGGTGCGTCTATAAGATCACTCCATAGGCTCAGCTCGCATGAGACCGAGTGGTTCAAAATACGGCGGCGCCATGTTTAAAAGACCGATGTTTACGTCCTCTATTGCATGACGTCATGACGGTGGTGACTGTGGCGGCCATATTGTAGTGGAGCCTTATTCATTATATTCTAGCGCAAACAAGTAGTTTAGGGAATTAGAATCTCATAAGGAGTGTTACATATTGTTGCATAATAATATGCAAACGTCTGGAATTATGTGTACCACAGAGAATTTTTAAAAACTTTTTTTATATAAAAAGAAACTATTTTTTATTTTTTATATGTACAGCAATAGATACCATCAGTGGAGCCCCACCATAGCGCTATAATTCACCATGCTACCGAGGTCAAATATAACGGTTTTAAGCATAAAAGTTTCGAAAAACATGCATTACAACCAGCTGACGATCCTGTGTAATTCTCAGGGGTATCAGAATAGACAGACAAGGTACTCAATGTTTTATTACGGGAACTGTACTATCACTACGGGCAGGCCCTAACTCATTGTAAGGTTGCCAAAGTGTGCCATTCAATTAGGGAATTCAGTCCCTTCTCCACTGTTCTGCATGTCCAGATGAATTTGTTCTCCCTCTGTGTGAGCAAACGATCTACATTGGTACATCTCCTACTACTCTTTACAACATCTATAACAAACCATTTCATTTGTGTAGGAGAGTGTGAGAAAGCTTGATAATGTTCGACCAATGGTGCAGTCTGTACATTACATCGAATACGAGATTGATGCTGCAAAATTCGTTTTTTCACTGCTTGGGTCGTTTTACCAATGTAGGTTAAATCACATGGGCATTGTACACAGTAGATGACATTTTTTGTTAGACAATTTGAATGATCCCGTAGCACAATTTCTTTTCCATTAAGATTACATGTCTTAACAGTCATAGTGGTAGCACAAGCTATACAATTTCCACATGCAAAGTGGCCCACAACAGGTGGCAATCCCCATAGGTTCTGTATTGTGGTGGGCATAGGATCTTTATATGCTCTTACCAAACAGTCTCTTAAATTCCTTCCTCTTTTGAAAGCAAAACGAGGTATTGGCAGGAGTGGCTCCACTTTCTTTATCAAATGCCAATTGTGTTTTATTATTTTTACTATGGCGTTTGACTCAGTGCCAAATGTAGTTACGCATGTGATAGGTTGTTCAGCCTGTGACCTTCCACTATCATTTCTTTCTTTGTGCAGTAATGACTCTCTGTCATAATACCACGCACGTTTCATTGCATGTTTTGTTAGCCTGTATGGATATGATCTTGTGACAAGTTTTGTCAACAATATCTTCGCCTCTTTAAAATAATCCTCCCTCCTGGTACAATTCCGTCGTAACCTCAGGAATTGTCCAAAAGGGAGATTATCTCGCAGGTTTCTGGGGTGATAACTGCTATACTTCAATAATGTATTCCGAGCAGTTGGCTTTGTGTAGAGACTCATTGATAGAAGGCCTGAAACATCTGTGATTTTTAGATCCAGAAAACTTATTGAGTGTGAATCACTTTCCAGTGTAAATTGTAGGTGTTCGTTCTGTTCGTTTAACCAAGTATGAAAATTATTTAATTCTGTTTGCGAACCTTCCCATACAACACACACATCATCTATATACCTTAGGTACTCGGTCAGATGAGAACTGAAAGGATTGTTATTGTAAATTACATTGTCTTCGAAGGCTGCCACATACAGGTTTGCTATGTCCGGCGCAAAAATTGCGCCCATGGCCACGCCTTTTAATTGTATATAGAAGTCATTATCAAACAGGAAGTAGTTTTCTTCCAGTGCTATCTGTGCGCAAGACACAATAAAGCTAGTTGGAACCTGGTGGGGACGAATTCTCCTCTCTAGAACTTCTTCAATTACCCTTAGAGCTTGATCTTGCGGAATGCTTGTATACAAGCTCTCTATGTCCATTGTGGCTAGGATGTTGTATTCTGGATTAAACACTCTCCCTTCCAGTTTATTAATGACTTCTCTGCTATCCTGGGTATAAGAACGTGTTTGTGCAACAAAGGGTTTTATAAAAAAAATCCACATATTCTGCTAAAGGCTGAAGTATAGACTGACACCCGGCCACAATTGGCCTTCCTGGAGGTTTTATACTACACTTATGGATTTTTGGCAAGATGTAAAATGCCGGAATGGTATAATCCTTTTTGTTTAAATACTCAAATTGTTTTTTGTTGAGACATAATCCTTCTAGCCCAACCGTTGTAAGAGTGAGAATGTCCTTACGGATTCTTGATGTAGGATCACTCAGAAGTTTTTTGTAATGTGAAGTATTCTGTAATTGTCTTAACACTTCGCAGTCATAATCCGTCTTATTTTGTAGAATTATCCCGCCCCCCTTATCCGCGGGCTTTATAATTAAATCCTTGCGGTCTGAGAGGGATGTGACTATGTCACGTTCTTCTTTGGAGAAGTTGTATTTGATAAACTTCTTGTCTTGAAATATTTGTTCCACTTCTGTCATGATTACATTCTCAAAAGTGATTATTTCTTTTGGCATTGTGTTATTGGCAGGAAAGAAAGTTGAAGGACATCTTAGGCCACTTGTACCATTATTTATTGTACTTAATGGTGTTTTAGAGAAAAAATGTTTTAGGCGTACGGATCTAAAGAACTTATGCATTTCAACCATAGTTGTGAACGCATCATTCCTGTTTGTAGGTACAAACGACAACCCATGGCTCAAGACTTCAATTTCTTTTTTGCTAAGTACATGAGAAGACAAATTGAAAATTGGAACCACCTCTAAATTCTGATTATTCATGTCTTCCATTGTCACTTTAGATGTAGCCGTTACCACTCGTAGTAATTGTTGCGCGTCTGTCGGAATCCCGGGGTGTACTGGTTCCTGTACCAGCCTCTCCTGGGGTTCCGAGAGCGTCCTCTCTGTGGCTGTTGGCCCCTGGATAAAAAAGGGGTCGATTGATTGCCAGAGGAGTTGTGGCCTCGTGCAGCCCTATATTTGAGCTAGCTCCACGGGGATTGTTATCCTCTGAGCCGGAAGAACCTGTTTCTGAAAATCAGTGATCTCTGATTTTCAGAGGAATAACATCTTGAAAAAAACTGAAAAACTACAAAAAGACATAAAAAATTATCATAAGGAGCGTACCTACCCATTTTTAAAAAAAGACTTCTTCCAACAAACAGGCAATCAGTCCAATTGGGCCCCTAAACATACTACATTCTCAGAAACAGGTTCTTCCGGCTCAGAGGATAACAATCCCCGTGGAGCTAGCTCAAATTATAGGGCTGCACGAGGCCACAACTCCTCTGGCAATCAATCGACCCCTTTTTTATCCAGGGGCCAACAGCCACAGAGAGGACGCTCTCGGAACCCCAGGAGAGGCTGGTACAGGAACCAGTACACCCCGGGATTCCGACAGACGCGCAACAATTACTACGAGTGGTAACGGCTACATCTAAAGTGACAATGGAAGACATGAATAATCAGAATTTAGAGGTGGTTCCAATTTTCAATTTGTCTTCTCATGTACTTAGCAAAAAAGAAATTGAAGTCTTGAGCCATGGGTTGTCGTTTGTACCTACAAACAGGAATGATGCGTTCACAACTATGGTTGAAATGCATAAGTTCTTTAGATCCGTACGCCTAAAACATTTTTTCTCTAAAACACCATTAAGTACAATAAATAATGGTACAAGTGGCCTAAGATGTCCTTCAACTTTCTTTCCTGCCAATAACACAATGCCAAAAGAAATAATCACTTTTGAGAATGTAATCATGACAGAAGTGGAACAAATATTTCAAGACAAGAAGTTTATCAAATACAACTTCTCCAAAGAAGAACGTGACATAGTCACATCCCTCTCAGACCGCAAGGATTTAATTATAAAGCCCGCGGATAAGGGGGGCGGGATAATTCTACAAAATAAGACGGATTATGACTGCGAAGTGTTAAGACAATTACAGAATACTTCACATTACAAAAAACTTCTGAGTGATCCTACATCAAGAATCCGTAAGGACATTCTCACTCTTACAACGGTTGGGCTAGAAGGATTATGGCTCAACAAAAAAGAATTTGAGTATTTAAACAAAAAGGATTATACCATTCCGGCATTTTACATCTTGCCAAAAATCCATAAGTGTAGTATAAAACCTCCAGGAAGGCCAATTGTGGCCGGGTGTCAGTCTATACTTCAGCCTTTAGCAGAATATGTGGATTTTTTTATAAAACCCTTTGTTGCACAAACACGTTCTTATACCCAGGATAGCAGAGAAGTCATTAATAAACTGGAAGGGAGAGTGTTTAATCCAGAATACAACATCCTAGCCACAATGGACATAGAGAGCTTGTATACAAGCATTCCGCAAGATCAAGCTCTAAGGGTAATTGAAGAAGTTCTAGAGAGGAGAATTCGTCCCCACCAGGTTCCAACTAGCTTTATTGTGTCTTGCGCACAGATAGCACTGGAAGAAAACTACTTCCTGTTTGATAATGACTTCTATATACAATTAAAAGGCGTGGCCATGGGCGCAATTTTTGCGCCGGACATAGCAAACCTGTATGTGGCAGCCTTCGAAGACAATGTAATTTACAATAACAATCCTTTCAGTTCTCATCTGACCGAGTACCTAAGGTATATAGATGATGTGTGTGTTGTATGGGAAGGTTCGCAAACAGAATTAAATAATTTTCATACTTGGTTAAACGAACAGAACGAACACCTACAATTTACACTGGAAAGTGATTCACACTCAATAAGTTTTCTGGATCTAAAAATCACAGATGTTTCAGGCCTTCTATCAATGAGTCTCTACACAAAGCCAACTGCTCGGAATACATTATTGAAGTATAGCAGTTATCACCCCAGAAACCTGCGAGATAACCTCCCTTTTGGACAATTCCTGAGGTTACGACGGAATTGTACCAGGAGGGAGGATTATTTTAAAGAGGCGAAGATATTGTTGACAAAACTTGTCACAAGATCATATCCATACAGGCTAACAAAACATGCAATGAAACGTGCGTGGTATTATGACAGAGAGTCATTACTGCACAAAGAAAGAAATGATAGTGGAAGGTCACAGGCTGAACAACCTATCACATGCGTAACTACATTTGGCACTGAGTCAAACGCCATAGTAAAAATAATAAAACACAATTGGCATTTGATAAAGAAAGTGGAGCCACTCCTGCCAATACCTCGTTTTGCTTTCAAAAGAGGAAGGAATTTAAGAGACTGTTTGGTAAGAGCATATAAAGATCCTATGCCCACCACAATACAGAACCTATGGGGATTGCCACCTGTTGTGGGCCACTTTGCATGTGGAAATTGTATAGCTTGTGCTACCACTATGACTGTTAAGACATGTAATCTTAATGGAAAAGAAATTGTGCTACGGGATCATTCAAATTGTCTAACAAAAAATGTCATCTACTGTGTACAATGCCCATGTGATTTAACCTACATTGGTAAAACGACCCAAGCAGTGAAAAAACGAATTTTGCAGCATCAATCTCGTATTCGATGTAATGTACAGACTGCACCATTGGTCGAACATTATCAAGCTTTCTCACACTCTCCTACACAAATGAAATGGTTTGTTATAGATGTTGTAAAGAGTAGTAGGAGATGTACCAATGTAGATCGTTTGCTCACACAGAGGGAGAACAAATTCATCTGGACATGCAGAACAGTGGAGAAGGGACTGAATTCCCTAATTGAATGGCACACTTTGGCAACCTTACAATGAGTTAGGGCCTGCCCGTAGTGATAGTACAGTTCCCGTAATAAAACATTGAGTACCTTGTCTGTCTATTCTGATACCCCTGAGAATTACACAGGATCGTCAGCTGGTTGTAATGCATGTTTTTCGAAACTTTTATGCTTAAAACCGTTATATTTGACCTCGGTAGCATGGTGAATTATAGCGCTATGGTGGGGCTCCACTGATGGTATCTATTGCTGTACATATAAAAAATAAAAAATAGTTTCTTTTTATATAAAAAAAGTTTTTAAAAATTCTCTGTGGTACACATAATTCCCGACGTTTGCATATTATTATGCAACAATATGTAACACTCCTTATGAGATTCTAATTCCCTAAACTACTTGTTTGCGCTAGAATATAATGAATAAGGCTCCACTACAATATGGCCGCCACAGTCACCACCGTCATGACGTCATGCAATAGAGGACGTAAACATCGGTCTTTTAAACATGGCGCCGCCGTATTTTGAACCACTCGGTCTCATGCGAGCTGAGCCTATGGAGTGATCTTATAGACGCACCGAGCCGACTATACAAAAGTAAGTTGCTACAAAACGCTAGAAAAATACTGCTTTAGCTTACTAGGCGACCAGACTAAATAGTGATTTCTCACCTCTTTATTCAGGTAAAACGCCTACTTGTAGTTACACGCAGTGAGTACAGTTTCTTCTAAACACTATGGGCTGTTCATTCACGGTGTTTGTGTATATTAACTGATCCGTTGGCATAGCAAACTCAGGCATTACAAAGGTTCGTTTTTTCCCCTTTTTGTCTTCAACAGGTCACTATTGATTTGTGATTTACAGAAGTAAGTGCCCTCTGGAATTAGGGGATTGAGACACTCTCAGGTTGCTTGCTAGATCATTATACTGATCTGCTCTTTACATATTGTATTGCAGATTTGCTTTCTTGAAGTTTAGCCGTGGTTGTTGTTCCCGGTTTTATCTTGTGCGTTACGGCTGTTTGAATAAGGTGAACACACGCTACATCTAGTCCATTTGACATTCATCTAATTATCTTAAGTTTTGCACTTGGTTATTTGCACTGGGTCTTTGGTGTGTAAATATTGGAATGTCTCTCTCACTGGTTGGTTTGGTTTATTTGTTGTCTAGCTGTGTGAAGCAACATGATCATAGTATGCAGGTAAATCACTAAAGTCTAGTTTGTTTCTTATTAGATATACACATGAGCAACTACATCGTCCTGATGATGGTTCTAAGGATCGTTTAGACCGTAGAAGGACCGAAACGTCGACACTGTATCACCATTTTTGCTTATATGATACAAATAAGATGCATGTAAAAATATATATATTATTGTGATTTTGTGACACATATTATGGTATTGAAAAAACCCATGATTTTAGCGAATGGTGATCCTACACGACTGTAATCAACTTTATCTTTTCAGTTTTGTGTATGTTGCCAGATAAAAAAGAAAAATATTTTGATACAAGAATAAAAAACTGTTTCTGATATAACTGGTTATTGATATTGAGTGACCATTTCCTGCAAAAAAGCTAAATATTGATCACGGATGTGACATTGTTATAATTCATTATACTAAGAACAAATGATTCCTCGAGGGACAATTGAATTCTGTTATTGCACCAATTCTGTCCTGCATTTTATGTTCATTTAGTTTGGTGTATTGGTGCACGAAGCCTCAGTAACTTATATTACACACCTGCTCACTAAGCTAAAATGTACAACCCCCAAAAAATTATTAATCAAATAGACGAAATCGAATGCATTTACCAATGCACAAAAACACCAAACCACATAATTCAACTCAATAACACAATTACACAACACACCACATACATCCAATCCTCACCACAGAATTTCACATCATGCCACAAAATTCTAGAGCACATCACATAATTGAACTCCACTACATACCCCTCCACAACTCATAAAACCATTCCACATAATTATACTCCATAACACAGTCCCACTCCAGATAATTTCAATACACTCAATACTACATAATTACTATCCACATATTTCCAGTGCACGCCATGCCACATAATTCCAGTACACAATTCCACCTCACACAATTCCAGAAGTAACAATTCCAATCCAACCTACAGAATTCCACTACATTCCACATACATACACTCCATAACACCATAACACGAGTAAAAAACATTTTATTTACAACGCCAGTAGCTCTAACTCAACCAAATGCGAGACCGATTGCCGTTTGTTGTCTTTGAGGTCTTCACTCAAAACCTCGTTAAGAAACGTGTTTAAACATGACTGTAGTCGTCCAAAGTGGGGTGTGCCTAGTTCTTTTTTAATCTAACTGAATCAGCCACCAATCATGTCTGTTGCCTCCATGATGTTATAACTGAGAATATTATAATGAAACCATAGAAGAAGGATGGAGGCAGCACCAAGTGTGAAGTAAACCAGGACCACGTTGTATCAAAAATATATTTTCTTTTATTTTATCCTTTTTAAAACAGCCAACGCGTTTCGCTCCCCAACCATGGGAGCTTCGTCAGGGCCGATATCAAGAGTTCCGATATCCGGATAATATTAGACACACGTCATGGGCCTTTAGGTAAATGACACGATTAACCAAGGAGGTAATATTTCCAAAAAATAATGTGAACTTCGCGTCCAATATCAGGCACGTATGCAGACCTTAATAAGCTGCTACCACAAATGCTCGATAATTCCTGTTACGGCAGTGTCCCCATGACGGATTCGGTCGATGAAACCATCTTGCGGGGCAATTATCTTTCCTCCAAGCTTGAGTTGAACAGTGAAATTATGCAGAATGATTAAGAGGAGTGAAATAAAGTCTCTCATATATAACAGAGCAGCAAGAGGCACTGATTAAGTGGCATCCGGACCCTTGATGAAAGAGTGGCTACAGAGGAATGCTCCCGCTTGCAATCCATTGCAAGCAACTTCACAGATGAAGCTTGTAACACACAAGTGTCTATACAGAAAATGACAAGCCAGGTCATTATTTGTAATTTCACTTATCACACCAAACCACACACATTATCTTGAAGATTTGATGATTAAAGAGGAAAGGAATTGTCACGTATAAGGGATTGCTAGTCCTGAGAAGGCAGAATGACCCTCTTTGGGCGACTAAAACGGCTGAAACATGTCGATATAGAAGCAATATAGGAGAAGAAGGGGTTCCTAATTTCCCCTAGACCTTCTCCGCCGCTTTACATTTTAAACCTAACCAGGGAACCTAAAAATAAAATTTGATATCAGGTATCGCTGAGTTAGCCTTTAGGCTTCGCACTCCACTGTCTCTTGGTTACTTCGCAGATCCCAACACATTTATGTTTGTTTTGTCTTCCCTCCCTTTGCTCCATCCCAGGCATTGGTCTGTGCAGGGATGTTGTAGCAGCCCTATGATTAAGCATGCCACTTCTTAGTGGGTGAGGGCAGTTTTTTAACAAACCTTCCGTTTTCTAACAGATTTTGTGAAGAGACAGGTGATTTCCTTTTGCCACCTGTCTCCCCCTCCTTTTCCTCGTTTTGTGGTTACAGTTTGATATTTACAGGGAGGATGGAAAAGGAATAGTAACTCTCTGCCCTTCTCTTTTGTGTGTAAACCGTCTGATATCAAACCATACTGCATTAATAATACACCTGGCAGTTCCACTTGCTTCACTTCATCCAGTCCTTTGTCTGTACATGGCTCAGTGCCAAATACTTCAGTTACATCTTGAGTACTGGACTTGTGCCAGTTGTTATTTCATGCACTTAACATCAATAATTGTAAGTATAACATTAATGTACACATTATGCAACTGTTGGATGTCGCATGTTGAACCTTTTCTTCTCCCTCCTCATTTCCTCTGTATTGCTTTTCATTATAAAAAACAAAGAATGTTTCTTGAACAAAAAAAACCTCAATTGTTTTGCCGCTTTCTTTCTAAATTTCTCAGGACTGTTATTAATATTAAAAATAGTCTTGACCAACTTACACTATAGTACCAGGATTTTTATGACATTTTGATTGTTTTTGACTGGTTTCACGTATATATTATGATGCATATTGTCTTATAGTTTACTTAATGCTGTATATGAACTTCTGGTATTGTATCATAATAGTTTTTACGAACTTTGGTCGGCATAAACAAAATTTTGATTGATTTTGCAGTGGGTCAGCCAAGAACAGTTTATATACAATATATATATATATATATATATATATATATATATATATATATATATATATTTATATATATATATATATATATATATATATATATATTTTTTTTTTTTTTGAAGCTCACTAGTCCGTCTGCTCTCTTTCACTCACGACCGGGTGCTCTTGATGGCGGGTGACGGTACCCGCTGGTCACAGTCAGACAAAGGCTCTGATGCAAAAAGCACGCAGCACTCACGGGGACAATTCCAATATATGTTTATTGGACAACACTCTCGCAAGACGTGTTTCGGCCACCGCCTTTCTCAATTAGAGGCCGGCGCCACCTTCAGGCAGAATTTAAATACAGACAATCAGCAAAATAAAGAAAGGACATGTATATAGATTAACAACCACCATTTGTAAGTGGTGTAATTCAGTTGCAATCACTGACATAATTGTGCCCTGGATGGGCATAGTGAATTATTGAACACACAAATTATATATATTCTCAATTATCCACAGAAATAAATACATAGTAACAAACACCTTACAGTTATTGAATATAAGAAAAATCATCATCAGTGCAGAGGGATCAATGTGAACATCATAAATGGACTGCTAACTCCTCCCCAGCATTCAGGCCACCCTGTTTCTTGGTCTGGTTCTCAATGATATGACGAGACTCTAGCCTGCGTAGCTGGAGCAACCTATTTCCTCCCCTTATATCTGCTGGCACCTGATCCATACAGTAAAAGCTTAGGAGTACTCGGTTGCTTTGGTGAGACACTTCAAAGTGCCTCGCCACTGGGTATGTGGGATCCTTGTTTTGTATAGCCCTCAGGTGTTCTAAGATCCTAATTTTTGTTGGGTGAGTAGTGCTCCCAATGTAACGCAAGCCACACAGACATACAAGGCAGTACACCGTATGACGTGTTGCAATTCATTAAACCAGTGATCTTTTTGGGCTCCTTCATCCCCGGTATTTGGTAACTAGTCACCTTTTTGCTGTTCTTACAGGCCTTACATGTAAGGCAAGGATAAAATCCTGTCAGTTTCCCAAATGGTGGAGGTTTCTCCTCTTTCTTACAGTGGCTTTGTACAATATTCGAACCCACTGACCTAGCTCTCCTAAACGTTATCAATGGGGACTTGGGTAACTCCTTACCGATGACCGGATCAGATTTAAGTATGTGCCAATTCTTCACACACTTTTTTCTGATATCTGGGGCATCAGCGGAGTAGTTAATAGTCATCCTCATGCTATTCTGGTTACTCTCTTGTGCCCTGGGTCTCTTTGTACTTTTCTTTGAGATTAAGTCTGATCTCAATTTTTTGTCAGCTTTCAATTTAGCCTCCTGCAATACCTCCTTACTGTATCCTCTCATTTCGAACCTCAACAAACTTTCATTGGCCGCCTCCTCAAAATCATCTTGTCGTGCACAATTTCTCTTAATTCTCAGTAGTTCGCCATAGGGTATGCTAGATATAGTTTTTCCCGAATGGCAACTCTTCGCGTGGAGCACAGAATTACCGGCTGTCTGGTTCCTATGTAGCGCTGTACATATTTTGCCCTCAGCTATGAACACTTTAAGGTCCAAAAAATTGACGGTTTCTGTGCTAATTTCCCCACTGAATCTGAGATTAAGATCATTCCTATAGTACCTCGACGTATTCCTTGGCACCTTCAATCGTACCTTTAAAGACAATAAACAGATCGTCTATGTATCTGTTCCAAGATACTACCCTCTCTGTCCATGTGGCCTTATGAACCGCCCAGGCCACCTGCTCCTCCCACCAGCCGACGAAAAGATTCGCGTAGCTTGGGGAGAAGCAGGTGCCCATCGCGTTGCCACAGATCTGTTTGTAAAATTGATCCTGGAACAGAAAAATATTGTTACTTAGACAAAATGATATAATCTCTAGTAACATTTCATTGTGTGCCATCAAATTTATGGGCCGTGTCTCCAAGTACCATTTCACAGCTTTTGCCCCTTGGGAATGATCTATACTAGTGTATAGGCTCGAAATATCCAGTGTCATCATCACCAAATCATTAGTCCAGTTCAAATTGTCAATAACACGGAGAAAGTCAGTTGTATCCTTCAAATATGATTTCAACATATATATATATATATATATATATATATATATATATATATATATATATATATATATATATATATATATATATATACGAGCAGCCCGTCCCGACCTTGTCCGGGAGCAATCAGGCTTCCCCAACCCCCGCCCGCCCCGACATTGTCCAGCAGCCCGGGACCCCGCCCGCCCCGACATTCTCCAGCAGCCTGGGCCCCCGTCCGCCCTGTCCCCCGCCTGCCCTGTCCCCTGCCTGCCCTGTCCCCTGCCTGCCCCGACCCCCGCCTGCCCCGACCCCCGCCTGCCCCGACATTGTCCGTGGGTCCCTCGGAGCCTTACCTCAGCCGCCGCTCCTCCACCGCGCTCCTCAGTTCACCACTCCGCCGCTTCTTGGCGCTCGTCACTGCTCCTCCCGCCTGTCCGGCGGTCCTCACCGCCTGTCTGCCGCTGGTCACCGCTCCTCCCCCACGCCATGTCCGCCGGTCCTCCTCGCGCTCCTGGACGCCGCTCCTACCCGCGCTCCTGACGTCAGCACGCAGGTCGCGGCCGGCGCTACTTCGAAGGGACTACTTTTTTTTTTTAAGTTACATTTTTTAAATAACGCATATTTTTATAGTTTATATAGCCTATGTCCATCTGCACACCCTGACGATTACAATGATGTATCGGGTGTGTGGATTGGCGCTGTGGTTCCAGAGTTTACCTGCCTCATAGGTTCAAAGTTCTTGCTTAATAATAGTAGTATATATATATATATACAAAATATATGTAATATATATATAATGCTGCAAAACCATACGAATTGAAATGCAGTACTATACAAATTGATGTAACATAATGTAACTTTGCATAAACAACATGAATACCTAGTGTTTGATATGTTAACAAATATTAGATGGTGGTTTGGTGTAGGTCAGTTTTGAAAAATGATATGTAAATATGTCATTCACTATTAGAGTTGTATAAATTGTACAATTTGTATATACAACTAAGCAATAAAGATGTAATTTACAATGTTTGGGATTTTTATATTTCTCAAGATGTCTGCCAATGTAATAAGAAAATGGAAAAACATTTTAAGATATGAAAGTGACATAGGCAGCATTGGGAAGAAGTTATATTTTTGTCACTGTCTAAACAAATTTAGGAAAAAAGAAAGGAGAAACATCTCTCTTTGTAAGCAAGAACGATCTACCCTCTGACAATATATTTTAAGGTACAAGTTTGCCAGACACAGATATATTCCCAAGTGGATACAAAATTTTCATGTTAAGTTTGATGGTAGTTGCTAGAAAACAACAAATGATAAATCTAGATAACTTCAGAATTCCCGAAATGACTCGCATATTGGAAAAGGGTGAGTAATATGACCTTTTTGTATAACAGCAATCTGGTAATATGAGAAGAACAGAGAAAATATTAGCATGCAAATCCAAATTTGCTGGAGATCACAAAGAATTCTCGGATCCGAGGAGGAAGTCCTTTAACATTCAATGTAATCTTTTAAGCCACTGTGAGTAATTTTTAAACAGATTTGTTAAGCATATTATACAGATAAATAAATTCATTGTTAGCGCTCGCCTAAGCACCCATTAAAAGAAGTAAAGTTCTATTGTGTTCATAGAGATACTTCAGGGATACATAGAGATAGATAATTGGTGGTCTATAGTCCTGTCTAAGGAGCTGTGGTGAGGCCAATGGAAACCTCTACCTCCAGCCATTATGCATTTTTGTATAAAAGTCTGCACAACCCTTCCTTAGTGTTATGTCGCTTGTATAGAGTGTTTATATGGCAAACGGTTAACAGTATTAGCTTGAGCTCATATTACGAAATTGTAAGTGCATTTTTCTTAAACCAGTAACAATTTAATGCCTGAATTTGGCCTCACCTGCTCAACAAATATTGTGAATGTTCTGCTTTGCTCTATGGAGACACAATGTGTAAAAACCAAATAGAAGAGACTGGGAGCAAACAAACTGCACAAAAGGTTTGGGAGAGCCTATATCAAAATTAAAGGACTCAGGTCTCCTGAACACTGTTCTACAGGAGGGGAAAAAAAGGATTGAGGGACCTGGTACTATCGCTAACTAAATTCTCCTGAGATAGTCTTATCATTCCATAGGGATGGACATGATAAAGGAGACAGGAGAAGAAACATGTGAAACTGTGCTTTTTCTTAGATACGTGATAGATCGTTTATTGCCAATAGATCTATGCTGTGATCCCCAACTAAGGTATACTCAGATCTCCTGTTCACTGCAGTGCAGCCTTGTAAACAACAGATGTGTTGGGTATGTAATTGGTTACTAAAATTCATAGGATCCTCACAGATGTCCGTCCGGCTTTGCTCCTGTCAGATTTTTCATGCACAGGCCTATAATCAACATTTGTGACTAAACAATAGGATCACTGAACCACAGTTTATCATTTAATTAGAGAGATGTCAAGGCCCAATAATGTGGCCCCTGGTTTGGGCAAAGGTGCATATTTATACTGGAAAATGTGCAACAAATTCTTCAAGTTTTTAACCTAATTTGTTTCAGTATTCTTTAAAAATAGTAATACACAGTATCTATTTCAATGACATTCTGTCATTGAAAAATAAATTACTTTACCTATCTAGTCAGGCATGCACGTGCATTCTAGTGCAGATCAGGGAGGGGGGGGGGGATTAAAAGATTATGCACCAATGTACTGCCTCTTTGCATTTCATGTTCAATGCATGTTCTGAGCTGTCAGAGACTATCCAAGTTTGGGAAATCAATGTATTTCAAGATGTGTATTAGGATTGAATAATTTATCCAGACATGGTTTTCCTTGATATTGCTGTTTTTCCTAATGAGTGCTCCACACCACCACCGCCCCAAATCTCTTAATGCACAGTATTAAGATATATGTTTTTTGGAGCACTGTGGTGTTCAGTGAGTTTTAGTGATTTTCTTTCTGCTAGTTTTGACCTCTTGATTAGTTCAATCTGCAGCTTCCCCAGTAGTTAGATTGTAGTGTTACAGATAAATAAGTAGCCTAATGCCGAATTCACTAAGATGGCAAGTATAACTTCTACCCAAATACAGCTCCAACACCCTCTTCTTCCTCCTCAGGCGTTGCAGAAACCAATGTGCACCTGCTTCTCCCCACCCTCTGTCAGCTGTCTGCAAATGTCAGTGCTGCAAGATCTGCTAGTTGTTGGAATACTAAAAATGGTGTTCAAATACAATAAATACACAACCTTAAACATTAACCACTGGCTCATGTGTAACACCACATATGTAGAATGCTGTGCCCCTGCAGGCAGGCTTACATAGGGAGCACCATAGGTCGACTGAAGCCCAGAATACAGGAAAATTATCGGAACATCCACAAAAATGATGCCAAACTCCAACTTACAAAAAAAAACAATAAATACCGTGCACATATAAAAACTATTACTGCTACCTCATGAGAAGCTTTCTACCAACCATAAAGGACCTGGAAAGAGAACTCAAAAAGCACCAAGGTATTGAATCTATGGAAGTAAAGGAACTATCATATATACCACTAATTTGTAAGCTAAATCAAGTCCTTCCCCACTCCTTGCCATGGACATTACCTAATTGACGTCTTTAGACTGATTTTCTCAATAACTAAAATTGCAAATTGTACCATTACCAGTGGATCAATTTTAATGATATAATAATAGTTTTCCGATTTCATGCGTTTTATTCCCTCGGATTCCCCTACTTTTGTTGTTGCCTGCACCCTTGATGAACAGCATTTGTTAAGTCAATCAGTATCTTTCTTTACGGAAGTCTGGGCTATTTTCTTCTTCCATAAAAACAGGGGTAGGACTAGCCTTTTGGACAAGTTCTATGAATCAAGGGCACTGAAAGCAAAGTAGGACTGATCTTTGTGCCTCTAACCCTGCAGAAAAGCTAATAGTAGGACTTCTTCACAACTCCTCCACAACCCATCAAATCTGTGATATTGGAATGGTCCTTTCCCATAGTGCCCTCTATTCGAATTTATTTTTATCTAGGTCCACCGAGGTCCACCTGTAGCCTTTCATAGAATCACTTACTTACTTAACTATCTTCATCTGAATTACTCGCTCAATGTCTGTGCCGCCTGTTCCACTTTGACCACTGCGTGCCCTCTGATTCAAGTTCCTTCTCACTCCCTTGAACACGTAAATTGGTCCCCCCTTTCAATTCTCATCGCTGACCTCTCTCAGAATGGATTTAATTCTTGACCCTACAGGATCCAATGCCTTCACTAACAACTAAAACCTAACCTCTCAAAAAATGCGGCTAAAATCACATACATTGACTACTCAAATCTAGACCTGAAACACTAACCTCCAACGTCTACATCTGCCCAAAAAAGAGCATTCTTTCTAATGACCTCATTTTCTACACCAGAAAACGGGAATGCTGGCAGAAGGTCATCATCTCCATGCTTCGAATAAAGGACTCTATGAAAACCCCTCATGGTCTCAAATTCATACCCTCACCCTCACCTTTCCTCAAAGCTAATGCCACCATAACTCTCTACAATAATGGTACCATTCTCATACAAGCCTCTAAGTGCAATCTAGCCAAGATGGACTATTTTTTCCCTACCCTGAAGAAGGCTGTGACTGCTAAATCCTCTGATTCCTCTACACACCCTCCTATTTCATTGGACTTTTCCAGCTCTTCTCCCTCCTCTTTATGGAATACGTCTAGATCGCATAATTCCTCTAACCCCATAGATGTCTTCAGGGAGTCTCAATCCCCTATAGTAGCCTTGCACACCAATCGACATTCGTCTCAGCCGGGTAGCGGGCTTAATGTTCCACCCATTTCGTCATTAGCAAGCCAGATTCTCGGCGTTTCTCCCATCGGGATGCCCTCTCAAGACATACCCCCTCCCCTCTCTGCTGATGCTCTTTAATCCTGGGCCTCACTTTCTAAACCTTATCTACTAATGGAGCACAAAAGACCGCCATCAACTATACCTCTTTATCCTAACACACTTAACCTCCCTATGAGCACCTCCATTACACAACACAACTTGCCCCTCTACCAACCTTCCCTCCCCTCCCACTCCTTCCCATCAAGCAGGGCTCCCGCACGTTTTTAAGGACGCATGCCCTCCCCCGGACCTTCGCATTCCCATCTTACCTCATCCAGATATCATTCGAGGTCCCCCCTCTCCAAAGGATCCCTCTCCCCAGTTCCTTTCCTTGAAACAACATTCAGAACTGTTGGTGCATCTGGACAAGTTATCTCTCCAAGTGAACCTTCTCACTCACGAATTCCAAGAACTGTTGGCCCTCTCACTTGACCATCTGCCCTTGCTCAGTTCTCTTAGTTCCCTAAGAAAGCTGCCCACAGTCCCCACCAGTGCATCCATGACCTTGACCAGCATTCCTCGCACCCTATCTCTAAAACCTTACCCCTCCCTAACATCCCCTCCGGCCCTAGAAGAACGATGGTTGAACTAGTGACCAGTGATATCGAGGATCTACTCCTCTCTTCCTCAATCACTCTAGAAACTGACATGGTCTCTATGGCCCAAATTCAAACCATTCTCGCATCCCACTCAGGTAACCCTCTACCAACCACAGAGTCGTAAATAGCGACAACCTCAAGAAAGTGAACATCACTCAGACTTCTACATCCCACACGCCTATACGTCAGAAATGCGCACTACTCAATTGTAGATCAGCAAACAAACATGCTTCAAATATCTTCAACCTCATCCAAAACAATGAGCTAGATATCATCATCCTCATCAAAACATGGCTAAATCCTTCCTCCACCCTCATTTTAGACCTCCTAGTCATGACATAATCCGTCTAGACAGAACCACGAAACAGGGCGGTGGACTAGGTTTTTTACACCGGAACACACTATCTGTCTTCCACATGGAGACCTCCACCTCATCCGTAGTTGAATACCTTTGCCTTAACATCTCTAGTAATCATCTCCCTGTTTGCAAACTTCATACATTCTAGCACCCTCCTTGCGATAACTTCCTCTTCATCTCATCGAACAACTAATGGAAATTATCTCTTCCAATGATGACCCCTCAGTATCCCAAATCTACCTCAGTGATTTCAACCTTCACTGGTCTAAACCTAAAGACCAAGCGGTGATCTGCCATAACACATTCTTATCTGATCTGGACTTTACTTAATTCTGTGACCGGCCAACTCACAACAAAGGAAAAATTCTGGATCTCATTATTTCAAAAGGTAATACCATCACATTGGAGGACATTACCCCTTGTGATTGGTCCGACCACTATAGCATCTTCTTCTTTATCAACAGGGAGGTGATACGGAAAAGGGTCCAACCTAAGAAAATGAACCAGTGGAAAAGGGACCTCAGGAATATTAAAACGGACTGTCTAGCTACCGGACGTAAAAATGCCTTGTCTTCCCAAGATGACATGACTGATGTACATGATCTCACTGACTGCTAAACCTCCGCTATCTACGGTATCATGGATTCAATAGCACCTCTACAACAAAAAATGCCTCTTCCAAAGTCTCCATACCCTGGTTCAACGACAACCTAAACTCTGAACGCCGCAACCTAAGGGCAGCTGAACGCCTATGGAGATCAAAACCTTCCGTGTATCATCTAAAAGTCCTTAGATCGGTTAGGTGCTCTTACAATAAAAAAATCAAGACGACTAAGGCCGATTACTTCAGAGCCCAACTTAGTCAAGCCTAAAATCGCCCTAAAAAACTTTTTGAAATTGTCAATCAGCAACAGCACCCTACCACCTCGACTCAGCAGACAATTCACCTTCATGCAACGATCTGACTATCTACTTTATGGAGAAAACTAAACTCATCAGTCTTGATCTTGAATCTTAGAGGGTCCTTCTTACATCAGTTGAGAGTGCGGCTTATCCTGCCCTCTCTGAGAGTCTAAAGCCTCTTAGTATTAGCACCAAGAACAAGGCCACCTCGGGCTCCTTTTCTCCCATCAGTGAAAACGACATCTACAAAACTCTTCTTAGCATTAACCCTTCTAATCACTTCAGCGACCCAGTGCCACAGTCTGTCTTCAAAGGAATCAAGGTTGCCCACATCCCCCTTTGGACAAAGATTGTGAACGCCTCCTTATCTCAAGGCAAGATCCCTAAATGTCTAAAACCAGCTCAGGTATCACCCATTCTTAAAAAAACCTGATGCGGACAGAACGGATCTCAACAACTTTCGTCCCATCTCCAACATCCCTACTCAGGCTAAGCTCCTAGAAAAATGTGTTTAATTGAAACTCTGCTCGCACATTGATACTTTCAATCTCTTGGATCAACATCAATCTGGTTTTAGGAGCGGTCACAGTACCGAATCGGTGCTCCTTCACATCATGGATGACATCCTAAAAATGTTAACCATAATGAATCCTGCCTCCTAATCTTCCTTGATCTTTCCTCTGCATTCAACATGGTTAATCATGATAACCTCTTAGCCATTCCGGAACACAGGATGGGCCTTTCCGGTCTGGTATTGCAATGGTTCTCTTCCTTCCTTCACAATAATCCTACAACATGGGTGTTGAATTGGCTTATACTCAATTGGCATAAGTTACCTTACCTCTATGTTCCTAGTATATGGTACCAAGGGTACATAGGACAGATAATTTAGAAGGTCACCCCAGGGATTGCAGCACTGGTTGTACCAACCTAGGCGTGACAAAGGTTACATGAGTCTCCTAGTCTGCCACTGCTACCTAGAAGAGCAGTTTCTAACTGCTAGCCTCACTTTACTATTTAAAGCAATGAAGCTGCAGTTCCACTAGTCATTACTATATTTCCATCAAAACTCAAATGCAAAACCATTAATATTCTTACATGGCACCACAGTCCAACTTGTTGTTAATAGAGGTCCCGCTCAAGTCAGATGCAACTGCTTCGAAAGACCTGCACCAAGCTGAGGGGATGTGGCTTTACTATCTAAATGCACATACACATTTATGTTATTCTAATCTTTTGTGCTGGTTTTCCATAGGTTTATTTGCCAAAGTTGGTTCTCAATAATGACTCGGAATTACAGATTTCAATACATTTCTTGGTTTCTATCACAGTACATGATTCTACCCTACTAAATATAGGAGTGTCTGTTATTTAGTAAGTAAAAGTGCAGGTTGGTAACTCATTTTGGCTGTTTATTTTTAGGTCTGTGTTATTGTATGCATAAACTAACAAAGAGTCAACGTGATAAGTCCTATAGGATACTGGCAGTGGGAAAGTCTCAGATCAACTCAACAGCACAAAGTCAAAACCCAGTTTTCGTCCTCTTCTTCTGCCACTGGACTCCCACCAGAGACCCACTGCAATTCCCTATCAAGCAGGATTTCGTGAAGATCCTTGGACTCTGGGTCGGAGAAGATGGTGCAGCAAAGAAGACTTAGAAAGAATGACTGGAGAAGACGAAATAGAAGCTGTAGAGGAAAGAGAAGCCTGGATTTTGGAGCCTCAGGAAGTTGACCATCAACTGGAAGTCTTATGTCCTGTGGAACCACACCATGCAAGTGTTACAGTACGTTGCTCAAGTGTGGCTGGTGCAGCTTCCAAAAGCCAAGGCAATCACGAAAATGATCTTCTACTTCATCAGATTGAAAGAATAAACAGAGAGGTGATATTCAAGGCACCCTGAGGACCAAAGATAAAAGTCATGCCTGCTTGTGGATGGCATGCTTCTTTCTGCTAACAATATGGTGGTACCTCGGATGGGCAGAGTGGGTGACCACTGGTCCTTACAACTGGAACGGACCGTGATTCTACAAAGAAATGGAGAAGTTTGTCAATGAGTTTCATCTAGAGGCTGCCGCCCCAAACCAGTGGACTTTGAAATTTGTCCAACAACAGATCGGCACCTTCCAATTTGCAACTGCGGACCACTTGTGGAAAATGTTTGCCTCCAGACACCTGACCTACGACCACAAAAACATTGCCAGGAGGGTCATTTAAGGAGTTCTGCCAGTGAGAACCTTTATGCACAACAGATGGCTCAACCGATCCAAGTCCCACCAGAGGGGATGCCCCGCAGATGAGACATTCTACCACTTCTTTTTGGGGGATGCACCTATACTGAGGCCCCAAAACATGGAGCTTGGGGTCCTAATACCCACAAGATGCATCAAAGCAGGCTCGGTAATGTATGGTTTGTTTTCAGGGACGCACACACTTGGAGACCTCCAGGACTGCTAGAGGCTCCTGTGGCGTTTGAATATGTTCTCCTATTTTCCCAAAACTGGCTGGTAGTAGGGAAGAAGACATTGATTCTGACCTGCTGCAGGAAAGATCCACAGCCTCCTGCATGACTATGTGGTAATCAACAGATCAGACAGCAACAAAGATGCTTGAGGACCTGAAGTGATTCCCATGCCATGCTTAGACACCCAGAGGGATTTCTAACACTGTTTTCTCTTTTTTTCTTTCCTCCAGCAAACCTTGCCATGACCAGGGAGAGGAACAGACCGATGAAGACAGGTGTAGTAAATTTATTTTTGACTAATGTGACCTTTTCCATTTAAAGGTCAAAGGGATAGCTTGTACACATGCTGTCAAATGTGTTAACTACAAATTACGAGTAAGAGGTTTCGTGAAAGATGACAAACACAAATTCCTGGCAAGAAAAAAACACCTAGCAAATCTTTTCTTGGAAATGCTCACACAGTGACTTAAGAGAAGTGTTTTCTTTATGGTCAGAAGCTGAGATTAGGGGAGGAGGAGTGTTTTCTTTCTGCATCTGCAGTGCGAGTTAAGAAGAGGAGGAATGTTTTTCCTGAATATTTTGTGCACCCTCGCAGTGGTGTGGGAATCAGTCTTTTTTTCATTCTATCTCGAGCTGAATGACCACCAACACTCCGATATGGGGAGAAAAATTATTTTTAAAAGCAGCAGTTCCTCAAATAATTACTAACGGTCCCTCTCAAGTCAGATACTGGTGGCTGAAACGTCCATCATAAAACTGAGTGGGCAGTGGCTTCAATCCAGAAATCTGAATAGATACTAAAGGTACTCTAATGACATACTCATTTTCTGCAGGCTAAATAAATATAATAAAGCTGGTTTATAGGGAGGAATCAGCATTGTGATTCATAGTAAGTTTCTTGAGAGTTATGGAAATAGTTGATTAAACCCTATTAAACATGGGTATTATCAGTCATTGGGAAGTGCAAGCATCTAACAAGTTACATTAACAGGGAACTATTTTAGGAGTATGTGTACATGAGCAAGGGAAAAATGCATTCACTCAAAGTGAAAGCATCCAGTAGCTGGAATGGGCTCGTCTGTTGAGCTATACCTTTTGCTGGAGTAGGAAGGAGTATAATTTGAGTGCAAGTCGGCCAACCAATGGTGAAAGGGTGTTGGTTGGAAGCCCCTATATAGGTAGGTATTTTAAAGGCAGACCTACAAATGGAAGTGCATTGCTGAGTGATGTGCCTTGGGTTTTTCTGTTTAGAGAGATCAAATAGGAAGGCAGGTCAGTTGATTTGATTTGGGAGTGCCCTACTCTGTGCCCAGGGACTGTGCACTTGAGGGTGAATCAAATAATTGTTGAATGGAAAACAAGAACTGGTAAAGCCACTAGGTCTGACATATGCTGCTGTTTGTTTTGTCATTATTTTTGCAAACCTGTTTTGTTGAAGACGCTACTAGGTCCTTTTCTATCTAAAAAAAACTGTGGCTAAAGAAAAAATATTTTTGGGGTTTCAAAAAGTACACTTTGCCATATTTGTCCCTGTCACAGAAGATAAATACTTGCGTGGATTTGCTCCTCTTGCAAGGCATTATTCCATCACTCACAAAGAAGTTAGCCGAGAGCGGAAGTGAACTGAGCCTTTGCTCCATGCTATATGCTGTAGTGGGTGGAAGAAAAATGTGATTTTGACAATTGCAGATGAGAACACTCAGGGCCGATTCTTCCAATTTACTCTGGTCAATAGACCGCTTTAGTTGTCTGAGAGGAAAAGGGGCAAGCAACAAATGTAATTCTTATGGTACAGTTTGACCATTAGGACCACACAATAAAAGTCTGAGTCAGTAACTTAAATTAAAAAGGTTTATTACAAATTCAAAGCTAAACTAATGTAAATCAATCTGCAGAACATACTATAAAAGTACCCATTTATCAAAGGAAGACCAAAGCGATGTACAAAATTGGTTCTCAACAGCAAGGAGCATATAAGAATTTTGGTGGCAGCAATGCGAAAGATAAGAAATACGATTTGATGACTAACTAATGCTTTCGATCCTTCTCCTCATACATGGAAAAGATTCACAACATCTGCTAAACCCTACACTAAACTAAGGATAGGAGAAACCTATTGAATCAAAGAAGCAAGAAAGGTGTCAGCAGCTCTGTTGAAGTTCTGTAGGTAAGGAGTCATGTATGGCAAGAAGCCACACAATCAGAAATGACAAGAGGTCTGAACCTCTCCAAGCCTAATGGGAATCTGACCGAACCCAAGATGCGTTCGCGAATTCATAGTACTTTCCAATTCCCAAGAAAGAACTTTGGCACCTCAAACGCTACTTCCATATACCAGTCTCCGCTTCCAAGCCGTCCTTGGATTCCTCCCTTCATCTGATAGTACGCACTGGTAACACTCCCTTTTTCTTCATTTAAATTATTTGACCTTGCCAGTTCCTCATCACCTCACTAACTCTGAAACACAATCTGCTTTTTACTAACAAATGTCTTTGTTCTACACCTGCAGAGGAGTAAAAACATGCAGAAAAACAACGTTCACATTAGTATTTAATGTCTCGGCTGTAAGCTTAAGGCCCAGAATCACGCTAACGTAACAGTTGTCTTTAAAAGCATATTAATTCTACAACCTTCATGTAATCCAATAAATGATACTGTTCTCTTATATATGACACAATAAGCTAATACATGTATTATCAACCAAAATCAACAACTGGTCACAATTTATAACGAAAGCATTGACCATACATAGGATTCATTCTCACTAATCCCTGGTGAATGCACTGCATTAAATGCATTTTTGCGCACACCTGAAAATCTAAACCTGTAGAAGATTATTATCAGCAATCCAGATGTCTCATAAAAGGAAAAACATTAATATGCATACACACATATATGTCTCAAACAGATAATAAATGCACCTTCTAGACCTTTTGTGCACCATATCTCATTAATATTATTGCATCACACAAGTACATAAGGCCAAAGGTAAATATATATATATATGGCCGAGTCAAAAGTAAAATGATGGAGCCAAAATTATACCACTCCAATACCCCATCCCGCCGTCACAGATTACAATCAGATCATTATCAGATTAGACCAATCAAACCTAGTTTTCTTTTTTTTCTCAAAAACGTATGCCTGCTTCACAGCAGGCGCAAGACCGACGAAGGCCCCTCCACACAGGGGAAAAAACCTAGTTTTCTTGAGCATCTTTTGTCTAGACTGCTCTAGAAACTTTATATCATCATAACATCTACTTTGACCTTCTTTTAACTCCACATCTGCTCTGCTTAAAGGGGTCCACCTCTCGACTGCCCCAAGTCCGGAAATGATATAAACACGGACTGGTGAGATAGTCAAGCGAGGGAAGGGAAGGATGGGAACTGCAGGGAGGGAGATCTGAGGGTGACACAAGAAGAACGCAATAAATCCACTATACCTACATACCTAAAACGCACAGTATCTTTACTATGAATAAACAGGATGGGAAGACTGGCTGAAACACACTACCTGTAAAAGAGAAGGAGCGGCACCAGGAGAGAGAGAAGAGGACGCCTATTTCATTCTTCTAACGCAGGCACTATCGTGTGGAAACAATAGAAAACAACATTGGCTCATGTAACTAGAATCACATAGGCAGAGAAACAAAAAAAGGGTTATGTAAGACATTCACCTACCCCCACTTGGTTGTGGAATAATCTGATATGCATGAGGCTGAATTCCGCTAGTCCACCCTCTCTCTATCTCTCCTAGAAATTAAATAAACGACAAAACCTTATCAGGGATAAATCCGTAGTACAATAACAACATTGTACTATCACTTAAAATAAAATGCCAGATCGTTGCAAACAATACCAAAGCAAATGATTTCCAGGAAATAACAAAGGTTCCTGTGAACAGACTCAGGCTCTTACTTCAGAAAATGAGCGTGCACCTACACTCGGCTGCTCGCTAACTAGTGTCTCTAGACTGTTGTTCCCTCTGAATGTTTACTGCATGAGACCGCAAGGCACAAATCCCACCAACAGGGAAACTATACCGATTATGCCCCAAAGGGGGGTGGGGAAGGGGGGTAGACAGGAAAAGGACCTTCCGCTATGGGCACAATGGAGACCAACCGCCTCCAGGAAATACCAGACTGCCACCAGCGCTGTATACTCAGAATAATCAGCAGCTTACAACAGCGCTGCACGTCCTATATCCAGTTACCAGCAGTGGCGTCCGATCATGTGGGGCGTCACTGCCATCAGGCATGCCGGGAGTTGTGGTTTTTACGGCAGTTCCCTGTAGGTCACGATAAATGGCAGTCAGTGTGCGCGAGTACGATGCGCCCTGACACTGTCTAGCTTGTGCATGCTGATATCCCTTAAAAATTAGAAATTGGAATATTGCCCAAAGGGCAATTATCAAACGAGGTTTCAAAATGGTGCCCAAAATTCCACTATCCAAGCTTCCAAACCATCAACCTATCGAAGCAAACTTCCCAAGCACCTGTGGCTTTCAACTCTTTAAAATCCTTTGTCAACCCGGATATATTCCTAATATATTTCTCCAGGTCCTTACTTTCGTCTGGAATATAATTACAGCATTGCTGAACTTTCAACTTCCGAAAGACTCCTCCCTCTTTTGCAAGCAAAAGATCTAACACAAGACAGTTCTGTAAAACCATAGACCTTATCACAATCATCTCAATATTGACAAGTAATAAGGAGTTTTCGGTACTAGGAGCCAATGTATCCACTATTGTAGACAGATTTCTAATTTTCAGGTCATTCATAATCACACCCACAGACGGGATTATAGCGCCAAAAATATCTCATACTACTTCTACTGCATTAACACCTTGTTTAGTTCTGAATTTCTCTTCCCATACAGAATGTAAAATGTTCCAAATGATAAATCTTCTGGAAAACGATGCTAAGATAACAGGTACCATGCCAATCTGAAATATGCATTTTCTTCACAAATAAAGTAGACTCCAGGAATCACAGGATCATGTCCCTCAAGGAAACAAGAATTTTTTCCTCTGACTTCAAAAGTATGTTCATATTCGCTCTCCCGTAAAAACAACAGATCTATATAGCTCTGATTAACATGTATACACAACATTGTTTTGTGTTTCCAATCTAAAACTAAGGTGGGTAAATTTCCTTTTTTTCCTGATGTCCAATTTCCTTGCTACTCCTCTAGTGATTTTTAAGGTCCTTATCTGTTTCAGTTTGAGACTTTAGGTCTCTCCATCTATCCTCCACCAGATCCAAAAATGTCTTTTCCACACCTGACATCAAACAAGTCAAATTATGTCTGTGCATACATAGTGTCTAGTTAATTTAAGGGATACAATATATTTGCCTGCAATATCTCCACCTTTAAAATAAGGATTCTTATGTAAGTGTTTGATAAGGGAAACTTGTGAGAGAATAATTTGAAAAATAATATTGATAACTGCCTTCTCCATAAGATATTCTTAATAGTAGACTACAGGAAATACCATGTCAAAGGGAGATGATGGTAAGTAATTCCCTCTGAAGCAGAATCAGGTAACTGAGAACAAACCTAACAACTTCTAGCATTCTTTGTATCTATGTACGCATAAAGCAGTCTAAAACATTCGAGGCATAATCTACTCTTGATACTTATATATATTGAGTTCATGGCTAATAGGGGCCTAAAACTAAACGCAAAGAAAACATTTGTGATGACGTGTGGAAAGGGGAGGCCTAGACTTAAGTATTTGGCTGCAGGGGGACCAGAATTGAAAACACCAGAACATTTTCCTACCTTGTGGTACTTCTTGAAGACTCAGGTTCTGGGGCTCCAGCAGTTAAAAGTAGGACTCTCTTGTTCAAACGCTCGGTTATGGCCCTAACAAACTTTGCACAAAAACTTGGCAAAAGACCACCGGAGATTTTATTGAAAATTTACATCGCAAAATATGGTCACCTATAATTGATCTAGATTGCTACATTGATATATATCACATACGTATGTACCTTGGTGCGGGTCATTTTCTTACCTATAATTGATCTGAAACCTGGCATGCTCGGGGAAGAGCAATCAATTCAGCCCAATTAAGCCACTTGTGCGGGAACTACTCCTTGTAGCCAAGCAGCTTCCACTAATCCTGAAACAGTACAGACTGCATAAGCAGCTCTCAAATTTCCTTTGTGATCTCATAAACACAATCCATCCACAAACAATATGTAATCAGATTCAGGCATCTTTAATATTTGGTCTCCGCTTGATGCATAGCTCAGTGACATCGAGACAGTCCTGCTCCATCCACTTCACCATCATCGTTATCATTCTCAGGAAGGGGTAGAAAAGTGGAAGGAACTAAAACAGAACACCTCATTAGGGACACATTCTCGGCCAATGTGTGATTTGCCAAGTGATTTAGCAGTGCAATAGTGTCAGTGTTGCATGCTTCACAAGTATCTGACGCAACCAGCAGGTCGTCAATATACAGGACAAGGACAGAATTACAAGGCATAGCCAAGGACTACAAATTCTTTTTAAGAATCTAGTTAAAGATAGAAGGACTCCCCGTTTACTCTTGTGGGACTTGGTACCATGCCAAAACACGATTCCTGAGCCTGAATGCAAAGCGGAACTGACTGCTCTCATGCAAGGGTACGGAGAAGAATGCCTGGCACAAATCAATAACAGTAAACCACCCGGCTTCACATGGAATTTGAAATAATATTACAGCAGGATTTGGTATCATGGTACAACAGGGAATCACAATGATATTGTCTTTGCAAAGATCCTACACTATGCAGTACTCACCGCTAGGGTTCTGAAAACCCATAATGGGCGAGTTACATGGACTTCCCATGATCTTTTTCAATATATCTTGTTGAATAATTGTCTCGATCCTGGGATTATTCCAGCACTTTTTTCAGGGGTCAAACTATTCTTCGGTGTTCTGGGATATTCCACATTCAGCCTTATCTAAATACGGACAGGCTAAACTCATTTAATGAGTCCAATGTCCTTTCCTGAGAAATCCCAAACTCCTGATGTCATTTAATCTTTAAGATCTAAAGGCAAGTCTTCTGTCTTCATCATCAGATACATTCCAATAATTACATTTTGATTTGTCTACTTGAATGCAATGTCCTCATCATGAGTTTGCAATTCTATTCCTTTTCGGGACAGTATATGGTGCAGTTCTGTTTGCATAACAAATCACGTCCTAACAAACTCATAGGACTCAAATCACAAACCACAAATTGATGATTATCCTTAAAACTTCCTATCTTTATAAGGACATCCTCAGTAATGGTGTTCTTCATTTGTTGATTAGTAACTCCAACAACTTGGATAGCTCTTCCAGTGAGGGGTAGGTTTGGGACTTCCACTGATCTCACAGTAGAATGGGTAGCACCAGTATCAACCAAAAATGATAAATTACAGCCATTAACTCAGGATTAATAAATGGGCCACTCTGGCCTACCTCCAAGACTGCGCCAAACACGCAATCTTCCTCCTCCCTCAGGCACCATCAGGAAGACTGTTCGATGCCCAAATTTTCACTTGTCTCAACAGGGGAAATTGTTAGTAGGGATTATTATTCTGGAAAATATTCTGATTCAAATTGGGGACTCGGTTTGAAGAAAATATGGGAACATTAGCAGCTTGCTGTGGCATTGGACGTTGGGAAACCTGCATAACTGGGGCTTGGAACACAATAAAATACTGCAATCTAGGTCTGGGTACATTCTGTTGCTGCATAGAATTTTTGTTCTGAGAAGTGGTACAAACCCTGAATTTTGACCCTCATTTGCAGAATTAAGACAACATTCTCCTTTCTAATGCCACAACCAATTACATGGATTAGACTTCTTCAATTGAGCCACACCAATTCCGGTACTCAAATCAATAGGGACTCCTTGACCTCTACCTTGTGACTGAAATACACCTTGCATTGCTAAAGCTCCCTGTTTCTACACTCCCTGCATTAGAGGGGCATTCCAAACAAACTGTGGATTTTGAATTCCTCTCTGAGCAGCCTTCATTTGTGCCACCATCAAGTCTCCTTCAACTTTTTCTGCTTCATGTCCATCTCATTGTTGCATCGTCTAGCATATTGCAAAATTTCGTCAACCGACTTATTCTGCCAACAAAAACCAAATGCTGTTGAATCATCATACTAATCTTAGGCTCAATCCTAAAGAACCTGGACACAAAAAGTCCCATATCTGAAGGCTCCAGTGATTCCATTCCACTATACTGTTTGAATGCCTGTACCAATCTCTCATAGTATGTATAAATCGTCTCTTTCGGTTCCTGGGTCGTCCGATCGGTCTTGACCCAGTCAATATTTTGGGGTGGCACCTTAGATTTCAACCACCTCATTACCTGAACATACTTCCCCATCACTATAGCTAGAGGACCATTAGTCGCAGGGTCTCGTCGGCTCTTGCTCTGGCCACTCTATGGCTAATTTGCACGCCATCCACAAATCACTTGTGACCAGAATATCAAACAAGGTATTCAAATCAGAACACAAAACCATTTAAATTTTCACAAACCGCTCAACTTGTTTGTACCACTCTACAGGCTTCTCTCTTAATTTGGGAAATTAATTTGTAAATGATCCAAGATCACTCCCACTCCACAGTACATCTATGTAACCTCCACTTGGTACCTCTCGTAAAGGAAAGCTTGTAGCCCCCCCCCATGAGGAGGCAGTTCTCCCATCGTTCTCTTGGGAGTCGTAATCTCTGACCATTTGACTTCTCACTTCTCTAATTCTCAACAACTTTGGATACTGTGAATTAATTCCCGACTTTGCATCTTCATCCCTGGTATTCTCATATGTTCTATGTCCTGATCATTAAAAGTTAGTCCTTGGCTTTTCTGTAAAGCCTTTGTCCGCTCCAAATCTACCTCCTATTTCTAAACTGATTCAGATAATTTATCATGGGCTTGTCTTGCTCTCCTAGTAACATCCTTACTCATGAACAAAAGTTCACTCTGCTGATACATTTCTATTCGATCTAATTCAAGACAACCACTTATCATCTCATCCACGTCTAACTTTAATTTTCCCACATCCACCAAATTTACTTTCAAAGTGGACTGGAGAGTTCCCTGACTCACTTCCGTATTCCCACTCGCATTTTCTATAGCATTAAGGAATTTCAAAAAGTCTTCAGCTTCCTGAACATTAAGGCCAGGATGTACTTTAGAGGCTTTAGATATTACCTTTACTTTAGGTGTGCTAATCTGCATATTTAAAAGCTGTTCACAAGTAAGTGAACCCAGATCTGGTAACCCCGGGAACGACTTTGAAGGTCCAAACTAGTCTGATGCACAGATGGTTCTGCATTTGTACCACACAGAGAACTTACATTAATTGGACTTAAAGGAACAGATGCTACCACTCATGGGTGTAACTTCTGATGCTTGTTGTTGAGCTGTTAAATCCCATCCCCCCCAAACCACGTTTATATATAGAAACCACTGGTCCAATGGTAACAGGAACCGTAAGTGCATCTGGGACTGTACAGACAGTGGAGGGTTCAGAAACACAGGCCCCTGGATATCCTTCTATCATATTTTGATTTACTGTTATAGTTCACATCACGCTCTGGTCTGTCTGCACAGGAGAAATCCCTATCATAGCATAGCTCATACTTACTGGTGCAGTAGTCAATCTGGTATTCTCACCTGTAACCTCACTGCCACCTCCCTCTGTTCGAATCTGATTATACCGAGTTGGTCCTGCTTCATCTGATAGTACCAACTGGTAACACTCCCTTTGTTCTTCATTAAAATGATTTGACCTTGCCAGTTCTTCCTCGCCTTTTTATCTCTGAAATACATTGTGCTTTTTGCTAACTAACTAATGACTTTGGTCTGCACCTGCAACGGAGAAAAACATGCAGAAAAACAACTTTCACATTACTAATAAATGTCTCGACTGTAAGCTTATGGCCCACAAGCATGCTACCTTAACAGTTTTCTTTAAATGCATATTAATTCTACAACCTACATGTAATCTAATAAATGCTACTTGTAGTATTGGCTTAGATTTATTTATTATTCAATTCTGTAGAATTTAGAGAGTTTAGTGTGTAATAGTGTTCTCGTTCTTTATTCCTATGTTGTGTCATGTACATTCTATGCTTCAGTTGTGATCACTTGAATACTGGCTGATGACATGATTGGATGCTGATTTATGTTACTCCAATAAAGGATACATTTATCTACCTTTTATTGAATATACTTCTTCGTGATTACTACAAAAGATTTGGCGACGATTTGGGATGCATTTTTGGAATCTTTTTTTTTTTTAAAAGAAGAAACGGAGCCTTAAAAGGAGTTTGTTCGTGAAACACTTCAGATTGTTCTGGAAATTTTTTTTTAAAGATCGGACTGCTGCAGAGTTGATTCAAGAGGTGAATTATTTCATGTGAGTACCCCTTTCACAATTATTTTACAGTGTGGGAGTTCGATCCACTGTAACAGCATTGCGCGTTATTCAAACTTACTGTGCATCTTTTGAAAGTTGAGCGATTCTCTCCAGTGCTCTTCCGACATTCTTTCACTCGGAGCACGCTCCATTGCACTGTCATTTACTCACGCTTTCAATGACTCTGAACCTCACGTCATTGAAACTACGCGATATGTCATTGCGTAAGGTCACGCTACGTGACCCTTGAAAGACGCCATCTTGATTTTCTTCATTTACTCTGAACAGCACCGATCGATCTTACAATAACTCCTGGATGTTTTAAACTCCGAACTTGCATTATTATCCGGACATATAGTAAGCGGTATTCAAGTAAGCTATATTCTTTTTATTATCAGTCTTTGTGCTTATTTTTTTTTTTTGTTCAACATGACTGAAAGTGCTACTTTGTCTGCATCCAATTCTAATGTTAATCCATCTATAAATCTCAACAACCCTAAAGGGTTCCTTTCTTCTCCTGGTGAGCCTATTTTTAAGTGGCTTGAATGGAAAGATATCTTTTTGAACTACATAGCCACTCAAGAAGATAACATTGGTGTAATGTCTCCTGAAAGAAAGAAAATAATTTTACTTTCTTGGTTAGGAGCTGAGGGCTTAAGAGTTTACAACCAAATGCAAAAGCCGGAAAGATCAGGACATATAGATGTATTTAAGACAGCTATTATGGACCTTACTGACCATTACTCTCCAGTCGTGTGCATTGGTGTTACTAGAAGAGCTTTCTTTAAAAGGAAGCAGATGAAACATGAATCTGTCAAAGAGTTTGTGGCCGCATTAAAAATCCTGGCTGCTCCTTGCAAATTTGGTACTCTCCACGATGAACTAATAAGAGATCAGGTTGTTGTATGTTCTAAGAATAAAGGAATACAAGACCGGCTATGGATTGAGGGTGATTCCAACCTTAAAGATGTTATTGCACTTGTTAAGAAAGCTGAGCCATCGGAAAGGAGCAATAAAGCAATTTCTGAACAGAATGAATCTTCAACTTCTGCTTCTGTGAATAATATTTCGGAAACTAAAAAAGGAAAAGATTCCCATTCAAAGAAGAAACATTTTTCTACTAATACGCAAAGTTTTAAAAACTCTGCCAAACCTAAATTTAATAAGTTTGACTCAACATCATTTGCTTGTTTTCGGTGTGGAAGTAAATCACACAATGCCAGTTCAGATAAGTGTCCTGCTAGACTAACGAAATGTTCCAATTGTGGCATCGTGGGATATTTTTCGAAGTCATGTAAAAGAAAATCTGTTCAAATTCCAAAAGTTTCGTGTTTAAATGAAAGCGATTCTGACACTTTTTCTTGTGATTCTGATGTTCATGATCAAAGAAAATGTAACAATGTGTTAAATATCAATGGCAAAAATAGTAGCAAACCGTTGTGTATTGTTAAATTTGGAGGTATTCTTTTGCAGGTGGCTGCGGATTCTGGATCTCCATTCACCATCATAGCTAAAGATGTATGGCAATCTAATTTAGTCAATGATCTTGGTCCTCATTTAGAACCTCCTGACGTTCTTCCTGAAAGTTTCACCGGGGACAAGATTGATTTGTTAGGATTTTGTTCACTTGTTTTTGATTTTAAAAGTCGCTCTGCTGTTTGCAAGTTGTATATAGCCCAAGATAGTCCTTCTGTCTTAGGCTGGAAAGACCAAAGAGCGTTGAACATAATACTTGACCCCAATAGTTCTGAACAGGTTCTTGTAGCGTGTGATAGCGAAACCACAAAAAATTGGATTGTGAAAGAATTTCCAAATGTTTTTTCTGGGAAAATTGGCAAACTTAGTGGATTTTCTCACTGCATCAGACTGAAAGGCAATGCTGTTCCTAGGATACACAAAGTAAGGCATGTACCTCTTATTGTAAGAGACGAAGTTAAGAAAGAACTTCTAAAATTACAAGAATGTGATATAATTGAATCAGTTGAAGCATCGGAATGGGTTTCTTCATTGGTGGTGGCACGACGCGCCAATGGAAAAATCCGTTTGTGCGTTGATTTGAGAAATTTAAACAACAACATAATTGTTGACCAATTTCCTTTATCAAGGATTGATGAGATGTTGTCTCTAACTCGAGGACATAAGTATTTTTCAACAGTTGACTTATCGTCAGCTTATCATCAAATTGTTTTGCATCGCTCTAGCCGCAGTTTAACCACCTTTTGTACACCATTTGGTTGTTTTCGTTTTAAACGAATGCCATGTGGCTTGGCATCGGCGGCTGCGGTGTTTCAGCGTTTAATGGCACAACTTTTTGGGGATGTGCCTGATGTTAAATTTTTTCAAGACGATATCCTTATTAACGGTGAAGACTCTACTCAACATGATTCAAGACTGAGGGAAGTCATGAAAATTCTTGACAAATATGGGTTAACGGCTGAAGCATCTAAATGTAAATTTTCAGAAAATAAAGTTGTTTATTTGGGACATGAAATCGGAGAGTCTGGTATCAGACCTAAAACTAAACTTGTCAGAGCAATTCTAGATGCTGCTGCGCCTAAAACCAAGGATGAATTGAGGTAATTCCTCGGTTTAGCTGAATTTTATTCTAAATTTGTGAATAATTTTTCTAGCAAGACCAAAGCCATGAGAGATTTACTTAAGAACAAAGTTTCTTTTTCTTGGTCTGAGGAGTGTCAGCATGCATTTGATCTGATAAAAAAAGCTGTTTGCAATGCTCCAAACCTTCAAGGCTTTGATCCCATGTCTCCTACTTTCGTAACTACTGATGCCAGTTCCAATGGCTTAGGTAGTGTGTTAACTCAAGTTACGGAAGATAATGGTGAAGTTATCATTGCCTTTGCTTCTAGGTCCCTTACTCCTTCTGAGCAAAAGTACTCAGTAATTGAAAGAGAGACTTTAAGTAGTTGTATGGAGTTTGGAAAATGTTCAGAATTTGTTTTATGGGGTAAGCAATTTTGCGTCCGAACTGCTCATAAGCCACTCACTAAATTGTCGACCACTGATGGATTGTATAGAGCAACTGCGAGGATTGCCAGACTTTCCATGTGTCTACAAGAT
Organism: Lissotriton vulgaris; assembly: GCF_964263255.1. Classification (NCBI taxonomy): domain Eukaryota; kingdom Metazoa; phylum Chordata; class Amphibia; order Caudata; family Salamandridae; genus Lissotriton; species Lissotriton vulgaris. Next base: position 1,140,256,745 of record NC_141695.1, on the reverse strand, counting down.
TATTTATTTGATATTCAATATGTACCTGGAGACTTTGCCTGTTACCAAAATAGATTCTAGTTCTTGGAATGATTTTTCTGTTGCTAACATAATTTTTATGGAAATTCAGAAAAGTGCATTTCAAAAGAACAGTGGCTTGAAGCTGATACTTCGGATCTGTTGTTGGCAGAAGTGAAATCTAAAATTATTAATGGTTGGTCTATACTTAACAAAAAAGATTTGTCGGAAAATCTTAGACCTTATTGGGAAGTTAGAGATGAACTTACTGTTAACTACATTTTTGTTTTGAGAGGTGATGAAGTAATCCCTCTTACATCTTTAAGAGGACACATAATTTTACTATCACATGAAGGACATCCTGGCATCACTTGCACTAAATTTAGAGTAAAAGACTATTATTGGTGGCCAGGTGTAGACAAGTCTGTTGAAGTTAAATTGAGAGCTTGTATTAACTGTGAAATGTCCGACAAATCAAAAAAAACATTCAATCCTCCATTAGGTGTTGTTCATTCTCCTAATTTACCATGGGATGAGGTTGCTTTGGATATAATGGGCCCCATTTCCTGGTTTGATGATGCTAACAAATATATTATTGTTCTTGTGGATTTGTTTTCTCGTTGGTTTGAACTTAAAGTTGTAGACAAAGTGGATACAAAATCTGTAATTGGATTTTTAGAATCAATTTTTCTTCAATACGGTTTTCCATCTTCTATACTAACTGATAATGGAGTACAATTTAAATCGCATGCAATGTTACAATTCCTTTCTATGAATGGAATCAAACAAAATTTTACTCCATTATATCACCCATGTTGCAATGGTGTCGTGGAAAGATTGAATAGGATTGTAAAAGATACTGTGCAATTATGCAGAAAGTTCAATTTATCCTGGGATGATGAATTTAAGAAAATGTTGTGGTCATATCGTGTTACCCTCCATCCTTCTTTAGGTAAAAGTCATTTTTTTAAAATGCGTTGCAGGATTCCTTATTCTAAAACCAATCCTGGATGGATGAAGAGGGGAGGTATGTCTTTTTGTGATCTTAATGAAGTTAAGAATACCTTAACTTGTTCTCAATCGAAGAATAGAGTGTATTATGATAATAAGCGTGGCACTCGTCCTGCTGATCTGCAAATTGGCCAATTTGTATGTATTAAAAATCCACTGAAAGTGCCTAAAGGTTTTAGTAAATTTTCTCAACCTAGAAGAATCTCTAAAATTCATCATAAAACTGTTCCTTTGACAATGGAGAAACATGGCATACGAGTCGTTTAGCGTTAGCAAATTCGAATATGAGTGACTCAATTCCATCGTCTCAATCTGTGCCTGTATCTCTGTTTTCGTGTTATGATAATGGAAATACTGTTGGGGATTTTGCTGTTGAAAATCCTAATGAGATTTCTTTTAGGGAACCTTGTATTCAACCACATATTGTTCAAACGGTATACAACCTTTAGCACCCATTTTTTACAACGCACTACCATTACAACGCAGGCATTACCACGCATACCATTACAACGCATTGCGCTGGGGGGCGCTCTAGGATAGGGAATACGTTTAATTTTCTATCCAACACCTTCCCTAGTGTCCACGGGGACTGGAGTTGGAATAGAAAATTATACTTACCACTATCCAGCACCTCTAAGCGCTATGCGTTGTAACGGTATTCGTTGTAAATACTGCGTTGTAAAGGTATGCGTGGTAAAAGTATGCGTGGTAACGTCATACATCCTGTTCAAACATCCAGTGGAAGAATTGTCAAAAGACCTGAAAAGTATCATTAATTCTTTTGTTATTAGTTTCTTTATTTTTTTTATAAAAGGTGAAGATGTGTAGTATTGGCTAAGATTTATTTATTATTTAATTCTGTAGAGTTTAGAGTGTTTAGTGTGTAATTGTGTTCTCATTCTTTATCCTATGATGTGTCATGTACATTCTATGCTTCAGTTGTGATCACTTGAATACTGGCTGATGACATGATTGGATGCTGATTTATGTTACTCCAATAAAGGATACATTTATCTACCTTTTATTGAATATACTTCTTCGTGATTACTACAATACTCTACGCTTATATGTGGCACAATAAACGAATACATGTATTATTAACTAAAAACGACAACTGGCTAAAATTTATAAAGAAAGCACTGACATACATACAATTCATTCTCACTAATCCCTGGCGAATGCACTTGACTAATCGTATTTTAGCGTACCACCTTACACTCTAAACCTATAGAAGTTTAATATCAGCAATTCACAAAATGGAAAACATTAGTAAGCACACACATGTATGTCTAAAACACAAAAAATGCACCTTCTACATTCTGTGCACCATATACTTTTTTTGCAGTTTTATAGAGCATGAACTTGGCCCAAAGGTATCAGAGCGTTTTACATATCTCATTAGTATTTTTACATCACACAAGTAAATAAGGCCAAAGGTAAATATATGTATGGCCTAGCCAAGCGTAAAAGCATGGAGCCAAATTTATTCTACTCCACAGGCCAATGGATGAAGAGGGCTGGCTGAAAGCCTGAAAAAGAAAGTAAAGTGTAAATATAATTTTAGTAAAATATGGTTTTGCCTAACGCCAGACCTAAACATAAATATCAACCCATTTCCGAATACTTATGCATCTCAAGATCTGGAAGCCACAGATCTAAATCTCTGGGCATCTTTGGCTTCCTGTTTAATATTTTTGATGTTTCTGGCTTTTCTGCACTTAAAAACGTTTAAAAAATCATTTCATACCCGATATTGGGCAGCTTGAAATTCTGATTTTTCTTGGAAATCTGGAAGGTAAAACAGTGGTTGGTTTCCATTTAAAAACTCTGCATATCCACTACATATCATTCCAGCAAAGTCTTGAGAAAAGGCTTTGTGGATGTTCATGCAAACTTATTTTTCTTTCTTCAATAGTGCATTCTTTACTTGTTGTCCTGTATACATGCTATAGAGTGCGGGACCACACAATTAAAAGTGGGAAGCTGCAAACAGTTGCACAGTTGTGACACCAAATAAAACAAATAGGAATCTGATTCCAAAGTGTAGGTTTGACTAAGAAGATTCATTATAGTTCAAGAGACCCATGCCAGCGTCCAGAAGCCAGACAGGTACAAAGTGATACAACCATAAGGATCTAAACAAAGTCAGCACTCTGGAACACCTATGGTTCTGAAAGCAGCGCAAATGTAATACAGCACATATAAACCCAAGTGATAAAAAATACAACAAATGTAAATATGAAATTAAACCGTGATCAGCACACTATCGTCCCACTAATAAAATAACAAAAAGAAGTATGTCCGAAATCAATAAAGAATGAACTGATCATCCTTAGTTGAAAATGTACAATCTCAACCAGATCTAGTACCACTGTTCGAATCATGCAACATGGTACAAAAAGTAATACCCCTGTTTACATCTGTTACACTTGTATGATCACTGTTCACACTGCCTTCTGGAGAAAGTGTCACAAGCTCCTCAGTAGGCACATGGTCTTGCCAATTCTAAGATATATCAGCACTTGACAACCAATCATAGTCTTCTTGACAAACAATCAACTATAGCATGCAGTGTGCTTGCTTTTGTGAAGTGGGCTGGTGCGGCACTTCTAGTCCCTTTACCTTCAATCACAACTGCTGACTTAGAAACTCTAGATACTTTGAGCGGTGTAATAAACCTAGCCTCCTCCCTCTTTGGAAATGTGGGTGGATTTTCTGATAATATCCCTATCTCCATGTTACAAATCCACCTCTTTATCATTTCTTTTGTTTTTAAGTAAACATCTGACTTTGCTCGCTTACACACAATATACTTTTTGGCAGTTTCCACAACAGTTTGATCCTTTGAACCATTACCAATATGTTCTCTCGTCCAGTCAGGGCTCGGTCTAGTTTTGGGCACTATACCACTTAGTAAAGTAAAAGGAGAGATTTCTGTAATGCTGTGTTGAAGTTGTTGCATAATTCAAAACCTTACTTCTGACATAAGGATTAACATCCATTTTGTTTGACAATTCTGTTTGAAACCCTTCTTTGATAAAACGTTTTGCCCCCTCAACTATTGGATGACGAGTTGTACAACGGTACTCTAAGATGTTTTACATCATGCAATTGCAAAAACTGCAACATGTCTCTGGGTGCAAAATATGTGTCATTATCAGGGACAAGTGCTTTAGGTGATCCTCCTATTGCAAATTTTTCACCCAATAACTTTATCACACACTCAGTGTTTGCAGCTCTAATGGACAAGTAATGTACCCATTTGGAATGATAATCCACAGCCACAGTTATATAATGCTTAACACCATCCAGTACACTGAAAGGTCCAGAAAAATCCAAACCAACTTTTTTCCAAAATTATCAGGCCAGTCAGAAAGATGTAAAGGTGTTTGCACAGATTTCCAGTATTTGTGAGACAACAATGTCTGCATTGCTCTACAAACCATCTAGCCAAGCAAGACCACCAATACCAGTGCTTCAATCTTCTCACAGCAGCTGAAATCCCAAGATGCCCTTCATGTGCAATTTTTATGAATTTTACTAAGATCACAAGGTGGAACAAGTAAGTCCCGACATAATAAAATATACTGAACAACAGAAAGTTCTTGTGGGACATGCATAAAACAACATATTTCCTCATCCAAACACCTGTCTGGTGGCTAACCATTCATCACAAACTTTTTGCCACAAAGCCAAGCATAATTCACCTTTGCAGCTATCAAGCCACACCTGCCCAAATACTGCCATCCGAGAGTCCACACCTTCATCAGTGGCAACCTCCATTCAATCCTCTTCAGAAAAGTCATCCTCATTCTGAGAATCATTCTTAACATGCATTCTTGATAAACAGTCTCTGCCCGATACTTTACCACCAGAGCCCATATTATGTGTTAAAGAAAAAAGGAAGGTGCACTACATGGACAAATCAAGAAGATGTAAGTTCTTTGAAGGTTCTTCTTTTTTATTAAATTTCTTTGAAAACAACAACGGCACACAGCCATCGCATTTAGTTCCCTCGTGCCACAGGAACTTCGTCAGGGCTAATAGGATATAACTAGGGCTTCCGAAATCGAACCCAAATACACCGTAAATCCGAAAGTCAATGTCCAGTGAGCATCACACAGGAAGAGTGTAGAAAGTCCTAATAAATAGAAGAACATTTCTAGAGCAGTATGACTGAGCTAGGTAGATAATTCCAAATGTTTCAAGTAAGTGCTACATAGCACCAATCCTCAGAACAGTCTCCGTAGTTTAACAAGTCTGAGCCTCCATGATACGAAGCAGACAAACAAAGTGACAGGATCTTCCATCGACGCTGCCGAGACTGTTCTTTTAAGCAGTTGAAACCTTCACCTTCTGCCACTTCTGCTTATCGATTTACTGTGAAGGAAACCAAATCACTTTGGTGTGACAAGAATATAATTATTTCCTGTCATCTTCCGACATATGGAATCACTGAGGAGTGGTGCTATGTAGCACTTACTTGAAACCTTTGGAACTGAGTTAAGCCTTGGTAGCCCCAACTGGCATGGAAGACAACAAGATGCAATTGTTGGGACCAGCAAGTCTAAGGGACTCATCAAGTTCATGAGAGTCAGAGTAGGCCTCGAGCAAACAGGGGAGCCAACTAAAGCAAAAGAAGACCATCAAGAGGACCCACAGGTCGAACACACAAGAGTCACAAGAGGACCTTAGACAGCACGCCAAAGATGAAGGCCTACGGTGCAAGGCAAGCAGTGAGGATGCTGATCTTCGAGGGATGAGGTGCTGGAGGCTGAAGATTCTTGTGACCCGATGATCTCTGGAGTATAGAACCAAAAAGCCTTGGCAATGGCAAGTCGACATGGTGCACAGGGGTTTGGTCCCAGCAGCCCCGAAGAGGTATACTGTCTTCCAAAATGCAGGGAAGACAGGTCTGGCCTCTGGAGAGCCGCAGAACCACCACCTGTGTTGCTGAGCCTCGGGAAGTCTGTAGGACGACAGGAGCAGCAGACCGGTCAGCTTTATTGCTTTGCCTGCATTTGCAAGGGAGTGACTCCTTCACTCTAAGGGAGATTTCTTTGGTTGTCCTTGATGACCACAGGTCTTTGGAGAACCTGAGCGAAGCACAGACACAGACAAGGCAGAAGACTTGAAGAACAGCGAGAACAGGAACAGCAGTAGTCTTCCTTGATGCAGTCTTGGTTACAGTCAAAGTCCAACAAAGTCCAAGTGTCCAGACAGTTGAAGTGTCTTGGTTTCAGAGGTGAGACTTGTTCCTGAACGAAGCGGAGGACCCACCACAGGGGAGCCCTTAAATACCCTAGAAAAGAGTTGGAATGACTCAGGGGTCCCTCCCAGAGGAGGGGCTGAACAGAGGGGAGGATACTTCCTTGTCCTTTGTCCATTTTTGTGTTTCAGTGGGAACCAAGGGTTCCCTAACTGGCTCTAATCGGAGTATGCAAGGAGGGCACCAAATGTACCCTTCAATGATGCCTAGTAGTGCTGAAAATTGCACCCATCCCAATTCACTAAGTCCTGTCTGGGAGGTGAGCAGACCTCTCTGGGACAGGAAACCTATTGTTCTACCTTCCCCTGCTCGAACTCAGTTTAGCAGCAGGAGGGCAGAACAGTGTCTGTATTCAGCAGCAGCACTAGCTGGCTGGCAGACCTTGAAAGGCTTTAACAGGGAGTACAGGGGGTTCCTGTAAGGTGACCCCAGTGCATGGTATCATACCTCCAACAGCGGAATCGGTGTTGGTGTATGAGTTAAACATGTTTGATACCAAAGATGATCAGGTTTGGCGTAGCCATTATATAGTTAGACATCTCGTAATGACTGATCTCCACTATATATCTTATAATGGCTGACCGCACTTACAAAGTCTGAAGCCTCAACTCTGGGCTTTGTAGGGGTGTCCTGCTCATGCAGGGGCACCCTCACAATTATAAACAAGCACTGAAGGGCCTTGAATAGTGGTGCCATAGGTTTTAAGTGTAGTGATCTCAGCTATAAGGAAACGTGTATCTGTCGTGAGAGGTGCAGGCACCACCTCACTCAGACTGTAATGGCAGGCCTGTAGGCTGAGTTTATGTGGGCTCCCATGGGTGGCACAATACATGCTGCAGCCCATGGGAGACCCCTAGTGTATATATGCCCTGGGTACCTTAGTACCATATACTAGGGACTTATAAGAGTAGACCAGTAGCCAATTGTCGAGGTACATAAGTACTTACCAAAACCCAGATGCTGGGGTCCAGGTGAGCAGGATCCCAGCAAACTTCAGTCAAAACACACTGACAGCAGGCACCAAGTGTGGATAACCATGAAAGCAGATCCTACTTTCCTAGTCTTTAATTCTCCGGTGTGCCAAATCTACATCCTCTGTCCATATACTTGTTACCCCCTTTTAAGTATACTTCCCACTGGTTGCATTAGTAAGGCTTACTGTGGCATCTATGTCATGTTATGTTTTGGATGCCAAGGTAATTTAGCAACGCATCACATCACTGATGATTCTAACCAGGAATGTTGGAAGTCAGTTGAACCTAAGCAGAGACCTGAGCTGGCTGTGGATTGGATGGGTTCTTCTTCCTAATGAAATAAACCAAGAAATACTTCTTCATCATACCTGCGTCTGATTTATCCTTTAAGCTGCATGAAGATCTTTCATCTGCAGCTGGAAAAAGGGAAGAGCTCAACAACCTCAACTACTTTTGAAATCTTTCAAACTACATTTGAAGTAGCCAGGTACTTTTCTTTTTATTTAAACTTGGATTAGGGTTGGGAGCTTCGCTGCACACTCACCCTAGTGAGATCCTTCTTTGTGGGTTGGTAGTTTTAAATCGATGCAGGCTCACCCTAAAGAATCCTCCGTTCACATTAACTCTGTCATTCTCACAGTGGATTTTAAAATTTGCTCGTAGTTAAAGGCCTTTGAGCTGGAATATCGTCATTGAACGCTTACCAGCATATCTATGATGGTCCTTGAGCGGAAAGATCGTCACTGATCGTTTTCCAGCAGCTTCCTTTTTGAACAGGGCTAAGCTTCTTTCTTGAAAGTTGTGTACTGTTTGGTGAATCCACCTATTTATTTTTATTGAAGCGGAGGCTTATGTTCTAAATTACCCACTAAATACCTCGAGGATTTCAGACTTGTTTGTTTTTAAAAGAAGGTACTTTGCGCAAGATTCACACGCGCGAGTCTTTCAAATAATAATAATAACAACGTAACGTTTTACTCACTGTATTCTTCTCAGTGGAGTTCTCCATTCATTCTGCTGTGCCCCGTAGAGTTCTCCGCCTTCCATTCTACTGCGTCCTCTGAACCGCAACGTTTCTTCACTCTCACGTCTTCACGTTTCACGACGTCGACGTGGGAGCCATTTTGTTTCTCTGGTTGCTTAGTTACCTTTGTAACCACTGATCTCGGCTGCTGCGCAAGATGTCTTTAGTCAACTAACTCTTCTTGGACGGCGTGTCTCTTCCAGTGACACGCACACTTGAGGCGCAAGTGTTTGGGAAACTTTGCACGCACGGAGGTGACGGTGACTATTTGGCATTATTTTACAGCGTGTTTCTCCCAGTGACACGCACACTCGACATGCAAGTTTTTATTGTGTTTATTTTTATTTCATGTGTGTAGGTGGTTGGGGGACTTATTATTCACGATTTTAGAATTCAGTTACTGAGTTTCTTCCAGTGACACGCACACTTGAAGCATAACTATTGTTGTTGGGGTGTGACTTTTGTGCTGCATAATTTTTTTTATTTTTTTTATCTTGCAATAATTCTTTGGATCTAAGCTGATGATTTTAGAATTCAGTTATTGTGTGTTTCTTCCAGTGACACACACACACACTTGAAGCACAATTATTGTTTTTGGAGTGTGACATTTGTGCTGCATAATTTGTGATCTTGCAATAATTCTTTAGTTATTCAATTAACGTGCCATGGGGATCTAAGCTTTATTCAATATATAAATACTGGGTATAGCTTTCAAGATCTTCTAAACAATTTTTGTTATATTGTCTACCACTCTTACAATTTTTCTTTTAGGTTATTCCGAATCACATTGTTACTTCTCTAAGTCATTTGATAACTTGTTTCTTGAATTCTAACCATGCAGAATGTAACTGCGCCACCGTTCTTTTTGATGTCTCCTGGTGAGCCTGCCATAAAGTGGAAAAATAATTTTGAACGTTATGCAAAGGTGTGTGGAGTGAGCCTCAGTGCTGAGTGCAGAACATCTCTTCTCCTTCATTATCTTGGATCCGAAGGACAAAACATATTTGATCATTTGCCTGAGCTCAGTGATGCTGATAGTTCAGGTTTGAATGAATATGAAATCTGCATGTTAAAGTTAGATATGCATTACTTACCCAAAGTAAGTACGATCCTAGAAAGGTACCAATTTGCAAAGAGACTTCAGAATGATGATGAGTCAATTGAGTGCTATGTAACATAACTTAGGAAGCTAGCTTCTTCTTGCAAATTTGGGAATTCATTGGATGAGAGAATAAGGAACCAGTTTATGGTAGGCTGCAACATAGAGAAAGTTTGTGAAGAGCTCTGGTTGAGAGATGAGCCAGTTTTAGATGAAGTGCTTCAGCTTGCTAAGAGAGTAGCACATTCCTTAAAATGTGTGGACACTTTAAAAAAGGATAAGGAAGTTTCAGTTCATATTGTTAAGAAAGAAACTACATTTGTATCCATGTCTAACGACTCCAGTAAAGTTTTAAAAAAATCACCAGTTCCTAAATGCTTTAGGTGTGATAAGGTTAGCCATTATGCGAATGGTAAGAACTGCCCAGCTTTTAATGTTATCTGTTCTAAGTGCAAGAAGAAAGGGCATTTTTCTTCTCTTTGCAAGAGTAAAATACCTGCTTCCAATGTAAAAAATGTTGATACAGATGTTCTTGAAGAGGATTTTGTTTTCTGGGCATATAGTGGTTCAAGTGGGGTCATCAGGTGAACGCAAGTCGGGCCCTATTGATACGATTCTTGTAGATGGGGAGTTGTGGAGCGGGGGTTAGGGCGGGCCGGAAAACCAGGCGTGGAGGCCGTATGAAGTGCGCTATGATTAGCGAGAACTTTATTGATTATACAGAAACTGAGTTCAGGAAGTACGGTTGTCCGGGTGGAAGTCCAGGTGTGGGTGTAGGGACGAGGTTCCGGGAAGGTGTCGTTGGGATGTCCGCCGCTGGGCTGAGGTCGTCTTTCCGTGGTGTAGGAAACGGTGAGCCCCTCGGAGGTAAAAAGAACGAAACAGGGCGATTAGTCCAGGGGACAACCAATGTCGTAATACAGTCACCAACACCGGGAAGTGAGAGGGGTTGAGGTGGACGTGAGGAAGGGTGGTATGGTAGACAGAGGGAAGGGAAAAAAACGGGTAACGGGAAGAGAGTGTGACCGGGAGGGAAAAACAGTGCGCAGTTCTATACAGTGTCGGTTCGTGTTTATACAGTGAGGATGGTTCGGGAGACTATTTACGCTATGTACACTGCTACAAGGGGGAAACACGGAGAAAGGTAACAAGGTACTCACGTGCCCCGCCGTAACTCTCCTCCGAGTTACGGCCGCTCTCCAGCCACCTCCTGAGGACGCCACCAGTCCTCACACCAAACGTCTTCTTCGTCTTCTTCTTTTCGGCTCTCCGTTTCTTCTCTGCTTTCCGCTGCTGGTTCTCCACGTTCTGCTAACTCCTGCCACGAGTCTGCTGCTCGGGACCCCGAGCCCTCCGAGTCGCCAGCTTTTCTACTCTCCAGCCGGAGTCCGGTAGAACGACTTCCGGGGTCAGGTGTGGTCACTTCCGGTCCTTCATTACCCTCCACACTTCCGTGGTCACGAAAGGTTGCTTCCGGTCCGCCATTTACCGGTGTTACCGATGGTGCCTGTGGGGAGACAGAGAGAGGAGTAGTTCCGAAGGCATGAGAGTCCACATCGGTTCGCTGCCCCCTCGAGGTAAGGGTCGACCCTTCACATTCCCTTTCCCTAGGAGTGTTTCTTGTAGGGTTTGTGGGTGGCGGATACCGGGAGAGGTAGTCCGCATTGCCCTGCTCTAGTCCTTTCCGGTGCAATGTTCGGAAGCGAAAGGGTTGGAGAGAGAGGAACCACCTAAGGACCCGATCATTATGTCCTCTGTTGCGAGCCATCCATTCAAGTGGAGCGTGATCGGTATACAAAAGGAATTCCCTACCCTCAAGGTAGTAACGAAAGCTTTCCACCGCCCACTTTATAGCGAGTGCTTCCTTTTCAACAACAGAATAGTTGGTCTCTCTGGGAAAAAGTTTTCTGCTAAGGTAAAGGATGGGCTTTTCTGCTCCTTGTGAGTCTTTTTGGGACAATACTGCTCCCAAGCCTTGATCCAACGCGTCGGTTTGTAGAATGAAAGGTTGGGTATAATCAGGACTCATTAGCACAGGCTCAGAAGTCAGGGCGTTCTTGAGGAGGTTAAAGGCGCGCAGGTGTACTGGAGACAGTTGTTTGAGGATCTCCTCTGTTTTTGCCGTCTTCTTTAGGAGATCAGTTAGGGGAGCTGCAGTATGTGAAAAGTTGGGGATGAATCTCCTATAATAACCCAACATACCCAGAAAGGCACGGAGGTCTTTTCGTGTTTGGGGAAAGGGTATTGCTTGTATTGTCTTTACTTTGCTCTCTTGAGGACGAATGTGTCCCTCACCCAACAAGTAACCTAGGTATTTTACACTCTGAGCCGCTAAAGTGGTCTTGGACGGGTTGATGGTGAAGCCGTATTTGCCCAGGGAGGAGACAACCAACCGTAAATGGGAAAGGTGCTGTTCCCAGGTATCGCTGTATATGACAATGTCGTCAAGATAAGCGCCTGAGTATTGTGCATGAGGTCGTAAAACCAGGTTCATGGCCCTCTGAAAGGTTGCGGGAGCCCCATGTAGCCCAAAGGGCATCACTTTAAATTGGAACAAGCCTTCTGGGGTGGAGAAGGCGGTCTTATGTTTGTCTTCGGCTTTCAATGGGATCTGCCAATAGCCCTTGCACAGATCAAGGGTGCTTATGTACCGCGCCTTACCTATACGCTCTACCATCTCGTCGACACAAGGTAGGGGATACGAATCGAAGGCAGAGATCTTGTTCACCTCCCTAAAATCGATGCAGAATCTGGTAGAGCCATCGGGCTTGGGGACTAAAACAATGGGCGAGTTCCAGCTACTGCTGGAGGGCTCTATGAAGCCCATTTTTAACATCTGGTTCGTTTCCTCTTTGATGACGGCTCTACGGGCTTCAGGGATGCGGTATGGGCGTTGTCTTACCGTCTTTCCGGGTTCTGTGTGAATGGCATGTTCCACCACAGAAGTATGTCCGGGTAACGAGGAGAAGACTGCTTGTAAGGTTGACAAGGATCGGCAGAGGTCTTTTCTCTTACTCTCTGGTAGGTCTGTATCGAAACATCCCTCAAACGGAACGGGGGCGCTACCGGATAGGACAGGACGCGGCCCCTCCCATTTCTTCAGGAGGTTGACATGATAAATTTGATTACTTCCCCTGCTGGCATCTGTTTCAATTTCATATGTGACCGGAGTCACTTGCTTTACAACAGTAAACGGACCCTGCCACTGTCCTAGCAGCTTATGGTCCGAAGACGGGATGAGCAATAGAACCTGGTCTCCTAGAACAAAGGACCGCACTTTGGTTCCCTTGTCATATTGGGTTTTCTGGGTAGACTGTGCTGCCAAGAGATTCTGTCTCACGATCTCCCTAATTTCTCCTAAGTGCGTCTTTAGATTATCTATGTATTCGGGAAGAGGACGGGTTCGGTCAGGCTCTGCTTCCCAAGCCTCGCGAGCCATATCCAACAGTGTCCTGGGTGCTCGGCCATATAGCAGTTCGTATGGCGAGTAGCCCGTACTGCTTTGTACCTTGCAACGGATGGCAAAAAGGGCGAAGGGAAGCATTTCTTCCCAACGTTTACTCTCAAGTCCCAACAGTTTTTTTAGAGTGGTTTTCAAGGTTGCGTTATACCGTTCTACTAACCCGTCTGTTTGGGGGTGGTAAGCGGAGGTTCTTATTTGCTTGATCCCCAGAGTAGAACAGACTTGGCGCATGAGAGAGGAGACAAAGGGTGTACCCTGATCGGTTAATATCTCCCGGGGAAATCCTACTCTAGAAAAGATGGAAATGAGGGCTTTGGCTATGTTCTGAGTCGTGGGTTGACGGAGAGGTACTGCTTCAGGGAACCGGGTAGCATAGTCCACTAACACTAGAGCATACCTACATCCACTCCTGGATGGTAAGAGAGGACCTATAAGGTCCATTCCCACTCTAGAAAAGGGAATGTCTATGAGAGGGAGAGGTTGGAGGGGAACCCTTGGAGGCCTATATCGACTGGTTTTCTGGCACACCGGGCACTCCCGGCAGTAACGTTTAATCTCTGCGTATACTCCTGGCCAGTAAAACTTCTCCAATATTGCTTCACCAGTTTTCTCGTCGCTGAAATGTCCACCCAGTAGGTGGCTGTGGGCCAAAAAGAACACCTTCTCTCGAAATAGTCCAGGAATAACTAGCTGGGTGTTTGTCTGGGGTCCTCCCTTCCTATATAGGAGTCCATTCTTTGTAAAAAAATAAGGACCTACTTGCAATGGGTCCTCATTGGGGAGAGCACGCCCCCATGCGTCTTGGAGAACCGGATCTTCTTGCTGTGCAGCTCGAAACTCTCGATCGGTTTCCCACGGATGTGGGTCTACCTGAGCAGAGCAAGCCAGGGAGAAGTCTCTTTTTTCTTTTTTCTTTTGAGTTTTGGACTTCAAGGGTTTGGGGGAGTACTCTGAAACAGGGGAGTCACGTGAAAAAGGTGCTTCAGCCCACCATCTCTTCAGTGAGTCAGTAGTGTCCTGTAGGAGGTGCGGAAGACCACTATAGTCGCTACCCAGGATAGCCTGTTCGGGTAGATTGGGTACTAGTCCGACTGTTAGGGGGCTCCCTTTATTGCTGGGGTGTTGAACATATACTCTGGCGGTCGGGTAGCATTTGGTATCGCCTTGGACACACTTGATGGCCACGGTTCCTGTTACAGGTTCCAAAGAGTGGGGTAGATCTTGTGGTCGCAGGACACTATGTCGGCATCCTGTGTCGGCAAGGGCCATCATCTGGTGTCCGTCAATCTGTACTGGACAGCGGAAGGGTGGAGGGGTTGCTTCTGTAGTGAGACACACATAGTTCTTAGCCACGCCTATTTCCATCGGCTCCTCTTTCTTTGGGCAAATGCGTGCTATGTGTCCATACCCGCCACTATGATAACATTGGGGACCGGGTTGTGGTGGCCTAGGCATGACCGGATATGGCAGCAAGGGCACTGTGTCAGGTTTTCGGACCACTAGAGGAGGTCTTGGTGGCCGCGTATGGCTGCCATGGGGTGAGCGTGTGGAGTGTTCTTCTTTCCCGCGTTGGGACTCTTGTGCTCGGTTATAGGCGCTGGCGATTTCCACCGCACTATCGAGAGTAAGTCGGGCGTGTTGACGCACCCACTTCTGTGTGGCTGGGTGTAGAGATGCTAGGAACTGTTCTAAGTAGATCTTGGCTAGTATCTCCTCTTTGCTGGATGTTGCAGGTTTTAGCCACCGGTTGGCCAAGTCTTTTATCCGAAAAGACAACGCTCTGGGATTCTCTTGGGGCCCTTCCTTAGCCTGACGAAGGCGAACCCTATAAGTTTCGTCGTCGATCCCGAGACGTTCCAATATACAAGTTTTGATATCATCGTAAGGGGTCTGTCCCTGTATATTTGCCTGTTGGTAAGCCGCTTGTAGTTCCCCTGTTAACAGGGGACCGAGGTAATGACCCCAACGGTCAGCCGGCCAGGCTGCGGCCTGAGCCAGGCGCTCAAAGTTCGTAAAGAAGAAATCGGGATCCTCTCCAGCTACATATTTTTGCAGTACTACAGAGGGAAGAGAGGCCATCGGTCTTTGTTGCCCCATTACAGTTGTCAGTTTCTCAAGAGTTTTGTCCTGGGCTGTGCCCTGACCCTTCAGGACGTCATACAGTTGTCCCCGGTCATCTTCGGCGGTCTTGAGGAACTGTTCCATTAACTTTCCCAGCTGTTCCTGGCCTTCTGCGAGTTGTTTGACCGCGGCCTCCATGCTTCCGGGCAATCCCACTTCTGACACCAACTGTGGAGCGGGGGTTAGGGCGGGCCGGAATAACAGGCGTGGAGGCCGTATGAAGTGCGCTATGATTAGCGAGAACTTTATTGATTATACAGAAACTGAGTTCAGGAAGTACGGTTGTCCGGGTGGAAGTCCAGGTGTGTGTGTAGGGATGAGGTTCCGGGAAGGTGTCGTCGGGATGTCCACCGCTGGGCTGAGGTTGTCTTTCCGTGGTGTAGGAAACGGTGAGCCTCTCGGAGGTAAAAAGAACGAAACAGGGCGATTAGTCCAGGGGACAACCAATGTCGTAATACAGTCACCAACACCGGGAAGTGAGAGGGGTTGAGGTGGACGTGAGGAAGGATGGTACGGTAGACAGAGGGAAGGGAAAAAACCGGGTAACGGGAAGAGAGTGTGACCGGGAGGGAAAAACAGTGCGCAGTTCTATACAGTGTCGGTGCACGTTTATACAGTGAGGGTGGTTCGGGAGACTATTTACGCTATGTACACTGCTACAAGGGGGAAACACGGAGAAAGGTAACAAGGTACTCACGTGCCCCGCCGTAACTCTCCTCCGAGTTACGGCCGCTCTCCAGCCACCTCCTGAGGACGCCACCAGTCCTCACACCAAACGTCTTCTTCGTCTTCTTCTTTTCGGCTCTCCGTTTCTTCTCTGCTTTCCGCTGCTGGTTCTCCACGTTCTGCTAACTCCTGCCACGAGTCCGCTGCTGGGGACCCCGAGTCCTCCGAGTCGCCAGCTTTTCTACTCTCCAGCCGGAGTCCGGTAGAACGACTTCCGGGGTCAGGTGTGGTCACTTCCGGTCCTTCATTACCCTCCACACTTCCGGGGTCACGAAAGATTGCTTCCGGTCCGCCATGTACCGGTGTTACCGATGGTGCCTGTGGGGAGACAGAGAGAGGAGTAGTTCCGAAGGCATGAGAGTCCACATCGGTCCGCTGCCCCCTCGAGGTAAGGGTCGACCCTTCACAGGAGTCTACAAATGTTTTATTTGATTCTGGGGCTAAACTTACAATTATATCTAAAAGCTTCTTTCAAAACAAATTCTCTCACTAAATTTCTCTTTACAAGCCAGACATATGTCCTTTGGCATATGGTGGGGAGCCCATTCCCCTATTTGGTTATTTCATGGGTCCTATCGAGTACAAAGGACGTTATGTGTCGGGTAAGATTTACGTATCAAAAAAAGGTGACAGCATAATCAGCTGGTTCCACCAGGGTGATTTGGGGGTTATGCTGAATGCCAGTTCCTCTACTCCTATTATAGTCAAAGCTGATGTAAAATCTGTGCAAGTGCATTCTGATGAAAAGATGGAGACGCGGATTAAAAATAAATTTCCAAAGGTATTTAGAGATGCACTTGGGTGTCTTAGGGATTTTAAGTTAGACATTCCCATACGTCCTGATTCACAACCACACAGCTGCAAGGTCAGGAGTGTACCCTTAGCTGTTAGGGACGAAATGGAAAAGGAACTTGTTAAACTCAGGCAAGGAGGAAGTTACTGGAACTGATGGGCTTTCTCCGGTTGTAGCTGCCCGGAAGGCCAATGGCTCACTCAGATTATGTGTGGATTTGAGACAGCTTAATAATTGTGTAATTAGTGATTGGTACCCTCTTCCTAAGATTTCTGATCTTTTGTCAATATTGAGTGGTGCCAAAATCTTTAGCACCATTGATTTGTGGTCTGCCTACCATCAGATCGAATTGGCAGAAACATCTAAGGACTATACTTCTTTCATAACTCCGTTTGGGACATACAGATTTGTTTGCATGCCTTTCGGTTTGGTGTCTGCGGCGTCTGTCTTTCAGCGAGTGATGGAAAAAGTACTTAAGGGCTGTAAGGGTGTCTGCGTCTATCAGGACGATATTCTTGTGTTCGCAAAAGATCAAGTGGAGCATGAAGTTCGTCTTAATGTTGTTTTGAGTAAACCTGAAGTGTCCAATCTCACTATAAAATTGGAGAAATGCCGATTTGGAGTTTCATCAATCAACTACTTGGAACACACAATCTCAGGTGATGGGATTTCTCCTAAAACCAATCTAGTATATACTATTGCCAGTATATCTCCTCCTACTTGTAGAGAGGAACTCATGAAGTTCTTCGGTATGATAGAGTACTATAATAAATTTATTGAAAGTTTTGCTGAACATTGCACTAATTTGAGAGCACTTCTTAAAAAAGGGTGTGAATTTAAGTGGAGCGACAAGTGTGAAAAAGAGTTTGTATCTCTTAAACACAAACTCAGCAATGTGCCTAAACTTAAAAGTTTTGACCCCTCTAAATTCTCTGTAATCACCACTGATGCCAGTCTCAAGGGATTAGGGGCTGTTCTCCAGCAAGAAGGTGATAATGGGATAGAGACTATATTGTTTGCTTCTCTAGGCTTAAAAGATCCGGAGTCTCGGTACTCTGTGATCGAACGTGAAGCATTAGCCGTCTTTTGGGCAGTTAAGAAGATGAAAAAGTTTTTGTGGAGAACTACATTTTTGATCAGAACTGATCATAAGCCACTTTGTGAGACTGTCTCTAAGAAAGGAATTGATCTGATCTCAAGCAGAATAACCAAATGGGTTATTGCGCTCCAGGAATATGATTTTGAGATTAGGTATATTCCAGGGGTTGAGAATTGTGTTGCTGACACTCTTTCGAGATTTGTTAGTGATTCTCCTGATGAGGGTCTTGAGGAGGATTTTGATGATGGAAATGTTCATGTTTGTTATGTGGGGGGTGAAATCATCAATGAAAGTCAGTGGCGTTCCAAATTATCATCAGACCAGGTGTTATCTGAGGTAATCTCCCTTATACATAAGGGCTGGCACACGAAGAAACAGGGTTCAGAAGAGGCCTCCAGGTTTTGGGGAGTCAGAGATGAATTGGCAGTGTCTGATGATCTACTCTTACGTGGGACCAGGCTTATACCTCCCTCTGACATTCGTAAAATCCTCAAAGATTTAGCTCATGAATCTCACTCTGGGATGTCCAAAGCAAAAGAAAAACTCAGGGGCTCTTATTGGTGGCCTGGGATGGATCTGCAGGTGGAAAGAACTATTAGGGACTGTATGGTCTGTGCTATGAGCGGGAAGTCGAAAGTTGTGAGAAACCAACCTATGGTTATTAGAGAGCTTCCCCGTGGACCGTTGAAGGAGGTTGCTCTGGATATAATAGGTCCAGTTCACTCTGATGGTCATCAAGTTTTTATTTTAGTTCTTATTGATTTATTCTCAAGATGGCCTAAGGTACATTTTACCAATAGTGTGGAAACTATTCAGGTTATCAAATTTCTTGAGACTCTCATTGCCAGAGAGGGATACCCAGAATCTATTCTTACAGACAATGGTGTACAGTTGGTCTCGAAGGAAATGGAGGGCTTTCTGAAGGTGCGAGGTATCATTCACAAAAACTGTTCCCTTTACCACCCTGAGACCAATGGTATGGTCGAGTGGTTTAATAGGGTGTTAAAGGAGACCTTCTCTTGGGCCAAGGCTTCTGGTCTAAACTGGAAGGAGGAGGTACTTAAAAAAATAGAGAACTATAGGTTGACTCCTAACAGTTCCACTGGCAAGTCCCCTTTCTTTCTGTTTAAGGGGAGGGCTCCTTGCACTATGGTTGAACCTGGATGGGTTAGGCTTCTTGAAGAAACTGTTTCTGTTTCTTCCTCTCCTGACAAGACAGAGTGGCGTAAAAGAGAGGAAAGAACGTGTTTGGAGAGGAAATTGCTGTTTGATTCTAAGAAATCTGCTAAGGTCACAAAGGTCAATATTGGAGATCTCGTTTGTGTCAGACTTCCTGGTTCTAAGGCTCAGTTCTCAAAACCCATGCGTGTCATTAAATTGTTTAAAAAGGCTGTAAAAACTCACGATCACAGGGTGTGGAATCTGAATAGAATCTCTAAGTATTCAGGTTTGTCCCCTTGTGGTGAGTCTTTAACAAAACGTGATGTTGGTCTAGGTTCTACTTCTCCTCAACGTATCTCTTCTAGAGTTGTTAAGAAACCTGACTACTTGAAAGACTATGTGTCTTAAGATATGTCTTATTGTTTTGTTTGGAAAATTATAGGTTTTAAATTGTATATAAAATTATACTTTTTTTATTGTTTTAAAATTATTTTAAATTTGTATTGTTTTAAGGGGGGAAGGTGTGTGGCATCTGTGTCATGTTATGTTTTGGATGCCAAGATAACTTAGCAACGTATCACATCACTGATGATTCTAACCAGGAATGTTGGAAGTCAGTTGAACCTAAGCAGAGACCTGAGCTGGCTGTAGATTGGAGGGGTTCTTCTTCCTAATGAAATAAACCAAGAAATACTTCTTCATCATACCTGCTTCTGATTTATCCTTTAAGCTGCATGAACATCTTTCACTTACCTTGACCAAAACATGCATATTTGCTTAAACCTAAAAATGAGAGCAGGGCGTCTTTATCTCCAGGTATAGCTGCTTCTTTGATCACTTGAACAAGACTGAATTTATGACAAATACCATCAAAGGGATGCTTTGACATAAATACTCCATACTCTGAACATGATATGTACTTTCCCTTTGCTAACCGTCGGTCCACACTCTATCAAAATGGACAGTACCATATCAAGTCTCTGAATTTTTGTCGAGAATCATTAGCATATATAACTTTCATCCTGGAATGCCTGGACACCCACTATCCATTCAAATAACAAATCTATCATTCTTAAAAAAACACTTGCCACAAATGCCTTCCTGAATGGCCACTGTAAGTACATGTAGGCCCCAAATGTGCTCACAAATGGAGTGGGATATATGGACTCTTTGCCTAAATGTATCTTGTGAAACTGGACCACCAGTCAAGGATTGAAAAGTATTTTTTCTGAACTTAAATTGGCCAACATATCATGTATCCTGGGCAATGGATGTTGGTCAATCAAGATATTTCTGTTTAATGCACACAAATGGATCTTTACTGATTTTGTTTTTGTTACGGTTACAATTGTGGACACCAACTTTGAAGAATCCAAAGGCTGAATTATACCTTGGGAACACATATTGTGTATCGTATCTCTGAGTACAGTTCTGGCACTCAGTCGTACATGACAACGTTTTGTACCATTTGCTTTGCTTTTTCTTAAGCTTTATGCAATATTTAAAACCAACTAGTGTGCCAAGCATTTCTGTAAACATCAGGAAATTTGCTCAAAACTTCAACAGATACATCACATGAAGATATGCTAGCCAAATAAGAATCACCTAACACAACAGGGCTGTTTGCACCTGATCTAAGATGTATGCCAAGTCGTCCCTGATTTTGCCATTCTAAAATGTCACGACCTTTAAAAGCCATATAAATCTTTGTGTTTATCAGTTCAGTTCATACGTCTTTATTTCGATAAATTTCATCATAAAAGACATCATAAAACACTGTGTTCTAACTAGTTACAGCATATACCATAAAAAAGTACATAAAAACTTAGTTTACCTTTAATTCCAGAACACATCTCCTACCAGGAATAAATTACACATTTAGAAAAATACAAGAAAGTTAATTGGTTAAAATACATAAAACAGGATTAAATTGACGATTAAAGACGTGCCAAAAAATACATTACTATTTAAAACAATCAGTTAATCGACTAACAGATGTCAGATGGGTGCCTAGCTCTAATAACCCAAGTCCAACCCAAAAAATTTGCTACAGCTATAGCCACGGGGACAGATGTAATTGTCCTAAGCAGCGATAGAGCCTCCTGTCCCACCCGTGTTCTCAAGTTGTTACAAATTGGTTTTAGCCATTTTCTCCGGGGGGCAAGGTATGCGGGGCAGGCAAAAAAGACATGACCAATGGACTCTTTCTGATCTCTACACCACGGGCAGTTGTCCTTTGACTGACCCGCCATTTATTTGTAAAGGATCTTAGTGGTAACGACCCAACTCTAAACTGGTGGTAGAGCTTCCTGTCACTACTCTTTGTGATGACATCCCAGTAGTTTTCTAGCGAGGGGTCGAGCTTATGATTCAGAAACCTACCAGTCAAAGAAACTAACTCAGACTGGGCAATAAGCTGGTCCTTAGGGCCGCCTAATAGAGATCCTTAAATGCCCTTTTAGAAGGGAATACATTATTTCCCGGGTCCAACCACAGGTGACTTAGGCCCATGTTCTCTAATATGGATTTAACAGACTTAAACCAAGGGAGATTACCAGAGCCCACTATGGATCTAACATCTTGAATTTCCTTTGCAAAGGATGCGAGTTCCGGGTTGACCATATCCGCCTCCACAGGGCAACAGTCCTAAATCGTGCAACTTCTTCAATAGATTGGCAACCTAGGTCCAGTAACAAAGGTTTCATAGGGGTAGATTTGGGCAAATCAACCAGGCAGCGCAGAAATTTATTTTGTACTCTAACCAATGGGGACAAATCCGAGTAACCCCAAAGGTCCGCACCGTACAATATTGCAGAACTTATTTTAGCATTATATATTTTAAGTGCAGGACCAATTCTTTTTGTTAGTGAGGTTCTCTGTTCCTTGATAAGGCACCCAGTCAGATGGGCAAATTTCAGAGAGAGTACATCAATCTGAGCTTTCCATCTAAGCCTATTTTCAAGGACAACCCCCAGGTAGGTCATCACTTCCACCTGCTCTAATCCAGTACCATTCATACTTACATGACCCACCAGCGGCCTATTTTTCGTTAACACCATCAATTTGGTCTTGCTCATGTTAACCTGAAGATCATTAACTTACAAAATTCCTCAAATTTATTTAGTGCCAATTGTAGCCCCTTTTGAGTTTTGGAAAGGATAAGAGTGTCATCTGCAAAGATGAGGAGTGGGAACTTTGAGCCGCCTAGAGCTGGGGCATCAGTCGGTGTGTCCGCAAAAAACGGCACAACTCTATTAATAAATAATAAAAACAGGGTCGGTGCGAGTACGCACCCCTGTCGGACACCACGAGTAACAGGAAATCTCTGGGTAACCTGCCCCTGCCTACCCCATCTGACCTGCGCAAAGTTAGCCTTGTGCAGTCTTATGACCAAATCCAAGAGAACACTCGGCATGCCCATAGTTACCAAGGCCTCCCATAGCTTGGCTCTAGGGACAAGTTCGAAGGCAGACTTTAAGTCTACAAATGCAGCACAGATAGTTCCTCCACCCAGGGACACCACCTTCCAGTAAATAAGAATGAATCTAAACACCTGGTCGATCGTACTGACACAGGATCTAAAACCAGCCTGCATGGGGGATAAGGTATTCTCAGCATCCATCCAGAACTGTATTTTAGCCAACACCATCCTAGATATAATTTTCTGGATTGCGTCTATAAGACTAATTGGGTTGTAGTTCCCCGGGGCCGAACGATCCCCCTTTTTAAATATAGGTAGTATTTCTGCCCCCTGCCAAGAGTCTGGAATCGGAGTCCCAATCGCAATTGCGTTCGCAAGTGTGGTAATATACGGCACCCAAATCACCGATCATATTTAAATAAGTCTGCTGGGATACAGTCCATGCCTGGGGCCTTACCGGCTTTTGTCAAACCCAGTGCAATCTCTGCATCTTTGGACTCAAAAACTGAAAGAGGACACAGCAGCCTTGACAATGAGGCGCTCACCTCAGGGCCACAAGCAACCACTATTTTGGGACCCCTAAACTGGGACTTAAAATATTCTACCCAGTCGTCCGCTGCAACATGATTTAAAGGAGTTTGTAATTCAGGGATACTTCCCCATTTGACAATCTGCCAAAATTTAATCTGATTTGTAGACAAGCTGGCCTCATAAAGGTCCTGCCAATGTCGATCTTCCCATTCTCTCTTAGCCTCTCTCTGGATCTTTTTGTACTCAAGCCTTGCCTTCCTGATGTCTTCACTAACACGGGTTTTTAATGCCTTAATCAGGGAGCTATGTAGTTTGTTATACCATTTGTGCCCTGATTTCGCGGCCAAGATTTCCCCGGCTTGATGTTTTTGGAGAAAAGGGCTTTCAGAGTACCAAAGAGCTGCTCATGTAATACACTTATATGCACCAGGTTATCCAAGGGATCGACCAGTGCTTGAATGGCATGCAATGTATTTAAAACTGTGAGGGAAATCTTGTCCAAAACTGCGGGATCTTCCACTACCCTACTCCACCGCACCCTCCGCCTATCATTTGTTAAAATGACCTCTGCTGTAGCACACTTGGTGGCTCTAGTGCTTACTGGGTTACTTTCAAGCTTCAAACTGAGGACCAAAGGATTATGATCACTCTCCGGACGGGCAAGAACTGACATGTCCACCAAAGATGACCAGCACTCAACTTTGATAAGGATATAATCGATTCGACTTGTTCTGATACCATTGTCGAATGTAGCCCTACCAATTTTATCGGAGAGTGATCGGCCATTAACAGCTCTCAACCCCTACTCGAGGCAGAATCCTAACCAGTGTAGTGTAGCCTCTGTCCCTTTCTTAATAGGTTTTAATTCAAGAGAGGGGACATTCCAAATCTTGTCTTCTTCTGTAAAGAAGTCCTCCCCACCCCCTACATAGGGCTCAAAGGTACAATTAAGATCCCCGGCCACAACTACAAACTTGTCCCTCCCTAAAGAACTAAGTAGAGAATCAAGCTCATTAATAATAATCACCGGGCTCCGCCCTCCAGGGAGACCACGGGCATAAACATTAACAATAAGAATTTCCTGGTGGTTAGGCCTGGTGAGCTTTATCCCAACAATATCTGGGTTGGACACAATCACCTCTGTGGGCCTATAATTAAGAGACTGCTTTACCCAAATGGATAAGCCTCCTGATGCTCTGCCCATACTGGCCCTAATGGCGGGTTTATAAAAATTAAGATACCCTATGCGATGCATTGGATCTGAGGCCCAAGTCTCCTGGAATATTATAATATCTTGATTATCCACAAAATCAGCCCACTCGCCAATTGCTACCTTGCTTTTCAACCCTGCAATATTCCACAAGACTATTTTGAGGGGAGCATCCTGAATTACCAGCTGGGTTTGAACTAGCACACTCAAGTTAGACCCTGGTGACCACTCATCCTCCGACGAGGATTCTCTACCCGGGGACTCACTCACCAGAGAGACCGGGGGAAAGCTTCTAATGTTAGCACTAACCCCCTGGCCCACCTGATCCTTCTCTGTAATATTACAAGATACGGTGCTACCCCCAACAGAAGCTTTCTCCCCCTGGAAAACCTCCACTAATTTTAGGGTACCGGGTTGTTTGGACAAGCCATTTCCATCAGATACGTTAGGGAGTCAGTCCACCCCCTCTAAATTTGTGAGAGGATCAAACCTATTGGACACGGGGAGATAATGCACCACCCGATCAGAAAATTTTTCACCATAGAGTCCTCCCCAACGAGGTTTTAATTAGGGATTGTAGGGACCACGGTTTGTGCGTGGATAGAAGTAATCAAGGCCCAGTGATTGGATGTCACCCTCTCTTCCAAACCTAGGTGCTCTTCGGATGTAATCTATCACCCAGGGATCCCTGAAGTTCACAACAATACAGTCCCCCTCTAAATCCTTGGTACTATGGCCCACCCAGCTCACCCTTCTAACTCCCAGTATCTCTGTGTTTGAAGAGGGGGGAAGAGTTCTATTCTTGTTTAGCCAGTAGATTACCTTGTTTTTCAGCTCCCTGTGTGATTCTAATTTCTCCACCCCTAAAGCTCGTACACCCACCAATATAATCGTATATGGCGCGGACTCTGGGGGGAGATTTATGCAAGGGTGACATTCTTTGGGGGCCACCTTCTCCAGCGAAGATTGCCCATTAAACTTTCTACTAGCTGATGGTACACGCGATGCTGTTTGCAACCTAGGTTCCGTCTCCCTCCCCCCAATCCTGGTAAAACCTGGAAGATTTTTACCTACAGGATGCTTCTTCAAGTACGATTGTTCCGGCTGGCTATTAGACTTGGCAGCAGAGGCCTGTTGGGCCTCTCTAGAACCATTACCAGATCCCGAACCCTCGGGAATAGTATCAGGAACCTTGGTACTATCCATACTTCTTGCCATTTTATCCAATGTAAGTGAGTTTCCTACAACCTGTTTCTCGATCTGATCTAGTTTGGAGTTAATCCTCCTAGTTCTCTCCAGGAGTGGTAACATCAGAGATTTCTCCAAAATTTCAATTTTACCCAGAAACCCGCCATCATCAATAACACAGAGGGGAGATTGATGAATAACTTCTATTGGAACCCTAGGCGAGCTAGGGGGCTGAACAACAGCTGGTGGAGCCGAAGCATTGCTATTTTTCTTTTGTATTTTAGCCGGACCACCCTTCAAACGACCACCCCCTCTTTTCTTTTTATTACACGTATTAGTGAGTGGTGGCCCCTGGTTCTGGGCTGGGGGGGATGATCTATGTACCAAGGGAGAATTAGATACTCCTGTATTGCAATTACTAGATACCGAACTAGTAGGGGATAAGTTTACAATGGAACAACCCACATCATCAACAGCAGTGACTACCGGCGAGGGTCTAGCACCACGACCTGGTTGACTTGGTGGTATGGGTGAAACCACGGTCCCAATAAGTCCTAAAGACGAGCGCTTCCCCGTTAGTAAATCCAGGGACAAGCGCTTCTCAGTGGGGGCTATTTCCTTTTCAATAATTGTGGTGGCCCTTTTAAAAAATTGATCCAGGGTACTAGTGACCACCCCTCCCGAGGAAGAAAGAGTTACATTTCTATCCTTCCCAGACCGTAGAGACATAATAACTTATTCCTTAACACCTAAACACAAGTAAGAAAGTCAAGCAGTATAAGTGGGATACTTATCTAGGGTAGAAGAATACAAGAAATCAAAGGGGAATTGCCGATGAAAGAGGGGGGGGGGCCCAGCCCGGCCTTGGTCGACCTTGGACAGCCTTAGACGACCCGCCCTTTGCCCGGGCTTCGCCCGGCGAGCCCGCGTGCGTCCTGTGACTGCGGAAGTGGGCGTAACTAAATAGGGAGGAGGGCGGGAAGAGGACCCAGGTGCGGCCGGTCACTCGCC
Source organism: Lissotriton vulgaris (assembly GCF_964263255.1). Lineage (NCBI taxonomy): Eukaryota > Metazoa > Chordata > Amphibia > Caudata > Salamandridae > Lissotriton > Lissotriton vulgaris. Next base: position 1,140,230,647 of record NC_141695.1, on the reverse strand, counting down.
GCAAAGAACCCTGGTCCTCGCAGTCCCGCGGTCCGGTAATAGCCCCAAATTGGCGTCCTTCCCAAGATAGCAGGCAGCAAAGATTGTGGCAAAACAGCGTCCTTCCCAAGATGTCAGGCAGCAAAGATTATGGCAGGCAAATATCTCTGGCTCCAACCGCGATCCGGTAATAGCCCCAAATCGGCGTCCTTCCCAAGATATCAGGAAACAAAGATTGTGGCAAAACGGCGTCCTTCCCAAGATGTCAGGCAGCAAAGATTATGGCAGGCAAATGTCTCTGGCTCCTGCGAAGCGGGGGCCGCGAGTCACTATGAAGTGCAGGGAGGCGGGGCGGGAAGAGGACCCAGGTGCGGCCGGTCACTCGCCGCAAAGAACCCTGTTCCTCGCAGTCCCACAGTTCGGTAATAGCCCCAAATCGGCGTCCTTCCCAAGATATCAGGCAGCAAAGATTGCGGCAAAACGGCGTCCTTCCCAAGATGTCAGGCAGCAAAGAATATGGCAGGCAAATGTCTCTGGCTTCGAGCGGGTTTATCTATTCATGAGCTTTCGTGGCTCACAGAAATATCCTAGAATGTGTATGTCAAACTCTCCAAAAGCCTTGGGATTCAGATCGGAAGGTGGTAATATAACACTCTGCCATTTATCATTGAATGTAACATCTGATAAATTGTTATTGGCGATCCAGACTCTGCCACAACATAAACTGTAACAGTATCTATAAACATGAAGCACATGGGAAACACCATATGTTTTACATTATTCTCAATAATTGAGTAGTGTCTCTTGTGTTTTTTTAAAACGGAAAATAAAAATAGACTGATCTCATAAGTTATGTCTTGCCAGTATGCCTTTCAAATTCAGACACAGCTGCAAAGGTGCGTAAAGCTTCTGTAAATTCTTCAATTGTTTCCTCAATTCTTTGCATTTGCTTTATAAAATGGTGTATTGCGAACAAAACAGATGGATGCTTCAGAAAATTATTTACCCTAACTGGGTCTGGGAGAGCAGTTCTTACAAATGATTGGTGCTCTGTACTGGAAGCCGACAGCTAGGGTGCGACTTGGGGATCGAGTCTTGGAACCCTTTCCCATAAGCAGGGGAACAAGACAGGGATGCCCTCTGTCCCCCCTGTTATATGCTCTGGTGGCGGAACCGCTGGCGTGCGCTTTGCGAGAGTACCATTGGTATCGGGGGGTTAGCTTCCCGTCCTACAAAATTGTCATCTCTACTTACGCAGACGACACGCTACTGTACGTTCGTAACCCGGAGTCGAACCTCGCCCCGGTCCTGAGAGAGGTGGTCCGTTTTGGTGCCCTCTCGGGCTTGCGAGTGAACTGGGAGAAATCTGCGGTGTTTCCCCTGACCCCAGTAACTGACCGCTTCGAAATGGACTACCCGCTCACCTGGACTAGGAAAACTATGGAGTGGCCTTCAGTAAATGTGAAGACAATGTTGAACGCTGGTGCAGGCTCGCGCTCTCTTTAATGGGTCGGGTGGCCATCATGAAAATGGTGCTCCTACCGAGATTCTTGTTCTTGTTTTCCACCCTGCCCATAGTGCTTTCGCGAACCTTCTTTCGGAATGTGACGAAACTGATGACTAGACTGGCCTGGGGAGGTAAGCAGCCGCGCGTGCCCAGGAATACGCTCACGCTGCCGTACGAGCTGGGGGGACTCGGCGCGCCCGACTTGGAACGGTACTATAGAGTGGCCCAGGCCACGCATTTACATACATGGATCCACGGGGACGAGAACATCCCGCACGTTCGGATGGAGCGGCTGTTTGCGGATCCTCTTCCGCTCCCAGCCACGATCTGCACCCCAGCAGACCGCCGAGTGGGCGTCCTGGACTCCATAACGGCCACAAACCATGCCTGGAATGAGTTATTAAAGGCCAGGGACGAAGTGCTGTTATATTCCCCCGCAATGGCGGTGGAGTGGCTACAATGGCTGACTCCCATCGGAGACAGAAATATTATTCGTGCACTTCATGACCTCGGGATTAAGACGGCAGGCGCGTTGTTTGCGGACGGCCGGGCCAAAACATGGGACCAGGTGGCCCTGGAGGTGGAGCATCCGACCCTGCTACAGCGGTTCCAATTTCATAGACTTCGGGGAGCCTTGAGGGAAGTCCTGGGGCCAGATATGCCAGAACCGCCGGACATTCCGGAACTCGCTTACATCATTGCTCACCCCTCCCCGCGGCACTTGACGACGGACCTGTACAAGTGCATTGCTTCACACAGGGCGCAGGAACCCTCCAGAGCCCGGTTAGCCTGGCAGAGGGACCTGGGAATAGAAATCGACGATGCAATGTGGACGTACTGCTGTAGTAATACCAAAAAGGTGTCTCTGAATGGAAGGCACAGGTTAATCCACTTCAAATTTATGCAGAGAGTGTATTACACTCCCGACTGACTACACCGATATGGCCTCCGTCAATCTCCAGAATGTGAGCGCTGTCACGCTCCGGTGGCGGACTTCCTGCATATGGCATGGAACTGCTGCAAGATCCAAGAGTTCTGGAGTGAGGTCTTCACTGAACTTAGTGCAATACTAGAGCACGAACTGCGGGCCGATCCGGCTTTAGCGCTACTGGATTACTCGAAGCCTCTGTCAGTGGCGTGTAGGCGGTTGGCGGATATGGGACTGCTACTGGCGAAACGCACGGTGGCACAGTGTTGGATGAGAGGTCCGACCCCGACAAAAAAGCGATGGGCCAGGGACATGGTGTACTGCTGCACGCAAGCGGAGCACTACAGTGAACTCCCCCCCCCCCCCCACCAGCAGGCCGAAAAACTTTTGGGGTTTGTATAACACCTTCAGATATGCTAGGGAGGAGGTAGCGGACACGCAGGGCCCCGAGGAGGGGGTTGCACAATGACAGCCTTCACTACTTCTCTAGAGAGAAGAGGTCGACTAGAGGGCTGGTGAGATGGCCGGGTGGAGTATTGATACCCGGCCGTCACAAGGCAGGTGATAAGTGGGAGATTCCAAGTTCTGGAGTAGGGACGGGAGTGAGTCCTCTCCCGACACATGCAGGGGAACCACATTTGGGGGGCGGGGGGGGGGGGGTGGGGCATCGCCGAGGCCTAGACGTAGAATAGCTGCCATTGAGTGGGTTGGTGGATAGAAAGGACAGAGGGGGGGGGAGGATTGGTGGTTCTTTAGGGGAGTTCGGAGGGTTTAAAAAATACAAAATACACCTACATTTCAGTCTGTGCAGCTTCCGCCCTACGGGCCCTCCCCCCTCCCCCCCCCCCCCCCTTAAGTCACTGGGGGGAAGTATGCAGGTGGGTGAAGTCCTCCCAGACGATGGTCCATGTTCAGCTTACTGGTTGCACTGTGTTTTCACGCTGCCGTACCCCTGGGTTGACGGCGTCAAGCTGTGTACGTTGTCTTACCAACTGCTCGACTGTTTCCAACTTTGTCGCTTCGCCGGCCCAGACGGGTTGTAGGCGGGAAGCTGTGTATGATTTGCACAATTCTAATAAAGGTGTTACAAAAAAAAAAATTATTTACCCTAACGTGCTACAACTTCTTGATAAAAAATCTCAAATGCCAAAGGGACGGAGTGATGACTTACTAGCAGGCAAATTATCAAAAACGTCCTGAACAACCACTGCCAGATGATATTTCTTGTGTCTACAACCACAATACAGTTTTCAAAAATCTTCTGTCATTTTCTCTACGTATCTCCATATAGTAGAGGCTTGCCAGGTGTTTGCTAAAATGGAGATTGCTGTACAAAGTTCTGAGCAGAAGACATGTTACTAAACAGCATATCTTGAGGTGCGCAGAATGTCAACATTAAAAACGTTAAATAACCAATAATCTCATATGTGTGTCAGCTGATCATTTAAACAAATGTTACTTCAGACAAATGACATGTTTTCAAAATTACTTTCTGGAGTGGAACACCCCAGAGTTGTTGTTTCTTCCGATGTCACAATAAACTGTTTGTTCCGCGATTAGGCCTAAAACAATGACGCATGGATGCCAGTGTGAACTGACACAACTGCAACACTTCCAAACCAAAAAGAGGAACGTAGAGGTACTGATAGAATCGCCCTCCAAAACAGGATTTATATAACCAAAAGGATTCTATCCAAAAAAGTGAAAAGGTGATAGTATTTTTATTTTTAATATTCTTATAAGTGGTACTAGGCTCTCTCTTAAAGATGGAAAGATGAGAGCACAATGTGCTTGTTAAAATACCCCTCACACACTAAAAAACCGTTAGTGTCATGCTTCATCATAGGGGTCTTCCCGCCCCTATAACGGGACGGGGCGTGCTACGACCAGACGAACTACGCGGGAGCACTTAAGTTGTGACAGAGGCTATGTGTGGGTGCATGGGTATCAGTGAAAGTGTAGGGACCTAACACTAGTGGGTGTGAAAAAAGTGAAAAAAGTTAAAAATTCCCTGGCTTAGTAGAAAAAACCAGATTTATTAGCTTCTCTAGCTGGGAACATTAAGAAGGGGTTGTGTGGTAGAGCATTAGCTTGCTACCTAGTCGACATGTTTCGTAAGCAGTCCCCTACTGCTTACTCATCAGGACCAAATAGCGATCCCTACTTATAGTACTCAGTTCTATAAAGTAATGCCTACTGTCCTACAAACAATCAGCAAAAAGCAGCTGGCTGTTTGGGCTTCGGGCATGAGTTGGCCCAGGTGAAGCAAAAAAACAATACAATTGGTATAAAAAATTGACCTAATATGGTCTCTGTAAGAGAGAGAAAGAAATAGAAAAACCAACATAAATGCATAAATAAGCATCATGATCTGAATGAAAATACAGACAGATAATCATGTACCACATTAGTGGAGAAACCGCTTTGTATATCTAAAAGCGACAATGTTCCTGTTTGAAATTCAACAGGAAAGTGCGTTGCGTCTATCGAGATCAGCTGTCTTAGTGCCAAATTATCTCGCTCCTTACATTGTAGTGACCTCAAACTCTGGGTTCCACTACCATCTCCTCATACACACCAACAATCACGACTCCATGCACCACTCGCGAACCAGCAATTGAAAGGGGAAAAGGGGACCTCTTTTACAAAATTTACACGAAGGAGAGAAGAAAACGATAAGCGTTTCAATCGACTCGAAACACTGTCAATACATTCAGTACATACTTATCTCAGTAATTGTCAGAGCCCCATGAGTTTGCAGGCGAGGGGTGTTCTGCGCGGTTTACTGTAAGGAAAAACCGCACCTCGTGTTATTAGCTTAGACATATACGAGATCTTACGATTGCTTTAGTGCCCCCGTGACCCGTTTTTTAAGACTCGAGGTCAGAGTCTATTACTCACATGTCCGGCAGCGAAAGAAATCATTGTTCCTACCCCCGTGCTCCTCCGAGGATTTAGCCGGGCTCGAGTGTCAGTTGTTTTTAAGAGCCCTGCATATCCGCATTGTCATCTCCGTGGTTGCCGCCTACTGTAGAACGACTGGAGCGCTAACTAACAAACATGGCCGCCCCTTCTTGCCACGGTCAGTGTGCAAAAAGCGGAAGTCTTTCCGCGATGTCTATCACTCTCATTCACAAGATCCCACAAAGTTTGGTATTTTTTGTTCTGTGAACAGAGGACTCTTGCGATCATGGATATTTTACAAAACAACATTTAAACAATTATGGAGTCATCTTTCAATTGTTATACTGGTACAAATATTTCTTGTTCGCATAGTTATTATTATCTCTCCATGATGAATGGTATTTGCAGAAAGAGTCTCCTAATAGCGGCCCACATCATTGAATGCCAAATACACTAAGGGGTGGGGGGAGGTTTAAAAACAGATTCTTTTATGGGTGATAATGATTGTTGACTTAGCAGGCAAAAAGGAGTCCTTACAGCTGGCTCCAAGGTATGTCGTCATTCAATCCATTTTTGTGTGATTGAATGCGGAACACCCATCTCTGTTCCTTCTCCAACAAGAATCTTTCATTACTGACTAGTTCTATTACAGTCCAAGTGATTTCCTCTGGTTTGTGGGTTTTTTCTAGAAAATGATTCGTTAGTTTTGTACTTGATTTCCTGCATTTTATAGTGCTCTTGTGTTCGCCTATCCTGATTTTCACTGCCCTGCTTGTCATTCCCATGTATTCAAGGTGACAGGGACAGGTGATCAGGTATATAACATTTGCGCTATTGCAGTTACTGAAACATCTCTGTTCCCAGATGGTGCCGTTATTGAAAGTTATTTTTTTGCTTTTCTTAGTAAGACCACAGACCCTGCACCCTCCACATGGGTAGTGTCCCTGGACAAAGGTTGGGTCTCTTTGTGCGTTATTGTTGTGGGTTTTTGGTCTTGTATGAACCAGGACATCTCTCAAACTCTGTGCTCTTTTGTGCGCAAACATAGGTTTTGGTATTTGCAAACCACCACTGTTCAGGATTTTCCAATTTTTGTTGATAATCTTGGTCACTACGTTGGAGCTGGTATTATACGTGGTCACACAAATTGGTCGTTTCTCTTCCTCCTTTTGAGTTTTTTCTTCTAAAAGGCTTTCACGACAGTTGTTTCTTGCCCGTGTGTAAGCCTGGTTGATGATGTGGTCAGGGTACATTCTTGCTTTCAATTTCTTTTTGAGATCGTCCGATTGGGCTTTGAAATTTTCAATCTCTGTACAATTCCTGCGTAGACGCAGGAACTGACCGTATGGGAGGTTGTCCCGTAAATGTTTTGGGTGGAAACTATTGTACATTAGGAGACAGTTCTTTGAGGTGCTCTTAAAATGGGTTGTGGTCATCAATCTCCCGTTTTTTGGGAATATGTTCAAATCGAGAAAAAACAAGTTACTTCTAGAGGTTATGCTGGTAAACCTTAGGAAATCATCTTGTAGATTGAGGCATGTCAGAAATTGTTCGGAGCCTCTTTCATCTCCATCCCAGATGATAAGGATATCATCGATGTAACGTTTCCATAACTTGATGTTGGGTCTGAAAGGGTTGTTAGAGTTCAATATCTTGGTCACCTCTAGATGGTATACATACAATCCAGCTATACTAGGGGCAAATGTACTTCCCATGCTGGTCCCATGCTTTTGTAGATATAGGGTGCCATGGTATTCAAAGAAATTTTCCTTCAACGCAAGTGAACAACAATTCATTACCACATTACGTGGTGTTTGGTATTCCCAGAATTCTTCAAAGAGGACATCCTCTATGATCTCTAAGGTAGCTTGATGTGGCAGGCTAGTGTAAAGGCTCTCCACGTCACAGCTAATTAATAGCTGGGTGTTCGGGTCAAAACTCACGTCTTCCAATAGGTTTAGAACTTCTTTGGTATCTTTCAGATACGTAGATGTCTTTTGGACGATAGGTCTGAGAAAGGCATCCGCAAATCTCGAGACCGGCTCTAAAATGGACCCAATCCCCGAAGCTATTGGTCTACCTGGGGGGTTCTGGAGGCTTTTGTGGATCTTAGGAAGAGTATATAGATAGGGAATTTTTGGGTCTTTTTGACAAAGGAAGTCTCCCTCTTTTTTGGTGATCCAATCATGTGCTAGCGCTTCCTCCACCATTGTACCAATCTTTATTTGTATAGTTGGTGTGGGGTCGGTGTGGAGAACTTCATAGTTTCTTTTGTCCTGTAACAACCTCATACACTCGTTGTCATAGTTCTCTATATTCTGTGACAGTGGCACCACCCTTGTCGGCAGGCTTGATTATCAATCTTTTGTTGTTGCTAAGATCTCTTAGTGCTTGCCTTTCTTCATTGGTAGTGTTGTGAAAAACGCGTTTTTCTAGTGGGTTGATGTTTTCCAAATCTCTCATCACTGCCTTTTCAAAAGTTAGTAATTCGACTGGGAGGGTGTTATCCATGGGAGTGAACTTTGATTTGGGTCTTAGGTTTGTATCTCCATGATCAATTTCATCCTCTTTATCTTTAAAGAAGACCTGCAGCTTTAGGCGTCGCATGAATTCCTGTACCTCTTGGCAGAGATGGAATCTGTCCATGCTGGCTGTGGGTACATATCCCAAACCTTTTTCCAAGACTCTTTTCTGTGGAGCCGTTAGTTCAATGTCAGACAGATTCACAACCAGACTTACTTCTGGGTCCTCGTGGCACCTGTCATACTCCTTGTTGACACTCGAGGAGTTTCTTCTTCTTCTGTATTCCAATGGACTGTTGTCCCTCTCCGGTTCCTCCCCTTCGTCCGTCCTTGGCGCGCCCCTAAAAAAGGAGCGGAGGGGTCAAAGTATCCATAATCTTGTTGTTGGTATCCCCAGGTGGGAAAAGGACCCTGTGGGTGTGGAAACTGGGGTGGTCCATATTGTTGTTGCGGTGGGTACATCATAGGAGGGTTGAAGTTGTTCCATCCTCTTGACCCTCGAAAGTTGGGTCTGCAGGAGTTTCTCCTGTTTCCCCGAAACTTTGGACTTCTGTTTCTGCTGGAGCCAGAGCTATTAGAGCCCGAATCGGATGTCTCATCATCTGTGACATTGGCGTTGGTTGATTTGTAATCATCCTTAATGTAAGGGTAGATTCTTTCCTTTGTCCATCGGCTGTTGTCTTTTTTTAATTTATCATATTTGCTCTCTTTCAGGGTGGTTTCGAACTCATCTAGGGATTTATTAATTTCATCTAAGTATTTTTTAATATCGGCTGGAGATTCGTAGCTCTTTATGCGTACTTCTATAGTTTGGATCTCCACTTTGAGTTCACTGGCCAATCTGCTTGCAGTCTTTATAATGAGAAAATCCAGTCCCTGGTACATCGCCATGAGATCTTAGACCAGTCGATCTTGAAAGTCTTGTCATGTAGGAAGATGAAAGGTTTATTACGAACCACAAGGCCAGATGGTGCAGTGTTTACCTTGAGGTATTCGGACATCAACAGGCCATGGATGGCCGTTTTTATTTGGGTTCTCCTTAGCTCTTCAAGTTCATCCCAATCGTTGTTTTTATTAGAGGGGCCTGCGGTGTTCAGACCCTCAAATGTTCCCAAGGATGCCATCAAGTTAGAGATCTCATCTTCAGTAAAGGCTAGGCCGAAGTCGGCCATTGTTGAAAGCAAAATCAAGAGGGTTCCCTTTGTCTATCAAGAGCTTGTCGCTGTAGTGCAGAATCACTTTTGTGGTGGTAGAGAAGGTAAGTTTATAAATTCTTCAGTAACTTCCGCAGCTGTACGCTGCCAGTAATTCCAAACCAAAAAGAGGAACGTAGAGGTACTGATAGAATCGCCCTCCAAAACAGAATTTATATAACCAAAAGGATTCTATCAAAAAAAGTGAAAAGGTGATAGTATTTTTATTTTTAATATTCTTATAAGTGGTACTAGGCTCTCTCTTAAAGATGGAAAGATGAGAGCACAATGTGCTTGTTAAAATACCCCTCACACACTAAAAAACCGTTAGTGTCATGCTTCATCATAGGGGTCTTCCCGCCCCTATAACGGGACAGGGCGTGCTACGACCAGACGAACTACGCGGGAGCACTTAAGTTGTGACAGAGGCTATGTGTGGGTGCATGGGTATCAGTGAAAGTGTAGGGACCTAACACTAGTGGGTGTGAAAAAAGTGAAAAAAGTTGAAAAAGTTAAAAATTCCCTGGCTTAGTAGAAAAAAACAGATTTATTAGCTTCTCTAGCTGGGAACATTAAGAAGGGGTTGTGTGGTAGAGCATTAGCTTGCTACCTAGTCGACATGTTTCGTAAGCAGTCCCCTACTGCTTACTCATCAGGACCAAATAGTGATCCCTACTTATAGTACTCAGTTCTATAAAGTAATGCCTACTGTCCTACAAACAATCAGCAAAAATCAGCTGGCTGTTTGGGCTTCGGGGCATGAGTTGGCCCAGGTGAAGCAAAAAAACAATACAATTGGTAGAAAAAATTGACCTAATATGGTCTCTGTAAGAGAAAGAAAGAAAGAGAAAAACCAACATAAATGCATAAATAAGCATCATGATCTGAATGAAAATACAGACAGATAATCATGTACCACATTATTGGAGAAACCGCTTTGTATATCTAAAAGCGACAATGTTCCTGTTTGAAATTCAACAGGAAAGTGCGTTGCGTCTATCGAGATCGGCTGTCTTAGTGCCAAATTATCTCGCTCCTTACATTGTAGTGACCTCAAAATCTGGGTTCCACTACCATCTCCTCATACACACCAACAATCACGACTCCATGCACCACTCGCGAACCAGCAATTGAAAGGGGAAAAGGGGACCTCTTTTACAAAATTTACACGAAGGAGAGAAGAAAACGATAAGCGTTTCAATCGACTCGAAACACTGTCAATACATTCAGTACATACTTATCTCAGTAATTGTCAGAGCCCCATGAGTTTGCAGGCGAGGGGTGTTCTGCGCGGTTTACTGTAAGGAAAAACCGCACCTCGTGTTATTAGCTTAGACATATACGAGATCTTACGATTGCTCTAGTGCCCCCGTGACCCGTTTTTTAAGACTCGAGGTCAGAGTCTATTACAAGAAGGGGCGGCCATGTTTGTTAGTTAGCGCTCCAGTCGTTCTACAGTAGGCGGCACCCACGGAGATGACAATGCGGATATGCAGGGCTCTTAAAAACAACTGACACTCTAGCCCGGCTAAATCCTCGGAGGAGCACGGGGGTAGGAACAATGATTTCTTTTGCTGCCGGACATGTGAGTAATAGACTCTGACCTCGAGTCTTAAAAAATGGGTCACAGGGGCACTAAAGCAATCGTAAGATCTCGTATATGTCTAAGCTAATAACACGAGGTGCGGTTTTTCCTTACAGTAAACCGCGCAGAACACCCCTCGCCTGCAAACTCATGGGCTCTGACAATTACTGAGATAAGTATGTACTGAATGTATTGACAGTGTTTCGAGTCGATTGAAACGCTTATCGTTTTCTTCTCTCCTTCGTGTAAATTTTGTAAAAGAGGTCCCCTTTTCCCCTTTCAATTGCTGGTTCGCGAGTGGCGCATGGAGTCGTGATTGTTGGTGTGTATGAGGAGATGGTAGTGGAACCCAAAGTTTGAGGTCACTACAATGTAAGGAGCGAGATAATTTGGCACTAAGACAGCCGATCTCGATAGACGCAACGCACTTTCCTGTTGAATTTCAAACAGGAACATTGTCGCTTTTAGATATACAAAGCGGTTTCTCCACTAATGTGGTACATGATTATCTGTCTGTATTTTCATTAAGATCATGATGCTTATTTATGCATTTATGTTGGTTTTTCTCTTTCTTTCTTTCTCTTACAGAGACCATATTAGGTCAATTTTTTATACCAATTGTATTGTTTTTTTGCTTCACCTGGGCCAACTCATGCCCCGAAGCCCAAACAGCCAGCTGATTTTTGCTGATTGTTTGTAGGACAGTAGGCATTACTTTATAGAACTGAGTACTATAAGTAGGGATCGCTATTTGGTCCTGATGAGTAAGCAGTAGGGGACTGCTTACGAAACATGTCGACTAGGTAGCAAGCTAATGCTCTACCACACAACCCCTTCTTAATGTTCCCAGCTAGAGAAGCTAATAAATCTGTTTTTTTCTACTAAGCCAGGGAATTTTTAACTTTTTCAACTTTTTTCACACCCACTAGTGTTAGGTCCCTACACTTTCACTGATACCCATGCACCCACACATAGCCTCTGTCACAACTTAAGTGCTCCCTCGTAGTTCGTCTGGTCGTAGCACGCCCCGTCCCGTTATAGGGGCGGGAAGACCCCTATGATGAAGCATGACACTAACGGTTTTTTAGTGTGTGAGGGGTATTTTAACAAGCACATTGTGCTCTCATCTTTCCATCTTTAAGAGAGAGCCTAGTACCACTTATAAGAATATTAAAAATAAAAATACTATCACCTTTTCACTTTTTTGGATAGAATCCTTTTGGTTATATAAACAACTGCAACACTGCCAGGAGCACATAAACAATGGGATGACACTGGCACTAACAACAAAGAAGGATGCCACAAAGCTGGCGAATGCTGTTACACGAGTGCAAGATTTGTTGTGCCACAAATTTAAATTTTGAATCTAATTCTTAAGTTAATTAATGCAGTAAGTTGTGTTTTATTGTGTAACCATCAGAAAATGTACCTCAAGAATTTTGTTACCAAACAGCAACATTTTCAAGATAAGGCACCTCAAATTAAATTCAGTCTGTGGACTACTTCTTCGAAGAATCAACCTATCGTCAACAGTTGAAAGCGAGAGGCTGCAAATAGTTGAAAGGTTGTGGCAACAAATTAGACAAACAGGAACCTGATACCAAAGAAGATTTATTGCAGCTGCAGAAACCCATGACTGCATCCAGGGTCTAGGCAAGTCTGTAACTTTAAAGAACTCTGGAATACCTAAGGTTCTGAAACCAACATGAGAGTAATACATGTATTGTATTGTATGACATTTATAGTGCACTTACTCCCCCTACATGCAGGGTCGAACATGGCCTATAGGGCAATCGGGTAGTACCCAATGGGCTGATGTGACCGGTCAGTGTGTGGGGCAGTTTTTCTGGCAGTATGTGGACCTGTTTTATAGTCTGCTGGGGTGATTTTTACAGTTGATTTCTCTGATACTAAATCATACATTGTCTGGAGCAAGCTCAAATTCAAGCAGTCTTACATTCCTTGCAGAACACTTATTCAACGTTTACAAGTTCAAAACATCCCCAATTTGCAAACATGCTCCACTTTTTTAGCTTTCTAATTCACTAATGAGGGCGACTTTTATTTTGATGCCTTGGCCTATTTTCTGTCCCAGAACGACCATGTCTGTGTGGAGAATTGGAGCACTTGCCTACCTGGGTAGCACACTACACCATTTAGAGTGGGTGGTTTGAGGTGTATCGTCTTTGATTTGACCCTCCGTGGGAAATATTTTTGTATCATGCATATGGATGCTACCTTTCTTACAAAGAAATACAGCTCATTTTCTTATTTTTTGCTGTTCTGGAACAGACAATAGCTGGCAGTAAAAAACTAATTTGTGTAAAAAAATCAGGATTATTTTCTATCACAGTAATTATTCCTCTGTTTGCTCTAACCATTGTTTCCTAAACGATTTTGCCAGCTCTCAAAAACTTTCTAAACAATTAATTTATGTATTTGCTATTTTTGGTATAGGATTGGGAAAGGTAAAATTACTGGATTTTACTGCTTTTCTCAATATTATTACCGGCATTGGTTTAAAAATACAGGCTTGGCAGGTAAAAAAAACAGGTAGTAACCCTAGTTTCCCATGATGACCACCAAGGTGTGGTTACTGCATACTTGCACATAGACCTGAGTCAGAAAATGTTAAAAACAAGAATGGCTTTCTTTTGGCTGTATCTTACCTGAAATTGCCTCTGCTTTAATAGAATTCAAAGGGGGAAATACATCCTCACATATTTTTTTCAGGACTTCCACTCTCCTCTTCTTAAATGCTGGCATGTGTGTATGTATGTTATTGTGTTATGAGATTCAGTGCTTTAGCAGTGTGATGGATCAAGAAATGTGAGAGGTGTGTGTTCAAGCGAAACAATTACAACAAATATAAACATGAATTCAGACTATGAATATCACACATGTAACAATCCAACGAATAAAAAATAAAAAAAGCGGTTGTTGAACTATTTGTATAGAACTTGGTAAACATTGAATGAATTCGAGCCTAAATGTCCGCGTAATGCCTGGGCAACGGACTATTACCTACAAGCAAAATATAAAACAACTTAAAAGCGTCTTCGGTTGCCTTTAGCGAATAATTAATGAAAAAAAAATGTGGAATAAAAAAACTTGCAGAGCTTGTGATCTGCTCCCTGGCTCTTCCCAAAGCACGCATTGGACATCCGGGAAAGGGGGCTGCTATTGGCTGCCCATGTTGCAGGCGGCCCGTGATTGGCCCACGCCTGCTGCCGGGGTCTTGCAATTGGACTGTAGAGTCACACGTGACCAGGGGAGTCACGCGCTTTCCGGGAACCCGTCAGGTAGGACATAAACAAAACAAACCCAAGGAAAGAAGCATGGAGGGTCCGGGGCAGCGGAAGCAGCAGCGGAGGGGGTGAAGAGCATCACCCAAGAAGGGCAGACCAACAACAAGTGAGTTCAAGGGGGAAGAAACTGAAAATAATATGTTGGAAGGGTGGCAGGGACCTTCCGCCTTTGGGTGCCAGCTTGGAGGAGCTGGCACCCAAAGGCTGCAGAGGGGCAAAGATCCCTTTCGTCCCCACCGCTAGAAATAGCGCTTTAGGAAGAAAATGTGAGAGTTTAAGGTGTTGAAAAGCTGGAAGAAGAACGCCCAGTCTCAAGTACAGATCTCGCCACACCCCCTTAGGCTGCACAGAGCTCTAGAAAAGTCCCGGTAGCCTTGCGAAAAACGGAGGCTTGTGGACAGTCTCCCTACTAGGTTGTAACTGCTAACTCCTCTTCTGCTTCCCCACCGGGAAGAGGTACTAATTGGAGGAGTACATTAGTGGAAAAGTTACAATAGATGGAAAGGAGGGCAGACCTAAATCTCCCCAGTACCCCCACCCGCCGGTGTTAGGGCTGCTGCACTGCCAAGAGCACACGTGAGGCATCAGACAGACTGGGGCACGCCCACACCATGGCACTGTACTTCATAAAACCGCTCTCTGCCGGGACAACCACTTAACCAATGGCATCAGAATGTCTTCAGCGATGGCAAGGTGCGGGGAGGAGGGAGTATAACTTTAATTCAGAGTACAACTCACGACTTATCACCCATGGAGAGCCGACAACAGTCCGCTCTCGCACTTGGCTTGTGCTAGAAAATTACTGTCACTTTGAAAGCAATTTAGTAGCAGCTTTCCAAAATTATAGGACCCCGTTCCACTTTGGGGGCCCAGAGATAGACCTCCATGTAGGCTTCTCCTGTTTGAAAGGCGAGGAACAGTCTCGCCACTCGTTAAAGGGTGCTGTGGCTCCGTCACCATGTTTTCGGCGCAGTCATTCTACCGGGTCTGCAGGGATAGTCGTGATCCGGCAGGTTTTTTTCCTCCCTCCCTAATTTACAGGTTGCTTGCAGCCACATACCCTTTTCGTGAACACTAGCGACCATCTCAGCCCTTACAATTAATGGTGTTTCGTTCCCCTGACAGCAGGCACCACGCCCTCTGTTATTTCCAATCCTCAACTGAAGGCCCTTGCCCTGTCTAATGCAATAGATTTGCCCTGTCTTGTTGTCGAATGCAAGAGTACTGTTTTTAGAGACATCGTACACAGCAGTAGGGCACTCTGAGAAAGCATGTCTAGCAACCCACAATACCCAACCCAAGCATTTTCACTACATGAAGAGGTGAGGGGGACAAGGACTTCATGAAATCATCTGACTTCCCGAGTGCAAGGCGGTGGAAGGGAAATGGTGCCTGAATTTTTGTGAACATGCTAGTTAACGTATTCTAAAATGTTTTTAATTTGTGTGCCCATACAAAATACGTTATTGTAGGTAAAATATACTGTGGGATAATACGTGCTCAACTGATTAAGGGGTCATAGAATTAAAATAGATTTTCCGTGCACTTTTTGCATTTTGCTAGAAAGGGGGGCGTGGTTGAACCAATGGGAAGCGGACTGCTGCATGCCATGAGTAGAAAATCGTTTGGAGGAATGGGTTAGTTGTTTGACAAAGAGCTTTGTAAGTGGACATGTCCTCACGCGTGTTTATTTTAGAAGCAGTTGACAGTTATTTAGTGGTTTTACTACTACGTAATTTTGGATGGGGCGTTGGGACACGAGCCAGGCACAGATGTTGTATTAAATGTAACTCAGAAATATTTTCAAGTAACGGACTACCAAAGGAAGAGGCTCTTAGAAGGTGGGGCCGCTGGGGCGGGTAGGGGTGGTTTGGTTTTAGAGGTCCATCACTGATAGTAAGGATGCAACACCCATTATCCATAGGAGTCGAGGAAGAACAGTATGGGTTATTTTACTGGTGGGATGACTAATTGAGGGTCGTGCGGGAGAGTGGGGTCTGTATAGCGGAGTAGTGACTAACCGGGAGTAAGAGAAGCAGGTATATGCCTACATTTAAGAAAACTTAAGTGGGACATTTTAAAGAAATAATCGGGATAATGTATTTACCTCTGACTTCTACAGCAACGGGCAATTTCAGGCGAGATACAGAAAAAAATGTAAACATTTGTGGCTTACAAAATTGGGAGTTCCTGGCCTGAATTAGCTCAATTGGCATGCATAATATCGTGGGAGGGGGCGGTGCAGCAGTTGAGCCCCTATGTTAGGGACATCTGTTGTTGTGAGTAACGGACGGGAACTCCGAGATCGGATCTCGCTGCTAGTTATGTACACTCCTCCCGCTGATCTCATATTCAAGCACTGTTATGGTATATCCTTGGACCTAAGTACCCTTTCAGCCCCCTGTGTTCCAGGCGCGGGAGGGGGGTGGGCCTTGCCAGGGAAATGTTTATGTGTTGCCTCATACAATCTTGAAAGGCAGAACATCCTGGGACCCGAGCGTTGCTGCTCGTGAGCGGCCGCCAGTGCGGCCAATAGGAGAGGGAGGACGTAAAGGAAGCAGCCAGTGGCAAGCTGGAGCGGTAGATGTGGGTGGGGCCTCGCTCCTCTAGGTCTGACGGCCATGTTGGATTTTTGTGGTGAGGAGGAGAATGTCAATGGAGCTCAATGGGCCGCAAAGCGAGGGTCTTGGGGCTCGTTTCCAAACTCAACCCCATTTCGGAAAACTCTTGCCTTCTGACTCTTAAACCAGTATTGTGGCGGTCAGAACGGCCCATTCATTTACTGGAGCCACATCCCGGGGTTCCTACCTCAGGATATAAATGCATCATTTTATAACACTCGGCATCTCCGAAAAGCCAGAATTAAATAATAGTAACGCACATTAGCCTTGCATTTAACTGATAATAGGATGCAATTTCCGAAAGTGCCGCAGGAGGTAGAGAAACTCAACTAAAATCAGCTGTCTATGTAACAGTTAATAAGTGACACCCCCTTCCAAAGGCAACTAGAATATACACACAAAAAGTTAATAGCGACCCACCACCGCGATTAATCTAATACGTACTTGTAATTAAAACATTACTGGTTTACTGCCACCCATCACTTTCGGAATGTACACATTCACCTGAGAATAACGTAGCATCTCCATGATAAATTTAACATACACATTTAACATGAAACACTGATTGCATCTTTCCCCTTAAAACTCATGAAATATTAGTCTGTAGTACACATAAAAAAAAAAATTATATATATATTCTTACCTGGCATCTGAGGGAACATACAGAGCAAGGAGATCGGAGTTAATGATGTATGTATATGTGTGTATATATATATATATATATATATATATATATATATATATATATATATATATATATATATATATAAGGTATGTCCAGTTCCCAACGAGGGTAGTACAGCGCAGTCAGCCACACCGACACACAGGAACCAGCGAGACCCAAAGTGGTGCAAATTTGATTTTATTTAGTATTTAGCCCAGCACCAGTCCGCCATGACGCGTTTCGGCTAGAGATAGCCTTGATCACATGTGTATATATATATATAACCACCCCGTACAGCTTTAAAACCCGTGGGCATAAACATCTCCCCCAATAGGCATAATACAATTAAATGTCGTTCACCACCCTCCAAAAATACACCCTAAAGATAATAGCCCTTATTTTGGATCACCCTTGTACCTCAGAAATATAAAACGCGTATATTAAGGTGTGTTTCCTACTACTTTGCTACAACCGTCCATAGCTGTGTAGAAATAGACTAAGGATGATATATACGACTAAGTGATATATAAATGCATACATGTGACTCATCACCTTCTCACTGTTAAAAAAAAAAAAGTGCAAATTAAATGTTTTTGAAAAACAAGAATTAAGGCACCCTGATTTGGTAGCTTCAGACTCTTCATGTTGGAGTGTATTTAAGGGGGCCGTGCATCCGTAAAAGAGCTAGCTGTACAGACATTATTGATTGTGTTCCTCCATTCACTTCTATCGTTTCTTCATAATGAAGCTTGACGATATAGAAGCAAAGGCACACTTTGAAGAGTTAAAGGAGTTTTATTTATAGCTCCAAACGGACTAAGCCAGTTGCAGACTCCTTACAGAAGTCTAAATGTTATGATTTTTCTCCCTGTGAAGATTCACCAACCTAGGTGGAAGATATAGTCGATATGAAAGGCATCACTATACTCTCCAAACCTCTGTGGCTTTCTCCTCACTTGCTTACTAGCCTATCAAGAGGGACTTGTAGTTGGTGTGAAAGTGAAATAGTTGGTTTTACAAGTATACTAGAAGAGCCAGCTAAGCACATACAAGTGATTCCCCCTGCCATCCCATACTTTCTTTCAAGGTCAGTGAGGGTTCTTGGACCATGACTGACCGTTTCTTCAAGCTTCCGTCCTGATACTCCGCTAGGCCATACTTTCTTGTGTTCACTATGAGAATGGTCTGCTTGTTAAAGGGCATTACAATTGGTTCTTCTATTGTGTTTCTTCACTACCTCAAGTATTTTTTACTTCTTAAATCTCTCAAATGAGTGCCCATTCTTCAGTAATCCATGGAAGGATCACTCTAAATACTTTTCTAACACATTTGAAACAGTGTATTGTAAATTCCTTGAAAGATCTTAATTGGTCTCTACCAGCTTGTGCATGTCTTTTATTGCTCTAAACAAGACACGTTTGGGCCTAGGTCGGTGTTCAGATATTACATGCCCTAAGAATTCGCCCTCTTTTAAGAAAAAAAATCCTCTTCTTTTTTCTGAGTACGAGTCCTACCTCGGGGAGCTTTCACTGTTCATTTTCTAAAACTTTATGTTCATCTTTACTGTAGTCATCCATTAACAAATCCTCTTGTAAACTACTGTATATTATTGTGTTGCTTAAACAAACTACCACATAATTTCTGAAATAGTAAGATAACACTAGCTAGACGGAAGGGTAACCCCTTAAATCGGTTTATTTCTTCTGTTTTAAAGAAAAAGGAGAGACTTTGAGTGTAACTTTATTTGGTTGTGAACGGATTGTAAATCCAATTTACCGGACACCCTGCAACATGAGAAACATTACTTTTATTTTGGGCAGTGCGTATCTATCTCTCTTTACATTTTTGTTTATGTGGGCAAATGTCTACACAGAATCTAAGGGCCTGATGTAGATCTTGGCGGATGGGTTACTCTGTCACAACGGTGACAGATATCCCATCTTCCAAAATATATATCCCATAGGATACAATGGTATTTATATATCATCAGAGGTGATATACGTCACCTTTGTGATGGAGTAACCTGTCCACCAAATCTAAATCAGACCACAAGTCTGAAGTTGTTCTACCTCAGTATTACTATTGATGAAAGCCATTCTGTAGCCTCCATTTAGTCCTCAATCCCAACATACATTTTTTTTTACTTGAACCCTAAACACCATTGGTACGGCTCAAAACTAGATGTTGCACGAGAATTGTTAATGCTTTCACTTTTACGCAGTGCTCATAACCTCCTTTCAGCCTCCTGACAATGTCAATGAATATGTCTTTGTGTGTTCGTAGGATTTCATTTTAGCTCCTGTTCACCTCAAATATCTGTTTCCAATAACATTTTTGGGGTCATGCGCCAGTCGTTTTCCTATCTCCCACCAAATATTGTTGCCCCTTTTTGCTCATGTTGGACTTCAAGTACTGATAAGGATTCGTAATATTGCTTTCATTACTAGAATCAGTGTCAGGTTGACTTATGACACATTACTTAAATGCTAATGCCAAATTGTGGGCCTTGACGCATGTTTGTTCGTTTGTTTCTTTACAAAAAATGGATTTTGTTGTAGGTGGAAGTGCCCTATACATCAATTATTTGTACCACATCATGCCAGAGGATACTGCATTGAGTACAGTCGGGAGGTTAGCTGTAACATAATTGCACTGATTTTCTTTTCAGAGCCACCCCTGTAGTCCTTTTGTTTTGTGGCCCACGTTTCAATAAAGACTTAACTATTGAGCAGACTAGGTATATGCCTACACATTCTGCAGCTTTACAACAGTTTACCCAGTTCACTTATCCCTTGCAGTAATTACCTGCTTAAAATCTTGTTTGTATAAATGTTTCTCATTAATTTCTGGCATGCGTCTGCTTTGCCTAATCCAAACTGGATATAATATACTCAATCATTACTATCAGAAGTTAAAGTCCCATAGCCCCTCCTCACTTTTGATAGGAAATTCCACCAAACACGGAAATAGCAAGATTTTGGAACACATTTCCACGCTTGCTTTACAACTTCCACTTTCGAAGTTGTTAACTACGCCTAGATTCAGCTTATTGCATTTCAGTTTAATGACTGCTGCCTAGGATCCTTGTCTTAGTGCTCCTACAAGCAACTTTATTTACGAATGTGGACCAACTTCTGGTCTAGCTGCATTCCTGCATTGTTAATAGCCTCTTTATGCAGAACTGAATTCGTGAACCACCTTTCGTTTTTGTATGCAGTTTCGTTTTTTGTGCATACATTTGACTTCTGCATAGAAAATATTTGTTGATGCACACCAGAGGTAAAGAAGCCTCTATGTTGTGAACGTGCAAAACCTCAATCTCATTATATTGATCTTATCAGCTTAAAAATTGCATATAAAATATTCACCGCCTCAGTCAAGTGAGGACCAGACCCCCAGGCAGTATGAGAAACTTCTTTAGTGGCTATATATAAGTGCAATCACTTTGTGCCCCCAATCTCAAATGTAGCAAATCTGTATCATCCTTTAAATATAAGGTGGGACATAAGATTTTATTCCATCTCACCCTCTTGCCGTTTTGGAAAATGTCTCTCTTGAGAAGAGACACCGATGGTCGGAGAGGTACTGTAAAACCGTTTGTTCTCTTTTGGAAAGATGCACCAACATGGTAAGCAAAATTCATTCTTGTATATTGATAGGCGGTCTTTCAAAAAAAAAAAGGTTGACCCAATTACCTGCTTCTAGAAAGTTATGAAGTACACGTTGCTGTGACAACCTTTAATTTAAGTGACTGTTTAAAAAGAAAATGTGATGTAGCAGGTCCCGTCAAAGTTTGTTTTATGGGGAGAAGTCTTAGAATGTGAGGATAAATATTAGGAAATGCCTCTAGTTTACTTTTGGGGTGTCTACATATTTTCATGACAAATGCAAGTCAAGAGGGAGATACCTTTTGGAACTACCTAGGTTATTTGGGAGAATTTTGAATCCTAACTGTTTTGGAAGTTTTTTTTTAACGTTAAAAATAGCAAAGCACTTGTCTCATTTACATTTTGTTGTATCAACAGTAAAATTGCTTATATGTTGTTTTGTGATTTGTATGGATTTACCAAAATCCTTTGAACAAAAATTCAAGTATTAAACAACATTGAGTTTCTTGCCTTTGTAGTTGCGTGAAAAGTGCAACCATACATTTCATATACATCATAAATGAGCAAGGAAAGAGAATCAAAGCTGTTATAGAATGTTTTTCAGAACAATTGACTATGCTTAACTCCTAGAGTGAAATAGTTGACACTGAAAACATATTGTCTAAAAGTAGTGCTGTTTATATTTTTGTTGTGTGAAGCGCTAACCGATGACCTGATAGACAGCACTTTACATGCTCCTCATCACCACATATTTTTCTAAACTTTAGCTGTGAAATTGTCCCTAATGCATGCATAGAATGCTTAGTGCTGCAGTATCACTTTAAATGTTTGAGAATACAGTTTGTTGAGTGGGACATGGTTGTGAGTGTTCAATTCATCAGTTACTGCCTCATGTAGTGTTAAAAAGAAATGCAGAATGTATTTCAGCATTAATAATAGCCGTATTCCAGTATAAGCTTAGATAAACAATCTTGAAGAAACCTCCCAATTTCGAGCTAGCTTGTGTACTTTAGAGATTACTTAGTTTCTCTTGCTGTAGATCACATATTTCTGTGTTGGTTAATATTGCATGAAGAAGCTTCAAGCAATCAATTATTATTGTGGTAATTACCTCTGTTGTACCACAACTTTTTAATGTTTGTCATTTCTTTAGTGACTTCTTTGATTAGAAGGTGGTTTGCCCAGTGTCAAATTTGTGTATAATGGAACATTTCAGACTCCTAGATTAAAGTTCAGATTTCACCGATAGAATTCTTTAATCTCCCCCACCCCAGAGAATTAGTCAGACATCTGCCCTTATATCATAACAAACGATTGGTAACCCAGGTCAAAAGGGCGCTCTGCAAATAAGGGTTTAGTATAAATTTCCAAAGTATCTTATCGGTGCTCCTAAGGAAGGGTGTAGTCACCAACACACCACACAACCTACCCAGTAGGTCTACAAAACAAGTTAATTTTCCTGAGCACTCAAGATGTACAGTTCAATATCCAAATTAAAGTTCAGCTGAATTTATCTGATGCAGTCACAGGTTGGTAATCCAAAATAAATCATCAACGAAAGTCCTTCAAATCACGGATAATATTTTATTTTCCTCTTTTCTGGATTCAAACTCTCCAAATTCCATATACAGAAGTCATTGGATTATTCAGCCAACACGTGTTTCGTCATGTTAATCATCTACTTCATCAGGGCTGAAATCACAGTACAAATAAACATCAATGTAATTCATTTAAGATAACATATAAATCTAAACTCTAATATTTTGTGGAATCCCGTGATGAGCAGAAGAGAACCCGGCAAGAAAAACCAAAAAAAAAATACACCCGATATGTGCACGTCTTCATTAAGCCATCACCAAATATTATGATTAAGTTTCAACCATTCAATCCAAAGAAATTTTAATATATGTAACCTAAAAAACACTCATCCTCGTATCGAAAAAACATTTGCGGGTTAAAGTACCCCAAATAATGCCCCACATGGGATCTGCTATCTCCTATCTTTATATTTTAGATGGTTGGCCCCATCATGAGTGATACCTCATTTAAGACTATTAGTCGCGTGTTACTCTATCTAATGATTTTTAGAGTAATTATAGACTCTAAGACACCACCCAAAGCAAGAGTCAACTTGGGTGCTTTGAAACAATAATCCAAGAAAATAATTATAAATTAAGTAAGAATGATTACAAATTACAATATGGATAGTCATAAACTCTTTTCCATATTGAATCGGTACTGGCATTTATTGAGAACAGACAAGGATCTGATGCCCTATATAGGGGAAAGACCAAGTATTACCTATAGAAAGGGAAAAACCCTGGCCAATGCAGTCAGTTCGAGCTACCCAAATATGAGACCAGATAATTGGCTGACAAATAAGACTAAGGGTTTTCACAAATGTGGACGTTGCAGCTCTTGCAGGTGGGCACAGAAGAAGGTTCTAAGTTTTAGCTATAATGGTTCTGGAACATATGACATTGTGAGTTTCATAAACTGTGATACTACGTATGTAGTGTATGTGCTAGTTTGCTCATGTGGGAAAATCTATGTGGGCAGTACAATTCGTAGACTTCGAGACAGGATTATGGAACATATAAGGGCGTGGAAAAATGGTGATACTCGATATCCCATTGCGGCACATGCTGTCCAAAATTGTGATGACAGGGAAGGACATAACTTCAGTTATCATGGGATTGAACATATTAGCCCACACCCAAGAGGAGGTAACAGACAACTTAAATTGAGAAGGACAGAGGTTATGTGGTTGATGAGACTTAAAGCTGTGGAACTAGGTTTAAACAATGACCATGAGTTCCAGTACTATTTGGGAGATGAGTAATATGCAATCTGTGATGATATAATTACTAACTGTATTTGGCAGTTTATTCAGAAGTGGCAAAAAGCCACGACTCTCAATGATTGAATGTCTTGAACTGTGTTATGCGAAAATGTTTAGATTTTGAATTGAATTTGATACTCTCCACTTCCTGAATCTATTGTATTTAAATAATTAATGTAGGCCTTTGTTTACACCGGAGACTATGTGTTAATAACTATTTGGTGTTTCTTTTGAAACCAAGAAAAGTGAAAATTTGAGGATGTAGTTATATGTCTCACCTGAACTCCCACTTTTCATTTTCATCTACTACTATGCTGTGGAATGAATGAGACCTCGTTATTTTCGCAAACCCAAGATGACAACTATACATTTATGAAACTATACATTTATGAAGATAGATTTAAGTAAGCCCTAATTAGATTGAATAGATAGCTTCGTATTGAAAGAGTAACATCTAATTATACAACACACTAACAAACCCACTACGTGATGGCACTTGAGGAGTAGGAATACTAACAAGAGTCCAATATGGCGCCCGGACAGGACGCCGACTAGGAAGTACGTTCGCGCACCAACTTACTAAGCCACTACAAGATGGCGTGTGATTTGGGAGGATATAAATAGGAATTCCAATATGGCGCTGGTGCAGAACGCCAGACCAGGGAACACGTTCGTGGATAGACGAACACGAATCTAGATATAGGTATGTACGAGGATTTCACCTATGTGAGAACCATTAGATAAAACTGAATAGTTTTAATTACGTATTTAAAAAGATACTGAAGTATTTATTTTTACACTCGATCACTATTACAGATCGCGAGTGTGGTGACTCGATTACGTTGGATGATATGTGAGGACTCCTGTTCAGAATATACTTAAAGAGTGGGGTAAGTTTCTGGTGGAGAACTAAGGGTGATATAAGTTGGTTCATAAATTATCCTGAGACACTTTTCTAATTGGAGGTTTTGGGTTGCTTAAATTGCAGGGTCTGTTGACTTCATATTTGGAAGTACGAAGTGATTGATTATTTCAAAAGTGAATTTATCGATACATGTGGATTACGGTAAAAAAAATTTATAATTATTTTCTTGGATTATTGTTTCAAAGCACCCAAGTTGACTTGCTTTGGGTGGTGTCTTAGAGTCTATAATTACTCTAAAAATCATTAGATAGAGTAACACGCGACTAATAGTCTTAAATGAGGTATCACTCATGATGGGGCCAACCATCTAAAATATAAAGATAAGAGATAGCAGATCCCTTGTGGGGCATTATTTGGGGTACTTTAACCCGCAAATGTTTTTTCGATACGAGGATGAGTGTTTTTTAGGTTACATATATTAAAATTTCTTTGGATTGAATGCTTGAAACTTAATCATAATATTTGGTGATGGCTTAATGAAGACGTGCACATATCGGGTGTATGTTTTTCTTGGTTTTTCTTGCCGGGTTCTCTTCTGCTCATCACGGGATTCCACAAAATATTAGAGTTTAGATTTATATGTTATCTTAAATGAATTACATTGATGTTTATTTGTATTGTGATTTCAGCCCTGACGAAGTCGATGTGTAGATGATTAACATGACGAAACACGTGTTGGCTGAATAATCCAATGACTTCTGTATGTGGAATTTGGAGAGTTTGAATCCAGAAAAGAGGAAAATAAAATATTATCCGTGATTTGAAGGACTTTCGTTGATGATTTATTTTGGATTAACAACCTGTGACTGCATCAGATAAATTCAGCGGAACTTGAATTTGGATATTGAATTGTACATCTTGAGTGCTCAGGAAAATTAACTTGCCCTTATATCATGCTGCAAATGGCCCTGGTTCCAGTGCCAGTTTAAACTCGATTAAAATGAATGTGAGTGTAAGGAGATGGGAACGTTGTTGGTTGTAAGCAGGCGTTTATGCATTACCATGTTTTAAAGCATGGTACTGGTAGATCTGTTGATTTATGTTTTCTGGTTTTCCAGAGGAGGTCCCTTATTATTCCTCCCAGTTGTACAATGTCTCCCCCCCCCCTCTGCAATTGTCTGTGGATTTAACAAGGATGTTAAAAAGCTCTCCTGTTGCATATTTGGAGTGTAAGGTGATGGATTTCACCTCAAAGATGCTTTTTTACAATTAAAGAGCTAGTATCCATCCTGGTTTTTTTTGGGCCCTTCAAGGTAAAAACCAAGGATTTATGAACAAACGCCCTATTGTGTTTTGTGTTAGGTGATGCATAAAAAGCTAGGGTTATTGGTTGTGTTGGAGCCTCATTTCCTCTAACTTCATCAGGCTAGTTTCCTGAAGTTTTTCTTATGCTCCTCCTGTACTCCTTTCCTACCACTGGGAAGTTGAATCTTTCCTATATAACTCCTTTCCATCTTAGGATGGGTGGTTTTATTAGTTTGTTCATGGTTTGTACGTTTTAATTGTAATAGGGACATTTCAGACTTTTTTGTTGCAATGGTATTCAGTTGACCGTTAACAGTGGAGACTTTCCTCAGGAGCCAGTTTGAGGGATTATCTCTGTAGTCTTCCTCCACTTTACATAGGTTTGTCTTTAGCTGGTCCCATTAAAAACGCCTTATTCTGCTGGTGTTGGGCATTAACCCAACACATGTACCTCACAAAAGTGCCTTAAATAAATCTCCTCCCAAATAAATCGCCAGATTTTCGATGTCTAAGTGGGACTGTTTACCCCTTTTGTATTCAGGCAGACTATTTTAATCATTATATCTGATAGTGCAAGTAACAGCTTCCTCATGCTTCATGCCAGGCCTGTCCCCTCCAACTGCTCACTGGAGAGCTAGGCACTGCCTGTCTTCCTCCTCCTGGCTCAGTGAGTCCCATTTCAGCTGTGCTTCATCTAGTCCTGAAGTCTGCTCATCGGCCAAAACTCTAGTTGGGACTCACTATCCCTGTTGGTCGGCCTTCCCCAGAAATATTCCATACACATAACCTCTTTTTGATATTTAATGAACGCGTAGAATAAAGAGTTCCATTACAGCATTAGCTGGATGCTGCCGTCTTTTTAAGCATGCAAAATAAGTAACCCCAGAAACACTCATTTTGTCCAAACTACATTGTCTTTAAAACCAATAGCTGCCTCACGGTCTTGTCTAGCAACAGCTTTCAAGTGAGCTGAGAAAGGTCTTGCAGCTTACTAGAAATCCTTACTATGGGTTTCTCTGTGTGCCGACAAGGTTATGGGTCCCTTGGCACTGATAGAATGTCATCTTTGGTATGATTAATCTGAATTGTCATCAGATGATAAAAAATAATCTGCCCATCCCAGTCTGCATTCCTCTCTTCTCACGGTACTAAAACAGCCAACTAGCCGTAACGAATACCATCAGATCCATTTTGGAACAAGAAGCTAAGGCTGCCTTGATTCTTTTAAACTTCTGTGCAGCCTTTGAAACAGGCTGTCACTCCACTCTCATTAAACATGTCAGAGCTAGGCATTTGTCGATCCGCTCTTAATTGTTTCGCAGCATTTCTGTAGAATAGATGCAAGTCCATATCTCTAAAACCTTTATGCTTTGGCTCCGTTCTGCTTCCTCGAAGGATTCTCTAGGGCTCCCCACTAAGCCCATCTCTTTTGAAAATTTACATGGCCCACCTGTGTGGACCCCATCCTCCCGTCTGGCCATGACGTTTTCTCTTATGCAGACAACACACAACGTATTGTCTCAATCTGTAACAATAAGCCAGAACTGCCTCAGACTGAAAGGGGGGGCAAACGGAGGTCCTCCTTTTTTTTGCCTATTTCTACCCACTTGATGTCCTCCCATCGCGACTTCAGTGCTAGCAGTGGCACCAGTCCCTCATTCAGCATTCTAGTGTGGAGGCAAGTCACTGCTTTGACAGTGCCAGCGGCCATCACCACATATTGACATATTGACTTCCTGCTCTGCTAGCCCTCCCTTCCAATGTCTCTGCATCGCCGCCACCACTGCCGCGCGCAGTAGAAAAGTTCCATCCGGTAAGCCAAATTGCTCCTGTAGGGTCTGATAGGGAACCAACGTCCCATCGATATACAGATCCCCTACCACCTGCAAGCCCAACTCCTCCCATTCCAATAGCTGGGACCAATCGCCCCCATGAGGCAGCGCGGTCAGCATTCCCAAAGGTATCTCCGGTGCATACGGCCAGTCTGTTTTCGCTCTATTTAAACTCCTATGCCAACATAATTTAAGCGTCTTTTCCTCTATCGTAAGATCCCTCACATCCAGTTTCTGTTGCATGACTATATATGACAAGACACACCTCTGGATGCCAATCCCACGTTCGTGTTCCTGACCCCTGAATTCTCTAGCAATATTTTGCGTTAATATCTGGAGTTGTGCCGCCAGGTAGTATAATTCAAAATCGGGTATGGCCACCCCCCCTTCAGACTTGGGTCTAGTTAGGGTACCCAGTGCCACCCTACGCCGTCCATGACCCCAAAGGAAGCCAGTCACCAGCATCTTCAATTCTTTAAATATCCGCTGTGGGATCCATATTGGTAATGTTCGAAAATAATAGAGCAGCCGCTGAAGTGCCACCATCTTCAACAATGCCACTCGGCCCAACACCGACAGGGGGAGGGAGGCCCAAAAATCCATGCAACCCTTCAGCGCGCGAATGCAACGCCCCACGTTCCCCTCTAAGAGGTCCGCAGCCTCATGGTAAATGCGCACCCCCAAGTAGGTGAAACAGGAGGGTTCCCACACCACCTCTCTCACTAGTGGGGGACAGGGCGTACCCACCCGCAATGGGAATACACAGGTCTTAGTCCAATTCACCCTAAGGCCTGACAGCTGCCCGAATCTAACCCGGCATATCCACTGCACCTTCTAGGGATTGTCCAGGATCCGCTAGGTACAATATCAGATCATTAGCATATAATGATATGTAATGCGACTCTGACCCTTGCGCAACCCCATTGTACATGGCGCCTGACCGTGCCTGTGCCGCCAGCGGCTCCATCGCCAAAGCGAACAACAGGGGGGACAGTGAGCAGCCCTGTCTTGTGCCCCTACAAACAGGGTAAGCCGAAGATGCAATTGGCCCCAGTCGTACCCGTGCCCTCGCCGACGGGTAAAGCACCCTTGTCCATCTCCGAAACCTTCCCCGATCCCGAATTTCAGCAACACCTCATCTAGGTACTCCCACTCGAGGCTGTCAAAAGCTTTTTCAACATCAACTGCTAACACCACAGGGTCAAGAGCCGAGGCCTCAGCGCCATCTATAATTCGGATCAGGCGACGTATATTCATCGAAGTGCTCCTAGTTGGGATGAATCCCGCTTGATCCCTATGTACTAATGCGGTCATGTGTGGCAGTAACCTGGTGGCCAGGATGCGACTCAGGATCTTCTAGTCCACCGTCACATCCAACTCATCTCTGCCTGGCTTCAGTAGCGGTACCACCAGTGCTTCCCTCATTGATTCAGGTAAGCGCCCCACCTGCTTCGCCTCCGAATACACCACCAATAGTTTAGGTGCTAGTACATCAACAAATTTGGCATAAAATTCTATTGGTAGGCCGTCCACCCCTGGGGTTTTATTCTGTGCCATCTGTTTAATTGCCACCCTGATCTCTGCCAATGTTAAGGGACCCCCCAGTTCTTTCGCCTCCTCACTATCCATCACCGCCTCCTCACTATCCATCACCGGCAACGGGATCAGGTCCAGGTATTCGCCTATCTCCGTCTGCCTCTAGTTGGCATTCATACAATCCTGTGTAATAGGACTGAAAGCGCGCCAGGATTGCTGATTGAGAGTAGACTACGTCCCCTTCTGCTGTTCTTATACTCATGACCGGACACCCCCTAGGCTCTGGATCGGCAAGCCTGGCAAGGAGCGTACCCACTTTATCACGTTCCTCATGTACTTTTACAGCATACAACTTATAATCATAGCACGCAGCAGTTCTGTCTCAGTCACCACCACTTCCTTAGCCTCCATCAGTCGTTCCTGTAGATCCGGTCGCTCAGGTCTTTGCCGCTCCAGCCCCCTCAATACCTCTTCTGCTTTCGCAAGATCATTCAAGACTGCTGTTCTCGCATTTGAAAATCTACCCATGCACACACCTCTCGCCACCACTTTCATCGCATCCCATTCTATTGACCATGACGTGGCTGAGCCTTCATTCTCCTCAAAATAGCGGTCAATTCCCTGTTGAACCGTGTCACTAAACACCAGGTCCTCCAGTGTATCAGGCCGCAGCCGCCATGATGGAACCGCTGACCTCGCCTGCCGCCACTGGACTGACACCAATAAGGGGTTATGATCCAAAATGGTCCTGGTCAAATATTCAGAATGAGTCACCACAGCTGCCAAGGGGCCACTACACAGTACCGAGTCTAGTCTAACATGCAATTCGTGTATTGTGGAGAAGTAGGAGTAATCCCTCATCTCAGGGTACTGTTCCCTCCACACATCTACCAGTCCCCACCCTCCTGCCAGTCCTTCCAGTGAACCGCTAGCCTGCGTACTGGGGAGTCAGCCAATGGCGGATGTGATCTATCCAGCTCTACATCAGTGATTGAGTTAAAATCGCCCCCCAGTAAGACAGGGCCAGCCAAGAAATAGGCCAGCGAGCTCGTTAAACCCTCAAAAAAGCAGGCCCGATCGGAATTGGGGGCATATACACTACACAGGACCACCTCCCTGCCGTAAAGCCGTCCCTCAACCTCTACATATCTACCCTCAGGATCAACCCGCTGATTCCTCACCTGGAATGGTATCCCCGCTCTGATCCATATTAGCACCCCTCTGGCAAATGCTGAGTATGTCGTTCCAAACACCTGACCCCGCCACCTCTTCTGTAAGGCCCCGCATTCCTTCTTGGTCAAATGAGTTTCTTGAAGCATTGCTATCTGTACGCCCCGTCTCACCAAATAGGCATGCACCTTATGACGTTTCACCATCGTTCGAAGTCCTCGGACATTCCATGTTATGCATTTTAGATTAGGTAACGTCCCCATGATGCATTTTTCTGCACAGTATCACTAACAGACAGTTGTTCCCCGCATCGCAGCAGTTGTAGACCCCCTTCAAAACACCCCACACAACTCCCCAAACTCCTCTCCCCAGGACAGGACCTAATAACCCAGCTTCAGCCCCGTTCCACACATTACTCTAATCTGTGGTCCCCACCACAGAAGGCCTTAAAGGCCACAAGAGGGTGATGGAGCGCCGAGCCAGGGCGGGCAGAGCTCCCACTCCGCGCCTTCGTCCCACGCTGCTTTTACAACGCCATACCTGATAGACCATTAAAAGTCAGGAGAGTCTATACCAACAGGTACCTCGGAGTTACTCAGTTCCCCTAAGCCTCACTCGTTAAACAGTCCATCCGAGGTCTGCGGTGTGACCGCTGGTCCTTTTACACTCCCCGTGTCCGAGTCGTCTCCCCCGGATTTCTCTCCCTCCTCCGATTCCGATCCCCCCGATGTTCTCTCCTGCTGCGACCCTGTGATGGTCGCCGTTGCAGCCAACGCTCCCTTCCTGTCAGCTGCCATCTGAGCTTCTCGTACAGCCCTCTTGAGTTTGTTCCGGGAACGGATGCGCGGAGATTTTCTAATCGGGACTGGCTTCTGCCGTTCCCTTCCACTTTTGTGCGCGCGATCCGTCCCGGCACGGTATAGTTCAAGCCACGACCATGCCTCATCAGGAGTCTGGAAGAAGTGGGTCTTGTCATCAAGCATCACTCTCAATTTGGCAGGGAAGAGCAAGGAGTATTGAATCCCCTCGTCTCCCAGTTCCTTTTTTACTGACAAGAAGGATGCTCTACTTCTCTGGACTTCCTGCGTATAATCCGGAAAGACAGTAACTGTTATTTTCCACTTGGAAGGGGCCCTGGGATTGTGCCCTTTGTATCAGCAAATCGCGGTCCTTATAGTGCAGCAATTTGACCACCATCGGCCGAGGTGGCCGGCCCTCCAAGGGCAGTTTGGCTGGGACCCTATGCGCTCTCTCCAGGGAGAAGAAGGGAGACAGACCCTCCGGTGCCACAACCGTCTTAAACCAGTTCTCCATATAGGACACAGCGTCACCTTTTTCAATTTTTTCTGGAAGACCCACTACCCTCACGTTATTCCTCCGGTTACGACTTTCAGCATCCTCCGCCCGTCGTTCCAGAGTCGCCAAACGACCGAGGATGTCCGTCAGTTTGTGCTCCGCGGTCACCACCGCTGGTCTCAACTCCTGGAGCAATTGTTCATTCGTTTTCACCCTGTCCGAGAGCTTGGCATGGTCTGCTCTCAGTAGGCCCAGCCCCGTTGCAACCTGCGCTATGTCTTGGTGCAGCGATTCCTTTGTCGCTGTGATCGCCTCCAGAATGGTGTCGAGGCGCAGGTTCAGCCTCTGTTTCTGCGTCGATGCCTCCAATGGGGCTTGAGCTCCGCCATCTTGGACCAAAGCGGCCGCGTCGTCTCGTCCTTGTGGCTTGTTCAGCCCGCGGCCAAGAGCGGCCATCTTGACCGTGGTATGCGTGCCACCCGGGCCACCGCCAAAGGCCACGCCAGTTCACAGTCTCCTCAACACAGGCCCTCCGGTCACCGACACCGCCCAGTGGAGACCAGTGTTTGTTAACACAGGAGTTCCGCACTCACAATCACGGACCGTCCATGTCCTCTCTTACGATTTTCCGCACCCAACGAGCACACTTCTTTCCACAGGCTATCACAGATGATCCACGGCCGTGTGCTGCGTGGGGCCACCCGCACTCCAACAGAGGCCCAGGGAACTTCCAGTCCAAAGCAGCAAGCCTGCGGCACACCCCCAAAAGAGCAGTCGGGCGCTTTCCAGAGCCGATCACGTCGGCCGCCCAAACAAGTGCGCTGTGGTAACCCGAGAGTGCCGTCCTAGCTCGCACTCGACTTTCGCTCCGTCACCACACTGCGTGCTCTCAAGAACTCGGCCAGCTCCCCGGGTGCGCTGTCGCCGGCGTTGCCGTCCAGGAGCAGTCCGTCGTTCACTGGGCCTCCTTGTCGAGGAGGGGGGAGGGGCGCCGCACTCACCAAACTTTAGGGTTCCGATATCACTTCTCCGAGCCGGCGCCGAGGGCACCCCCCCGTCGAACCCCCGCTCCGCTTGCTCTGCCGGGCACGCCGCCGAAGCACCGGCTCAGCTCGGGTGCGTTGGCTCCTGGGCCTCTCGATCCTCTCACGCCGCCATTTTCCTTTGTCCTCGGCCCGGCTCCTCCGCGCTCCGGGACCGGATCCTCACACTGTCTCCGAGGTCCCGCTGGTGTCCAAACTCTTCTCTCTGCTCAAGCAACACTGCGTGCTGCAAATCCGCACCTCCGGGGGCACCAGGGGCAGGAATAACAGGATAATTGTCGGGACTCGGCGCGGAGCTGCACGCTCACACAGCCATCCCGGTCGCCGCTCAGACCACGCCCCGTGTATCGTTGCTAGAGTCTTGTCTGTGGATTGGCTTGCCATATCGGTGCAGAAGGAGCAAAAATAAAATTCCTGCCACGAGTCACAAGATTAAGGGTAGGCCGCCGAAAACCGAATGGACAAAATTCGGGAAGATGCCCAGAACTGTTTCAAAGGGTGCTAACAGTCCCGTAAAAATTGTCTTAAATACATGTGCGATGCCACTGGTATCAGACATGTTTAAGATTTGGCTTAGTATTCCTACGAAATGCACGGGGCAATTTGTCGATTTAAAAGGGAATGTATCTCTGCCGATGTCCTTGCCACTTGCAGATCATACATTTCTTTTGATGACGTTAAAGGCACAGTTGTCTGTAAAAGAATAGACTTCATTCTGTTTAAAGTATCAATTCGAATAGAAGAGATATTCAACGAAGGCCATAACGCAGCCCCCATATCTGGATTACTGTGTGGATACAATACTTGCATACAGCAAACGGCCCTGGAAGTTACAGTTGTCAGATAGGCTTTTCCTGGCAGCATGCCACAACAGCTGTGGTCACTTATTAAAACATAACTGCCGTTAGAAAGTGGTCTAAAAAATGGCTCTATCCGTTTTGCATGCCTGCCATGCAGGTGACATGAAAGGTTATTTGAAGACCCTTCGCAGGCTCCATGCAAATTAATACCTTGACACAGAAGTGTACCGCTTAGTGATTTTTTTTTTTTTACAATTTTTACCACAAAAAAATACCTTGTTACCTTCACTATAACATTTATGTGTATAAGGTAAATTCCAGGTTGATTTGATGTGTTCTTTACCCAACCTTTCATACTTGCCTGCAGGTATATACTCTTGGCAGTATTTAAACTGGAAAGTTTTTATCGGAATTGTAATCGTTCCGTGTATTATCCATTCAATGACCGGTCTCTCTGACATGGTCAATGGTAATCTCTCGAGTTTTTCAATGCTCCGAATCGTATAGTCTGCTCCTTTTTGCGCCAAACTGATTTGTATATCAGTAAGGTTAAAGATACCGAATAATGACGTTGTGTCGATTAAACGCCATGGTACGTAGCCTGAACGCAGATTTTGCAACGTCCAACCAAGCTGTACAATAGAACGTAATTGAGACTGACCATGTTGTAACATTAGTAAGTCCTGCTCTATTATATCAAAAGCAGATGATACAATGCTGTCCAATGAATATATTCTGGAGGACAGAGTCGTTAACCCATTGTCCACAACAGAAAGTGATTTTTCCAAATTTATACGATCAATTTCTCTTATTTTTTCTGCTGTCTCAATTTGCATTACTTTCCAAGCTTCGTTATACGCAGTGTATATACCGGCCGCTATGAAACGTTTTTGACGCTGTTTGCGTGGTCCCAATATGAAATCACGCAAGTCAGCACCGTCTTTAAGTAAAGTCAAGTGTTGCTTAATTTCAGCCAGTGTTGCTTAATTTCAGCCAGTGTGGATTTCTCTAGCCACTCAAGGCATAGTTTCCCTACACTGTATGTTGTAAATATCCCTGGATGTTGTCTCTGGGAGTATCTAGCATCTGGTCTGGTCATTTTGAACCCCTGTGTTTTGTTCAGGAATCTATCTTGACAGTTATTCGTGTCTGTTGGCCAGATCAACCACTTTTTCCAATCAGGATGTGTTCTGTTTTGGTGTAAAATATGGGATGTTTATGTTTATGTTTTTTGCTATTTTTATAGTGCACAACTACCCGGAGGTGTCTCGGCGCTCAGTATACAGAACGATAGCTATGGCAGAAATTTAGCGTGAGAAAAGCCAGCTTTCAAGAAAGAATGCTGGCAATCAGTTCCTGGATGTCATCAAACTGTCTTAAACTAAACTCTGACAAAACAGAGGTGATGACATTCGGGAAACTGGAACCTATTTGGTCACCCCAATGGTGGCCAACTAAGATGGGATCCCCACCAGTACCTGTTACTAAGGTTCGTAACCTGGGAGTTACGTTTGACAATAAAATGACCTTCCATCATCATGTCAACTCTGTGGTTTCTTCATCCTTCTTTATCCTAAAAAGGATCAAAAAACTTTTACCCTATCTTCCCACTTCAGCTGGCAAAACCATAATCGGCACTTTGGTCTTCGCCAAAACAGACTACTGCAATGCCCTTCTTCTGAACGCCCAGGAAAAAGTTCTTAACAGGCTGCAGCTAGTTCAGAATGCCGCAGCCAGAATCCTACTGGGCATCCCTAAGTTCTCCTCGATCTCCCCTTATATTCAACAACTGCACTGGCTCCCAGTGAGGAGTCGTACAAAATTTAAGGCACTATGCATCGCCTACAAATCCATCAACAATTTAGGCCCACAGTTTCATAAAGATGCCCTCTGCCTGCTTGACAATTCAAGAACGCTTTGCTCTTCCTCTGCCCATCTACTCAAAGTCCCACGAACTAAAAGAGCCAAATGGGGTGACCGATGTTTCACGATTTCTACAGCTAAACTTTGGAACACACTCCCCCATCTCATTAAAACGGCCCCTACACTCATGAGCTTTAGGAAGAAACTAAAAACCTGGAGTCTCGCTGTGCCTTGTCCATTTATTATGGACCTTGAAAGAGTCAGAGAAAGGAAGCCCAACCTCTCCCCTGCGCTGTACAGGATTCACACAGACCTGGTGATACCTGCTATTAACATGCCACGAAACCATAAACCCACAGTAGGCAGCGCTACACAAGCTTTTTTTAGGTCTCGCACAGCGTGTTAGGCAACCGCTAGAAGTTCATGCTAATAATCCGTGCCCTCCCGCAGCCCCAGCGATCTGAGAGGCTGAGGTGGGAGCCCTGTGAGCCCCCACCCTGATTTCATGACTTTCCCGCGACTTGTTTTTATTGCAAGCTGGCACAGGGAGGATCACGTTTTTGCTCGCATTGCAGCATACAGTGCTAGGCCACTTTCCCCAAACAATGACATAGCTGTCTTTTCGTGACGGAACCAGCACATCTACTCTAATATACCCACTGCCCTTTCCTTTTCCTATGCCTGCTGTAGAAACAGGTGTGGCAACATTAAGTAAAACCCCTGCACTTGTTGCTGGGTGTAAACTATAGTCCCGCCGCCATTGCCGCTTTCTAGTGCTTAATGTGGGATCAAAGCACCAACCTAATGGGTTATTTAAGGACCTGGGCACAAGAACAGTGATTTTAAAGCGCAAACAATCAGCAGTTACAGCCCGCGAGCTCTGAGGTGGCGTGATGTTGCACACTCCGGCCCCCTCTCTTCACTGAGCTACCCCACCATCGACGACCATATCACAGTCCCACCAAGCTGACCCATGGCAATTCATCAAGAAACATCAAAGGGCCTTGACTCTACTCAGTAAGGCTGAGTCCATATAACAACAAAACTTAACAATTGCTAATACTGAGGGCAACTCCAAAACAACTATTTATTCCAGACCTCTGAATAAAACATATAGGTCCGCGATTTTTACTACACCATCAGTTGGTTTATTTGACAACTCTCTTAGATGTTTTCAATAATACTTTCTACATGTGTATCAAAAAAATGACTACAATACAAAGGGAAAAGCTATATAAAATACACTACATTACATCATATACGACACCAGCATACAATTAATATAAACCTTCACACATACCTCATGCAAATTTGGCCAGACACTCGTACATCAACACTCACAATATCCAAAACAAAGGCCTAGAGCGTGTGGAAATAATTTTGTATCCCCCCAGCTCTGGTGAAAACTGTTCTTAATCCCAACGTCAAACCGTACAATAAATCCTATATACTCCTAGTGTATATGACCTATTGCATTGCAAATGCTTGTTTCTAATGTAGATGCCCTGAAACTTGTCATTTGCTGTTGCTGCTATGAAAGTCTCCACACTAACAGAGGAATACTATAGGGCTCCAATGTTCTTGGAGAATGGGAATACATTTAGGCTATATGGTGTGGGGTGGGGGGTTGTGGGCAAGGTGTTTTAGGTTGTGGAAATATGCTTGCACCGTTAGACGCTGGGAAAATTGATGAATTTGAGAGGGACTTGTATAGGAGAACTGCTATTTTTCGAATGTTGAGGTTGGCATTGAAGGCTTCTAATGTCACCTGA
The DNA here is from genome assembly GCF_964263255.1 of Lissotriton vulgaris. Classification (NCBI taxonomy): domain Eukaryota; kingdom Metazoa; phylum Chordata; class Amphibia; order Caudata; family Salamandridae; genus Lissotriton; species Lissotriton vulgaris. Next base: position 1,140,193,504 of record NC_141695.1, on the reverse strand, counting down.
CTCACAATCCAACTGCGAGCTACATAGTATATTCTGATCACAGCTGTGTTTTCTTACTTTACTTTGGGCGCGAGCATACAAACTGTTCAACCATGGTCCTATACTTTATTTTCAGAGTATACAATCCACGTGTTATTATCATAAAGGCAAATGTGCAAAATTGAGTTTGAGGACAATAGTTCCTTAGAAGCAGAGTTTACAGGGGAGCATACAGAGGACATGGTTTATACTTTACAAAATATATGATTATAAAGGTAAGTGTAGTGCTGGAGACACGTTGGTCATACAAGTATAGAGGACGTAGTTTATACTTTACAAAATATATGATTATAAAGGGAAGTGTAGTGCTGGAGACACGTTGGTCATACAAGTATAGTCAGCAGATGGCTATGTAGATACTTGCACTACAGTATAATGTAAAGGAAATGTGGGTAAACCAATTCTGGGTGTGCTTTTCGCAGGCAGTTAGAAGAACACAGAATGCCACCCACAGGCGCTAATGGGCAAAAGAGTGAATTAGGTAGTAGAAGTGACATTGGTTAGGACTGAGCCTTCCTTGAGTTGTTTGTTTCTGTCGAGTAGATCGGGAGTGGCGGCCGAGAGATTAAGCAGGCGAATGTTCATTGCCATTTCCTTAAATACTGTGGACTGTGTGTGTTGGAAAGCGAGTGGCTTGTATTGTAATTGCATATATATATAGCGCTTACTATCCTTAAGGACCCGTCAAAGTGCTTTTTTGGTGAGTAGCACAATACTCCGGAAGTCATAAAGAATTAGTGGTGAATTAGTGTAGTGAAATATGAAATTTATTTGAGCGGTGTTAGTCTGTTATTTGGATTGAGAGTACGCTAGGGGAGAGATTGAATAGGAGAAAGGTTTGCATTTATATAGTGCTTACTACTCCTGATTAGGTGTTATAGCTCTTTTAGGCTTTTTGGCGGCAGTAAACTTGAACTGCAGTTTCCCCTTAGACACCATAAAAGACATAAGTGTTTGATGGTCTGTAGAATCTCAATAAGTCTTCTTTGGGTTGTAAGTTTCGCAGGAGTCAGTTCCTGGGACTTGAGCCTTGGATATGTAGTGCCTCGGAAACTTTATCTGGTTATGGGAACGGAGAAGTGAAATTGTTAGCGTTACTTCTTTTTTAAAGTCTGACTTTAAAATAACGTAAATCACTTAATGCATACCTTTTGTAATGTAACAAAGGGGACTTTCCTAAATGGAACTATCTCACAGTATGAAATGCTGAACGCAATATTGCACGTAACGAGAAATTCTTAGACGTACCATTCTTTCCTGAATCTGTGCATCACTGCTCAAAACACAAGATGCATGTAGTGCTGCTGAAAAAACATACACTGTTAGCAGAAATAGTGGGGTTTGCTAGTGCTTGTAATGATTGTCTGTAGGCACAAATCCGTTTGCTTTGTGACAGTTGTTTTTTGTGTAACTTCTTCAATACACTAGACGAACCATGCACATCCACCACATTACCTCTGTAGTACGGTGTAAGTAATGGTCCTTCCACCACACTGAAGAGGAAAATCTATCAGGTGCAAATAATAGAAGGATTTTTCTTTAAAAAAAATGTTGCATCCGTATTTTTTTATTTTTATCTCGTGTCAGTCACATAATTGAAACTGAAAGCAGTCTGTGCCCTATACTTTATCTGCTTTTGGCTTGATTGGTGCTCAATTATTTATTATAGGAAGCAAATTATTTTGTTAGTTAATTCCCAAGTGTTTCAATCGGTCCAGCACTGTGCCACTCGCCGCTGCCTGCTTGACTGTTGCCTGCCCATCTGATTTGAATAGCTATCCTGCTGTTTCCTGCTTGCAGGCTAGTTTGTTCCTGTTTTTGTTTAATGCCTGTGTTTGTACTCTGCCTATACAGAATAAACACATGGCTTTTTAACCCGTTGACATTTTGCTCTGACTTGAATGGGGCCTTGGTCTTTACTTCTTGTGTTTTATTTCTTTTTAGGTCTCGCCTTGCGAGGCAGCAAAGCTGCTCGCTAAGCGAGATCTATTGTTGCCGACTTGAGTTTGGAAATGGGACAGGTGATGTGCACTCTCACGGCGCCCGGACAGCCCATGTGCACGCTCACAGAGTCTCTTTCGGACAGCCGATGTGCACACTCATGGCGTCTCCTTCAGCATGCGCATTACAGACATGTCTCACCGGTCTGCAGGTTCCTTGGCTGTCTCCTCTGCCCGCCGTGGGGCTCTCCTCACCACTCGGAGCCCCGTCTTGCTCTGGTACTATGTAGTTCGTCTCGGTCTTTGCCCGGTCCCTCTGATGGGGTCGGGACTTCAGCATGGAGCCTGCAGGCTTCCGGACGTCCTCTTCGGCGGTCCCTTCCTGTTTGTTTGGCAGGCCCCGCCCACGTTCCAACGAAGGCTGCCTGACTTCCTGTTTCGTTGCCATCTGCACCGGAGACAGGGAGTGCGCCCCGCGATGTTACCTCCATATATGAGCACTGCACAGCACGATAAGTGTCCTCCAAACAATGTAAATCCTTCACTTTAATAGTGACCAAGATCGCCCCCCACCACTCGCGGGACAATGCGGGTGTTATTTGTATACAGAGCGCGTAATGAGCATGTTCACTTTAATAGTGGCTGACTGCTAGTAGCGCAGTACCGCTGGAGAGTGCTCGGAAAAATACCCCCCACTCCAAAGCCCCGTTTTCTCCTCTCACTCGTATATATCTCCACCTTTACTGTTTTCTTCTCCTATTGAATTCCCGCCCCCAAGACTTTCTTTCTCTTCGTCCCTCTTTGGTCTTTTCTTTAGTCTTTCCTCGCTTCTCTCCCTATACTGTCTCTTTCCCTTCACTTGCGTTGGTCTGACAGTGCCCTGCTTCTCCAGCCCCCTCCCCCCACACCCTGTCTAGGCCTCCCCGGTCTCCCCAGCCGCCCCTGTGCAGCAGCCACATACCTAGTCAGCGGAGGTCAATAAACTATGTAATTGCTAACTGCCTCAATCAGCGCTGAAATGTGTGTCCTTCCCCACCCCTTCTGATCGGACCATTGGAACAAGCATTTGCAATGCAATAGGTCTAGCATTTACGCGAGTTTGAGCTATTGACATTGCAAATAACAATGCCTTTTATTTTTGTTTTCGTTTTAAAAACATAAATAAAAGGCATTGTCGTTTACAATGCCAATAGCTTAAACTTGTGTATCTGCGAGACCTATTGCATTGCAAATGCTTGTTTCATTTTGGTCCTATGCTTCCAAAGAGGGCAGAGCATTGTTTATCGACTAGTTTAGTTGGCTTCTGTGCTTTCGTACACCCTCCCTATCAGTTACCTCTGCAATAGAATTGGGCAGTGCTCAAACAAAAGTGCTTGAGGGGTTAAAATGAAGGATGGATGCTGCCTGCAGGAAAACTAGGCCAGCTCCTTTCCGACATCATCTTCTCCAGGACACTCGCTTTCTGGAATACACAATGTCTCTCACCAGGACAGTCTCCCTGAAGTGAAACGTGTTTGGTGATAGGTGCTTGATGTCCTCACTGAGAACAGAACAAACCTGTTCTGTCCAGCAACACTCTTTACTTCCTGAGAGTAGTATAAAACTTGCAAAGCCAAACCCAAATTGATTGGCTAGTGCCATTAAAACCCAAAACGAAATTTGTTTTTGAATTGGTGGGAGCGATTCCCAACGGGCTCAATTTAGGTATATATGACAGAGCACCCCTTTTATTCAGAGACGATCCTCATTGTGACAAGACCTACGTGGACCATATACTGATTCCTTCCTGGACATTGGCCCTCCATGCTGCTAATCTCCGAAGTCAGAATCGCTGTCAAGCTCATATGTTATATGATACTGTTGCCGACCTGAACTGTGAAGACGCGTTGTGCCATCCCAAGAGGTGTAGAAGCACTAACCAGAGTAATCCGATCCTTCTTCGACTCTCAACAAAGACCAGGTTTATTTGCTATATAAAAAATAGAGTGCAACTGACAGAAGCTGTAACTTTGCCTGCTGAGCACACTCCCCTGCACCACTGTTTGATGTTACCTTCTCACGTACACTGCCCCGTCACCCTCTAGCCTACACTGGCTTGGTGTACGCTCAGCCCTTTCGTTCACCAGCCTCTGGCCTGAGTTCTGGAATAAGTGTCCCTGAGCCAGACTTGTTTCCCCCTGACTCTGTATAATTATATAGCCTCTCCTGCAGTAAGTGGACAGTGGACATGTTGATGGGGAAAAATATCGTTTTGGGGGGCGATTCTTCACTTTCGTCTAGCTCTTGCAACGTTTGATTCCATCTCAGCTGACCATTTTCTGAAGCAAAAATTACTCCTCTCGGTGACCCTATTGACTCTATTGTTCTTGTAAATGTGGGGTCGAGGATGTGACCTTTCCAAGCCCCAAGGGGGCACTAACCGTAAACCAGAAGTCAGCCCTGGTCATCTGCAGTGTGATGTGGACTCTTCTGGGCCGTATTCACCGGTACAAAAGTTAGAGCTGTTTAATACTTTTTATTACCAAGACGAGTTTGTTTCCTAACCCAAATTGGAATTTTGTGACCAAGACCAATAGATTTCGCGCAATCTTTTCCAAACTTAAGGTAACTCGGAGCACCATGAACACTGAAGCTGGTAGGAACTGATGGCTTTTAAGTTTCAGCTCACCTTTTTCCCTATTTTAATAGACTAACATAACCTATGCTGTTATTTCTTAAAATAAGAATTAGAAGACCTCGCTGCGTAGGTTGTTAAACGGTTTGTGAGTTGGTTGATAAGTCACCAAGTTCACTTCTCAAAAAGAACAACTTAGTGTTCTCTTTGTGGTACCTCAGGCCAGGGGCATTGCAAGAGGCTCCCACACTAAATCTTGTCAGTACCCTGGAGCTATCCATGGTGATGAAACTTGATAGAATACCATTGACACACAGGTTATTGTAGGAGATACGCTAAACATTCATGGAAAAAAAGCATGTGAACCAAACGGTCACAATTAAAGATGGCAGGATCGTATTTTACTTATTAGTTCTACATTTTGCTGTTTGACCATTTTAATGTACTTAATTGAAGTGTTTTCTAGGTAATAACTCTGGCGTGAATTCCTTAAACGTTCCTTTAATAATGGCTTTATTGCACTCTGGTCCTGGTCTTGACACAAAGTCCCATAATTTGTTCCGCAGATACCTGATCGAATTCCTTGAGAGTCAACGATGATTTAGAGGTGCAGCTTTCTGTCCCGGACCCAATGATGAGCATCCTGGTCAGTCAGGAACAGATGCTGTCTCACCCTATGTGGTTCGTACAGCTTCGAAGTTAAAGGGAAAGGCTTTACATTTCTCTTTCCCACAATAAGCCATGGATGAAACCTCTGGCACAATCTGTGAAAAAATGAAACCTTGCTCTTCTGTCCTTTTCATGACTAGTCTTGCTGTTCGTGGCGATTCAGTACTTTCATGTGCACGAGCACAAGCTGGTGTTGTGCGCCGACATATGCTTGTTGCCGATTATAAGAAGTTTGCTGCTTTGGTGGTATCGAAATTTGTACAGTATGAATGCCAATTTGTTTTAGTCGTTAATAAGGAATCTAGATGCACAGACCAAGAGGCAAAACATTTTCTTGTCCGTATTTGTTAAGAGTTTAGTTGACTTTTTTTGCTTGTTGTAGGCGTTTGTGTGAATTCTTTCGCTGGTTTGCATGAATTCTTTCGCTGGTTTGCCAGCAACGGAACAGCTGAATTCTGCCTGTTCAGTGTGTTGCATAATATTCGGAAATAAAAAAAATCTGAAGCATGAAGAAGTAACCTTTGAATTACTTGGCTGGAGATCCTGAAATGAAAGGATGCAAGAGCATGTTCCTTGCTATTTGCAAGTGCTTCAAGGCAGAAGGCATTGTCTGGGATTGAGCTGCAGTCATTGGTTTTTAAAATGGCAAAAGGCCAAGTTTGATGGCTTTCTTTATGTTTTTTTCAACTTGAATTTACAGTTTTTCATTTCCTTTATGATTAGGGAAGCTTGTTCTTCCTCCCACGTAGACTGCTTATTTTATTTAAATTCGCCCCGGTGGTATTTTAGAAACCGTTTCGTTTGTATGTTTATAGTGGCAGCGCAGTGCTTGTGAATACTGCATTTCAGCGCTATTGAAGCAATTAAACTGTGTTAAGGGAGAAGAACCGGTTTTCAGATGTAAATATGCTTGATGTGGGATAGGCCCTGGTCTAGGCAAGGGATTGTGTTAGGAATACAACTGGGGCAAAGAGGGTTGAGGAGGTATTTTAAGACGTCTTTGACTTGAGTGTGACAGTACGAGGTTCAATGTTATCATCAACATATTGTTCTGATAGAGGGTGTTAACGGGATTCAGAATAAGATGGAAAGGATTTACCCTGCCTGAATATTATAGCTGCTGCCTAAGAGCTTGGCAGGGCATATCAACTCATCGTTGTTATTTATGCTATGAATAAAAAGGAGAGACATTAATCCTGACTAGATGCTGTAAAAAATCGCAGTTTTCCAAAGGTTTTACCTAAGTCTGAAGCGCTATTGAACATTTAAATTACATTATCTGAGACCAATATGTTTTTATTTAGATTTTTTTAGTTATCAGTTTGATTTCATACATTGACACAGTTCAAGAAAATTCATTTAATGCCCATTTATATGGGGGTGTTCATGTGTTTACAAATGTCTTCAGACAGTAGTCACTAGCCTTGAAGAAAAAAGTTAGACTCTGGTATTGCAGAAGTAGAGGTGGCTGCCACAATGATTATACATTACGACAAGCGTGACTGAGATCCTGATATGAAGGAAGCGTTTAATATCTCTGTGGAGAAAGCAGTTGCGATCCAGCTGTGTCTGCAGATGTTTCACAGATAAAGCCTTTATGGACTTAGTGACTGTGTCCCCATTGGTGTTTATTAATTGGACTTTATTTATTTTTAATCATGCACTAGGTCAAGTAAGGTGTGGGGATGCTGTTTAGTAGACGATCTGCAGTTTCTCATGTATTGAGTGCTCATGTAAAGCTATTTGAGACCATATACTAGTCTAATCATGAAGCTTCTAATTTTCTGTTGCTGACTTTGGCCATTATAAATGCATTAGCCAATGTGGGATGGTGAGCTGGTGATCAGCTATTGTTCAGAAAACCTGAGTTTGTGAAAGCGGACCCACACAAGTTTTGATCTGTCTAGTATGTGTAGGTTTTTATCCAATTTAAGCCCTGTAGAAGTTAAAAGGAAGGGCCTTCATACAAGTTTCTGGAACCTCTCGGGTAAGAGGTACGATCTTTCCTACATGTTAGACTCTTAAGTTACAGCAACAGTGCTACATCATGACAGGGCTCCATCCTTCCTTTTATTTTCAGTATCTCCTAGCTTCCACTCAACACTTGCTGCTCAGTGGTTCAGTTTAAATCTGTGCTTAATGTCAAGGCAATTTCTTGCCTCTTCCACTGTCTCAGTGGCTTTGCACTTATGCTAATGACTGTACACTCGGACACATCACCTCACTTTGTAATTCACTTAAGCTGACTCCTTGTCTTTGCCAATCCTTGTCCACCCTCCTTATTGGAATCCTCGTGCCCAGCGACCTTTGATGATACCACCAATCAGTGGATTCGTGGGTGGATGTCCCCAAACTAGTCCTCCATTTTTTTTTTGTTTGTTTTTAAAAGACCTTTATTGTTCAAAGAAAAAACACATTTGCATATGGCACAAAGCCTGCAATCTGCAGGGGCTGGCAGCAGAGAAGAACATTCAAAGGAAATACTGGTATGACAACACAGCCAATTAGCCGGCAACACTGGGGTCCGGCGGCGTAGCTTAGGAAAAACACGGAGACATCGTTCAATACACAGCACGATAACAATCAGGTCTGTAGATTTTGACTTTTTTTGTTGGTTTGAACACATCATTGCATTTCTGGCATCTGCACCATATGAGCTCTAGTCCACGTCCACAAGGCAAACAAAAGGCGGCAACTACTACCAGGTATTGTGTGGACTGGGAATAGAGGTACCGAAGGTCTTGTGCTTGTGATGCCACTATGCTGTGGACAGGTGTATAGTGGTAAAGCTCACTAATGCAAAGTGATAGTCGCATATAGTCGACGACGTCAGGTTGCGGCCACCACAGCAGAGTCCCAAGCGTCTGTTGGCCTAGTGTAAATTGAAACCTCCAGTGCCTGCGACGTATGTACGGATGCCAGAGGTGGGGGTCTGCGTGCAGGCTCGGTCGCCCGGGGTCAGAGGGCAATTATCCCGGGTATGGCCGGCATCCCGTGTATCTAGTGCATTTTGGCATGTCATGGCAACAGAAGTGCAATGTGTCTACAGTTACGTGTCATTCCGCGACATTGTCACGGCGTGTAGAGTGTCTCCGTCAGCAACAGTCAAGGGCTTGGTCAGGGAACGTGACCAGTAAATAAACAAGTGCCGGAACCAACACAGTGGTGAAAGAACTAGGTAAGGGAGGGAAAAGAACAATTGCGTCCATCGGCGCGTTAGGGGGGGGGGGGGGTAGTTGCAGCCATGGCGAGGGGTCTTCGGTTCTGGGGCGGGGTGTGGCAGGACAGTCACTGGGGTGCGGGGGGGGTCAGAGTGGAGGCTCACATGCGATGTCTCCAGAGTGCAGCTATTGGAGGGATCCTTCTCCAAGGGATATGGTCAGGATCTATCGTGTGGGAGACGCCATGCGGCGCGTCAGACACGCCGGTTCGTCGTCTGTGGCAGGGCGTGCGCTGTAGGCAGGTAGGAACAAGTGTATGAGTGTGGGTGTGGCGCTGTGTAAGCATGTGTTATGTGGAAAAAGGTAGGAGCTCCAGCGGCCGCTGGGGCAGCGTGTCGGCTGGGGGGGAAAGGGGCGAGTGTGGTGGCCTTCCGCAATGCCCCTCGTCGCTGCAGTGAGATAGGGTCATGTCAGCTCAAGTTATCCCTTGTTCCTGACAGGCTTGCTGGAATCACGTAAGGAGATCGTCCCAGAGCTGCGCAATGGGGAATTTCCGGAGTCCTGCTGTTTCTTCTCGGAGGAGCACCATACCTTCTGCCCGTGCCCAATTGATGAAGGATATGTGCCAATGTCGGGTGTGGGGGGGGGGGGGGGGTATTGGCCTTCCAATGTTTGGTAAGTAAGCGCTTAGCTGTGATTAGACCCTTATCCCAGAATCTTGCCTGTACCTTGTTTAGCTTCGTGCGCTTGTAAAGCCGTAAAATACAGGCTTCCCACGTCCGCGCTACATGTTCATCAGTGCACTGCGTGAGTAATGTCGTGACCTCATCCCAGTATGTTTGTATGGCAGGGCAGCGCCAGAGCATATGCAGGAGATACGCCCCTATCAAAGAACATCGTTGGCAGGCAGTGTCAGTGGCCGAGAAGTATCTGTTTATTTTGTCGGGTGTGAGGTAGGCTCGGTGTAAAAAATAGAATTGGTTAAGTTTGAAACGGGGTTGCGTGGGATATTAGTCGGCCCAACCAGTATCCTCGCCCACTCTTTGTCAGTCCAATCCCTCCCTCTGTCGATCGCACACTTTTCTCTTAGTGGCGGTGTGGAAGGCTGCGTGTGTAGCAGTAGGGCCTGTGCTAGCCAATATATGATATGTGAGCCGTTGCCCATGACATGCAGATACTGCATAAAATAATGCATCAGCAGTTCCTCCGATATTTCACCCCAGGAGCCGGTTAGTGTATGGATAAGGGACGCATGTAATAGAAACTGTCCAGCAGGGAGATCCGTGCTAGTGGCGAGATCCGCAAAAGAAAGCAGCGCGCCATCCGCATAGAGGTCGCCCAGTGTTTCCACCCCAGCACGCGTCCAGCTGGCCAAGAGGGCCTCTGTCAGTGTTCCCGCCGTTCCGGGAGTACCCAGGAGAGGGAGTATCTGGGCATACGGCTTCGCGGTACGGGTAAGCCGTAGGCATCGGAGAAAGCATCTGCGTGCCACCGCTAGGTGCAATTGTGAGGGACAGGGGGAGCGGGTCATAGGATGGAACATTGTGCAAACTTACGTCTGGGTCCAAACAGTAGTATCTGAGGCAGTGTCCCCCAGGTTCTTGCCGCAGAGCCATCCCGACACCCATTGCAACTGCACCGCTAGGTAGTATAGCTCCATGTTGGGAACCGCCAGGCCTCCCGATTCAGTGGTCATGTACAGTTTAGTCAGCGCCATTCTGGGTCGGCCCGCGTTCCAGACAAGGCTGCGAAGCAGGACCTCCAGTTCCCGAAACACTTTGTTGGGTACATACATTGGAATGTTGGCGGAGTAGTACAATAGCCTTGGCAGGACTATCATCTTGGTCAGCGCCACACGACTAGGCACATTTAGGGGCAGGGTCTTCCAGAAGCCAATTTGGGCACGGATGGAGGCAATCGCCCGTAGCAGGTTCCCCTCTAGGACGTCTGCCGGGGCCCGGTAGACCTGGATTCCCAAATAACGGAACGTGGTGGGGTACCATTGCAGCCTTTCTCCACTGATGCGGATGTCACTTTCAGGCGTATCCGGGCTGAAGGAATAGGCTCCTGACTTGGACCAATTGACCCGCAGTCCCGAAATGTCTTCGAAGGTCCAGAAAATATCCGTGAGAGATTCCGGGACACTGGTCAGATCTTTGATATATAATAGCAGGTCGTCTGCGTATAGCGAGATCACATGGAGTCCATCTGCCATTGGGATTCCCCACTCCTGTCCCTGGGCCCTGAGGATCGTGACCAGGGGCTCCATGGCCAATGAGAACAGCAGGGGCGACAGGGGGCAGCCCTGCCTGGTACCCCTCTGTACGCAGATGCGTCAGATAGTAATTGACCGGTGCAGACTCGGACCGTAGGCCTGCAGTACAGCAGTTTAACCATAGTCTCATAGCCGTCTCCCAGTTTGTATTTCTCCATTACCGCCTTCAGATACGGCCACTCAACAGAATCGAAGGCCTTCTCGAGGTCCAACACCAGGCACCCCGCTCGTGGCCAGTGTCGAACAGCATATTCCTGCACCCGGAACAGGCGACGGATGTTAGAAGATAAATATAAAGAAGTAGAAGAGAGAGTGGTTCAAGTAGAGGAAAGGACTGGCAGGCTTGAGGACGAGTTCACAGACTGTCAGACATTTAAAACGGAGCAGGGGAAGGTTGTTGAAGATTTACAATGGAAGCTAGAAGATTTTGAGAATCGTCAGAGACGCAATAATGTGAGACTTCTTGGACTGGAGAAGGGGGTGGAAGGCCAGGACGCAAGAGGGTATGTGGTCAAGCTGTTGAAAGGCGCATTCCCAGAGGCACAGTGGCAATGGGAGACTGAGGTCCAGAGAGCCCACAGATTTCCACTTACGCAGAAAAAGAGAAGAGGTGGTAATCAGGATACCTTGCCAAGGGCTATGCTAGTCTTTCTAGGAAACTTTCTTGCGAGGCAAGAAATAATGGAAAAGGCCAAGCCTGATAGTAGGAAAACATATGATGGATCTACTCTTTTCGCAAGACCTGACTTCTGTCATGTGACAGTTGAAAGGAGGTGGAAACTTAGGCAATTGATCACTCCTTTTCAGCAACAGGGCTCTGAGGCGTATTTAATGTTTCCTGCGAAACTAAAAGTTATCACGGGGGTCAAACCAGAATGTTCTTTTCAGAAATTAAGGCAGGCGAATACCTAGCGGAAATCACGGAGAATCGTAGGGGTAGAAATAAGAGGCACCGAGCTAGCCAAGGTAACATACTCGGGGCAGATTTATAATTTATGGCTAGACCCTTGAAGAAGATTGTTTCTGCAAACATGAGGAGATGGGAAAGGAGGGGGAGGCGACACTACAACAGTGTCACGCCCGCGTATCCTCAGGATCAGGGCGATGCTATATAGGGGTCCACCTCCAGACTGCCCTATCCTCTGAAACCAAACTTGACAGAGAATAAGGAAATCAGGTGAGGGAAAAAAGGCCAGGAAGGGACTGGAACGGGACAGGAGGCTGTAGAGAGAGAAAAAAGCAAGAAGAACAAACATTATACTACTAGCTACTCTCGGTATTTCTCTCTAAAACACCACCTACCATGGGCACTAGCTAAGCTTTCCTGTTCCTCCCGGTAGGTAGTGGGTAAGCCTTCTTCTAAGCAAAGCGCACCACTCTGGAAGGCAATGAACAAGGTCCGCAGCAATGAAAACCTCTTCACCCCCCCCCCAGACACTCTTCCCATGCGAATGCACACACACCTTCCAGCCTTCCTGGGATCACCAAAACTAAAAGTCCTTACAACCCTATGTGAATCCAAGTGAAAAGAAAAATAAGTGCTCCAAAAAACGACCTATTGAGTCTTTAACAGTCTCTCAACAAACAACTAGGCATATCCATAATCCAGTGTTCAATATTCCACAATCCAGGTCTTGTTTGCAGAAAGTTCCAATTATCAGTAAAACGCAGCAGCTCTGATATAGCAAATACGTTCCTTTTACTTTAGCGTCTATTCCAAAAACGCGCTCGCTCTCACGTTCCAGTGATACCACAACTCACGGATCGGTGGAATGCAGCAAGTCCAATCCGTCTCTCCACTCGCGGAGGCTCAAACACCAGCCGGTGTCGGAATCGCGTTCAGCAGCCGCTGAACGCTCTGAAGGAGAGCAATTAACTCCCCGCTCGTGTTCTCTCGGCCGAGGGAACCAAACAGTGGGAAAGCGCCACAGGTTTCAGCAGCCTTTCCCCTCCTCACACGCCGGGAACTTTCCTACCGGCACTCAAGAAATGCAAACAAAATCCAGGACACGCAGCAGCCGCCGCACGCCCCAAACAACTCCAACAAGGTACGCCCAAGACTGAACACAGCCTAGGCGCTTAATACAGGGTTCGAAACTCCGAAGAATCAAACAAAATCACGTACACCGCTCTCCGGGAGGCAGGCCACTAAATAGACTTTGGCTCCTCCCTCATGCTAAGCCTTCTGGTAGTTGTGGTTCTGATGACCGTTACACGCCAGAGGAGGTAGCTACCCCTCCTCAATCCTGCTCATGACAGGCAGGGGGAGGGAGGGGAGCGGGGGGGTGCACGAGGGGACGGTGATGGATGGTGGGTAACTACAGCACAAAAGAGGAAGACACATGGATATATGTTGGTACTAGTCGTACTAGGAGGAGGGCGAAAGGATTGGTTATTGTATAAGGGAAATAACATTGAGAACAGATGGCGTTAAAGATTGCCTCTATTAATATCTGTGGGCTAAACGAGGGAGGGAAGAGACAGAAGGTAGCGGCAATGTTAAGGTTCCTGAAATTAGACGTGATATGCCTCCAGCAGACACATATTGAGGGCAAGAGTAAATACCTCCTGGAACAACTTGGGTTTGAGGTCCTTGCACGTACACAGCAGGGTTCTAAGACAAGAGGGGTGGCTATAATAGCTAAAAGGGGAGTAATGAAGGTGAAGAAGAGGAAGGAGGATCAGGGGGGGAGATGGGTCCTGATCGAAGGAGAAACAGGCGCTGGCTGCTACACAATTGCTTCTGTATATGGTTTGAACGAGGATAAACCTGAAGTGTTTGATTTCCTAGATATGGAATTAGCGATCTGGCCAGAACCTGTGATCTGTTGCGGGGATTTCAATGTAAAAGGACTGACAGGGTTGGGTATGACGGGCGGGGGGCTCAGGGGGATCGCAAAAGGAAATCACACAGGGCCATTTGTAATCTAGCACATCATAATGCACTTGTGGATGTCTGGACAATTAACAACCCGCCAGGGACAGGTAGCACCTTCTACTCAGCGCCACATAGGATGATCGCTAAATTAGATTATTTCTTTATCTCCAGCTCCCTGGTCGCTGGTACCCAGATTGAATGGCTCCCCCGCGTATTTTCAAATCATAACCCTCTTGTACTAACTATCCCCCAGACTACTATGGGAGATCGAAAAGAGTATAACTGGACGTTTGAGAGAGGGTTATTAAGGGAAGAAGATTATGTTAATAAGATGAGGGTTTGGATCAGGCAGATTTGGGAAATTAATAGAGGAACGGCAGCAGCGGGGATGGTCTGGGATGCCTTCAAAGCCGGGTGCGGGGAGAAACATTAAGCTATACACTCCATAGGGGTAAAAATGAGAAACTAGCATTAATCAGAATGCTCAGTGATCTGACAGAGTTGGAAGATCAACTTATTTGTGCCATCATTAGTCAAGAGCCCTTGGAGGAGATTTTATTGAGGATAGAGCTAAAGAAATCCGAGGCTAGCGAGAGTATCGCAAGGAAAGCTGCAGGCAATTATTTAGCCAAAAAGGGAAAAATCTTATGAATTCAACAAGAGAGTAGGCCATCTTCTAGCAGTTCGAAGTAGACAAAACATGGCAGCTGGCGAAATAAAAGAAATTAACAATGGTAGGGGAAGGGTCGTAAATAAGGTAGAGGAGGTACGAGAAGTTTTTAGGGAATTTTATGCCACTTTGTATGATTGTGACCTTAGTAATAGAGATTTTGAAACAGAGGAATACTTGGCAGGCATTCCACATGTAAAGCTAAAAGATGAAGGAAAGGAGGCATTAGAGAGGCCGTTGACAATGCAGGAAGTTCAAAATGCAGTAAATAAGCTCCCCTCAGGGAAAGCAACAGGTCCTGACCAAATCCCAGCTGAATTTTATAAAACCTTCTGGGATATCCTGGGGATAGACATGCTGGAGATATTAAGACAAGCACAGATGGGGGGAAACTATCCCGCAGACCTGGGCGGGGGCAGATATCATTGTAATCCTTAAAAAGAACAAGCCGCCTAAGGAGCCAGGGTCTTACAGACCGATAGCGCTCATGAACGCGGACACAAAAATCTACTCTAAAGTGTTGGCACAGAGGTTAAGTAAGATAATTGAGAGCCTAGTGAATACTGCACAGCACGGATTTATTCCAGGGAAAGGGACCACGCAGCACACAAGACAAATGGTTACCATCTTGGACGCCGCAGGAGCTGCAGGAGACCCTGTCGCTGCTGTATTCTTGGATGCAGAGAAGGCCTTTGACAGGGTCTCCTGGGGCTCTCTGTGGAAAGTTTTGGAATGGTTTGGTTTTGGTGCAGGATTTATCAAGGCTATTCAGGCTCTATATGCGGAACCAATGGCAAGAGTTAGGATTAATAAAGGATATACCTCTGCAGTGCGGATAAGGCGTGGTACACGGCAGGGCTGTCCGGCCTCGCCACTTCTCTTTGTGCTATATCTGGACCCCTTGCTGCGAAGGCTGCAGGAAAATATCAATATCCTTCCCGTCAAACTCCACGGGCAGGAGCATAAGATATTCGTGTACGCAGACGACGTAGCGATCATTACACCGAGCCCAGGAAGAGCAATAATAGAAATAGAGCAGGAAGCAGCAAACTTTGGTAGAGTGTCAGGCTATTCAATAAACAAAGGAAGACACAGATTATACAGAACAATTTTGTAACATATCAGGACACAAGAGTGGCCGCAGAAGCGGTATATTTAGGAATAAAAGTCACAGCTGACCTAGACAGATTGGTAGAGTTGAATATGGGTCCACTGCTGGCAAAAGTGAAAGAAAACACAGAAAGGATTCTTAATTTACATCTCACCTTGATGGGCCGTATTAACGTAATAAAGATGGTAATCTTCCCGAAGTTTCTGTATCTTTTCAGAGCTATCCCATTATATTTTGACCATACGTGGTTTAATAAATTAGAAGGGATATTAAACAGGCATATATGGGCACAGGGGAAGACAAGGAGAGCCTATTGGTATCTCACGTTATCTAGAGAGAAGGGGGGGTTGGGGGGCACCAGATTTCAGGCTTTATTATTGGGCAACTGCCTTGCAGTATTTTCAGGGGCTGGTAGGGGGTGGTGGTCTAGGGCAAACTGAGGGTAGGTTGGGATTCACTAATGTATATACTGCACTATTGGGTGAGGGGGCGGAGAATGGATTTTTAAATACAATTGATTTCAGTTACTTTAAACATACACGTTTTAAGACATTAAGGGCGGCTTATATGATCTGGAAAGCGATCTCAAAAAAACTGGGGCTAGGGAGGTATAATAACTATACACGGCTTTACACGAATAGTTCATTACCGGGAGACATTTTTAGGGATACAATCATGAGGGACTGGAATAACAAGGGGATTGTTAAGGTTGGTAATCTCCTGGATAATCAGGGGGGTATACTACAGTTTGGGGAGCTGCAAGCTAAATTTGGGCCAGAAGGCCGCAGCTTCTTTAAGTATTTACAAATAAGAAGCTTTCTTTTACAAAAGCAGGGTGGCCCATTAGGTCTTGGCCAGAGTAAAGTAATGGAGTATATAGAACGTTCCACCCTTTGCACAATTATGCAGCTCTATTTATTTATTTATTTATTTATTTATTTATTATAGAGTTTTGTATAGCGCGAACAAGACCCGTGGGTATCAGAGCGCTTAACATGAAGTAAGAAAGGAAACAAGGTTAACATATGTATAAGCAGTTAGCAAGCAATCGCAGTGAGGTAGATGACATATATATACGTAGCACATGTGACGTTAGCCTAAGTAAATATGCTATGATTAAATAATAACAAAACATGTATATATAACAAATATGAGGTAGCACGGTATAAGTTCATGTATGAGGTAGCACGGTATAAGTTCATGAAAGATGCTGTTCTCCTGTTCAAATCAAATCTCCATTCCTATTGGCCATTGGATTGTTCCCGTATCATAGGATACGTATTCCATTATAGTTGTCTGTGCCTCCGATTTTGGTGGCGTACCAGGTCTGTACTAAGGCAGAATTATAGCAAATCCATGTTTAGTGATCTTCGCTAAGTAATGATGGCGTGCCTGATCTGTACTAAGGCAGAATTATAGCAAATCCATGTTTAGTGATCTTAGCTAAGTAATGAATCTATTCATCAGCAGGCTCTTCACTTCCCGTTTGAATGTTACCAGATTCTGGATCTTCCTGATGTTTGGAGGGAGTGAGTTCCATATTCTGGGGGCCGCTCCTGAGAACGCTCTGTCATAGGTTTTTTTCTTTCGGAAGAAGGCTGGTCGTAGCAGCAGCTCCCCAGCACTCCTAGATGGTCGGTTGCTACTGGACAGCTGGATTTTCTTTGCTAGATATCTTGGGGTGTTGTCGTGTAATGCTTTATGTGTGATACATGCTATCTTTATTTGTATTCTTGCTTCATATGGTAGCCAGTTTAATGCTTTCAGGTGCGGGGATATATGGTCATATTTCCTAGTTCCGGTGATAAGTCTTGCTGCAGCGTTAAGGCAGGCTTTCAGTGGTGCTGTGGACATTTTTGGTAATCCAGCCAAGGTAGTGCACCCATATTCAATCCTCGAGATAACTAGGGATTGGATAGCCAATTTGAGGTCTGACTCTGTGAGGAATGGTTTCAATTTTCTTAGGTAGTTCAAGTGAAAGCGGGCACTTTTCGCCATTGAATTAATGTGGGCTTTCATGTCTAGATTCTCATCTAAGATGATTCCTAGAGATTTGGCTGAGTTGACAAGGGTTGGGGTGCAGTTTAGCGCAGTCACGACTTTCATCCATTCCAATATTTCTGTATTTCTCTTTGGTGGAGAGATTAGTAGGAACTCTGTTTTATGTGCATTCAACTTCAGGTGGTTTGCCGTTAACCATTGAAGTGTCATTTTTAGTGTCTCATTCATTAATTCCAATTCTTTTATGGATCCGATCTTTACGTAAATTTGCGTGTCGTCAGCATACATGTGATAGGATATTTGCGATTTTTGGAGAATTTCTGTGAGTGGCTCGACGTATAGGTTAAACAGATCTGGGGATAATGTCGATCCTTGGGGGACTCCAATTGTGGTAGGGCAAGGAAGGGAGATTGATTGGTTAACCAGGAAGCGCTGTGTTCTGTTCTGTAAAAAGGACTCGAACCATTTCAGCACTATTCCCGATATTCCCATCCTGTCCCGTAGCCTGGTCAGTAATGCTTCATGATTTACCGTATCAAATGCCGATGACAAGTCAAGGAGAATCAGTAGGCATGCTTGATTTTGGTCAAGGGCCTGTAGTGCGTCATCGGTAATGTGGAGAATCGCTGTTTCAGTGCTGTGCCCTGCTCTGAATCCTGATTGGCATTCATCTAGCAAGGAGAATTTGTTGATGTGTTGGCTCAATTGGTTCTGCACACATTTCTCGGTCAACTTTGCCAGTAGAGGGATGTTGGTCACTGGGCGAAAGTTATTTGGATCTGAAGTATCTGCTGTGGGTTTTTTGATTATGGGAACGACTTGACCAGTTTTTAGGCAGTCGGGAAGGATCCCTTGTGACAGTGACGCATTTATTATTTCGGTCCATATTGGAATCAGGATGTGATTGATTTCTTTTACGCATTTTGCAGGCAGAGGGTCTTGGTGGTGGTTGTTAGGTTTGATTCCTGAGAGCGTCTTGGCAATCGCGTGTTGGTCGTACAGTTCGAATCTTTCCCAGCTCGCCTTGTTTTTTGCTATAGTGCAATCCGCTGTAGAGTTGGCATCGTTAGTAGACCAGGGTTCGTTGGGAAGGTTCAACGCCGAGTTTTCAAGCTCTATTTCGAGTGCTTTGGCCTTTTCGGTGAAAAATGTGGAGAAATCATCACAGCTTAGGGATGTTTTTGAATTTTCTTGCACTGTTTTGGCTAGTTTGTTTGATTGCTCCTTTAGGATTTCAAATAGTTTTCGTGGCCTGTTTTTGGCATTATCCAGTTCTGCTCTTATAAATTCCTTTTTTGAGTTGATGATCTTTTTATTATATTGTTTCCTTGTTTTTCTGAGGGCTTCCAGTTCAGGAGATGATGGGTGTTGCCTCCATTTTCTTTCGGCCATTCTCAGTTTGCGTCTATCTTCATTTAGTGCTTCGTTAAACCACGGGTTTTTGGTCTTTTCTGAGATTCGTTTCAATTTTAATGGCATGGTGTTATTAACGATATTTTCGACAGTTGTTATGTAGTGTTCCGTCAGATCGTTAACTTTTTCCAGGTTGTTGGGTGGCTTTAAGTCTCTTTCACAGCTTTCGACCAGTAGTTCCATATTCGCTTCTTTTGTGTCTCGAGTCCATTTTTTGGTCTTGACAGGTTGCCTGGTCCTACCTTTTCTCGTTGCGGGTATCATGAAATTTATAGCGTGATGATCAGACCAGTCACATGGTGTTATGGAGTGGATTGTTGCAACGTTGTTTCTTGAGATTATCCAGTCTAACGTCCCTCCTTTAGAATGTGTGGGCAGTGTGCATGCTTGAATAAGGTTTAGTTCCGTGAGGAAACCTTTAAGCATGTTGACCTGTTTGTCATTGCAGTTCTCCCAATGCAGGTTGAAGTCGCCTAGGAATATGTTATTGGCAGCGTCGTTAGAGTTGGCTGTTATGATCTCCATTAATTCTGCTATAAACTTTGTGTTATCTCCTGGTGGGTGGTAAAAAGTATGCAGGTTGCACCATTGAGTGTTAGTTGATCTTATGTTAAGACCAAGATACTCACAGGATTCAAGTGGATCGGCCTGAATTTGTTTAACCTCTATGTCAGATCGATGAATACAGGCTATCCCTCCCCCTAGCTTTCCGTGTCTATCCAGTCTCAGAACGTTGAATTGCGGTGGTATCAATAGATCCATGGTTGGGGATGAGGATTCCTTAAGCCAAGTTTCTGTAAGGATTGCCAGGTCGATGTCCTTGTTGAGGATGAGGTCCGCTACGTCCGATGCATGTTTGGTCGCTGATCGGCAGTTGAGTAGTAGACAGGATAGATGTTTTCCTTTTTTACTAGCATTCACATTTTCGGCTTCGTTTGGTGTTAGCTGTATGTGCTGTAAGTTGTGGGGGTTGGATGTTCTATCGTTTTTTCTCGCTATTCGGTTAGCGTCTAGTGGGACTGTTTGTATTCTCTCTTCCTCCTTGTGGTCCGATAGGTCATATGTTCGGATTAAGGCCAGCGTTTCCTCTTTAGATAATGATTCCGTTCTGTCTGGTCGGTTGTCTCTCTGTTTTAATCGCATGTTCATCTCAATGCTCTTTCTGTGTGAGGAATGTACAAGATTTTGGATATCTGTGACTTTGGCGTGAATGTTCGCCGTCCTCTCTTCTATTTTTTCTATCGCCTGTGCGGTATTCCTCGTGGCTTGTGTTAGCATGCTCACAAGTTTCTGAAGCCTATTAAAGTCCTTCTTGATCTGGTGGGTTTTCTTTGGGGCGGCCGATCTGTACATCCGCTCAACTCTTCTCCTTTTTGGCATGGTTCTTCGTTGCACTGCCATTTTCTTTATCTTCTCTTTTTGATTGTCTATTCCATCTCCATTAGGTGCGTCGTTAGTGTTGGCTATGTTCTGAGTTGGTAGGATCGTGTTAGAGGTTGAGGGTCTATGAGCCGCTGGTGTTGTATTAGCGTGAGGTGTAGAGAGGTTGGTGGAGTTAGATAGGTCCTGTGTTGTTGGGAGTTCGTTTGTTGATGTAGGTGTGTACGAATTTGGTATAGTGCTGGCGAGGGATTGGGATGTAGGAAGGCTGATGTCTTCTGTCTCATCCAATTCCTGGTTGTTGGGTGGCGCTACCCTCATTGTCTCAGCCTCTTCAGTCTCATCCCACTCCTGGTTGTTAGGTGGCGCTACCCTTACTGCCAGTGTACGATCTACTTGAGGGGTCTCATGGTTCAGGATTGGGGGCGATTCTTCTCTAAGGCGCTGATTTTGTTCTTTGTTTGTTTGATAGGTAGACCTCTCGGTTCTTCTAGTCGTGTTCTCTGGTAGAGGCCTTAGTAGACCCGTTAACTTTACCTGGGTAGTCTCTAGTGTTGACGCCGGCGCATGATGGCTCCTGGTTCTAATTGCGCCTCTGATTGTGACATCATGAGTGTTTAGAGTGTCTGCTGGTGAGGTTAGGAGAAGTTGATTACTCGGGTCGTCCATTGAGTCTTTTATTGATAGGAAAGTCTTGGCAAATCTCTCCAGATCTCGGTTTGCTGCTTGTATCAGCACAGTTCCAGATTTATATATCGTGATGTTAAGTTCGGCTCTACATCTTGGTGAAGGTGCGGTTGACATTTTTAAGCCGTGAGGAATGTTTTTCATAGTTTTTATGGTAAGCATCCTAGTGAAGGCATTACGCCATTTAGTTGCTCTGGATGTATAGAATATGAGGTCATTCATTTTCGTACCATTGGTTGCATTAAAGTATAGGTCTGCGAATAGTATGTCCGGGTTTTTCCTCAGGTAGTCGTGTTTAAACTTCTTGGCTGCATTTTTAGTTAAATTATTGGGATATTTTATACTCTGGGTACTCAAGCCAGTGGATTCTAGGTATCTTTCGCTCATTTTTGCTCCGTTCTGTATTTATTATTCCGTTTTATTCCAGGTAGCCCCACTGCTTATGTTATTTATTGTTACTTTTAATCCCAGATCTAGAATTTTTCCATTATAGTTACATTGAGTAATAATGAATAAGGCTTCTCTATTCCATAATTATTCCTCATTTACCTCTAGTAGTTATACTTTCAGAGTGCTTATTAATTAATTCGCCAGTTGGTATTTGTTCTGCTCTATGCTGGATGTAAAAACTATCCTTGTAAGATGGCTGCCGTTATGTTTGTTATTATACAGGCAGGGAGTCCTTTCTCACTTTCCAGTACTTTCTCTGGTCCAGCTTCCCTCATTGATTGGTTCACTTTCCCTAGCTTTCCTCTAGTAGGTTATATTGATTGCTGTTGCCTGTAAACTTGCAGAGATTCCGCTTTTCTGTTGGTTGCACTTAGTTCAGCTTATCCCACAAGTGTGTGCTACTTAGGACAGATCCTCTGCGCTATGTTAGTAGCTGTATGCAGAACTCAGTGCAATTAAAGGCGACGACAGGGAGAAATATGCCCTAAAATGGATAGGAAAATTGGGGATCGACTCAGAAGGTTTTCAGACCTCTATCTATCTGGGTCGAACTGTGCTCTGTTCAGCCACATTACAATCTCAACATTATAAGACTATTTACTCACTGTATCATACCCCGGCTAGAATTGCACAATGGGGCGGCACGTCTGGAATAATATGTCCTCGCTGCGATTCTAATGATGCAGATATTGTACATATGTTTGCACAATGCCCACAGCTGTACACCTTAAAAAACGCGATTGAGGAATTATAGGAAATTTCATTAAAGATTAAGAT
The DNA here is from genome assembly GCF_964263255.1 of Lissotriton vulgaris. Classification (NCBI taxonomy): domain Eukaryota; kingdom Metazoa; phylum Chordata; class Amphibia; order Caudata; family Salamandridae; genus Lissotriton; species Lissotriton vulgaris. The sequence continues at coordinate 1,140,171,439 of NC_141695.1, read as the reverse complement.
AAAGGGGAGGAGCCAAGATGGCGGACGGGACGGACGTGTGAGCTCCCGGCTCCGCAAGCCGTCTGCCTTGTAGCACTATCCTGTCCTTCATCCGATCTCACACCGTGTTTGAATTGAGGGAAAGAATGCCCAGAAGCGGACTGCTTTCTTTTGCGACCTCCGCCGTCTAATTTGGAGCGGAACTCGCTGAGTTCGCCGACCTCCGGAGCTGCCCGGGTAGCTGTGCCGATCGCCACCGCAGGACAACGCAGGACCTGGCCGGCAGAGGAGCGGGGGAGGTGCAGTTGACTACGGGAGCATGGCGACCTCTGAAATGACCAGCGCATATCTCTCCCGGTGCAGAGTGACTCCCCTTTGCTGAGGTGCGTGTCTGTGTGTAGTTATAGCCCTCCACGCAGCGCTTCCCCCCGCTCCGCTGCCCACCGCCTGGACAATCGCCATCTTGGGGCGATTCCCGACTGCTTCACGCCCGCATTGAGGAAGGCGGTGAGGCGATTCTTGATCTGGGCGAACCCCTTGCTGTGAGCTGCATTTCACTGGAGCTCTAACCGCTTGCTCTTTCTATAGCGAGATCGCCCCCCTCTCCTTATTACAGACTTCCTAAGGGGCAACAATGGCGCTCGTCCCTAGGGACGAAGAGAAGGCTGCTCCACCACTCCTGTCGCGCGCTGCCCTGCCTGCGTCCGGACTGGAGGCGGACCCCAGGGCAGCGCCGCATGCAGCGGATCTGATGCTATCTCGGAACACTCCGACATATGGGGATATCCTTAACGCCCTTGTGGACATGGGGACAATATGGCGGCGGAACGCTCAAGAACTACTGGAGAAGATCGAGGGAGCGTCCTCTGGTGCAACGCGACCGGGGCCGGCCGGCCCCCTGCTGCCCCCAACGTATCCTGGCAGGGTTACACAGTTGCAGCATGAGAGGGCTGAGGTGCGCAGTGTCCCTGGCAACATTGTTGTTGGTTTTCTCCTCGGTGTGGATCCTGATACAGTGTTGCCCCCCACTTTGAGAACAGCGACTCTGTCCCCACAAGGGCTCTGTACATCGATCTTCCGGTCCCTGCCCTCCCCTGAGTTACTTGCCTTCGGTGCCGTTTCTCTACGGTGGTGGAGTGTGTGCTGTCGGGGACTGGAGAGGGTGTTCAACAGACTTGCTGCTGGACCTGATGGTGACCGGGGACGCCCTTATCCGCCTCCTTTGTTTCCTTCTGATCTAGAGCGGCCATTTTGCCCTATTGTTCTATCCGGGGAATGCCCGCAGCGATGGCCAGCCCTGACGGGGCTTTGCCGTTCAGGACAGGGCTGAAGATGTTCCCTCGTTGGTTTCGCTCAGATGGACGGTGGAGACCCGGACTGAACTGCATTTTGATATGCTGTCTGTATTGAACGTGCTCCTTTTTCCCCACTTTAATTCATACTTTCTGGTATTGTTCTCTGTTTTTATTGTGGGGTTGCGTATTATTTTCTGACCTGTGCCTTTAGATATGGCTGATTTGACCCTTTCTTGGCGCTGATCCTTTTGACCCTATTGATGCACGGTGTGGGTGTTGCACATGGCTGTGTGAGAACGGGAGACCTGATTTTGGAAAGAGACTCTGGCCCTCCCCCGGGGTTAGGTTTATTGGGAGGATTAGATTAGAATTTCTTCTCTGGCTCCCTATTTCGAGGTGACGTTATATCTTTTTCCTTTTTCTTTCTTTTACTATTCTACTATATTTCGGGTTTATGGGGCGACAGACGCGCTGCTGGGGGGGGTAGGCCGTAGCCTTCGCATGCGTGTAGGGTGGGGGTTGAGGGATGGGTATTTTGGTTCTTTCTGTTCCTATGGTGCCTTGTTTTTACCTTCCGATTTATTTTTCTTTCTTCTTTCTTGGGGCCATGTAGACGTTACTGTTGGGTAGGTGGCGGCGACTGCTGTTAGGGCCTTGGGGCTAATATCCTGGTAATGTATATCCTGACCGCCATTCTGCCTAGCGGGATGTATCTCCTGAGCTGCTGGGCTGTACATGCCTTTGTTGATATCACTACTTCACGTCTTCATGGACCCTGCTCTTTCTTTTTGTTTAAGTTCCCCATCTTTTATGAACATGGAATAGTTGGACACTATTGCTTGCAATGAAAACTCAAAATTAACCTTCACAACTCCTGAGACGCGACAGTAAGGTCTCTCCAATGTACCTGCTTACTGCTTCCTGATTATATTGTGATACTGTCGTTTCACCGTCTTGTATGTATGTGTGCTCAACAGTATTTATGGCCGGCCTGAAGGTTGTGGGCCACTATTTGTACTTCTCTGAATGCACAAATAAAGGTTTTCAAAAATGTAAAAAAAAAAAAATAAAGATTAAGATAAAGCTTACAGATAAACTAATAATCTTGGGGGTGGGGGAAGGTGTAGAGGGACTGCCAGTGGAATTCTTGTTTGTCTCTGTGGCAGTTTATCGTATTTGCATAGCAAGGACTTGGCTGGATAAGGTTCCCCCCTCGTTCCAAACATGGATTGCAAGCCTTCTCACTATGTATAACCTCGAAAAAGCAATATATGAGAGGAAGGGGCAAAGAGCTAAGATATTAGGGCGGAAGATATGGCAACCTATAACCAGCTGGAAAAATGGTAGGGCTGGTGAAGGGCAGGCGGAGGTTGCCTTGGCGATTGTTATATAAGGTATAAAAGCTCCTCGTGTCCCAGCTCAGTTTCTTTTCTTGGTTTATTTGTATTCCTTATGTCATTTTTGTTTGTTCTTTTAGCCCTATTATAGGTATATAGTGCAATTTTGTGACTCTGTAGAATTAATGATGTGTGCTGTAACATGAATTGTATTTGTGCAGAAAATGATAAATGCTTAATAAAACATAAAAAAAATACAAATTAAAAAAATATAGTAATTGACCAGTGCGGACTTGGACCGTAGGCCTGCAGTACAGCAGTTTAACCATAGTCTCATAGCCGTCTCCCAGTTTGTATTTCTCCATTACCGCCTTCAGATACAGCCACTCAACAGAATCGAACGCCTTCTCGAGGTCCAACACCAGGCACCCCGCTCGTGGCCAGTGTTGAACAGCATATTCCTGCACCCGGAACAGGCGACGGATGTTATAAGAGGTGTGGCGCGCCAGAACAAAGCCGTTCTGGTCATGTTGCACTAAGAGGGTACCAGGGGGACCAGTCTCCGAGCCAGAGTGGAGGCCAGTATTTTATAGTCTGTGTTCAGGAGTGCCAGGGGGCGATAAGAGCCCACCCGTGTGGCATCCCTGCCGGGCTTGGGGATGGAGATCAGATTGGCTTCGTTTAGTGTGGGAGGGAGAGAGGAGTCCTCCGCAGCCGCAGCGTACATTTTCAGGAGTTCCGGAATAAGGCTGTCCGAACCAGCCTTGTAAAATTCGGCCGGTAGCCCATCAGGGCCAGGGGATTTACCGTTGGATAGGTTAAATATGGCTTCACGTAGCTCCTCAGACGCGAGCGAGGACCCTAGGTCGTCCTGCTGTGTAATGGTCAGTTGCGGCATCTGGAGGGGGGAAAGGTATTCCATTACGTCGGGGCGGGGATCGCGAAGCCGGGAGCGATAGAGGGCGTCGTAGTGAGACGAGAACGCTTCATGGATGTGGCGCTGTGAGTATATTAGTCCCTTCCCGTCAACATGCAACGCCGCCACCGGAGCCGCTCGGTCTTCCTGCGAAATCAACCAGGCCAATAATTTGCCGGGCCTTTCGCTTAGGTGGTGCGTCCGTGCCGAGTGCGCAGCATAGTTAAGGTTGCGCAGCCGCTCCAGGAGGCGCACATGTTCCGCGTGGGCCTCCGTCAGTGGGTCAGCAGTGCCATCGACCGCTTCCCGTTCCCGATCGAGCAGGTCAGTCTCTAGTCGCGTTAAGTCGCCCTCTAGCTGACGCCTCATGTGTCCCTGTGTTCCTAAACAGTGGCCCCGAATCACGACTTTAAAGGTGTCCCACTCAACCTGGGGAGAGGATGCCGTGCCAGAGTTCTCCTCAAAGTATTGGGCAGTTTGCGTGAGAAGGGAGTCGTGGAAAGCCGCGTCCAGTAGTAGCGCCGGCTGGAGTCGCCAGGTGGGGATGGGTGGGTGTGGGCGCTCCCAGGTAATAGTCAGGAAGTGTGGGTTGTGGTCCGAGTGAGTGCGCCCCATGTATCGCGTGTCTGTAACAAGTGGGAGAAGCTCGGCGGACACCATGAATCTGTCTAAACGTACGTGTAAGTTGTGCGCGCCCGAGTAATAGGAGTACACTAGCGTTGCAGGGTTGTGCGATCACCAGGTGTCATGGAGATCCCACTGTGCGGCCCATCCAAGCAGTGCCTTCATGGCACCATGTGTCGGTGCGCCAGCTGGGGGTGGGGAGGAGCGGTCTAGTGTCGTGTCTAATACGCAATTGTAATCACCCCCCAGTATCCACGGGGCTGCATGCCAGGTCGCCATCGTCGCAGAGAGGCGCGCCAGGAAACCACCTTTATCAGTGTTTGGGGAATAGAGGGAGACCAATACCACCTGCTGCCCATCCAGCCTACCCTGCGCCACCACGAATCTGCCTTCGGGGTCTATATGTGTGTCTGTGATTGCCCAGGGAGTCCCAGGACGGACCCATATTAGGGAGCCGCGCGCGTATGAAGAGTAGTCTGTGGCGTAGAGCTGCCCACGCCACCTGCGATGCAGCGCTCGCACCTCCATCCTGTTCAAATGTGTCTCTTGGAGCAGCGCTACATTTATCCTATGGCGTTTTAAATAAGAGTAGATCTGATACCACCTGGTCGGTGTGTGCATGCCCCTGACATTCCAGGTACATATCCGGATTTCAGCCATAGTCACTGCTCATGGAAGTCCCACACACGTCTGCCAGGTCCTGTCCTTCAGACCTGGCTCCCCGCCAGTCCCTCAATCCCATCCCCGCTCTCAGACCATTTCTAGCTGCTAGCACATTATACAATGACCCCCCCCCTTGGTGCAAAAGGGTAGGAGAGAAAGGGAACACAAAAAGCCAAAAAAAGGCAACATGATAGATAATGCCAAAAGGTCGGCTGCACAACATGCCGCCGTCCAAACACTCAAATGAGCTAAAGTAAACTATACAGTTCTAGGGGGTGGTAAGTGGCTTGTGCAACAAGAGTCCGAGTGTCGGTGTTGTTCATGAGAGAAGTGCCACCTCTTCCGGGCCAGCGAGGAGTGGCCGTGGCTGTCTGGTAGGCCCATAAATCCACCCGCCCTGTGTGTTTCAAATAAGGCCCCCCGATGCCAGAGAGTGGGGGAAGGGCTCCCATAGGGTCCCCGTCTCCGGAGAGGCCAGTGCACAGGTCCTCAGTAGGCATGTGGCGACAGCCAAGGTGTCGGGCCTGTCAAGGTGGCGGACAGGGTCGTTTGTATATGAGCAAATGTTACTCACTGCGTCCTGATAGTTTGCGACTCCTCAGGGCAGGGGGATCCCGCACCAGACAGTTCTGCAGTTCGCTCACCTCAGGGCAAGTCAGAGTGTCAGCTGCGTAGCCGTACCAGCCCCGCATCGCGGGGGAGAAAGTCCCTCGAGTCCCTCTCAGCCGAGAAGGTCCACTGTCTGTGGTGTGACGTCAGGGGGGTCCGCAGAGCGCTGGGAGTCCGGTAGGCCGTAGATCGCCTCATCGTCACTCGGGAATGTGGTCGGGCTGGCATTCGGGGCAGAGGATGGGGCCGGAGAGTTGCTGATCTCTGTAACCCTGCGAAGCGCATCCTGTTGTTCCTGTAGGATCAGGTCCGTAGGTGGAGAGCGGTTCGGCATTTCCTGGGCGCGGGTGGGTGTAGGTGTTCTGCGACTGCGGCGTCGCCTTGATCCGCTGTGCGCGAGGTCGTAGTGGTTCTGTGCGCCCTCCTAGGTGCCTCAGTTACTCCTCCATCAAGCCAGGCCTCCACCTCCTCAGGACTGGTGAAAAAGTGCGTTTTGTCCTGTGCCACCACCCTCAGCTTTGTGGGGAAGAGCAGCGAGTATTTGAGGTCCGCCTGCCGCAGTCGTCTCTTCACTGCCAGGAAGGAATGGCGTTGTCTCTGTACCTGCACGGTGTAGTCCGGAAAAAACATCACCGGGGCGTTGTCTATCTGGATGTCACCAAGCTTCCAGGCTTCCCGCAGGATCGTGTTGCGGTCTCTGTAATTCAGAATACGAAAGATGAGAGGTCTGGGGTTGGAGCCAGGGGGGAGGGGCCTTGTGGGCACCCGGTGAGCACGTTCCACCACAAAGTGAGGCAACAGTGTGTCCTCAGGCAGCAGGTCGCGTAGCCAGTCTTCTACCCGCCGTGGGATCCATCCCTTCCCATTTCTCCGGGATGCCTACGAGCTGGATGTTGTTTCTCCGTGCCCGCCCTTCCGCGTCCTCTGCGCGCTCTTCCAAAAATTCCACCCTGTTGCGCAGATCCCGGATGTGCTTGTCCGCCTGGTTCACCGTGAGCTCCAACGCTGCCACCGCCCCCTCCAAGGTTGCAGTGCGATCTTGAAGTTTCTTATGATCGGCTTTGAGGTGAGTCAGGTCGATCGCCACACTGTCTATCTTGGTTTCAAGAGAGGTGCGAGTCTGCTGCAGGGATTCTTCCAGCCGCTCCATGACAGCTAACACATTGTCCAGCTTGGACGTCACCAGCTCTGCATCCATCTTGGACGCCGCCTTGGAGAGTTTCCCCTTTGGTATTGTGCCTCCGGTTCCGGTCCGTGTCTTCCCCCCCCCCCCCCCCCCCCCCCCCTCCAGACATGGACCAGGCGTGGCAGCTGTGCTCGGCCTGCACGCCAGTGGGACAGCCCAGAGCCTTGCTCCAAGTGGTAGGTACGCAGTATACCGGGAAGCCAGCGGTTTCCAGTACAGTCCAAACTGAAAGAGCGGGCAGCCGCAGTGGCACCTCTCAGCTTGTATAGTACCGCGGCTGCGAAGCCGTCGCAAGCATCAGCAGGCACCCGTAGATGGTCAGGCGAGTAGGGTAGGTGGCGAGGGTGTCCTGTAATGGCCGTGAGGGGGCGTCTCAGAGCGGAGCTCCAACGTTCAGGTGCTCAAGCATGTGGTGGGTCAGAGGTCGTAGATATGGCCGGGTGTACAAGGGCGTTTGTACACTGGCGTCAGGCAGCGTCCAGGCAGCAGGTCCAGCAACAAAAGCTACAACAGGGCGCACAGCCAGGCAGAGTAGGCGGTGAGGGCACTCCACAGATGCGTGCGCAAGTGTGCTGGCTTTTGCGGGAGTTAGTTCGAGCAGCCCCTCTTGCAGCACTCAGAGCAAGGGTCTGGACAGGGCGGGGCAGGTGCATTAGCGCGCGGCGGTCGCTTCGTTACGGCGACTCTCATGGCCTTGGCAAAAGTTAAGGAGTAAGGTTGCAGAGGGGTGCCTGTCTTCAGGGGGGGTCCTCAGCTCCCCTCTAAAAGTTCCCGCTGGTCAGTTTTCAAGTCTTCTCCCCCCCGGGCATCTCGCGGTATAGTGTCTTTGCAGGCGTGGGGGCAATGAGGGTGCCAGCTCCCCGCGACGCTATCTGATGATGGCTGATGGTGGGCAGGATCCCCCTCGCCGACTACGGCCCCTCCTGTGTCACTGCGCCGTGTGCCGCATGTCGCACTGTACCGTCGTGTTGGCCCGGGGGGGGGGGGGGGGGGGGGTGGGGAGAAAGGGGCGCGCGGTTCCGTCCCTCTGATGTAGCGTGTACCGGGCGGCTCTCAACCGCAGGGGCCCACTGGTCTTCTCCAGCGCCGTCGCGCGGCGGCCGTGGTCTAGGTGTAGCACCCACACCGTGCCTCAGGAGGGAGGTGCCGCGGCTTTTGAGGGTCAGCAGAGAGGGGGGGTATTACACAGTCTCGGCCCCCAGGTCGTGCAAGGCCCAACGAAGATGTGGGTAGGCCGCGTTCTCAGGCCCAGCGTCCCAGCCGATAGGTCCCAGGCGGTAATATATGTGAGGGGGGCTGCCGCCCGTGTTCAGGCCGCGCTCTCCCGCAGTCACTCACCGGCGACGTCCGGGCAGTGTCCCAATGTAGCCAGGTGTCGGCTCCGAGGGTCCGCCGGTGCAGTCGCGCTGGTCTCTGCCTTTCGCGTCATCACACTGCTCAGCTCTCCAAGCCGCGGCCCTGCCCGGGGTCTCAGCTTCCCGTGGCTCTCCTCCACAGTCGTTGGCAGGGGCTTCAGGTGGGGAGGGCCCAGTAACGTGCCAGGGTCCAGCCAGCAGCACAGTTGGCCGCGCAGTCTCCACTCTCAGGCCTCACAAGGTCCGGCCAGGCAGTTTATAGGCCGCAAAGTCAGGCCCAGTCACAGCGCCAGAGCCCCGGCCTCGCGTAGTTGAGGACCCCAGGGGCGTCGCGACAATGCTGGCCACTGCTTCCTAGTGTGTGCCGGTGCGGGCCCCGGTGTCCGATCTGCCCCGCAGTCGGTCAGTGGATGGGCGGGAATCAGATGCGGGTCTGTCAGCAGTTTTCGGCTGGAACAGGAGAACTGTGTCGGAGAAGCGGCCCGGGAGAGGGGAGCTCAAGCAGGAGCTCTACCCGAGCACGTCTTCCTCCTTCGCGCTCCTAGCCTCGCCCCCCCAAACTAGTCCTCCATGGCCACAGAACCATATTCCTTTTTGCGACAGGCCTCCTCCCCAGCCAGAAATGTTTTCCCAACTGCCACCGTAGTCTTGCTTTATTTTCATGCAGGTCTTTAACAACATGTCATCAAAATGTTGTAGTTAGAGGGCAGGGTCTACATAAAACAGTCTGGATACTCTCTGGTAAGGGGTAAGTTCTTTATCACATGTTGGAGGGAGTACAGAGCCCTTATATCACCTACTTGTTTCTGTAACCTGAAGACCTAACGTGGAATAAATAAACCTGAATCTGCCCTTCAGCTAAAACATTTCTCGAGGTGTGAACTGGTTCTGCTTGAGTGAGTGGGCGGTTGTCTAATGTTGCAGGCCAGATGGAAGAGTTGCAAAACGCTTACCATCACCAATTAAGAGGCTTTCTCTTTTGACTATTTTAATTTGGACGAAATTCTCGATCAGCCACGTAGGTATTCCTGGAAAGACACTTTCCAAAACCAGAGGTGGTAGTGAAGGAATTCTGATCTTTATGAAGAAGGATTTGGGTGTCATCTGCAAATCAGTAAAATCTAAATTCCGAGGTTTCAGATCGGCACTTTCCCCAACCCTATTATTGTCCAACAGGAGTTCCACATGTGATTATTTTCTTAGTTTGAAGGAATGAAGCTAAATGAGTTGAGAGAGCTCACTGAGGAAGGAGATAAAAAAAAAAGTAGACGCCGGCACCACCAATTAAAGAGGATGCAAAGCAAAATACTAGTGGCGAGCAACTAAAATGAATAGGTGGATTGCTCCACAGCTGCTGTATATCCCTGAATCGTAAGTAAGATGCAAGTCCTTTAAAATACGAGCCGTAACAGTTCAGTTCCTCTAGCTCCAGATCTGAAACCAGATGGTTTGGCAATAAGGAATGCATAGGTTCAAGAAAGTTTTGCAGCAATTTAGAGACTGCGCTTTCCACAAGCTTGGGTTGAAGAAGCTGAAGGGGAATGACCTATAATTGAACAGGTAGCACTAGTTCAGCAGTAATTTTCCAGCCCCCTTTGTATTTTTTTTAATAGAGGAAGTATAACCTTTTTATTCAGGGCCTTGGGAAATTAACTAATCTAAAGAATTAAAAGTGCCATTGTTTGCGGAGTAACTATGGAGGCAGATCACTGATGATGGAGATCGGACAGACGTCTTCAGAGTTCCTGAATTCCGTGATGAAATTAAGGCAGATGTCTCGCTTTTAAGTACCAGAGGCGTCACATTGACAACATGACTACACAAATAAATGTGTACCTAGATATTTCTGTTATCACGAGAAAGAGGAAATGTAGAGGACATTATAAGATGTTGCCCTTAGGGGCAAGCTAGATGCCCAAGAAGATATTAGAAAATTGTTAACTACTACGATTTTCATTTGCTTGCGGAATGCTTCAGTTTTAGTATTAACTATCGTCGGATTATAATTATGAAACTGGATATTGTAGACACATTTCTCTCAGAATACATATGGCACTACCAGCTCTCAATCTGTCTGTTGCGTTGCTTTGCAGCCTTTTCTGCAAGCATGAAGTGGAATTTGTTACATATAGTAGCAGTTTTGTTTAACATTTTGGAAGAGTTTATTAAACTGCCTTCAGTTTGAAGTGGATGTTGCCAAGAGCAGGGTCCGTATCGAGGAAGCTAGCTGTGGAAGAACAGAGGACTTAAGAAATATCTTTTGAAGTTTCCTCCAAATGCAACACAAAGACGTATGCGTAGTGTTGGGGATGCCAGATAAAAAAATCTCAGAAGGTTAAGTAGCAAATCACCTGTGGTCTGGTTAGACCAGATAAAAGATTTTACCCATCACCATTAAGAAATGAGGAGGAAACGAATGAGGTTCAGAATATGGTCTTTATGGGAACGACAGGTCACTTGTTTTTTTTTATGCCTGAGGACCATAACGTTATAAGATTAGCAGTAAAAGTAGAGGTGCCAGCCCAAATATTAATATTGCCAAGCGTGGCTGTTTTTCTGAGATTGTATTGTATTGTATTGTATTGTAATTGCATTTATATATTGCTTACTATCCTTGACGAGGCGTCGAAGAGCTCTTTCAGGGAGTAGCATGGTACTCCGGGACCATAAGATTGAAGGTAGTACTAGCCCAGTAGGTCCTCAAACTTAGGAAAGACACTATGAGGTGTGCATTTAGGCTAATACATTAAAATAAAGGTGACCAAGATCAACTGCCATCATGTTGAGTTAGTTTGTCCCAGTGATGGAATGGCAGTGGGCAGAACGTGAATTGAAGTATTTTGAAGCCAGGGTTTTAAATTATTATTTTTTTTTTACAAAAGGTGGTGGTTGGAGATTAACTCTGACTAGCTAGCAATCAAGTAAGAAACCACATTTGGAAGGGTAAAGCACACATCTGTTGGCATAGGTAGTTCTTGGCGAGACCCGAGAGTGAAGGTAATGTGTTTCGTGACAAAGTTTATTAATAATGGATGCCTATCTAGGTGTGAATGATGATCGAGTTTGAGTGCAAAAAGTATGGATGAGTTGTATGTGCCTTAACTAAAAGGCATCCTAAATGGAACAACTCGGTGTCCCAAACCAGTGGCACAGCAAAATACCGCAATTAGCAGTCTGTTTTATCTTCACCTTTTGTCCTTTTACTTAATTGTTCATTGCTCCTTCTTCGTAGTTTTATCCAAGCAAACATGTACACTTTTTTTGTTGCAATCCGCATGTGAGGTTAGAGGCAATTTCCCAAGCTTCTTAACTTAAAGATGGGCTAACTAAAAGGGTCAAATTGAGTTTACCTTGTACCGAAAAACTGGGCTCCGAATTTCCAAGCTGATAATTGTGAAGAATGTTCTTTGTTTCAACAAGTCTATCTTAATCTCACATGCTACAATTTTGCCTAAAAAACAAGTTAGTGCTTGCTGTTAACAAAAATTGACTTATTTTAAAAGGAAAAATCACTAAACCTTAGGTGTGGCTATCTCCTTATTTGATTTTAATAAGTTAAATTTCTTATGCCGCCTGTGATGAATGCATGTTCAGAGAAATCCCTTTATCAATGAACCCTCTTTGAATACAGGTCAGAAAAGATTGTGGATTGAGTATAAATGTTAATTGGGCCCACTATAATTTCTCCTAGGCTGTCCTCAAATATGATTCCATAATTGCAGTAAATTCTAACGGTGGTGACTCCTTCTTGCAGTGCGAGAAGCAGAAACTTACCATTTTATGTTTCTGCTTCTCGCACTGCGAGAAAGCAGAAGTGCCTGGTTGGGGGTGGGCGGGCGGTCCTACTCTAGGGCGGGGGGGGGGGGGGAGTGGCTTTGCCCACTGTTGTGGGTACTGACTGTTTGGTCATGCACTCCCTCTCTTTTGGCCCGGCTGGGGCGCTCTCAAAGGCTGCGCCTTACCAATCACAACCCTGCCATTACAGCGTTGTGATTCGCTTAGGGAAGGGAGTCTGCCTGTGGGCGCACATTGATAGGGGAACTGCGGGGACAAGGTAAAGAGAATGATGTATGAAATTCAGCAACAGAAGTTGCATAGAAGTCGCACTAGGAAAAGGGTACACGAGGCACTCGGTAGTCCAGAAGCAGGCTAGAGGTTTAAAATGTGTTTGTCACAGACGAGGGTTGGATGGGGTGCAAGAGGTGAGAGCATATAAGGGAGGAAGGCGAAGAGATGGAGTAAGGGGTAGATGGAGCAGGAATGGGTAGAAGGGAAGAGACCGTTTAAGGTGGGGGGGGTGGTCAAAGGATGACCAGTGTATTACAGTAGTGAAGAGGCAGGGACAACGATGTGTGAGCAAGAGTCTAGGACGCCTGTCATGCGAGGCCTATACCTCAGTGTAGAGTGGTTCAGCCAAGCATATTACGAGTTTCCTCTCCGCCGGCGGTGACATGGAGGTTCTTCCTCCATGTCAACCTTGACGGAAAGGAAACAAAGGGCCACCTGTGCCTCCTCCACTTATGCATGCTCACAGAGGGGCACAACGTGTACCCCTCTGTGAATGCACAACAGTTCCTGCACAACATGGTCTTTTCAGTCCATGACGTGCAGGAACTTTGTGAGGCGTTTCCATTGTGGTGCCTTTTTCAAAGGGAATGACACACCACCGCCCACCAGACTACAAATACCTTGTAATCTGGCTGGCAGCAGTGAGTGCCGGGGGTGAGGGGGGCGCTGGTGGTGGTGTACCGTCTGCCCTTGCGCCATGTAAACTTGTAATCAGGCCCTTAGGGTCAAGTTCATCTGGTGTAATTGAAAATTGTTTCTTACAGTTGGGGTAGTCGGGTGTAATTACAGGTCCATCAGAAAATAGAGGTGATTCCACTTGGTGGAATAGGGTTACATACTTTAGTTTCTCAGTTCCATGCAATATTGTTATGCATTTATTACTGTTATTGTCATTCAGTTCAAAAGTTTTGTTTGAAATATCTATGGATTTGTATATGCGTATTTCGTTTCCATTAATTTCTTATTTTTCATAAAAAATTGATTTCATGAAGAAAAAAAATCCATTGTGTTAACTGCACCTGCATTTCGGGACTAAATAGACTATAAATGCTCATTAACCCTCTTTATCCATGCATAGTTGTTTTCTCAGTATTGACCATCTACAGGTTTGTCAGATCCTCCCTTCTACCTTGACTTGGTTGTTCATTTTTTGTGTTTAAAAAAGTATATTACAAGGGAGAAGATTCGAAACAATACAAACTTAGTTGCCAAACAGATTACAGAGTTTATGATGTATAAAATGTGATTATTTGTAAATACACTATAAACCTATATGTAAATGAAATCTTTAAAATAACCTGTGTAGGTCAAAATGTAACAAAAGCGCAGAGGAAAGGAAAAAAGGAGGAGGGAAGATATCTAACTTACAGTAATGAATGAAATAGGAAATGTGAAAAAGAAAACCCTCCTATTTGCCGACGACACCCTCCTGATTTCCAAAAGCCCGGGTGGTCTGCAAAAACTTCTAAACAGGTTTAGCCTGTTTCGCGTATCTCTGGGGTTGTCAATCAACACCAGTAAAACAAAACTTATGGCACTATCCCCGTCGAAACGCTTTAGAAATGGTATCACCATTAATGACACCCCACTCGACTTAGTTGAGTCCTTTGATTATTTGAGAATCCGGGTCACCAATTACATGAAGTGGAGCTCCCATATGGCCAAGATGCTCCTCAATGGTTGAAACATACTTTATCTACTTATCAAGATGCTCCTCAGCCATAAACAGGTGTCTGGCCATTTTAAGAGAACAACAACTCTCTGTAAGTAGGCCAGTAGCCCCAGCCCTCGTGGTCTATGATGGCAAAGCGCTTCCCTCGGCCCAATACGGGTCTGAACTATCGGGCTTTGAGATCTCCATCGATCTTGTAAGATCCAAGTTCCTTAGAGGTTTGTTTTCTCTCCCTACCGCTACACCTTTAAAGCCCCTATTTCACGATAAGGGAAGACGCTATATTAAGGATATTGCACGCCTCCGCCCCTTACTATTCTGGGCACGTATAAGAAGGACCCCTGAGCTGGCTAACTATGCTGCTGCCCTTAGCGAACTAATTGCAGCAGATCCAGGCAATAAGATTAAATGGATTTTCAACCTCAGGCAGCTTGTATCAGACATAGGGTTTGGGGAGGCATGGGCAAACCATATTCCGCCATCAAAACAAGACCTAAAAAGTGCATACTGGAAGTGGGTACAGGAAGATGAGATACGTAATGCCAACTTGGGGAACCTCACTGAGCGGTTCTTGAAACATAAACCCGTCCGGAAACTTGAACACCTTCTTGACTTTATCCAACTTCCAAGGGACAGGGCGCTCTATATGAAGTTGGGATTCGGGACCCTTCCGCTAAATGAATTGACCGCAGCTTGGAAGCGGCGCAATCAATCATCATCCTCTTGCCCTGGATGCGTAACTCCCAATGAGTCTAGTGCCCACTTCCTTTTTGCGTGTCCACTGTACAGGGCCGCTAGAAGCAAATGGCTTAAACCTGTTTGTAAAAAACTTGGCTCTAAGAATTATCAGGGGGCTCTACGTATTCTTAAATCTGACACCTCTTCCCTCACCCTGGTTTGTGGAGTAGCAAAATATCTGGGCTACGCATGGCTAATAAGATCAAAGCTGCTAGTGAAAAGTAACAGCCTGATAGTCCCTAGGTTCGCCTTATGATGCATGTTTTTATGGTCATTCAATTTTAACGATTTTACAGTATATACCTTTTAATGCATTGTAAAAAGCTAGTGGATTTATTTAACATGATGTATAGTACAATGATTTTTTGTGTAAAAAAAAAAATACTATGAATTTAGGATGTACATGCTTTTATGATCATTTTTATCGAATAAAGTTAAAAAGAAAAAAAAACTAATTTGAGAGCAACATAATGAAATGCATTTATTATACTGTACAGAAAGAAAAGTTGTGTCCCATAACTTTGTTATCTTTCAAATGTAGATAGATTTGTATTTGAGCTATTGCAGTAAAAATGTCAACTAATTTGTAATTCAGCGGGGACTGTTTTCAAAGCACCCACTAAACTACCAAGCGTGATGTAATGTCAAGAAAGCATAATATTGGTGTGATAAAAAACAATCTTTCTCCAAATGTCACAAAATAATTTCACAATTGTTTTAAAGTCCCAACATGAGTAAGCCTGTAACCTTTTAAAAGAAGACTGGCATTGAGCTTTCATAATTGTTAATATGTAAACTCATATCATCAGTATAGGCACAATATTTTATTTGCTACTTAGCATAACTAAACCCTCCATACTAACGTAATTTTGAATAGTAGCTAAAAACTATGGCGAAGACCACAAGATGATGGAACAATGTGAATCAACGCGTTTCGACCTCACAGGGTCTTTCTCACGTGAGAAAGACCCTGTGAGGTTGAAACGCATTGGTGGAGTAGTGGTGGTCACCATTAAAATTGCACTAAGAGTCCACTGAGTGCAGCGTTTTTCTTTTAAATATCAAAAAGTGTGGGACTCTATGGTTCAGCCCATCGCCAGTACCCGCAGTAGAGCGCGCCAGGTTTGAACCAAATTAAAGCACAGTATATTTTTATATATTAAAATAAAAAAATGAAGCAGTGGGAAAGGCATATCCTTTGTATTAAAGGTACCTTCTTCTCTTAGATTCCACCATTAAACTACTAGGCAGGATCTTATTTCTTTAAAACCTAAATGTTATTGTCTTCTCAAAACAACAATAAACAACATGACCAACAGCCTCCTGTTGACACTGTAGGTATAGTGCACCAGTGCAAGTATTACATTTCCACACCCAGTCCATGATAATCCCACGACCTGCCTCAGATCTTCTCTTGTTTACGGGGGCAGCCTCTTGCTTCGTAAATAGGTTTCTGCTGCTGTGCACATCAGCACACCCCTTCTCCACTCCACTATAGACCGGGGCGTCTGGGCCTTCCACTTGCAAGCTATATCTCGCTTGGCCACCAGTAAAACCATTCCAACAAAGGTACACTCCAACCTAGGTCCCCCCGATCTTCTCAAACAGAGCAACCCTAAGGGTGAGGTCAATCTGACGCCCAAGAATCTGAGACCTTTCCCTCAATCTCCTTCCAAAAAAGGATCCTTAGCGGACATGCCCAAACCATCTGGAGAAAATCTGCCTCAGCTGCGGAAAAACGGCATGTCAGGATAGGGAGGACCTGCTGGGGAGTCATATACGCAAGATGCAGGTGATTAAGTTGGACCAATCGCAAGCTCTCATAGATGGCCAGTTCCCTGGGGGCCAAATGAGCCTCACGCCAGTTGTCATCATAGAGTTCGCCCATCCAGGCCTCCCACTGTTCGCGTAAACCGGGGAAGCAGTTTGGGGTGTTAAGAATGAGACCCCAGTAAATCCGAGCAATAACACCCTTGCACAGCTTACCCTGGCAGTATCATATTAAGGGACTTGAAGCTTGGCAACAGATGCCAGAGTTTTATGTAATGTGCAATACATTTTATGCAAATATAGTGGTATTGTGCTTAAACCTTCACATGATACTTTAAAATACATTTATAGTAGAAAAACTCCACTGTATTTGAGTTCGATGGACCTAACCTCCGACTTTGATAAGGTGTACCGGCAGAAACTCTGAACATTTCTGACTGGAATGGTGTGAATATTAAAACAGTTTCTTTAATAGTAGCATTTCATACTGATTTAAAAGCCTCTGTGGGGTATGGCATGGCTTCACCCTCACTTTACCTCTGTAAAAGCAGTTGAGTAAACATATATACTTTCCCCATGTTATGGTCTGTATAGATTAACTATTTCAGTGCTATTCTATTTCTATTGGTGTTGCAGGAAAATTAATATCCACCAAAGGTAGTGCAGATGCATTTCCTGTTGCTGCTTTACAGGGATGGTGCAGTTCTGATGTCTCAAAGTTTAAATGGACTGCAATGGTTGCTTAGTAGATGTGTCCTTTATGGAATCCTTGAGATTGGGAACCAACCTTGTTAAATCAAAAGCAATAGCAAAGGGTTGGGCTATTCTGATTTTAAAACCCATTTAAACCAGGAGCTACCAGCTTGGAAGAGTAAACTTTTTGCAATGTTTATCTAATTGAGATGGACAACTTTGTTATCCGTATCTTCCATAAAATAAATGGAAGTAATGGGGGAAGGAAAGTACTGCTCACATTCCATTGGTGCTGAAGGTTTACAAGGCTATGTCTGTGCTAACAGCCACTTATTGTGCTTGTATATGGAACAATATTAATACTCGACAGCTACAAATCCTCAAGAATGATTTCTTCAAAAATAATTGCTGGGATCACCCCAACACTACATCCAGATTTGCTTGCCATGAGGAAATGTGGACACATTATGTTGCAGATTATATGAAATTGGCTCCCAGCTCACTTTGGTTATCAGTATGCAGAAATCCCTTTATCTAACTCACAAGAGAATTAATTGGAAAGATAATGAAGCACCTGAACACCAACATTATTCTCAAAATATCTTGTATCAAAAAGGTTTTTCTCAACTTTTTAAAGAACCCATGTATCTGTCTCTCTAACCTACATTAAATCAGCTCTTTGAAGGCTTACAGAACATGTTGTAGTAGAGAAAGAAAATAGCAAGGTAACAAAACTGATTTAAGACCATAGCATTATTTAGGTGACTTTAGGGATGAAGTCATACCTGGATTGCTCGATGAGTAGGCCTGAACTGGGTTTATTAATACGAGTAAGGATGGGTTGCAAAATGTCTTAGCCTCCCTAGAATCAGAGAACCCATAGTTAGTTCTCCTTTTTAGGTTTTGCCTGGCGAAAGCTGCGCTCTGCGCAGCTTTTTCGCGCAGGCGAAAACCTAATGATTACTGTATGTGGGTTTGGGTCGGCCCTCGTCATTCATTGGCTGGCTCCATAAATGGAGCCTAGCCATTGGATGAGGGGCCTGTCCGTCAATGCCGGACCAGACACGGGGGCGTTTGGCTTTTGCCTTTTGCCGACGTCACGCGACGTCAGGCGAAAGCCGGGAACGCCCCCGAATCTGTTCCGGCATTGCCGGCACTTCTGCGTCTCTCCTCCCCCGTTTCCCGCCCCGTGACTGGCCAGCCGGCCAATCCTAGCGCGGCCGGCCGGAAGTGCCCGCCCCCCGCAGCCCGGGGGAAGAAGGAAGACGGCAAGAAGTATGGCGGCGCCCGCGGGGCTCCCGTGGCCTGGAGGGAACCCCGGGAGATGCGGAGGACGTTGCCGGTCTCCCATGCCGAAGAGGGAGACCGGAGAAGTGCCAGAGAGATTGCCGCCGTCGACGTTGCCGGTCTCCCATGCCGAAGAGGGAGACCGGAGAAGTGCCGCCGTCGCAAGGTGCAGGTGAGTTGCTTTTCTGCACCCTCCTTTCCTCACGCCTGTCTTGTGCTCAGATCACCGGTGCTAATAGTAGTATATTGCTGACTGCAGTATTGCCTTGATTTGGGAAAAAGCAGCTTCAGTTTATACAGCACTGCATAAGAGTGCATTCCAAAAGTCTAGCCTGGAAACGACGAGAGCATAAACCGCTAATTTCAGGTTTTAAGATTGTAATTTGTTAAATAGCATGAATCAGGCTCATGCACGCCTTGGAACAGTGTAGAGCCGAAAGTATACCACAACGAGCAATCTGTCAAGAAATGAAAGAGCAAGTACGGGAATGGAAATTTTAAAATGTAAACTTAATTACCAACATTCACTGAAAGCTAAAAATGTAAAAAAAAAAAAAGTTCTGAAAATATCTTCTTCAAGCCAAAGGCCTGGAGTTCTGGAACTAATTGTTAGTGTGTGGGTAACACGTTTCTGAAAGATGGGGCAGGCCATTGGAACCGCTCTTTCGGAGTGATCGGTTTCGAAAGGCGGTTTCATTCTAACACTTTAGGCGAATATTGAACCTTCAGAAACGGGGTATTTTTCAGCCGTAGGGCCTGCTCGATTAGGTAAACGAGCCTGGTACAATCTTGGCTTCCAGTGGTAAACTGTGTTACGCTCTGAAGTCTTTTGTGCTTGCACAGTCAGTCGGTGGCTGCTGTGCAGCCCGGAGCCATCATCCGTCCTGCTGCAGTGTTGCGCTGGCGAGAAAACGTGGTGCACAGATGAGGACCATGCCCCCCGCCACATCTGGGAAACTGTGACTGTGAATCTGAAGCAGTGTTTGGTGTTCTTGCGTCGTCGCATCGACGCACTGATGTCATGGTGACAATGCCGTGCGTGTTACCTCACAGTTGCAGGTTTTTGCTGTGTCCGTGGTGCCCACCTGGCCTTTGGTGATGTGATAGCGCACTGCGGCGCTTTTAACTCAGTTTTACGAGTCTGTGGTTCTTACTAGCCTAATTTCAAGCTCATACTAGGATGACGACTTGTATGTGTGTGTATAGGCCGCCACCGATCCTGGCAAAAGGTGCGCTGGGGGGTGGGGGGCGGGGTGGGGAGAGTTGTGGCCTAATGGTCATAGCTGCTGACTTTTGAGAACCAAGTCAGAGGCATGAATGGCATTGGGCCAACATACTGTGATTCTGGGCAAATCACCTAACACCGACGTTCCTCAACATAAAAGGAATCTGACCCTGTGTAATGTAAGCTGCTGCTCATGGAAAGCGCTCTAATGCATATGTCCACACTATACCAGGATTGGTTTGGGTTAAAAAACCGTCCCGGGCACAACAAAAACAAGCATTGGAAATGCAATAGGTCTCGCACCATTAGAGTTAGTGCTTTTAGAATTGTTTATGGATTTATTTTGTAAATGTTTAGCATTTTTGTTTCCTGTAGCCAATGCTAAAGTATTACAAATAAAACAAGCCATAAACATTTCTAAAAGCTCTAACTGAAATGGTCTGAGAACTATTGCACTGTGTGAGGGTGAGTGAGGGTGAGGGTGAGTGAGGGTGAGGGTGAGTGAGGGTGAGGGGTTGAGGGTGAGTGAGGGTGAGTGAGGGTGAGTGAGGGTGAGTGAGGGTGAGTGAGGTTGAGGGTGAGGTGTTGAGGGTAAGTGAGGGTGAGGGTGAGTGAGGTGTTGAGGGTGAGTGAGGGTGAGGTGTTTTGGGTGAGTGAGGGTGAGGGGGAGTAGTTGAGGCTGAGTGAGGGTGAGTGAGAGTGAGGGTGAGGGGTTGAGGGTGAGGGGTTGAGGGTGAGGGGTTGAGGGTGAGGGGTTGAGGGTGAGTGAGGGTGAGGGTTTGAGGGTGAATGAGGGGTTGAGGGTGAGGGGTTGAGGGTGAGTGAGGGTTTGAGGGTGAGGGGTTGAGGGTGAGGGAGGTTGAGTGAGGGTTAGGGTGAGGGGTTGAGGGGGAGGGGTCGAGGGGGAGGGGTTGAGGGTGAGTGAGGGTGAGTGAGTGAGGGTGAGTGAGTGAGGGTGAGTGAGTGAGGGTGAGGGGTTGAGGGTGAGTGAGGGGTTGAGGGTGAGTGAGTGAGGGTGAGGGGTTGAGGGTGAGTGAGGTTGAGGGTGGTTGAGTGAGGATGAGTGAGAGTGAGGGTGAGTGAGGATGAGTGAGAGTGAGGGTGAGTGAGGGGTTGAGGGTGAGTGAGAGTGAGTGAGTGAGTGAGGGTGAGGGTGAGTGAGGGTGAGGGGTTGAGGGTGAGTGAGGATGAGTGAGGGTGAGTGAGGGGTTGAGGGTGAGGGGTTGAGGGTGAGTGAGGGGTTGAGGGTGAGGGGTTGAGGGTGAGTGAGGGTGAGGGGTTGAGGGTGAGTGAGGATGAGTGAGAGTGAGGGTGAGCGGAGGTTGTGTGTGTGTCATTTGCGAGAGATAAAGCTAGTGGCATTGTAAATGACAATGCCATTTATTTATGCTAAAAAAACATAAATAAAAATAATGTCAAGAGCAATGCCAATAGCTCTAACTTTAACAAAGGCAAAACCATTGCATTGTAAATGCTTGTTTAGGTTTCGCTGGGGGACGGAGCCGTTAGGCTCCTCCTCCAGAGAAATCTATTGAGTACAGTAAGCACTCCGGAACACGCCCCCCCGTCCCATTGGCTAGCTCCATAAATGGAGCCTAGCCATTGGACGAGGGGCCTGTCCATCAATGCCGGACCAGACACGGGGGCGTTCCCGAGATTCTTTGGCTTTTGCCAACGTCCCGCGACGCCGGGAACGCCCCCGAGTCTCCTCCGGCCGGGCCGTGCTTGCTGCTGTCCTGCCTTGTGTCCCTCCTCCCGCCGTCCCCACGTTTCCCGCCTCCCTCCCGACGTCCGTGTCCTTTCCCGCCCCCCTCGTCCTCTCCCGCCCGCCCCCCTCGTCCTCTCCCGCCCCCCCCGTGTCCTCACGCTGTCCTGCCTTGTGTCCCTCCTCCCGCCGTCCCCACGTTTCCCGCCTCCCTCCCGACGTCCGTGTCCTTTCCCGCCCCCCTCGTCCTCTCCCGCCCACAAGAAGTATGGCGGCCAGGCTCAGCCATCGGGACTCCATGGGAGGGGGAGAAGCCGCGCCTCCTCCCGGGCTCCTCCAGCAGCATTGGCGGCGGCTCGGGGTGCGTGCTTGAGTTGCTGCCAGCCGAGAGCGGAGGAGGGAAGCCCGACTCGCCCAGCATGAGCCACGAGCCCTGTGGGAGGCACTAGGACCCAGGGCCGCATGAAGGACAACAGGTAACCATTATTTTTCAGGACATTCTCCCGAGCCGCAGCCGGTCCCGATGCCGTTGTTTTGTTGAAGCGGAAGTATAGAGCAGACATCCTCACATCTGACTGTGGATCGTGGAAAAAGTAACAGGGTAGCAACTAAACTGAAACCCCTTCCAAAAGCCAGCGTCTCGCCCCCAGAAACCATCCTCCACGCAAGCCGCACCCACCCTCGCCAATATTTACGTTGACATAACTTGTCTCCGGCGCCTCTTTGAATCTCGCACACCTACTTGCACATTTTCACAGCAGGACTTTGACAATAAATTGAAAACATTATAATATAATAAATAACTCGGACTACCAGCCGAGATTTGCAGCGCTCGTGCGTTTGAGTCAATCGATTCTGGAGCGGGACAAGGTGAAAAGAAACTTTATTTCGTGGGTTAAGCAAAACTGTGCGGAGAAAGATCCTCTAAAAATGGCAGGAAAGCTCATGTTGTGATGCTGGTCCCCCCTGGAAAGGGCATATGGAACCGATTTCAGACCTTGACACCTAGAGGCTAGTTCCTGCAAACCCTGAAAATGCCCCTAAACCATTTGCTACTCGTCTCTCGCAGTCGTGTCCATCAGTGCACGGTCCTGGGGGCTGGGGGTCTTGGAGGGAGGAGCATCCAGGAAGGTGCTCCGGGGGCGCTCTTTTCTGGGTTGGGCTCTTCTCACAAACTGGGGGTGGGGGTCGTAGTAGGCTTGTCTGGAACAGGTCGCGCTCCTAATTCCACTTCTGAGTGTTGTTATTGTCTGCTCTCCAGAACAGGTACTCCCGGCAAAGGTGCCCCCCTGCTCAGGACGCACGCAGCACGCTCACAGGTAAGCATGCCACATGCTTCTTGGTTATGTGAAAGCTTTATGTCTTAAGGCAGAATAAATCAGCTTAAAGTTTTAAAGATGAACAGCTCCGATAGCAAAAATGCATTTGTGTGTAAGTGTGTATTATGTGCACACATTACACCCTCACTCAAAGTATTTATTATAAAGTGCCTGCATTACATATGTTACAGCTGAGCTGTATTGCTATTAATTGTTTATTTTTAATATGAGTTTGTGATATATACACACGCTGCATGCACTTGTGTCTTTGTGCGCGTTCGGGTGTTTTATGTCTTGGAGGAAATGTCTTTTTTTTACATTTCATTTATCACATCCACCCTCTTTCAGAAAGGCCCTGCAGTGGTGCTGTTCTGGCAGAGGGAGAGGGAGAGGGTGTTAAACATAACAATGTGATTTATGGCCTCACGAAGTTTTGTTTACATGAATTAACTCCTAATTACAAGTGCTCTTTTTACTTGGAAAACACGACAAAAAACAAAGCTCTTCCTGGGGCCCTGGTGTGTGTTTCTTTCTTTCGTTCAGTTCATCTGGCATGTGTTCTAGCCAATTATAGCTTTGCACTATGTACCCTTCTCCTTTGTCAGCCATGCTTTTTAGTTCAAAGAAAATGCTGAGATGCCGGTTTCCATTTTAAGGAAATGACCTGGTTTCTTTATAGATACTGACAACGCTATACAATTTCATCCTCAATGGAGGGGTGGGGTCAGAACCAAATGACGTATCTACACCCAAATGTTGGCTGCACACAGAAGGGAAAACGGTACCTTCACGGGGCCACACTAGAGACTGATGCTCGCACTTTCATGCCTCCTGATCTGGTTTCGATGAATTGCTTTTCGTTATTAGTGGCAAAGGAGAACATCCGACGCATTTTGTTTTTCGGGTCCTGGAACCCATCTTCTATGTTTAACTGTCCTCATGAACTCTCCTATGGACTCCACTTGGAACATAAAAGGCCAGGGTTTTTAGCATGCAATAAAGTATTTAACCAAGAAAAAAAGGAGCTCATCATTTAACGGTCAAGAGTCAAGGGGCCTTATTTATGAAGGCCTTGCGCCGCCGGTGCGTCACTTTTAACATGGGAAAAAGTAACGCACCGGTGGCGCAAGGCCTTCATAAATATGGCCCCAAGGTTCTTTAGTAGGCGTGTATTTTTTTGCACTTTGACGTTTTGGGATTTCAGTGCTTCCTTCATTGGTAGTGGACTGGGTTTTCTCCTCCTTCCTGCTCTCTCTCTCCTGCCATCCCTCTCTTTTCTGCCTTCTTACTCCCTCCTGCCCTCCCTTTCCACCTCTCTCTTCTGCTCTCTTTCACCTTCTTGTCCTCCATCTCTCTCCTGTTCTCTCTTTCCTGTCCTCTCCTCCTCTAGCCCTCCTTCTCCTTCCCGCCCTCCCTCTCCTACCTGCCGCCCTCTCCTTTCTGCCCTCTCTCACACACTCCTACCTTCCCTCCTGTCCTCCCACTCCTTCTTGCCTTCCCTCTCCCTTCTGCCTATTTTCCTTCTTGCCTTCCCTCTCTCTCCTGCCCTCTCTTCCTTTTGACCTCTCTTTCTTCTTACTCCTGCCCTCCTACATGCCCTCCCTTTCCCTTCTGTCCTCTCTCTTGCTCTCCCACTATTTTCTGACCTCCCACTCCTTGCATTTTCGCCTTCCTACCCTACCTCTGTATCCTCCCCACTCTTCTTTGCATATGCCTTCTCAACATGCGCTATCACTGCACACAGCCTCTCAACACACGGCCTCTATGCACATGCCTCTCTCCATATGATCTCTCTGCACAGGGCTGTGTGTAGAGAGGGCAAGTGAAGATAAGGCATGTGTAAAGAGGGCGTGTGCAGAGAGGGTGTTTTCCAGAGAGGCACTCCATATTTCTGTGTAAAGTAAAACACATCAACGTTTTACACATAATTCAAAGAAGTTAGAAAAGACCATTTGTCAAAAGCAATACCAAAAGCACAAACTTTAACAAAGGCGAAACCATTGCATTGTAAATGCTTGTTGTCCCTTTGACTCGGTCTTCAAACAACCTGTTATGCTTTTCCTTCTGTTGCCTTTCATTACACCTTTGTGTACGTTGTTAATGCCAGTTGTAAAGAAATCTGGCTTCCTGGGCCCTCCTTTATCATCTTATTAACTTTATCAACTCTGTCTGTCCCCTTTGCGGTTTCATGCTTCCTGAGAGGGCTATATAATTGCACAAAGCTTTAGACCTGGGTTTTGGAAATGTGATGGTCTCTTTGTATATTTTTCATTATGTATCGATTGAGGGTGATCACATATTTGATTCTGTGTTTTGTTTGTATGTTAATTATGATACATGCTATTTTAGATTTTCTCAGCTTTGACCAGCCGATTTTTCTGCTTCTGGGTGCCCCTGCGGCTCAATGCGTCCGTCTAGGCCCCAAGGAATTCCTCATGTACTTGAGGACTGGTGTAATCTTAGGACTTAGGGGAAAAGGCCCATTATGATCTATAACTCATTAATTAATCAGGTGCCTTTGTCACGCCCATCCTATCGGGGGCCGCCAGATGTTGGGTGGACTTTTCTCCCCAGTATCTTGTTCTAAACGTGCCATGTTAAGAACGGCTTTAAGCCGTTCTTAACGTACCCGGAGGGATGGTGGCCTTCCATTTTAATACAAATCTCTCTCCTTGCCAAGAGCACTAGATTTAGCAGGAGGGCTATTTGTTTCTGTGGGAGCATGCCGCTGGTGGAATCATTCTTACCGAAAATCACCAGGTGCAGATCTACTTCTATGTAGATTTCAAAAATAGATGTTAACGTGTCTCCCACATTTTTCCAAAAGGTAGTTGGTTCCGGGCATTGAAAAAAGATGTTTGTCTTTGGCATTGACAAGACAACATCTTGGGCAGCTTGGCGGCGGGACCGGAGCAAATTTTGCAATTTTGGCTGGGGTGTAATATAGCCTATTAATCACAAAAAATATTTTTTCTTCAGGCAGGCTTTATATATTTATACAGTATCTTGAGTGATGAGTGAAATGATTCCTCGATTTGCGGGGCGAGTGACGTTTGGTTCCAAACTGATGTTTGGGACAGGACCTTAGCTTCCTCTGCTTCTTGAATTCGTGCATACCAAAGAGCTATCTCTTTCTTCCTCGGTCGGGGGTCTTGCAATAACTGCTCTAGTTCCCAACTTCCAGAAATGTCGCCTACTTCCGACTCATACCAAGATCTTAATTGAAGATATTTGAACCTTGAAAAAAGAGGGCCTATCTTGGCTTGTAAAACTTCCCAGGGAAGGATGCTCTCGGAGTCCACCAAATCCGACCATCTCATGCAATATATGTACTCTAAACTATGGTAACCCACTATTTTTTGATCCTACAGATTACAAGAACATGAGCTACCCTGGCTTAGTTATGGTAATTTCCCCCATCGAGTGCAGATGCATCACAGGAAGTAAGCACTCCATTGATGTACGAGTCATCCTCTGGATCTCCATTTAGCACTGGGTATCTGTGCAGCATTCAGCAAAAGGACACAATCTTGTGTTTTTAGTCGCAGAGTCTAGGTCCTAATGGAGATCAGAACACTGAAGGGGATGAAGTACAAAATATGTGAGCCTAAACTAAACAAATCTTTAACAGTGTTTACCTCCCACATTATTAAAACAATCTTTTATTGGTTTGAAGTTTCTGAGGGTAGAGAGTACCAGGTCGCATGCTCACATTCTTTCACCATTGCCTCTTCTCATCAATGCTCTTTCTTTCCTTTAAAAAAAATAATTTTATTATCATGATTATCAATTCATACTAAGATTGTTACAGAAACGTACATAAGGTATAAGGAGTATAAATTGGCAACCATTAAGCATTTCAGTAGTTATACATGATTGTACAGTCAAATGGATCTTGTCCAGAACCTAGGGCCATAACCTTTCTTAAGATATACCGTATTTTCCGGCGTATAAGACGACCCGGCGTATAAGACGACCCCCTACTTTCATTGACAAACTGTAGGTTTCATGCTATATTCGCCGTATAAGACGACCCCCACTTCCTAACGTCCTACAGTCCCCTTTCTATCTCCATGGACTGAGATCATGTGGTACTGACGCTCCTCTCCTTCCGATGAGCGTAAGAATTACGGAAGGAGAGAGAGATCAGCACACGTGGAGGAGCGCCTCGTCTGCCTGGGGGATGTGCAGCTGCAGTCTAGGTAGGGCTCACGGCGCCATTTGTTTTAGTTTAAACCTTGCGCAGCGTTTGAGTTGCCTCTGGCTGGCGACGGGCTGTAACTGTACAAGTAATTTATTTTCAAGACCGCTTTCAGTGCCTGGCGACGGGCTGATATTGTGTTGTTGCACAGTGCCACCATCGCCTACGTTCTTTGTTGTTGTGCTGGAGTTCCCTAAGCGCCACCATTTTCAACTGAGAAGCGGTCTGACACCTTCGGGTGAAGTCCGCGCTATGTGAAATAAACCGCCAATTTTTGTATCCGGCGTATAAGACGACCCCCGACTTCCCAGAAAATTTTAAGGGGTTAAAAGGTCGTCTTATACGCCGGAAAATACGGTAACATGCCATGACTTAATAAAAAGCCTTAAACATGACAGATCCATTGTCTAAAGCAATGTAGAGAAATGGTTAGTTTATGTTAGGAGGGAGGGAAAGAGAAGGTGCAGACCTTTCCCACAGTAAGGGTTTTTGGCATGCAAAGGGTTTGTTAAATGATGTATCCTTTGGGTCTGGGACCTGATCTCTTAGTGATTCAGTTTGTCATTATCCAACCTTCCACTTATCTCCTATGTGGCTTGTCTCACACATTTTTCTGAAAAGGACTAATCTTTTTGGATGTAAGTATGGTATTGACAAGGCAGTGCAGTGTTAAAGTGATGAAAGTACCCTTGTCCACCAAGCAGCTGGAAATGCACATATGTGTGATGTCACTGGTTAATATCACTTCTCACACATTCATAAAATTATGCATTTTTTTCTTAAACACATCTGTTTGGCCGTTAAGTCTGTATATTAGTTTTTGGGAGGCAGTACTGATTTCCTGTTTCTCAATCACTTGCCACTTCCAAGAATGGAGGGGGACACCTCCTTCAATGCAATGTTATTCCCTCAATGTTGGAAGTATCAAGGTGCATCACTAATAAAGGTGCAAGGCAAAATAGTCAGGTCACATGTGGATTGTATAGTGGTATATAACAACAACATAAGAGTGACTCAAAGATGCTATAATGATATTAACCAGAAGCAACCAAAACAGAAGGAGAGAGTGAACCAGTGGTGTGCTGAAAAAAGAAGAAAACCTTATTTCTTAAAAGAACCCTCACTCACCAACCTAGTGGTGACATGCTTCATCATAGGGTTCCCACTGGGGGAACCGAATGTCCCCCCAGTGTGCTGCAATTCCTGATTTACAGCGGAGCTGGTTTATAATGGGATTGTGTAAAGGGCTCAAATGAGGTGAGTGTGAATTTAAAAAGATAACAGCTGTACCTTAAATAATTTTATTAAATGGTCAGCTGGTACCATTAAAAACTGGTGAACAGGACACTCAGTGGTCTGGTTATTTGAATCACTGTGTCCTAGGAAGTGTAGGTCGACATGTTTCAGCTTATTGCTATATCCGCTCAGCTTTCTTCAGGACCGAAAAACGTATCCCCGGTGGTCCACTCACGCTAAGGCGTGGCCTATCCGTGAGGATATCTATGTGAAAGTGAAAAACTCATGGTTTTACCAGTGTGGGCACTCCTAGAACTCACCAGGGGCCAGAACCTGTAAAATATTAAATCAGTATATTAAACAATATCAAAATTGTCTCATAAATTAGGCAAAAAAATGACCAGAATCCCACATTCATCCCATTCATCATTATCGCCAAAATATGAATAGGGGTTTCTACTTTAGAACACTTTGTTCATCCCAATGTGGTCGGTTAGACTGCAACCAATATTATGATACAGTAACCCTTCGCTACAGGTCCCTTGTTAGTAGGGGAATTAAGCGATTGAGAAATTCCTAATTGGAATATACGCACTCTTTCTGGCCGGCAAACAAGTGATTAAAGTCTTACCCCCAGAAATTGAGTGCGATTAAATGTCATGAAATTGACTTTTAGTATGTGCCCCCGTAAAAAGCTTTTAGATCTCTCTCCCAACTGGAGAAAGAAATTGTTGGTCATATATCCATATAGAATGGAAAGGAAGACAAAGGCTCACTCACTGCACGAGTTCGTTGTGCGTCCAACATGGGCTTACGGAGGGGGTGATTTTTCACGTTGCTTCCGATCTATAAGGCAACAGAATGAATACAATGAGGGCGCTGCCGGCTAAGTTGCATTACAGTTAAGAAGATTCAAAACAAACGACCGCCGGGGCGTCCTACTTACTTGGCCAGCAACGACTCCCCGCCTGTAACCTATTCGGAACGCATCCGTAGCCCGAAAGACACCATGTCGGGCCGCGATGCGGAAGTAAAAAAATGTTTGGTCCGCATCATGTGACCGACGTATGTCTACGTCGTCGCGGACTTGGTCTTAAAAGCTACAGTGACTTTTTTCAGCACAAACTTGGAGCTGTTTTTTCTTTGTTTGCGTCAATGTAGTCAATAAACCATTTGGTCCATATCTCATGGTTGACCGTTATATCTGATATAGAATTCGGAGTAAAATTTATATCAGGATGTTGGTTCAAGAGCTATTTTAAAGGACGATTTGGACTCAAAAGGTATGAAGAAATTTTGTGATGTAAATTACATCCCGATTAATCGCAGACAAAGAAAACGTGTCTTGAAAAAATATGTATGTTTATAGAATGAAATCTCTAAAGATCACACAATCGCAGTAAGCTAAAGGGGAGACCGTTGTTTTCTTTTTTTCGGTTTTTTTCACCTGAGGAAGCAGGTTGGTAAGATGGATATCAGGCTACAACCAGAATATCATAGCGACTACTGGTGATCTAAAAAAGCCATCATGGTCAGAATGTTGGTGATCATTGTTAGTGTTCATTTGACGTTAACCTGTTAGTGCGTACATGCACATATTAGTGCATACCTGCACATATTAGACATAGGCAAAGAGTGGGTCCAGATTGATGGTGAAAGACAGTTACCTAATTTAGCATAACAAAGGTTTTTGGTAGGCTTCAATCAATTCTAAGAAACGAGAGGTAATGGTGCATGGAACTAGCTACTTGTCAATGGGAATTTGTCAATAAATCTCTCAGCGTCTCATCACTGTACCCCAGGGGATATCGTCATTTAGTCCCGACAGGTGACTGAAAAGGCGGTAGATCCACCTTTGCTCTTTCTCAAACAAACTACTATCAGCGCCCTGAAAAAGTTGTTCAATAACTGTCCACCTGATGTCATTCGGGTGTGTTTCAACTGTAGAAAGTGTGTTGTCAATTTGGTGTTACTCTTCTGGCATCGGATGTTGCTCCGATGTTCGCAGATGCGGAGCTTGATCCGTCTTTTTGTCATTCCTACATATCTCAGCCCGCAGGGACAGGTAAGTAGGTAAATCACATTGCAAGAGTTATGGTTTGTATGATTGCGTTGTTGTCATTGTTTTCCAGGTTCGAGGTCCAATGTCTTGGTGTTAGTTAAGTGACAGACACTGCATCCACCACAAGGAAAATGTCCATTGACTGGCGGTAGGCCCCAAGCATTCAGTCCACTGGCCGTGTTCTCTTTTTGTTGTTGTTTCCTAGGGCGTGTGTGGACCAACAAGTCCTTCAGACTCCTTGCCCGTTTATAAGAAAACAGGGGCTTCTCCCAATCATGGTTGGTGCTTTTAAGTATTCTCCAGTGTTTATTGATGCAATGGCTTACAACGTTGGATGCAGAATTGTAAGTCGTCACACATGTTAGGGGTGCCTCAGTAGATGTATCCTTGGGGTAGTCCTCCAGCAAAACATCCCTGTGCTGGTTTTGTGCCCTCTTTCGGCTTTTATGCAACAGGTGGTTACGGTAACCTCTATGTTGTAACTTCGTAGTAAGATCCTGAGCTTGGTCTTTGAAATCCGTGAGTTTACTACAATTCCGTCATATCCGAAGATACTGACCAAAAGGGAGATTCTCCCTTAACGATTGAGGGTGAAAACTGGAATAATGCAGAAGATTATTCTTCGCCGTTGGTTTATAGTAGGTCTTAGTCCGTAATTGGTTGCCTACTTTGATAATGGTGACGTCTAGAAACACAATTTTGTCCTCCGCATATTCATGAGTGAATCTCAGGTGTGGGTCTAGGTTGTTGACCCATTCAAAAAAAGAGAGCAATACACTTTCCTCTAGAAAGAACTGAAAGGCTTTTAGTCAGAAAATAACACTGGGTGCACAACCTAAAGTGAACACACTGATAATGACTTAGCAAGTAGGGTGGTGCACCTGGGTGAGTGGGGAACCCTAGAACCACTCAGTGTTTGGTAGTAAACTACCAAATAACATGAAATATGATCCCCTGATTCCAAACACTCCTAGATCAGACAACAGGAACAAGGCGAGCTCTGAACCTGCCTCCATCTCCTCCAGCAACACCTCATTAAATTCTATCAGCACCAAAGGAGGTGAAAGTGATAACACGGACAGAACAGATCAGGGTAGCTCTGCTTTTTTACGGGAGGTTTTGCGGATCAGGAAAGGCAACAGGTTCATTCCTTCAAAAAACCAATCAGATCCAAAACCCGGAGGGGCAGGAGTAGCAAGCTCAGAAGAATACAGGAGAAAACTAAGATCAGGGACCAACAAGAACTAGTCAAGCCTGATACAAGGGAAGTTCAAGTCTTAAACCTCTCTTCCACACAACTTACTCCTGATATGATCTCACTCCTTAGTAAGGGTCTTAACTTTAACCCCTATACAACAGGGGATCTATGCAAATTGAAAATTGATCTCTTTAAGTTTGTGAGAAACCTGAAACTAAAAAAACATTTTTTTGGGACGGAGAACAGTAACAGAGGGGTTAAGAATATTCCTGCACCTACTACCACTGACTCGTTGTCAATAAAGGATATACAAACCACACATCTTCTCTTGTCTTTAACTGATATGGAGGATACTCCTTTTGATATGGACAGATTACTATTGGAACTAGACATTGAATCGGATTATAGCATTGCCAGCGGTCTTAAATCAAAATCCCGTTGGATCCCTACATTACCAGGCGGCAATGCTATAGACAATTTCCACAAACGTGTAATTGAAGATTTGGACAAATAGAATCGCCTGCAAAGAGACAGGATGTTTAAATACAAAGACAATCTTTCCCATGGAGAGAGAATAGCCCGATCCACACTATTGAAAAATGACACAATTACAATCAGGGAAGCGGACAAAGGGGGCAACGTGGTGGTGATGGACCGTGTTGACTACCAACAGGAGATTTTAGATCAACTTGCAGTTGTCTCTTGCTACGAACGCCTTACCCACAACCCATTGGGTCCCCTTACACTAGAGATCAATTCCAAGCTCATGAGTTGGAAACCAGCAGAATTACTTAACGGTGATGAATATCTTTACCTTAACGTTTTCAGACCATCCTATCCCTGGCTTTACACCCTACAGAAAATACATAAGAATCTTCCATTTCCACCAGGGAGACCGATTGTATCAGGCATGGGTGGTCCAACAGAAAGATTAGCGGAATATGTTGATCTCTTTCTTGGTCCCTTGGTGAAGAATCTTCCGTCCTATATACAGGACACGAAGCACATCTTGAGCACCTTGGCGGACATCCAATGGCAACCAGATTCAATGCTGGTGACAATGGATGTGGTGTCACTTTACACCAGTATAAACATGGACTTGGGTTTACTAGCGGTGAACAAAATCCTATACAACAGACCTGCAACTCTATGGCAACACACAGACCTGCTATCCACCATGATGGAAATAGTACTGAAAAATAATTTTTTCATGTTTGATCAAACTTGGTACCGACAAAAGAGGGGTGTGGCTATGGGCTCTAAATTTTCACCTTCTTTTGCGAACCTCTTCATGGGCACACTCTAATCTGATTTGATTTAGGGTAGCAGAGGCGCTCAATATATCGACTCCATAATGTACGCGGCAACGCTGAATTACATACCGGAATCGGGCGTTCTAACACAGGTGTGGGTCGTACCTGACCCGGAGCTGCACAATAGCAGCGTGAAACCCCGAGAAACATTGATACTTTTTTACGCCCGAATACACTTTACATCTAAGTGCCAATTGGATTTTATTTGCAGAACCTAGACAAAGGATTATCCACGCATACAGGGGTCGACAGCCTCTTCACTGATATTGCTTTTTCCATGGTCACGGGCCCGGCTGGGTCGGAAGTATCGCCAGCTAAGCGACCTTCTGGTGCAACACACCCACATATAGCCCTGAGGATTCGCAATAGCGATGAAACGCGTGTCGGCTGGCTGTTTTATTTAATAAAGGACTCCACCGGACTACTCTCCCACTGGAGATTCCTACATCTCTCTGTCGATTTGTACATCATTTATTTGTCTGAATGTCACTGAACATTGTTTTACTCTTGAGTGCATTGGGTATACTTGTAATTCATAATACACTTTCCAAACAAGCAGTACATAATCTATGTACCATTGCCATAGTATCACATTAGATGCAAAGGGGTTGGTCTGTGGGAGAATATGTTCACATTCGAAAATATACACATTATACAATTGGCGCAAATGTACTCCCCATCGAAGTGCCTGTGGCTTGGAGATAGATGTTCCCTTCATATTCGAAAAAGTTGCGTTTCAAGGCCAAAGTGGCACATTCCACTACAAAGGCATGTGAGGTTTGAAACTCCCATGTAGAGTGTTCTAACATGTCTGAGATCACCCTAATCGTGGCATCCTGAGGGATACAGGTATAAAGACTCCCGATGTCTAGTCCTACCAAAAAACAAGATTCCTCTGGTATTATGATTGTCTCTAGCATGGCTAATAAGCTTTTGATGTCTTTGATGTAGGTACTTGTGGATTGAATAATAGGTCTAAAAAAAAAATCACAATATTTAGAAAGAGGCTCTAACAGGGATCCAAGACGCGAAACGATGGGCCTACTGGGAGGCGGAAGAACACCTTTATGTGTTTTTGGAAGGGTATAAAAATATGGTATTTTACCTTCCGTAGTTGTTAAAAAATCAGCTCCTTGTTTACTGATCTGTCCCTCACATTCTGCTGTTGTGATTAATTCCAAATCTCAGCTTTCAGGGCTTCAGATGGATCTTCTCTTAGATATACATAATTAGTTTGATTGTTCAATAGACAGCGACATTCCCGGCAATAGTCCTCCACATTTTGAATGACTATCCCCCCCCCCCTTGTCTGCACTCTTAATCACAATTTTAGTATTATTCTGTACTGATTGTGTAGCTTGGAACTCAATTGCTGTCAGGTTTTTGAATGGCTTCGGTTCAGATAAGGCTTCTACCTCATTAATAACCGCTTGTTCGAAAGCTAATACTTCTGAAGGTATAGTGTGCGGAGGGGGAGTGAAAGTAGATTTTAATCTGAAGCTCGTATCGCTCCGAGTAGTCTGTGAAGGTTCTTTTGCCTGTTGTTCAAAAAAGCTTTTTAGTCTTAGCTTGCGAAAGAACTCTGTCAATTTTCAGTGTAACTTAAAGCGATCTGAGCGTGGGGTTGGAACAAAACCGAGACCTTTCTCCAGGATGTTCTCTGCTGAACTCCGTGTGACTGAGGACAGGTTGGTAATTAGAGTCTCTGGTTGCTTGTGCCTGCTCTCTGTTCCTGTGTTTTGCTTTGGGTGTTGTCGCCTAAAGCTTCTGTCTGTTCCCAATGTACCTGATTGGTGCCTGTCCGTTTGCCCCTGCCACCCCGGACCCTCCCTAAAAAAGTCTGGGGAAACATGTTTGGGTGATAATGAGGGTGTTGTAGAGGGCCAAAAGCTGGTTCCATCCCATCATTGGTGGAAAAGGAGGGGGATGATGAAAAACATTATGATAATAATTACCTCCACCTTGATATGGTTGCCAACCTTGATTGTGAAAGCCCCTACCCCTACCGCGTCCTCTATTTCTTTTCCCAGTGCTCCCAGAACTGGAGCCACTGGAGTTGGAATCTCCTGATGTGTCAGAGTTGTAATCAGTTGTGGTAGGAGGTGTGAAGTCTGGGCTGGCATAGGGATAGACCTTCACATAGGACCAGTGCTTAAGATCTTTTTGCTACTTCTGCGCTTTTGATTGGGCTAAGTTCACCTTATATTCGTTCATTTCTTTATTCAGGTCATCTAATCCTTTTTTATAACCCGTTAGGGTAGTCCTGAAATGACTCTCAGTTAGCTGGATCTCAACCAAAAGCGCCTCTGAGAGGCGGAGAGCGGTTTTTATAATAAGCACTGCCCAGTCACGGGTACAGTTCCAGGCAATCTGGGCCCATTCTTTCCTAAACACTGCGTCATCGAGAAAGATCTCTGTGCATTGGTAACCAATAGCCCCTTAGGTGCTGTGTTGGTTAAATATTCCTTGAGCATAGTGCCTTGTAAGATGGACCGTATGCGGCTTCTCTTTTGTTCTCCCAATTTATCCCATTCGGTCGTCTGTGAGATCGTCTGAGATATAAGGGGGTCTGAACACAGGGATGCATCACCCAGGATAGCATCCACTTCTTCCCTCGTTTAGGAGAGGCCAAAATCTTCCATTTTTAGGTCTCGCCTTTTCCATTGGAAAATGGAGAGAATTCAAGTGCTCAAAATGCTCGTCAAACCAAGGGCTTTTTGGTGCGGTTTTCTTTGAGTTCGCGTGAATCACGTGACCAAAACAAGCACGCGCATCAGCCTCCCTCCCTCCCTCCTAATTGCATTTTTTCACGGCCGCCACCACATCAAAGGGCTTCTCCCAGCGTGCGCTCTGCGGCTTCTCCTCCCCTAATTATTCATGGCTGGCCGGCCGTACTTTCAGTTTCCCGGCCGCTCTTGTTTTATTTGAGTATTTTCGCAGGGCTTTGCCTGCAGACTCATTCCCTCTGCTTAACTCGGTTTTAAATACAAATCCAGCTTGTTAGACAGTGTGCATTTAAATGGAGATATGAGAACAACGTGCCTGTTTATTGAACATTCACTTTCAGCGGACTTCCTCTCATTTGCAGTGCTTTTATAAAAGCAAAAGCAGCTTTACACAAAATGTCAACACTGTTAGGTATTTCGAAAAAACACCGATGTTTACATGCAGCTACTTAATGAATGGAAGTGCGGGTTATCGGCTTACCACACTCCAGGAAAATACCAAAGGCGAACTCAGCAGCACACACATTCGAATGTTGCATAATGAAGACGCACACCAGCACGCAAGAAATGCTGAAATAACAACAAAAGCGAAAGAAGGTAAAGAAACAAGTGCCTGCCTCGAAACATCGCAGTTGCAGTCCGGGAGGTCGTCGGAATCCACGCTGCCGCTGTCGTCGTCGGACCCGCTGCCCGCACCGAAATCTGAAGCTGCAGCCGCGACCACCATGGCCATCAACGGCTTGAACATCACAAATAAGTTTATTGGAAGCAAATCTTCAGAATTTCACAGTCTCATGTTAGATTTTCCCCTTGTAGACACGGCAGTGTGCCAACAGCACTAGTGAGCTTCTGACACGCTGCCCCTCGCATATCTTGCGTATCTTGTTACGCGAGCCTCGGCGCAGACACAAGCTGGTCATGTTTCTAAATAAAACTTTTGCTCCGCGACAAGTGCCAGGCTAAGTCCCTTGGAATGCGCGGCACAGGCCCGGAGAGCACAGCCCTCATAGTCACAGTGATCGGGGAAAGACGATGGCAGCAGCGGCGCAACACAAGATGGAGGCGTCCCCCAGCAATAATGACCGAATGTGCAGTATGAATGAAGAATGACCCCCAGTCCCGCATCTCAGGGACAGGAGAGGCCTATGCTACACAAGGCAGTTGTACTGCCCTCTGAGGACTGAAAGTGAAATGCCACTGTTCCACCGAGGAAGAGGTCAGCAAACGGAAATGCATAAATTACTCTGCAGTTTGAAGGGGAACATTTATATACAAAACATAAACCTACGGACATCTACATTAATTTCTTATAATGCTTAGGTTAGACATTTTGGAAAGCAGTAGTAGTCAAGTCAGGAGGCGCGCAGAAACATTTGTGTAATACACGGAAGTATGCATCACTGCTTGACAAACCTGCTCCCAGATGCAGCATCAGTATGAACCTGTAGACCCAAGTTAGTTATCTTTGGTAACGCTCTTTCTGTTTCTGATGAGTGCTCTATCGCGCCACAGATTCCTCATCTTTAGAATATTCGCTGGACTGAGCCCTGGAAACTTTCAGCTATTCTAAAGTACGCTGACATCAGCCAAATATGAGCATCACCCCAGTGCTCCTACGTCAGTTTCTTGCTTGGCTCTTCCAGCGCCCTCAGAAGCAGAGCATTTAACACTTGTCAGTACCAGTGTGCAGATTTATAACTTGGGATCTTTTTTAGATGTTAAAGGAGGCCCTTCACAGGATGCTTTTTGCCCTTGGAGCATCTCCCAGGACCCGGATTATTGCAGGTAAAGTATCAAGAGCCCACATACCGTGCCCCCAATCAAGTAAAAAAAAAAGCCCGTTGCTTTTTCAGCAACCAGTCGCCAAAGAGGAAAAGAGGTGAATAACGTGGAAGGATAAACTTACCAGGCGGCTGCGAAGGGGGGGGGCCTCCATCATGTTGCAGACGGGGATTTGACTGGACACGGAGCGCGCGCTAATAGGATAATGTGGCTGTGATGTGAGCGAGTACAGCCTGCTCTTTGTCCTGACCTGCCGTAGTTTACGAATGGTGCTGGCGGCTAATTCCATCTCAGCTTGCAGCACTTTAGGCAACGCCACCTGCAGATAATTACCCGGTCGTCTGCTGAGGCAATCAGCAGCGCTGCTCTCGAAGAGTAACACGGGGGTCCATAGCAGGGCCACGCGACCGGTCCGGCGCGCTCTCCTCCCTGCTACCGGGGGCCAAGACAGGCAGGGATATCCTTAAATTGCACAGCCAACGAAACTCCTGGGCAAATGTGGTAAGGGGATAAACAAGGGCACGGCGTAAACATGGCAACAGTCACCGCATGCAAAACTCGATTGCTGTTTATTTCCTACCCCACCACCATACACACATACAACCACTCACACATACAACCACTCACACATACAACCACTCACACATACAACCACTCACACATACAACCACTCACACATACAACCACTCACACATACAACCACTCACACATACACCCACACATACAACCACCCACACATACAACCACCCACACATACAACCACCCACACATACAACCACCCACACATACAACCACCCACACATACAACCACCCACACATACAACCACCCACACATACAACCACCCACACATACAACCACCCACACATACAACCACCCACAACCACACACAACCGCACACACACAACCACACACATCTGTCGCCCTCACTCTATCTATTTCCCTCACTCTATCTCTCTAACGCACTCACTCTCTATCAATCAATCTATCTATCTATCGATCGCCCTCACTCTATCTATCGCCCTCACTCTGTCTATCTATCTATCTATCGCTCCATCCCCAGCATCACTCAGGGGCACCACAGCATCACTCAGCACCACCACAGCATCACTCAGCACTACCACAGCATCACTGGTTCAAATATGTTCTCTCAATGTTTGAAGCTTTATTGCAAATGTCACAAAAAAATGTTAATATTTCACTTCTGTTCTTGGATTTTAGTCAATGAACATAATCTTCACAACAGTTATTTACAAAAGTTTAAGCATCACGGCTGCCTTAGATCAGGTTGCCCCGCTTGCCCCGGCTAGATCAGAGGGACGTGCCCTGAAATCGGCATCTTGGTACACAGATGAGGTGCGTATGGCTAAGAGCGCATGCAAGCGCGCAGAAAGACAGTGGAGATTGGACTATGCCGTTGAATCCAGGATGAATTATCTTGTAAGCAGGCGTAACTATCACAGACTGATTAGAAAGGCTAAAAAGCTGTACTTCAATACTAGGATCAAGGAGGCAGAAAATTCCTCGAAGGAACTGTTTTTAATTTATAAATCTCTCTCGGTCGGAAAGCCCGCAGCAGTCCCTGAGGAATTTTGCACAGTGGATAGCTGCAACCGAGTAGCAGAGTTCTTTGCTAATAAAGTGGCTACTATCTACTCTGCCTTTCCTAGTCAAACCATCATTTCCTCTAAGACAGCAGAGGATTGTGGGATAAGGGTGGGGCATAAGATGCTAACCACATTTGTCACACCACCCACTGAAAAACTCATTCAGATCTGTGGCTCGATAATATCAGGCTCCCCGAAAGATCCTACCACCCCTAGGCGGCTGATGGGCAGTCTGCCCACTTTAGAGCCGTACATTCGACATCTTTTGAACATCTCTTTTGGGACTCTCTCTGTCCCTGAGGCCTGGAAGCAGGCGGTAGTCCTTCCGCTACAAAAAAAGCCCAATATTAGCTATGACAGGCTGGACAACCTTCGACCTATTTCTCTTTTGCCTTATATGGCGAAGGTTGCTGAGAAAATCGCTAACCTTCAGCTAATGAGCTTTGTGGAGGAAGCCTCTCTGCTTCACGACTCGCAGTTTGGATTCCGTCCGCGGCATTCAAACGAGTCAGCACTGCTGATGGCAGTTGAATCTCTACGGCAAGGAGTGGATGAGGGTCAGACTATGGCTCTGATCCTCTTGGACCTAAGCGCAGCATTCGACACTGTAGCTCATTCCATCTTGCTACAGTGTCTGAATGATGGAGGAGTATCAGGGGCTGCGCTTGGGTGGATCCAATCTTTCCTGACAGGCAGATGCTTCCAGGTCCGCCAGGGAGAGTGCTACTCTAGGGAGATTGGGTTGGGACAGGGTGTGCCGCAAGGCTCGTCCCTGAGCCCGACCCTGTTCAATCTGTATGTCTCCCCAGTGGCGGCCATAGTGGAAAGCTATGGACTTCGTCTGGTGTCCTATGCCGACGACACGCAGCTGGTCATCTCCCTTTCGCGCGCGCCCGGTTTGGTGGCTGACAATTTCAGAGCTTGCATGCAAGAACTGGCAGCCTGGATGTCCGCCAACTGCCTGAAACTTAATGGCAGCAAAACCGAGGTGCTCGTGGTGGGGGGATGTCCATCTGTGTGGACATCGGCGTGGTGGCCACCTTGCCTTGAAGAGACACCGGTTCCTTGCCAGGAGGCCAGGAATCTTGGGATGTGGTTGGACACCAACCTTGCCTTCGAATCCCAGATTGGTCGTGTGGTGGGCACATGCTTTGGAGTCCTAAGAACTCCGAGAAAGGTCTTGGATTTCCTGCCCACTTCCGCTCGTCGGACGTTGGTGCATGCCTTAGTCACCTCACGCCTAGACTACGGCAATTTGCTGTATCTGGGGGCCACGGGAAAGGCTCTCAACCGCCTACAGGTGCTGCAAAATGCCGCCGCTTGCCTTACTTTGAGGCTTCCTAGAAGATCTTCCTCCAGGGCAGCACTTCAGGCTCTGCACTGGCTGCCTGTGAGGAGCAGGGTGGAATTCAAAGCCCATGCTACGTGTCACCGGATTCTAGGTGGCAAAGCCCCTGCCCCGCTACAGAGCCTGGTGACCAGGTATGAGCCCACTAGGACTCTGCGCTCCTCCTGTACAGGCCTCCTGAAAATTCCTAAAATCAGGAAAGCACGTATGGGGGGAAGATCGTTCAGATTTTTGGCTCCAAAGCATTGGAATGACCTTCCGTCTGCGATACGCCTGGAGGCATCAGAACCTCTGTTTAGAACTAAACTTAAGACCTACCTTTTCAGACGGTAGTC
The DNA here is from genome assembly GCF_964263255.1 of Lissotriton vulgaris. Taxonomy (NCBI): domain Eukaryota; kingdom Metazoa; phylum Chordata; class Amphibia; order Caudata; family Salamandridae; genus Lissotriton; species Lissotriton vulgaris. Next base: position 1,140,131,192 of record NC_141695.1, on the reverse strand, counting down.
GGTTGCGCTAGCTGTCTAACTGCTTACTCCACTTTTATAGCGCGGGGACACGCCTGTAGGCGTACACCAGGCGCTCTACAAATGCCCCTAATAATAATAATAATAATAATAATAATAATAAGAAGCTATTGCCATTAAAAAAATACAATCACTTTTATTTAATTATTAATTAATTAAAAAAATTAAAAGCCAATGTTAATTGTAATATCAATACATCTAAGTAAAGGCAATACAAAACATGTGACATTACAAATACTAAAAGTGTCACATATGATAAAGTTAAAAGTATTGGCATTGTAAATCAAAAAACATAAATATAAAATGTCATTTACAAAACCAATAGCTCCAACTTTCCTACTGCGAGACCTATTGGCAACGCCAGTGCTTGTTCTATGTGGGGTCGCACTAAGAAAGGTCCGAATTACTCTTGCAGCTGTGCACTGCAAAATATATTTAAACAGGAGAGTAAGGGTATCTAGGTCACTCCTTTCTCCCTATAAATTATATAACAACAACATAAGAGTGACTCAAGGGTGCTATTATGATATTAACCAGAAGCAACCAAAACAGAAGGAGAGAGTGAACCAGTGGTGTGCTGAAAAAAGAAGAAAACCATATTTCTTAAAAGAACCCTCACTCACCAACCTAGTGGTGACATGCTTCATCATAGGGTTCCCACTTGGGGAACCCAATGTCCCCTCAGTGTGTATAGTGGTGTCACAATGGGTTCACTAATGTGCCAGCATGGGACATGACCAAAGGACGTCCATGATATTACTATCCGATTGCCCTATCTCCAATAAGAGGAAGCAGCAATCTGGTTGGTTCTCCAAAGTCTACTATGGTACCAGTGCCAATCTTGTGAAACTTTGCAGAAGCTCAACTTCAAACATGCTTCCCTAAGGCGTTTCACCTGGTTAAGCAAAATTTCAGTACATGTCATGCTTGATGGACATAGTCTCCGTAAAGGGGTCTAATAAAGGTACTGTTTAGGTCTGAAAACACCACCTCTGTATCGACTCATTTTTACAGATCTTTCCAAATTGGAGACTCTAGGAGATCGCAGATTTGGTGACCTAATACATCACCTAGGCAATTAATTAGTTGTATATATCTCCATGCCTAAAACAGATTACATTTGGTGCATAATTTCTGAAATGTCTTGAGACCTTGATTATCAAGTCAATAATATGGCCAATCACTGCGCCACCCTCACTCTGCCAGTGGTATGTAGTTTCGCCTATACTCAGTTTTACTTTTCCCCATACTGGCACCTCAGCATGGAGGAACACTAGTGTGAAAAGTAGCTTTGTAGACCGCATTCCAGTAATTTATAGTTGAGAGCAGTATTATCTCTCCCTGACAGTGTTTTGAGAACGTGGTATATAATCTTGACCTTCCCTTTGCCTTCTCAGCCTCTCTTCTAACTTCACCATGCAAGAAAGCAACCTTTGTCTCAAAATAAATATGAAAAGTGGGTCAGCCTAAGTGTAGAGTAATGAGACTCATACTTGTCTGCCAGTCATTTACAAATGATCAATTATAGATTTTAGCGGGTCAGATTTATGTACTCAACGGAATCTGGTCCTTTGTACTCTGGAATTCTAGAGGAAGGTCAGACATGTGTTGCAGCAGTTCAAGTAGAAAAGTGGACAGTAACTGTAAAGTATAATGTTGTTCTATTCCTTTTGAAAATTTCCATAAAGGGCACACAGCCTCATCTACTCCTTTTTTCCAACTCTACCACTTTTTGTGCATCGTCCAACATCCCCATTTCCAATCAGGGAAACTATTAAGGAAAGAAAAGTGGGCTTTAACTCCTTTTTGCCTCTAGCCTCTTGTCTTTTTGTATCCAGTGTATTCTGGAATTACATTATTGTTGACTTGATTGACTGCTGTTGCTATCTCTGCTGTACTTTTTTAGACCGCATCTGTTTCTGACTTCATGGTTGCCAATTCCACCAACACTGTTGATAGCGTGGTTTGTCCAATCTGAAGGGATGGTGGGTTTTGCTCTAGTTCTCTGTTGCCCAGTCCCCACTTCCAAAATCTGTAGTTGGTTTAGACTTGTGTGTAGTCACTTCTACGTGGGTCCAGGTAAGCTCACCATTTACACCCTCAAAGGAGGACGGGGGGGGGGAGAATCTCGGATAACTTTGGCCTTAAATTGCAAATTAGGTGGTTTACTTCACTGAGCAGGCTTCAGAGCATCATTATTTGTACTACATCAATCTACTCGTCCATAAACAGTTTGTCCTAAATGGTGTGGATTGTTGTATATGTAGAATAACTTTCACCAAGTGTGTTCCGGCTAGGAATACAGTGAGGGGCAATATGTATGAGCGCGATGTCCGTTCGAGTGGACACTGTCTCCTCATACACATCTGGGATATAAGGCAAATAGCACTATAAGGGGGCAATCAGCTGTGGGTGTTGTGCCCAGGTTCACCAGAGTAGTTCACAGTTTCGAGAAAAAAATAAAACGATCTCCTTAATACAACACAGCAGCCTGTGTAATGCATATTTGGGTGGACACAGCCGGTCCTTTAATTCCGTAATCGCTTGCACTTCGTATGGGGAAGCTGCCGTATCTCTCCTACATGCGTGCATTGCTTTCCAGTGATCCTCCTAAGCCTCTTCTTGTTGTTCGAGGCACCACTTTCTTTAGGTCCCCGTTGCACGGTTTGGTCGGGTTTCCCTTCTATGGCAGCTGCTGGCATTCTAGTGCTCCAGGTTGGTGCCAGTGTGTACAGAGCTCCACTACTATGGTTGCCTCATCGGTTCTTCCCATTGCCTGTTTCGTGGCAAGTTGTGGCCAATATTTTTAGTGTACTCCAGCGGGGGTCCCATCATCTCATGGGCCCCCTCCAGAATGTAGGAGAGACACAATGACCCTATTCACTGTAGATAAATCTAATTTTTTTTATAGGGCATATGCTGCATGCTCTACAGGTAACCACCTTTTAGGCAGCCTACCTCTGTCTCATCAGTTCTTTTTGATATTCACCAAGTCCTCTGCATACATGGAGTTTATATTCTCCAGTGGTTCACAGGAAAATAAACGTCATATGTCTCTTGGAGGGACTGCCTCATGTTACTGAATGTGGGCCCTAACTAGATTTTCTCAGAGATGTATCTACTCTAGGAAACTGCTTCTACCTTTCCAGACATGCACAAGAAACCGATTTGATTGTTCCCTTTCCAGGATTGTGAGTAAACTCATGCAAAATCTGTAGACTCGCAGACCAAAATCTGCAGCAAGCCAAATATTACTGCACTTTGTTTTGCTCTTTGAGTGATGACTGTGGTTGTTCTAGGAGGTTCATCATATAGTATAGTATTGTATTGTTTTCAGGAATAGAAATAGTTTGTGCCATTCTTCCTCACGAGAAACAACCTTTACAACGCAACTTTTACAACGCACTACCATTACAACAAAACTTTTACAACGCAACATCATTACAACGCATGCCATTACAACTCGACCATTACAACGCATGTCACTACAAGGCATGTCACTACAAGGCATGTCACTACAAGGCATGTCACTACAAGGCATGTCACTACAAGGCATGTCACTACAAGGCATGTCACTACAAGGCATGTCACTACAACGCATACCATCACAACGCATAGTACCCTTACACTATCCAACACTTACCCTACTGTTGCACCCCCTGGAGTTAGAATAGTAATTTTTACCCCTGCACTATCCAACACTTACTCTACTGTTGCAACCCCCTGGAGTTAGAATAGTAATTTTTACCCCTACACTATCCAATACTTACCGTACATGCAATGTAATGGTATGCGTTGTAAAGGTAGTATGCGTTGTAATGGAATGCGTTGTAAAGGTAGTTTTAAAAAAATCGTTGACATGGCATGCGTTGTAATGGATGTTGCCTTGTAAAAAATGCGTTGTAAAGGTATGCGTTGTAAAAGTATGCGTTGTATCGTCATACATTCCTCCCTCACAGACCTACTTTGCGACTAATGACTATTTTTGCACTAACAATACTAGGCAATGTTGTGTCGACCTACAGGATGGATTCTCCTCTCCTGGGAATTACACTCCGCATCTCTCAATGCCAAAAAGGAGATAAACTTGTGTAACTTAATTTCTCTTTCCACAAATAGTGTCTGTTCTCTGCCTATCCTTCACGTGCTGATGTATCTATCTCACTGCCAGCACTTAGTGTGCAGGAGGTTGCACGTATCAGTCTAAAGGCCCAAAACGCCACTGCTCATCGCCTATCTATTAGGAACACTGATGTCCATTTCTTTCAATCTAATACTCTTAATATGATTTCCAGTGGCGTTGTCAGATATGTGTATTGTGTTGGCATGCTCAATTTAGGTCCACACATGTAAATGAACCGTGAGCAGTACGAAGCCATGATGACACTTCATCTTTTGTTCTTTGTGAAATGTTATAATTTCTTGTTGAAATTAAGAGTACGGAGTGAAGTTCTCCTGTAACTCTTACTGACCACAAGAATAGTATCCTGGCGTCCCGGCATTAACTTAAGATAGTAGACATTCTGTTTGACGTTTTCACAAGAAATTATCCTCTGTAGCATGTTTGTGTGATGATTATCTGGATAGTCTTACACAACACTTCTCATGTGGGCTCCAGAATTGAACACTACATCTCAAACACATGCTGCACAACTGAGCATGTCTCTCCGTATGTGACCTACAGGCAGCAAAGTACCCATGATGTGGCCTGCAGAATGGACACACTATGCCAGCACTGGCCTCCTGTAATGTAATGTAATGTAATGTAATGTAATACGTTTCTTGTATAGCGCGGGCTACACTCCAGGGCCGGGGGTCTGGTGGATTGGTACAGTTTAGACTGGGGATATACATTGTGTTTCAGATAGAGTATAGATCCAAGTTTTGAGGGTCTTTCTAAAGATGGATTCAGTGGGGATTAGACGGAAGTGTGGTGGGAGCGTGTTCCAAGCTTTGGAGCCTAGAACTGCCAGGGCTTTCCCTCCTCTCGTTTTGAGTCTAAACTTGGGAATGGTGAGGAGGTTGGCAGTTTGGGATCTAAGACATCGTGAGGGGGTGTAGTGTTTGAACATACTCTGTATGTAGCTAGGTCCTTTCCCATTGAAGGCTCTGTAGGTGATCAGGAGTATTTTAAAGAGCACCTGTTTGTGAATTGGCAGCCAGTGCAGGATGTTCAGTGCTGCTATGGCTGATGTTTTTCTTTTCCATCCTAACACCAGTCTGGCTGCGGCGTGCTGCACCATTTGTAGTTTGTGGCAGATTTCTCTGTTGGTCCTGCATAGAGGCTGTTGCAGTAGTCGATGCGGGAGGTTATAAGGGCTACTGCAACCATTTTCCTTGCTGAGAGGGGAATCAGATCGAAGAATTTTCTGAGCCCTTTTATAATGCCAAAGCAGGTCCCTGCTACGGCCACTGCTTGCTGTTTGAAACTAAGGGAGGGGTCGAATTTGATCCCTAGGTTTCATACTGAGAGGGCAGTATTGGGAGGGGGCAATGGCATCCTCTGGCCACCAGGATTCGGGATTGAATTGATTTCCTTTACCAAAAGGTAAAATCTCAGTTTTACCGGAGTTACACTTAAGGTGGATCATGCCCATCCATTTGAACGTAGTTTTAAGGCAGTTCTTGAGTTTCATTTCCGCTTCACCGGTATTGTCCTCCATGACCAGAATGAGCTGTGTATCATCTACATAAGATATGGTATCTATGCCATAAGATGATATGAGGGCAATTAAGGGGGTCATGTATACATTAAAGAACGTCGGGCTCAAACAGGAGCCCTGGGACACTCCTGTCCCTAGTAGTTTTTCTTCTGACCTATATTGGCCTAAGATGACCACTTGTCGTCTATTTGCTAGGAAGCTTTTAAGCCAGCTCAGCACATTTCCGGCGATCCCTGCCGCGGCTAAACGGTTTATCAGGATGGTATGTGACACCGTATCGAAAGCCGCGGACAGGTCCAGCAGAACCAGGACTGCTTTCTTACGTTGGTCTAATGCAGCTCGAAGAGTTTCAGATGTGAATATTAAAGCTGATTCGGTTGAGTGCTGAGCTCTAAAGCCTGCTTGATTGGGGTGCCAGGTGTTATTGGCCTCCAAAAAAGCGGTGAGCTGTTTGTTAACTGCCTTTTCAGTCAGTTTACAAAAGGTAGGAAGGAAGGAAATGGGGCGGAGGTTTGTGAGGATTGCAGGATCAGGTAGTGGCTTTTTCTGCAGGGGCTTTACTGCTGCGAGCTTCCATTCCTCAGGGACTGAGCCTAGGTTAAGTGATGAGTTAATGATATTATTGATAAATGGATTTGCGATCTCTATCAATGTATAAAGGACAGATTGAGGGCAGGGGACAAAGGGTGAGACTGATTTGAGCTTTAGGATCTTGGTCTGAGATTCCTCTTGGCTAACTGGTAAAAAGGAGGACAGAGTGTTCATCTTTATGTTGACACTGTTTATCGGGTTCTCCTCTTGGGATTGGGGTGGGGGAAATCTTTGATAAGCGTTTGAATTTTGTATCGAAGAAGTCTGCTATGGTGTCACATAGACTTTGGGAGGGGGGAATGTCCCTTTGCATGGATTTGGGGTTAGTGAAGGTGTTCACGATGTTAAAAATGTCTTTCTGCTTATTGTTGCTTTTAATAATAGCTTCTGTGTAGTATTCTCTTTTGGCTGTTTTAATCATCCCATGATAAAGGCGGCGGGTGGCTTTATAGTTGTCACGGTCTGAATCTATATAGTTGATGCGCCACATCCGCTCGAGAGCTCTAACCTTCCTCTGTTCTATTTTTAAGGTTGGGGAGAACCAGGGGGTAGAGGGTCTCTGTTTCCTACTGGGCCTTCGACTAGGAGTGACCGAGCCCTCTCCTGCGCCAAGTGTATTAATCCATTTTCTGAAGGACTGACTCTCTTTGTCGGGCTCTCCCGTCGGAGGGGGTCTTGATGCTGCTGCTCTGGTCAGAAAGTCCGGCTGTTCAATCAGATCTTTCCAACAAAATTCCTCCTGGGGAGGACGCCGTTCCCTATCCACTGTGGCCCGTGTATAGGCTGCCCCTGGGAGTTCAAAAGGGACAAAGCTGTGATCCGTCCATGTTAATACTAGTGGAGTTTTAACAATGAGTGTCTCTAGGTTAGTGCATATACAATCAAGTATATGTCCTGCCTTGTGCGTGGCGGTAGTGGTAAGTATTTTTAGGCCTAGGACATTCATTGTGTCTGTAAAACAGACTGTGGCCTGGTCTAAGGGGGAGTCTAGATGAATATTAGCATCACCCAGGACAGTAAAGTTGGCTTATTTAAGGGCTAGACTACCCACAGCTTCTCCGATGCGATCTGTGAAGCCTGTATGTGCCCCGGGTGGTCAATATATTAGTGCACCTGTGAAAGTAAAGGAGTCATGCACCTTTAACGCGAAGCCTATACTTTCTGCCGCTTTGAGACCTGGAATATTGAAAGTCTGGCAGTCTAGGGTGTCACGGGGGACAATTGCAATGCCTCCAACCCTCTGAAAAGGTCTATCTTCTCTGGAAATTAGAAATCCCGGGGGGAGGGAGTTTGTAACATCCGGGTTACTATTAGGTGTCAGCCATGTTTCTGTCATGAAAAGGCACTCTAGCTCTTTTTCATCTATTAGGTCGAAAATATGTTGGGTGTGCTTACACGTGGACCTAACATTGATGAGTCCGCAGCGTAGACTTCTTGTCTGTTTGGGTGCCATCGTTTTTGCAGGTCCATTTAAACCAAAGCTCTTCTTGCAGAACCTGCAGCTCCAAGGTCCTACCCAATTTACCATGATGTGTGGTTGTATGCAGGCATTTGGACCAGAATTTAGCCTTAATAGCGTTTCCCTTGAGTAATTTATAATTTTGACAGGGGGGGTGGCCCTGGGCTCGGTCGTGGCGCGGACGGGCGCAGACAGGCTTACCTTTGGCGCACCTTCGGCGCACATTGGGCGCGCCGGCTGCACTCATCAGCTGCACGTCCTCTGGGCATTTTAGTTAAATGGAGAGGAACGTAGGCCACGGGACGCGAAACACTAGTGCGCTGACCTGCTTCCCACCAAAGATGGCGGCCGCGTTGCACCGGAGTGTGAGACTGCAGCCCCGAATCAGGTAAGGCTGTAGAACGCTCCCAGTGACATCTACGCTTCAGGCAAAATAAGGCAGTAGCTTACAAACACACTGTCCCCAGAAACGAGTAGAAGCATACAGTAGTATTAAATCACACTGCACGATTTTTAAAAGAATAAAAATACAGGAATCACGTTTTTAAACCGAGTAGCATGCGTGTTCCCGGCTGCGCCTCAGGAACTGATCTAACGCGGCGAGGGGCACCAAACCTTATGAGCCCACGGGACGCGAAACACTAGCGCGCTGACCTGCTTCCCACCAAAGATGGCGGCCGCGCTGCACCGGAGCGTGAGACTGCAGCCCCGAATCAGGTAAGGCTGTAGAACGCTCCCAGTGACTTCCGCGCTTCAGGCAAAATAAGGCAGTAGCTTACAAACACACTGTCCCCAGAAAAAGAGTAGAAGCATACAGTAGTATTAAATCGCACTGCACGATTTTTAAAAGAATAAAAATAAAGGAATCATGTTTTTAAACAGCGTAGCATGCGTGTTCCCGGCTGTGCCTCAGGAACTGATCTGAACTGCTCCTAAACGTAGCAACAGCACTTCCATTTGTTACAAAATTCAAGAAAGGTTTTGAAGCTACTGCCAGGATAATCATGTGAGCCCCCGAGAACTGTGTACAGTGTGCCAGAGTTAGCCTCTAAAAGTAATCTCCATTCTCAAGGTGAGACATTGACCACTACATTCACTATTCCAGGTGCGTACTTCAGAGCTGGACGCGAGGCCTTAACAGGGATGTTTGAATCATATATTACATGTGTAACAAACCTCCCTTTAGTGCTAATCCGCTGTCTGTTACTTTGCTCCCTAACATTACTTTGGTCCTTATTTAGACGTAGGTGGCTGTGCGACCGCCACTCAGAAGCAAAGGACGTTCTGTCCTTCCTACTAGGAGTGCTTAGAGATCGTATACACTATAAGGAGGGCTGCTGAGACATCCGTGGCTTTCTGTTAGTTCTCCTGCCTCCACCAACTCTAAATCAGGCCCTTTGTCTCACAGCCTTGTCATATTGATTGTTTACATTGTGTGTGCGTGTGTCTTTGTTGATTCCTGTAGCTATAACTTTTCTGTTTATGGGGGAAGCTTGCATCGTACTGCACATTGGATACTTGTTCAGTATCTATTAACACCTTAGCTGCGGCGCAATTCCCTCCCCAGTGCTGCGCTGTCCATTCGAACTAGTGCTGAATGAATGTCCAATGGACGTGCGCAGCACTGGGGAGGTAGTGCTGCCGTCGGCCAACGCACCGACGCAGCACTTAAGGGGTTAAGAAGAGTGTAATGCTAACACTGCTGCAACCACTAGTAACCCCGAGTTGTGTTAATGAAGTTTAATCGCATCTTTTCACAGAAGCTAATACGTTTGGCTTAGTTTGAGTTTCTTTAACAAGCACACTGATAAGGATGTGCACATCCAGAGACTTACTTGGTTGGTGGCATGGTCATCTAAGCAACCCACAGTGTTTAACAGCAATGAAAAGCTGTTTCCCTTTACTGCCACTCACTGTCACTGGTTAGGAATAGACGAGAACGTAGAGACTGGAAGTGGCGTTTTATTGTTACTGAAAAAGTTATTTTATATGTACCCTTGTTAAAAATGAAGTTAACGTTATTCTTCATGAGTGAAGTCTGGTCCAAGTTGCTTAAGGTAAGAAACAATAAAACTGGAAGACTGTTGGCAAATGAATATATGATTTTACCATGATTACAAGTTCCACGCATGGCATTACCACGCAAACTTTAGATCGCAAGTGTCTTTACCACGCAGCATTTGAGCACGCACAATTATACACCGCCATATTTACGTTACGATACTTCTTACGTTTCCAGCGTCAAAACACGTCTTTCAAAATAGAGATAGGACTTCTATGTTGACGTACACGCCTCGTCGTTGTTGAGGCACTTTCCTTTCTCTCCTTTGGCACTGAATAGCGTTTTCTTTTTTAAAGTTTCCTTCTTTTTTTTTTATTCTGCTTTTTTTTGGGGGGAGACCCCCGCCCAGCCTCCCTAGCCCCCTTTTTTTTATTGTCCCTTTCTCCTAATGATATACACGCAGGATGAAGGAACGAAGACTGGAAGGAATGAAGCTTGCGTTGCGTAGTAAAGACGTTCGTGGAATGCACCCGCGGTGAAAAGACGTTTGCGTGGTAAGTGACCCGTTGTAAACGTAACTCGTGTTGGCAAATGTGCCATGTTATGACTGTCACACTCCATTATAATTTGACTCAGCCATTTTCAACGGTTTAGAAACCTTTCCTGAAAAAAGAATGGCTTCTGCTGCCTCGGCCTGGATACAATTGTGTGCTGTCCCCGTGCACCCCTCTCTCTGCGTGGTGACCTACATCTTGCATTGTGTATCACCATTTTATCCAAGCTTCTTCAGGCCCCCTGCAGATTCATTCTGAGTCGACGTTAAGCTGAGAAAGCTGGATTCATTAACTCGCACAGAGAATGACCTGCTTTGTTCTTCACTAGTTTTATGTCTTTAGATTTAAAAGTACCCAAACTCCAAGGTTTTGGATTGCCTCAGCTTTTGGCACATGGGAACCTGTGGAGTTTTAGTGTTTTATTACTACAAACGAACACTCCTACTCTCCTTCTTTCCATCAGTCTCGAAGGTCCCCCCATTTTAGTTATGTGGCCAGATAGGCACCTTTCAGGCATGTTCTGTCAATAATTGATGTGAAGTGGTTCCTTCTACATTGATCTCCCCCAATAAGTCTTTTAAACTCTAGAACAATGGAGTTGGAAAGGACTCCACGAACCCAACTGGACCTTCTCCTTTGGTGCAGAAACCATTGCTGTCCTAATATTACCCATGCCTGACTATCCAAACCTCTACTGAGGGACATACTACCTCTGTACTAAAGTGCCAGGACCCCATTGATTGTCATGGCTTATTGTGTGCAGGGGTCATTTCTGTACTAATCGCCTAGAATACTGTGGTACATTGTGTCACATGCTGTACTTCTGGGGATATTCAGATCTTCGGAGCTGCTTTGCAGGGCTGGATCTATCTCTGCACTTCTGCAGTTTGCAAGTTAGCAAATTTTGTTTAAAGAATTGTAGCAGTGAGCTTCTAGCAACCTCATATGGGTACAGTTTCACTAGGTAAATGTGCTAATGTTTCGAATGTTTTCCATAGTTAAGAGCCTTGCTTTTGAATTTGAATACTATTGTAGGCATTGCGTTATTGTTTGTTACTATCCCACACACCAAATACTCAACTAATGCATTCATATCCGCTCCTCCTTTTGGAAAGTATGCCCGGGCACTGTAGTTTTATGTGCTACAAACCCATTTATTAGTGATTCTTAGTAGTGCCATCCTCGCTTTGCTCAAGTATGCTGCACTTTGTAATATTATGTGCAATATGAATCATTTGACTTTGTCTCAGAATTCAAAACTCTTCCTTGGCCCTAGACACATCTGCTTGGAAATAGTAGTCTGTAAAAATCAGAGTGACGAGCCTTTTAACGTCAGTTAAGAAGAAAATTGAAAACGCTTTTCTATTTTTTTTAGAAGGCACATAATAGTAAAGTACACGTTTCTATGCCCTCTTGATTTTAGCAGAAAAGGGAAATGAAAAATAGGGTGAACCAAACTCCAACTATAGCAAGAAATGCATCCATGTGTCAATTTTCAGCGGGAGTATGCATTTAATCAAAGCATCCGCTCGCATTCTGTCGCTCATGTTCTTTCCAGTAACTTTTTACCTCAAATGGTGTTTTGCTGTACATTTTTACTGCGTATAGTGCGTAATTACGTGAAGTTTCATAATTGTGTAATTTCTGGGATTTTGCATATCAAACATTATACGAAATTCCCAAAATTATGCAACGTATGTTGTCGTAATTAATTTAAATATTGCCCTAGCTAACAGATAAGAGTGCCTCGTGCCATCCTTGTGTGCCTCCTATTAATGTTTAATTGTATATATTTCTTGATAAGCAAAATTTGGTCTTTAATTGAGCTAGTTTGTATATCCCAGAATCTCAAAACCGACAGGCTGAAAACTATAGCAATACATTCAATTGTAACGATGCAACGAGAATGAAGCTGCATTGCTTTAGAAATGTATTCCCAGTGTGTGTATATAAATCAATAAAGAGGTCTATATTCCGTGCGAGTGTGCTTTAGATTTAAAACGATGAACCTTTGACAACCGTAGCATTAATGTTCATGATTAGAGGCAGTGTTCGATACATATGGTCCCTCTATTGGTCCGGTTACCTTGCCAGGGTTCCTGACAATCTTCCTTCTTTTACCTGCTAGTGCGCCACAACACAACTTCTGTACTTAAGTTTCCATGCTTCTTTTGACTGTGTTTTTGTACTTGCTTTGTTCGGTCGGTCGTCAGTTGTCAACAGAAATGCAGCTATCTATTTTCCCGAAGACTTGTAAGATCATATGGAAATTCCATAAAAGTGAGGGTTTTAACCCTGCGTATGTGTTCCTCATACTGCAGAACATTTCAATCTGAAGTTTCCGTGGCTGACCAAATTCAGCTCATGTTTAACAGACCCCGAGTTTCTGTTCCTTTCTTCGAGGCCCCTCTCATCTAGGGTTCACCAAGATGTGCAAAATCAGACGTCTGCTCGGAGCAGAAAACGAATGAAAGCTTAGCTGCGCATTGTTATTTCCTTTCTAGACTCTTTTCACGTTGGCCAGGAATGTGACCCTTTGAGCACTGCTTACAATAAAAAGTCAGTTTGGCTCCGATGTGAAATTGTCAGTTGTTGACTCACCTGTTTGAAGAGCTTATTCTTGGCAACACTTCCTTTCCTGCAATGCTTTTGGTTTTACCTCCATAGCTCTACCGTCTTTCTGAGCGCCAACCCTTCAACCAATCTAATTCATTTCTAATTTGGCTGTATGCGCCGAATAAGGGGCAGATTTACAAACCCCTTGCGCTTCTTTTACGCTGCTGTTGCGTCACTTTTGTGATGCAGCGGCGGCACAAAAGATGCGCCATGGTGCGGGGTATTTACAACGTGACGCATCTGGGAGATGCGTCACGTTGTAAAGCCCTGCGCCATTTACAAACCCCTTGCGCTTCTTTTACGCCGCTGTTGCGTCACTTTTGTGATGCGGCGGCACAAAAGATGCGCCATGGTGCGGGGTATTTACAACGTGACGCATCTGGGAGATGCGTCACGTTGTAAAGCCCTGCGCCATAAGGAGGCAGTCCAGCGGGGGGGGGGGGCGGGGGGAGGCATTCCTGCTCAGGAACACCTCCTAAAAGTGGCTGAGTGAAATGTACAAGATTTCACTCAGTCACTTTTAGGCCAATGCTGCGTCAAAACCCTGCGCCTGCTTGAAGCAGGCATAAGGCTTGACGCAGCATTGGACAGATGGTGCCCCCCGAGCATTTGCGACGCAAGTCCAGCAATGCGCTGCCTTTACGGCACAGATGCGTCAGGCATCTGTGCTATTTTTGCCCCATGGTGCGCCGCATTGTAAATGCGGCGCACCATGGGTAGAAGAGCTGCGACGCACAATAATTGGTTATTGTAAATCTGCCCCATTGTTCGGTTAACCCTTTGGCATTGGATTAGTTTGTGCACATTTGTGTAAAATCCAAAGGAGACCAGTCGATTTAAGATCGCCATTTTGAGAGGAGCTCTTGTTTTAGGCAGTCAATGCATAGTAGGTTGTACAGTTCTGACATCTTCCGAATAACATTGCAGCTCAAGATGGTATCCAACGTTATTGTCACACTTCCTGCTACTTGAGACGAAATTGGCTTTCCAGTGCTTTTGACCTCTGATACACTCAGGCGCCGAGTTATATCCAATGGTTGTCGTTTTTTTACAGCGTTAATTCACATGAAAGCAATCCCCCCCCTGTTCATACTCCTTCCCAGTCAATTTGCATCCCTTTCCATTCCCCGCACGTTCCTTACAAGTTAAATGTTTTTATATCTGCTTCTCAAATGACTTTACAACGGTGTTTCAAGAGCGTATTAATCCTTTTGAGGGCAAACTCCTGTCCTAGGCCCAACCTTCTAGATTCTAGAATGCTTTCTATGTATGTGTGTGACTTCAGTCCTTAATAGTATTTCTTTGCCTCTGGGAACTTCTCCATGCTCATTGCTCACACACGTATATTGTTCAAGAATATACCTAGTTCTAAATGTTCCTGATAGTCATGAAGCACACCAAACTGCGCTGGGGTCCTAGCCCCCTTACTTGGAGGACAGTGTTGAGTAGTGTTTTGGTTGCAGATTTTCCTATATCTGGGGTATTGGGTGAGATGCCTGAAGATTGAATGCATGAAGTTTGAAGACCTACTGTGATAAGGGACTATCATCAAAAATAACAATAACAGCAGAACTGGATATGATGCAAGTAGGAGATATTACAAAGGTAGTTTGACCGTGATGAGACTAAGAGGAAATAAATAATAGTCTGACCAAAACTCTACAATGCTATCTTGTAGGCTGGTTAATGCTGATTATGTTTGTCTCCTTAACACAGATGAGGTCTACCAGCTGTGGTGTTGCTGAACAACTACACTTACATTTTACAGAGCTATTGTGTGTGGTGGGGGCACGTTATGTTATTAAATGTGTTAAATGCTGAAGTTGCAATCACTTGTTTTTGGTAAAATCGATTATCGCACAGGCGCTTTTAGTGCCCATTTACAGATGTTCCCTGGTGCTCCTTTCCTGCAGCATGTAGAACGCAGGATAGTGAAACTAAGCAGCTCTTTAGTCAAACCCTCACAAAGCAGGATGTTGGTTGGGCAACATGAAGTGTGTGGTCACTGGGATCTGATGGGAATAGAACCACATAAGTTAAGAGAAGAAAGAACCACACACCCAACCACACACCCAATCAGAAGGGTTGTCAATAAGCTGTGATTCACGGTAGGAACAAAACAAGAGGCGGGAAACTGTAAAACGTAATGATCGACAGGTCACAAGTTTGAATGCTTTCCATCCTCCTGATGACTGGTTGAGTACATACAACTGAGTAGTAGGAACACATGCTATTTAAAGAACTTGATACTGGTATATGTGTGTTATGAAGCACTATATACACACATTATTATTATTACTACGAAGAGTGTGCATGGCCTATGACGCTGCATGTGACAATTATTTTTATATTTACTTTTTTAAAACATGTTTAAGCTGCAACCTTTAAACTTCTTGAGTTATCTTGCCATCATCTTAGAGTATTTATGTGCAGTTTTGTGTAAATGCGTAACTTTATGCTAGAGATGGGCAAGCCCAGGATGCCCCCAGCTTACTTCAAACCACTTGCCTGGAACCGTTTTGCCCTTAGTATCATTTGTCTAGTGAATAAAAATGGAGCAGAGCCAAGCATGCCAGGCACTGACACTTTCCCTCCCTTAGAAGTTTTTAAAAGGCAATAACTACCAACTGAATTTATGTTTAATTGTTTACTCTTAATACGTGTCATGCAGGACGGTGATATAATCTAATGTACTAAATTGAAACCGATAGGTGGAAGAAACATTTTTATTAATAGCATTATTTACATGTCAAATCTTTTGATGGATAGACAGACTCGCATATCCTAGCCAGATTCCAGGCTCAGATATAGTTTGGCTGCTCCATGAATTTGCTGGCTTACCTGCTTCTGTTTTGCGCCTCTGAATTTTGTACATCAGACTAGTACTTATTTCTGGTGTTGTTTTATTGTAACCGAATTCCTAACTCAAATCTAATATTTAAGAAATAGTATGCACCATTCCTGGAGGTGCAGTCATTCAAGAATTGCTTTACTTTTTTCTCTGTGCACCTTTAATGTTTTGTTTTGCAGGCATTATAATGTTCATTGGAACTTTACCGTACTGTATGAGCGCATCCCTCTTAAGTCTGGATTCATTAGAATAACTAGATAAAAATTATTTTCTTTCCGTGACATTTATAGTCTTGATTTCGCTAATGCTGTTTCATCATATGCGGTTACTGTCATCATGCTTGATATGTGCACCTCTGCATGACTATTGAGTAAAACTAACAAACTCTAGTCCAAACCCTGAGCACTCATTGGTGTCAAAACATGCAAATAAACTCACTGTTTGGACAGTCAAATAATCGACCGTGTCCTTTCCGGCTTCATAGATACTTTGAAGTAACAGTAGTCTGTGAGAAAGCAAGAAGGGGTGAGGGTTAGTGTAGCCAAAGAGGTTAATTAGTATGATGGTAGGAGATCCGAGTGTGAATTCCACATAATGCCCTTGTGTGTCAAGATGGAAAGTGTTAACCTTACTAAAGGTGGCTGTAGAGCATTAACCTGTGAAATCTGTCGTGAAATTTCTCCTATACACTTCTCGCTTCTAAGATTAGATCTATTGGGGAAAAAAAACAAGATCGTTTGCAGTTTCTGGAATAACTTTTTTATCTTATTTATTTCTGGAAGTTTTATAGCATCATAAGGTGTTGAGGCTGCTTCTTGAAGCAGAGGTTTATTGAGGCAGTTGTCTTTTATACGAGTGCACCTTAATACGCGTGTGGAGTACAATATACACAGGATCCTAGAATGAAGTGCCAGGATATCTGTTCTATGTGTGTTAAGCAGTCCATGGAGAGTAGAAAGCTGGACCGGAACACTGTTTTTGCTTTGACTTTCACAGCGTTGTGTTCAGGATTAGGAAGTGTAGTCCAATGCTTTCTGTGTTTCTGCTTCTTTACTTTACTACAGGGTCAGTTTTGGATCAAAAATGTGCACCAGCACCGTTAAAAAAAAAATGTGTATATATATATATACAAACACACTCCAGTACTCGAGAAATAAAACTCACTGGTGCTGTGGCCTCGGTATAAGCGGTGTTTATTTACAGCAACGGGTGCCCAACGCGTTTCTCAGTTAACCTCACTGCGTTGGGCACCCGTTGCTGTAAATAAACACCGCTTCTACCGAGGCCACGGCACCAGTGAGTTTTATTTCTCGAGTACTGGAGTGTGTTTGAAGATATGGGAGTGGCGTCCCTGCCGTGTTGTCCGCCGTGATAGAGGCTTGGAGTCCGCCAAAAGTTATGTTGGATATATTTTTATATATATATATATATATATATATATATATATATATATATATATATATATAATTTGGCATACATTTGCAGCTCATGACCTTTCATGAAGCCTTACTTGTTTAGCATCAGTTGGAGAAATGTGTGGTAAATGAAGCATTTTAAACCTGTTCTACTATTAATGTTGATTACCACTTGAAACACTGACTCTGAAAATGGAATGCATAATTACAGCTTCAACGTCTTGTATAATTTGAGATACCCGCTCCCAAGCAGTTGTGCACTCATGCTGCAAGCGACAATTTAAAATAGAGGATAGTCCAGAATGTTGAACTTAAGGATTTAGTCAATAAATTTACCACTTTGAGTGGAAGCTTCATTTCAGTATTCTGGACATAATTGCAGTTTAAATGATTTTTGGAGCCACTTTTGTTTTTTAACTCTTGTGAATTTAGTACCCATTTTTAGATCAATCCGTTCTAATGTGTGACGTCAAAGAATATTAAATTATATGTTCAACTTTCACACAAGCATAAACGGCAAACATTTCGAGGTGCCTCGTGTCAACAGTACTGAAAGGAAGATTGAACAAGTATTGATGATTTTTTTTTTTGTGTGCTTCGAATTAGATTATCTAGCGGTCTCTCTGTCTCGGTCTTTACATACAGCAATATTGAACCTGCAATTCATTGTCTAACCATCCAGTTTACACCATTGCAGTAAAACCATTCTAAGAGTTATTATGTTTAGTGCATGATGGTAAATTAAAATATGTGGAGATAGTGCTTGAAAATGTAGCTTTAAGTGATAGATACTGATGGGAGTGGGACTTTTTTTCCCTGTGTCCGTAAATTGAATGAAAAAAGGAGACCTGTGGAAGGCGAGGGAGTGGAGGACTTGACCCCAACCCGAAACGTGAAAGAAGAGTGTTCTATAAATCAGACTCCGACTAGATACACACATTTTTTAGACGCAAAACACATTTGTTCCTTTTCTATTTGTGTGAGCCTGAAACAATAATGTCAGGTGGTTGAATTTCAGTGTGCCGACCTACATTGCTGGAATAGATGGGGATCCAGCCAGATCATGGATCCAGTAGATATGGGCAGTGGCGGCTGGGGACACTTAAGAAGTTTGGGATGAGTAACGTGGTGAGAGAGATTGGGGGGATGGATCACAAAGGCATTTATTAGTAGGGAAAGTAGTACTAAAGGAGCAATATATTATGTACTCTTTCAGTTCTGGTTCACAAAGAAATGTAACGTTCAATTTCTTATTTGTAGAATTGCAAAAAAGGGCAACGCTCCTTTTTATTTGTACTAATTGAGAATGCTTATTCCCTTAATATTTCAATTCTGGTCCCACTTAGGACGTTTTGTGACCAATTCACAACTGCATGAAAGAGTATGTAAAAGAGTACTATAAGAGCACTACCATACGTATTGCAAAATACCTTTGTGAATAGGCCCCAATATATTTATTACTGGACAACTGTATATGCACACCAATAGAGTGTAGATTATATATTCTTTGTACTACAGACTGGAGAATACTTATACAACAGATTAAAAAGTTCCCATCCTGCTCAAAATGCCTAATCACTTAATGACTATACTCTATATTTTTCCATTTTATCATACAGATACATAATTAGGTAGGATGGATAGTACAAAAGGTTAATGCATTTCTTCCCTTCCAACTCGAAACAAAAAGCAAGACATTTTTCGAAAAAGGGATTTGATCCCAGCCGGGGGCTCCGAATGTTCTTAAATGGTGCCAAAGGAATTCAGGATTTGCGTTTTTCATGTCGTACCTCCAGAACCGTCTGAGGTAAATTGTGAAAGGGCAGAAGCCTTTGCCACACACGCCAGCTCTACATTGGGAATTTTAGCCATTTCCACAAAAAACACCTTTAAAGACCTTTTTGAGAGACCGCACATAACTAGAAAGTTGAATGTTTTGACTGCTTCTCCGACATATTAATGCTATGCACTGGCTGGAATGAGTGCTCTGTGGAAAGGCTTTTTCTTTAAGCGTAGTTCAGTTTAACTACTGAATTTTTTAATTTGAAGGTTTTGGTTTTTTCAGCAGCATGAACAGAAAATATCTGTAACTTAGTGTCATATTATCAGCTGTGGTACTCCTTTCTTCAACTGTTAAAAGGTTGAATAGAGGAGTGCCTGCTGAACTTCGATTCTTTGCTCTGAGCACTGCACACTAACCGCCGTAGCACACGCTTAACTCACTGAGCCTGTGTAGTGGACGCACTCGTTGTTGCAATTTGGGTCACATCATCTTTATGCTGTTACAAAAAGGTTCTTCAGGGATTATGCGTTTGTGAAGTGTAATGAGAAGTAAATGATTATCAGTTATTTGGTAAACTCTGTGAACTAATGTTTGAGTCACAGACATGGTGGAAAAATAAGATGAAATGACTAAGTGCAATTTAACAAATGTGAACCTCTGGCAGCTAGTTAGTGGTATTGCACCACTGCAGCACAGATTTACTCAGACCTTTCCCTCACCAACGATGTACAGAGACTATCTTACAAAATATACCGCGCATAAAGAACACAATGTTTGCAAATGTGAGTCCCTGAAAACATGAATGTTGTGAGTAATCTAACGGCACTTATGGAGCCACAGTAGTACAGAAAGGAAGTGTTTTACCCCTTGCCGTCCACAGACCTGGAGAAACTTAACTAACCCCCCCCCCCCCAAATCCCTTTAGTAGACAAATGACCGGGTCTGAAAGCCCACTGTACTCCGTAGTACTCTTCATGACGACTGATTGATCACACACAAGGCGGCTCGACTATCCACAGCAGCAGGTGTGGTCTTACTCCGTCTGGCTCACCAAGAGGGAGTGAGAGGCTGACCGAGCAGTTTGTGTCGCTCAGCCAATCCAGACACTGCTCCCTTGCTGTTACACATCAGGAGAGCTGTTTCAGGATTGGCTTGAGCAGGCAAACTCACCCCTCATTAAGAGACTGGGGGTCTGTGGTTTTGAGTAACCCCGCTCACTAATGTGCAGTAGTGAGATGCCTTTAGTGGGCATGTCAGGCTGGCTGGAGAAAGGCAGCCGTCCAACCCGACATGCGCACTTTGTGTCCTAAATACCCTGCACTGCTACAGCTAGCCATGGTTTCTATAACATTGAAGCCTGGGTCCCACCCCATTCAGAGCCATCATGGCGATCACAGTAATTGGAATACTCTGTATTCAATGATTGCCATTGAATTCAATACTGTGTAGTATATATTCCCAAAATATGAGGCCAAAATATCAGAGGGTCAACGCCCTAATACCCAAAGGCAGGAACCAGTCCTGGATATTACTATTCAGTGGAATTTGTGAGGGTCTAGTGAAATGTGCTAAGTCCCAGTGCAGTTTACAGCCGCATTCAGGATGGTCCACAGTTTGTGTGCTATTTATTCAGACAAGTAACGTGCAGTATAAGGGAGAGAAATCATATTTTTCTGTTCTAGCTGGGTCAAAGTCCAGTGCCTCACCTAAATGGCCATCAGCATTTTGTTCGACTCTCATCCTAGTTGGGATGCGGAAACCATGGCGGAATCAGACACTCAGCTTATCGCTTCACAAGTACCAAAATGAAAATCTATGATTTCGAGGCAGGTTCCTTATTTTTCCAAACTTTGTATCTATATGATATGCGTGCGCTGTTAGAATGTGAGATTGAACTGTTTTTATATGAGTAATTGCACTAATAGTTTATGTAGCACTACTAAAAGGAAACCATTTAAAGCATCCAAAGATTATTGAAAGATAAAGGAAAAATGCAGAAAGTTTCTGAAATTATGAATTGCAATTTGCCTACTTCTCCAGTTGATATCTCCCTGAGCATTGTTATAATCATTATAACTTGTGACCTACAAGTAACACGAGGATCTTGGCACAAAATAAGTAACCCACTGAGGTATCTACATAAAAGGAAAATCTGGACCTTGCTTTGCCCCAGCTGAGGTAGTCCCATTTATGTTGCCGGGATCTCCAGGGCCGGACTGGGAACAGAAACCGGCCCAGGCAAACTGCTCAGCTCCCCCCTCCCCCGGGGTGAGGAGGCGTGCAGCCGAGCAGTTTGCGAGGGCCGGTTTCGGCTGTTTTTTTTTTTTTTTTTTACCGGGCCGATATTGCCGACCCCTGGTAACAAAAACAGCCCACCAGGGGCCCAATACCAGCCCCCACCCGAGCGGCCTACCGGGGAAACGCCCGGTGCCCGCTATGGCCAGTCCGGCCCTAGATCAGGCTGAGAGGCACCAGTGTGCAGGGAAAGCTGTCCTGTATTGGGGGTGTGTGTGGGGGGGTGCTGTGCTGTGTCTGGGTGAAATTGAAGAGAGGTGCTGTGATCAGATTAGTTGAGATGTGACCACGACCCTGTGGCCATCATGGCAGACAGTTTGTGGCACTTTTGAAGCCCTGAATGTGGATAACCGTTTTAAGCGCATGCAGTCATGAAGCATGTTGATTCATGTAGGCAGTGGCGCTCCTCTGATAAGGTGGAGGAGCGTCAACCCACTGCTCTCAGAGCAGTGTAAAAAAAAAATTTGAAATTATAATAACAGAAGTTATCTCTGTTATTATCAATTATTTTTTTCTGGCCAGGTTAGCGGGGCTGGGTCTCCCGTGACGTCCGGGAGGAGGAGTGGCTGCTGCACTTCAAAGTGTGCAGGACTGCTTGGCCAGCCCAGTCAAGTAGTCCTGCGCACTTTGCATGTTCCACACCAGGCTGCATTACACAGCCTGGTGGGGAACATGCTCACCCTCCTATTCCCCGTCTGAGCGCCAAGCCACAGCGCTCAGACCAATCACAACGCTGCATATCAGTGTTGTGATTGGCAAGGGGGAGGGAGCCTGTGTGCTTTCTGGTTCTGGTGGAGAGATGACAAGGGACGGTGTAGGAGAGATGACTGAGGAGGTAAGTGTTTTTAGAATTTGTATTTTGTAATTTCCACTGCCCGCATCACCCACCCACCTCTCCACTCCAGTTCCCTGACAGCCGCTACTGCATCGGGGGTGTTGGAGGGGGGGTTGGATAACAAGTCACTGATGAGGTACCAGTGAATTCAAAGGAGCTCTCACCGGATTGCTCCAGGTGAAGGGAAAAAACACCTATCTTAATTAGAAAGGAGATTCTCACTATTGCTCCTCCTTCTCTACCTGCGATGTGACAAAGGCACAACATCTGGGGCCGCATTATACATTATGCCCCGGGTGTGCAGTGGGCTTTAGTGCGCCCTCGGGGCACAGTGGTATTACAGATTGGGCCCCAGATGCTTGAGCGGCACCTTCTGTACTATTAATAGCGCTGTTGCACATGTAACACCAGTGCTATCATTAGAGGGCGTTCCCTGATTTGAATGGGGGCTTGGCCCCATGCAAATGAGAATCACTTTGCCTTTGCACCCACGCCGTACAACTGACGTAGGCGCAATGGCAAACATGTAACACCAGTGCTATTAAAAGAGGGCGTTTCCTCACTTGCATGGAGCCGCCCCCCCCCCCCCCACACTCCACCCCCAGACATCCCACTGCATGCAGGTGCAGTCACTCGCTACACCCGCCTGCAAGGGGATCTCTCTCCTCTTTAAAGTGCAGGTGGTGTGAAACCCAGAATGTCTTTGAAGCAGCCACTCCATATTCGCAGCTGCTCTAGGGGAAGCACATTTTGTATTAGAAGGGGCACTTTCTCTGCTTGTGCCCCGTGCACATTTTGAAAGGTGCACCATAGCACAAACCGGTAAAGTGTGCCTTATTCTTAATACGGACCCTGATTTAAGACCTAGCGAGTAAGCTCTCCTCCCACCTAGAACAATCTCGATTGGCTAACCCTTTTGGGTGACTTCAGGTCTCGTCTGCGCTGCTTTAGGCAGTGAGCACGTTCGCTGGGGTTAACCCTTTAGGCTCCACTGGAAAGGGACACTGTCCAAAGGCACCATTGTCGTGACCCAATGGAGTGACTAGGCCCATACATCCATTTATGTGAACACGAAAGTCTGCTGGGGGTGAGTGAGGCCTGCTGCTTCCATAGCGGACGTTCTGCCAAGCAGACACACAGACTGAAAACTGTGACTAAACAGCCCTAGAGAACCGCTTGCATTATTCACGGATGTTCAGGGTTCTGGTCGTAGATGGTCAGCAAAACGCGGAAACAGACTACCAGAAATCTAGTGCATCCAACAGAGTAACCCATTGGGACTTAAGCACACAGAATAACCTCGAATAACTAAACTGAAAACATGAACTTTACTTATTAACACTTAAAGCGAGGCAAGGCTGACTTAGGTATTTTAAAGCTTGAAAGTTCTTTTATTCTTTTTTATTTTTTAAACTGGTCGTAGGTGGGCACAGGGTGTTTCCCCGGTGGGCCGGAAGGGTGGAGGTCAGTTTTGAAGCGGCAGGGGTACGTTTTTGTTATTGGGTGCCAATTTTGCAGCAGTCTGACAAAATTTCTAGGACTGGCTTGCGATCCCAGTCCGGCCCTGTAGATGTTACATCTTGGCACTGAAGACCTTTGAGGAAGTTGAGCGTCTCTGTGACCATGCATCTAAAATATAGCATCCATTCCTGCATGGTCTTCGTTTTAATATAGCTCTTTGTATCCCAATGTTGCCATTTGTTAGCACTGTAGTGTCCAGTATTACTAGTAACTTTATTTTAATGAATTTAACACCCTGGAAATGTTTGCGGGTTCCGTTGCCCACCTGAAGCAAAGTAAGTTTGGGTGATTAATCCATTTCTTGGAGCTGCTGTCTTACATTTATAGTAGGCGTGTAGCGCTACTAAATTTCCTTGGCAAAATTAGAGTTTACGTTCATAAGTTTATAAAGTAGGTGTCCGTACTGTGCTTATGCTTTGTAGAGGATGTGTTGTTTTTTAATAAGGATAATTTAAAATGTGTTGGCTAAGTTTATTATTGAGAACACTGGGCAGGTATCTCGACATCCGGGTTTCTGAACAATTTTTTGGGGGAAAGTTAGAACTGTATTGTAACTGATGTTTTAATTTAGAAAAGCCTTTTCTGCAACTGGAACGAATTCACTTGTACTATCAAATTTAGTGAATTGAGCGGTTTGCTTCAGCAGCATTCACAAAAAATGGTAGAGACCCGATTTCTTGTGCACGATAAACCTCTGCTCATTTTGTTTCACTTTTGTTTCATTTTTCAAAGAACCTTTGCAAAGAAGAAGAGGCAGAGGCCCACGTGGCTTCAGTGAAACTGTTCCAGTGGCAGCTTCTGGACCTCAGTGTTTCCTCACCCGACCTGTTCGATTTCCCACCAGCAAAGAAATAAAACTGGAAAAGACGTTTGCAGTGAGGCAGACGAGAAGTTTGGAATTGGACTTGGGAGATCTGGGCTTTGAAATGCCTCAGGCAAGTTTTTATTTTTTTCCTGTTCTATTTATCTGATTTAGTAAAAAGAGAGACGCTAAAATAGGGTTGCCACCTTTTTCCAGAAAGAAATTCAGATTTTATTTTAGATTCTGTTAAGGCCCGGACCTGATACCTAAATAGAACTTTATAGAAAATCGTCTGTATTCATTTTCTAAATGGCCTTTCTGTCTTTGTGTCCTTTGATTATCGGCCAGGGATAATTAAGGCAACTCTGGAACACTTAATGAAATTGCTTTCTTCTTATATTATCAATTTAAAGTTCTTACCTATACGGGGAAAAATACCAGGTTTAGGTGGCTTCCTAGATTTTGTACCAGGTGAGACCTTAAAATACTGGTCATACTAGTAAAAATATGTCTAGGTGGGAACCCTGGAGGCTGCAGTTGTAGTAGGAGATCGACGTCTGGCACAGTGTAAATAACATATCATCCTACCTCGTTTTTCACATAAATTCTTTTATTGTTTGGGTGAAGTTTACTGTTAAATACCTGCTGATGGTTTTCACTTTACCTTATTAGTAGGAGCACAAAATGATCAAGGATATGAAATTGGGCCCCTTTCCAACTTCAGGGCATTCCACATGCCATAATGCGTAATTTGGTTGCTCATTGTGCCCGTAGATCCATTTTGTGATAGCTGCTCTTATATCTACCTCAGGCATCCTGTTTCCTTGTTCTGTGGAACAGTGTTCAAATTACGTGGAGCTTTCCTGTTGTTTGATAGTGAACCTGTAACAGGAGTGTAGTTCACACCACATCATCTCCTGATGTGAATCCAAAAATGCCCAATTAAACCCCTATGTAACTATATTGATGTCCCTTTCCTCTTTATATTCTAAAGTATTTGCCTTTTCCTTCATGAATCGTATCTGTCATGGGTGGTAGACAGTGGAATGGTATTCAGTACCCGCTGCTTGGTAGTGTACCAGCATAGTAAGTTTTGACTTGTCTAAACATTTTTGACGCACATCAACTTTGCAAGTAATTTGGGGTCTGTGGACCAATATCATGAGGAGCACGAGTCAGGCAGGCAGTTTGAGGAACTGCCACAGATGACAAGGACTTTAAACTACAGTTTCTCCAGCAATCACCTTTCACAGGCACCTTTTCCACTTCACTGGATTATAAGTCTAATAATACTTGTGGCATATCTACACTTTCCTGTTCGGGATGGTGACTGATAGAGGATAGTTTTAGGACTGTACTAATAAATAGACGTACCAGAATAATCATGAATACTTGTAAGCCAAAGTCATTTAGATAGCGCAAGATTTTTATCCGTTAACTGAAATCCATTCAAATATGAATGTTACTGCTGTGCTGTGATAATACACTTCTACAGAGCAGGGTGAATACCTGGATTGGTGGTGTTTCAAGCTTTTTTTGGCCACTCTGTGTCTTTTAAAAATGTTGATCACCTGTTACTTAGCCAGAAAGAAACAATTCAGTGATCATAATCTCTTATCTTCCACGCGCTGATATTCGTTGGAGAAGGTGAGGCCCTTTGTGAAATCTAATTACATCTAATGGGTATAGTCCAGCTGGTATTTGTATTTCATGCATCTTTTAACCATTACATTTAATGGGTATAGTCCAGCTGGTATTTGTATTTCATGCATCTTTTAACCATTCGTATTAATGGTGTAATCATTAACAACTGCATTTTAACGTGTGCTAGACTTTCCCTTTGTGCTAGGAAGGCATCTATTGCTGTGGGGTAGTGATGTGCAGTTTTCCTTTACCATCAGTTGTAGGGTATCTTCTTTTGATTTAAGGAAGGGTGCTTTGTTTTCTTTGGACTTGGAGAGACATTTTTTGTTTAGAAAATTGGAACCCAGTGTGCTGTGGAGTGAGGTAGTCTTTGTCCTCCTGCTTGCAATGCAACACATTTGAGAGGTTTTCCACAGTAAAAGGCCGTTGAGAGGTAAGTAGCGCTAAAATGCACATATTTTGTGAAAGTGTCAAGAAAAAAACCTGAATATGTAGAAGCTTTTTAAGAAGAAAGCATCTATCTAATTTGTTTCCTTCGTATCCGGCAGGTGGGCTCCTTCTTACACAATCTAAGTTACAATAATAGTCTTGTAAAACCTATAAATCCTATAAGAGTGGATCTCTACAACTTTGAGAATAGCCTGTGTCTGATGCAGTGGCTGCTGGGATCTCCTGAAGTATAGAGCAAATCTAATCTGCTACTGAGGTACCACTTTAGGGAGCAAGAATTGAAGGGCGTCAACGAGTGCTTTGGCACGACCTTTTGGTCAATTTAGGAAGTTGGTTTATTACCTCAGTTTTCTATTCTACTTAAGTGATTGATGATTAGGACTGGGGCACGGCTAGTATAAAGTAAATACATATATGAAAAAATTACAAAGAACGGTCTTTTTTCAGAGAGCATGCCGGTTGGAAACAATAGCTCCAGTCAAAACGTTTGCTTTCCTGAAAATGCTGTCATTGTAAAAGCAGAATGACTTAAACCGATATGTTTGCAACCAGTGTTGTTTGACAATAGCAACCACAGGTGAGAAGCGAATATTGAAGGATTTCAAAGGGTGGTGTTAGATCTACAAGAAGAGTGTTTGGAACTTTCTATTGTTAAATGATGGCTTGACATTGTATCTTCCAACACCAAATGTTTTGAACTGGGTTATCTTTCTTTACTTGCCCCCATCAGATGGCATTAACTTGCTCACTGCTTGCCTCCAAATGCTGACTGAGATGATCCAGTTCTTGGTTTGACAAGGCAAATAACATGACCATGTTTTCTGGTTACCTTACAGAACAATATCCAAAGTGCTCGAAAGACATAGTCTTGATTTCTGAACCGCAAATCGCACTTCAAAGAAGGTGTAATTAAAATCTTTACACCAATTGTTCTTTTATCACAATATCAAGGCAATGTCTGATCTCACCAGATTAAAAAGAAAGGCTTGAGAGAACAGGTTTTGAATAATTATGGTCCTACTGAACGAATGGTTTGCCATTAAGTGGACAGACCATATTGGAAGAGCTTCTCTTAGTCGAGGACACAATTATGTCCCTGATGATTCTAGCAAGCATAAAAATAGTCCTGTTTAAGGGTGATGTCAGAAAAGGGAAAAAGCAGAACTGATTCCTGCAAGACGCATACTATTTGGTAATGATTTGGGTTACGAATCTCCCTATGTGCTGTAATTGTCAGTCTACAAAAATACGTGGGCTTTGCCTTAACAGTCGCAGTCGAGTATATAATATTTTCAAGCCTTTATTCATTAAAAAAAATTCATCTAAATTGAATATCCTTCAAAATCATACATGCAGCATGATACATAGCAGCAATTTGATAATGTCAGTAAATTGATTCTTCACTGGCACAATAACCTAGACATTGCCTGAATATTACAACAGTGTAACATCATCCTAGATGGCCTTGTAACTTAACATAGGAACAAATCTAAATTTAGCATGTGGGACTGCACTATAAAGTGAATCCTTAAAAAAGACCTGTATCCTTGAGCAAATTTGATAGTTACTTGATAAGAGGTGGGACGAGCGGGATGAAATCTCATAGTGTTTATTGTGCTCTTATGTAGGGCTTAGCGTGAGACTTCCACTTAGACCAGTAATTTGTATATCCCACACAAGGGAATTAGGGTAAGGTGTTGGCCAGTGTGCAAATAATTTAGACATTTTGGGTTGCTAATGGTTTGATGACCTGAAATTCACAGTATAAAGTACTCTTTGCCTTCACCTGATAGGAATTTAGTGGTTCCATTGACTGGCTATTAGATGCTTTCTTATTCCTCCTTTCTCTTCTCAATGTAGTGCAGTTTTTTCAGCTTCTGCACCGTGTAATGTTGCAATTTGGCTTGGGAAGGTAGTATTGGTTTCTTAACTTTAATAATGCGAGACCTATTGAATTGCAAATGCTTGTTACACACGGTATGACTCTTGTATAGTGCATATTGTAAACTGATTCGCCTTTAGGCGTATGGGTGAGTTCAGGTTGTGGGTGGGTGTTTATGATGCAGCAGGACTGAGAACTCTGCAGCTGAGGCTGAAGAAGAATGAGTTTCTTTCAGGTCCTGTCAGTGGGTTATACAGGTATTCAGACTGCATGCACATCCCATTCTTGGCCTTTCCACAGAGCGATGGTCTCATATGTTCCAATTATAACTGTGTGGAAGTGTGTGAAGGAACACAGTGCTAAAGGAATAGAAATGAAACGCTTCCAGGTGTGTGGGTTGTGTGCGGCTGGGATGGTGAAGTGGAGAAGATAAAAGCGGGTAAGTGCAGAAAGAGAGAGCGAAAGGAATGGCGCAGAAGAGGAAAGAGATGATACGGTTTTGCAACTGTGTGAAACAGAGAACTTTAGTTTTTGTGTTTTAAGCCATGCCCTTCCGAACATAGACCACAACTCTTGGAAAATAGTCCGAATTCTAATTCTTTTGCCACATCCCTTCTAGAGACTTCCTCTCCGTTATTATCCTACTTGAGCACTGGGTATGTATATAGTACAGTAGGTAAATGCACCTGTTGCCCATATGCACGCATAACCCGCAGACAGCAGACTCGGTTCCTTGTTTGGCGCGTTATCACTCATGCTGCAGACATCTAAAGCTGCATGTTCAAATCCCAGACCCACATTTCCTCACCCTAAAGAGATAAAAGGTGGACCATCTAGATATATCATGGGGCAATATCAATGTGTTTATCAATACATTATGTGCTGGAAGACATGAAAAGTCGCTACACGTGAATAGGAACAAACTCTACTGCCGACGACATTACTGTAAACAATTCATAATTAAATCGGGTGGGGCTTACCTGTCGTCCGCCTGCCACTCTCCCAGCAGGAGGACCCTGAAGCGATATCTAGGGGGGGCAGCAGCAGGACTTCCTTCTCCAGCTCCCCCATTTTTACTTGGAGAACGGGGGTCACAGCTTGGAAGAAGGGGTGGGGACTGCTGTGCGGATGGGGGTGACAGTGACAGGTGGTCACGGGCACGCAGGTAAACTTTTGGAGGGGGCTATGGGTGATCAGATGGGAAGCACCACCTGAGGTTGAAGGGGGGTTTAGAAAGGGTTCTGGAACAGAGCTGCAACTGTAGGAGGGGCACGGAGTGGTGGTGGGGCGGTCGTGAGGACTTCGTGTGTAGTAAAAGGGTGCCCAAGAAGAGGAGAAGGGGCAGCTGTGTCGAGTGTACTGCCCTCAAAAGATGTGCGGTTGGGGAGCTGTTTTATGATGGTGGACGGGAGGGCACTGGGATGATCCAAACCATGTGCTTGGTTTTAAAGGGGCGGAAACATATGATATGGAAAAGACTTGTTTTTAAGGAATGATTTATTGGGTGCGGGCAAATTCACCTGCTTGAAAACTGCCTTTGCTACTGCAGGCGAGCAGGGTAAGCTGGGGGCGCTCCTGCAGCGGTGAGCGGCGATACTGCCCCGCAGGTGGGCAGGGGGCTTCTCTGATCCCTGGCAAGCCAATGGTCCTGCCAGGGTGGGGGCAGTGGGGAGGTGGGGGGGCAGAGGGCCCGGTGATTAACGGGGGAGGGTTTCTTGGTCCTGCGGGAGTGGGTGCTGTGATGAGTAGGGCGTCAACAGTTCGTTGGTACTACGGGGGGATTCGGAGCTGTTGTAAGTGTGGAGGGAGGGGACACCTCGACTTTTCCTTGGATCTACGTGTGGGCGGTGCTGTTAGAAGTGTGGAGGGCACCTCGGCTGTTCCTTTCTTGGTTCCGCCAGGGGAGGGGGCCTCGGTAGTTTCTTGGCTCTAGGGGGTGGGAAGCTGCAGAGGAAGAGGTGTTGGTGATACATGTGTGTTGGGCAGGGCGTGTGAGTCAAGGCTGGGTTGTGGACTGGACGAAGGAACCTTTCGGGTGTACAACAGGTGCCCGTTCCTGAGCGGGGGTGGGGCTGGGTGAGGACAGAGAGCAGTGTGGCGAGGCTCTCAGTGCCGGGGGCTGCAGGAAGGGCGTGCTTTCAGGTGTGCGGGGCCTCTTGAACTGCAACAGGTGTTGCTTCTGTGAGAGATACGTTTGTATATAAAGGGGGCTTGAATTCACAGCGGAGGGGGAGGGGCGGCTTAATGCTCGATGCAGAAAATCTGCCTCATGCGAGAGTCACCAAGAGAATGTACTTGCTTTTGAGAAAGGATGCAATCGGAGGTCGGATGGAGGAGATGTCAGCTGCGGCAGAGGTGCCTTTGGGCGAGGCGGAAGGATGCGAGACCCTCGGCCATCTACCCGGTCCCCTGTGGCCCCTGGGAGCAGGGGGGTGGTCAGTTTCCAAACAGCGGTAATGTCCCCGTCACCCGGCCCAAAACGAGTCAGACTTGAGCTACAGCATGCCTTGGGGCCACATGTACCCAGAAGTAGGCCCCGTCTTCCGCGGGGAGCCTCCTGCAAGAAGTCAAATGTTGCACCCTTTGGCCATCTTACCTTTGACTCGCCGTGCCCTTTCTTTCACCTCCTGGACGGAGAAAGAGCTATTTCCCCTGCAATGTCCGCCCCAAAGGGATACGGAAACTCAAAACATTCAGTAGAACAATCTGTGTAAGCTGTTGCTCAAAAGTTCAGTCCCGTTTTTTTTCTAATCCTCTTGTGGAGTTATCTGCGGAACATCCAACCCAGAGGCTCTGATCTGTCGAGGGTAGCCTGTCTGGTTAGCGCACTTGCTGCGGAGATCAGGGCGCAACCTGTGGATCGTGCATTCCAATCCCAGCAGGGGGGCACATCCGGAAACAAACCCTTCAGAGGATGAGAAACAAGCTGGGAAATCACAAAACCTGGTAGCACACTACATTCAGGGCACAAACCTAACAGTGGAGAAGAAAAGGAAGCAGCACTGAAAGCGATCACTTTTGTGATCGCTATTGTAAAAAAAAACCAAGCATCTTTCTTGGGGATGTGAAAAGCGCCGCCGCCATCACGAAACCGAAAGCGATCCCTGATCGCTTTTGAAAACAACAAAACCGCGAGTGGTGCACGCACGCGCCATATGCTTTCAATTATCGCGCCCATGTCTGGGCACGATAATTGAAAGCATATGTCAGGAAATGCGTATAATAGACACCAATAGGCCAGGGGCGGAGCTAATCGCCCGCCTCTGGCCTATTGGTGTCTATTTTATAAAACCGCAAGCAGTGAAAGGCCAATAGCAGGTCGCAAATGGAATATCACACGCACAAGCATGTTGAATTTCCAGGTCCATTTGCAAAATCCTGCCAAAAGGACTCTCGCTGCACGAACACTGCTGCGCAGTGTATCGCTAGGCGCGAGACCTAAAAACCTGGTTGCATGGGGATGCCTACTAGAGGTATCACAGATGCATAAATGATTACATGTGTTTTAATCCTGTTTTTCAGACATTCACATGCCACTTCTATCAGCATTTTTTAGCCTTTATTCCAGCTTTTGGAGAGCCACAGAATGAAAGTTGACCAATAAATTCAGCAACATTAGTGCGATAGGGGTCTAGCCCACATTAGTTCATTTTGTAAGTCCAGTAATGTCCTTTTCATCCATGACAGTGCTTGATGCCTAAAAGTTTCCATCAAATAACTCTTGCTCCTCAATGTTCACCTGCAGTTGCTCTTGCACAACACACTAATTCCATTGTCTTTCAATCTTGGCAACTGGTCTGAAGTTGGTGAATGACACTTTTTAAGCAGAACTCTGATAAATGCCTGTTTGAGGCTGAGGGCACTTGTCCCTTTGGTAGATGGTGACTGATAATGCTGCAGTAGCGTGTCCCACATACCAGCATCAGTTTCATAAGGGATACTTGGCCATAACTGTTAACACTTAATACTGTCATTCATTTAGAATCCACTGTTAAATCTGTTGTATCCAACAATAAATATAAATGTGTTCTGTAGTAGGGGATCTCTGTGTATAGTCATAATCTAGTGAATAGTCCTGCCCATGTGCGTGGACCCCAGAGCAATCAAAAATAATCTCCTTAAAGTGTCGAAAAAATGCAGAACTGCACAGACACTTAAGAGAGAATTTAAAGACATATAATGCAGCCTATAAACAGGCTACACTGTCCAGTACTTCAGCTAGAAATTCCACCAAAAATCCACAAAACAGCAAAGCCTGTCCAGATTTCCCTTGCCTTCAGCAAAAACCCCTCTGGAATGATAGAGAGGAAGACATGGACAGACAAGCCCCATAGGCTGCCATTATGTGCCTCAGAACAGGATACTGTGCCTTTAAGAGAACTTTCCAGAACTTCACAGTATCCCAGAATGCCCTGCAGGTCCCTCTTACTTTCAGTTCTTTTTTCCGGCTCCTGCTAGCAGGACCCTGGAGCATTGAGCTCTCCCTTTTTGGGACTTATTTGGTGTTTTTTTTACTATTTTTCATAGATTTAGTACTTTATTGTACTTTAGGGCCTTTCTTCTTGGTTTTCTCACTCTGTTTTTTGTCGAATATGCCTGCCTTTTGTCGACAAGTGCCCGGAGTGCTCCAGGAAAAAGGCCAAGTCGGACCACCATGAGGTGTGTATCCTCTGCCTTCCAGCTTCTCATGTTCCAGGGGAGTGTGTTATCTGCCAAGGCTTCTCTGGAAGAACCCTGAGGGAAAGGAAGAAGATCAGTCTTCAGGGTCTCGAGGAAAGAAGACTGAAGGCACAAGGTGGGTCTGGAGGGGCTTCTTCTGCCCATGCTGAGGCCCCTGGGGGGCTCCCCAGGGGCAGGAAGACCAGCAAACGTCACCATTCTCCACCTGGGTCAATTGCACCCACTACGGCGTCGAGAGGAATGACTGCGGTCTGTTTCCCATCGTCGGAGACGAAACGACGCCGAGGCTCGGCGTCGAGGGATGTGACTAGACCTTCGAAGTCTCCGGTGACTGTTTCATCGTCATCCTCGTCGGCGTCAACGTCGAGCGATTGGCGACGACGAGCCGGGCGTCGATGCGATACCGCTGTTCGCCGTCGGCGGAGAGGAGGCGGGCGACGTCGGTGAGTTCCTCGCCGTCAAGGTCGCTGTCAAAGCCCAGGTCGCCGTCGAGGCACATGAGGTCGCCGTCGAGGCACATGAGGTCGCCGTCGAGGCGCATGAGGTCGCCGTCGAGGCGCATGAGGTCGCCGTCGAGGCACCGAGGATCGCCGTCGAGGCGCCGAGGTTCGACGTCTAGGCACAGAAGGTCACCGTCGAGGCGCCGGAGGCGTTCGACGCCGAGGAAGGGACGCTCGACGTCCAGGGGCCGACGCTCGCCGTATGGTCGCCGTTCTTCGATGCCGAAAAGAGGTGGAAGTAGACCTGACGCCGTGGGAGGTTCACCTACGTCCCAGGCTGGAAATGAAGGGGGTTCGCCGCACTCGGTGTATTCCGAGGTATATACCCCGTCGGGGAAGGTGACTCCCCCTCCTCCGTTTCCGAGAGGTCGCCCTCCGAGGACACCAACTCTGCCTCCGTTGCCTCCACCGCAGCCTGGATCAGGGTTGCCTGAGAAGCCACCTCCGGTTCCGCCGAGGTCGACTTCGTTGCCTAAGTTTCCGACGCCTCCGAAGGGTACGCCTAGGCCAAAGGCGCCGTCCAAACCCAAGTCACCCGTTCCGGTGGACCCGGTTGATCGTCCTCGGCCGAGGAGGTCCCGTTCACGCTCCGGACGGAGAGGGAGATAGAGGAGTCGTCATAGATCCTCCACCAGATCAAGGCGTCGCCATAGGAGGAGGGGGTCCCGGTCCCGCACGGACTCCTTAAGGACCCATACTCCCTACTCGCCGACCTTATCGGACTCTCCTGAGACCAGGATCTCTCCAGTGGACGACATTGCCACGTTCCAGGAAGTGCTCCTGAGGGGGGGCTGCGAAGTTGGGTATCACGGTGACGGCTCCAACACCTACGACGTCCGTGATATTCGAGACGCTTCACAAGAAGCACTTGTCTCGCCCTCTTCTGCTTCTGGTGCCTGGATTGAAGGAACCTGCGGAGGAGCTGTTCCTCACACCAGCGGTGGTGAAGGCCGCTCCGTCCCGGCTTCTGAAGAAGTACAGGGCCCCGGATTCGGACCTTGCTTTCCTGAGAATGGATCCGGTACCGGACTCGGTGATTGTGACGGCGGCCAGGAAATTGCTTTCTACCTCCCCGTCATCCACTGTGCTGCCAGATAAGGAGAGTCGATGGATCGACTCAGCGGGAAGGAAAGCGTGTGGGACCGCTTCCGCAGCCATGAAAGCTGCCAGCGATACAGCTCTGCTAGGCCGTTAAGACCGGGCACTGTGGGACTCCCTTCAACAGTTCGTAGAACTGCTACCGAGAGACAAGAGGGAGGACTTCCAGGAGATCCTCAAGGAAGGGATGCTGGTTTCGAACCAGGTGATCAGTCTAGCGGCGGACACCTCCCTGTTGGCCGCACATGGTTACTGCCATGGAATCAATCAGTGGCGGCATGCCTGGCTACGGCTCACGTCACTCAAGCCGGAAGCCCAGCAGCGGGTGGCCAATCTACCCTTTTCCGGAGAGACCCTTTTCGGTAAACACGCAGATGATGAGATGGCCCGCATGAAGGCGGAGGCAGAGACCCTGACGGCTGTGGGCTTGGAGAAGCCCAAAGAGAAGAAATCCTTCAGGCCTTTCCAGAGGCGCTACGGCGCACAGGGGAGAGGACGGGGGCAGTCTTCGGGACAGCAGCAGCAACACCAGCAGCAGTTCCGGAGGCCCTTCCAGAAGCGTCAGAAGGGTAGAGGGGGACAGCAGTCCTCTACCGTGAACAAGGCCCGGCCGGGTCTCGTCCCTGAGCGGTTACTTCCCCTTTATCCGTTACCCGCTCCGGTGGGGGGGAAGCGTTCAATTTGTTCTGGCAGAGTGGAGAAAAATTACTCCGGACAAGTGAGTGCTGAATATTGTTTGCAATGGATACAGTCGTCGGTTCATCATCCCTCCTCCAGCGATCCCTCCGGTCAGCTCGCAGTATCAACTGCGCAAGCTCCACGCGGAAGCCGATATCCTGTTAAGGAAAAGGGCGATAGAAGACGTACCTCTGTCTCCAAGAGGAAGAGGTCTGTACTCCCGGTTCTTCCTGGTTCGCAAGAAGGACAAGAACGAGTTCAGGCCCATTCTGGACTTGCGGCAGGCAAACAAGTGGATTCGCAGAGAAAAGTTTTGCATGCTGTTGTTGCATCCGCTTTATCCTCAGTTGCAACAGGGGGACTGGCTTTGCGCCATAGACCTACAGGATGCGTACTTCCACGTGCCCATCGCGTACAAACACAGGAAGTTTCTGCGATTTCAAGTCGGCACCAACCATTACCAATACACGGTGCTGCCCTTCGGGCTGAAATCGGCGCCCAGGACATTCTCGAAGTGCATGGCAGTGGTAGCGGCACCCCTAAGGAAGAACAAGGTGTTTGTCTACCCGTACCTGGACGATTGGTTGATCAAGGCCTCCTCATTCTCGGAAGCTCAAGCAGACTTCCAGAAGACGTGCGTTCTCTTGAACAAGTTGGGGTTGCACATCAACATGTCCAAGTCTGTTCCGATCCCGATCCAGTGCATTCAGTACTTGGGAGCCACCATCAATACGCTGTCAGCAAGCGTGACTCCTTCGGAGGAGCGACGGCGATCGATCCTTCGGAAGGTTCAGGCTCTTATGACCGCTCCATCTACGACAGTGAGGACGGTGTCTT
This sequence comes from Lissotriton vulgaris, assembly GCF_964263255.1. Classification (NCBI taxonomy): domain Eukaryota; kingdom Metazoa; phylum Chordata; class Amphibia; order Caudata; family Salamandridae; genus Lissotriton; species Lissotriton vulgaris. The sequence continues at coordinate 1,140,095,018 of NC_141695.1, read as the reverse complement.
CTCTACTGGGGTCGATGGCCTCTTGTATCTTCCTCACTCCTCATGCAAGACTACACATGAGACCTTTGCAGGAGTGCTTGGAGGATCAATGGGACCAGAGGAAAGGATCTTGGGACGACAAGATACGACTGTCTCTGCATGCTCTTCAGTCTCTTAAGTGGTGGTGTTCAGCGGAGAATCTCCTCAGAGGGGTTCCCTTCCACAAGGACATTCCTACTCAGACTATTGTGACGGATGCTTCTCTCCAAGGCTGGGGAGCGCATTCTGGAGACTTACAGATTCAAGGAACGTGGTCTCAGATGGAGTCCACGTATCACATCAATTTCCTGGAACTCAGAGATGTTCACTTGGCACTGAAGGCATTTCATCCGTCCTTCCGAACCAACTCTCTGCTTGTACAGACGGACAATACGACCACGATGTATTACCTCAACAAGCAGGGGGGGTCGAGATCGCGCATCCTGTCTCGGGAGGCGCAGACGATTTGGCGCAGGCTTCTGGCCAGAGGATTGACGATAACGGCTACCCATCTACCAGGTGTGCAGAATGTTCAGGCAGACGCACTGAGCAGACTGATTCAGGAAAACCACGAATGGGTCCTAAACGACGACGTACTAGGAGAAGTCTTCGAAAGGTGGGGGACTCCAGACGTAGATCTGTTCACCACCGCCGAAAACAGCAAATGCCGAGACTTCGCCTCCAGGTACTACCAGCAAGGGACGCTGGGGAATGCACTCTGGATCAATTGGTCTGTGGTAAATTTTAATTACCTATACGGAATTTATGCGGTAAAGTTCAATAAAAATAACTCAGTCAAAATGAAGAGGCAGAATCCGTGGTATCTGAGGTTTAAAGGGGGTTTTATTCCTTAAAAAGGAATTAGTTCGAACCAGGTAGCATGACTCATCGCCACGAGGGTTCAGAGTGGGAATTGCAATGGACATGTACAATGATTTATTAACGAGTAATCATATATATATAGTCATTTCATACAGTAACATTGAATGCAGAAGGCGTAACAGCTGAGAGAAACGAGATAAGAGCAGAAATACGTAACAGGAGGCGTGCACTAGGGCGTACACGGAGGTGTGTGCTAGAAACGTCACATAAAGGTGTCATAAGTGGGTGGATCCCTAGAAGGATCCTGCGGAGTCAGCAAGAACATGAGGCAGAGATGCGCGCGCAGCAGCATGACGTGTGATTGACGTGGAACTGGAGGGTAAAGGGGACTTGACATTTAGCCCTACATGTGGAGACAGGAGTCTGGAGTGTCAGAACAACCTAATCCCAAATCATATCTGATATCTTGTGTTTGAGGAACTGTATTATCTAGAAGGAAAGGTCTCTCGGGCAGAGGCTATTCTATACTGACTGCTAGTGCGTGCATATGCGACTACGTGTCTACAGGAGATGTGAGGGGCCATGGGCCTACCATGGTAACGGAAGCTATGAATTACTTGCATGGAGACAGAAAGGCCGGGCCCTTTGCTCTGCAGCTGGGAAGGATGTTTACCTAAACTACTAGACAGGAATGTATTTTTCGAGGAGCGGAGCAGATAACTTGAAGGCTGAATACAGTCTTGGCAGGCTGGCAGGCTGAGCCAGGCACCGCTAGCCGCGCAGGGAGTGAGTGAAAGGTCATGGATACAGATGCAGGTCCAAGCTGCAGCTTCCAGAGGCAGAAGGCAGGAGAATGCTTGAATGGCAGAAAACAAGGCCCAACTCGCCAGGGCCAGAAAAACGTGAAAGTGCACCATGTAAAGACGTTGGCACGGCACACTTAGGAACTGAATATCTGACCCATTCATGGTGGAGCTGAAAGAGGACATGTTAACGTTGGACGCAAATGTATTTGCGTCTTCATAGCTGGTTGTGGAGGGAACTTACATATACTAGAAGCATGTACATGGAGCCGTTGGGGTCTACGATAGGGGACACAATTGACCATAAAAATTCATATTACCTCAGGTCGAACAGCTTGGTTTACGCTTTTCTGCCCATTCTCCTGATTCCAGCGGTGCTCATCAAGCTGTCCCGGTCCAGGGCTTACGGATGATCCTGATTGCCCCGGAATGGCCCAGACAGTGGTGGTTCACGGACCTTCTACACCGGTTTCTCCTTCCACACATACGGTTGCCGTGCAGGCCGGACCTTCTCACGAAGTTCAGGGGCAGATGTTGCACCCCAACCTCTCGTCCTTGAGTTTGGCGGCATGGCTCCTGAGATATGGCCATTTGAAGCTGCCCGAAGATTGCATGGACATACTGAAGGTGTCTAAGAGACCCTCCACTAGGACTTCCTATGCTTACAATTGGAAGAGGTTTTGTATCTGGTGTGTGTCCAGGAACTTTGATCCTTCGACGACAAGGAAGTTGTCATATTTCTGATTTTCATGTCAATCAGACTATAACTTTGCCTACGTTTTTTCAGAATCCTTCATCTCCAGCGGCAAGGTCTCTACATTCCCTGGATGTTAGGAGAGTGTTGAAATTTTATCTGGCTAAGACCAAAGGTATTCGTAGGTCAGACCAATTGTTTATCAATTATGGTTCGGTCAGGACGGGTCTTGCGACCTCTAAGCAGTCCATCTCTAGATGGATTGTGTCCTACATACAACTGTGTTACCAGAAAGCTAATAAGACCTTAGGAGGTAAGCCTAAGGCTCATTCCACCAGGGGCAAATCTGCCACGACAGCCTTGCTCCGTAATGTGCCGATTGCAGAAATTTGCAAGGCCGCCACTTGGAAGTTGGTTCATACCTTTGCTAAGCATTACTGTCTGGACACTGATGCCAGGGCAGATGCTCAGGTTGGACAGGCTTCGCTGCGGAATTTGTTCGCACAATAGTGGTGTTGGTTTCTTTTCTCCACCGCCGCTTTGGTGTGGGGATGGGCTTGCCATTCTATTCACTAGATTATGACTATACACAGAGATCCCCTACTACAGAAGGAGTAGTTTCTTTTCTGTAACTCCAGTTCTGTAGTAGGGGTATCTCTGTTATAGTCATAAGCGCCCGCCCTCCTCCCCGGTGGAGACAGATAGTCATGTAAGGAATGCTACAGGTCTGGCGTGTTACGCCTTCAAAAAGAACTGAAAGTAAGAGGGACCTGCAGGGCATTCTGCGATACTGTGAAGTTCTGGAAAGTTCTCTTAAAGGCACCGTATCCTGTTCTGAGCCACATAATGGCAGCCTATGGGGCTTGTCTGTCCATGTCTTCCTCTCTATAATTCCAGAGGGATTTTTTGCTCAAGGCAAGGGAAATCTGGACAGGCTTTGCTATTTTGTGGATTTCAGGTGGAATTTCTAGCTGAAGTACTGGACAGTGTAGCCTGTTTATAGGCTGCATTATATGTCTTTAAATTCTCTCTTAAGTGTCTGTGCAGTTCTGCATTTTTTCGACACTCTAAGAGATTATTTTTGATTGCTCCGGGGTCCACGCACATGGGCGGGACTATTCACTAGATTATGACTATAACAGAGATACCCCTACTACAGGACTGGAGTTACAGAAAAGAAACTACTCCTTCTTTATTGAGTAATTGATTTCTGAGTGTTTTACTTCTTTCAGTTACAGTCCAATTAATGTCCTCTTTAGTGTTACCCTGCTCTATGTAGTTTGACACACATTAGATGGATTACTTGGTACAACATATGCTGTTATGCTCAATTATGAGTGTTCTGATTCTTCTAATTATCGTATCCACGTAGTAGGGAGGGCCACAAGAGTCTGTCATAATACCACGTTGTAACTACTACAGTTTTATTAAGAACTGTTCTTCTCAAGGGTTGGTTAAGCCAGTAGCTGTTGTTTTACTGGCCGTGGTGTTTTTTTTCATATGCCAAACAGAAGGGGAAGAGTCATGGCATGGCTTGAGGATTCTTGAAGATATTTTGGTTTGTTTTTGGATTAGATGACTTTGGATGAGGTGGACATGAATAACTTGACATCTGATACTAGGGCGTTTTAAAGCAAACCCAGGTTTCTCCAAATCCAGTTTGTTGAATTTTATTTTTTTTTTTTTTTTTTTTTGGTAAACCTTTATCACATAAGGCAAAAACAACATAAGGCCAGAAAAAGTACAGCCGGCCATTATCACAGAGACGATCAATGCAAATCAGTAAGTCAAAACATATACATTCCGCCTCCTCAATTCCACATCGACGCCCAGGATCCTGTCGCACCATGGTGGTACCAGGATAAGAGAGGTTTTTTTTTAAAAAAAGTTTAAAGATAGAACAGGATCCGATAGCATACAATCTAGTAATACCAGAGCTAGGGGACATCACAAATCAGGATATGCACATTCGGACCGCTGCAGGCGGGGCGCTGGCGCTAACGCACACTAAACAGGATAGACAACAAATAGTACATTACGCCCCCCAATGCAGCACACACCCGCCGTATCTGAAAACACTATGATAACATCCCCCATACTGGTTTAGGACATAAGAACATCCGGCAAGCCATCTACCACTCGGAATCCCAAAGATAAGAAAAAGAAAGAAAGGAAAGAAAAAGCCTCGCAGAGCAAGAGAGAAAAAGAGGCCCTAGAAACTGGAAAAGGAAAAGAAAACAGAGAAAACCCCTCCTCCCGACCCCCCACCCTGCACCCCTGCCTCCGGCTACGGCCTCCCCCTCAGCAGCGTGCCTGTCGCCCTTTTTATGAAACCCGAGATTTAGAAGAGAGAGAAAAGAAACTACCACCCACCTAGACTAAAAGAAGAACCCAAGAGAGGGAAGGAAAAGAAAGAAACAGAAAACGGAGGGGAGCCCCCATCAGTCCCCCGGCCTCTCCCTCTGCAAGTAACGGATGCGGACAGGACGTAAAACATTTCTGCTAAAGTCAGTACAATAGAGCAGTGCACTGGGCACAGGATCAGCCCAGCATGTCAACAAGTAAAACAATATGCCGCACATCCCTCATAAACCCGCAAACAAAAGTATCAAAACGGAGGAAACCGCATTTATCCTTGTCCAGTCCTGCGCATTCCGCGATGGCCCTCCAAATTGTCGCACTCCAAGTCCGCAATCATAGGGAATAAGAAGAACAGAGCAAACCCAGACAGCAGCAAGTCTGCAATGCTGTGATGTGACCGGACCTCATCCGAGCCCGTGTCCTGCCAGCGTGATGGACCCAACCTGACGCTATAACATGAAGTTTGTTGAAATTTAGTGCTTCAGTGCTTCATCATTTTTAGGTCGAGCCTAGAGCAGCACATGCGCTGCTTGCTCGACTTTTAGTAAGGGGATTTTCAAAGTGCTACCCACAAGCTTTTCCTGGTCTCAAGCTTGCGTGCCCGTGCGCCATGTGGGTTTCTATCAAGGCTCATTAAGCCTTGCATGCCTCTCTCCGTGCTTCAATTCCCTCCCCCACCACAGATCGCGTCACTCTGCTGGCCTCCACTTGTTTCCTGCCACTATTGGTCTGCGTTCTGATACTTAATATTCCTGCTTATGAAGAGATATATAAATACTGATTATAACGTTTTTTCATTAATCTCCCTTTTTAATTTTTTGTATTCAAACCACGCTATAAATTGAAGCTGGTTGAACTGCAGCGTGAAAATAAAAAATCTGAATTTAATCACGGCGTCTGTTTCCGCACTGTGTGATTTTGGGCAAATTCTTTTTCACGAAGCTGCTTTTGTGTACCACATATGACCGCACCTTCAAATGCGCGAGTTTGGAAAGTGCGCTGTGAAAAAAAACCTCTCGTATTTAGTCTAATAGTTTAGTGTTGAATCGTAGAATAAATATTTAGGTCTAGGTAGACCGCAAGGCGACTGACTTTCCTCTAAGGTCTAACTGTATTGTTATCCGGGCAAGGGCAGAAATGTTTCTCAGTTAATATTTATTTAAAAACTCACCTTTAATAAACACTTTTCTATCATAAAGGTAATCTGTAAAGCTCTGAAATGCGCCAACATGTTCCAGAAATGCATTATTTTAACTTTAAAGACATTTGATCATGTATCTGTGTTTTGTGTGATTTACATGCCAGAGACTTGGGCACCTGCCTCAAGACTCCGCTTGCATCGCCTCTCTGTGTTAATTTGTTGGATCACCACCTCTCAGCATCCCTCCTCGCCGTGCCACAGCTCCCCAACCTTCACCCTCTTCCCTCGCTTGCTTTCTCCCTATTCCCTACCTCCCCTTTGCTTTCTCCCTCCCCTCACTTCCCCTTCCCTCCTCCAACACCCCTGCTCGCTCTTGCCCTCCCCTCCTGGCAGTGAGGTATTACCACCACCTGCAGGGCCTGCAGAGGATGCAGCTAACGAGGATAGATTGTTGTCATTGAGCAGTAATTACTTAATTGAGCTTGGTGCCTGCATTGGGGAAACACAGCGGTGCTGCCCGCTAGGGGTCCCTGGCATCCGGAACGCCTGCAAGTCGCTATTGTGGCATTGTTAGGTGTCTCTGCCATTAACCACCTTAACGGCCCCTGCTGTGAGCCCCCTCTTCCGCACGTGGTCATTGGCAAGCACAACACACTGCTGCATCACAGCTCTGACGCCCCACGTGGGGCTACCAGAAACACCACCAAAATGTGAGAGCATTCCTGAAGAGGGCACATCATAGGTTCTTAATACCAAGACTCCTGAGTAAGCTCCTATGTGTTTCAAAAGCTTTTTTAATGTTCCAAAGTTATATTTCATGATATTTAAATTCATATCAGTATTCATGCGTTTTCACCATGATTTCATCATTCAAGATCATTAGGTCTTAATGCACATTTCTAAATACTCCAATGCATTTCGGGCAGCCTAGCCCTCTATCAAGGAACTCTGAAACAAAAGGATATAGCGATCAGCATTCATGATGCTAACATACATATCTACTATAAACATATAACATTTGTCTAAGTGAAAAGTACCTAATCAATGTGGTGGGGAATGAAAACTCTATGATATCGTGCTTAACGAACTGTGGGTACGTGTGGAGAGTGGTGCTCAATAAACTATGGAGAGTGCACAGAATTGGGAACACTGCGGTAGTGATGTGCAGTGCCAAAGCATATGAATCGATAAACGAGAAGTGTTAAAGTAATCCTGCTTAATGGCGTCAGAAACGATGCGCTGCTTGGCTGAGTATCTGAATACATCGGTTAAAAATGGTCCAGTCCCAGATTTATTTCACGTTTGGATAAGTATATGTTATGTTATATGGTCTCTTTTATAGCGCACGGCTACTCCGAGGAGTGTCCCGGCGCTTTGGCAAAGAGAACTGGAAAAGAGTACACAACGCAGCAACTCACAAAGGGCCGAAAGAATATTATTGAGAGAAAAGCCAGGTCTTCAACTCCTTTCTGAAAGAGAACAAACTGTTGGCTTTTCTTAGGGAAACGGGAAGCTCATTTCAGCACCGAGGTGCCAGGTATCGAAAGGAGCGACCTCCAGTACGTGCGCGTCTGATGGGGGGGAACAGCGGCTTTGGCCAACAAGGCTGACCGTAGAGTCCTCCTAGTCGCGTAGAAGGCCATGCGCTTCCCGATGTATTTAGGGCCAATCGAATGAAGGGCCTTAAAAGCAAGGGTCAAAACCTTAAAAGTAATTCTTAGAGACAGGAAGCCAGTGCAGTCTCTTGAGCAACTCCGAGGCTTTTTCCCTGCGCTGAAGACCAAAGATGGTTCTTGCAGCAGAATTCTGCACGATCTGCAGACGTGCTAGAAGATATTTGGGCAGACCGAGGTAGAGGGCATTCGCGTAGTCCAAACGCGAGCCTATCAAGGCCTGAACAATGATTTTTTTATTTTGCAGAGACAACAACGGGAGAAACTTGCGCAGCATTTTCAAAATGCCGAAGCATTTCCCGGACAGCCCAATGATCTGGGGTCTGAACGAAAGGCCGTCATCGAATAGAACGCCAAGATTTTTGGCTTTTGAAGAGGCATTGTCAGGAGGAAACATGTCCAGAGGCCACCATGTCTTCCAACTGGGATCAGGCGGACATCCGAAGAAAAGCAACTCCGATTTATCGGAGTTGCATTTCAGACTGTGCCGCTGAAAACAGCGCCCAGGCATACTTTGATCCGACTACCATCAAAGGCCTCACCCTTATTACACGTAAAAAGGAGCTGGGTGTCGTCAGCATAAGATATGATCCGGGCACCAAAGGATTCCGCCACCACCGCCAGAGGGGCCATATAGATATTAAAGAGGGTGGGGCTCATGATAGACCCCTGAGGAACCCCCACCTCCAGCGGCGGCATTTCGGCAGAGAACAGAGGTGCCCAGACCACTTGTCGGCGGCCGGTCAGAAATGACTTAAACCAGTTCCACACCGTCCCACGAAAGCCGATCTCCCAGAGACTTAAAAGGAGACCGTCGTGGGGAACGGTGTCGAAACCGCCGACAAATCCAATATCAATTGTCTGATGCATTCCTCTTTTGTGCGGCTTGATGTTTCTTGTGCTATATCCTCGTTGATTAATGCGTATATGCGATTTGTCTCTTCTTCACTGAAAGCTAGCGTGCTCGCTTTAGCTTCTGTAGATCTTGTGATTTCTTCAACCTGCATTTTGAGATTTGTATGCTTTACTTTTTAACCGGTAACCAATATACACAGCACTTAGTAAACACCCTATGCCACCGGCGAAGACGCTCGATATTACACGCACACTTCAAACCTCAAGTAAGTTTGATTCTCGGTAGTAACTAACACTCTGCACGCAGCGTGCGTGACACTATTACCGGTAAATTTCCGTGCTCGATACTTCCCCTGATAAGTGATTTCTATACCTCTTTGGGCTGCCAACAGAAGAGATTGCTTCCTTTGCTGTGGTTACTGTAGGAAGGTACCTCCTGACTATGGTTGCCCCCAACTTTTTGCCCTGTGTTTTAGCTGGTTTTTGACATAGTCGACCTGGGACCCTGCCAATCAGGACCCCAGGCCTACTGCTCTCTCTGTAAAATGGATTACATGTACCCTAGGTGCATTTACCAATTGGTACTGGGCCACCTTATCAGACCCTGTAACTCAGGGCATAGGTGTACCCAGGGCCTACCAGGGGCTGAAGCATGTATTATGCCACCCCTGGCTGGCCTCCTAAATTTGACACAACTGGCTGCATGACATCTGGGGCAAAGTCGTGTAATCACCCTTTGCTGTAGATATAGTATGCCTATATCTAACCCTAAAATGGACACACAGATTCCTATCAGTCACTCCTATGGCAGGCCTTGACAATCCTGAAGGCAGAGTGCTTGGAATCGTGTGAGATGGTGCTCTGGCATGAGCTGAGCCTGTCTGCAGCTTGCGGAACCAAGTCCTAATAGCTGTTCCTTGATATCGCATACCATATACTCTTAAGTGCATTATAATCCTCGCGGTTAAATGCTATCTTTGGTATTGCTTTATCAAAACATGTCGAGTAAGGTGTCATACGAATTGGAATACTAACCCCTCGCCAATTCTGGCGACGGGGTTAGCATTCCACCCTTCTAGAGGGACACAACATGTATGTAACTGTGAACCCCGGTTAAAGTTAAACGAAGCCTCAGCTCCACAAAATGGATGCTGCCACCACAGACACGAGTCTGACCCCCTGCAGCTGGGAGTCCTTCCAGCGAGGGGAGCCTGGACAAAGGGTTTCCTGTCAGGGGCGGTGCTAGCACCGTCCCAGACATGGTTTTGTGTATCCTGGGTAGGCAGGGCTTTACAGGAAGGTGACTGCTGAGTGGCACCCCGGTGCTCACTACGCATAGGCCGGTCAGAACCAGTTCCAGGGGCACACCAGCCCCTGGCCTGGGGAAAGTCCGGCATGGCAGAGGGGTGTAACCACCCCCCTCCTAGTCCCACCCATAGGCAGGACCTAGTCACCGGGTCAGCCCCCTTTTTAGGTCTCGCCTGTCGATGCGCATGCGCATCGAGCAAGGCGAGAGTATTGGGACTTATCCACTCTTTATCCACACTGCAAGGAATCGTGGCGATTCCTTGCAGTGCCCGTGACTTTTAAGCTCAATGCGCATGCGCATTGAGCTTAAAAGCGCGTGCACGTCCGTCTTTGTTTACCCGCTCCGCCCCCTCCCCTTCCCGCCGTGTCGCATTTCTCCTCCCCCCTCCCCTCTCTTCCCTCCGTCTTCTTTGTTTATTTTACCCGCTCCGCCCCCTCCCCTTCCCGCCGTCGTCTTGTTTGTTTATTTTTGTTTTATATTTATATAGCCAATATTTTAAGTGCTCGGCTTGCACACGGGATGGCAGATCCGAGCAAGACCCTTAGCACGGCTATCCCGGTTAATTTCTTGGCTCGCCCACCTCCGTCCACTATCTTGCAAATCTCTTCCTGGGAGCAACAGTCGGGACTTTTCACAAACGCAGCTTTGTTTCTGCCGATCTGCATTATTTTTGTGCCTCGGAGTGAGTAAGTGAACGTGATTAAATCAGGCGCTGTAATCACGCCCTATACGATGTTTGGTAGGATAATGCTGGTTTTAACGAACGGATTGAAATACTTTATTGGCGAAGCAAACACCACAGGATTAAGCGTTTAATTTTGCCGGATTCCGAAGTAATTCTAATTTGTTTATCAAGTGCGCTCCGAGCAAGACCCTTAGCACGGCTATCCCGGTTAATTTCTTGGCTCGCCCACCTCCGTCCACTATCTTGCAAATCTCTTCCTGGGAGCAACAGTCGCGACTTTTCACAAACGCAGCTTTGTTTCTGCCGATCTGCATTATTTTTGTGCCTCGGAGTGAGTAAGTGAACGTGATTAAATCAGGCGCTGTAATCACGCCCTATACGATGTTTGGTAGGATAATGCCCTCAACCCCTCAGCCTCACCCTCACTCACCCTCACTCACCCTCACTCACCCTCACTCACCCTCACCCTCACTCACCCTCAACCCCTCACCCTCACTCACCCTCACTCACCCTCACCCTCACTCATCCTCACCCTCACTCATCCTCACTCACCCTCACCCACCCTCAACCCCTCACCCACCCTCAACCCCTCACCCTCACTCACCCCCTCACCCTCAACCCCTCACTCACCCTCACTCACCCTCACTCACCCTCACCCACCCTCACCCTCACTCACCCTCACTCACCCTCAACCCCTCACCCTCACTCACCCTCAACCCCTCACCCTCACTCATCCTCACCCACCCTCAACCCCTCACCCTCACTCACCCTCACTCACCCTCACTCCCACTCACCCTCACTCACTCTCTCACCCTCACTCACCCTCAACGCCTCACCCTCAACACCTCACCCTCACTAACCCTCACTCACCCTCAACCCCTCACCCTCACTCACCCTCAATCCCTCACCCCCTCACCCTCAACCCCTCACCCCCTCACCCACCCTCACTCACCCTCAACCCCTCACCCTCACTCACCCTCAACCCCTCACCCTCACTCACCCTCAACCCCTCACCCTCACTCACCCTCAACCCCTCACCCTCAACCCCTCACCCTCAACCCCTCACTCACCCTCACTCACCCTCACTCACCCTCAACCCCTCAGCCTCACCCTCACTCACCCTCACTCTCTCACCCTCACTCACCCTCAACCCCTCACCCTCACTCACCCTCACCCTCACTCACCCTCACTCACCCTCAACCCCTCACCCTCACTCACCCTCACCCTCACTCACCCTCACTCACCCTCGACCTCACTCACCCTCAACCCCTCACCCTCACTCACCCTCAACCCCTCACCCTCACTCACCCTCACTCACCCTCAACCCCTCACCCTCACTCAACCTCAACCCCTCACCCTCACTCAACCTCAACCCCTCACCCTCACTCACCCTCACCCTCACTCACCCTCAACCCCTCACTCTCACTCACCCTCACTCACCCTCAACCCCTCACCCTCACTCACCCTCACTCACCCTCACCCTCAACCCCTCACCCTCACTCACTCACCCTCAACCCTCACCCTCACTCACCCTCAACCCCTCACCCTCACTCACCCTCGACCTCACTCACCCTTAACCCCTCACCCTCAATCACCCTCAACCCCTCACCCTCACTCACCCTCGACCTCACTCACCCTCAACCCCTCACCCTCAACCCCTCACCCCCTCACCCTCAACCCCTCACCCTCAACCCCTCACTCACCCTCACTCACCCTCAACCCCTCACCCTCACTCACCCTCACTCACCCTCACTCACCCTCAACCCCTCACCCTCACTCAACCTCAACCCCTCACCCTCACCCTCACTCACCCTCAACCCCTCACCCTCACTCAACCTCAACCCCTCACCCTCACCCTCACTCACCCTCACCCTCACTCACCCTCAACCCCTCACCCTCACTCACCCTCAACCCCTCACCCTCACTCACTCACCCTCACCCTCACTCACTCACCCTCAACCCTCACTCACCCTCACTCACCCTCAACACCTCACCCTCACTCACCCTCAACCCCTTACCCTCACTCACCCTCAACCCCTCACCCTCGCTCACCCCCTCAGCCTCAACCCCTCACTCACCCTCACTCACCCTCAACCCCTCAGCCTCACCCTCACTCACCCTCACTCACCCTCACTCACCCTCACCCTCACTCACCCTCAACCCCTCACCCTCACTCACCCTCAACCCCTCACCCTCACTCACCCTCAACCCCTCACCCTCACTCACCCTCGACCTCACTCACCCTCAACCCCTCACCCTCAACCCCTCACCCTCAACCCCTCACCCTCAACCCCTCACCCTCAACCCCTCACTCACCCTCACTCACCCTCACTCACCCTCAACCACTCACCCTCAACCCCTCACTCACCCTCACTCACCCTCAACCCCTCACCCTCACTCACCCTCAACCCCTCACCCTCACTCACCCTCAACCTCTCACCCTCACTCAACCTCAACCCCTCACCCTCACTCACCCTCAACCTCTCACCCTCACTCAACCTCAACCCCTCACCCTCACCCTCACTCACCCTCAACCCCTCACCCTCACTCACCCTCAACCCCTCACCCTCACTCACTCACCCTCACCCTCACTCACTCACCCTCAACCCTCACCCTCACTCACCTTCACTCACCCTCAACACCTCACCCTCACTCACCCTCAACACCTCACCCTCACTCACCCTCAACCCCTCACCCTCACTCACCCCCTCACCCTCAACCCCTCACTCACCCTCACTCACCCTCACTCACCCTCAACCCCTCAGCCTCACCCTCACTCTCACTCACCCTCACTCACCCTCAACCCCTCAGCCTCACCCTCACTCACCCTCACTCACCCTCACTCACCCTCACCCTCACTCACCCTCAACCCCTCACCCTCACTCACCCTCAACGCCTCACCCTCACCCTCACTCACCCTCAACACCTCACCTTCACTAACCCTCACTCACCCTCAACCCCTCACCCTCAACCCCTCAACCCCTCACCCCCTCACCCTCAACCCCTCACCCCCTCACCCACCCTCACTCACCCTCACTCACCCTCACTCACCCTCAACCCCTCACCCTCACTCACCCTCAACCCCTCACCCTCACTTACCCTCAACCCCTCACCCTCACTCACCCTCAACCCCTCACCCTCTCACCCCAACCCCTCACCCTCACTCACCCTCACTCACCCTCACTCACCCTCACTCACCCTCACTCACCCTCACTCACCCTCACTCACCCTCACTCACCCTCACTCACCCTCACTCACCCTCACTCACCCTCACTCACCCTCACTCACCCTCACTCACCCTCACTCACCCTCACTCACCCTCACTCACCCTCACTCACCCTCACTCACCCTCACTCACCCTCACTCACCCTCACTCACCCTCACTCACCCTCACTCACCCTCCCTCACTCACCCTCAACCACCCTCACTCACCCTCACCCTCACTCACCCTCAACCCCTCACCCACCCTCACTCACCCTCAACCCCTCACCCACCCTCAACCCCTCACTCACCCTCAACCCACCCTCACCCTCAACCCCTCACCCTCACTCAGCGCAACCACAGCATCTTCACTAAATATATTTAATACACTTTAAGCTATTGGCAATATAAAATAAAATCCATTTTATTTACGTATTAATTATTGTTTTTTAAAGCCATTGATTTTTTTTTATATCAATACATATAAGTCACATATAAGTCCCGTTAATACAAAACATGTTGCTTTACAAATGCTAGAGGTGTCACATTTACAAAAATTATAACTATTGGCTTTGTAAAGAAGAAAGCTATTAATTTAGCTATTTAGAAAAAACAACACATAAATTAAAAACAAAAAAATAATTAACACCTATAGCTCAAACTTTCCTACTGCGAGACCTATTGCATTTCCAATGCTTGTTTAGTATAAAGATGGGAGCGGGCCCCCTGTTCAAACTAGATCATCTTTGGAATCAAGACACGACTTTCTGCGAAAGACCTCAAGATTTCCTTCTTCAAGATTCTCCCTTGTGGCTAAGGAGTAGTCACCCTGCATCAAGCGGGCACCATCCTAAGAACACTGCGGTCTGCTGCAAGTCGTTCTTCACGAATCCGACGGCCCAGCTCGACGAGACCCGGCTTCCCTGGCACCTCTGACCTCTACTCACCTCTACAGCCAAGCTGAGAACCGTGAGTGCGACGAGACCTCGAGGGACCGACGATTGCCAAGACTGCACGACTTCTTTGCAACAAGCCCACCGTGTGCTCCACTGGTGAGTGCTTTGGGGTCCGAGAAGCCCCAACCCTGAGCAGCTCCAGCACCGAAGATCAGCCCTCCAGCATCTCCACGATCTGCGTGGGGCCCTTCTGCTTTTGCGTGCTCACCGCGCTGTGTGGCTACTAGCCGGCTGGCTTGTGGCCTTCTTCACGACGCCCGACGACATCACTGCTGCTGGTCTGGTTGCTCCAGACTGGCCCTTGCTTCCTTCTTCAAGAGAGGCACCCCGGACCCTCCTGGTCCACTCCAGACGCCATTTTGAGTCCACCGCGTGGGCTTGAATCTGCCAAGGCTTGTTGCCCAATCCTGGGTCCAGCGACGCCGACAGCTTCATCCATCGTGGGACAGCTCGCTCCTCCATCCTGGTCGCCGACAACGCCTCCTGGTCCGTGAGATCTGCGGGCACAGCGTCAC
Source organism: Lissotriton vulgaris (assembly GCF_964263255.1). NCBI lineage: Eukaryota > Metazoa > Chordata > Amphibia > Caudata > Salamandridae > Lissotriton > Lissotriton vulgaris. Next base: position 1,140,079,985 of record NC_141695.1, on the reverse strand, counting down.
CCACTCACCTAGTCGAGGTGACTACCATCCGGTGCCCTCCTGGTGCCACCTGACTACTGGCTAGTAGTCCCGAACTTGGTCCCCTCTGCTTTCAGGTGTCATCTTCCTTCGATCCAGGCTTGGATCTATCGAACTTTCTTCACTGGTCCCCTGCCAGCAACTTCTTTCTTCCAGGCTCCTGGTCCGTCTACGAGGATTCCCGACGTCTTTTGAGACCTATGCAGCTGCAGCCCCGGGGCTAGGTAACTTCGGCATTTCGGTGCCCCAGCATAGCCTCACTATCCAAGGGTCAGAATCCACTTGCGTTTTCCTCCTACCAGGTCGGGTTCGCCCGAGAACACTAACTTTGTCATTACTAGCTACCATAGACTTTGTCCCGCATCACTCGTGAGAGTGCACACTCTGCACCCGAGTCCCCTAGGCCTCCTAGAAGTAATCTGAAGATTCTATAGTCAAGTCCTAGCGATTCCTAAGCCTATTAGTACTGTACTTACCTGCTAGTAATTTCGCATTCCACTTTCAGAGTATATGGTTTTCCGTGCCCCTCGGGCATTTGTATATACTGTGCTAACTTAAGTATTTTCGTAAGAGTTTTGTGTTGTGCTTAGTACCCTGTCCTCATAAAGAGTACAGGGCTGTTGTGATTTAAATAAATACACTGTTTATTTTCATAACACTTGTGTGGTGTCCTTTCACTGGGTATTCAAGGGGTATATGTGTGGTATAACAGCTGGCTTAACACGCCCTCTCGAGTCTTTAGCCTTAGACTGCTCGTATCCATGCTACTAGGATAGCTGGTCTATAAGGTTGACTTACAACCAATCATCAATAAGGGTTGCTGGACTGATACATAGTGTTCACTAGAATAGTGAGCACTGCATATCAGGCCACCTTCTCACAGTTACTACACATGCTGCTGAGGCCCATGACCTACAGCTGCCCTCCCATAAAGTTAAGACCAATGTTTTTAAAGTCTTGCAACCTAGGCCTGCTTCCTCTGAGCCCTCACTCCAATTCAAATAAAACTTAACGCCAGTGAATACGCGAATAGGAAGGTGTCCAGAAGTCACACCCCAGTGCCTGGTGAACCTGATTTTACCCCAGTATTGGAACTTTCATAGATTCCCATGCTTTGTATCATTCCCCGTCGTCGGAATGGGAGTCTCTGTAACAAAAATACTATATCTGTAGGTACAAAAGACAAAGGAAAAAGGCCTAGGCCTCATTCCCTTTTGTAGCATATCACCCTCTTTGTGTAAAAGAGACCAAACTTGGGCATCAGCCAATCAGAAGTGCCTCACCCCTTAGAACCTTCCTGAAGGAACCTCAGAGCCTCAGATTTTCTACCGCACGTTGTGCTTAGGGAGTCTCCTGTGAGCTCTGCTCAACTTCTACTCTTCTAAGGAATTTCTTTAGAATTTTTTCTTCAGAATCTTTCATATTTACTTCAGGATTGTTGACTGCCTTCCAGGATGTCTGAAATGGAGAAGAACAAAGCCCTTTTCAAGCCACGTTCCACCTGTGGCAAGAAAAGGCTTTTTGTGGAGGATAAGCACAAAGACTGCATCTATTGCCTCTATCCTGACCACCAGGCTGCGGACTGCAAGATCTGTCGCACCTTTTCGACCAAGACCCTCCGGGACCGTGAGGGTAGACTTTTAACATGGCTACAGAAGCTGAAATCCAGGAAGGAGACTGTCTCTAGTGACAGTGAGGATGCAGCGTCGATTTCTTCCTCAAGAAGGTCAGTGAAGAGGGGTAGGGGTTCCCCTTCTCCTTCTGTGGAAAGATCTTCTAAGGCCTCCAAAAAGACCCCCAGTGAGTCTGAGAGCCTAGGTCCCAGCAAATCTCCTCACCGAGGTGAAAAGGAGAGGGTAGGACCTATTACGCCTTCAAAAGGTGAGAAGACTGCCTCAGCCTTCAAAAAACCTTCTTCTGTAGTAGGGGATCTCTGTGTATAGTCATAATCTTGTGAATAGTCCCGCCCATGTGCGTGGACCCCGGAGCAATCAAAAATAATCTCTTAAAGTGTCGAAAAATTGCAGAAATGCACAGACACTTAAGAGAGAATTAAAGACGGATAATGCAGCCTATAACCAGGCTACACTGTCCAGTACTTCAACTAGAAATTCCACCAAAAATCCACAAACAGCAAAGTCTGTCCAAATTTCCCTTGCCTCAGAAGCAAAAACCCTCTGGAATGATAAAGAGGAAGACCTGGACAGACAAGCCCCATAGGCTGCCATTATGTGGCTCAAAACAGGATACTGTGCCTTTAGGAGAACTTTCCAGAACTTCACAGTATCCACAGGTCCCTTTTACTTTCAGTTTTTTTTCCGGCTCCTGCAAGCAGGACCCTGGAGCATTGAGCTCTCCCTTTTCAAGGGTAATTTGGTGATTTTTCACTGCTTTTTCAAAGTTAAGTGCTTTCTAAGTACTTTGGTGCCTTTCTCCTTGGTTTTGCACTCCTTTTTTATGTCAAATATGCCTGCATTATTCGTCAAATGCCCGGAGTTCTCCAGGAAGAAGGCCAAATCAGATCCCCATGAGGTGTGTATCCTCTGCCTTCCATCTTCCCATGTCCCAGAGGAGTGTGTGATCTGTCAAGGCTTCTCTGGCAGGACCCTGAAGGACAGAAAGAAGATCAGGCTTCAGGGCCTTGAAGAAAGAAGGCTGAAGGCACAAGATGGGTCTGGAGGGGCTTCATCTGCCCATGCTGAGGCCTCTGGGGGGCTCCCCAGGGGCAGGAAGACCAGCAAGCATCCCCATTCTCCGTCTGGGTCGATTGCACAGACTACGGCGTTGAGAGGGATGACTACAGTCTGTTCCCCGTCGTCGGGGGCGAAACGACGTCGACGTTCGGCGTCGAAGGACCTTACAAGGCCACCATCGAAGTCTCCTGTGACTATTTCGTCGTCGTCAACGAGTGATCGACGTCGAGGCGACACCGCCGTTGGCGAAAAGGAGACGATAGTCGTCGAGGAGATCCTCGTCGTTGAGGAGTGAATCGCCGTCGAGGCACAGGTCGCCGTCGAGGCACAGGTCGCCGTCGAGGCACAGGTCGCCGTCTAGGCACAGGTCGCCGTCGAGGCACAGGTCGCCGTCGAGGCGCAGGTCGCCGTCGAGGCGCAGGTCGCCGTTGAGGCACAGAAGATCGGCATCGAGGCGCAGAAGAACGCCGTTGAGGCACAGAAGGTCGCCGTCAAGGCGGACGAGGTCGCCGTCGAGGCGAAGGCGTTCGACGCCGAGGAGAAAACACTCGACGTCAAGGGACCGACGCTCGCCGTCCGGTCGCCGTTCTTCGACGCCGAAGAAAAGTGGAAGGAGGCCTGACGCCATGGGAGGTTTGCCAACGTCCCAGGCTGGTGAAGAAGGCGGTTCACCGGGCTCTGTGTATTCCGAGGTGTATACCCCGTCACAGGAGGTTACGCCACCGCCTCCATTGCCGAGGGGTCCCCCTCCGAGGAACCCTACTCCTCCTCCGTTACCACCACCTCAGCCTGGACCTCGGTTGCCAGAAAAGCCGCCTCCGGTTCCTCCGAGGTCGGTCTTCCTGCCTAGACTTCCGATCCCTCCCAAGGGGACACCTAAGCCGAAGGCCCCGGCCAAGCCTAAGTCACCTGCTCCGGGGGAACCAGCGGATCGACCAAGGCTGAGGAAGTCGCGATCACGCTCCGAACGGAGAGGAAGATCGAGGAGTCGACGTAGATCCTCCACCAGATCAAGGCTTCGCCATAGGAGACGGGGATCTAGGTCCCATACGGACTCCTCCAGGACCCGCTCCTACTCACCGACTTTGTCGGGGTCCCCAGGGACCAGGGTGTCTCCGGTGGACGACATAAGCACATTCCAGGAGGTTCTCCTGAGGGGGGCTGCAAAATTGGGCATCACAGTGACTGCTCCAACACCCACGACGTCCGTGATATTCGAAACGCTTCACAAGAAGCATTTGTGTCGCCCTCTACTGCCACTAGTACCTGGATTGGTAGAACCTGCAGAGGAGCTATTCCTCACACCAGCTGTAGTGAAGGCCGCTCCCTCCCGGCTTCTGAAGAAGTGCAGGGCCCCGGATTCGGACCCGGCTTTTATGAGGATAGATCCGGTCCCTGATTCGGTGATAGTGACGGCGGCCAGGAAGTTACACTCTACCTCCCCGTCCTCCACCGTGCCGCCAGACAAAGAAAGTGGATGGATCGACTCAGCTGGAAGGAAGGCTTGTGGGACTGCGTCTACGGCCATGAAGGCGTCCAGCAATGCGGCGCTGCTTGGACGCTATGACCGGGCCCTGTGGGACTCCCTGCAACAGTTTGTGGAACTCCTGACAAGAGGAAGGACTTCCAAGAGATACTCAAGGAAGGGATGCTGGTGTCAAACCAGGTCATCAGCGCAGCGGCGGATGTCTCCCTGTTGGCTGCCCATGGTTACTGTCATGGGATCAATCAGCGCCGCCATGCTTGGCTCAGGCTCACGTCACTCAAGCCGGAGGCCCAGCAGCGGGTGGCCAATCTGCCCTTTTCCGGTGAGACCTTGTTCGGAAAACACGCAGATGATGAGATGGCCCGCATGAAGGCGGAGGCGGAGACCCTTACGGTTGTGGGCTTGGAGAAGCTAAAAGAAGTCCTACCGCCCGTTCAAGAGACTGTTCGGTGCACAGGGAAGAGGACGAGGGCAGTCTTCGGGACAGCAGCAGCAACAGCAGCAGTTCCGGAGACCCTTCCAGAAGCGCCAGAAGTGGAGAGGGGGCCAGCAGTCCTCTACAGCGAACAAGGGCCCGGCCGGGTCGCGACCCTGAGCTGTTACTTCCCCTTCATCCGTTACCCGCTCCGGTGGGGGGTAGCTTTTTCTGGCAGAGTGGAGAAAAATTACTCTGGACAAGTGGGTGCTGAATATTGTTTGTAATGGATACAGTCTTCGGTTCATCAGCCCACCTCCAACGACCCCTTCGGTCAGCTCACAGTATCAATTGCGCGAGCTCCAGGCGGAGGCCGATATCCTGTTAAGGAAAAGGGCGATAGAAGACGCACCTCTGTCTAAAAGAGGAAGAGGTCTGTACTCCCAGTTCTTCCTGGTTCGCAAGAAGGACAAGGACGAGTTCAGGCCCATTCTGGACTTGCGGCAGGCAAACAAGTGGATTCGCAGAGAAAAGTTTTGCATGCTGTTGCATCAGATTTATCCTCCGTTGCAACAGGGAGACTGGCTTTGTGCAATAGACCTACAGGATGCGTACTTCCATGTGCCCATTACATGCAAACACAGGAAGTTTCTGCGACTTCAAGTCGGCACCAATCATTATCAGTACACAGTAGTGCCATTCGGGCTGAAATCTGCGCCCAGAACATTCTCGAAGTGTATGGCAGTGGTAGCGGCACACCTAAGGAAGAACAAGGTGTTTGTCTACCCATACCTGGACGATTGGTTGATCAAGGCCTCCTCCTTCTCGGAAGCTCAAGCACACTTCCAGAAGACGTGCGTTCTCTTGAGCAAGCTGGGGTTGCACATCAACATGTCCAAGTCTGTCCCGACCCCGGTCCAGTGCATTGGGTACTTGGGAGCCACCATCAATACGCTGTCAGCAAGCGGGTCTCCTTTGGAGGAGCGACAGCTTTCTGTACGCTTTTCCACCCATTCCCCTGATTCCAGCGGTGCTCATCAGGCTGTCCCAGTCCAGGGCACAGATGATCCTGATTGCCCCGGAATGGCCCAGGCACTGGTGGTTCACAGACCTGCTTCACCGGTCTCTCCTTCCGCACATTCGGCTGCCGTGCAGGCCGGACCTTCTCACGAAGTTCGGGGGGCAGCTGTTGCACCCCAACCTCTCGTCTTTGAGTTTGGCGGCATGGCTCCTGAGTGCAATATGGCCATTTGAATCTGCCCGAAGATTGCATGGACATACTGAAGGAGTCTAAGCGACCTTCCACTCGGACGTCCTATGCTTAAAAGTGGAAGAGGTTTTGTATCTGGTGTGAGTCCAAGAACTATGACCCGACGACGTGCAAGGAAGACGTCATCCTTCCTTACCTTCTACATTTAGCACGGTCTGGCCTTAATGTTCATTCCGTTAAGGTTCATCTCGCTGCATTGACTGCCTACAGGAAATGCCCTTCACAGACTTCCTTTTTCCAGATCCCTGTGATCAAAGATTTCTTGGAAGGCTTGAAGAACGTATTCCCTCCTGTCCAGCTTCCTTCGCCTTCATGGGAATTGAATGTGGTGCTGTCCAGATTGATGAAGGAGCCTTTTGAACCTATTCATAAGGCTTCGTTGCAGCACCTGTCCTGGAAGGCGGTGTTCCTCGTGGCCATTACATCGGCCCGCAGGGTGAGTGAAATTCAGGTGTTGTGTTGCCAAGAACCTTATACTGTATTTCATGCTGCTAAGGTTGTTATGCGTACTCACCCTAAATTTCTTCCCAAGGTTATTTCTGATTTTCATGTCAATCAGACTATAACTTTGCCTACGTTTTTTCAGAATCCTTCATCTCCAGCGGAAAGGTTTTTACCTTCCCTGGATGTTAGGAGGGTTTTAAAATTTTATCTGGATAAGACTAAACATATTCGTAGGTCAGACCAATTGTTCATCAATTATGGATCTGTCAGGACGGGTCTTGCTACCTCTAAGCAGTCCATCTCTAGGTGGATTGTGTCCTGCATACAACTGTGTTACCAGAAAGCTAATAAGACCGTAGGGGGTAGACCTAAGGCTCATTCCACCAGGGGCAAGGCTGCCACGACGGCTTTGCTCCGTAATGTTCCAATTGCAGAAATCTGCAAGGCCGCCACTTGGAAGTCGGTCCATACCTTTGCTAAGCATTACTGTCTGGACACGGATGCCAGGGCAGACGCTCAGGTTGGGCAGGCTTCGCTGCGAAATCTGTTCGCACAATAGTGGTGTTATTTCTCGTTTCTCCACCGCCGCTTTGGTGTGGGGATGGGCTTGCCATTCTATTCACTAGATTATGACTATACACAGAGATCCCCTACTAAAGAAGGAGTAGTTTCTGTCCTGTAACTCCAGTTCTGTAGTAGGGGTATCTCTGTTATAGTCATAAGCGCCCGCCCTCCTCCCCGGTGGAGAGAGATATTCATGTAAGGAATGCTACAGGTCTGGCGTGTTACGCCTTCAAAAAGAACTGAAAGTAAAAGGGACGTGCAGTGCATTCTGAGATACTGTGAAGTTCTGGAAAGTTCTCTTAAAGGCATAGTATCCTGTTCTGAGCCACATAATGGCAGCCTATGGGACTTGTCTGTCCATGTCTTCCTCTCTATCATTTCAGAGGGTTTTTGCTTCTGAGGCAAGGGAAATCTGGACAGACTTTGCTGCTGTGGATTTTTGGTGGAATTTCTAGTTGAAGTACTGGACAGTGTAGCCTGGTTATAAGCTGCATTATCTGTCTTTCATTCTCTCTTAAGTGTCCGTGCATTTCTGCATTTTTTCGACACTTTAAGAGATTATTTTTGATTGCTCCGGGGTCCACGCACATGGGCGGTACTATTCACAAGATTATGACTATAACAGAGATACCCCTACTACAGAACTGGAGTTACAGGACAGAAACTACTCCTTCCAAGTCTTCTGAGAGGAGTTCTAAGTTCTCGATGACCAAGACGTCGACGGCAGAGGTTCCGTCGACGAAGAAATCTACATCGAAGTTGATATCGTCGACGGGAGTTTCGTCGACGAAGGTACCGTCGATGGCAGGTACATCAGCGTCGACGGAGGACGTGCCGACGACTAAGGCGCTGACGACTAAGACTGCGCCGACGACGCCGCCGCCGAGGGTGTCGACGACAAAGGCGTCGACGACGAAGGCTCCGAAACGAAGGTTACAGTGTCGCCGCCGACGATGGTGACGACGTCGACGGTGACGACGACTACGTCGACGACGACGGTTTTGTCGACGAAGGCATCGACGACGACGACGGCTGGTGTGTCCACAGTTTCCTCGTCGACGACCCCGATCTCGTCGATGCGTGTACAGCCGTCTACGATGGAACCGTCGACGATATTATCCTCTGAAAAAAGGATTACTATTTCTGTGACCAGAATCACGCCGGAGATGACTTCTCCGAGGAGTGTGTCCCCCCTACTGCCAACCATGCTTTTTCAAGAAGGGGAGTCAGAGGAGGAGGACTAGGATGCTTACAGCTATGCCAATAATCCCTCCCAACTTCTAGTCAAGTGCCAGGAGACGGACTCTGAGGGTGAATACGACCACGAGGAGATTGGTCATCATCAAACTGCCCAGTCACAACATCATTCTGGGCAGGATATGGTGACGGTGCCATCTTCTTTTGTCCAAGATCTGCATAACATGCTGCAGGACTACAAATCTAGGCTGAATAGGCCAGTTCAGGTCTCGACAGCACCTGCTGCGCCTACAGTGATTTGCTGGATGTGCAACGGTGCTTGAAATTCTATTTGGAACGTACTAAAGGTTTTCGAAAATCCTCAGCTATTTGTTGCCTTCGGAGGTCCAAGAAAGGGCCTTCCGCTATCCAAACAGGGTGTTTCAAGATGGATCACGAGTGCCATTCTGCATTGTCACAAGGCTGCAGGAAAACCTCTAACTGGAAAGATCCGAGCACATTCCACAAGATCTGTGGCTTCTTCAGCAGTCCTCTTCACAGGGGTACAGATTAAGGACATTTGCAGAGCTTCTACCTTGAGCAGCGTTCACACCTTTACCAAGCATTACTGCTTAGAATCCTTGCAACAAGATGATGCGGCAGTTGGACAGGCTGTCCTGAGGAACCTCTTCCAATGATGAGCTTTCCTTTCTATCCCACCTTCCGTATTACACATTTTGTATCTTATGTCATGTTGCCTATTGCTATAATTTTATGATGCAAAATGTGATTTTCTTGCTAATTGCTTGCTACTTTGATACAAAGCATGGGAATCTTGAAAGTTCCAATACTGGGGTAAGAAAACAAGTTACTTACCTGTAACTTTCATAGATTCCCATGCGCCCACCCACCTCCCCGAGGAAAGCTCAGCCTACAACAGATATGGTGTCTTATTACACAATGGCTACGAAAATCTGAGGCTCTGAGGTTCCTTCAGGAAGGTTCTAAGGGGTGAGGCACTTCTGATTGGCTGATGCTTAAGTTTGGTCTCTTTTACACAAAGAGGGTGATATGCTACAAAAGGGAATGAAGTGGGTGATATGCTACAAAAGGGAATGAGTCATAGGCCTTTTTCCTTTTGTCTTTTGTACCAACAGCTATGGTATTTTTGTTACCGAGACTCCCATTCCGACGACGGGGAATGATACAAAGCATGGGAATCTATGAAAGTTACCAATACTGGGGAACTAAAGTTACAGGTAAATAACTTGTTTTCTTCGTAGGCAGCATCCTACTCCTAAGAGTTTTGTGGCCCATAATGCGACCAGCAAGGTGAATCCTGATTCATTCCCCACAGCAGGGAGTCGAAAAGGATTAATGTGTTTGGGAAATGTATGTTCTCTTGTGTCAGCCTAGCCTTGAGGTCAGTCAAACCAAGTTGCCCACTAGACCATTATATGCACAATCTCTGTGACATGGACAGCAAGCTCTTGCTGGTGGTTCCGGAAGATTTTAACACCTCCTTGGCTCAAACCACTCGATATGGACCGGATGGGTCAGAATGCAGCCAGAAAAGTATTGTTCTGGCCTGTATTCTAAGTATTGCTTGGGGAGCATGGTTAGCACTAGTGTGATCCTCCATTGCCTCACGCGGATGCTATCCACAGATTTTTCTGAGTGTTATACAGGCATCCCTTATGAATATGCCTTTTGTTGCATCGAACCTAATTAGCGAAAAAGCTGACTCTGCGTTAGAACTCTCTAATGATAGTATAGCCACAGCCTGTTTTTATGGCCTGTCTTGACCCCCTGCCATGCAGTTCCCCCTTCAGTTTCGGCCTCTCTAAGGCTGCGTCAAAAGGTTTGCTTTATAGGCAGCTTCAGGGCCCCTCTGCCCTTACTGCAGTCATCCCCGTCCCTTTGTGGACGGGAATGGGGATCAAGCAGGCAAATTTACAGGTCACCAGGGACACTGAGCTTCCCAGTACCCGCTGCATCCACATCCAGACTGCTTTAGTTGACTCTTATCAACTGACAGCCACCTTGTAGGAGCCAGGATCAAACTTTTTCTCCCAGGGTGTCAATCCATCATATCCAACAGATGGGTCTTTCAGATAGTCAAGTGGGGCTGCTTCCTTCCGTTTCTTTCTGGCCTTCTGCGGCTTCCACATCACAGCAGCTTTCAGAGGAGCACTTATCCATCTTGCTGCAAGATGTGGGACCTGTAGTATTCAAAGGGGACACTGGGAGGGTTCCAGACTTGGAAATAGGGTTGGTTTGTTTCTTCTACAATTTGTATGTACCATAGAAAGATGGAGGCCTCCATCTTGTTTTAGATGTTCACTCTCTGAATGCCTTCCTGCGTGGGAACAAATTGAAATTGCTCACACTGGCCCAGGATCAGTCTGCTCTGGTTCCAGGCGACTGGTTTGTATCCTTGTACTTGCAGGTTATGTGCTTTCCTGTTCTCTTTCGGAAGTCCTACAGACGCTGCCTGCTATTCAAGGTTGGCCAAGAGTATTTTCAGTTTGCTGAGCTCACTTTTGGCCTTACCAGCTCCCCTTGGACATTTTCAAAAGTGATTGTGTGGCCGCAGCCCATGTTCGTGGTTGGGATTCCAGTTTTCCCCTACCTTGATGACTGGCCGTTGAAGGTGGACTTTTCATATTAAGTCATAGACCACCTCCAAACGACTGTGAACCTTTTCACGTCGTTGAGGTTCTCGATCAACGAGCTGAAGGCACACTTTTTTAAAAATAAATCTTTTTTTTAACAGAGATTTCGTTTTATAGGAACTGTTTTTGGTACAGTGATGTTCAGGGCCTCTTCTCTGTTACAATGAGTCCAGTACATTCAGGCTATGATCCCGATGTTTCAGCCTCAGTCCTGACTCTCGGTGAGTGCAGCTCTTAGACTTCTTGGCCTTATGCATCGTTCTGGTCTATTTTGCCAGGTGGTTCAATTTCATTGATTTCGGAGTAGACTGCACAAGATCTGTAATGGGTTGCTGCTTGACTGGCAGCAGACCCCTTTTCTTGCCCCACCCAGAGTGGATTGTGAGGGCTGATGGATCATTTCTGGGTTTAGGAGATCATGTGGAAGAGTTGGAGATCCAAGGACTCTGGTCGAAACCCAGCTTCACATCAATCCGTTGGAGTTGTGGGACATATGCCTGGTGTTGAGGGCCTTCCTACTGTCCATTAAGGGGTTGTTAACACAGGTTCTCACAGACAGCACCATTACCATGTGGTGCTGCAACAAGCAGTGCGTAGTACAAAACATGGTTGATGCGTCAAGAGGCTCTACGGCTTTGGAAATGATTGGAACATTGTGGCATCTCCCTGATTGTGAACCACCTGGCAGGCTTGTTGCACCGCTGGAATCAGCCAATGGTACCTGGTGTAGTAGGATTGGCGGCTTCACCCGTAGGTGGTAGAAGGTGTCTTTCTTCAATGGGGATAACCCTGGCTAGTGATTTTGTTTGCCACCGTCAAACTTGTGGTTTCCAAACGTTTGCGCGTTGGAGTTTCAGAAAAGGCTCTCTCTAGGAGATGAGTTTCAACTTGGATGGGACATGGGACTCCTATATTCCTTTCCGCTTCTGCTTCTCCTTCCCAGAGTTTTGAAGAAGATCATAAAGGCAAGGGGCAAGTCCTCCTAGTGGCCCCTGATTGGGCTAAGAGAGGGGTGGCCATAAATTGCATTTGATTTGATAACCATTGTGGATGTCATCCAGGCTGCTAGGTCCATTCACAAAGTCTATTTTCACCGGGTGGTAGAAAACATTTGCGTCCTGGTTTATAGTCTACAGGACGACAGACCATTTGCAAGCCAAGCTGTCAGATATTTGTATAGTCTTTGGCCCAGTAAGTCCTTGGTTTCTTATATGCACTTTCGGCCTTTCTGTCTTTACCAGACTAACCATTCTTGTTTAAATACCATGGTGTGATGTGGCTTCTTAAAGATTTACCACACAGGTTCACTCCCAAACCATTTGTGACGCCACATTGGGACCTGAATTTGGCCTAACATTTCTTATGTGTACTCGCTTTTAGCCGAAGCACAGCTGCGCACTGCGTCTGACACTGAAGACTGTCTTCCTTGCCATTATCACCTCAGCTCTTCACACAAGTAATCTCCACTCTCCAAGTGCAACCGCCTTACCCAACTTTTTCTGCGAACAAACTGGGCTATGTACCAGGGTAGCATTTTGGCTGAAAATCATAACTCCTTTTCACGTTGGGCAACCCATTACCCTTACAACATTCCTTTCTCCAACACCCCTCACGCATAGCTCGCAGTGCTTCTGCTTTTACTTGTGCCTGATTGCTGATTAAATTTATCATAGCGCTATATTGCTGATTAAATTTATCGTAGCGCTATACTGCCAAAGTGCGCATTAATTAATAATCAATTGTGCTTTGCTGCCTTTGCCTGCTTAATCGATTTGTGCCGGTGCCATTGCCCATTTCCTAGCCATTATTCAGGTTGTGCCCCAATCTCGTCGTGTTAGGCTTTTGGCTCGCTGCCATTTTGTTGTTGGTTATTGTGCCTCCCAGCCCAGCTCTCCACTCCGCTCCCGCCTCCCAGCTGCTCCTCCCTCGCCCCCTCCACTAGCCACATATGACAGATGCTTTTGCGCGCAGCGGTCGCGCCCTATGCGCGCCAAAGGTGCGCCAAAGGTAAGCCCGTCTACGCCCGTCCGCGCCTGGACCCCGACCAGCGCCAGACCCCCTGGCCCCGCAAAATCCACTCCACCCGCATAACGTACGACGCCACAACCCTCTCAGCCCTTAACCCCGGCCAACTACCAAACTGTCACCAAGCTGCCCCGGGCCACACCCATGGACCCTTCACCTGCCACTCCTGCAAATTCGACTGCATCAGGACCCACACCAAATCCACAAACTCCAAACAGAGCTCCGACTCTAACCACCTAAAGTGCATCCTGCTTAACACCCGCTCGGTCTACAGACACGCCATTTAACTTTGGAACCTACTCGACACCACATCTCCGGACGTCACCTTTCTAACAGAAACCTGGATGAACGCCTCATCAGCGCCCGACATCGCCATAGCCATCCCGGACGGCTACAAAATCATACGAAAGGACCGCATCAAACAAACAGGAGGAGGAATCGCCATCGTTCATAAGCACACCATCCGCATCACGACCAGCTCCGATGACAACCTCACAACCGCGGAACACCTCCACTTCCAAATTCACACCGACCCTAAGACCACACTCAGAGGCACCCTCATCTATAGACCACCCGGACCCCGCACACAATTCAGCGAAGACATCACAGCCTTCATCAGCCCTCACGCCCTCCCCTCCGAGAACTACATTCTACTGGGAGACCTCAACTTCCACCTGGAAAAGAACAACGACAACAACACCACCACCCTTTTGGACAACCTCGCCAATCTCTGGCTCAAACAACTTGTTGATACCCCCACCCACTGTGCCGGACACACGCTCGACCCAATCTTCACCTCCAGCAAGCACATCTCCTTTAATCACACCACAGCTCTCCATTGGACGGACCACAGCTGCGTACACTTCAACTACCAAAAGACCACGACCCACAACCAATTCCCCGAATAAACTGGAATAAAATTACCACCGACCAGCTCATCACATCGCTTCACCAAAACCCTCCTGCAAAATCATCGGACCCAAACCAAGCAGCCACCAACCTCACACAATGGATCACCCACAGCGCTGACGAATTAGCACCCCTGAAAAAACATCTAATCAAGCAAGGCCGCAAAAAAGTCCCCTGGTTCAATGATGACCTTAAGAAATCCAAGAAGATCTGTCGCAGCCTCGAGAAAGCCTGGCGAAAAGAACCAACCACCGACAACCTGGCCACCTTCAAGAACGCCACCCGCAAACACCACCAACTGATCCGATCCACCAAGAAATCAGCATTCAAGGAACGACTCGACAACAACGCCCACAACAGCAAAGAACTATTCAACATAGTCAAAGAGTTTACAAACCCCACCGCCGGCACCAACGACATCACTCCCTCCCAAGGACTCTGCGACTCTCTAGCCTCGTTCTTCCATAACAAAATCGCTGACATTCATAACCGCTTTGGAGACCAGCCCACCCCATCTACCTCCAAACTAAAACCTCCCAACAACCTTTGCGCCTGGAACCCAATCACCACTGAAGACACCATCCGCCTAATGAACACCATCCACTCAGGATCACCAACCGACCCTTGTCCCCACCACATTTTCAACAAAGCAGACTCCATTATCGCACCCCATCTCCGAGACGTCATCAACTGCTCCCTCAACTCCGCCACCTTCCCGGAAAGCTGGAAAAACGCCGAACTCGGCGCCCTCCTGAAGAAACCTACAGCAGATCCTACTGAACTCAAGAACTACCGCCCCATCTCGCTCCTCCCATTCCCTGCCAAAGTCATTGAGAAAGCCGTCAACAGTCAACTCGCCGCCTTCCTCGAATCCAACAAATCCCTCTACCCTTCACAGTCTGGCTTCCGAGCCAAACACAGCACCGAGACCGCCCTCACCGCAGCAACAGACGACATTCGAACTCTACTAGACAACGGAGAAACTGCTGCCCTCATCCTACTTGACCTCTCCGCTGCCTTCGGCACAGTCTGTCATAACACCCTCATACAACGCCTCAGCAACATCGGAATACAAGGAAAAGCCTTGGACTGGATAATTTCGTTCCTCGCCGGAAGAACCCAGAGAGTCTGCCTCCCCCCTTTCAGATCAGGAGCCACCGAGGTCATCTGCGGCGTGCCCCAGGGATCTTCACTCAGTCCCACCCTATTCAACTTTTACATGAGTCCCCTCTCATCCATTGCGCGCCAACACAACCTCAACATTATCTCCTACGCAGACGACACTCAGCTGATCCTATCCCTCACCAAAGACCCAAACACCGCCAAAACCAACCTACACGAAGGAATGAAAGAAGTAGCCGAATGGATGAAGAACAGCCGTTTAAAACTAAACTCTGACAAAACGGAAGTCCTCATCTTAGGTTCATCCCCCTCCGCCTGGGACGACTCATGGTGGACACCGGCCCTGGGGACCGCACCCATACCAACGAACCACGCACGTAACTTGGGCTTCATCCTGGACTCCTCCCTATCAATGACCAGACAAGTCAACGCCGTCTCATCTTCATGCTTCAACATCCTACGTATGCTCAAAAAAATCTTCCGCTGGATCCCCACCGAAACAAGAAAGACGGTCACCCATGCACTGGTCACAAGCCGACTGGACTACGGAAACACCCTTTACGCCGGCACCACAGCCAAACTACAGAAAAAACTCCAACGCATCCAAAACGCCTAAAGCCAGACTCATCCTAGACATCCCCCGTCACGCTCACATTTCCGGTCACCTGAAAGACCTCCACTGGCTCCCAGTCAACAAGAGAATAACATTCCGCCTCCTCACCCACGCACACAAAGGCCTCTACGACCTAGGACCCGAATTCCTCAACTCGCGCCTATCCTTCTACACCCTCACCCGCCAACTTCGATCGTCCAATCAAGCCCTCGCCGCAATTCCACACATCCAAAGATCCACCATGGGAGGAAGATCCTTCTCCTACTTAGCGGCCACGACCTGGAATTCCCTCCCCACCCACCTCCGCCTCACACAGAATCACCTCTCCTTCAGGAAACAACTAAAAACTTGGATATTTGATAAGTAAAGCTCCCCCCCCATCCCTCAAGCGCCTTGAGACCCTCTGGGTGAGTAGTGCACTATACAAATTTTAACTTGACTTGACTTTTACATTGATTGTACAAGGAACTGTTGAGTGGATGGTCTGCTTTTTGTGGGCAAAGAAAGGAAAGATGGTTTAGAATCTGTCGCAGTGAATTGTCCTTTGCATTAACCCCTTTGCTACAGGGGTTAATCCCCAGCTGTGCTGGGGGGGAGGGGGGCGCGCACAGCGCCCGCATGCTCATGACTAGCTGAGCTCGTCATGAGCTACAGTGCTCCTGTGCTCATGACTAGCTGAGCTCGTCACAGGAGCATTGGCTCCATGGAACGTTCAGCACAGCGGGGGAATTATCCCCGCCTGTGAGCGTTCTACGGGCCATGACGAGCTGAGCTCGTCATGAACACCGGAGCGTCGTTGCTCATACGAGCTCAGCTCGTCATGAGCATTGAAGAGGTTAGCGGGGTGCCTCCCCTGACATCTGCAATGCTGAGACTGGGCATAGGCGCACATGTTCATGAAGCACTACTGCTTTGACAAACTGGTCTTTTGGATCATATATTTCGCCAGTTCATTCCTGCCGGACTTTATGGTCGGAGTTTACTCCACAGACCTCCACATTCAGGAAGTACTCTTTGGTATTTATTCTAAAGGTGAGGAATCTGTGATGAAAAGTATCCATTCTGAGAACAAGTTACTTATCTTCTGTAACAGTCTTTCTGGAAGATACTCTGTCTAACCACAGATTCCTCACTATCCTGCCATCTCCCTATTCATTAGAGAGGTCTCATTTTACCCTTTAAAAAAATTTCAAATTACAAATCTGCATACTGATACCTCCATTTGTTTTGTTCTCCTGGTCTGTGGATGTGGAAAGAGTCAAGCTAGAAACTGGTGTGTACGTACAGGGGTGGCTTTTGTATGGGACTTTGTTTCAGTACTCCTGGGGCAGAGCAAAGCCAACATTGAGCTGCACTTAGCATTAGTATGAAATCTTTCAGACCAGTCTGGTTCTTCAGTCTGGCACTTGGAGAATATTCTAAAGGTGAGACATCTGATGTAGATAAGAGTATCTGCAGGAAAGAGCAGTAACAACAGTAAGTAAATTGTTCTTTTAGTAGTATCCTGTTAGTGAACCAGATAGCATTTTGTATCTTTTTATATGTTTTTAATGACCTCCTTTCCTTCTAGCCCTGTGTAAGCGGAATGGATCCTCCTTTTGGAGATGTTTTTCGGAGCCCCACATTTTCTGAGCAGACACTTATGAGCACAGACCTCTTGGTGAGCAGCTCAGACTCGGACTTCATTTATGAGCTGGTGAGTTAGTGAACTCTTCATTAGTTCTGTTTGTATGTGTGTGTTTTTGGTGAATGTTGCTGCACCTTATGCAAACAGAGGAGTTCAGATACTAATTCAATGTTCTAGGCCCTTTTGTTCCTTGACTGAGCTGTGTATGAGTGGATCACACATTTTGAAGTTTAAGCATATAGGGAAGTATAAGCATATAGGGAAGTGTAGTGAAGGAAGGCAGCAGCATTGTTTTTATACAAAGATTTACATGTTTGTATTTTCATTACTTGACAGTGTATCCAAATATGGATTGGTTAACAAAAAAACTCCATGTTAATTTGGATTATGTATGTGAATGACTGCTGGAGTTTTGGAGTCGCAAGAATACAAAAAATGAGTAGGAAGGTATGGAGATGTAGGGACATTTTTTCAAGTGTTTGTTTGAACATTCAGCTTTGTGAAAGAGAGACTTACATGGATCTGAGGCTTGTGAGTGTGTACATTGAGGAGGTATACGCTTCTTGTGTGTTTTTAACAATATTTTAGCTGTCTCTTTAATGAACCTAATACATAATCGATCCAGCACATTACACTCACTCAATTGATAATAAAACAACCTTATTTATAGCACAGTAGCCTCTCACATTTCCCCGCATCTGACCGGACTGTAGCCCCCCTCCCCCCCACTCTCTTTCCCACTGCTTACTCCAGATGCTGTCACACATCTACTCTACCTACAGTCTTGAAATGCTGTAATATTTCAGGTAATGACTCAAAAGGCTGAAGTGAATCCACCATGCTCGCCAGATTGTCTGATGTTTTGAGAACACTCCCGTCATTTATTGACTGGCTACTCAGTTATTGCACAGTCATCCGTTCCTCTTAACCAGTGGTATGTTAACCTGTGGTTTGTGTACCCCCAAGGGTTCGCAACGCCTACTCAAGGTGCCCGTGACTGTTTGCAAAAATTGAACAGTGTTAATAAATAAATTACGTAAACGTAAAAATTGGAAGATAACAATTTAGTTGGTAACCTTATCTTTATTTGTGGGAGTAGCAGAAGTATACTTGAAAGGATTCTATTATGGACGCGTGGCAGTCTCAATGGAGCCAGTCATATGCAAAGTAAAAAGATTACATGCATTGGGAGCAAAAAATGACAAGGTGATTTTATAACCCAGAATACCACTTCATCTTTTTGAATGTTCCCATTAAGATTAATATTTTTATTTTTACCTATTTGTGAAATAAATGCAATATTTCATATTTTGTATATTTGTTTGATGTATTCTTATTTTTGTGTATTGGTTTGAGGTTCAAATCATAGAAATAGCTTAGTCGGGGTCCTTGGCTTTCAGCAGTAACTCAGTGGGGGTCCACAGACGTCAAAAGGTAAAGAAATCGGTGGTGCTGCGTGACCACCAGTATCGGCTTTGCTGCAATCGATCCAATTGCAATCAACATATTTTTAGAATAAGCTTTTGGAGATTTCTCAATGGGGAAGACCAGTATCTTATCAAGGGTCGAGACAATTCCTGACCAGTATACTTGCATAACTGGACCGTCCCTTACAGTTGGTCTAAATGTACTTATATTCAGAACACATCTCAGACACTAACAGTTTGATCCCTTACTCATTTTCACAGCTTCTCTGTTGAATAATATATTCTGTGAAAGTAATTAAATAGTATGAGGCGTAATCGTGCGGATGTGGCTAACTGCTTTGCTGCATTTTTGCATCCATCTATGCTTCCTTCTCCATTTCGTGTCCTGTTCACATTGTTTTCTAAGTGTCAGGAGAGGGTCTGTGGAGTTGTTCATAAGTGTTATATATAGCCTTGATATGCCCTTTGTCTCTATACTTTAAATTGCAAGTTTAGATTTCAGGGGATTACATTCTGGTACAGGATTCAATTAATCTCTGTGTCCCTCCATTTCATGTCTCAATTTAGGTAACCGAAAAATTGTGACGTTTGTAATTCAGAACTCCATCAATTGCTCAACGAACCTCATGTGGCCTGCCACCCACAAGTCCCCAATCTTTGATATACTGATAGTGTCCCACATCCAGAAGCCCTCAAGTCATTTTAGCCAAGGTTCACAGGCAGAGCCGGGTCGCCCACATCAGGTTTCTATTCCAGCTCAACCATTTTAGTTCCTCACACCAATACTCCAGGGGAATAGCAGTAATTGGTGGCGTCCCCGCCTGGACCTTTCTCCATAAAGCATCAGTATTCGACCCTGTACTTCCGTAGTTACCACCGCCAGGTTGTCTCTTTGGAGATAGGAGTGATCCGGCAATCAGTCATTGATCAGGAAAAACTGTGCGTCCCAGTAGTAGAATCTCATGTCACCCGTCCATTGTATGAGCATGCATTTCCTAAAAGCAACACTTGGAGCTCCTCCATCCCACAGATAGCTTGTCAGCGAGGACAAGTGTAGATATTATTTGTGGAAGTAGCTATGGATAAATCACCAACTCATACAATAGTTGCAGAAGAGCCACTATTTTATATAATGCTCCCCTACTCATAATATTATGGGGTAGTTTTCTCCATATGTGGCCATGTGTGTTTAACTTTCTGAATCAATGGAGCCATTTTGAGAGACTAGCACATAAGTTGACCTCAGTGCTTCTTCTCTATTAATTAACCATAGATTGGTGCATTATTAGGCTGAGGAAGGACCATGGGATGGACCTCCAGGTCAGTGGTTTGTGGGCAGTGTGATTCATTGAGCTAAAGCCTCTGAAAGGGTGTATCAAAACAATATTTTGTGGATATAGGATGTGGAGGATTGGTCATGTCTGATTTGCTCTGTGTTGCATAGAGTCTGGTAGAGGGAGATTTGTTAGTGTTTTTTGGATGGTTTTAACTGTTTAAGTGAAACTAGGGGAAAATTGCTTGTAGTATTTAATTTGTCCTTCTCTTACTCTGTACAGGACCGAGAAATGACCTGCCAGCGGTGCCCAGCTGATGACTTCCTGTCCCTGGATGACTGCAAAGACATTGAAAGTCTAGATACTTTTAATGATGCCCTAACAACTGATACCACGCTCAACAGCAACTGGGAGCAGTGGGACACGTACTATGAAGATCTGACCAAGTACACTAAGCTGGCCAGCTGTGACATCTGGGGAACAAAGGAAGTAGACTATTTGGGCCTAGATGACTTTTCAAGTCCTTACCAGGACGCAGAGGTAATCAGCAAAACACCAACATTGGCTCAGTTGAACAGTGAGGACTCTCAGTCAGTGACAGATTCTTTCTGCTACCCTGACCCTTTCTTCAATGCTAAGCAAAACTCTTGGGCTGCATTCTTACCTGGGAAGCTGATTGCATCAGGCCGAGCCTCTGCTCCTGATTGCTCTTCAAACAATGGCCCTGCAGAGGGAGCAGTATCTGACTGTGTTGAGAGAGCCAGCAAACCAGCTAGTTCTCAGATCACAGTCAAGACCAACGTATGCACTAGTGAGAAAGTGAACATTCACGTAGAGTGCAAAGATTACGTAAAGAAAGCTAAAGTACGGGTTAATCCCAGTCCACAGCTTCGGCCTGGGATGATCCTGGCACAGTCTGAGTCAGCAAAGGAAAACACCTGCTTCTGTGGAGCAGTTGCAAAGAAACCAGAGAAAAAAGTTGGCGATGCCACAAAGAGTCTAGATCTTCCTACCTTGCCTGTCAAGGGGGAGCAGGAATTCTTTAGCCCTCCGGCAGTAACTCCAGAACTCAGTGCTGGTGAGAGCACGCTGACTGTCGGTCCCTCTGTTTCTGACCCCTTGCAGAAAAAGGAGGAGCACAACTACTCTCTCTTTGTTTCAGACAACTTGGCAGAGGTCACTGTCAAAATTGAGGAGCCAGTAGATGAAGAGGATGCTGATGATGAAGATCATGATGAGGGTTTTGGTAGTGAGCGTGAGTTGTCTGAAAATGAGGAGGAAGAAGAAGAGGAGGAGGAGGAGGAAGAAGAAGAAGAAGAGGAGGAGGAGGAGGAGGAGGAGGAAGAGGAAGAAGACTTTGAGGATGATAAAGATGATGATATCAGCGACACTTTCTCCGAACCAGGTAATGCAGTGATTTATTCCGTTCCACCTCTTCTTTCTATCTAGCACCAAGGTGCCTCAAGGGGTTCATGTGCATTTTCACAACTACATTTGTAGTGTTATGGTACTATCTAAACTTGAACATATTTTCCTTAAAGCATAATATACTGACTGACACATTTCTACTTAAATAATTCCAGAGACAGTATTTAGACAGTGGCTTGTCATTTGAAGTTTTTGTCGAGGTGGACGCTGTGTAAAGTAAAAAAGATAATAAAAGGTTTCTAACTGTCATTGAAAAACTTTTTAAAGCCTGAGAAACATCCCTCATTTAATAAGCTGGCTTTAATCGGTTGCTGTGAAAAATGTTTTCATTTGGGTGAGAGGATGTCACTGGTGGTATTGTGTTTTTGGTAAGACATATTGTGAAGGACTAGTGAGGATGATATTTAAAGAAATTAAACAATTTGTTTTGCCGGGAAAAAAAAAAAAATATATATATATATATATATATATATATATATATATATATATATGTGTATATATATATAAATCCAGACCGCTTCTCGCCGCGGTCTTAACGGGCGTAGACCTCCTCTCCACAGTCAGATCAGATGGATGTTAGATCATTAACTCCACAACACCAGTAAAAGTGCCAGCAGTGCAAAATTTATTTTCAAAAAGTGTCAGAGCAAGTGCCCTCCCTGACGCTTTTCGCTCCGCGGACGGAGCTTGGTCATGTATATGTATATATATATATAGATCTATATCTATATATATATATATCCCCCCAAAACAACTCACTCCCAAAGAAACGAGCAGAGGCCAAACGGGGGATTCAGATGGAGAACACCTTTATTGAAATTCATGGCATGATGCATTTCGGCCTGTCATGGCCTTCCTCGGATGCCTAAATGTCAGGAGGCATTTCCATTGTTACTAAATATATAGTCCAACACTTCCTATATATATATATATATATATATATCTCCAAATCCAACAACAGTTTTCACTCTTGAGCAAAGAAACTTGTTTTCCGAAACGCGTTGAGTCTTGTCTGTGCCAAAAAAAAATTTGCTTACAACATTTGGGTGCCGTGGATCATTGTTGGTGACATGTGACGAGGAAGTTTGGATATATATATATCCATATATATATATCAAAACAAACTCCTCCAGACGAAAGAGCAGATGCCACACGGGAATCTTTGGAGGCACCTTTAATTGATCAGCGGCATAATGCATTTCGGCCTGGACAGCCTTCTTCAGATGCCTTAATAATCAGGAGGCATGTTTGCACCCGTATTTGAATGTCCTGCAACTTTCCCATTGGATGGAACCCGCTCCGACCCCTTCCGTGTCCGCTCACCAAATATATAATCTATATTTGGCAAAACAAATTGCTTAATTTCTTTAAATATTCCAATATCCAAACCAATCATGTACATAGAGGTCTTTCGAATCTGCCCATGACACTATTCAGCAGCAGTTCTAGTATATACCTGCATTTTCATAATATTTAAAGGGGGGGGGTATCAATAAGTGAACAGTTGGGTGTCTGGTCGAGTCCATATTTCCATTGGTATGCACACCAACTCACATGTTCAGGTACTAACAAACCCTTAAATATGTCTTCCTTACAAGTTTGAGCTTAAGATAAGTTTTCGATTGTCCAGCATTTTCCAGATCCGAAGGGGTGCAAACTCTGCTTTTCTAAACCACTTTTTCCATCTACAGATGACACTGATCCATCTCCATGCACCACTGTTCTCATGTTGAACTGTGGGTGTGTTCCCCTGTCATTTGTTAAATCTTGCTTGGCCACCATTAGGCCATGGCAGCAGAAGGTTGTATATTGGGGTTTGAGGCATTGTAATGTTCAGTATTGCAGACAGTGCGTCATGGACCTCTTTAGAATGCCTGTACTGTCCAGAATGTATGATGCTGCAGCTTCACTAGGCGTGTATGAAGGTGCCCTTTTTTGCTGCTATTGTAATATGCCCAATGCAGTTCTTAAGGAGCATGAGCCTTATGCTAGC
The DNA here is from genome assembly GCF_964263255.1 of Lissotriton vulgaris. NCBI lineage: Eukaryota > Metazoa > Chordata > Amphibia > Caudata > Salamandridae > Lissotriton > Lissotriton vulgaris. The sequence continues at coordinate 1,140,056,826 of NC_141695.1, read as the reverse complement.
TTTAATAGCCACCTCTCTGGGATGCATCAAGGTCACCTCCCAATCAATATCTTCCAGTGCGCCGGCGTCCCTCTTACATTTGCCCCGTTGGCTAAGACAGTAGTGTCTGTCATTGACCAGTGTCTCATAAGTGAACGATATGGCTCCCCTTCGTTCGACTAGTACTCTTTTTCCCTGGTTGTAGCCGCAAGCATGTCTCCAGAGTCAATAGTGTTTGAGGAGAGCACAACAAAGTTGTGTATACTGATAGTCCTGCATTCATGACCGCTTGTGATCCTTCCCTCAGTTGTGTGAGCATCGAGTATCCTCATTTGCCTATGCCTTCCAGGCCATCAAGCCTGGTGAGGTCAATAAAGACCCATTGTCCGAATAACCCACTTTCTGTGTCACTGTTCCTTTCTGCTGTGTATTATCTTTTTACTATACTGTCCCTCTCTTTTAGTTTGTTAGACAATTTTTATAGCTATAGTGGCCATCTTCTCCTTAACTGCTTCCCCCAGAACTGAAGGCAAAGTATGACTCGATTCCTCACGCTTGGACAGTTTTTTTCAGCTGGTTTGGTGGCACATGTGTGCACCCACTCATTTAGAACTTGGAGCAGGGAGAACAAGTAAAATCATGAACATTGGGCAGCATTATACCACAGCTGTAGGCTGGCCAACTGAGTGCAGTAAACACAGTATGCGGCAAGCACCCGTCAACAACAAATTCCTCAACTCTACCTCCAGTTGTTTGAAATAAATGTTGGACATGGGGGTATGGGGTGTTTACATATGACAGAGCAATCAATTTGGAAACTGCCATTGCAGCAGTGAGTGGCGGTTTCCTCCACTGTATTGTCTCCTCTCGAGCATCAGTGTGTGGGTTACAATCAAAAAGGTGTCCTGACCTCTCACAATCTCTTCTCTCAGATATCTAAATTCCCCTGAGTCGGCCTTCCCATGTCAAGTATTCTGTATTACAGTCATTGATTTTCTGTATCATAGATTTGGACCTGTTGGTCTTGTATTGCGACTATTCTCTATATCCGTTGAACATTGTAGAAGCATTGTGATAATGTTTTACAGGTCTGCTGTGTATAGGAAAACATTGTTTGTATAATGAGGCATCCTATCTTTCGCTTCTTCCCCGCTCTGAAACCTTGAAACTTTTTACACCCCTTACGTTCTTTCCCAGTAAGCCAGTGGCGTGATCCCTAAGTCCGGAATAGGCAGTGCCTAGCTCTCCAGCCTAGGATTTACCCTTTTGACGCGATTATAGCACCAGTCCTGGGCCTAGAATGGGGCCGAGGCCTTCAATCACTGCCTGGGAACACTGCCGGGCTCCTCACCTGTTGAGGCCAAGTGTCTGATGTTCAGTAGGGGCACCCCCGGGTCTTCTGCGCCACGCCTTGAGTATGGCGCTGAGAGAGGGGCCCAGATTACGGCCCAATCAAGCACCCCCTGCCTGCGCACACCACCGAACTCACCAGTCCTCTAGAATCTACAGTGGGTGCCAGTCGGAGCACACTGTAAAGCCAGCCTTGCTGCATTCCTCCCAGCCGCTGGGGTCAGCACCGGCCTCTGTGCAGGCAAGAGGGCGGGTCTTGTTGACTTCGGCACTGCAGGGCGCTCCGGGCATACCTCTGTGGCGGTTCTACATGTCACTGCCGCTTTAGCAGTGGAGTGGGCCGAGGACGCCCATGCATGAGGGGCACAGTGTGGGAAAAGAGACCTGCGGCAGGATAGCCCGGCAACATCCCAGCAGGCAAATGCGGCCCTCCACTGCACCTTGAACCAGGTGCCCGTGGCAGGGTCCTCGGCTCTGCCTCTTCCTCACGCGGGCTGGCAGATCAGCACCGCCCGCACGCTTACTTCAGCCGCACCAGATCAAGCAGGGTGCACCTGTGCGTGACTACGGTACCCAGAAGGTCCGACCCACAGCAGAGACTCCCTGCTTCTAAGGGTGCTGCCCACCGAGGTTGTGTTGGTGTTAAGAGGCTTCTCTGCTTGTTCGCCCCACTGATGTCACCGGAACATCTCCCAGAAGTAAACCATCAAATTGCCGACCTCTTCAGCAAAAGGAGACGGCAAATTCACGAGTGGGAGCCCCATCCCTAAGTTCACCTTCCCTATTTTCAACAATGGGGTTTTCCACAAATAGACCTGTTCGTCACGGTCGAAAATGCAAAATCACCAAGCTTCAGCTCCAGGTTCCCACTCCTGCTCTCAAAGGGCAATGCCATATGGATGAACTGGTCAGGGATATTTGCCTACGCTTTTCTGTCTCTCCCGCTCATTCCGTGTGTGGTTCGGAAAGTCAGGCAAACTTCTCACAATATTTCTGGTAGCTCCCACATGAACCCGTCAACCACGGTACACCACCCAGTTGGAGCTGTCAATAGTTACACATCATAAGCTACACCTCACCTCCAATCTCCTCACACAGAACCGTACTGAAATCAGGAATCAAAATCCCAAGGTACTAAATCTAGTGATCTGGCTCCTGAAGCCCTAGAGTTTGGTTATTTAAATTTACCATCAGACTGTATGAATATTGTAAAAGAAGCAAGAAGGCCTACCACCAGAGCTTCCTATGCAGCAAAATGGAAAAGATGTGTTTTATACTGCAATAACCACAAAACCAATCCTTTAGATGCTTCCATACAAACCATTATCTGTTACATTTACAGCGAACAAGAATGGAACGGATAATGTTACTTACACAGTAAGCATCTGTTCTTGACATAGAGCTGTAGATTTACATACGCTTTCCCACCTCCCCGTGTACCTATAGTTGTTGCAGTTCTTATATATTTATACGCATGGACATGAGAGAGGGACAGATATTGTTGTCTCTAGGAAGAAAATGGGCTTTTATTGTATTTTTTATGCAATTCTTGCACACCAGGAAGTACCCTAATTAGATGCATTTATACTTTTAATGATTGGACGTTTTCATGGTATAATGCTTATTTTGTAAGAGTCAAACCTTCAGGATTAGCTTGTCCACGTGAAATTGTTTGAACCCTATGGGTGACATGTTCTATGGTGGTGATTTAAACCTCAAAGTGAAGAAGCGCATTCAAAACTAATGTTGTTTCTACTTACCCCCCTCTTCCAGAGATTGTGAGTTTTACAGATCCATCAGTGTAGGTAACATGCACAGTTTAGAATTCGTTATTGACCACAACTAGGGAGCTCATCGACAAATGATAGCTGACCTTTCTTTTCCCTTGACAGTCACTTTCGGTGGTGCTGATGTATCTTGTTCCAAGAAGAGAGCTCACAGACGGCGATTGCTTGTGTGGATGGTGGGAATTTCTTTCTGACCATGTATAATAACATCTTGATGAACTCATTCTCCAGTTCCTCCAGTTTTAGTGTGTCTTCTTTCACCTTCTGTTCATCTCCTTTTCTAAAATAATTCTGCATTAATATTGGCATGAGATTGCATCAAACAAAATACTTGCCTGTAACAGAATGACAGAACAACCAACTATTATAGGGCTAGTGGCTTTAATAAATATTTTTCACAATTAATAAGTTAGTCTGCTGCTTTGGTCATAATGTTTCATAATAAGCAAATCAGATCTATGGAATCGGACATACATTTTCCCAGTGCAGCTGTCAGGTCTATAGTTTGTCACCATAACTACCCCAGGCCTAGTTTACTGAGCGCAAGGTTTTCCACAAGGCAGTCATCCAGCATACAGCCACATTAGAAAAGTATAACAAATTACAGTTACTTTACATAAATAATATCACTCCTAAGAGGCCCACAGCAAGGTTTCTCTTGGAGCAAATCCTCTACATCCATGGTTTATCATAGCCAGTCACCAACTCGCATACAATGCCCAGTATGGTAGTCTATGTGATTCCATGTAGGAAAATACCTGCCTGTAGGCTTCAATGTGGTGTAACAACAATTCCCCCTTAAATGCTCATTAACTTCAACATATGCTTTGCACAGTAAACATGTCAGCCTACTGCCTTTATTGTAACGTTCCATAATCAACAGATTAGGCCAATACCCATGTTCATTGGCTTGCCACCATAACGCACTCAGTTCTTCTGTATTGAATATAACCTCCCCACAAGCCAAAATGTGCATTTCAAGCACGGTTTTTAGTGGAAGCATGCAAATTCTGCCCAATTAAATCTGTTCTTCAGTGGGCTGGAGGGGCGAACAGCATGTGGGTTGGGCCAACGCCCCTCTCTCCGTAGTATTCTGCAAGCTGCAACTGTATTAAGCCAGTCCTAAAAATGCATGTAGATTTGTGTAGCTCTGGGCATCCCATATTGCTCTCAAACACACAACTGCCTACTGAAACCTAAAATTAATAACGGGAAGGGAAATAGAAATTGTTGGAACAGGCAAACAACAATGCATTCCTCATGAGTGCCCTTCTCCCATCTGTGCTGCTGCCTGAGAAAAACAAACCGCATGGATTATGTACTAATCTAAGGCACTTTAACAGCATTACAGTGTGATGCCTGTGACCTTGAAAGGTCAATTCGCTGGATACTGTATGGGTGTTAGTGAGACTTCTCTAGGTAGCCACACTGCTGTTGGCTCAAGCAGCTACATAGACAAAGTTATCACAGCTGCACAGAAGGAATGAACTTTCTTCCTTTGGCAGTGCAGAAGTTCTGCCCAGTAATAACATGTTCGAGGCATATGAGCTGCAGATCGTACACTTTTGCAATAGATCGCCACCTGGTGTTGGGCTCTGATGATTGCAGGTTGTTGTCTTCTTGGAAGAAGTCTTTGTAGTCACGAGATAGGTGACTCCTCCCTTGGACATTACTGCGCATGGTCATCGACTCCATCATCAGATTGTTTTTTTCCGCCACTGGGTTCGGATGAAAGTTTTCCGCTCCGGCTAGAAAAGACTTTTCCAGCAACTTCGAAGCGTGAAAATGTATACAAACATTTTCTACATCAGCAGATACATTCTGGTGCGTCGACGCGGGCCGTTGGGCCTATCGGCGCCATACGGCCTATGCCTCATGCACAGAACTCAATTAAAGAGATGCCCGGTATGTCGAGCGAAATTCTCTCATAGCGACCATCACGAGGTCTGGAACCTCTGTCTATCGCCGGAACACGACGAGTCGACCTGCACAGCTTGTGCATCCTTCCGATCGAAGAAGACCATTCGGGATCGGAGGGCACGTCGACACGAGATGAGGAGATTAGCGCCTGCACTGGAGGCCATCATTGAGGAGGAAATCGTCGGAGAGGACGTCTCCGAGGCCAAGGATCCACGTGAAGATATCTCAGAGGACGAGGCTCCACTCGTGGCCGAGGAAGACTCGCCTAATCTTCAGATTATATCAGGGGCAGAGGACTCGGATGACTCTATTCCATCTCTGCAGCCCGTGAGTACTCTTGCCCCTGCACACCATACACTACCCAAACCAAAGGCAACGGTCGGCACTCCGCCCATGGGGCCCAGTCAAGACCGAAATTTACCCTCAGATGCCCCGCCTTCGGGCTCGGCTCCGAGGAAAAAGACTACCCCTTCCGGTGCCTCGGTACCGACGAAACCACATGTGCCAATTCCACCTCCTCCATTGGCACCGAAACATCCTTCGACACCGAAGCCAAAACACTCTTCGGTGCCCAAAGACAAAGACCCTTCGGCACCCAAACCAAAAGACTCATCGGTGCCGAAGCCAAAGACCGTACCGGATCTTAAAGCTTCGACTCCGAAACCTTCCGGTTCCAAGAATAAAGATGGAAAGCCAGAGTCCGGCGCCGCAGGGCCAAAGAGACCTGTCCCCACGCCGAAATCTCCAACCTCGGTACCAAAGACTCCAAGGCCTGATACAGAGACACCTAAACCCTCTAACAAGCCTACCAAGCCGAAACCAACTTCGGTACCGAAGAATTTGCTGCAGGACTAGATAACTCCTCCTAAAGCAAAAAGCACTAAACAACCCCTATCGGCGCCGAAAAAATCGACGCCAAAGAAGATTGTAGAGGAGGAAGAACTGTTAAGACCAGATCCTAAACAGAGGAAGGTCCATATCAATCCAAAAACTGGACATGTGGAAGCAATTCCTCCCAAGAAGAGACCAGCAGACACACCACTTCTACCTGTGGTTCCTGCCAAAAAGAAGGATTGTGCAACTTCTCCAATGCACCCTTCCTCTCCTTCACCTTCTTCCTCTCCTATCCCTCCTTACATTGAACCTATAGCTTCTCCTGTTCAATCTCCTGTTCAATCTCCTGCATCATCACACCACACTGACGAGGAGTATGATCTAGGTGGGGGGGATGACGTACCAGAGCCACATGCATACCCTTTAGATGAGGATGTCAATCCTGAATACCCTAAGGATGACGACATATATGGTTTTCCACCGCACAATGTCCCAGACATTCCTGATCCTCAGTACTACCCAACAAAACCTTCCCCTCCAGAAGATAGTATTGGGTTTATTCATTTGTTAAATAGAGCTGCCATTTACCATGGGGTTCCAATGCACTCTGATGCCATTGATGAGGATTTTTTACTGGATACATTTGAGCAGTCACAAAGGTCTACGCAAATACTACCCATGATCAAGGGAGTCATTAAACCTGCTCTAGAAATATTTAAAGACCCGGTACGATGTAGGGTGTTAAATCCAAGAATCGAAAATAAGTATAGACCAGCACCATCCGATCCAGTCTATATTAAGGGACATCTGCCACTAGACTCCTTAGTAGTGTCTAATGCATGTAAAAGAGCCAATTCCCAGACTTCTGGTGACACGCCCCCTCTTGACAAAGAATCTAAAGTTATTGATGCGTCAGGGAAGCGGATTGCTGCACAGGCAACAAACATATGGCGCATAGCAAATACACAAGCCTTACTCTAACGCTATGACAGGGCTCACTACTACCAATTAGAACAAGCATTTGCAATGCAATAGGTCTCGCATCAGGAAAGTTTGAGCTATTGGTATTGTAAATGACAATTTTTTTATTTATGTGTTGGTTTTGAAAGTAGCGAAATTAATAGCTTTGTCCTTTACAATGCCAATAGTTTTAACTTTCTCAAATGTGACACCTATAGCATCAGTAATGCAACATGGGTTGTATTTACGTGACTTAGATGTATTGATATTACAAATAACAATGGATTTTTTTTATAATTAATACTTAAATAAAAGGTATTGTAATTTTTAATGGCAATATATATATATATATATATATGTGTGTGTTTGCATGTATGTACTTATATTGGCTTATAACATGTATGTATATATGTGTGTATGATATGTTTTTTTTTTTTTGGTATTCAAACTGCTTTATTGCATAGTTAGGAGATTACACTGCTATGTATGCCAACAACCCGGGGGCCGGCAGCTATAAATAACACAGGATAAAAGAGTGATAATGGTAGACACAGCCGTAGTACCGGCATCCCAGAGGCCCGGTGGCGATAAAACCATGCTGTAATAAAAAGGAAATGCAAGGACATGCGGCAAGGGGGGGAGGTAAGGGAGCGGGCAGGACGGGGCGGGAGGGGGGAGAGGAGAGGGAGAAGGAAAAAGGACCTGAAAAAAGAGAGAGAAGGGGGAGGATGACGGGGAAGGGGGGGGGAGGCGTACATAAGTCAGGATTAACAGCAGCAGAACTGTTTTTTTCATTGTTTTCTCCCCAATTCTTACCAACCCGAAACTGTTAACAATCAAGGAAGGGAAAAAGAAAAAAAAAGGAACAAGAAAAAAGGCCTAGTACACACATCTGAGTGAAGTAAGAAAAAAAAAAGCACGATGCAGTATGGCTGCTCACAGAATGGCATTCATAAGTCGTGTCATGGGCCATTGGAAGTGGTTGTGGTATCCGTTGGGCATGTACAATAGTAGGATAAGGGTTATGTGTTGTGTTTCAATGAGGTGATAGTCTTGAGGAAGAGATGGGAGCGTGGGGCGCATTGGGAAGCGGGAAGTCAGCTATTCATGCTACATGATGTGTCAGTGTAAGCGGCATAGCAAGGGGAAGACTCATGGGAGGCCGTGGAGACAGAGTACACGAGAAGCAGGAGCTCAGGTCTCTCAGGCATCTGGGGAGAGGGCCCGGTCAGTCACCCCCCAGCAGTCAACTCGAGGTATTGTCTTCATCATCCTGACTCAACAGGTAGGAAACCAGTGGATCCCAAATGTCCCTGGGCCTGCTCGGGAGCGGTAGGAGTTCTGAATAAGTGACTTGTTGGGCCTGGCAGTGAGTCATATCCGAGAGCCAGTCCTTGAACTTCGGCGCCCTGCCACGGCCCCATCGACATGCCACACGTCGCTTAGCCAGTAGTAAGGCAATGTCAATGAATTTTCTGTTGGGTTTCGGAAAGTGCGGTGTGTGTCCCAGCAGGGTGATAAGCGGTTCCGCTTCCACAGTAACCTTGGTCATCGCAGTGAGGGCCTCGGTCACCTGCAACCAGTATGCCTGTATAGCCGGGCACTCCCAGGCAAGGTGCAAGAAGCCCGCATGTTCAGCTCGACAGCGTTCACATCTGTCAGTCGGCAAGATGGAACCTGAGCTTTTTGACCGGGTGTAATAGAGCCGTTGGAGGAAACTGTAGTGGATCATCCTAAGCCTGCTGCTTGCCGATATCCTGACTGTGAGAGTGCAGCAGTATTGCCACTGTTCATCAGAGAGTGTAATAAGCAAATCTGCATTCCAGGACGCCCTGGCGCCTGCCTCAAAAGGGGCAATATCTGAACTAAGCCGTCGGTACAAGCCAGAAACCAGGTGCGCCCCATCCTGCGAGCTTAGCAGGAAGTATAGAGGGTACAGGAGTTCCGGCTCGCGGGGATAATCCGGAAGGATATCCTTCATCCCTTGTCGGAGGCGCAGGTAGTAAAATATGTCGAGTGGGGAATGGTCATGAGTGGCAAAGAAGAGTTCCATGGACTGGAAGACTTTATTCGCGAAAAGATCACCCCAGGTGGCAATATGCAGCCGGTCGCAAAGCAGCTGGAAGCCACGTTCCTGCAAGAGCGCGAGCGAGGGGTGAAATGTCAGGGGGAGAAGGGGAGAGTAAGTGAAGGAGCAGGAGAGTCTCCCGGCCAGGCGATGCCAGGCATCCAGGGTGCAGGAGACCGACGTGTTCGGGGTCTGGATCATCGACTCTGGACAAAAGAGTAAGCTGTTAAGCGGTATAGGATGTACTATCCAGTCCTCCACCGCGAGTTGCGGCATGAAGGGCGTGGGAACCATCCAATGAAATGCATAGTGAGCTTGCGCGCAGAAGTAGTAAGCTTCAAGGTCAGGGACATCAAATCCTCCGGCCTCGTAGGGCAGTATCAGTGTAGACCATTTTAGCCGCGGGGCCTTGCCCCCCCAGAACAGGCGGCAGAGCTCCGACCGCAGGGTCTTGAAGAAGAAAGCACCCGGGTAATACGGGATGTTGAGAAAAAGGTAGAGGAAGCGGGGCAGCACAACCATCTTGATAAGGGAAGCCCTACCAGCCGTGGAGAGCGGCAGTGTGATCCAACGGTCGACTGAGGCGGTAAGGGATGTGATCGCCACTCCGTAATTGGAGCGAAGGGTCTCTTCCCGATCTCGCGAGATTTGTATGCCTAGGTACCGAAGGTCCGAACGGCACCATTCGAGAGGGTAGTCAAGGGGAAAGTCAACAACAGAGTCGGTGAGAGGAAAGAACTGGGACTTGGACCAATTAATGTGTATCCCCGACATGCCCCCAAAAGCCACAAATTCTCTCAATAAAGGGTTGAGGTGAAGTTGAGGATATTTAACATAAAGAGTGATGTCGTCTGCATAGAGTGAGACATCTATTTGGCGCTGCAGGCATTGTACGGCACTCTCCCGATGTAGCTGGCGAAGCCGACTCGCCAGAGGTTCAACCGCAATCGCAAAAAGAAGGGGGGACAGAGGACACCCCTGACGCGCACCTCTCGTGACATCGATCGGGCGAGAGAGACGACCATTGATCAGAACTCTCGCCGTCAGGCGTGTGTAGAGGAGCTGTATCCAGGAGAGGAATAGCTTGGGGAAACCCATACTCGACAGCACTGAAAATAGGTAGGGCCATTCGACCGAATCAAATGCTTTGGAAGCATCTAGAAAGACAGCCGCGACTGGGAGGTCAGGATGGACCGTGCGGAGAAGCGAGAATAAGGTGCATAATTATGAGAAGTGGAGCGACCAGGAACGAACCCCGATTGGTCCGGCAGTACAATCCTGGTCATGAGCAAGTATAGCCTAGTTGCTAGGACCTTGGCTAATATCTTTACGTCACAATTCAGGAGAGAAAGAGGGCGGTAGGAGCCACACGATCCAGGATCTTTACCAGGTTTAAGGAGGGAGGTGATAACTACTTCGCGCATAGAGCCTGGGAGGATGCCATCGGCGAGCGATTCCTTGTATACTTCACGAAGGACCGGGGCCATGATGTCAATGTACGTTTTATAAAATTCGGCCGGAATACCATCCAGCCCGGGCGCCTTGCCATTTTTAAGGGACATAATGGCTTCCCGAATTTCGTCCAGCTCAAACGGAGCAGCCAAGAAAGCCCTGTCTCCATCACTAAGCCAACAGAGGGCTACATCGCTCAGATAGTCGGCGTAGGGCATCTCTGCTGTAGCATTGGTGGTGTAAAGATTGTGGTAATGCGAAGTGAAGGTGGCAAGTAGTGCTTCCGTATCCCTAACCGCGTGACCCTGATCGTCGATGAGTTCTAGAATGGCATTGCGATCTCGGGGAACCCGCGTTAAAGCAGCAAGAGCCCTACCCGGGCGGTCTCCCTCACAGTATCTTCGAGCCTGCCAGTACTTACCCTTGAATTTCGCCTCCCTGTCAGCCTCCTCCTCATATTTGGTCAACGTGACCCTGAATTCAGCATGTAGTGCAGGGTCATCCCCCACCACCATACGAGTCTCCAATGATCGCAGCTCCTCATGCAGCTTACGGATAGTGGCCTGTATGTCCTGGAGGGCCCAGAAGCTCTTAGCTATACAATACCCCCTGACAGTTACCTTAAAAGCCTCCCAGATATGTTCAACCGAATCGACCGACCCTTTGTTCCTCGGAAAGAAATCCATGATTTCCTCCTCCAGCTCAGAACGGAACAAGGCATCCAATAGAGCCGCTGGCTGCAGGCGCCAATGAGGTCTAGGGCAATCCCACCCAGGTAGGCCAGTGTGCATCAGGACAGGGCTATGATCAGAGTACGTCCTAGGCAGATGTGTAACTGTCGACACCCCAGGTACCACTCCAGGGGTGACAAGGAAATAGTCTAGTCGTGCCCAGGTGCCAGTCTGTGATGTGAAGTGCGTTTCCTCCCGTCTTGCCGGCTGTAGGGACCGCCATATGTCTACTAGGGCCCCTTCAGTGACAATGCCCTCGAGTGCCTCCCTCGCCTTGGGTTTATAGTGGGCAACCCCATCCGCTCTGTCCATGCTGGGCACCAATGCCAAGTTGAAATTCCCACCCCAGATGATGTGGCGGGAGCCCACGTCAAGGATTTTACCCCAAAGAGTAGTGAAGAAGGCGGGCGTGTCTACGTTAGGGGCATAGCAATTAACAAAGGTGACAGTGTCGTGGCCTATTCGTCCCCAAAGTAAAGTGTACCGACCACCTCTATCTGCCAGTTCCCCGCACTTGTGAAACGGAACAGTGCCCCGGAGTAGGATGGCAACCCCCCTGGCATACGTGGAATAGGAGGGGAAGGTGCGGGTGTTAGCCCACTTACATTCAAAGGTGGCCCGTACTTGCGGTGACAAGTGCGTTTCTTGGAGCATGGCTACATGTACATTATGTCTGGTAAGGTATGCAAGAACATCACGACATTTCCTAGCGTTATTGAGCCCACGGACATTCCACGACATACAATGTAGCTGTGTTGCAGACCCTAAGACCGCCATTTAGTCACTTCTTGAGCAGAGTGAGGCAGCCATTCCGATATGACACAATACCATGTGAGCAACATGAGAGGACATAGTGCAAAACAACTCGTGGTGTGTAGACCCCACCCCCCCCCCCCAACAAGACCTCCCCCCCCCCACCCACTACAGCGTCCCAAACTCGTCTGCAGCCATCCAATCCCCCCCTCAGACCCTCCCCCCCCCCCCCTTCCCCAACATCCAATACCAACATATCAACAGTCAACGTGGGGTACACCCGATGGGGTAACGACATCAAGGGCGCACAACCGCTGTACCCGCCAGTGGCCTCCAAAACTATACCGCCCTCGGTGGAGGCCGAGGCTAGGCAAGCGGATCCTGGTATACATTACCACAGAAGCATCCAGACACCGCCATGCCGTGGTGAAGAGGCATTCGCTTCAGAGTACATAGGGTAGGCAGGCAGCAAACCTGCGCTAGGTGGTCGAGTGCTCAGTTCAGGTAAGCGTTCATGGTCAATGTTCGTTCTCAGCAGCGGAAGGATCTTCATCCCCTGAGTCAGCAGCAGCAACATGATCGCCTCCTCTGGCCCTGCGGAGTGATTTCAAGTAGTCTTCTGCTTTTTGGGGGTTCGTGAAGAAACGTTGCTTCCCCTGATGCGTGATACGTAGTTTCGCTGGGTAGAGTAGGGCATAGTCTAGTTGCGCTTCGCGTAATTTTTTCTTCACGGGGAGAAATTTACGCCGTTCCTCCTGCACCATGGGGGTAAAATCCGGATAGATTTTCTCGACTTAGAGCTCCATCCTGCCCGTGTTGGTGGACTTCGGAATACCCGTGACGCGAATGTTATTGCGTCGGCTACGAGCTTCCAAATCTTCATTCTTTGCCGCTATAATCCTGAGAAGATTGTCCACGCGGGCTAGTTGAGTGGTATGAGTGGAGGTAACATCATCCGTATCGGAGATACGTTGCTCCGTAGCAGTGAGTAGTTCCTCATGCCGATCCACCTTATGGGTCAATGCGTCAAGTCTAGCGGTTACACCATCCACCTTCTCCACCACGGTGGCAAACCCCTGTCGCATCTCCTGGAATAGTTGGTGTAAGTCAAGGTCCTTGGCAGGAGAGGAAAGGGAGGAGGTGGAAGCGGCCCCGGGACTAGGGTCAGCAGGGACCGCCTTCGTGGATTTTCTGGCGCCGTCAAAGCTGATCTTCGTCTGGCGATTCTCGGGGCGTACCATCGTGGCTTGTCAGCTCTGTGTCACCGCCCGTCCAGGCCACACCAATACAGCACCAGCCGGTATTGGCCAACTAAGCAGGTCAAGGCTCGTGGAGAAGGTCACTTCAAACACCGTTGAGCAGAGGTGTCCAGCCGCGGTGCAGGAGGGCAACGCAGCACACAGGGTCCCAGCGGCGGCAAGCAGGACAGTCCAGGCCGGAGGTCCCGGCCGTCTGGCTCGCGGTGCTGATGGAGCAGAGGCACCAACAGGCGCAGATAGGGCCGCCGCCGCCGCCGCTGCTGCGCGGGGGCTTCCCAGGGAGGTAGGCCCGGTGCAAGGTCACACTGATACAGCACCAGCCGGAATCGGTCAGCTAAGCAGGTCAAGGCACGTGGAGAAGGACCCTGCAAACACCGTGGAACAGAGGTGTCCAGCCGCGGTGTAGGAGGGCAATGCAGCACACAGGGTCCCAGTGGTGGAGAGCAGGATAGTCCAGGCCGGAGGTCCAGGCCGTCTGGCCCGCGGTGCAGATGGAGCAGAAGCACCAACAAGCGCAGATAGGGCCGCCGCTGCGTGGGGGCTCCCCGGGGAGGTAGGCCCAGTGCAAAGTCAAAGCATAGGATAGTATATATGGCTCACGATCCCACAGAAGGATGCAGGTTGGCGTAGCATAGGCAGCAAGCAGGCCGGGCCGACATGGGGATCACTGCAGCAGAGTCCGTGAAGCAGTGGAGCTGTGTGTGTCCAGGGCCCCCACAAGCGCCCGGAGGGGATCAGGCTGGCAGGCAGACACCGGGGCAGGAGCAACCCAGCCTAGAAGCGACGCGGGTGCTCGCGACCCGCTCCGATCGCAGCAGGCAGTAAATACAGGGCAATCGCGGGAGAAAGGATCCGCAGGGGGTGCGCCACTCACCGAGGACGGGGCAGCAGTCTCCGGCAGTCGTTAGTGGTGGGCCTCCGCTCCGCCAGGCCGCGCAGCTCCTCGGGGGTGCCCCTCGTCCAGTCCTCCGATGCAGGCACACCCAGCACCTGCCTACAGCGGGGGACTAGCAGCTCAGCAGCGGTCCCCAGGAACGCACAGCAAACCAAGGATCAGCCGGGGTGCACAGCGGTAAACTCCGGGGCCAACGAGGCCTAAAGCCGCATGGCGAGCACCGACCTCGCGTGGACCTCACAACCGGCCGCCTCGACCGGCAGCAACCAGGGCCCCTGCCGGTCCGATTTTACAGGGCCAGATCTCCGTCCCCGGCGATGGCAATCACACGAGCTCCAGGACGATTGCAGGGGACCGTGTTGCGCTTCGAGTGGCAGAAGCAGGGGCGATGTCAGACGTCTGAGGCAAAGGATAGTGGAGGGTTAATGGCCAAGGTGCGGGAGCTGCAGCGTTAAGCAGCCATTCCGCGTGTGCGCCCTCTAGCGCCCCCCTATGTGTGTATGATATCATGTATGTCTGTTAGAGAGCAGCGGAGCACCGAACAGTACACGTGGTCCCAAGTCATTGCTCCAGTTCGTTGACAAGGCGCTTCTTCTGCTTAAAAGGCGCTGATGGGGAGGGTGGTGGGACGGGAACTGGTGCAGCACCGGGGATGGCGTGCAGCACCGGGGATGGCGTGCAGCGCCGGGGATGGCATGCAGCGCCGGGGATGGCATGCAGCGCCGGGGAGGCTGTGCAGCGCTGGGGATGGCATGTAGCGCCGGGAGGCTGTGCAGCGCCGGAAATGCTCGACCAGCTCTCAACTAAGAGCTTGCCACAGCACGACTATTCCACCTAGAAAAGTTGCATAGAAGCACGCGGATTTCATCTGGGTCTACCGGAAAAAAGCACGGCGTGGATACCAATAAAAACAACTTTCCTAGATAATTGAGTTAGGCTTTTTTCCCGTTAGAATCACTACTTTAAATGTCATGTACTTGCATCCCAGGCTTGGCAGATTGTGTTCAAGTAAAAAACAGCTGGATACTTTATTATGAATAATTATGAATTTATTTTATCACCCCTATTCGGCCTATTTTCAGTTTGCATCTCATTGAGGCTTGGATGTCCAGTCTCTGACAGCGTTTGACAGAAAAGAAACAAGTTATGCTTTGACACTAATCGTCCTCGCACTCACCTCTCAGCGCCGCCTCTTCTCCCCAGTGATGTATTGCTGAAAGGGACGCCTCGCTGCCCAAGAAGGTGGATGGAGGTGGCCCCCGATCATTCCCGCACTTCCGGTTTGCCCTTGGCGGCTGATAGGCCGCACCAACGCAATTAAAATCGATGTAAGGTTACCATGGCGCAGGGCACAAAGGGGGCATGCCGCAACAATGTGATTAAAAGCGTTTAAAGCTCCCCGGGCATAAACTTGCCTTCTGCTGGGGCGGGACTACGTCCCCCGGCATTCCTACTCTTCCTGTTTACCCTCAGTGGTGGGGCCACGTCGCAAAAACGTGCAGGGACGCTCCTGGGACAAAGGCGGGTAGGTCTTTCGCTTGACGAAGAGATGGCTTTAGAAATAAACCAGGAGTCTGGGAAGAGAAGCGGAGGGGGCTTGAGGCACATTGCCGGTGCCTGCCCCCGCCGCCTACCAATCCGTGCAGCCGCCAACACCGCGGGACGAGAGGAGCCCAAGAGACCCGGTGAGTGGGGTCGGGGGGGGGGGGGGGGGGGGGGCTGTGTGTGCGTGTGAGCCCGTGACTGGGGTGGGAGTGGGGGTGCGTGTGTGTGTGTGTGTGTGTGTGCGTGTGTATGCTGTATCTGTGTGCTGACTTGCTGGGAATTTCATTTCTAATTGAGCGCGTTAACCAAAAGCGAAAGCGCGCCCACACAGCAAGCAGCCAGCATCAAAAGCGCGCTCACAAGGACAAATCTGAGACAGAAAAAGCGCGCGTCCGACTCGTGTCCACATTCCCAGAAACGGGCAACATTAGTTGTCCAGCTAGACGCAATGCTTCACATTGCTTTCTCTAGCTCGACCTAAAAACTAATGGAGCACCTCCCTGATCAATACAAATTTCAGGCAGCAGAGCTCATACAAGAAGGCAAATTAATATCCAGTGCCTCAATTAAATGTGCACTAGATGTAGCTGACACAGCATCCAGAGCAGTCAATACTAGTGTCATACTGAGACGACATGCGTGGTTACGCATTTCAGGTTTTAAACCAGAGGTTCAGACTACCATCTTGAACCAGCCCTTCAATCAGAACCAGTTGTTCGGGCCGGAAGTAGACAACACACTAGAAAAGATGAAGAAAGACACAGACACAGCTAAGTCTATGGGTGCATTACAATCCACACAGACTAGAAGTTATTTTCGCCGCTCCTTTTATAGAGGAGGCTCCAAGCAAACCGGCGCAGATACAACATCATCTTTTAAAACGCACACACAGACCTCCTCTAACAAAAGCTACTTTAGAGGAGGATACAGAGGCAATAATAACAAGGGAAGAGGTAGAGGCAATAACAACAACCGCTCCTCTTCCACTCCCAAACAGTGACTTTCCTCTGCCTCCCCTACAGCATTCCACTCCTAGGGGGGGCAGATTATCACAGTTCCTACCTGTCTGGAATTACATCGCAACAGACAGGTGGGTAAGACAGATTATCCAACATGGTTACTGCCTAGAACTCACAGCAACCCCCCAAACATACCACCCAGGCAACGTCCAATGTCCACAGAACATATGACTCTGCTACAACAGGAAGGTATAGCACTTCTACAAAAGGACGCTATTCAATAGTTCCTTTAGAGGAACGGGGAACAGGAGTTTATTCCCTGTACTTCCTAATTCCCAAGAAGGACGGGACACGAAGACCAATTCTCAACCTCGGGCCCCTCAACCATTACATACAATCAGATAATTTTCACATGATCACTTTACAACAAGTACTCCCACTACTACAACAAGGAGACTTTCTTACAACACTAACCTAAAGGACGCCTATACATCCTGCACACAGGAAGTATCTAAGGTTTGTCCTACAAGGACAGCACTATCAGTTCAAAGTCCTTCCATTCGGGGTCACAACAGCACCACAAGTGTTTACAAAGTGCTTAGTAGTGGTAGCAGCACATCTCAGAAGACAATAGATACATGTCTTCCCTTACCTTGACGATTGGCTCATAAAAGCAAAATCGTTCAACCAGTGTGTCCAACAAACAATTCAGACATTGCACGACTTAGGGTTTACAATAAACTACACCAAGTCGCACCTAGAGCCTTCGCACGTTCAACAGTAACTAGGAGCTACCATAGACCCATCTACAGCTCTAGCATATCCCAGTCCAGCCAGGATACAGAGCATTCAGACCTTAGTCTCCATTTTTCAACACCAGCAGTCTCTCCAAGCCAGAGTGTTCAGGAGACTGATAGGCATAATGGCGTCTTGCATTTTTATAGTTCCACACGCAAGACTACAAATGCGTCCATTACAAGAATGTCTAGCACAGCAGTGGAGTCAGGCTCAAGGTCAGCTCACAGACCTGGTGTTTGTAGACAGCCGTACATATCGCTCTCTGCAATGGTAGAACACCAAAAACTTGACAAAGGGACGGCCGTTCCTAGAACCTGTTCCACAGATAGTGCTCACGACAGACGCATCCCTCAGGATGGGGAGCCCATCTCTTACATTATACCACACAAGGGCAATGGAACAACCAACAAAAACTGTTCCATATCAACCATCTAGAGCTGCTAGCAATTTTCCTAGCACTCAAAACGTTTCAGGTACAAGTACGAAACAAAGCTGACCTAATGCGGACGGACAATACGACAGCCATGTATTATATACAAAAACAGGGGGGGACACACACTCTGCAACTGTCCCAGCTTGCACAGAACATTTGGAGATGGGCCATTCCTCAAAACATACACCTGACAGTAGAACACCTTCCAGAAATTCACAGTCAGATAGCAGATCTGTTGCGTCGACAGTCGCAACAGATTCACGAATGGGAGATACACCCACAAGTTCTTCAACCATTCTTCCAAATGTGGGGGCATCCACAGATAGATCTGTTTGGCACCCACGAAAATGCAAAATGCCCAACCTTCGCCGCCAGGTTTCCACACCCACGGTCTGAGGGGAATACAATATGGATGAACTGGTCGGGCAGATTTGCGTACGCTTTTCCACCTCTCCCACTGATTCCACTAGTAGTACGCAAGCTCAGACAACAGTCTCTCAAACTAATACTAGTGTCTCCCACATGGGCACGTCAGCCGTGGTTCACCACACTAGTAGATCTCTCACTGGTTCCACATCAAAAATTAAGGCTCACACCATCCCTGTTAACACAGAACCATGGAGAAATAAGACACCCAGAACCAAGCCAACTGAATTTGGCAATCTGGCTCCTGAAGTCTTGGAGTTTGGTTACTTAAACCTACCACCAGACTGTATGAACAAAGAATTAAAGAAGCTAGAAGACCCACTACCAGAGCATGTTATGCCGCTAAGTGTAAAAGATATGCAATATATTGTAACAATAATCATTGATCCACTGGATGCTTCCATCCAAAACATAATTTGCTACCTTTTACACCTACAAAGGTCCAATTTAGCTTATTCTTCCATACGCCTGCATCTGGCAGCAATTGCAGATTATTTTCAGAATAGACAACCTCTATCTCTCTTCAGAGTACCTGCAATCAAAGCATTTATGGAAGGATTAAAATGAGTAATCCTACCTAGGTTACCACCTGCTCCAGTATGGAACCTAAACGTGGTCCTTACAAGACTCATGGTACCCCCTTTCGAGCCTTTACACAAGTGTGAATTGCAATTCCTAACATGGAAAACTGCTTTCCTTGTTGCCATCACCTCTCTCAGAAGAGTTAGTGAAATACAAGCATTCACAATACAAGAACCATTTTTTCAGATGCATCCTAACAAGGTGGTTCTTAGGCCTAATCCTAAATTCCTGCCAAAAGTTATTACTCCTTTTCACCTTAACCAATCAGTAGAGCTGCCGGTGTATTTCCAAAACCCGGACTCTGTTGCAGAACCAGGTGGATTGTAAAGTGTATACAAATATGCTATCAGAAAGCTAAACGTACACTAACGGTTCCTCCTAGAGCGCACTTCACTCACAAACTAGGAGCCTCTATGGCTTTCTTAGGAAATATACCACTAGAGGACATATGCAAGGCAGCAACATGGTCTACAATACACACCTTCACTAAACACTATTGTGTTGATTTGCAAGCCAAGCAGCAAGCTGCAGTAGGCCAAGCTGTCCTTAGAACACTGTTTCAGAATGCTGCAACGGATACAAGCAACCACCGCTAGGGTAGACCCTGCTGCACAATTGTTGCAAAAGTGTACGATCTGCAGCTCATATGCCTCGAACGGAAAATGCTACTTACCAGTATGCATCTGTTCTTGGCATGTAGAGCTGCAGAGTCGTACACGCCCTCCCGCCTCCCCGGGACTTGTATCCGTTCCAGTACTAATCTTACTTAGATGCACACGCATGGACATCCTTTCTCTTTACTTCTACTAACTCCATCATTTCCCATCATGGCGAAAAACAATCTGAGGATGGAGTCGATGACCATGCACATTATTGTCCAAGGGAGGAGTCACCTATCTCGTGACTACAAAGACTTCTTCCAAGAAGACAACAACCTGCAATCATCCGAGCCCAACACCAGGTGGCGATCTATTGCAAAAGTGTACGACTCTGCAGCTCTAAATGCCAAGAACAGATGCATACTGGTAAGTAGCATTTTCCTTACTCCGGTCCAACAACATGTGGGTGGAGCCAAAGCCCCCTCTCTGTGGTACTCCTGGAGGCACTTTTGTAGGTTGATCACTATTGGTCTTGCGACTGTTGCACTGTCGAGCTGGACCCAAGAAAAGGTGGTCACACACTCAAGTGGTGGCATTCAGAGATTTCACAGCTGTGGACAATTCCCTGTGATATCATTGTGTTCTGATATGTATAGTCTCACATTGAAACGTTAGTATTTTCCTCAGTCATTGTGTACAGTATCAGTGAGTAAACTCACCTGTTTGACAGTTCTTAATGATTACCAGATAAGCTGAAATGTACATTCGTCTGGATCCATTACTATGCTGCTTCGTAATTGAATCCAACATAAACCACAGTGTGAATGGCCCTAGTGATTAGCTGTTTATCATGAGACAAGTTGTTACTAAACATGCTGGCTCATGCTGAAGACTTCTTAAGATAGAAGTGAAGAATAGTGAGAAGCTTCCACCTCTGTCCTTCTCCATCAGTAGATGCAGGTTCCATTCACATATTGCCATCTCGCCCCTTAGTTATGTTGCTATGTTTTCCATTTTCTGTGGCATATTTAGCTGCACAAAAACCTGTGTAACCCTTTGTAAACCTTGACCTTTCCATGTTCAAGGGTATGAAAATGACTCTGTGGAGGACTTGAAAGAAGCTTCGGCAATATCTTCACGGAAAAGAGGCAAGAGAAGGTACTTTTGGGAGTACAGCGAGCAGTTAACACCGTTCCAACAGGAAAGGATGCTGACACCGTCTGAGTGGGATCGTGACACGCTCCCCAGCAACATGTACCAAAAACATGGTCTTCATCATGGTAAGGGTTGTATTTTATTGTATTATAGCATGTGTGTGTCACCGGTTAGATTTTTTGGTTTACAGTGGTTTTGTAAATGTCCTTTTGAAATGTTGGAGTTTGGTGGTGTTCGTTTGGCCTATATGGAGTTTGTTGTGTGATGCGCACAAGTCCAGCTCATAGTCCTGTATACTTCGCAGGGACCATGAATACTTTTCAATCCTGTGCTTAAAAGGGCCATCCAACAGGTGTTTGCATTGTAATCATCAACTTTTTTTTTCTGCTGCTTCCATTCTTTAGTAGCCACTGTTACGTAGTTTTGGTAAAAAGAAAAAACGATAAGGGAAAATATCTATGAGCTCAAACTAAGGTCATTAGTTAAATAGGATACAACATATAACAAGAGATAGTTATTTTAATGTCTTTACTTTTTAGTGGCATAGAATCCTTGCTCAGCGTTCAACTCTTCACAATTCTGATTATTTGTACAGTAATAGTTTGACAGAGGATGATCAGAGGAGCATCATACCTTCCAGTTTCATTGTTTCAGATCAGAAAAATACTTTTAAAAAAAATGTGGAATGGAGAAGTCTTCCCTTCACCTCCTTCACCATGCCTGTCCCTTTCTCGCCAACCCTGTGTTACTCCACTGAATGTTCAGATTTTTCCATGTTCTGCCACCAAAAGGAGTTTATGTACTATTGTTGCTGATTATTTTGAATCTGACAAAGATACAGTCTAAAATTGCAAATATATTTTTACTTGTCTAATGCTTCCTTCAGGAGCGTTTTTACTGTAAACTAAAATCATTTTATTCATAGCTTTGAAAAGCGTAAAATAGCCCCACTTAGAAATTTTAATTCAGCCCTGGGAATGACTTTCGTCCCAGCAAGGAGGAGCATAGTTGCTGAATGAGGCAGACTTTTTAGTGTTGTACATATCACCAAATACTCATACCACAATTACACCTGTCCTGTTATTGTGCCTCTGGAAGGCTGACCACTGTTATCTTTGCATTTCTTTATTACCTTGATACATGGGCCTTATCCACATCCCTGTTTATTATTTTGGAGGGCTCAAGTGTTTGGCTAAATGAGCCACGCTTAGCTAACATAATAGAATGTGAAGCACACAACTTAGTACAGAAGCATCCTCAAAATAATGTCAAGGAGGTCGGTTTATGATAGCTTTGTAGTCTCAGTTTCACCTGTGGTTCAGTAGTTAGATCTCTATTGGGTTGGCCAGAAAATTTCTAGTTGTATTTTTGGATGTTCTTACCTAGGAAGTGGGACACTTTATGGCTGTGGGAAAAATCTGGTCTGTGTTGAGATGCAAGAAAATCGATACCAAATGTTTCAAGAAAACGTGACCTGGAACTAAAACTGTTCTGTTTGATCTTATGGTTGTTCTGACGCAGGTAATGACACATTATTGCGTGGGATCCATTGCAGCATTAAATATGTTAGACAATACAGCCCTAATTGATTGCCCTTCCTGACAAAAAAAGAAAACGTTATGTTGGAAAACTTGTAAAATCTTCCTATCGGTTGATTGCAGGGACTTTCCATTAACTCTGCTCACGCCACGGGTTTTAAACATCTTTATAAAAGTACTCATAATATCAAACCCAGTTTTGAACATGGGAAGTTGCAATACTCTGTGTTCAGAATGTTTGTGAATACCTATGACATTGCAAGTTACTGCTTGTTCGCTGTTAGTTCATTTCTTTATTTACAAACACTTAAAATTCCCCCAAAATAGTTTCCTTTTATCTGAAAGAAAATCCAACTACAAATCCAAAATCACGTTTTGTGAATCTCTAATCTGTATTTGTACTGTACAACAATACAGTTAGCGCACTAATATGTCTCTTATTTTACTCGAACAGCTTTGTAAATTCAGAATCAGAAAATGAACTCTTGAACCAAGAGTGAAATAAGGAAGTTCTCAATCACTGGAACTTTGATAGTATTACAAATTTTGAATATCTCTGCTGGTGGGTGAATTTTAGTGTAACAAAATACCCATCTAAAGTAACATTAGGTTTAGTTAATATGTATTATTATAAGGAGAAACCAATACATATTAAAGTTTAAAGTAAGTTTAGTAGCATTACTGAGCCCTGCATCCTTAATCCTGCATTTATAAATAAAAAACTGAAACCAGACTGTTTCTAAAGGCATGCAGCCTTGACTAGACGGAAAACCTACCCTCTTGTTTTAATTCAGCCAAGCGGCTCCACAAGCCCGGAAAGCAGCTTACTGAAAATAAGCATATTTTCATTATTTGGGTAGAATCCCAGGACATCAGGATCTGCTGTTTCAACTACATTCTCTACTTTTTTTAATTCAATTGTTTTGTTCTTAACTTTGTTATCTGAAAGTGTTAGATTCCGTACCTTAGAATATCCCCAGGTTGTCAGACTGGATCTGGAAATTTTTCGTCAGCAGTACCCCTGCGCGTCGCTAGGCGTCGTCTGCGGCTCCGCGTCCGTCGTCTGCGTCGCGATCGCCGGGATGACGTCGTCAGAGTACTTAGACGCCGCCCTCTCGTGCTGATGTCAGTTCTTTTTTCTGCGCCATAAAGTGCAGATCCGGGAAGAGCAGTACTCCAGTCAATTTTTGAGTAACTTTTTGATCACTTTCGAGTCGACCCTCGACTCGCGGTGCCGCCAGGGATGCCTGGTTTTAAACCTTGCGAGTACTGTCACCGCCTGATGTTGGTGACAGACCCCCACCGTCTGTGCCTTTATTGCCTCGGGGCTGACAATGATGACAAGTTGTGCCCAGACTGCCGGGCCTTGACCTCGAAGGCTAGACGGGAGCGGTCCCGTAAGCTGCTCGCGTTCCGGCAGTCTGCTCCGCGCCGCTTGAGGTCCCCGAGGAGGTCGAGGGACCGGTCGTGGAGCCGCAGTCATCGCTGCTCGACGAGCCACCAGCACCACCACTCGTCGAGCTCAAATTATGCAGGTAAGTCGAGGCATTCGAAAAAGAAGTTGAAGAGGCGTCATCGCTCTTCTGACTAATCTCCCTGTGGATCGGAACGTGGCTCGACGCCACCGCCTGGCTCTGGCCGAACCTAGCTTTCTGTCCGTGCACCCCACCCCCGAGAGCCTGGTGATCCAGGCCTCTACGTCCCAAACCGCATTCCCGACCGCTCGTCCGGATCGGGAATCCAAAAGATATGATCAGTTTGGGAAGAAACTGTTCTCCTCTCTGAGTTTGGGTCTGTGGTCTGTCAACACCGCCTGCCTTTTGGGCCGTTACACCCACTCTCTGTGGGATACGGTTGCGGACATGCTGCCACAGTGTCCGGAGGAGGCCCAGGCAAAGCTCGCCCAAGCCCTGGCGAAAGGGCAGGATGCAGCACAGTACTCAATTAGATGTGGACTTGACACCACGGACTCGCTGGGTAGAGTGATTGCAACGACGGTGGCAGTTTTGCAGCGTGAATCTTTCTGGATTCACTATGCTGTGCATATTCCGCGGTCTTGTGGTTGGGTCCGGATTCGTAGTCTTTTCTTTGTTTTTTTTGTTTTTTGTAGCCCAGGTGGGCGTCGGCGTCACACCTCCTTGGGTGCATTTCCGGTGACGTCGGCATGCTTCCTGCGGAAGCTCCCACTCTTGGGCGCCATCTTCAGATTCTTTTTTCCGCGGTCGGATCTGGATCGTTCCAGTTGGGCTCCAGACGTTTTTGGAGAAAGTACAAGGAAAAGACTGAAATTGGAGAAGGAATTCACCAGAAGACTTCGCCGATCACTGACCAGCGAAGAAGAAGGAGAAATCATCGAGAACTTCGACGATCGCCGACGTCCACGCGGCCAGGGAGGCCCTAAACACTTGATGATGGACAACACACCGTTCAAGTTCCTCCGTAACTGCCACCACAAGTACGCGCAGAAGGACCAACACCCGGTTTGCAACCTTTGCCTACCGGTAGACCACGGAAGCGAGGACTGCAACGCCTGCTCCGCCTTCGCCCCGAAGACCCTTCGTGTGAGAGCGAGCCAGAGGGTAGCGCACGTCACCCTGCAGGGAAAAGCCCCGACGCCATCGCTGTACGAGCTGGGGATGTCTTCAGAGGAAGAGGACAACGCTGCCGCCGAAGACGACAGCTACACGGTCGTAGAGACCGATTACACTAAGACTCCTGATAAGGTAGGAGACTCTTCGTTCCCCAAGAACACGAGAGACTCTGAGTCTCGAAAAAACAAGGGCAAGGCCCCGAAAGCGCCGTCGCAGAAACACCTGGCGTCCGCGACTACTCACAGGCCCAGCGGATCCTCTGAGAAGGAGTCCCCGGCGCCGAGAGCTGTTGAACAGCAGAAGTCGTCGAAAATCGCGCCCGAAAGGGACCGATCGACGCCGAGGGAGAAAGACCCTAAGGCCCCGACCCCGTCCAAGGACCCGAAACCCAGTTCGACGTCCAAGTCTCCGGCACCGAAAATCTCGGCGCCGAGCCAAACGCCGAAGAGAGCGGCCGAACCACCCGGCGCGGATCACGCGGCCGAGATGGAGAAGAAAAGAAGGCGCCGCGAAGCCGAAATGGAAAACATCATGCAGCGGAAGAAAGATTTCGACGCCAAGATGAAAACCTTCACGATTCCCCACAAGACCAAGCCACCCGTGGTGGAGCTGGTCGAGGAGGAAGACGAAAACGTCGAGGAACATGACCCGGGCGTCGTAATGGTCGACGACCAGGAAGATGACGAGAACCCCTACGAGAGTTACAACTATGGGGAAGAAGAGGACAGCAGGATGGACGCCGAGTCGGCCACCTCTGACCCGCAGGAGGAGGATTACCTAAATGTCGACACCGAAAGCCCGGAGGAGGCGGTCGACACATATCCCTCGAGGCCATCGCCGCCGGACGACATCGGGGCCTATAACTCAGTGATGAGGTCTGCGGCAGCAGCTTTTAGACTCAAACTCGACGAAGAGAAGCAGAAAGCAGACTTTCTTCTCGAGACATTACTCCCCACGCAAACAAGGAGCCAGTATCTGCCAATGCTCGAAAGCATTTTGGCTCGGGCGATGGAAGCGTTCAGGGAGCCCGCAACATGCAAGGCAGTCACTCCCAGAACGGAGAAGAAGTACAAGCATTACTCAAAGGACCCAGCCTACATTCAGCCGACTCCATCATCACGGCCACAACAAGGAAGAGGGCTAACGTGCCCACTACTTCTGGACCACCACCTGATAAGGAGAGCAAAAGTATGGACCTAGTGGGCAGAAGGATCGAACGGAATGCCGCGACCCAATGGCGCATGGCTAATTCCAATGCCCTCATAAACAGGCACATGTACCAGATCATGGAGGAGCTGGGACAGCTGGTGAAAGACCTGCCCCAGGAGGCCAGGCAGAAGGCCGAGAAACTGGTGGAAGACGGGAAGAATGCGGCAAATTCTTGCCTCAAGACGGCCCTGGATGGAGCAGACACCTCCAGCAGGCTCATGATGATGGGTGTCACTGAAAGAAGACACGCCTGGCTCAGGGTTTCGGGCTTCAAACCAGAGGTGCAACACAGCATCTTGAACACACCGTTCAACGGCGAGACGCTGTTCGGAACAACAGTTGATGAAAAACTCAGTCAACTAAAGAAGGACAATGAAACTGCAAGATCCATGGGAGCATTGCAGTTCAGAGGCAACAAAAGGGGCACCCAGTCACGGAGGCCCGGCGGGAGGGGTGGAAACCAGCCAGTTACATCACACCAGGCTTTCCAACAGACGCACCAGGCAGACTCGCAGGCGCAACCGAGTCAGCAGAAGCAGTCCTGGCAGTACCAGTCAAGAGGCCAGTCCTTTCGAGGGAGAGGAAATGGACGAGGACAGCGTAAAAGTGGGGGCCAGCAGCCCACCTCTAAATGACTTCAGAAAGATCTGTGTGCCCGCCCACAGAAAAGATCCCAGGGGGCAGCACGTACAAAGGGGTCAAGACAAACTGGACACCTACCACCACATAACACCAGTGGGTGGAAGATTAAGATTCTACCTCCAGGAATGGAGAGAAATCACATCAGACAAGTGGATCCTCAACATCATCCAATTCGAATACTGCATAGAGTTGGAAGGGAGGCCAAAAAGCAGGAAACCAAAGAGAAAGCCACTAGCAAACAAACAGCTAGAGCGGCTTCAGGAAGAAGCAAAAGAACTCCTACAAAAGCAGGCCATAGAACGGGTTCCCTTCAAGGAAAGAAACAAGGGAATATACTCAACGTACTTCCTGGTACCAAAGGTAGACGAGACAATGAGAACACAAAAATTCAAAATGACCTCCCTGCAAGAGGTGCTACCGCAATTGCAGATCGGAGACTTCATGGTCACGATAGACCTTAAGGACGCCTACCTGCACATCCCAATGAACGTAAAGCACAAGCATATGCTCAGGTTCACGATCGGAGAAAGCCACTACCAGTTCACAACACTAGCCTTCGGGCTAAAATCAGCACCGAGGGTCTTCACAAAGTGCCTCGCGGCAGTCGCAGCGCACCTACGAAGGCAGGGAATACATGTATACCCTTACCTGGACGACTGGCTGGTGAAAGCAAACTCGTACCAGAAATGCAAGCAACACGCACATACAGTGACGAGCACGCTCATAAACCTGGGGTTCTCCATCCATTGGAAGAAATCGTCAATGGAGCCGGAACAAGTGAAGATCTTCCTGGGGGCACAGATCAACACCTTACAGGGCAAGGTGTTCCCCAGCGAGAAGAGAGCAAGGGCACTGGTGAGGGAAACTCGCCTCTACCGGAGGAGACAAGCTCGGACAGTGAGGACTGCGAGCAAGATCTTGGGGATGATGGCATCATGCATCCACCTGGTACCGAATGTACGACTTCACATGAGACCCATGCAAGAATGGCTCCAGGAACAATGGTCACAGGCTTCAGGCAGTTGGGAGGATCTAGTGGTTGTGATGCACGCAGTGCAGAAGGAGATGACATGGTGGACCATGGAGAACATAACAAGGGGAAAGCCTCTAACGCCCCCAACGCCAACAGTGACCATCACCACAGACGCATCCCTGAAGGGATGGGGCGCTCACATGGAGGAACTCCAAGTGAGCGGACTGTGGACACCAACAGTTGCGACAAAGCACATCAATTACCTAGAATTGAAGACAATCTTCCTTGCACTGAAAGCCTTCCAAACAAGACTGTACAAGCACAAGGTGTTACTACAGACAGACAACACCACAGCGATGTTCTACATCAACAAGCAGAGTGGAACACAGTCAACCACGCTTTCAACGCTGGCGCAGGAGATATGGAGATGGGCCATCCCCCTCAGGATAGACCTGCTAGCCATACACCTACCAGGCAAGGAGAACATTCAAGCAGACTGGCTCAGCAGACAGACATCGGCATCCCACGAGTGGGAGCTCCATGCTCAGGAGACAAGGTGGTTGTTCAACAGGTGGGGAACGCCATCAGTGGACCTGTTTGCAACACGCCAGAATGCAAAATGCCAAAACTTCGCATCCAGACAACCCGAAGAGGGGTCCCTGGGGAATGCCCTATGGATAGATTGGTCCGGGACATTTGCTTACGCTTTTCCCCCGATACCACTGATGCACAGAGTACTGAGCAAGTGCAGAGCGAGCAACATGACCCTGATACTGGTCGCGCCACAGTGGGCCATGTAGACATGGTACTCGCAGATCATAGAGTGCACCCCACAGATTCGGCAGGAGAAAAGACCTGCTCTCCATGCACAACGGAGAGGTACTGCACCCAGAGCCAGAGAGCCTGAGCCTAGTGGCATGGCTCCTGAGGACATAGAGTTCGCACATTTGAGACTGCCAGAAAGCACCCTCAGGGTCCTTGGGGAGGCACGAAGGCCCAGCACACGGAAGTGCTATGTTGCAAAATGGAAAAGATTCACGATGTGGTGCTGGAAAGAAAGGCTTCACAATAAAATGAAGAAGGACTCCACAGTGCTAAAATACCTGACGCACTTACTGGAAAAGAACCTCAGCTCGTCCTCCTTGAGAGTTCACTTGGCAGCGATAGTCGCCTACACAAGGGGTGAGATGGGCAGGAGTTTCTTCACATCACAGGTTGTGAAGAGGTTCCTGGAAGGAGCGAAAAGGATCGCACCACCCAAGAGTGTGCCGCCACCGGCATGGAACTTGAACATAGTCCTAACGGAACTCATGAAGGAGCCCTTTGAACCACTTCACAAGGCCTCCCTAAAAATGCTAACTATGAAAACAGCTTTCCTGGTTACAATAACGTCCTTACGCAGAGTAAGCGAGCTTCAAGCATGAACGCTACAGGAACCCTACATACAAATACACAATGATAGGGTTGTGATGAGGACCGACCCACACTTCATGCCAAAGGTGGTGTCCAAATTCCACATGAACCAGTCCATACAGATACCGAGTTTTTTCCAAAAACCAACCACTAGCGCAGAGCGAGCTCTGCACACCCTAGACGCCAGAAGGGCGGTCATGCACTACATTGAGAGGACAAAGGGACACAGGAAAACAAAACAGTTCTTTGTGTCATTCGCCAACAGTTTCATGGGCAAGACAGTAACCAAAAACACTATTGCAAGATGGATCGCACAAACAATTCAACTCTGCCACAAAAGGGCAGGGCAAGAACTAGCAGAGGGGGCAGGTGCCCACTCCACTAGGAAAAAGGGTGCTACAATGGCCTTCCTGGCTAACACACCCATATAAGACATATGCCTGGCGGCAACATGGACTTCGGTGCACACGTTCACGAAGCACTACTGCGTGGATATTCAGATGAACAAGGAAGCACAAGTCGGACAAAAGGTGCTCCAGCACATATTCAATAACCAACGCTCATCTTCCACCCAGCCGCCACAGAAATGAGAAACCGCTTCAAAATCTATGCACAGCATAGTGAATCCAGAAAGATTCACGCTGCAAAACGAATAGTTTCTTACCTGTCGGTGTAGTTTTGCAGCTTGAAGATCTTTCTGGATTCACTAGCGAACCCACCCACCTCCGCCAGAAAGATGAGGCTGGAGAGGGAAGAGGTGGTCAAAAAAATTAATAAATAAATAAAAAAAAGGAAAAAAAAGAAGTAGAAAGGACTTTAAGTACAAAGCGGTTAAACATTTCACCTAAATAGAACATTGCCATCACTTCGGAAACGAAAGAAACACGGAAAAAAGAATCCGAAGATGGCGCCCAAGAGTGGGAGCTTCCGCAGGAAGCATGCCGACGTCACCGGAAATGCACCCGAGGAGGTGTGACGCCGACGCCCACCTGGGCTACAAAAAAAAAAAAAAAAAAAAAAAAAGAAAAGACTAAGAATCCGGACCCAACCGCAAGACCGCGGAATATGCACAGCATAGTGAATCCAGAAAGATCTTCAAGCTGCAAAACTACACCGACAGGTAAGAAACTATTCGTTCGCCGCCATGCCTGGCTGAGGTCCGCCAACTTTTCAGGGGATGTCCAGGCCACGCTCATGGACATGCCCTTCGATGGCCGTCGCCTTTTCGGCGTCAAAGCGGATAGTGCGCTGGAACGTTTCAAGGACTCCAGGGCTACGGCCAAGTCCTTGGGCCTAGGCCAGCGCCAGCAAACTTCCGCTTTTCGCCCCTTTCGTGGCCAAGGAAGGGGCGCCCCCACACGTCCAGCCAGCCACAGGCCGCAGAACCAGTCTCAACGCGGTCGCAGCCGTGGTAACCGCTGTGGCGGTGCAGGGGGACAATGGCAAGGTCAGTCGACATCCGCTCCCGCAGCATCTGCCTCTAAGTCTTCCTAGTCCGGCATTTCAGGCCCATTCGACCCCAGTGGGGGGCAGGGTTCGCCATCACCTTCTCCACTGGCGCACAGGTGGGTGCTGCAAATTGTCCGAAGGGGCTACTCCCTCCCCTTCGAGGCGACCCCTCCAGCCATGCCACCACAGTACCACCGCATGTCGGGGGATCACTTGAAACTTCTGCAGGAGGAAGTTATGGCCCTCTTGGCCAAGGGGGCCATCAAGCGTGTTCCTGGGCCCGAAGTAGGACGTGGTTGCTATTCACACTACTTTCTGGTACCCAAGAAGGGCAAATGAGGCCTACGCCCTATCTTGGACCTACGGAGCGTCAACAGCTTCCTCCGGAAGGAGAAGTTCAAGATGCTGACTTTGGTTCAGGTCCTAGCTGCCCTGGACCCAGGAGACTGGATGGTAGCGTTGGACTTGCAGGACGCGTATTTCCACATTCCCCGTCCTGCCGGCCCACCGGCGCTACCTGCGGTTCACGGTAGGCCATGAGCACTTTCAGTTTACCGTGCTCCCCTTCGGCCTTACCAGCGCCCCTCGGGTGTTCACGAAAGTGATGGCGGTGGTCGCAGCTCTGAGCAGATCAGGGGTCTCAGTCTTACCCCTATCTCGACGACTGGTTGTTGAAGGCAGGCTCGCCGCAGACAGTTGTCTCCCACCTCCAGACTAAGGCCGACCTCCTGCACTCGGTGGGGTTCTCCATCAACAGGCCGAATTCACCCCTGTGCTACTCTCAGAAGCTCCTTTTCATCGGAGCGGTTCTGGACTCGACGCAGTTTCGGGTTTTTACCCCCGAACAGCGGTTCGGGATATTCAGGCTCTGATTCCGATCTTTCAGCCTTTATCCCGAGTCTCGGTCAGGTTGACGGTGCGGCTCCTGGGGCTGATGGCCTCCTGCATCCTTCTGGTGCATCACGCCAGGTGGCGGATGCGGGCTCTGCAATGGGACCTGAATTTCAGTGGGCACAGCATCGGGGCAACCTGTCCGACCATGTCCTGACCCCGGAGAGCACTGCGAGTCCGTTGCAGTGGTGGCTCATGAACCGCGATTGGGATGCGTCCCTCCTTGGATGCGGGGGGCCACATGGGAGAGGAGACAATCAGAGGCCTCTGGTCTCCGCCGGAGTCATGGCTCCATATCAACCTTCTGGAGCTGCAGGCGATCCGACTTGCACTGAAGCATTCCTTCTCTCTGTCCGTGAAGTGTCGTGCAGGTGTTCACGGACAACACCACCGCCATGTGGTACTGTAACAAACAGAGCGGGGTGCGGTCTTGGACCCTTTGCCAGGAGGCTCTGCGCCTTTGGCAATGGCTGGAACACCAGGGTGTCACCCTGGTGGTTCAACACCTGGCAGGTTCCCTGAACGCCAGGGCGGGCGAACTCAGCCGCCGGTGCATGATGGATCACGAAAGGCGTCTGAACTCCGACGTGGCGCAAGGTCTCTTTTTAGCAGTGGGGAGAGCCTTGGTTAGACCTAGTCGCCACCGAAGAGAACGCAGAATGTTATCAGTTCTGCACGTTTGAATTTCCAAGGCGGCACTCACTCAGCGACGCTTTACGTTGCAAGTGGAGCTGCGGTCTGTTGTACGCCTTTCCGCCTATACCACTTCTGCCCAGAGTGCTGAAGAAGATCAGGCGAGACCGGGCCCAAGTCATCCTTGTGGCTCTGGACTGGGCACGAAGATACCGGTATCCCGAGCTACTCAGCATGTCAGTCGATCCCCCGAGTCGTCTGCCTCTTCAGGAGGATCTTCTGTCGCAGCAGCAGGGGACGGTCCTCCACCCACATGCGTGGAGATTGAGTGGCGGCAACTGAGGCCATTTGACTTCCTTCCTGAAGTTTGCGATGTGATTCTGGCAGCCAGGCGTCCCTCCACAAAAATGGTATACGCCTGCAGGTGGAACAAATTTGTGGCATGGTGCACAGCAAAGGCTGTGGATCCACTCTCTGCCCCCCTTTCAGAGGTTGTCCTCTTCCTTCTTTCTGTTGCCCAGCAGGTCTCTGCTCTGGGCACTCTCAAGGGCTACCTCACGGCCATTTCAGCCTTCTTAAGGCTTCCTGATAAGCCTTCTCTTTTCAAGTCCCCTGTTGTAAATAGACTCTTGAAAGGCATCACACACTTGTTCCCTCCTGTTCCCTTTGTGATGCCTCAGTGGGACTTGAATCTTGTTCTAACGTATCTGATGTGCGCTCCTTTTGAGCCACTTCATAACTGTCCTCTTAGTCTTCTGAGACTTAAGACTGCATTCCTGGTTGCCATCACCGCTGCCAGGAAAGTGAGTGAGCTCCAGGCTCTATCTTCTAAACCTCCTTTCCTCTCTGTCCATCCAGACAAGGTTGTTCTAAGGACTCGTCCTTCTTTCCTGCCCAAGGTGGTCACAGCCTTTCATATCAGGCAGTCCATCACCTTGCCCGCCTTCTATCCGCCTCCGCATCCCTCGGATGAGGAAAAGAGGCTCCACCGTCTGGACCCAAAACTTGCGCACTCATTCGATCTGGACCGCACGCGCCAGTTCCGGGTGGATGACCAGCTCTTTGTTGGTTACGCGTGCGCAAAGAAGGGACGAGCGGTGCACAAGTGGCTCATCTCTCGGTGGTTCGTCTTGTGCATCAAGGTTTGCTACTCCTTGGCGAAAAAGGAGCCTCCTGTTGGGCTGCACGCCCATTCCACTCGGGCCACGGCGGCTACTACTGCCCTCGGTCGGGGAGTCCCCTTGCAGGACATCTGCCAGGCAGCTACTTGGTCCTCGCTGCACACGTTTGCTAGACACTACTGCCTGGACAGACAAGTCCGGAGAGATGGCTTTTTCGGCTGTTCCGTTCTCCAGCACTTTCTGGTGTGATCTTGGTTCTCAGACCCACCACCGGGGTTGGTATTGCTGGGGTATCTATTCTAAGGTAAGGAATCTAACACTAACTTGTTTCTTTCAGATGCACAAGTTACTTACCTTCGGTAACGATATAGCTGTAAGAAACAGGAGTTAGTGTTAGATTCCTTACCGTAACTTGTGCTTCTACCTGCTCTCTGGTAATATAACTTATGTAATCTGGTTGTATTGCACTTATGTTTTCCCCCCACTTTCTCTCTACCAGGGGAAATATGTTTTGTTTTTTCTGGAGAGAGAGAAGCCCTCATTGTGGTTTGGTGGGGACTTAAGATTTGGGAATGTTTATTGGGAGATGGTTTCCACCCTAACTGAGTCATGTAAACCATCATTGCAGGTTTGGGCAGGGATTGAGAGAAATTGTGTATTCTTTACCTGTTTTGAATGCCAGTTTATCAAAGGGACATGGAAGATCTATGTTCCTCCCCAAATCATAACATCGAACATTTGATCACCTCTTTGATGCCCTGTGAAGACGCCCTCACTGGTGAAGGACGTTGCCCTTAGGGGCCACGCGGGTTACTAACAACCACCTGCTATGCCTTCCCAAGAATGAAGAGTCGGTCAGACAGTAGAGAATGCAAATACTTAGTTTATTAGCAATACTCTGCAGAGGAGTCCATCATGACTTGCACCCTAAGATGTCTGTTGAGGGACTGGCCCCAACAGCTTATATTGGATAATAATTCCTCTCGTGAAGCCCCCAACCATGCCCACAATGGAAAAATACTGGCCTGGGCCGAACATGAACAAAGAGGCAAAGTAGAATGAGCTAACACCTGACAGATGGGTACACATTATCAAGGCCTCATGGCCACGGTGCTGGATCTCCGCATCTCTTAACGTGGTAGCGGAAACTACACATTCAGATAAGTATGGCAGAGCAGAATGGCCTATTCATTAGCAAGTCAGAAAACAGCCTTGAGCAGCAGCAAGAATAATAATGAGATGCAGTATTCTGCTGAGGCAAGCAACATGAGCAATGAGGCCTAACTCAGGCACAGTCTAAGCAGCCTAATAGGGATTACGAAAAGTAAAATGGAGCCACGCCTGCTAACTGAAGCCTGCACGTTACAGGGATAACTTAGTGGGTTGTACAACGTGAACACAAATGTCTGTTCGAGGCATGTGGGCTGCTGAATTCATATCTGTGCATAGATCGCCGCCTAGTGTTGGGTCCGGATGATTGCACATTGTTGTCCTGGAAGAGTCTTCGAAGTATCACGAGATAGGTGGCTCCTCCCCTGGACTACAGTGCGCATGGGCATCGCCTCCATCCCCAGATTGTTTTTTTCCGCCATTGGGTTCGGATGTGTTTCGGTTCCCTCTGTCGGAACCGATAGTTGTTCAACTTTCTACTCGAGACCAAAAGGTCTTTAGGCTGAGCGTCAGTATAGTTGCGTTCGGTTTCTTGTCTGACTCTTAGCTCCGAACTCTTGCTACCCTTCCGCATGCTTTCGGCGCGGACGGGCCTACACTTCTGCTATGGAGCGGACACCGTTTAAGAAATGCCCGGTGTGTAACTCCAAATATTCACACCTCGACGTGCACCCCGTGTGCAATACCTGCTTGTCACCGGACCATGACGAAGACAGCTGCATGGCGTGTTCGAAATTCCGGTGCAAGAAAACTCTGAAGATTCGTCGGGCCAGTCGGCTCCAGGCTAAGTTATCGGCTACCGCGGCGCCCCCACCAGACGACATATTCCAAGAATCTGTCGGAGACGAGGACGACGTACAAGGTTCGGAATCTGGTCCCGCGTCCGAAGGGGATGCCTACGACGCGGGTGATGAGGACTTTGACGAAGTCGCCGACGAGGTAGGGGACGACGATCGGGCTATTGCCACCGTAGGGGATAGCTCGGAGGAGGAGCATCCCCAACCAGACTTAGGGGTCAATCCCCTTTATACGGCCCAGGTCGAGGGATCGCTTTCGGGCCTTACCCAAGATCTACTTATAAGTCCTGTAAATGTAAATGTAATGTGTAAATGTGGGATACTTGTATAGCGCACAGTTACTCTACCCGAGTGTCCCGGCGCTGTAGACTGCTGGGGAACCCGTCCTGGTTTTCCCTGTGAGATGGTCCCTTTTGGGTATCTCCAGGGTGAAACCAGGCATCCCTGGCGTCTGTGGGGGCCGTTGTAGAGATGAGGCAAGCTAATGCCCAGAGTTGCCGAGTGTGCTCCCAGGTCGGAGTGGGCACCGATGCGAGAATTATCAGTCCGCTGATCCTGGTCCAAGACCCTGCCGCGTCGGGAATCGAACCCTGGTCCCGGGCCGTTCTCTGCACTCGGGTCTGCCGCCTCTAACCAGTGAGCCACACCTCTCCTCTCCAAGTCCTACGTCCCCGCCTCCGGGCCCGGTCACGGACATTTCTGAGGCACCACTCCCGTTGAAGAAAACGAAAGTGAAGCCATCTGGCCACGCACCCTTGGATGCGAAAACGAAAGTGAAAGTTGCGCTGGAGCAGAAGGTTCTGGAGGCGTCAACTTCCAAAAAAGTCAAGATGGCCGACTTGAAGAGCCACGCCAAGATGGCCGACCCGAAGCCCTCGGGGTCGGCGCCGAAGGCGAAGTCGACCGACGCGGCTGCGTCGGCGCCGAAAGGGGTCGGGGACCCGAAGACGGCTCCGAAGAAGCGTCATGCCGACGACGCGCACAGGGCTCGGCCGGCGCCGGCCCTTGCGAACAAGGCGCATGAGGTGTCGGCCCCGAAAAAGGTGCCTGTCATCGATCCGACTCTCGACGCGGGAGGATCGCTCGAGCCGGTCAAGCCTTCTCCTGCCATCACAAAGAAGGTAGCGGAATCCCTGCAGCGGATACGGAAGGACAGTGACACTGTAGCGCCTAAGCTCACGCCGAAGCCGGCGAAGGCGCAAACGCCTATCCGTTTTACCCTGCCGCCAAAGTCGACGCCGAAGGCTTTCGCGCCGAAACCTGGAGGCCCCTCGAAGGAGGTATTGACGCCGAAGGCTGCCTTAGTGGTGTCAAAGCTTCGGCTCCAGCCACTTGCTGACGAGGAACGTCGAGAGGTTATCATCAACGCAAATACTGGGAAACTGTCTCTCCTCAAGAGGAAAATCACCACTGAGCCGGTGTTGGAACATTTTCGGATCCCTCTCAAAAATAAGAGGGACTCTGCGGACTCTTCGGCCCTGATGGAACCTATGTCTCCACAAGCCCTAGGACACTCGCCGACGCATTCCGCCGCAGGCGATGCGGACGAGGAGGACGCCGAGTACGGCTATCCGGCGTACTCGGATCCGGAGGAGGAACACGTACCGTGGTCGGCCGGAGGCGACCCGGAGGACCCGCAGTCGGGCCAGGACACGCAGCTTTTTGCGGCCAAGACGTCACCGACAGAGGACTCAGCGGCCTTCAACGCTCTGATCGAAAGAGCTGCGGCTAACCACGATGTAGAGCTGCACTCTGACCCCGTGGATGTGGACTTTTTATTTGACACTTTCTCAGTGGCTGAAAAGTCGGTCAAAACACTGCCAATGCTTAAGGGGGTGCTCAAACACGCAACGGAGGTCTTCAAGGAGCCCACCCGGGCGCGTGTCGTCAACCCTCGCATTGACAAGAAATATAAGGCAGCGCCCTCGGATCCAACATACATCAAGGGACACTTGCCACTGGACTCGCTGGTTGTATCCAACGCTAGGAAGAGGGCGAACTCGCAGACCACTGGTGACGCTCCTCCCCCAGACAAGGAGTCCAAGATCTTCGAGGCCTCAGGGAAACGAATCGCTGTACAGGCAGCGAATATTTGGAGAATCTCTAACACACAGGCCCTACTTGCACGCTATGATAGGGCTCATTATGACACCTTAGAATCACTACTGCAACACTTGCCTGACCAGTACAAGGAGGCAGGGGAAATGCTGATTCAGGAAGGAAAGCTCATCACGAATGCATCCATAAAATGTGCGCTGGATGTGGCAGATACAGCCTCCAGGGCGATCAACACCAGTGTGTTGCTTAGACGGCATGCTTGGCTGAGAATTTCGGGGTTCAAACCAGATATTCAAACAACAATACTGAATCAAACAGTTAATCCTGACCACTTGTTTGGCCCTGAGGTGGATGCGACGCTGGAAAAGATGAAAAAAGATACGGAAACTGCCAAATCTATGGGGGCCCTCCAAAATCAGCAGTTTCGGAGTGGTTCCTTTCGCCGCTCAAATTCCAGAGGCACCTCAAGGGGTCCGGCATCGCAGTCCACACAGTATTACAAGAGTAACACCCAAACCTCGTACAACAACAAGGGTAGA
Source organism: Lissotriton vulgaris (assembly GCF_964263255.1). Taxonomy (NCBI): domain Eukaryota; kingdom Metazoa; phylum Chordata; class Amphibia; order Caudata; family Salamandridae; genus Lissotriton; species Lissotriton vulgaris. Next base: position 1,140,019,317 of record NC_141695.1, on the reverse strand, counting down.
GGTGGCTACAGAGGCAATAATGTCAAGGGCAGGGGACGTGGAAACAGCTCCAGGTCCACCACCGCCAACAAGCAGTGACGTCTTGTCACTGCCCCCCGACCATACAACACCGGTCGGGGGGAAGACTCTAGCAGTTCCTGCCAGCGTGGAAATCCATCACCACGGACAGGTGGGTCAAGTCTCTTATCCAGTACGGTTACTGTCTGGAACTCACTTCCATTCCACCAAACATACCCCCAAGGAGCCGTCCTATGTCCGGCGAGCACTTGCCCTTGTTGCAGCAGGAAGTTCTAGTCATGCTGCAAAAAGGGGCGATAGAGCTCGTTCCATTGCAGGAAAGGGGAACAGGGGTTTACTCCCTGTATTTTCTAATCCCCAAAAAGGACGGATCCCTCAGGCCCATCCTGGACCTCAGGCCCCTCAACTGGTACATTCTCTCGGAGCATTTCCATATGCTCACGTTACAGCAAGTGCTCCCTCTGCTTCAGCAGGGGGACTTCCTGGCTACGCTGGATCTGAAAGATGCATATTTTCATATCCCCCTGCATCCTTCCCACAAGAAGTATCTCAGATTCACGATTCAAGACCAGCATTACCAGTTCAGGGTTCTGCCGTTCGGGGTCACCACGGCGCCAAGGGTATTTACAAAGTGCCTAGCGACTGTGGCGGCGCATCTCCGTCGCCAGAACGTCCACGTCTACCCCTACTTGGACGACTGGCTCATTCAAGCAAAGACAGAACAGCAGTGCGTAGACCACGTGTCACGCACCATTCAGCTCCTGCACGATCTGGGATTCTCTCTGAACTACCCAAAGTCCCATCTCCAGCCCGCCCACGTGCGACAGTATCTGGGCGCGACAATCAATACTCTGGCAGCCACTGCGCAGCCAAATTCAGTGAGAATCGCCAGTATCCAGACGCTGATCCAACGATTCAGACCTCAGCACTCGCTTCCCGCGAGGGTGTTCATGCAGTTGATAGGCATGATGGCCTCCTGCATCTCCATTGTCCCGCACGCGAGACTACATATGCGTCCGCTTCAGGAGTGCCTTGCACGTCAGTGGACTCAGGCTCATGGGCAACTGACAGACCTAGTGTTGGTGAGCGGTCGGGCATACAACTCTCTGCATTGGTGGAATCCACACAACCTTTGCAAGGGCCGACCATTCCAAGAGCCTGTGCCGCAGATTATCCTGACGACGGACGCTTCTCTCCAGAGATGGGGAGCGCATGTACTCCACTACACAGTGCAGGGACTATGGACACTACAGCAAAGGAAGATGCCCATCAATGTGTTGGAACTTATGGCAATCTTCATGGCCTTAAAGGCGTTCAAAGTACATCTGTGCAACAAGGTCGTGTTGATCCGGACGGACAACATGACAGCCATGTACTACATTCAGAAACAGGGGGGCACACTCTCCACAGCTGTCTCATCTGGCTCAGAGCATGTGGAAGTGGGCCATTCAGAGGAACATCTTCCTCATGGCGGAGCATCTCCCGGGCAAGGACAACCAGATGGCGGACCTGCTCAGCAGGCACAGCCACCAAATGCACGAGTGGGAGATACATCCATCAGTACTCCAACCGTACTTCCAAAAGTGGGGTCATCCAGAGATAGACCTGTTCGCCACAAAGGAGAACGCAAAATGCCAAAGCTTCGCCGCCAGGTTCCCACACCCGCAATCACAGGGCAATGCGATGTGGATGAACTGGTCAGGCAGATTTGCGTACGCTTTTCCCCCAGCACCTCTGATACCGCTGGTGGCACGCAAGCTCAGGCAGCACTCGATGACTCTCATCCTGGTTGCTCCAACGTGGGCTCGCCAACCGTGGTACACCACGTTTCTGGAACTCTCCGTGGTACCGCATCAAAGGCTTCATCTCACTCCCAGCCTTCTGACGCAGAGCCATGGCGACATTCGGCACCCAGATCCGCAACAGCTCAACCTGGCGATCTGGCTCCTGAAGTCCTAGAGTTTAGCTACCTCAATCTACCTCCCGATTGCATGAACATCATTCGGGAGGCAAGGAAGCCCACTACTAGAGCTTGTTATGCGGCTAAATGGAAGAGGTTTGTCATCTACTGTGTTAACCACGATATTGACCCGCTAGATGCCTCCATTCAAAACATCATTTGTTACCTGTTCCACCTGTATCAATGCAATTTGGCGTACTCTTCCATCCGCATTCATCTGTCTGCTATGGCAGCATACCTCCAGAATAGGCAACACCTGTCACTCTTTAAAGTCCCTGCTATCAAGGCCTTTCTGGAAGGACTCAAAAGAGTCATTCCACCAAGGACCCCACCAGCTCCGGAATGGAACCTCAATGTGGTTCTTACAAGGCTGATGGGTCCTCCCTTCGAGCCACTGCACTCTTGTGAGCTTCAGTTTCTGACTTGGAAGGTGGCGTTCTTAGTAGCAATTACATCGCTACGGAGGGTTAGCGAGTTGCAGGCGCTCACCATCCAAGAACCTTTCTTCCAAGTACATGCGAACAGGGTTGTACTCCGCACTAACCCTAAATTCTTACCCAAGGTTGTATCTCAATTCCACATGAACCAGACAATTGAGTTGCCGGTGTTTTTCCAAAACCCTGAGACACTGGCGGAGCGGATGCTCCACACCCTTGACGTTAAGAGAGCCTTGATGTACTATGTAGACAGGACAAAAGATTTTCGCAAAACCAAGCAGCTTTTTGTTGCTTTTGCCACACACCACAAGGGAAACGCTATCTCCAAAGCTGGGATCGCTAGGTGGATCGTGAAATGCATTCAGATCTGTTATGCTAAAGCTAAGCGCACTCTCACTATCCCACCGAGGGCCCATTCCACCAGGAAGTTGGGGGCCTCTATGGCTTTCCTAGGTAACATTCCCTTGGAAGATATCTGTAGAGCAGCCACATGGTCTACCACACATACTTTCACTAAACACTACTGTGTAGACGTGCATTCCAAACAGCAGGCAGCTGTTGGGCAGGCTGTTCTCAAAACACTTTTTCAGACTGCTGCAGCTGGCACAGGCGGCCGCCGCTAATGGAGGGACTGCTATGTATTCTATGCACAGATATGAATTCAGCAGCCCACATGCCTCGAACTGCAAATGCTACTTACCAGTATGCATCTGTTCTTGGCATGTAGGGCTGCTGACATTCATATCGCCCACCCTCCTCCCCGGCGCCTGTAGCAGCTGCAGTATTCATTCATATATATATATATATGCTCATAGCATGGTCATCACTCACGTACTTCACTCCATCTCTGCCAATGGCTAAAAACAATCTGGGGATGGAGGCGATGCCCATGCGCACTGTAGTCCAGGGGAGGAGCCACCTATCTCGTGATACTTCGAAGACTCTTCCAGGACAACAATGTGCAATCATCCGGACCCAACACTAGGCGGCGATCTATGCACAGATATGAATGTCAGCAGCCCTACATGCCAAGAACAGATGCATACTGGTAAGTAGCATTTGCATTAGCCACGCACTCCTAACCTAATGTAGCTTGAAACTAATGTATTGCAGGAGTGGGGATTTCAAACCGAACACTGACTGGAGATGAAACTCTACTCTTAATTTCAAGAAAGAAATCAACTGTTAAACCAGGAAACTCTTAACTGGAGATTTAAAATGCTAGAGCGCAAGTACTTGACTGAGACAGCTATTGAAATGTGATTAAAATACCTCAATTGAACTTCAGCTGCCATTTGTCTTGAGAGTACTGATCCAGCATGCTCATTATGCCATCAAAACCTGTGGAAAGTGTGTTCGGTTATAGGAAGCATTGAGCATGTCTGTCTTTGCAAAAAGACTCCAATCATAACAAGCATTTTCAATTCAATAGGTCTCGCATTTGCGAGCGTTTAAGCTATTGGCATTGAAAATGACAATGCCTTTTATTTGTGTTTTTAAAAGGAGCACATACATAAAAGGCATTTTTGTTTTTAATGCCAAGAGTTCAAACTCTCGCAAATGCGAGACCACTTTAATGGTAGCTTTGCCCATTTTTGTAGACAGCTGCTCGGATATTCAGGTCACCGTGAGCAGCGTCTAATCAAAGGGATGTGGCCACCATTATAGTAAAAGCACGTATGATGCTTTCACCCAAAAGTTAAAACAAATTAAAAGTAATTTCAAAAACTTTGTAGCGCAGCTGCTAAAATGAAAGCGGCCCGCATCGGAAATTAAATAGGCGCGGCCGCTAAAATCAATGCAGACCACGTATATTCATTAAATAAGCACTACTGCTATAAAGCGGACAGCGCTGTAATTTGAATAAAATATATTACAATTTAAAACAACGCGGGCGGGTGCTCTGATGCCATGGGTGGAATAGGGGGAAGAGCATTAAAGGAAATAGTGCTCACCAACTTAAAGTGTACCATGTAACGACCAAAGTAAAAGGGCCGGTTCATGTGGGAGATTACAAGTGAAGGTCAAGTCGGTACAAAGGAGGGACTAACAAGGCTATGTACGAGTCAGAAGCCAGAATTTACGAAGGACAATGACCTAAGCCAATGACAAATATGGGTGGGAAGTGGACGGGGCTTCAAGAGCATACTCCAATACAGCATGCCTAGCAGAACGAACAGGGCATGTTCACTGCCCTTAGGCTCGTCCTGAAAATGGAACACAAGGTTAGACACTAGGTTACAGACTGCAGTCTAGTGAAGTGGCATGTATATGCTTTAAAAGCACTGATAAAACCAAATTGAACAGAGTAAGATGCACTGGTTGCTGGAGGTCTTGTTATGTATGGTAGATATAGTTGTGGAGCACGCTATCACCTAAAAGGGTATATTGACGCTGTGCAGGTATGAGTCTAGCTGAACCTAGGGCCTAGTGGGACTACTTAAAAAGCCACATCTTCAGCTTCTTGGGTTTTCAAGGAGTAACAAGGCGATATGTGTAACGGTATGTAATTCTACACAAGAGCAATGCACAAGAAATCTCAACCTTCGGGTCTGTTTTCCCATATGTGTGGAAGTTGGTGTTTGGCAGAGTGAAAGTGTCTGGAAGGTTTGTGAAGCAGGCATGATTGTTATGCTTGCCCAGTGTTATATGGTACATTGAGAGTGTGGGTGAGGAGTTTGAATTGTGCATGGTTGTGTCTGGGGAGGTAGGCCTTCAAGTGATTATTTGGGGATTTTGTAAAACAAAATTGTGGTCTCTACAATAAGTAGTTTAAAATAAAACTAGGTTGCACTATGGGTTGGAAAGCATATGTTCAAACGTGTGGTTATTGCTAAACATGCTTTGCCTACTCCTGCTATTTAGTGTTGGGCTCAGATGTGTGCAAGTTGTTTTTCTTCCAGGAAGTATTCCGAGTCATGAGGTTCAGCGGTGACTCCTCTTGCTGGTAATGCGTATTAGTTACTCCATTGTTAGATGGTTTTGTTTCCATCATTGGTGGTTTGGACGTATGCTCCAGTTAGAGTCCGTTGTCGGTACTCTTTTCAAATCCTAAGGGGTAACTTCTTACCGTCAGTACAGTTTCCGAATGGGTATCCCATTTTTCTTTTCGGGTTAATTACTCCAGCTGCGCCCAGGTGATGCTTTTATCGATCTCATCCCCTCGTGAAGCCTCGCCCTCCGGGGCTTTCTTTGCTCAGGACTTCTGATTGGCTCCATACCATGTCATGAAGATGATAGAACAACCACCTTTTAGATATTGCTCTCGATGGCACTCAAAATGTCCACGGACCGATCTCCATAAGGTCTGTAACCTTTGCCATTTGCCCGAGCATAATGTGCTTGCTTCCAACGCTTGCAGCTCCTGCAGATCGAACAAGATGCTCCGTGACCATTGGGCCAGATGCTTTGAGATGTGGCTTAGGAGCGGCGAAGAATCGGTGGATCTCTTAGGCACTAAAGAGTTTCAAGAATATCACACCGAGGGCGTTTATTGCCAACAAGGAGGCTGACTCAACAGAGGAAAGCGCCAGCTCTGACCCAGAGATTGAAGACCTTCCAGCAGCTCAACAGATTGTGATTACAGACCCTTATCCTCCTCAAAACTGCTTGCAGGTGAAGCAGGCCTTCACAATAGGCCGCACAGCCACCCTGCAACACTAGGCCCACCACTGACCTTGGGCCTTGGTCTGCACTGACCATTGATTTCAGCCACCACACCCAGCTGTCGCTCGGCACTGAAAAAGCACTCCAAGCCAGCTGGCTTGGCACTGACTGCGACCGGCTTGACATAAAGCCACCGGAGCCGAAACCATTGACACCGAAATCATCTGCTCGCAAAATACCATTGGTCTTCAAGCCTTCGATGCTGAAGTAAAGTACCACCACAGTTGGCGACTTTATTTCGGCCACTCCTCCATCACCTCCAAGAGGCTATTAACGCTCGACAGACACATTTGGCAATCCATTCCATTATTACAAAAGGGGACTTCAAGGCGGCTTAAGATATAAAGGATGCCTATTTCGATATACCAATTCATCCTGCACACAGGAAATACCTCGGATTTCTCTTTCAAGGGAAACTCCATCAGTTCACAGTCCTTCCCTTTAGGATTACCACTGCACCAAGAGTATTAAAAAACATTCTAGCAGTGGTTGCTGCACATCTGCGCAGACAAAATATGAATGTCTTCCCATATCTAGACTGGCTAATCAAAGCAAACAACTTCAAACTTTGCAACAAAACACTCCAAAAACCATAAATTTACTACATCCACTAGGGTTTACCATTAACCTAAAAAAGTTATCTACTACCAGCAGTTACTCAGTTGTACCTAGAGGCTATTCTCAACACAGACTTAGCATTAGCATTCCCAAACACAGACAGAATACACAAGAGAGTAACATTAATTCAGCAGTTTCAAACAGGAAGTCCAATTCCTGCCAAATAATGTTTTAGACTTCTAGGCATGATGGCATCCTGTATTTATAGTCCCACATACCCAACTAAATGAGACATTTACAACCATGTCTCTTTCAACAATAGACTGAGTCACTGGGTCAACTTCACAATCTAGTGTTGGTAGACAGCCATACTCGGCACACACTGCAATTGTGGAATCCAAAGAATCCATTCAAATGGTGGCCATTTCAGGATCCAGTTCCCCACATAATTCTAACAGGTGCATCCCTAACAGGCTGGGGAGCACATCTCCATAACCTCACTATGCCGGTAATGAGATATCAAACACCAGAATCTCCATATCAATCACCTAGAGCTGCAAGCTGTTCATCTAGCAATCAAAGCCTTCCTATCTCACCTACAACACAAAGTTGTCCTAATTCGAACAAGCAATATGGCAACTATGTGTTTACAAAACCATGAGGACTAACACTCTCCAATTATGTCAATTGGCGCCGAAAATATGGAGATTGGCTATACACCACAGCATCAATCTCCTAGCAGAACATGTACCTGGGTCGAGCAATCAAATTGCAGACTTTCTAAGCAGCACGCAACAAGTTCACAAATGTAAGATTTCACCCGAATGTTCTTCATCCATCCTTTCACAAATGGGGGTTTTCAGAAATAGACCTGCAATGCTGTATGGATGAACTGGTTGGGGATATTTGCATACACTTTTCCACCTCTTCCACTACTTCCTTTAGTGGGCAGCAAACTTGGGACAAACCTCTCTCACCACAA